>NW_024704747.1:9969825-11209954 GCF_018977255.1 Callorhinchus milii
TCACTACTATGTTATTATAAATAAAATAATGGTCATAAGCACACATGGTTTAAGATTTGGTGTAGTCTTTATTTCAGAATAAGCAAATATCACAAAAGTGGAATGTGATTTTGTTGTTTTACAGACTCTCATAAACATAATTTATTTACAAAGTGGAAACTGAGATAAATTTTCTCCATTCCCAGAATAGTTTTTAAATAGGTTGTCACAGTGTTAGCATAGATTTCTAGATCTGTGACAATATTATATGGCAAATATCAATATAGCTGTAAATTTGCAGTTTGGGAAAGCATGATTGCAGAAGGTATATCCAAACTACCAGCAGTTGATGCCATGGTAACATCCAGATAACAGCACTAATGAAATATTAACAAAATAATAGATTTTCAGTTCTAAAAAGTCAGAAGCTGGAAATATAGACCACACTTGAGAAGTTATTGAGATCCAGGCTGCAGTACTTACCAATCAATTTTAATTTCAAATCGTATTGACAATGTGAAAACAAGATTAAAAAAAATCTGAAGTGAAGCAAAATTTCCAATGGGGGATACTAAAATAACTTCCATACAAAATAGTAAATAAATAACAACACTTCAGTTGTATATTATTCAATGCAACACCTATACAATTAGAAAATCTAATTGGTAACCTATTAAATGTCTTAATAATTAGTTGTGGAAACTACATTGATTCTTGGCCTTCACAAAGAAAGAGAAACGCTTAGAGAGAAAAACAGTAAGAATTAATCAATTATATTAAAAACAGTAGAAACTAAAGGCGGGAGACAGACAACATAGTGGTACTGTGATGGCTGGTAACCAGACTTTGCAGTTAAACAACAACAAACTTGTTCATGTCTAGGCTGAAATTCCAGTGCAGTGTTAGGTGGAGTGCTGGATTTTCATTGGTGCTGTCCTTCAGATAAAACATTTAAGTAAAATAAAACATACATTTTAAATATAGTTGTGCTTATGTACAATATTTGTTTTCTGAATCTCAAAATGTTTGAATATTCATTTTTCTTCCATCGTTTAGTGAATACTCTTTCGAACTCTTCCTCCTGTTACAACCCTCGAACATCGATTACCTTTGATTTTAAGTGTTATTACATGCAATATCAAAAATGTAGTCACAATGACCATTTGAACCCAAGTTCTCATTCTGTCCATTATATTCTGAAGGCTATTTTATTTGCCATATAATAGTGTCATGTATTTTATTTGCCATTATATTTGCCACATAATAGTGGCACAGATCTAGAAATCTATGCTAACACCGTGACAACCTATTTAAAAACAGTTCTGGGAATGGATTGGAGAAAATGAATCTCAGCTATATACTAGTACCAACCCTTTATTTCAGTTACAGTGAAGTAAATTTATCAGGGAAGGAATGAGTAAGATTATTTTATTGCTTCATGTTGGACTGAACATTGTGCAGATTTATGAGGAAGTATCTTACCACAAAACAGAAACATTAATTATAAAGCCAAAACATTGGATTAGATTTCAATACGTGTAATTGAAGTGACTTTTTCTTCCAGCTTACTTAAAAGGCATTTAAAGTATTTATTTGAAAAGAGTTTATATAATATTTATTTGAAAAACAATGTTTATATTCACCAAGTTTAAGCAAGTGTCTGACATGGTTGGTTTGTTATTGTATTCCGAATGGTACATTCAAATCCATATTTTCGAGAATGACAGATACTACTCAGTATCCTTTAAATGGAGCTCGCCTTGTGCTCAACATTAGCATAGTTCTGCCTGTAGTCTATGATGAAAATTAAGCAGCTCAATAATTATCCTAATTGAAGTCTGTAAGATTGCTCCTTTGATATTGCACTCATTAAATCTCCCAGGCATTCAACCATGAACAGAAAAACAGTCCAACATGAACCACCATAAACAGATGATATCATTAAGTTTCAGGACAATAACACATTTCAATTCTGCATGTTCCTTTGTGACTGATAATTTAGCAGTATTTTTAAAACGACAAGGTTTTATTTGCAAGAGTCAGCAAACTGCTTGTTAACCAGTTAATCCTTTATAGACCCAGATGTCTAGGAAACCAATTTTTAGACACTCAGGTGATGTCCTGGAGCATCATCACATTGTTTAGATTGAGAAATGACAGCTTTGACTGCAGTTTCAGTGGGTGGGCTTCTGACACATCCTGGTGAGCGTGAGATTAACAAGATACGATTCAATTAGAGAATTGCGCAAATTAAACCAAAATATATGAAACAGATTATGAGGGATATTTATCAAACATTAGCTTTCAGAATACGATGGACAGAATGAGAACTTGGGTTCAAATGGTCATTGTGGCTACATTCTTGATATTGCATGTAATAACATTTAAAATCAAAGGTAATCGATGTTCAAAGATTGTAACAGGAGGAAGAGTTCTAGGGAGTATTAACTAAAATATGGAAGAAAATTGATCATTCAAATGTTTTGCAATGCATAAAGCAAATATTGTATTTATGTGGAAAATAGGAATCTTTTAGGTGGTAATTAGAAATTCTGATAAGAGTATTCAGTGGCTGTGATACACTTGAGATTTTAGAAAACATCCATAAGGTATTTATTTTTCATTCACCCATAGCTAGAAAATCAGTCTGGTACACTGAAAAACCACGCAAATCATCAAATGTTGACATATATGGAAAAGCTGAACAGCATTTTTAAACCATCACTTTTGAAATGATGAAAATATTAATTTCAGATATCAATAAATGGCTATATTTTAGATCATCTAATTTAAATTTTAAGTTGCTGCATTTCTTTTGGAAAAGTATCTAACACCATTCATTTCCAGTATCAAACATTCAGCATTTACAATATCTATTTTATGGTCTTACATGAGTTGTGGAAGACAGGGTTAGTTTTATGTAGATTTTTAATACAAAACTATGTGTTTAAAACAAGCTGTGATGTGATAAACAGTGGATAAAAAATAACATTATACCTACTTCAACTAAAAAAATCCAGATTTTTTAAAAAAGATATTCATTGCAACATAAAAGGCTATTTTCAGCAACGATGTAGGCAGCAACATTTTATTTTTTATTTAAAAATGCACCTTTGAGATGCATTTACTTAAAAAATCTGATTGAAGCATTTATTTGATAGATCTCTTATAATCCTAGAAATAACAACATCTCTCTGGATGAAAAGGTCTCAGGTGGTCAATGCAGCAATGAATCAGTGCAATTAAGTCCTAGTACAACACTGTTCTTTGTGTTGGTTAACATTAGAAACCCAAAATACTACTAGAGCACCACTAGAGCTGTTTTGATCCGAGTTGCTGCTAGAACAGTGAGATTAAAAATGACAACATGAAAAGCATAGTAAATTTCAAAAACTTGCTATTGTTTGAGGTGGGGGAGGGCTAAAAAAATCTCTTACTTTGCTTTGAATATGTATACGAATGGGATCCAGTCTTCTTGTAAGCTCTGCCAGAAAATAGCCCCAGGAATTCTACCAATTTGTTTGCTAAACTGGTGGTTGATATATGGCTTTGGTCTCAGGACAGAAAGTTCCACACACAATTCACATCCTCGACATGAACATCAAGGTCATCTCGATGAAGAACACTCTTCAAATTGTTGCAACAAAAACAGTGACTATACAATTGGCTCCAGCTACCGATATATTTCCACCAGCCACTTGGCACGAGAGAGCAGCATTGAATCCTTATTGAATAATATACTGCAAACTTATTACTGAGTAGTTATACACAGAAACCAATTCTGTCCATGGTCAGTGTTATGTTTAGTCAGATTATTTAAGGTTATTATACGTTTGGTTAGCATGTCGCATGATTGCAAATAAATATATTAAGAGTGGATGGTTAACAAACTATTAAGATTACCTTAGAGTAGGGCTCATGATGTATTTGACCATTTACTAACATATATGGGTATCAATAAGTTATGTGCTTTAAGTGATTTAAAATATAATTTGCTTTCTAACTGTAAGACCACAGAATCAGCTTTGGTTAGCAAGACAGGATGGACCGGTTGGCACCAATTGCTATCAGTGTGTGAAACAATGAACAGAGCTAAATAATCAGTCAAAGTAACGGTTGAGGCATTTCCAAGGTCCAACATGTCGCAGAGAACGAAGAGGCTAGAATGAGGAGATTAGGTTAGAGTGGGAGGATTACTGCAAGGCACAGAGTGGAGGATGGAATGTCTGAGAACCATTCTCCGATGTGCGCAACATAAACAAGACACAACAGTCAAGAGAAGACCTGGGAGCTATTTCACTGTTGCTGCTATTGAACTCCTAGAACAGGTAATATGATTTCAGTTCTGTCAAGATAGGCAATAGAGGCATTTGCAATATTCAGCTTAGAAATAGTTGGTCCAAGCGAGCGTAGAAACTGGGATAGCATGAGTGTGATGGGGATTTAATTATCAGTTGAACCTAAGGGTTTCCTGACACTTTCCAAGGCTGATTTCTGCTGTGTCTTTGTCTGTTCTGCATGTATGTTGATTAATAAGTGTCATGTGATTATTGTATTACTAGCGTTATGACGTTTTCTAATTTTGTGCTTTCAAAACATTTTTAAGTTTAATAAACATTATACAACAACAACAAGATTCCATTTATAAAGCGCCTTTCACGTCAGGAGGACGTCCCAAGGCGCTGCACAGTTGGGTCATGACCCGAGCAGGGGGGAAATGGTCAGGGTGAGGGGAGGGAGCGAGAAGGGGGAAGAGAGTCGAGAGGGGAGCTGAAGGCTCGGTCAAAGAGAAAGGTTTTGAGACCGGCCTTGAAGGAGGAGAGGGAGGAAGCGGCGAAGGCACTGGGGGATAGAGTTCCAGAGCCTCGGGGCTGAGAGGCTGAAGGCCCGACCACCAATGGTAGGGCGATTGGGGCGGGGGACGTGGAGCAGACCGGAGCCGGAGGAACGGAGGGTATGGGCAGGTAGGTAGGGGGATAGTAGGTTGGAGAGGTAGGAGGGAGCGAGGCCGTGAATGGCCTTGTAGGTGAGGATGAGGATCTTGAAATCAAATATATTATAATAATTCTTGAATCTGATATAGCGCTTTTCATGTCTTCTAGACGTCTCAAAGCGCTACACAGAATATGCTGTAAAGTGAATTGACCGCATATTTGTGAGCGCAATACGGCAGCCAATTGCGCACAGCAGTTGTTATACTCTTCCACCATGGATTGTATTGTTTACAAATTGGTGAGCCAGTCAGGTGGGTGTGTATCCCGAGCCATTGTGATCGATTGATCAAGCCGGAAGCCCATAGGATAAACTGCTCTTAAAATAACCTGGACAAAGTTAATTGGTTGGGGTATAGGTTTATTATGAAATTATGAAACTAATCTGGTCAGAGAATTTTTCTTTCAGTTCTGTGTGTGTTAAGATAAGTTATTGCTGTTTTACTGTTCTGTCTGTTGTCTGGTGTATCTGTATAAGGGATATAGTGTAGCTGATGTGTCTTATTTCAGTAATGTTCAAAGCCAGCAGGCAAGGATAGAGGGAACCTCCACTGAAATAATATTTAAAATTTCTGTGGCCATACTATTTGTTAATCATATTATTGTTAATGATGTGCTGTAATTACAGATGCTAATATTAGTTGAAAGGATTGATGTGGTGGCTGAGGTAAAAGGGAATCGTGAAGATTCTGATGGTGATAGTGGGCTGTGTTGTCAGCTTGACCCACTCGAGGTGGGGACTGGACATTTCGCAATCCCAGAATTCTAGTTTGTCTTAAGTTGACCAAAAAGAATATCGCAAAGACTCCTGGACTTGTTTTGCTGAAATAGAACTGATTCTATTGACTCTCAAGGACATTGGTAACATCAGTACATTAAACTGCAAAGAACAAAAGGAGTGTATCGACCTGACCTACGTGACTAAAAAGGTCTAACTTTGGAAACAAAGACAAGTCTAACCGATCTTAAGAAGAGATATTCTACAATCAACATTGATCGAACCACGTTAACAAGTCGATTCCTAATCACAGCCACTGTATTAATCTGATTCATTAATTGCACTGAACTTTATTACTCATTCTTAAGCATTTGTGATTGCCCAAGCCATAATTACAATGATTGTCTCTTTGTGTTATTTGCGCTCCTACTTGGGCTACCCAAGTGCAATCTAACCATTTACAGTTAGCTTGCTTAATAAATCATAGATAAATGAGAGATCGGGGGACTGTTGAAATATACTGACTATCACCTCGGGATACATTGGCATATTTCAAACGCAACCGAATGTTCCGGGAGGTTTGATAGTTAAATGATTAAAAGTAGCTTTTCTGGACTTGAGGTTAGCTTCCGATTACATTTCAGATTTTCCTGTAAAAATGTTCACTCCTCTGAGATAATGGGCAATCGAGTCCTTGAACATAGATGTAAGAACAATGGACCACAGAAAGAAAAGGCTACAGACACCTGCCTTTCTCAAGGTTGAGAAACAAGCAAGCTGTGGAAGGCTGCCTAGAAGTTGTCCATATCTTTCTCCTTATCAGATATTTTCTGATGCGAAAAGGGCCTGCTGAAAGATCGCTAGCAGCCTGCGAAGGGTGGGGGCTATCTCTGTGACAAGGGGAGGTGGAGTTAGAAACACATAAAAGAAAGATGTAACTTTCGAATAGTTGTAGAGTTGTGCAGAGGGTCAGTGCACTTCCCAGTGGAATCTATATTGATTCTACTGTATCTTTGTATATGTACAGGGATGAGGGAATTTACCTCCAGTAAGAAAGTGACCATTAAAAGTGAAAGAGGAGAAGTGGTGGGTAATATGTTTTTGGTTCTGTTTGCTAGCCATAGAAGTAGTAACAGTAGTAGTGGTTGGTCCGTTTGTAACACAGAAGTCAGATTAGACAGTACGAGTGATGTGCTGGGCTAAGAGCTGATTGTTGCTGTTGGGTTTCAGGACCCACTCTCTGTGATTTTGTGTGATAGTTCTGTGATGCCTCCAATGTATGTCAAGGTGTGCTCCCAGGTCTACTGTTTAGTCTGGAGAACGAAACAGGGCCTGGATACATGTTGTCGTCCCTATATCGTCAGTACTAAGGGCTGCAAGATACTGTGAGGATCAGCTATATCTGAGGGGCAATTCCAGAAGCTGAACTCTGTACCGGTGCCGGTTAAAAGACACTATTGGGGATTGTCTGTCTTCCGAAGTTTTGTGTTACTGAATCAGTTGTCCCTGAGGGTTTTCCAGGGGCTGATCTCTGCTGTGTCTTTTGAAGGGTGTTGTTTGTCTGGAGTCCTGAGCAACCTCAAGTACATGCTGTGTGGTAAATGTTTTGCTCACATAGATGTGTTGTACTGTTATTGTGTCGTTATATGTAGTATAATTTGATTACAGATTGTTACGAATTGTTAAACCTTATGTTTCATCTTATGCAATAAACTCTATACTCTTACCACCGCCTGTCGAATTATTAAGTCAGTGATCAGCTGATATTGCAATAAAAGAACAGAAAAACCCCATTAAAAGCTAAAGGTGATTCCAGTCCTTCCCAATTTGAGAAGTTGATAATAAACAAATAGGAATCTGAGCTGCTTTAAACTATAATAACTTGCATTTACATGGCGCCTTCACACAGGGTAGCATCTCAGAGCGCTAAACAGTGGCAGAGCCTGATGCCCACCTAGGGGTTGCAAGGAGGCGACCATAAGCATACCACCAACAAAATGACATTTGTATAGTGCCTTTCATGTCAGGAGAATGTCCCAAGGTGCTGGACAATCAGTGTTTTGGACCCGAGCTGGGCTTCGACAGGAAGCCAGTAGGGTCGGGCGAGGATGGGGCTGATAGAGCCTGGTGCAGGAGAGGACACGGGCTGCAGAGTTCTGGATGATCTGCAGGCTATGGAGGGAGGAGTTGGGGAAGCTGACAAGCAATGAATTTACAGTCAAGCATCGATGTAATAAAAGTGTGTATGAGGGTTTCGGCGGCTAGCGATGTGAGACAGTGGTGGAGCCGGGCGATATTGCGGAGTTGGGGAAAGGCAGAGTGGGTCATGGCACAGATGTGGGGTAGAAAGGATAGTTGAGGGTCAAATAAGATGCTAAGTTTCCGGACTGGCTTAGCAAGGTGGAGTGTGCCACCATGGATGGTGATGCTGTCAGTGCCTGAGGTGTGGAAGGGCTGATGGGAGCCAATCAGAAGGGCCTCGGTCTTGTTGATGTTCAATCATAGGAAGTCTCATCCAGAACTTGATGTTTGAGACATTCTATCTGGACAGCAGTGGTCCTGGAATCAAGGATGGAAGCAGAGAGGTAGAGTTGGGTGTCATCTGCATACATGTGGAAGTTGACCCCATGTCTGCGGATGATGTTACCAACAGGGAGCATATAGATATTGATAAGGAGGGGACCAAGGGCAGAGCCCTGAGGAACTCCGCATGAGATGGTGCAGGGGCTAGAGTACAATCCGTTTGTGGAGATGAAGTGGAGACAGTAGGTTGAGAGGAGAGGCGGTGGAGGAGGATAGAGTGGTCAACAGTATCAAAGGCGGCAGAGAGGTCAAGGGGGACGAAGAGGCAGAGGGAGCCCTGGTCGCAGATGAAATGACAAAATGACAAAACGTCATTTGTCACTTTGACAGCATCACCATCCATGGTTGCACACTCCACCTTACTGTTTCTGTGCTGTGGTTCGTGAAGGGAGTGGTGGGAGAGGAAGGAGCGGACCGACGACTCATTCCAGGACCTTGGAAAAGTGAGGTTGGAGATGGGACGGTAGTTTGATTGCAGGGATGAGTCCAGGAAGGGTTTTTAAGGATAGGAGTGATGATGGCTGTTTTTAGAGGGGTGGGATTGGGAGGAGGGAGGAGGCAACCATAAGCACAGTCGAAGAGGAAGGGTTTCAGTTGTGATCTAAAAGAGGGAAAGGAGGGGGCAAGATGGAGGGATTTGGGGAAGAGTTCCAAAGCTTCAGGTGTAGTGGCTGAAAGTGTGGCTGCCGATGGTGGAGTGGAGGGGACGAGGTACAAGCAGGAAGCCAGAGCTAGCCGGGTGGAGGCATTGGTTAATTGAGTGGGGAGAAAGCAGGTCAGAAAGGGAGATGCTAGTGCATTCAGGGATTTGTAAACGAGCGAGAGGTTCTTGAAATCGATCCATTCATTGATAGAGAAACAGTGGAACCTGGTGTCATGGGGTGAGAATACAGCCGAATACATACCAACTATTGGTATCAAGAGATTCGGTTGCACATGGTGCCAACCAACACCTGTGGGTTACACATACAGGCAGCAGGGAACACAACTGCATAAGTTCCTGCTCCAATCATCGTTAATGGTGCAGAAGCTATCAAGGAACAAACTTAATTATAGTACAGAATCTCCTTTACAAAACCACAAGAATGTTTATGGAAGCTTGAATCAAAGAGATTACTGATATCTTAGAATGTATTAATGAAGCTGTCCAGCTATTGTGGATAATAACCTGGAGAACAACTAACTGACAAAAAATTTCACAAAATTGTTCATGGAAAACAACTGGTATATTAAATCAGAAAAAAATGTCATCTTGTATGAGGCAATGCAACTTCAGCATTCCAGAATATATTATGTTCAACTAGGTTTTTTTTTATTGTGCAATAGAAGAGGCTTACAATTCATTCAGGTCAATTCATAATTGGTTAATAATAAGCATGCAAATTAACAGCAACTTAATGGTAAACTAAACCTTTCAGTTAATCAAATTGCCATTAGTGAATACAAGTGAGGTGATGAAATAAATAGCCATTGTCCCAGATTTTAAACAACCAGTTAATCCAGTACATCTTCTGGAAGATTGTAGGAAGTCAACTATCTGTATTTCTGCAGAATTCATTCATGAAATTCCTTTTGTTCTTAACTTGGTCAACAAAATTTCATTTTTACGACATTCCTATAAATTAAAGCAAATCACATGTCAAAAATACATTCTAATGTAGAAAATAAAATTGAGATTTATCCTTCTATTTTTAACTGAAGGATGCCTGGGAGCTTGAAAAAGCAAATCCATTTATCCATCTGGTCAAATCTATCTTCAATGTTTTTCTGAAAGCAACAAAACAAGAACCTAAAATTGGAGAAGTCAGTTTTTTGTGCACTTAAGGTTAAATTAATAAATAATTGTGTTCACTTGTATCATTGCATGATGCAATTTCTTCTTTTCTTAGTTTTATCCACTTTAAGCACTCCCTGCCAAATCCTTTGTTCAGATGAACAGAAGAAATGTAGGCAGCAATCTTCTCTCCACACAAGGACAACCTCACTTTTAATTCACTGTCTCTACAGATACATACAAATGCTATGCCCCATAGTACTTTTTTCTATAATACACCATTTTAGGTGGACCTTAGAATTTTTTTCTTAAAACTGGAAAATTTATGATTAAAACAAATCTACTCTATCACCCCCTGAAAGAACACTTCTTAAATCACAAGGTCACCAAGAGCAATTTTTAAAAAAACAAATCCTCTCATCAGATTGTATAGTAATGGTATAGTCACCTCTTTAAATTCTTTCACAGTTTTGAAGTAAAGACGTTGTTTTTCCAGCAGCTCAAGGTATTCATCATTCAGCTGGTCACGTCTCATTTTGTTCTCTTGTTTCTTCTTCTCCAGCTTGGGAAGAGAAGTCAGATAATGGGTTTAAAATGATTAGCTATTTGTTCTACAGAAACCAATTTATATTTTGCAGCACATTCATTATTTGTAAAAGGAACAAATTAATAAAGATTTTACAAATGTAAAACACATGCTGCCATGTTGAAGAGTGGGAACCTGTCTTAGCAACAGAAAGTTGTAAACCCTGGACTTGAAGGTAACCATTTTTCAAAACACAAAATCCGAAGCTGCTATTTAATGAAGGATGTTTTCAACAACTAAAGCAATGCAATAGTAGAAATATTTATTCCAAGATTAACCCATTTGTGACTACATCAGAGATGTCATATCCTAATTGTACACAGAGAATGTATTTGTTTTAAAGCAAAGCATATTATTTTAAATGAAAGGTGTCAATGCAAGACTGGGTAAACTTTTACTTATGATAAATTTTATCCAAAACATTTTTTGTATTCATCAAGAATATGAACTTGAAAATTGGAAGGTACATTGGGGCTGTCATTTAAATCCGCAGTAATTCCCGATGACCTTAAATGATATAATTTAAGACGTTGATACAAAATTGTTTTTAATATATAAATAAGTGTATGTAAAAATATCATGATCAAAGGTAGAAACTGAAAAATCAGCTAAATATGTAGAAAATAAAATCTTCAGTAGCATTTTTCTGGTAATGCACATGCCATGAATATAAATAAACTGTTTTAACATACTTTGGAAGAAAAAGCTGACAATATAAAGCTGTATTTACCTGCATCAGCCACTGGGTGGCATCTGAAGTTCAAACAGTTTACAATTGGGACATATTTTCTGAATCTAGATTCACTTATTGAAATAATATAAAAACCAGTAGAGCAGAAAGCTACTTTCAAAAGACAAATTTTACGCTAGTTCATTTTAAAATGAAACTTTTTTTTATCAGTATTTCTTCCACTTAGTAGATTTTCATCAGATGCTTCTTGGCAACAGCATGCATCAAACAAGTTCCCATCGATGAATTTCATTATTGTAGTACAATCCTTAGCCTATCCATAATTCACAGGCATCTAGAAAACACCTAATTTCCACTACATTAGACACCTAATTTGCCTTCAGCGAACCTTATTCAGTAGATTATTATGTGCTTCGTTATAGTGCGGATTCACTCAAAGCACAATTCACCTTCCAAAATCCAAAAGTACACAAAAAGTCAGCTGGCTCACTTCAAAACCTAAACTGGCTTCCTGTGTGCGTGCACAATGAATGCAAAGGCACTGACCAGCAATTCTGCCTGGTTCTAACACTGGCTGGGACTTTACATACTCCCTCGCCCCAACCCCCAACTACTGTTTTTATAATGGGGTTCTCCTGTATTAGGATCTACCTCCACATGAGTCAGTAGAATCACATGAACCTTTGTAGTATTGCAAAATCATTGATTTTTAAATGGTTGGACTGTGCTGAAATGACATTTTTGTGTGCACCATACTGTCAGATGTCCATTCAATGGGTCTATAGGAGGAATACATCTATGTCCACTCATTTGCTCATTAAATTAATCATACTTTATCCATAGAAAACCATAATTATAAAACATGGGTTTAAAGGACTTAACATTAAGAGGTGCAATGTATCTTGCATCTTTAGTGTCTGTTTTTATTTGGTCATGTAGCGCACACATCTGGATAGCTGTCAAAATGTCAGAGACGTTGATCCCTCTCTTGTAACAATAGTATATGGCCATTGATTTCAAAAATCAGGGTTTGCAGTATTCATTCTTGTAATCTCTGTCTCCTTGTATGTTATCACTAGTTTATCATCCCAGATGTGCCAGAGCAACTCTGAATTAGATATTCATGCTTCAGTTTTATACATCTTACAAAGAGATTGGTTCATACATCATGCATTTCTGTGACAACAGACATCTGGATGACAGTGATGCTAGTGCAGGTTTATTCTACTTTTATGACTCAATTTATCTTTTATTTGCCAAGTGTAATGTTTGAAAATGATATACTGGTTTAATACCTTCATGCGATTTTGCTTAATGCCTTCCACAATCTGTTCCATCTGGCGCAAGAATTGTTCTCGAGCAGCAGGAGAAGCCATAGCACTGAAATAATTGAATTTACAAATCATTTACTGGAACATATCCCAAAGCAAACCACACTATTGTCAATGACAATTGAAACAAGCTTAAAAGAAGCTACCAATTGACAAAGTTAAGGCAATGCTATTTTGACAGATATTCTATTGAAATTATTCCACATCTCTTTTTCTGCTTCCTTAGGACAGGGCTAAGGACAATTGTAGCTCACCAAACTGTTCAGGCCTTAGAATCAGTGCAGAGTATGATTCTTAGTCATAGAATCATAGAATTATACAGCACAGAAGAATGCCATTCGGCCCATCATGTCTGTGCCGGCTCTTTTAAAAGAGCTATCCAATTCAATCCCACTCCCCTGCTCTCTCCCCATAGCCCTGCAAACTTGTCCTCCCCAAATAATTATCTACCCTATCTATCTTGTTCACCCTATTGAATCCAGTGTTAGGAATAATAAGATAGTAGGAACCACTAGACTGTAGCACTCCTTAGCCTTGAGATATTTGATTAGGGATCTCAGAGGTACATGGGATGGAGGAGTAAACCTAGAGCTATGTTTTCAGATATGCCAGAGCAGCAGGACAAGAAGACAAGGATCAGGGCTTTGGAAGAATTTTAGGGCACAAACGTATTTCCACAAACAACAATTAACAGCTAGAATGCATCGTTACGATGGGTGATAAAGGCAAGCACTAAACCCCTGATGGTGTAAAGGGAAGACCCGAGAGTAGATACTGTGGAAAGATGAGATTAATTGAGTCGATAGGCGTGCATCCTTGCCTCTCTTATGACCTTGTGAACTGTTACCCCAGCTGAGATCAGCTAAATGTGCACAGATCAAAGATCTGAATCCATGACCGTCTTGCATTTGTACCATTCAGTGACAGCATTTCAGATTATTTAAATTCTAATATCAGTATAATGTAATAATAGCAAATGGAGGTCTTCACAAGTCATTTTAACAGTAGGTGCTGCATTAATCATCACAAAATTACATTTGTATTGCATCTTTCCCAAGGCGCTGGATACTATATTCCAAGGAAAATTAACTACTGGGGGAAAAAAAACTCAGCTATGTACAGTAGTTAATTATTTCTATTACAAGGAGAATGCAATAAGAATTGATTGAAATTTAAACTTTGAATTGATGCTATCTCCCCAATCATAAAATGTGATACAAGTTGTGCCATACTTACAGTTGGAAGTTGTCATGAATGGAATTCAACAAACTAACCTGATAAAGAAAAGCCATTTAGAATATTGAACATCCTTCGCATCTCATACTATATAAACTCGCTTACATGTTAACATTAAAAATGTAAGCAGAGTCCACCATAATCATTAGTAAAATGTTGAGGAAGTGGAGAGTGGCGGGGTGGGGTGAGAACAAAACTTTATAATCATTCAGAAAGTAGTCAAAATGTCATAATTTGCAAATGCCATTTCTACAAAACGCCAATTTGCATTGAATACAAATATACATCAGCATTTTAATAAAAATGTGTTATCTTTTAATGTTTCGATACATTAAATCTACAAATTAGGTCAACATGCCCAAATGAAACCAATGCCTGCTAAGTTACTTAAAAATAATTTATTTGAAAACACAAAAAGATCTCACATTTATTAATGCCACAAATCCAATCTTATTAGTACAGAGCACTTTTTATTAAAAAAAACATTCAACCTTCAACATAGAGCTTGGTCGATTTCTTCTAGTTCAGATTCGAGCTTGTTGCAGCTATTGTGAATTACAATCTCACAAGAGGGCAGTATCAGGGACTGACAGCATAATGTACATTAAGTTACCCTTCCCCGAAATGTCACTTCTATGCATACAATTGCATTGAATAATGTGCTGCACCCATGAACATGTTGGGTGGGAAATACTCAAGAAGCCTGAAATCCTACCTAGTCTTATCATACAAAAGCACTCGAATAAAGATTTATGATTGCGCAAAATTCTTCAGTCAACGTAGAAGCTGGTTCCTCACAACTGTTACATTTTCAACAAGACCGAGGCTCTGCTGATTGGCTCCTGTCAACGCATGCTCACCTCAGGCACTGACAGCATCACCATCCATGGTTGCACAATCCACCTTGCTAAGCCAGTCTGGAACTTTGGGATCTTGTTTGACCTTCAACTATCCTTTCTACTCCATGACCCGCTCTGCCTCCGCAATATCGCCCAGTCTCACACCGCAGGCTGTCGAAACCCTCATACATGCCTTCATTACATAAAGGCTCGATTATGCAAACTCACTGCTTGTCGGCCTCCCCAACTCCTCCCTCCACAGGCTGCAGATCATCCAGAACTCTGCAGCCCGTGTCCCCTCCCGCACTAGGCTCCGAGACCTTATCACCCCCATCCTCGCCCAACTCCATTGGCTTCCCATCACACAAAGGATACAGTTCAAGATCCTGGTCTTCACCTTCAAAGCCCTCCACGGTCTTGCTCCCCCCTACCTCTCTGACCTCCTAAGCCCCTGCCATCCTGTTCGCTCCCCCCGCTCGGTGGGCTCCGGTCTGCTTCACGTCCCCCGCCTTGCTTGTCCCACTATCGGCGGGTGGGCCTTCCGCCACTCTGCATCCACCCTCTGGAACTCCATCCTGCAGTCCCTCCATCTCGCTCCCTCCCTTGAGGAGGGAAGACCCTCCTCTTCGACCGTGCTTTCGATCTCCCTGCTTCCCTGCGTGCCCTCCCCACTCCCCCACCCTGACCCTCAGCTCGGGTCCGTAACTCTGTCTGTCTAGCGCCTTGGGACGTCCTCCCGACATGAAAGGCGCTATACAAATGTCATTTTGTTGTTTTCTCATTCTGCCCTCTAGTGTTAGGAGCCTGTTACGTCAGCCGTCCAAACAGTCCACTTCCCAAACCAATAAAATAATCTGATTTCAACTAAGGTGAGAAAACAAACAGAAGCCTTATTGAAATTTAAAAAAAATTAACCTTATTTTGATAAACTCACCTCCTTTTCCAAGTACACCTTTTTGTCATCCAGTGTGTTATAAAGGGTGAAGAACTGTTTTGTCTCTTTATGTGTTGCTGCAACTGCAATAGAACATATCAACATTTCTTCACTTTCACAGAAATTTTTCAGATATTTAAAAATTAAACACTGAACATTTTGGATGTGAAAATTACAGAGACCATTCAGGATTATCCAACACAGAATAGATCCTGATCTAATTATTTTCTTGCTTTTGTAACAAAAACAGTGGAATAATAGTATTAATATTACATTATTAGTTATTATTTTTTTCTTTTATTGGGGTAAAGTGACTTAATTTTAGATGCAGAGATATTGAAACCAGATAAACTTAGAATACTCTGAATCAGATTAACAACACTTGTCACAACAAATGAGATGAGTTTAGACGTGGCATTTGGGCTAGAAAAAGCATTTCCTAATTAGAGGAAGCTGATTCTGATCTGGCATTAGTCATGATATAAATATTCTCCACAACTGCATGTTGCAGGAGAATTGACAACAGTTGATAAAATAACTGCATTGAAAATGCTCCCAATATAGGACAATTACTAGTGTTACAACATGAGTAGACCACATGTAGCATATTAACTTACTGTTGGCATAGTCCAACTCAAATGCCAGTAATTTGTAAAGGTACAAATCCCTGCCAACATTGTATTGCTTCTTGTCAATTGGCTGTTTACTAGTACCACTGTTAAAGATATGAATGACTACAATCATTGTGATCAAATTTAACAAAAACATACACAAGAAGAAAATGAATAGAGTGGAAAAATAGGACAGATCATCGGCAAATTCAAAAAAATTTTTTACAGTAAAATCAACGCATTAATTGAATTTTCTTTGAGCGAGCATGAAATTCCAGGCCTACATCCAAGTTTTTGGTTCAAAGATGAGATAAAATAACATCTGTTGTAATAGTTCTGAAAGTGTATGTAAAATACATCAGAAGTGAACTTTATAAGGCTCCCATGAAACTGTTCAGAAGGAATGTAGTGCCAAACTCCAAAAGATCATGCACATCAAAGCTATATTTAACTCTGCATGGATGCAACAGAGTCCAGATAACCTTTGAAGTCAGGAGTTTCTCATCGTCAAATGTTGGAAATGGGGTTGGGAGAAATATTTTCAGTTATTTCCAACAGGGAGGAGAGAAGTCATCACAATCTGGACTCGACATGCTCACACTGCCATTCTCACACTGAAACTCAATAACTGTACATGTCTGCATTTGATAATTCACTGTCAACATTCATCTTGTTATGGCTCAAAAGAGTGAGGGGAAAGAAGAGGAAAAAAGAGAGGTGATCAGTTCTAAATTTTGCATTGACATACAGATCAAGCTGCAGATGATTGCTGGGATGAGATCATTAATCCAAACAAAGTTACTCAACCAGATTATGTCCAGCCTCAACAAAATTGGATTTTCAGTGACATATTATAAAAAGGGCTGTTTTTCAAGTTTACTCCCCCCCCTCCCCAATTTGACAGTTAATCATAGTTTATTTTACTCCCTCTCTCCAATTTTAGCAACTTTGATTCCAAAAATAGTCTTGTGTTTGGTAAGAGCGGCAGAAGTGTCACTTCCTCATGTTACACGTGTGCTTTACACAGTTAATACTGCACCCCCAATGAAGCACCTTGTATCAGGGTCTTACTGTACATACCCTGACTGTAGAGCTCAACAAATCGTCTCTGATATTGGGTTAGTTCAACCCTACTTGGTACTTCATCAATTTTTCGCTGCAAAATAGCAATTTCTCTATTCCGTCGAGCCTATAAGCATAACCATACTGTCAAAAAGATACAATCGGAACATCTAGCATAAGACAGATTCAGCACCCAAATAAGTAAATTCAAAACTGTAACTAAGTCTGCTAATGAACAATATTAAATTATGGAAATGTAGTTTGAATAGAAAAATATAGAAAATAAAATTCAAAAGCAATGCACCACATCTTTAGATTCTGTATCCATCACTCAAAGCTACTTTCCAGAGTTGGATCACACTTCAAATCATTAGATTTATTGGCATGAAATCAGTCAACTAAACACTTTTACTAATTTGTTATTAAAGATTAGGGAAAGACTGGGTTATCGTAATAAGTCAAACCACGTGAAAAAAAACTTTTTTTCAATCCTAAAGATATTCTGATTTGATCAATCATCAGCTCCACAAAAAAATTCAAAAATGTACATCCTGAAGAAAGTCATGTGTGAGATACTGCTATATATTAAATAAACAAATACTGAATTTTCTAGCTCATGTGCTTAGATGAAAATCTTCTAATCCATCTGCTACACAGCATGGCTTTTATGCAATATGGAATTAATTATGATTATAAATTAGGACAAAAATATATTCTAATCTTACCAATAGTAGTCGTATCTTCTGAAGTTTTTCTTGATCTCCTTTATACTGTTGCTCTATTAATTCCTTGTGTTCCTAGTTCAAATTAAGTTTTTTTTAAGAATGAATTAATAGATTATGTTAACAATATTTTTTCAATAAATTCTCACACAGCATCCTTCAAGGTACCCGAATGCATGCACAGTAATGTGGAAGTGCCAACCGAAGATCACACCTAATTATATCGTTGTTTGGGATTTTATGGTCCATAGCTATTGTGTTATAAATGGGGACACACTGTAAAGGGATGCTAAACTTAAAAGATTACTAGGTTTTCCTTGTGTAATAAACTATAGTAACAAATGTGTTGCGATTAAAGGGAGCACAGCCACAAACATCCCATGGCAACTTCCCACCTCTATCACAGTGTCTAGAACACTAAGTGGAAATCAAGAACTTTCTCACAGGGAGATAAAAAAAATTGGGGACATCATTAGAAGGTCATACTCAAGACAGATTATTAAAATCAATGACGTTAGCTACTTTTGAGATTAACATACTGACCTTTTCGGCACTTTCGTCATTTCCGGTTTCAGCCTTAAGGCTTTCAATTTGTTGTTGCAATCGAGCCATTTCCTCCTACAAACAAAAATCAAGATCAAAATCAAATGAGGAAACTTTTTGTTCATTTTCGATTAATAGACATTGAACTATTATTTAAAGCTTTTTAAACACTGGCCTGGCTCAACTGTAATAAGAAAATATAACGGCCTCTGCTTGTTAACTTATACTGAGTCCTCCTACCTCTGCTTGAGAAATATCGAACAGAGCAGCAAGTGTAACATTGCAAGAATAGGATTACGCCATATTAGTTGCCAAACTTGTTTTACCATCTTATTAGATCATGCCAACTCTTTATAATTTTGAATCAAATTGCCCCTCTCTTTCTCCATAACTTCATTGCATTATAGAGCACCTGTCATGTCGGGAGGACGTGCCAAGGCGCTGGACAGTCAAGGGTTTGTATGCAAGCTGGGGGTTGGATTCAAAAGGATGACCGAAGGCACGGTCAAAGAGGTAATTCCTTTTATGGGCCTTGAAGGACGCAATGGAGGGGCGAGGTGAAGAAACTCTGGGATGGAGTTCCAGGGGTGGGGCAGAATGGTTGAAGGCCTGACCACCAAAGATCAACCAGCGTCTGCTGAGCAGAGGGAGCAGGGAGGTTGGTAATATTTTAATAGGTCACAGAGGTAGTAAGGAGCAAGACCGTAGAGGGCAATGTTGCAGAGATGGGGGAAGGCAGAGCGGGTCATGGCATGGATGTGGGGTTTAAAATGCAGTTGAGGGTCAAACAAGACCCCAAGCTTCCGTACTGGCTGGGGGAGGTGGAGAGTGCATCCATGAATAGTGATGCTGTCAGCGTCTGAGGTGAGGAGGAGTTGATGGGAGCTGAGCAGGACAGTGTTGTTGACATTCAACTGGAGAAAGTTGGCTCTCATCCAGGTCTTGATGACTGACGGACAATCTGTCAGGACAACAGTGGCTCTGGAGTCAAGGGTGAAGATAGAGATAGAGTTGGGTGTCATCCGCATACATGTGGAAGTTAACCCCTTATCTGCAGACGATATCACTAAGGCAGGAGCATGTAAATATTAAAAGAAAGAACCAAAGACAGAGCCCTGAAGAACGCCACACATGACGGTGCAAAGGTTGGAAGAGAAGCAGTTGGTGGATACAAAATGGAGAGTTAAAATTAAATTATAGACACAAATTGACTAATTGAAGCCATGTACATTCATACATAAACGCAAAAATCAATCTTACCCTGCAATGAGTTCTGAACTCTTGTTCTTGACTCTTTAGATCTTCATTCATTGTGACCAGCGCTCTCAGTTTCTCTAGAAGACTGATTGAGAACAGGGTATTAAGATTACACATCATAACAGTTGCATTTGATACAGTGCCTATAATACTGAAATGGCGTGAAGTCCTCCAGCATTGCATGTGAGTGTCAAAGCCGTGAGGTGTAAGCAGCTTCAGGAGAGGAGGGGGCTAACTTCAGCGAGAACATTTTTAATGAGGGCATGCATCATTAAACTCAGCACTACATAAAATGCATGAAGAAAAGTTTTCAGTGGCTGATTTTTGAGATTCACAAAATTTTATCACAAAATTACAGAACATGGTAAAACTACATCTACTGATCAGGACATCTAACAAGATGGGGTAAACTAAGACGGATCAAAAGGAAAAAAAAGTTTTAGTGGAAAAATGTTATAAATGACTGTACAACAAAAGTATTTTCAAAGGAAATTTAACAGAAATGTCTGTTTCAACATTTTAGCACAGTCACTAGCAGGGACTTCTTTCCACAGAAGGTAATCAAAAGTTGTAATGGATCACCAGGAAGGGTGGTCGAGGCTAAGAAACTGGACTTGAAATGGAAAGATAATAGAAATGTTGTAGTTATTTAACAAACTTTACTGATAATCTACATTCCAAATTCTACAAGCGCAGATTAGATATTTTATAACTCCCATACCCTGAATCAGCTTGGGATTCCGCAACTTCAAGAGCAGACAACTCCTTATCCAACTTTTCTCCATGCCTCACAATCTGAAACAAACCACTGGAAGTAAGTAATATATAACAATGGCACTATCAGAATAAAGATTTTTAATTGAGTTTTAATGAGTCAAAAGGACTCAAAAAACTTCACAAATAATTACTATCAAGTAGTGTGTGCTTTTGGAGACAAATTTGATGGCCATTTGAGTCCTGCATTCAACAACCACTATAACCACATATTAACAATTGAATCTTCTGGTTTGATATTTTAACTTTGTACAAGTCAAAGGTATGCCATGAAATTTGTATAAATGTTCTAAACAAATTAGTTTGAAAATAAAGATTGCAACATAACATAACATGTAGGAGCAGGAGGAGGCCATTTGGCCCTTCGAGTCTGCCCCGCCATTCAATCATGGCTGATCTTCTAATCTAACTCCAGCTAATAACCTAACCCTGCCTTATCCCCATATCCCTTAATACTTTTTGCAATAAGAAATCTATCTATCTCAGTCTTGAATATGTTCAAGGATGTCCAGCTGTGCAAGTATCTATGGTGCACAGTTCTGAACATAACTATTAAAGAATGATGACAATATCAGATGGATAGCTCAGTTTTGGGCATCTTAAAATGACATTTCTCACCTCTATTAAGAACTGAATAGGTCTGCAGGATAAAGCATACCAAAATAAACCTGCAGTTCTGGACACTAGCAAATGCATCCAGTTTATACATGCATCTGTACAAATTCACATTTTAATAGCGCTGTCAAATACTGAAAATACTGCTCATTTTCCTCATAATTCTATAAACCTAAAACACCTAATTTTTTTTGCGATTGTAAGAACATGCTGAACAATTTAATACAAACTTAATTTCTCCAAGAAGTGTGAACTTTTAATAACTGATAAAGTGATGAATTTACAGCTTATTAGTAAAATATAGCCCCTTCTCCCCAACCCAGGAAAAAAAATCAATTTGATGAGAGTAATTTAGCCAATTTCTGGAGGGCAGTTTTACTTTCCTTTCCATGTAAATTTCATTGGTCCCACCTCCAGAAGCTTCTTCTTTGCCTCTCCATATCGAGTTTGAATCTCATCGCGTCTTACTTGAAGCTATTGAAAAATGAAAAATCAGAAAATATCTACTCGATTGTGAATTTTTATCATTTATATGGCAGTACATTTGATTTCACCTTAACAGAATACCAACCCATTAAAGTATCAGTTTCCTAAATGAGTCCATTGTCCTGGCCTCTATAATCCTTCCTGATAACCAGTTCCTACATGTATCATTATTAGAATCCAGTGTGTATTATTAGTGATAACTACTCAAATATATGCATTTTCTTTTTGAAACAGTTTAAAAAAAAGTCCAGGGAGAGTGAGCATTCCATTCCAGACACAAGGACACAGCCCCCTGTTGATGCAATACATGTGTGGAACATCCGATCTGGTTTGGGTACTCTTAAGCTTGATGATGGATTTCTGCATGCATCATAGATTTCATTCTTTAAAGTGCTCAAAATCCTACCTCTTCCAACTGTTTTGATTTTTGTAAGATCTGTTTGCTGAGAGATGCCACTTGTCTTCGATGCTGTTGAGCTACCCCAAACCGTTCAGGATGATCCTCAGTTGACAGCTCATTTTGCTGCAATATTAAGAATCATCACTTTAAATTAAGAGACAAGTTATTCTGTGTAATCCTTATTACAACTGATTATGTGTAATGCTGTAACAACTGCTCTCTAACAACAATAATAATTTAGAAATGCAAGCCTATTGCCAGAAAAGTGAAGTAATGACAATGGATAGCCAACTATAATCTACATTAAATTTATTTCAGTAACATTTAATATAACCTGGTAGTTCATCATTTTCTTTTTAATTCTAATAATTTAATACTATAATTATTCACAAGATTAGAGTGGTAAGATCAAATACTTCAAACGGGTATGAGAATTCCTGCATTACAGAAGAAAAACAATGCAGAGTGATTGAATAGTATAAATGTAGAGATCTAGATATTCTGGAGCATTGCAGAATTATTTTTTGGAATCCTGGAGAATTTATGCTGAACTTTTGCTTAGGACGCTTATGGTCTGTGGGAGGAATAGATTAATAGGAAAATGGTATTTGAATATTCCATAATGCAGGTTCTTATCACATCAGATTGATTCTCTTCAAGAAGGGTTTCCAGCATAATTTGTAGAAGAAATTTTTTTTTTGATGCAGTTGGGTGGCAAGCAAACATTAATCTACATTAAAGTCACATACTCCTAAATTAAAACCGCTGCACTCCTGAAACACATTAAAACCATTCACTATGTGGATTCGAACAATTAAGGCCTAATGAATGATCCTGCACACTGCAATAAAGGCTCAAGTTAATTAAAGCATTCAGCTGTTGCCTTGTGCTTTAATTAGCTCAAGCTCCCCTCAGTTGTCAGAACCAGGTTTTAATCAGCTCTCTGTCCCCGAGTCCAGCATAAAACCGGATGGCTCATTTATTAGCGTTTTAATAGATCATGCAATTCTGCCCCAGAATACAAAAAGCTAGAATGGGACAATGGTTTTTATATCTGACTGTTCATTGGCATTAATCAGAGCTGATTAGGAAGCAACAAAACCCAAGTTGGGCAAGAACTCATGTGCGATCAAAGGGAGGAATAACTAAAATACCATTTGGGGGAAAATGCCTTTAAACTAGCTGCAGAGATAGACATTATCTGAAATGTTCGCCGTGACATCATGTCATAGAAAGATTACATTTCTATGTGCCCAATTTGAAAATTGGTTTTATTCTTGCAGCATATGAAGAATGATAATTGAAGAAAATACTGGATGAAGTAGTTGATAACATTTTGGATTTAGCATACGAGACTAAGATGAATGAAAGTGATAATATACACCAGTGTCATTTTAACACCGCAGTTTCAAGTATGAAATTCTCCAATATAAATGGGCCAGAAGATGTTCTAGAGTTGACCTTACGCAATAGATCAAGCCATGTCTAGCAAGAAATTTGCTGAAGATTAATATGCAGACAAAATCAGTTATTTCAAACTAATTTCACAAAACCAGCAAAGCAGTCCCAATAGGATAACAAAATAAATCATATAAAAAAATTACCAAAGTAGGTAGGCCCACTGTGGTGAGTTCCAACATTCTACTAAAACTTCAGAGACGATCATTTCAGTGACAGCTCAATTTATGGAGGGAACTGATTAGCATTTAAAGATAAATAGAAAATTAGGATGACTCTCATCAAGGATCACGATTTGAAAGCATTGTTTAGTCTTTTATGAAATTTGGATAAAATACATTGCCTGAGGCTGCAACTTAGCACCTGCAATTTATTAAACAGTTAAGAGACATTTGTAATAAATTATTTTGCTTCTCCTATGCCAGTGGCATAGGAGAATTAATTACCCGAAGGACTTTTTTTAAAAAAGTGTTTTTAATTCCATCATGATCAGTGTATTGAGGGGAACATTAAACAGGATATTAAGCGATTAATCTTATTGCGATCTCAAATTCATGAGTCAGGAGCCTTCTATCATGATATCTAAAGATAAGAATTACATAAGTGGCCAATACAGGGCAGCACCTTTAGAACACACCTCATTTGAACAGTGTTTCCACTTTAGGAAGAAAGAGGTATTAGCAGCAAATTGTCATAACAAAAACTATTGATTGCTCCCAGAAATATTGTTTCCTTTATAAAATCATACAAATTTAGTTAAGAAATCATAAAGACAGTTGTAACACTCACTTGGTATTTAAAAACCCCAAATTATTGCACCTACTGTAAGAAAAAGGACGGTTGTATTCCAATGAATAAATGTGCATCTGACAGATTTAATTACTAAAATTCGAAACACTATTCACATAATAATGTTAACAAAACTAAAATTAGGATTTGTTAAAATGTAATTGAAACACTATGCTAAAACTGTACTTTACTCATACCTTTCCAGCATATTCTGATGCAATCTGTTTAATTTCTTCAGACTGGAGACCTACTATTTGACCCACTGTACTCGCAGTCAATCTGCCCTAAAAGTCAGAACATGGAAAAAAATGAAGTGAAGTCATGGATGGACAATGTTTGAGATTTAAAATGAAATCAATAATTTACAATGAAATCTAGTGTTTTACGGTAGAACAATCTGATGTTTCACATAGAAAAGTAACCTGAAAACAACAATGTCAAATAACATTACTGGGATAATGATATTAAAATACTGTATTTTGTGTCATTCAATATTAAAGCTTTTTATGACAAATACAAAGTACAACATTGATTTGAAGTAGAAGTCAGATTAAGAAGCAAATAGAAATATGACTCACTTTTCTCATAAAATTTGGATACTTTAGTCAAAACAAAGTCAGAAGTCCTTTCCTCATCAAACCTAATGTTGAAACGATCATATACAAAAATGTTTAAACTCAGAATTGCTTTTCTAAATAAAACGTTGCCTTGCTTCACATCCATTGTGAACAAACACAATTTAAATAGCCAAGTAAGTCCTCCTTTATTTCAGATCGCTTACCTCTTCAGTTGCCATGGCAGCCATTCCAGTCATTAGCGTTTTAATGCGAAGCTATGAGTAAATAAACAAATGAATTCGTGATGGATGGTTGCAAATTTTAAGCATTTCATTTTGCCAATAAAAGCAAAAATGTAATAAAATGTTGAAAATTCACACAATATATAGGACCATACATATATGGAATCAATGTATTGACTTGAATATTAACTTCCATTTTAATAGGAATAATCAACCACAGTTAAAGTTTGTGTTTAACAGCTATAATAAATAATTATCTGTACATTTGATATGGTGCGTTTTTTAGTCGAGAGAATGTCTCAAAACATTTCACTGGATATACTGCCCTTTATAATTCACTGGTACGACCGCACTTGGAATAATATGCAGTTCTGGTCATCGCAATATAAAAAGGATATCGCAGTGATTGAGGACACAGAGGAGGGCAACCAAAATGATAAGAGGGGATGGAGGAACTGGACAGTGAGCAGCGATTAGGTTATCTTGGCGTGTTCACATTGGAGAAGAGAAGGTTGAGGGGCGATATGATTACGGTCTTCAAGATTCTCAAGGGACTAGATTATGTATTCCATGATAAGTTTTATCTTATACTGAACAGTAGAATCAGAGGACAGGCCTGCGATTAAAAAGGGGTAAATTCAAAACAAATCTGCGGAAACACTACTTCAGTGAGCAAGTAGTAAATGTATGGAACAGGGTACCCAGGGAGATTGTGGAAGCAGAAAGTGTTGTTTCAAGAACAAATTAGATACATTTCTGTTAGAAAATAATATCTTGGGATACAATATATAGATTGGGACACAGCATGTCAAGCGACTGCCAGGATGATGGAAAGCGAACTGGATGGACCTCGATCTTCTTTCGCCTAGCAAATTCTTATGTTCTTCTTACTGTAATGTGGTATGACTGTATATTGTGGGCAAACACAGCAGTCAATTTGTGCACTACAATATCCCACAAACAGCCGTAAACAACAACAAAATTACGTTTATACAGCATCTTTCACATCAGAAGGACGTCCCAAGGAGTTGAATGACCAATTTAATTTGGGGATTGGTGGCAAGTTCATCACAATGTATTTCTACTAAATGTAAACAAATATACATAACTCACAGGAAATAGGAAAATAAAAGTAATTCACAATGATGCCCCAACTATATATACCTGCACCAGCATTAGGACTGTAATATTACTGGATTCCTGTAGGTTGTGCTATTGCCAAAGACCTGAGGGCTTACCATCGGGAAGCAGCTGGTCAATTTATAAAGCTCCAATTACATTTCAATAAATTAGAAAGAATGTACAAGTTTTTATATTTTATGCTACAATTTAGTTAACTTGTAAACAGTAATGTAAACAAAATAGTACACAAATTACAAAGGAACTTTAACTAAGCTGGACATATAGTGCCTTTCATGTCAGGAAGACGTCTTCTAAGTAACTACTGTTAAGTGTAGTGACAGTGTATTTGTACACAAACGTGACACACTGCTCAAGGAAAAGTCCCACTAACATCCAGGAGATGAATGACCAATTTAACTGGTGGATTTGTTGGCCAGGAGAAATTCCCTTTTCTTTCAAATATGGATATAGGTTACTTAACATTCACCAGAACAGGTAGTTGAGACCTCAGATTAACGTCTGATTTGCAGGAAGCCACCTCTGACAATGCAGTGCTCCCCAACAGACTGCACAATGAGCTCAAAGGTTTCTGAATGGGAGACTTTAACTCACAACCTCTGAACCAGAGGTCAGATTGTTACTGACCGAGCCAGGCCGACACCTAAGAAATGCAAATGTTGCACTGATGCACAAGCTATCCTTTTCTGAAAAAAATGTGGAGTAGCTCATCTGTAAACTTCTCGTCTACGTGCAGGAAACTAGAGGAAATCACAAAGAATAAGTCAATTTCTGCCAACCCTACTTATTTACAGCATAAACGTACCTCTTCAGCAGCTTGCAGATCTTCTTCCTCAGATACTTCAGTCATTCCAGCTGCTAAGGTCACTTTTTTGTCTTCAGCCTACAACACCAACAAAATTACATTTGCATAGCACCTTTCATGTAGTGAGGACATCCCAAGGTGCTAGACAATCAGTGGCCAATAGAGCAATATTAAAAATAAATACAAGCAACCATTTTGGAGAGCATTAATTTCCAGACAATCAGTTTTTCCAAAGTAGCAATGGACATAGAATGAATATCAGATAGTGTTAATTGCTCATTTTCAGCACCACTTTCACCAGTTTCATACATCTAAAAGGAAAAAAAAACAACTTATTTTCTTATGGTCTGGCACACATTGCCTGAAATATTACCTTTCAAAAGGGAATTAGATAGGTACTTAAAAAAGAAGAGTTTGCAGGGCTATGAGGTAAGAGCGGGGTAGTGATACAAGTTGGTAGTTTTTTCAAGGAGCTGACACAGGCACGACGGGCCGAATTGCCGCCTTCTGTGCTGTAATATTCTAAGATTCTATAAGTTGTTTACATGCATAATCGAATTATGATGAATAAGACCTGCTCTATTAAGTAATAATAACAATAATCCTTGCATTTGATATAGCGCTTTTTACGTCTTCTAGACGCCTCAAAGCACTTCACAGAATATGCTGTAAATTGATTTGACTGTATGTTTGTGGGCGAAACGCGGCAGCCAATTGCGCACAGCAGTGTCCCACAAACAGTTGTGGATTGAAAATGATCAATTTATTATTGTTTTATTTTTTGGAGGGATTATTATTTAGGTGTGTCGAGTAAGGAAATTTGCCCAAGATTTCGCCCTGCCTGGAATTGAACCCAGGTGTCTTGCATGCAAGGCGAGTGCTCTAACCACTGAGCTTCAAGACTCCACGTAGCTCTTTTCAGTAAATCCAAGCCAACCAAACAGTTTTTTTTAAAAAAAAACTGAACCCCATATAATCCAGTATTAAAAATAATTAAGCAAAGTACATAAAGTCTTTTAAAACCATTGATACTTACTCAAAAATATAGTTCCTCAAGTTGAATTCTTACCTTTTCAGTTTTAGGTCTGCTAAATCCATACCTCCTATGAAGAGAGGAAGAAAAGTTCTCTAAATAGGGTGTCATGGGTTTTCCCCCTCACTTCAAACACTAATCATTAGCAGCTCTATTACTTTCACCAGAGTGATACTGGGATTGAAAGGGTTAGATCGTGAGCATAGGTTACATAAACTTGGTTTGTATTTCCTGGGGTTCAGAAAGTGATCTAATTGAGGTGTTTAAAATTATAAAAGGATTCGACAGGGTAGTTACAGAGATACTATTCCCTCTGGTGGGAATAGTATCTATTCGGCTCGACTCTCTACCCCCTCCTCGCTCCCTTCCTTCCCTCCCCTCACCCTGACCATTTCCCCCCTCCTCGCTCCCTCCCTTCCCTCCCCTCACCCTGACCATTTCCCCCCTGTTCGGGTCCTGACCCAACTGTACAGCGTCTTGGGACGTCCTCCTGACGTGAAAGGTGCTCTATAAATGAAATCTTGTTGTTGTTGTTGTTGGTGAGGGTTATCCAGAACGATAGGTATAGTCTTAAAATTAGAGCTAAACCAGTTAGGAGTGAAATCAGGAAGCGTTTTTTTCCCCCATAAAAGGGTTCTGGAAATCTGGAATTCTTTCCTCCCAAGAGGCCGTGGATGCTCGGTCAATTGTAATTTAAGACTGAGATCGATAAATATTTATTAGGTAAGGGTATAAACGGATATGGAGAAAAATGGAACTGAAAACTTCAGAGTACACAAGTTCTTTACCCTAGAATTATAAGATGTATATTTACTGATTTCTCGTTCTTCCCAACACATCTGATTAAATTACTGTTTTGTATGGTACTAAACCACAACAGTGGGATAAAGGAAGGATTCCTCTCAACTCCAACAAAAAAATGCACATTTGGAAATACAATGTTTTCACATGAAATTACTCAAAAAGGATTTTAAAAAAACCTTCACTATTCAAATTCTCAAATTTCAAAACAATAAGCAGTTATTTTTCCAATAAACATTAATTAATATATCAAAAAAGTCAGTACCATTAAAAATGTTTTTACAATTACATAAATGTACTCATTTTATAACTAAAATATCAATGATACAAAATAATATTTCATAAAATATACATCGCTGCAACAATAATATTGAGCCAATGGTTTCAATCATAAAGATTAGAAAGTGAAAAAAAGGGAAGAGATAACTTGCAGTATTGAAATGAAAGTTCAAAGACTGAATACTCACATGAGGGAATCAGGAAGGCTAATGGAAATGGCAGAAGTAAAGAAAGCAACAAAGAAGTGGAAAAAGGACAAAGAAGTTTAACAAAAGAGGAAGAATTAATTGTAAGCAATTAACAGATCTGAGTCATTAAATTCAGTAGCACTGAAATACAAAGAAAAGTGAAAATGGTAAGAAAAAAAAGTTGAAAAAAATATCTGAGAAATGTATTTACGTCAAATTACCGTATATAGAAAATATATTATTGACAACAAATTAGTTGAAAAGTTTATGTGGAGATGAGTGAGTCTCTTTTGGTCTATTTGATCTCATTCTTCCAGAATGACCCTCCCGTCATTAATTACAGTATTAAGTTATTTCTCTTACCCTTCCTGGTAATCTATTCAAGCAGTTATTACTGTGCGTAAATAATACTTCTGATGTCTGTCCTAAAATTACTCTTCACATTCCGAAACCTACATTATTTCGAACTTTAGTTTACTGACCAATATGGTAGTTTGGAATGACTGAGCTTAATCTGACTGAGTTTAACCTGCATTTTACTGGTAAATACTAGTTTATTGTAGAGGAGGTTAAAAAAAACATACACCAAGAAAACCCTTAGCTCAACTGATGGAATGAGGCTTTCATCTTGATTGACCCTACTGCAGTGGAAAGTGTTTTGCAATGTTATATGATGCTTTTTAGGTGTGATATGAGATCAGCTCGAGATAGAATTGCTAAACATTTAGCATGTAAGTAACATGTTTGATCACCTGGAAAGAGCAAGAGACTACCATTAATACAATCCGCATAATTACAATCACACTCCAAAAAAGCAGAAATGGCTCAAAACACATTTTCTTTAAACTGGAGTGGAAGCATCAAGTAGATTAAAAATATAAAGCTATCATACACAATTAAAGAACTATTGTTTTATACCGATAATGTAGAACTGATCACTCTCTTAAACCTTACCGGCCAAATTCTAGAAGAGTAGAATGGACCCTCGATTCTTCATCTATCAACGTTTGTGCTCCACTTAACCGCTTGTACTTGCGTTGTGGTTTATAAACGTCCTTTGAAAGTAAAGAAATTCAACTGGTTTACTAAACACAATACAAGTGATACTAAACGGAAGCATGGAATAATGTTGCCTATCTCTAGACAAATCAGCATCTCTGCCCCCACCCTCTGGAACTCCATCCCACAGTCCCTCTGCTTCGCAATACAAATGCAATTTCTTGTTGAAGTTATTTAGGATAAAATTTCTGAATTACCTCTATACCTGAGTTTCTATTCAACTGCATTCATTCATTCAAGCGCAAGAACCTAAAGCAAATGATGAGACACCCGCAGTTTTACAAAACCTATTTTGTTCACATACTGCGTGCACCATAGCAAATAGCCCGATTTTAGAAGATGGGGCAGAGTTAATGAAGAAAACGTGCAACAATTTCGTTAAAGCAATGAAAAGTAATGAAATTATAACTGTGCAAATGATTACATTATTTTAGAAATCTCTACGTACAGAAACATCCACGACCGCTTTCATGGCCTTGCTTTTTCTCTGCTTGAAATCATTGTCCTATTACAGATAACAATAAAATACACTTTAATTTACTGAATACGATTAGGTTGTCTCAAAATTTACAAAAGTTCACAAGCATATTTAAAAACAGGAGGAGGAAAATATACCTTAATTATATGATGAATTATTACCTGCCCCCAACACACACTTTTTTGTGACTTAAAAACAAAGCCGCCTCAAATCAGGTCAAGAACCACTTGCCCTTCCTATAGCTCACATCCTTCCTCAAAGCATAAAGCTACTGCATATACATTATTTTACATTTAACACTCACCTCAAGCAGACTATGATTTTTCTGAAATTGTGATACAGAAAAAGACCGGATATAGTCTCCCATCTCTTCTCTCGTCTCAATTGCACGTTTTACCAACCACTTAAAATAAGAGAGCATAGTCAACATTAAGCTGTCAAAATCCATCATCTGTATTGCACATATCAAAAGAGAGCTTTGCTGAAACACAAAAGTCAATTTACAACAACTTCTAACAGGTGTTAGAAAAATGCATCTAAAACAGTTCAAAACAGAAAAGCAGACGGTTTATAGTGCATATAAAAAATGATAAGTTCTTAGGGTGAAAATATTGTCTCTCTTCTGCAAAATGTTTCCCGGAGACACTAAACTTAAAAATCTCTACACAGTAGAAAAAAAGCACGTAATGGTTTGAATCTAACTCCTAAAGATCCTAAAGATACTCTTGTATTAAAAGCTATTTCACCATCAGCTTCAGGCATGCTGGTATTGAAAATCTAGTTAAAAACTGTATACAAATATACAGAAATCATATTCTCAGATCTATCCAATAAAACAAAGCCAATAGGAATATGTTTTTTGATTTATTACCTATCAAAATTAAGCATGAATTTCAAAAGTAAAACAATGCTTATTGCAAAGATGGCTTCAAAATAAAATCCCTTAAATAATGCTTTTAATAAAACATCCAATAGAAGACTGAAGAAATTATACGTTTAAAAATATTGCATGAATTTTAGTGCAAGATTGTTTAGTCAGAATGTGAAATGTAAAACTTATATTCTGGTGATAACTAGGAATATCGACTGAATTGAAGATACTTTATTTAACATTCATGGACTCTTGAAAGAGTTAAAAAAAAATAAGTCTTACCTGCACGACAGGAAATATGTGAATGAAATCCAGACCCTGGATCTGGTGTGGCTCTAACCGGTGAGGGCACTTCATATTTGGCAAAACAGATACAATTTTCTCTGTCAGTGCTCTATAACACAAAATGTTAAATTTCAACAAATGTATGCAATTCTTACCATGTTTTAAATGCCTCACAAATGGAAATAACATGTTCATTTTAAACTATCCAGAGACATTTCATGTACTTTTCCCACAAGTGACATCATTAAGTGTAACAAACAAGAACATTGTGGCTTCACAAGTGTATATTTACACAGTATTCTTTCAAAAAAAGACCCAAAGAGGGAAAGATTTTCTTTTAGGATTATTAGCCCGCGAGCATTCAACTTGTTCTTCAAAAACTCACAAAAGGTGGACCCTGCATTTCCTTCTTGTGTCTGTCTGCCCTTACACCTATAGGATCATGGTGGGACACTGTATGTGGGGAAGGGTGGGGAGAAACAGCAAGTTCCTGTCTAAGTCTTAGGAAAGGGGTTCAGATTATTTCTCCAGTTTTAAAATGAAGCTCACTTCAACTATCCCATACATGCAGTACCACCATGTTTGGGAAAGTAGGACTACAGCAAAAGCACTGCATTGTTCTTCATTTGAGGAAGGATGCATATTGAGCAGAAATGTGCAGGCACATGTAAGGACAAATCCTCTCTACTAATTAAAAGTTTGCAAATTGCATATAGTATCACAATGAATCTGTTAATTCCAATAGGCTAAGTGATGCAATCTGTCCACGTTGACCAACACTAGGCATGCACCCCTCCTTTTTGATACGCAGGAAGCTAAGCCATCATGGAGAATTATTGCATGTGTTAAAGACTATTGACATTTCTTACAAGCAGCAAAACCATTCTCGAATAACTTACATTTTCTGACCAATTGTTGAATTTTCTTGAAAAAGTAAATCAACGTCAATATCAAAGCTGCAGGTTGTAATGCACCATGTCATGCCACCCACCACCTGGGAACAGAATGACCGGGAGGGAAAGAAGAGTTTTAAGCCAATTTAAAAAATCATTTGGAAAGAACTATTCATGATACCGAGGGATAAGTACTTGATGGATCTGTTTCAGGTCTCTCTGATATGATTGTGGCGCTTCTGTTTCCAGATGATATTGTGTTGCTGGCAGACTCACCTGGGGACCTTCTATACTGCACGCGCCATCTTGAACATTGGGCTAACCAGTGGTACATGGTGGTAGGTGCCCCCAAGTGCAGAATCATGGTTCTGCAGGGCCCAAGGGAAGTCATCACGGGAATTGATTGGAAGATACAGGGGGCATCAGTCCCAATTGTTTGACTCTTATCGGTACCTTGGGATCATAGGGGACACAAAAGTCAGCCTGGATCCTGTCCTGAAGGACCGCACTGAGAAGGGGCGAAGGGCACTGTGATCATGCTCATTCCACTTCAAGGACAGTAAGGTTCCACTGCAGTGCAAGCTTGTGACGTACAAGACCTGCGTGTAAACAATCCTCCTTTATCGATCTGAGCTCCTGGGCATGCAGGGAGAGGCTTCCTCCAACCCATCTGCAAAGTCCAGGATCAAGCAGTGAGGTAGATTCCTGGCAAACACGGAAAGCGGCTGCAGTGAGGGATGGCTCCGGCCTACATTGACGTGTCGCTAAGCACTCTGGAGCCGGAGTCAGCTTCATAGTGGGCATGAATATTCACCAAGGCCCCTCACACGAGGACCTGGATTAGGCAGCTGGTGCTGAGTAAGCCTGGTATATGGCATTAGACCTCAAGAACATCAAGGTGGCTGACACATCACAAGCTGTCCTGTAAAGGTCCTCCCACCACACTGAAGGCAGATGCCCGCCAGATGCTGATAAGGAAACTCTGAGGCTTGGGGCGACAGCTGCTGGAAAGGGTTAGCTGGAGTCCGAGTTTGTGAACACACGTTCGTACATCCAGCGTCATCCAGGTGACATGCCTGATAATGGAACATCAGAAACTCAGTCTCGGTAGCCCAGTCCAGTTGTGGCGGTCTCAGACCAGTTCCTGAGCCAGGCGGGTCCGCAGTATTCCAGAGCACTGCTGATGACAGCAACTTTTTGGGGGAGAGAGTTCCAGATTTCCACTACCTTTTGGGTGAAAACCTGCCTCCTAATTTCACTCCTATATTCTTTCAGTTTATGTTCCTTCAATCATTCATTTTCGGAGATTCCCCTCCATACTTAAAGTTCCACAAAAATAGCTGGATCAGTCATAACTAAGATTTTAAATCAACTCTAAAGTTGGACTGCAATTTTATCTTCTAATACCTGATTACCTGATGCAATATTACCAAGATTGCTATTATGGTTGTGCAACCCCCTCCTCGCTCCCTCCCTTCCCTCCCCTCACCCTGACCATTTCCCCCCTGCTCGGGTCCTGACCCAACTGTCCAGGGCCTTGGGATGTCCTCCCGACATGAAAGGCGCTCTATAAATGGAATCTTGTCGTTGTTGTTGTTGTACTACTTTTCAATGGTAGCTACTGGTATAAAGACTTTTATATTAAAGAACTGTAGCTTGTAGTTGTGCCTGATTGCTCACCTTGTCAAATGGTGACAGTCCCTTAATTCTTGCTCTGAAATATCCAGCAGCAACCAGCAGTTCCAAGATTTCTGCCAGTTTAACATTCTGTTCCTCATCTTCACGAGTTTCTACCTTTAAAGCATTTAAACAATAGTGTTACTTTCTACTGGGATTGTAGTAAGTCTCAACAAAGTGCAAAGCATTTTTATAGCGAGACTAGGAAAGTTGAACGGTCTACTACAACAACAAGATTACATTTGTATAGCGCCTTTCATGTCGGGAGGACATCCCAAGGCGCTGGACAGATTACAGCATTTCAGACCCGGGCTGTGGTCAGGGGAGGAGAAGGGGGGGGAGGAGGGGAAGGGGGGTGGCCGATGGCATGGTCGAAGAGGAGGGTCTTGAAGCGGGACTCAAAGGAGGCTAAGGAGGGGGCGAGGCGGAGTGACTGGGGGATGGAATTCCAGAGGTTGGGTGCAGAGTGGCTGAAGGCTCTCCCACCAATGGGGTGGCAGGTGGGTCGGGGGACGTGGAGCAGGCCAGAGCCGGCTGATCGGAGGGAACGGGCAGGTTGGTAGGTGGTTAGGGGGTCGCAGAGGTAGGGTGGGGCGATGCCATGGAGAGCTTTGTATGTGAGGACCAGGATCTTGAACTGGATCCTCTGAAGGATAGGGAGCCAATGGAGTTGGGCGAGAGTGGGGGAAATGGGGTCACGGAGTTTGGCGCGGGAGAGGACACGGGCTGCAGAGTTCTGGATTATTTGCAGCCTGTGGAGGGAGGTGTTGGGAAGACCGACAAGCATAGTCGAGCCTGGAGGTAATGAAGGGGTAACATTGCAGGTTATAGCTGGTCCTGAGGAATTTTAGACAGCCCTAGTGCACAGTATTAACTTTCCTATAGAACCTATAATTATAATAATACTTGCATTTGATATAGCTTCTTATCACATCGTTGAGATGGATCGAAGCACTTCAAAGAACATACTGTAAAATTAATTGAAAACATTTTTTGGGAAGGGATTATTATTCCCCCGGAGAGCGATCTGCCAATCTAACAAGTGGGTTCCTGCTTATTGCTAAGTAAACAGAGACGTAAAGGATCTTGCCTAAGGTTTCGCCCTGCCCAGGGATTGAAACCGGATCCTTTTGCTTGCGAGGTAAGTGCTGTAACCACTATGCTACAGGACTCTATACCTATTTGTCTTTCCACTTTATATGTCAGGCTGGTACATTTTTAAGTCGTAATTTATATCCCTGCAGTCAAAAGGTTGTGGATTCAAGTTCCACATCAGCCCTTGAAACTCATAATATTGAGGCTGACATTCCAATGAAGTGCTGTGGGTGAACTTCATTGTGTGGTAGTACCGATGTTAAATTTCCCATGGCACTATTCGAAAAGAGAAGTTTCTCCCAGCGTCCTGCCTACAATCCTTCAATAAAATTGGTCACTCACTCAATGGTTGTTTGTGGGACATTGCTGTGTCCAACTTGGCTGTCGCATTGTCTCACAAAATACTCCACTTTACAATGTATCCTGTGAAGTGCTTTGGGACGTCCTCTAGACAAGAAAAGCAGTATATTAAATGCAAGGATTATAATTACTATGCTTCAGGGTACCAAACCAGACTACGTTCCACATATGTATACCACCTACACATGGAGATTTCCGTGTTTGGAATGGAATGGACACTGTCTCTTGGTACAAATACATCAATGTGGAGTCTGATAGTTTAGTGATTAGAGCAATTGAGAGGACCTGGGTTCGATTCCTGGCAGGGCGAAACGTTGGCCAAGTTTCCTTACGCCACACGCCTATTTACCTAGTAGTAAGTAGGAACCTGGATGTTAGTCGATTGGCGGATCGCTTTTGTGGGGTTAATAAATTCCTTCAAAGTAAGTAATAATATGGTCACTCAATCCACAACTATTTGTGGGACACTGCTGTGTGCAATTGGCTGCCGCATTTAGCCACAAAAATACGCTCAATTTATTTTACAGTATATTCTGTGAACTTCTTTCAGATGTCTTGAAGATGTGATAAGGTGCTATACCAAATTCAAGTATTATTATCACGCTTACCTAATTCTGGAGTTTTAGGCTCAGGTTCGCAGGAATCAAGATTTGGGGTCCCAGAGTATGCATTGGAGTCACATTAACAAATCATACCCTATTGGGGGGGTTTGCAACAACATTTCACACTTGCTTTCAATTTTTAAATACTACTCGTTGCACATGGGCTTAAAATTATAATTTTGTAAAAAAAACAATCCTTGCATTTGATATAGCACTTTTTCATGTCTTCGAGTGTCTCAAAGCGCTTCACAGAATATACTGTAACGTGAATTGACTGTATATTTGTGGGCAAAACGCAGCAGCCAATTGCACACAGCAGTGTCTCACAAACATTCGTGGATTGAAGTGATCAATTTTTTTTGAAGGATTATTATCTATCAGGCGTATGGAGTAAAGAAACTTGCCCTGCCAGGAATCGAACCCAGGTCTCTCGCTTGTGAGGCGAATGCTCTAACCACTGAGCTACAGGACTCCTAGGATGGAATAGGACTCCTAGGTTGAAATAGGATGGAAGACTTTAATTGGACCTGAGCAAGGGACCGATGAGTGATGGTGGAATAAAGCATGTTGTCTCCAACAGGATGGGTAACTTCCAGCTTCTTGCCCCACCCCTCCCTCCAATCAAACACCATGCGTCAAACACCTCTAACACAAGTTTGAGCATCAAACCCAAGGGTGAAATGGAAACTGTGGGCAAATTGTTTGTGACTAAGAAAACATCTGGGTAATGTCTCTACTTCCATTCACCTGTGAGGGAACCTCTTAGGTACAACAGTGTGTGAGCTGTTATTAATAATAATAATCCTTGCATTTGATATAGCGCTTTTCACATCGGGAGGATGTCCCAAAGCGCTTCACAGAACACACTGTAAAGTGAATTGACTGTATATTTGTGGGCGAACGCGGCAGCCAATTGCGCACAGCAATGTCCCACAAACGGTCATATGGATTGAAAATGACCAATTTATTATTGTTTTGGTTTTTTGGAGGGGTTATTATTGGGCTCTGTGTGGAGTAAGGAAACTTGCCCAAGGTTTCGCCCTCTGCCTGGAATTGAACTCAGGTCTCTCACTTGCAAAGCGAGTGCTCTAATACCAATGCCACAGTTTTGTGCAGGAATAAACTGCCTACAATCTCAGGCGCAGGTCTACCATATCGACCACCACCAGGGTTGCCAGAAATTAAAATAAGTTTATAGCCCAAAGTCAACCAAATACTAGCCCAAAAATAGCCCAATAGTATGCGCTGCCTCCTGTGTGTAGTAGTGGCCAATTTGGGTTAGAGCTTTTCAAGTAAGTAAAGGTCTTCAAAGGGAAAAGAATGTCTTGTGGGTTTAAATCAATTCTCTTAAATTAGGCACCCACCCGAAGCCGATTTTTCAGGCACATTTAGGCAACAAAACCAACCCCAATTGGGCGTGAACCCGCCCAATCCGGTAACATTGGTCACCTCACCGCCCAGCGCTCGGGCTGGAGGCGGTGAGAGTTTCATTTGAGGCTCTCGCTGCGAAACCAGGACAGTCAGGAGACCCGCGGAGCGCTCGGAGAAGGGGAGAGAGAGAGAGAGAGTGCGGGGGAGGTAGTGAGCGGCCCTCCCTCTACTCCGCTGACCGCCTGCAGGCGACACCCAGCGGCCTCCGGGGACCTGTCAGAGCCGCTGTGTAGCGGTGGTGCCGCAGTCGGGATGTGTCTCGTGCACACGGCGGGACAGACCCTCGTCAGCGCCGCGGCCGCCCACCCACCTCGATCACGTTGCCCTCCTGGTCGTACTGCGGCCCGAGCCTGGAGCCCGACCGCAGCCGCTGGAACACTGAGGCAGCCGCCATTTCCAGTCACGTGACGTGCCAGGCAGCGCCGGGTCACGTGAGCTTTCAAACCGTGTCAGGCGGGAAAACCACACGTGGTGTGAGCTGACGGGTCAGCGAGAGCCCCACACACAGGGCAGCACATCAGCTTCACACCAGATACTGACCAGAGCCGAAGGCAGGTCTGACAGGGGAGGGTCTGGGGGTGATGCCCCCCACCGCCAGGGCCCCCCACCGCCAGGGCCCCCCGCGCCCCCCACCGCCAGGGCCCCCCGCGCCCCCCACCGCCAGGGCCCCCGCGCCCCCCACCGCCAGGGCCCCCCACCGCCAGAGTGATCACTCAACGTCCTTCACATCATCAATGAGCCATGAGCACCTGCCATGGCCCGGGCAAGAAAGGTGGAGGGAAGAGAAACGCCCTCATCTTCAACCTCGGTCGCGGTACCTTTGACTTTCCATCCTCACCTCAGTTCTGCTGCCAATGGATAATATGGCCTCTTATCAGATTTGTTGACTTTGGATTTTGCCGACAAACATGACAGCCAATGTAGTGGTGGCTGAGTGGTCTGTGCCCACATTGACAACCCATGAATCAGTATTAATGGATCTGTACAGCTTCGATGGGGGAAACAAATAACCAATGGTGAATACCTTGGCTCTCACTGAGGTTCATCTTAATCTCATCCTTGATGTGATCTAATTTTATCATAATTGAGCATTCGGGGCCACATAACATTACACATCTTTGAAGTCCTATATTATACAAACCAGGGAGATATACATGAAGAGTTAAGTTTTAGGAAATAGATGATGGATAGGAATCATGGGATGTCATGGTCAAACTTCCTTTGTCCATATTCCTGATGGAAGAAATTTGGGTTAAATAGTTTGGACTGCTTCCATAATTTGATTGTTGGACATGAAAAGGTTGAAAACTTTTAGTTCCAAGACAAGAGTAGACCATCAAAAACATTTGTTAAAAATTGGTTACATATTTTGTAAAATGCTGATGACACAAATGTGATTGACATAGACATTCCCTGCATTTACATTATCCACCTTCAACTCTAAATTGCAACACTATAAATACCATCATTTATTTTAATAAAATTATTTACCATTCTTGCAACTAACCACAAAATGTGGAAATGATTTTGAATGGAAATGTATACATTTTTAAGTACTGTTCAATGATGCATCTAAATGCTTTTATTGATGTAACCAATGCAGGTTGTGGTAAATCATTTTGTATCATGAGTGTTTAATGTTGCTAAACATATTTTTATACTCAAGGTATTCTGAAGAGTTAAGAAGGTGCATGTTTGCAGTGATTGATAGAAACCTGAAGTTGAATGAGTTGCAGTCACAGCTATCATGGGATGCAGAACTCCCCCCAGGACCAAAGATTATGTACTGGCTGCAATTTCAATCAACTTCACCTTTGAAAGAATCTTTGGATGCCAAAGTAACTCTCAAAAAAGATGGTGGTTGTAGTGTAATAAAGTTTGTTTCCCGATGGCAATAAACAACACTCATGCAATGTCTGTATAATATTTTATTTAAGGAAGAAACTCATCCACCAAAATCCACAAATGCTGATAACCTATATGCTGGTATAGATCACGATTCCATTCTGCTGTGATAAAAACCTGACTTCACCATGTTTTTAGTGTATCCCCATATTTCTCTGTTTATTAACATTCCTGCTTTGTATGTCAGGAACAGGGTAGTTGTGATTGACATTTGCCCACTGAGACAAACTGCTGCTAAGGAGTCGGTTTTGTTATTTGTCAGCCGTGTCATGCAATTCAAAGCTCTAGAGAGGTATAGTGCAGGCACAATGCTTGAGGGCAGAGTTGTTAGGATTGTACAGGCTGAGTGTTAAGGGATAGGGACTGTGCTGTGTTCACTTTTTTCTAGAATGTTAAATGACATGCCTGTCACACATGAGACACATCATGTGAGTGCATCATGTCACATTCTATTTTCTGTAGCCTATAAGCAGCGGGTAGCTGGAAGAAACAAACTCCTTAATATTTTGGATGTGGACATCTCCTGCATCCCTATACACAGACCCCATTGCACAATATACTGTAGATTGAATTATGCACAGTGCACAACATTTGGAACTGTCATGCATGCTGAAATATTTTCTATCAGAAATGGTTTAAAAATTGAAAAGAAAATGTCATATTTGGCAACTAGTAATTATTATTTCTGCAATTTCTGCAATTTATATAATGTGTTTTTGAAACAGGAATCATCTACCTTGTGAAAAAACCTCAAATGCTCATATTTGTTAGTATTCCAACTCGTGGAGTCCTGTAGCTCAGTGGTTAGAGCACTCGCTTTGCAAGTGAGAGACCTGAGTTCAATTCCAGGCAGAGCAAAACCTCGGGCAAGTTTCCTTACTCCACACGCCTAATAATAATCCCTCCAAAAACCCCAAAAACAACAATAAATTGGTCATTTTCAATCCATGACTGTTTGTGGGACATTGCTGTGCGCAATTGGCTGCCGCGTTCGCCCACAAACATACAGTCAATTCACTTTACAGTATATTCTGTGAAGCGCTTTGGGACGTCCTCCCGACGTGAAAAGCGCTATATCAAATGCAAGGATTATTTTTATGAACATCTGGAACAATAGAACGACAGGACAGATCTATGTAAATGTATCAAAGTGTTTTTTTCCCTGTTTACCATATCTTTGAGTCTATTATAAAGAGCTTTGCAACCGCAGTGATATAAAGAAAATGAAATCATAAAATAACATAGTATATGATTATATAGCTTTTAAACTAATTTATTTTTCAAGCTTTTCCTGCAAACATCTAAATTCGATTTACAATACCAGCACACCAATTTCTGAGAAAACCTTACCTGAAATGATACATGTCAAACCTACAAGTAAAGGCATGAAAGATAGTAAAATATAGCAAGGTAGTCTATCGTATTTAGAGCCATTTGCTCTACAAACTTTGTTACTGCGGATTGCAATATTTCAGGAATTACATTAATAAACAGGATAAGGTCTAATTGTAGATTTTTTTTATCTTTATGGGAGGATTCTACATTTCAATATTGCACTTAAAAAAGTATATCCTGGGGTCATTTTTTCTAGATTTCTTGATTAAGAAATCGAGTGGAGATTCTGTCCAGATGTAGGTCACGTGTTATTCCAACTCAAAGTAACTCCTCTCTGAAAACAGATCAAATAGGCGTGTTCCTACCAGTTATGATAGTGAAATTGCATTAAGAAATGCTGAAAAATCGCCTCTCCACACACACACACACTAGTCGGGACAATTGCATTGTCAGAGGTGCTGTACTTTGGATAACACATTGAGCTGAGTTGCCTATCTGCTCTACAAGTTGGATGGTAAAAATACCATGGCACTGTCTGAAAAGAAAATTAAGTTTCTCCCAGTATAATGGCCAAAAATCCTCCAAATAAATTGGTTATTTACATTAAGGCTACTTGGAATTATCTACAACAATTCATTACATGTGACAATAATTACTATACAGCACTTTGCAATGTTTCAACTTGATGAAGTCCCATAAAATGCATATTTTTCACTTCAGAGTTAGGTACTCCTGATGTGAAATACAAATGTAATTTGTTGTAATCTGAATGGTGAGAAAGGATGGTGACAAGCAGCAGCGCTGGTGAATGCTTGGTAGCTGGCACCTATTTTCATACTAGACTTTATTTTCCCCATTGATTTGACTCCCTCCTTTCTTCAAGAGATAACTGCACTCTCTTTTGTCAAGATGTTCTGAAAAACACACAGCCTCTTTATCACTGCCACATTTTCCAAAGACAAGAAACCTATCTTCCTGTCAGTAAGTTACATTTGCTTGGTTCCTTTGGGAGAGAGACCAGGCTTACCATTAGTTCAGCCAGTAGCAAAATACTCAAACTGGAACCTTACAGTTTTCTAATGTACACAAGAGAGCTCTGCTGCCCCCCACCCCCCCAAAAAAAATCCCAATTCATGGGGAGAAAGAGCTGATAATCCCCAAAGGTAAGTAAAAACAGAATATACTCAGCTAGTTTTTGTAACATTACCATGCAAACAGAAGATCCTGTTGTCAATTTATGATCAGTGGGAAAATGCTCTCGTTGTCTGAATTATCCTCTTGTCAGTCCCGGAGCATCAGACATACTAAATATTTACATCTGTATACAATTTACTAAAATGTTTCAAGACTTACAGCTATGACTTGTGTAAAGGGTTGGCATAGGAAACTGACTACATCTAATATTAACTCTAGATGTGGTACTTTTTGAGACTCAGGGCATATGCATAACTATATCGCATTCAGTTCGGTATGGCTCTGCAAGCTATCATCAGCACATGGGTATAGCTGAAGTATGATCAAAGGAAATTTTAGCGTGTAGAAGTTAAAGAATACAAGCTTGTCAGAATTCAACTGGCACAGATGTATCAGTGACTCAGATTGAAATCAGAACACACTTATGATTGAATAAAGAGCATAAATGAACAAAAAGAATAAATCAAAATATATTACACTGACAAAAGTCAGTCATTATTGTGCATCAATGGAGATCTGTGATGTCTATTGTATATTTTTAAGTTGTAATTTGTATCCCAGTAGTGATTTAACATAAATGAATTTCATATGTACAGTAATGCTTTGTGCACACTTGATTTTTTTTCTTTGCTTTAGTTTTTNGTTGCTTTTGTTATTTTTTNGTTTGCTACTTCACTCTTTTTCTTCTATTTGGTCCCCATGCCTTCTGCCATGTCTGTTTGGTCTGCATGCCTGTTTGTACCTCTCTCACCTAGTCTGTCACCAAATTATATCCTCACCCATACCAAACTCTATACTACTCTTCTGCAACAAAGACCACTGGCTCCCTATTACAGAATGGATCAATTTCAACATACTCACATTCATGTACAAATTACTTCATGTCCACCCTACCTTTCTGACCTGCTTACAACCCACTCCAATACCCGCCATCTCCAATCAGCTGGCTCTGGCGTGCTGCGCATCCATCATGCTTTTGACTCCACCATCGTTAGCTGTGCTTTCAGCCACTGCATGCCCAAAACTATGGAACTCCCTGCCTCAATTTCTTCATCTGCCTCCTCCTTTCCTGTCTTCAGATCACACCTGAAGAACTTCCTTTTCAACCATGCTTAAGGTCACCTCTCCCTGGCTCGGCATCAAGCTCCACCACTGTTAAGTGCTCCAAGATTCTACCCTGCCTGAAGGGCGCTATATAAATGCAAGTTGTTGATCTGCCTCCAGCAACTCTTACTATAACTGGATTTAAGGTTATTCCTTTAATAAGATTAGTCCAATTTTACATCAGTGGGGATTGATACTGTTGAAATCTGCTTGTTGCTGACTTTAAGATCTCAGTTCCTTTGAGGAGACCTAAACAGACACTAGGAAATTTCCCACAAGGAACAATCGAAAGGAGTCATCTCTTGGCATTCTCTCTCCTGCTGCACACATAATACAAGGCAGTAGTTGAGGTCCTGGGCTACTTATCTGACCTAGAAGTGACTTCTCTATATGAGTTGTGTTCTTTCCAGCTTATCATCTTCATTTTGCCTGACAGTTTCCAATACCTTTACAGTGAAACTGGAAAGAGATGAAAACAGCAGAAAATAGAAGCCAAATATAAAGTTGAAAGGAAACAATTTTATTTAAACTATATTGAACTAACAAGTTGGTGCCAAGGAAATGAGTGGATTCATAGCAAATTTGCAACAGTTGTAAATTATATTGAATAAAACAATAGAATCAAATGAGAAGAAATTAACATCCTTTGGTGCAATTTACTCTTACTCTTTATGAAAGTTATATACATGTACTTGCTTTTAGAATTAGAATGGGATTTTAAGGTGAATTCCTTGGGGAAAAAATGTCACATTCAATCATTTGAGTCTGCAGGGTTCCACTGACAATTAGCTGGAAACAGCAGAAACAATGCAAAGTGTTTTTCTTTTATTGTTAGATATCATAGAATCGTAAAGCACAAAAAGAGGCCATTCGGCCCATCGAGTCTATGTCGGCTCTTTGAAAAGAGCAATGTAATGTCAATCCCACTCTCCAGCCGTTTCCCCATAACCCTGCAAACCCGTCCTCAAATACTCATCCAACGCGTTTTTAAAAGTTGTTATCGAATCGGCCTCCACCACCCTTTCAAGCAATGCATTCCAGATTCGAACAACTCGCTATGTGAAAAAAATTCTTCTCACTTCTTTTAGAAACTATTTTAAATCTGTGACCTCAAGTCACCGACACACCCACCAGTGGAAACAGTTTTTCGCTTTCTAACTTATCAAATCCCCTCATGATTTTGAGGACCTCTATTATGTCTTCTCGTAACATTCTCTGCTCCAATGAGAATAATCCCAGCCTCACTAGCCTTTCCTCATAATCAAGGTCCCTCATTCCTGGTACCATCCTTGTAAATCTCCTCTGCACCCTTTCCAATGTCTTAACATCCTTCCTTATAGTGTAGTGCCCAGAACTAGGCGCAGTATTCAACTGAAGTCTAACCAGTGTTTTATACAGGTTAATCATAACCTCCTGACTCTTGTACTCTATGCCCCTAATTATAAAGCCGAGTATCCCATATGCCCTTTTTATAGCTTTATCTATCTGTCCTGCAACCTTCAAGGATTCATTTATCTGAACCCCCAGGTCTCTCTGTTCCTTAACCCCCCTAAAGATTGGATTGGAGTCCTGTAGCTCGGGGGTTAGAGCACTCGCTTTGCAAGCGAGAGACCTGAGTTCAATTCCAGGCAGGGTGAAACCTTGGGCAAGTTTCCTTACTCCACACGCCTAATAATAATCCCTCCAAAACCCAAAACCAATAATAAATTGGTCATTTTCAATCTATGACTGTTTGTGGGACATTGCTGTGCACAATTGGCTGCCGCGTTCGCCCACAAATATACAGTCAATTCACTTTACAGTGTGTTCTGTGAAGCGCTTTGGGACGTCCTCCCGACGTGAAAAGCGCTATATCAAATGCAAGGATTATTATTATTATTATTATTATTGTATTACCTGGCCTATATTGCCTCCCCTCATTCTTTCTTCCAAAATTACTTCACATTTCTCCACATTGAAATTCATCTATCTTTTATAATTGGTTAGCTATCAATTCAGTTTGCATTTGCAATTCAATGAAATTTTGTAAAAAAAATTATATCCAACATTTGTTTTCCTATTGCATTTTTGCCTTATTTTCCAAACTATACTGCACAAGGTACATAAAATATCCAAATTGCATAATAAAATATGCACATTATAACTAAGCTACCATATTATTTCACATCTGTATTCTCCATCTTTAGTCTCACTGTCTATTTCCATGCTCACTCATTCTCTCCACATATTATCAGGACCGACATATAGGCAGCCAACTACTTACTAGTGGATGTGTAGCAAGGCAGGTTTCTTTCATGATAAACCTTTGTATTAGCAATTTTATCTGAATATGTTAATTCTTTGTAGCAAAAATCTCCTCCTTTTCCTTGTCTCATTCGCTTCCGAATTCTCTGACTCATGCTTATGGTTCCATGGGCTCCACCCGTTTTCTGGCATCTCTTAAGTGACAATTGTTCATGCATAAGCCCAGGCAACAAGTGTCAGCAGGCCATGAGTGGGGAGTGGGTAGGATTTCACACACGGCTCTCATCCTATTCTTACCCAACATCCTTATACATACACTTTCCAAGAAGGGTCACTGAGCAACAATCAAAAACAGGTACCCAATTTGATTCTCCCATCCCTAACCTAGGGGACAATGAGGTCAATATTCGTGCTCCAAGTGTTGCCCTAGTTGAGATCAGGTAACTCAACACAGAAATTCAACTCTGCAACCCTCTGGCTACCACTTAATGAGATGCTAATATATTTCACTGCATTTATGTTCACATGATGTGTTTTGCCATAAAACCAGAATATTGTGAAAATAAAATATAATTATGTGTATAATCATAAATTCTATCTTGGGTATGATTTATATCATTATATTTTGTCAATATATAATTAATATATAATAAATATAAAAACCTGGACATAGTTTTATTAAGTATTAAGTGCAATTTTGCAGTTGTCATAATTGAATGTGTTCTTTAAGGTACATGTGATAGCAAAGGTTAATAGTTTTGTAGAATGTATTAAAAGATACTTCAGGTTGGTGTTCAAAATAATTGCACATGCGTTACTTATAATTTTAAACGTTTCCTACTCTAAAGGATTCCATAACTATTCTCCAAACCATTATTTAAGTGTACTCCTTTCCTTGTCAGGAGAATGATCATTACATAAGAGCATAAGAAATACTAGACGAAAAAAGACCAAGGTCCATCTAGTTCGCCTTCCACCATTCTGGCGGTCGCTGCACATATGTTCCTCTTTGACCATGCGAACGGCCACTGCCCCCCACCCCCCAACCCCCCGGCTCAGATTCAGACTCCGCCATTGTTAAGTGCTATGAGTTGCTACCCTGAGTGGAGGGTGTTATATAAGTGCAAATTGTTGTTGAACTACCCATGTACTATATCCCATAATGTTAAACATTAGACAGGTGGAGACATATAATAACAATCCTTGCATTTGATATAGCGCTTTATCACGTCTTTTGAGATGTCTCAAAGCGATTGATTCACAGTGTATCTTGTGACACTGGAACCCCACTTCTGTCACTGCCTGGAGACAGTCCTATTTAAACCCTCTCTGTGATGATAAAGTGGGGACCAACTCAGAATGAATATAGTGCAATATACAACAGATCTCATGGCATATATTAAATAATCAGAAATATATAAATTAAATGATTTCCAGTGTGGCCAGGGCAAGAGGTCCGTACTTTGATCTTGTCAGGTCCGCCATTAATTTGTACAAAAATTAATCAGGATGGAGGAGAGATGTATAATTGTGGAATAAAAGAGAAAACTAAGATTATAAAGTAAATTTAAAAGGACCTTTTTCATACAAAATAATCTTGTGAACAAAGCTGGAAGGTTGAAGAGTTTCTAAGAGATTTGTGGTTCTACATTTTGTGTTGATATCAAAACTGTTACGTTTTGTGACCACTAGAGGTCACTTATTACCAACAGCTCATGTCTAAACCGATCTGCGTGCAAATTATATTATTTGTCACAATGTACCTTTGCATTTGGAAACAGAATTGTGTGAAATTGTGGCAGTGGCTTCACTGTCCAAATAACATGAGGATAAAGAAGCAGCATCTTACTTGTGCAAAATATAGATGAATTCTAAATGAGGTCTTGTGCTGAGGCCCAGTTGGAGGCCTCTAAGGAAAGTGGAACCGTTTTATTGGAGATCGGTGCTGCTTTATTACCGAACCATATTTGCAGCTATATATTATAAATAACCATATTACAGGAATCATATTGCCAAACACTGCCAAACATGCAGTGTAAATTGGGAGGATCGCTCACAAGAGCTGCCTAGTGTGCAGAATGGAAAGTTCATGCTCTCCTGGTATTAAGGAGGGGGACAAAGACACATTTGTTGAGGGAGAATAGCAAGAGTTTTGCCAGCCTGTAGAAGATTCTATGCAGAGTAATCATAATTGGAATTACATTTTGGCTATTTTGTGTAGATAATGAAAAGCTATGAGTGAGTATACTTCTCAGGGAAGTGGCTGAAAAAGTATCATGGTTGGTGGTGGATTTGAAATTAGTTAGCCTCGCAGCAACATGGACTTGGCCCCCAAATTTTCATGGTAAATATGCATTTGCCATGGAGTTCCAGTTCCCATATGTGTAATAATGCTGCATATATGTTAACATCCTGCAGGCATAGCATAGCCCTTGATGCAGTTGTAAACTGCTTTGATCCTGGTTTAAAGAATTATGTTGACTTGAGGTCCACATCGGTTTAGCAGAACAAACCAAGTTTAGTTGCAATTGGTTCCCCAACAGTCTTGTACACACCCAGTCACACTTCAAACCAAGAAACACATTTCTGAATCATCACTGGAACATTGATTAAAGTTGAATGCATACAGTATATTTCATTGCATTCATCACTACTGTGCTTAATCCCATAACTCTAGCATATCTAGTCTGGGTGGATTGTTTGCATACAATAAATGCAATAATTCATAATTCATGCCAAATAGTAAGGCATTAACTGTGAATACCTGGAGCAAATAAATTAGGGATGCATAGTGTGTTAGTGTTAGCAGCCAAGCGTCTGGATTCAATGTGTGTAAAAAAGCTTATTTTGAATAAAGTAAAGTCTCGGTTGCTGCTATTTAAGAATTCAGACATCAAAGGAAAACAATATTCACTATAATCACCATGAACCTGTACTCTCATTCAGCTTTTGACAAATACAGTAGCTATGTAGCCTTTAGTTTGTTAAAGATTATGACTTTTGCAAGTCTGTTGTTATTATTTCTCTACTAATTGCTAGACTTGAGCATCATTTGGTGTCACTTGAAGCATGGAGTCCTGTAGAGTATTGGTTAGAGTACTCGCCTCACAAGAGAGGACCTAAGTTCGATTCCCGGATAGGGTGAAATGTTAGGCAAGTTTCCTTACTACACGTGCCGCTGTTCACCTAGCTGTAAGTAGGAATCCGGGTTGTTAGTTGATTGGCTTTTCCAGGGGTAATAATAATCTTTCAAAAATAAATTATAAAAAATAATAATAATTTAGTTGCTCAATCCACGATTGTTTGTGGGACACTTTATGTTGGTCGCACAATTGATTGCCGCATTCTGCCAACAAAAAATAGATTCAATTCACTTTACAGCATATTCTGTGAAGCGCTTTGAGATGTCTCAAAGATGTTTAAGATGCTATATCAAATGCAAGGATTATTATTGCAGGATTATTATTATCATTGGCAACTTGCAACTACACATTTCAAATAATTTGGAAAGTTCAATTTATATCCTAAAAATATTTGATTATCATTTTTAAAAAAAAATATTTTCTCTCTGCATTATAATACTGACATTTCTTTGGTTGACCAAAGAATTTTTATATATTTATGTAGAACTCAAATAAGGTGCACTTAAGATTAAATTAGATACTCTGGTCTTTAACTGATAAGTTATCTTGCAGTCAATGTCTTTGTCTTAGCATCTCTGGACTTCATCACCTATTACACTGCAGGACAAAAGCAAAAAGGTTGTGGTGTGGTGCACAGTCTACCTGACGCCACAATCTGTGATAAACCCACACCTATTTTCAACCTTGACATTGAGCAGAGCACTAATTTCTGGGGCTTGATGGCATCCTTGTCAACATGGAATGGTAATAAATCACTGTAAAGAGGCAAGTTAATCAAAAATAAAATCTGTGACTGGAATGCTGATCGTCTGGCAGACAAATGAATTTGAAAGCAATGTGTTGAAACTGCATCTTACTGACTGAATCAATTGTGCATGCCTATGTTAGACTTCAGTTTCGTTGCAAATGGATTTCAACAAGTGTCCAAAGATCAACTGTCCCTTCTGTTTTTATCCCATAACATTGGAAAAATCCCCTCCTTTGCAGAAAACTAACTATAATGTTGGAACTTTCTGAAAAGCTGAAAAATCTTCAAAGTCTGGCCGGTGATAGCTGCTGGTCATGTCATACTTACACGGTTTAAGATTTAAACATTTGTAGTGTAATATAGAGCTTTGAATAGAATAAATCAATTATCTGTATACTATAACATTTTTGTTCTGTGTGTTTCTTTAACTTTTTCAAATATTAATAAGTTAAAATTCATTGCATACTTAACATATGTTAACTAACAATGTTGCCTTAAGGATTTGAGATCCTATCACCTATGAGTAAAACCTAATCAGTTCATCAAATGTTGCCTCAACTTCTTTCATGGAACACACTCCAGTGTAAAATATTGAATATAATATACAACAATATAGTTAAGCCTGGCTATATACCTTTTCCCTTTCTTGATACTCTGTAATAGTGTAGTGTGATTCAGTAAGAACTATTTGATTTGACAAAAAGAGCTATTTGCACCATGTGATTTGACAACCAACAGTATCAGCCTTTATTTTGTTGACTGTCACAAGAGAGTTTCATAAGTTGTAATGTCAACAACAAAATGTAGAGTTTTTCAAACTGAAATGCAGAGCAAAGCAATGAAAGTCAACCCCATTGTCCTTACAATAGTCGGACTGTGCCTGGAGGGACAAGAACTGGACTTTGTTATGGGTAGATAAGATGTTTCTATACTTACCACAGGCCCTAGGCACAGGGAAGAAATGCCTACAAGAAATAAATGATTTGCAGATTATAAGGTTACATTTGGAGTAAAGCATGCATCAATGTATAAATTATCAGGGGACTATTTTGGTCTAGACTTTAAGACTACATTTTGACAGAAAACTGTGTTCTGCTATATCAGTTCTTTGGACTTAGAAACAAGAATATTATTTAGTATCGAGTATGTGCTCTTTGTCTTATTTTGGGGGTTCTTGTTATATTGCTAGGCAGATTGTGTGAAGATGAGACTATTTTTGCCTCTCAGTAACGGTAATGTTGGCAATGGTCAATGAGGGTCTCAAAATACCTCAAATGAGGTATTTTGTTCCATTTTTCAATTTCTTCTCTAAAGAAAATTAGTTCCAAAATCATACAAGTTATTTCTGTGCAATAATATTCTTAGATTTATATTTTTGTAGCCTACATGTATTCACTGCTTTAGATGGAAGGCTGGGATAGTTTAGACCAATATTTTTCTGTGAACATTGATAATTTCATTCAGGATTAACCACCCAAAGGTACGTAACAGAGCACGCCTTGCCAGTGTATGAAAACAAAGTACCCAATCATAATGAGTTGGTTTTTCCAACAGTACTGGCTGAGAACAGATGAAAGTTGTTCTTGGTTGTGACAGGTGCGATGGATTGACAGGTAGTCCTGGAATTCGAACCCTCAACCATCTGGTTGGGAGGTCAGCATTCTACAGCCGGTAGTATTAGACTTCCCACACCTGCTGCAATACTCGTTTTCAGAACGTGTGTAAATCAAATATGAGAACACTGAGTAAGCCTAATAATGGGTTTGAACAATGAATAGTAAACTACATATCTGAGTACAATTAAGCAGGTTTGGCCTGTAGCCAGTATAGTCATGTTGTTAAATGTTAAAAAGTATAGGTAAAGCCTGTGAAGCTGCTTCCCATAGGCATTAGAAAGGTAAGATATTCCAGAAAAACAGCTAGGCATTTGCAGAATAAAGACACAAATGTAGATGAGGAAAGAACAGGCAAATGGTATTAGAGTAGAAGGTTCGCGTGGGTGATAGTCCAGAATCCTGGATGTAATACTGGATGAAATGGCTTTCTTTTGTAATGAAATTTGTTTGATTCTATGATTCTATAAAAGCAGTGGGTGCAAATCAATTAGGCCCTTGTTCAGAAATGGTCCCTTAATGTTCCTTCAAGGCCAAATCTACAAAACTGAGAGACGTATAATGGACTATTTTTTAATATACTGTAAGAACCAACCAGAGTTCTACACAGGTTCTCAGTTAACTCAGCTCTTAGGAACGAAAAGTGTAAATCAGGTTTTGTACTCCTAATGGTTTTACTGCTGGGAGCGATATTGCTTTACTTCCAACAGTATAATTATGGCAGAGGAGCCAATTTGTTAATAATTACAAAGTGGGACAGAGGTTGAAATTCATCATTTGGAGATTGCTGTTGTACATCCTTCACATACCTTTCATTGAATTTAAGATTACAATTTTGTGGAGACTAGTGCAACATTTAAGGTGGGGAACAATGATTTGTCCTTAAACTGTATTAGCCCTGGAGACTGGATCAACAATCCCTGTAGCTCAGGACCTTAGAGAAGAAAAGTTATATCAGTAAGTCAACCAAGGGTCTGCTCACTAATAATCCTCAAACATTGTGTACCGTTGTGTGCGTGTTGATCAGGCTCCAATTAGTTTTGTGGAGCAGACTGAACAGTATTACTAATGTTTCCAATGCCAAAAGTGAAGTGGACATCCGCTGCTGTCTGCTCCTGGTTGACATGTCAACTTTTGACCTCTGACAGGTAGTATATTACCTTTACCTGGTGATCCTGTGCCATTCTAGTTCCTAATTATATCTGTACTTTTGCAGCAGTGTCCCGATGAAACCAGTGTGTCTTTCTCCTCACACATGTTAGGGATGCAAATCGGAGTTTCCAGATAATCATTTTGGGTGAATTGTAAATGATAGCTATACCAACATATAGCTGGGAATGATAGGATGCTTGCTGTTTTTAAGCTGAAATGCATTTTATCGCACTTGTACATTGTTATAAGAATTTGAAGCAAAATGTACTTCAAATGTGATATGGGTTGCATTTTCTCCTTATCAGATGATTTATGGACTTCTTATAATGTGTTTTTCCTATTATAAGTTTATAAAACTGAATTTAGTGAATTTTCCAATGGGGAACTTCATACATAATATTTTATTTATGAGTATTAATACTTTTATCATAATTAAATACAATATGATTAAATATGTAGTTTTGCAATTTTTCTATGAACATCTTTTGAGCTTTAAAATGCCAGTCGTCCAGAAAACCTCCAGGATCCCTGGTTTGGCCATTTTAAAAAAAAGGTTCAGGTTCGCAGTGTATTGCTGACCCTGTAATCTGTAACTACTGTAATCAAACCCTCATTTTATATCAATAAACCCAGCCAATGTCATAAATGCATTATTATATTATTTGAGACGTCTCAATGATGTGATAAGGCGCTATATCAAATGGAAGGATTATTATAATACTGTCAATGGTATTACTACTATAATTTAAGAATAATATACAGAGTTAGTGCTTTGGCAGTAAATTGGTGGTAGCATTATTGATTTACTGCCTAACTGCATCTAACACATGGCAAGTGGATAATCTGGTCCATTTCTACTATGGTAAGGACTCAGAAAGATGTTCATCCCACTACACCAACAGCAGTCCATGTAAAACGAAACAATCCACAGTCTTAAGTAGAAGTTTGGTACTGTATATTGCATATTAATCCATTTTAATAAGCATAACAATTTTTTTTAACATAAACATCACATTTTTTTCTAATTATTACTATGAGCCGTACAGAACTATTGGGAGTGCGCTATAATAATTATGGTGTTTTCATACAGTTTAAAATATCTTTTCCTTTTTCATATCACAGTACATCTAAAAAGAGATTTTAATTTGGTAAGGAGGTTTGCACTGTTTTCCAATGTAAAATACATACACTTTTCTCCCCTTAAATCTCTGTTAGTTTAAAGTAGCAATGTGATGCAACAAATTCCCTAACTCAGAACAACCAACAACCAGAGACAGATGGTTGTTTTCAATAATGGCACCCAAATGGGAAAGCTTCCATTGAAGATGCAGGGAAGCAGCCAGCAAGTTCTCCAGCCAGCATGGAGGAAGCAATGCTGTACATTGTCACAAACTTGGCAGGGGTTCATAGAAACAACTGTTCCAACAACAACAACAAAATTATATTTATATAGGGCCTTTCACATCGGAAGGACTTCCAAAAAATTTTAAAATTTAATTTTAATTTTATTTATTTAATATAAAATAAATATATGAAACAAAAGTTCCCCTTAAATACAAGCTGGCCAAGAATAGAAACTGATTCAAATGACCCACCTGCTCATTGCTAACTTCTCTTCAATTTGAGTTACAACCGGGATCACAGTTCAACGACTTGAAAAATTCTTGGACATTACTATGACTCTGGTGGAAAGGTTGCGTGACCTTAAAAGATCACCACTCGGTTGTTTGTGAGGAGAAATAAGCTTTATCGCTGAAAAACCAATCTTGTGTTCAAAACCATTCACTCCCTGGCACCTCCCTACCTCCCTGAGCTCCTCACTCCCCAATCCACCACCCGGCATCTCTGCACGACCAGCACCGGCCTCCTGCTCATCCCTCTGCCCCACCATCGGAGGTTGCGCTTTCAGCCATTACTCCCCAAAACTCTGGAACATTCTCCCTCAATCCCTCTGCCTTGCCCTTTTCCCTCTTTCAAGTCCCACCTGAAAATTTTCCTTTTCGATCGTGCTTAAGGCCACCTCCCCCTGGCCCGGAGTCAGGCTCCATCACTGTTAAAGTGCTCTGAGATGCTACCCTGCGTAGAGGGTGCTATATAAGTGCAAGTTGTTTTTGTTAAACTACTTTAGATTAAGAGCACATTATTGTAAGAGACTGATGGTGTCACAAAAATGATTGTCAAAAGGCTACCATTTTTCCTATTTTTTCTCTAAGTGCTTTACAACACTTGAAGTACAGTGACTATATAGTTGGGAGTGGGATTGACATAGTCTGGGACAAGATTACCTCTCTCTGATTGCATAATATGCAAAGATTCTAAAGTGGTGGAAAAAGCATGCAGATATTTTGGGGGCAGAGTTACGGGAAAGAAAGTACATATATTTAAGTAAGAAAAAAGGTTGGCTAAAGCTGTTTTATTATATTGTTCTGAAAAATAATTCATTTTGTATTTGATACACATTAGCCACTATATCATTAATAGATGTTTTTTTTCACCCCAAATTGTTCCCAGATGCTGTTTAAATTTGATATAAGAGTAACAATAAATTGTAATGTCAGTTTTCGATTTGCAATTCCTTCTCTTCTTTTAGATTATCAATTACCACTGAATTTATCAGATCTATTTGATTCCATGGCTGTTGGATAAAGATAATTTTGAGAATAAAGTAAAATTAATAATCAATAAAGTAAAAGGAAAATCTGCAATAAATTTTCACTTGTTGGTTAATTTTCCAAGAAATGTTGCAGAAGGCATTTGAAAATGAGCATTTAATGTATTGAATAAGTAGAATATCAGACTGTTGACGATGCATTACGAGACTTTTTAATGTGTGGTGTAGACCATCATAACTCACAAATTGCTGCAGCATTTGTGAGTTATGGGCCTTTCACACTCATGAAGAACTCCCATAACACACCGTCACCATATCCTGTATATAATCAAACAAATCTTCCAACGTTCTCGTAATAAAAAAACGCTGACTTTATCCAGCAGCTGGGAGTAAAAACTATTATCCAGTCATCAGCCCAGGTACCGGCCCTGAGCAGAATGGCCAAACACAGTATCACAGTTTCAGAACTCTCAGATTATCCACAGAAATGTTAGTCAGTGGATCAGTGTGAAACCAAAAAAAATTACAGCCCATAGAGAACCAGAAATTGATTCTGGATGAAATTCAGAATGACAGATTTTCTCCAGACTGTAGAATACAGTTAAAGAAATGAAGTGTCTGTATTACAAGAGATAGACAGTCTATTAATAGGAAGGGCTCACATAATGGACTGAATCAGTTCAGATAATAGAGATGACAAAATGCAGAATGACTGCAAAGCGTTACTGGATTCCATTAGAAATCGCTTTTTTATATCAGTTATTTTGGTGTCTAATACCCTGCTATTTCTCCCATGACCTAGTCAGAATGCAATTATTGCAGTGCAATATAAGTACCTCTGATTCAAGTGACATACCAATCCCATTCCATACAAATCCCATTCCACACCAATCCCATTCTGTACCAATCCCATTCCATACAAATCCCATTCCACACCAAACCCATTCCACGCCAATCCCATTCCACGCCAAGTAACATTCCACACCAATCCCATTCCACACCAAGTAACATTCCACACCAATTCCATTCCACACCAAGTAACATTCCACACCAATCCCACTCCATACCAATCCCATTCCACGCCAATCCCATTCCACACCAATCCCATTCCACACCAAGTAACATTCCACACCAATCCCACTCCATACCAATCCCATTCCACGCCAATCCCATTCCACACCAATCCCATTCCAAACCAATCCCATTCCACACCAAGTAACATTCCAAACCAATCCCATTCCACACCAATCCCACTCCAAACCAATCCCATTCCACACCAATCCCATTCCACACCAATCCCATTCGACACCAAGTAACATTCCACACCAATTATATTCCATGCCAAGTAACATTTCTAAAGGATTATAATGGATTCTATTAATGTAGTCAAAATATCAAAATCATCCTTTTATATGGATTGTAAGAGCTAATACATTTTTTTATTGTCATTGAGATGAGGATTATAAAGTAAATATTACATTTTTAAATTTTGTTGTAGTCTGCAGTCTCATCCTGCCTATAACATTGGATGACATGAGGTAGCTAGAATAGAATATTTTTATAACCCACACATTTATGCCAATTTACCAATGCCAACTATGGCAACTGGATACAATGATCCTATTCACATGGTATTGAATGTCTAATAGTGTATTCACTTTATAATCATAAACCAATCAAAATTAGTAACAACCTGCAGAACAGGGTCATCCTTTAACTCAATCTTACCATTTTGTATCAATGGGGGGAGGGTTGGTATCCATTAATCTTAGAATAGTTTCAATACACTAATTCTTCACCACACAAAGTTCCCAATCTCATTTGAGCTGTTGAGGCAGGTGGCCATGGAAGTATGATACTTCCACTGAAGAGAGTGGGAGAGACATCAGAGGGGTGAATCAACTCATCTTCTAGCAGCTGGTTAGAGATGAGAATCACAACACACTGGCAAAGACTGTTGGGCTGCACTTATGGCACATTACAGTGGCAGCGTGGAAAGGGAGTAAAACATGCTGGAGGGTGGAGGAGGGGAAGAGACTGAGCCTTAACTCCACCATAATTTGTTTTGACCGACAATAAAGAAGCTTCAATCATTGACCTTTGCATAAACTAGACAAAAAACAATTTCAAGTTTAATAATCCACTGTTAATTTCTGTGGGTATGATTCTAAAACATTTCCTAATGCTCCACATTTATGTTAATGAAATGACATCTGTTTTTTGTTTGAGCTTATTCCCTCAGACATTATTGTCTTCCTTTATCAGGCTGTCCTCACATCTGTGTCCCTGATTCTCCTTTAGAATCTCCACCTCTTTCTGTCCCAGTGTTCCTTGCTCTGCTTATTCTGCTGCACAGACACAGATTGGGATCTGAGCTCAGTCTCCAGAAGACCTCTGTCACTCAGTTATATCGGCAGCTGGCAAGAACAGGTGTACAATGAATTCACTGCATCATTAATTTAGCCCAACATCAAACACAAAACTGGAAATCTGTTTGAGTTTGTGCTCAATCTGGTAGCTGCATAGCAAGTAAAGGATTTGCAAGCAGCATTTGACTTGAATATTTAGGTAGACATTGCATCTCTCAGATATGGAAATGATTAAGAAACTCACAGGAGATAAATCAAAACTGAATCACTTAGGCTTTGCTCATGAGGGACAAACTGTGGTAAGCCACTCTTATTTATGTGAGGATAAAAACTAATAATATTGAAAAATCAGCCTCCACTGAGAGCAGTAATGACGAAAATTGAATACAAAAATTATGAATGTTCTCATTAATTGTCATTTCTGTAATCTACTTTAAATTAGGGCATTCAGTATATTCTCACATGGAATCAGTGCTTCATGTATGTTCAAATTATATTCACAATTATTTATCGATTACATATACTCTAAAGTGATGTGATTGTGTGTGTTTGTGGGTGAATACGGCAGCCAATTTGTATACATCAATGACCCACAAATAGCCATGGAGTGTGCAACCGATTTTATTTGGGGGACTGTTGGCCAGCACATCGTGAGAAACTCCCTTCAAATAATAACTTCAATAAAATACTGTGCTGTATATGGACAGCGTCACTGATGCTCTTCATATTTCTTGCCACCTTTTCTCTGAACAATTGCTGGATTGGAGATCATGTTACATTTCAAGGTTCCAATTCATAAAGCGACACAGTATTAGTTAAGTGATTTTATTGATTCAAGAGATTTTGATAAAGTAAAAAGGAATGCACAAGTTATAGATTGAAAAAGTGGTTGAAAATGATAGCTAATACCTCATTAATTGCGTAAATTGAACAGTCTACAAAACGAATAAAGTTATATATATTATATATTACTGTTTTAATATTATTTGCTCTCTCCCCTCTTTGAATCTCTCCATGCTAGTATTGAGAGTTCAAGAAAGCAAACTGTACCCAGGGTTCTGCTGCTTAAATCAGCCCAATAGGCATGTTCCTGAGTTGCTTGGCCTCTGATGTCCCCCACCCACAAGGAAAGTCCTAGCTGCTGCTTGCTACATCCCACCATGTTATTGTTGAGATCCAGAACTCACTATAGAGAGGAATCAATGGCACAGACATGTGTCCTATCAACAACAACAACAACAAGATTCCATTTATAAAGCGCCTTTCACGTCAGGAGGACGTCCCAAGGCGCTGCTATCAGTTTGTGTACAACCTTTCTAAGCGCCACTTTATTTTCTTTTTTATAAAAATACTTAACTGAATGAGTTGTACCATTCACGAACTCTCTCAATAATTGAATATTTTGTATTTTAAATCACAATGTATTGATCAATCACACAGATTACACAGATTATACCCCAGACGTTGTCTGAGGTAAGTTGTCTTGTTTTCTCTTTTCGTCCACAAAATATGCAGGTAATTCACTCAATAGTATATTCTGTGAAGCGCTCCGAGATGTCTCAATGACGTGATAAGGCACTATATCAAATGCAAGGATATTTATTATTATTAGTTTGCTCTTTGTTGCTCAAGATTCAATATTCACATTTTTTTTACATTTTAAAAAAAGTACATTCAGAGCATGTGAAAGAAATTGCATTAGTAATGCACACACAAAGAGTTCTAATGTTCAAAAAGATGCCTGCCACTTGAATCTTGATAAATGGAAAAGTAATTTGCCAAGAAGTGTTATGCTTGGATGAGGATTACACTTGGATCAGGATTCACAAAATGGGATTGAATGGGAACAGTACATTGGAATTCTATGCTTAGATCTTGTAGGCATTTTTCAGTTTTTCTGCCCGTCTGAAATTTCATGCATTTCCCATGTGCAAACCTTTAATAAAAAATGAATTGGTGCACAATCAGAACTTCAAGGGTGGTTTAATACTTAGAGGTTTTTAGGATTTTTTTTGTTAAGACACAGATAGAAATGCATTATCCTTCAATAATGCAACTTGTTGAAAAAAAACTGATTTTACATGTTTAGCTCTGAAACACTTTTGTTAGAATGATGAAAGCATGAACTGTAAAGTTCTTATATACAATTCAGTTTATATGTCTCTAGAATGATGGTTTAAAATGAAAATTATTTCCTATTCTCCAAATTGTCATTGTTCAAATGATCTCACAAGCAAAAAAAATGCTCTATGGAGATAACTGTTGTCCATTTGCTTGTACTGCATAGTGCATTCATATGATTTATTTATATGCATACCCACTCTGCTCTCATTCCTCAAACACCCTTTCATGTGAATCAGTTGTGAAAATTCTGGGGCTTAAGCCTTGAACATTGAGCCATAACATTTTAGACATAATTTATGTGCACACATGCCATACAGCAACTGCTACTACACCATCATGTATATTCACATATTGCAGCTACACATTTATGTGGGAATATTTTGAGATTTAAGTCCATTCTTTCTTGGTCAAACATTCTTCGATGAATTTTCTTCCATCTTTTTAGTCCCCACCTCGCCCACAACAGATCAAACAAGAGAGCTAGAAAGTGATCTCCTGGCCTTAGTGTATGTTGCTAAGTAACTCGGTGCAAGAATGAACATTCATTCCAGTCCTTCTCTCTCCATTTGTAGAAGAACTTTGTTTCCATTTATGCTACCCCTCCTGGATGAGATAAGATTTCATATTACAGAGCATAAAAGCCATAAATCTGTGGCCCTGTAGCTCATTGTGCAGTACTTTTGTCTATTGAGGTGCATTTATTTCCAGGTTATGTGATGAAAATATTTGAATAGTATGAATGAACTAGTTGTTGACCCATGAATATCTGAAAAAGTAGTACCTCAACTATTACAATAACAGCCTGTTAATACTGTAGTGCAGCACTTCATACTGCAATATTAGTGCAACTATATATGTAAATATTTTGTGTCAGGGTAACTCAATTGGTACCAGATAGTTGTGGGTTTAAGCCCCATCTTGATGTCATGGTGCAGTTGACACTCAAATGTGGTGCTGGAGAGTGTCCCTGGTGTCCTGATCACAAATTCTTTGATTAAATTTATCATTCTCTTCAACACTGTGTGGAACATTGTTGTGCACAAATTGATGCTGCATTTGCCTACAAATTACTCAGTTGCAATGCTTGGCAGCAATTTCCTGTGAAGATATTTTGATGTTATGGGTGGTATAACAAACACAGGTATTATTATTTTGTAGCAATGTTCACATTTGTTTCATCTTATTGTAATATCTAACATTTGGTGAAACCAAAAGAACCAACAGGAACTACAAATTTGTCTGTTTACTGTTTGACACAGTATTGCCAAAAATATTAATGGAAAATGATCAAAATTACTCTTAGAATAACAACTGGATAAACAGGAACCTGGATTACTACATGTGATTTTTTGTGGATTAGCTATTTGATAAGATCTAAAATTTATGAAAAAATTGTAACAATCATAATCCTTTCCGTTTTTCCTCATATTCGTGATGAAAATGACATATTGGTTGTCATGTGAGGATTCTAAGGTAAATGATGATATAGAGAAATGTGGCAGCTAAGCAATCATGACTACAAATTTAGTTAACTACAGATTTGATGTATCATTAGTTCAGTATTTAAATAATCATGCTATTACTGAATTATAACTTCAAAGCGTAGACATTTAGTCAGTTGCTCGTAATGAAAGAGATAATGCATTAGTGAGTCAGAATTAAGCACACTACAAATTAAGCAGCATTTATAGCAGTGATATGTGGGAAAGGCAAATTGTAAAACCTTCCCCGTACCCTCCCATTTACACATCACAGTGCACTGAGCAGCAGGATCCTTGCATGATAGAGTATCTGTTTCTATATTTTTAGAATGAAGCTCTCTAATCTTACAATGACAGGTGTAAGATTAACTTTGTTAAGCATCTACTCATTCATGCAAGCTAAATTAAATTAATGGAACAAATTTATTCCATAATTAAGATAAAAATTCATGTCAGCTGTAACCTTGCTGTACACTAATTATGTAGAAATGATTTATCATCTGTTCCAATCTGAATATTAAAACTCACCTCATTGATAACTGCATCTCACTTTAAAAAGATGGAACCTGATCAGCAGTGACAGAATATGCTGCCAGCATACTGAGTGCCTGTAAAGGTAATGGAACCTGTAAGGCTTCATTAGGGTTCCATATATCAGTCAGGCAGTTTGACATAGAAGTGTAATAATTTTTTCCCCAATCCATCAGATTTTACAAAACGGCTTTGATTAATCTTTTCAGAATAAAAAAAAGCAATAAAAAATATTGAATTTGCATGACATAATAGAGAAACTTTGCTTTGTATGCTTATGCAAATGAAGCACTGTGTTTCACCTTACAACCGTTGCCAACAGCAAAAATCACACAATACAGTAACATCTCTTGAATAAAATTACCTAACCTACTACAGTATTTATGAATCACATCCTGGATACAGAATATCTATTGATAGAGCCAAAGAAGACATTTGTTATGCTTCTTTTTATTTGTTTTCTCAACAATTTTGCTTCCCTCTCCATCACTCTTGTTTTCCTTCTATTGGGGGTATAATTCCATGGGGGGTAGTTGCCCAAGTGGCCATTATCCATGTGGTAGTCTTGCAATGAGTGCCAAGCTACTTGTAGGCAGCATAGTTGAGCCTGATTCCTATCCTCACCCAGGATCCACACACACCTCCAGGGTTGCTGGCCATCAATCAAGAGGGTAAAACTTTAGTTAGTTTCCCTTTTGTACTCTAACCCATTAAGGTCAATTGTACTATTTTTACTGTCACCTAAGATAAGATCAGCACTAACATATATTAATCTCACAGAGTAAAATAGCAGGATTTCAAAATTGTCCTTATTTAATGCTGAATAGGATAGGTATAGCAATGTTTTGATAAACTATGTGTTGCGGCAAATAGGTGCTTTACTATCTTTACCTAATAAAATGATTATAATTTCTTGTATACTAAAGCATGTTTAAAATTTAATCAAGAAATACAAATCTTATTATTATTCTAAATTATTTCATCATACAACAAAACAACTAGAGAGACCTAGATTTAAATGATGTTTTATAAAACAAAGTGACCAAACAGTTATTCCTTGTAAAGAAATTGAGGTACACAATCTATTTCCTGAATAGAGTTCAGACGGGTCAATGCAAATTGTTAAAGAATCCTATTAAGAAATACCATAAATTTGAGTCAATTGAGTTACTGATCTCAATTGTGTTGCTAGTTGGAGGGCAGATGTGGAGAAAAAGTGTTTCCTTGTAAAGCTGGAGTGATATTCAGTAACAGCCACTCCAAACCACTTTCACTCACATCCTAATGCTTTGACAGCAGGAGGTGTCCAGACTATCTTAGTTTCGGAAGATTCTTGGCATGGTGGCACCATGATGGGAGAAAGGAAGAAAATTACATGACAGTACTTACCAAAAAACATAGTTGATATAGATGAAACATGTGATCTATAATGCTCTTTGGTACCTTAATGCATTGTAGATGAATGCAAACAATCAATTATATTTTTATAAAATATATATGTACTAAATTACACTCCTGGAATACTTAGGTGAACAGTTTCTCTTGAACACAACACAGGGAAAATTCTGACTTGTTACTTCTCACTGTTGAAGGCTGCTCTGAAGAGTTAACAGAAGTGATCAATGGTGTATTACATTGTCAGAAGCCCAAGAATAATAGCTTTACTTCACATTAGAGGTCACTGGAAAAATCAGAGGAAAAACATTCTGGAAATGACATTTTGTTTAAATGTTTTTTCTAAATAAAACCAAATAATTTGCCTTTCAATTTAGCAAAATTCTATTACAAATAATAATTTTGCTCATGCAGTTAGGTGAACTTTTATCAAACTATATCAATCTAAGCAGCTGAATATGTAAGTCTTTCTTTGGTATAAATGGGTTTAGCACAGAACCTAACCAAGCTGAGTACATACCTTGAAGATTCTCTTGGGAGCTGGAGTAAATGAACCTATTACTCACATTTCTCGGTTAATTTCTATTCTGTCTCCTATCCTTTAGTGCCTCAATTCTGGCAGATGCATACCACAAAACAGCAGATGTTCAGCTATGTTACTGAACCTGTCACAGTTGAAGGCAGAACTATTATCTGACCTAGATTCGCAGTAAGAAATAAAAAAAAGTTTATATAAAGAAGTATGATACATTGAGACATATTGCAAGTAGTTGTTGGTAATGGAATAATGAACAATGAATGGATTGTGACAGAATGATTCCCAAAGTTCATAAGGACCACATTCAATAATACAATCTTGTAAAAAAATAAAGACTCTGTAATAAGACTGCTATGAATAAGGCCAATTTTCATCAGATGAAGAATAAGTGGTAAAACATTTTCCTGAAATAATAATGTAAATCAATTGCCTAGCAAAAGAGTGTATGTTACTTTTATTTAGTTTTAGACTGACTGAATTATTCAAGCATAAATATAATACAATACATTAACAAATACAATGGATTTTATACTCTGTTGCATGTTTTTAATAAAAAAGAAACTGAATATCCCACTGAATATGTGTGATTCTGTTTGCTGTACTTTAAATAGGAAGTTGATACAACATATTATTTGGATTTCATTAACTAGATACATTTGATCTGACAAATAAAATCCTTGTAACGGATCCACACACTATAATGCACAATTTGACTCAGTCAGTGACTGCATGTAGCAGGGCAAAAGGTTAATTACAGGCATCCAGAGGTCACGTAGTGATTATTTCAGTTCACAGGCACTAATGGGACAACAACATTGGCTCTACCAGGGCCTTTGACAGAAGATTTATACCGAGGGTAATGACATTGGTACAAATAGTGCTGATAAAAGGACCCTTATATTGGACTAAACAGAATGATGAATGGGTTACATGTCCACTCACACATCTCGTTATTAGCTGTTCGACTCTCTGTGGCACTGAGTTGCAGGTTACAGTCCACTTAAAGTACATCAGACATATCGTTTATATATGTAAACTATTTTCTTTTAGACATACAGAACATGAGCAATACAAACGAGTATTAAGAGATAAACAATAAATAAACAGACAAAAAGTTAGCATAACATCTTTGAAAAGATTGTACGTGTGACCTACCAACCCACTGAATTCAATTCAAGGATTAGGATAAAGGTAGATAACACAAATGTCTCTGATATGTGTTAAAGCGATCCTGGACGCTACCCCAAATGAATGGCTCTATATAAATGCAAGTTGTTGTTGTAAAGAACTCCAATATCACACAGATAATGTATCACAAAATAATTAATGTTGCATACTTTGTGATAGACTGAGAAAATCAAATGTTAAGCAATCAACCTTATTATATTGCATTTCAAATTTCAAATGTTTTCCAAATTCTGATGAGGTCTCTTGACTTCAAAGCTTCGCTACTATAAAATCTATAGTGTTTATTGTAAATAAAGCTATTTACAAGCATACTAAAAATCTGATTAGCATCTCTATCGAGGTTTACAAAGAAATGGGGAACCGTTCATCATTGGTCCAAGATTAGAGTAATAAATTCATAGTTGAAATAATATGGACATACTACACATGCAAAGCTTATGAAGAAAAATCAAATCTGTTAATACACCTATATAATGTCTCGGTTATAATATGAAGAAAATATTTGCTGTTTAACTTATGTTTGAATTAACTGAGGGTCTATCAGAATATAAATATATACAGAATCCCCCCAACAGAATCAGACAAAAATAAAATAAAGCTTGCATTTTATAGTGCCTCATATGTTGATAATCTCAAAGCATTCCACAGTAATTATTCTTAAGTGTAGTAAATAATTCTTTTTTTTTAGAAATTCCTATGAGTGGCTTACAGTTATCTAGTTATTCAAGTTTAATTTTGTGTTATGCAGCAATTCTGCATGTTGACAAGTCTGAATCACAGATTATGCAATAACAAGTACATGTTCTTTAATTTGCATTCAGAACCACAACAACTTAAACAACAAGAACTGACATAGATAGTGTACAAGTATTTTGGTTAAAATTGATTTGGCAGATTTTTGTCACATTGCCCGAGGCGGTTTAGTAGTACAGTTTAGCAGTAGCAAGGGCTTTGCAGTTTATTGTGCAAACGTTATTTAAAGACATAAGTCCTCTGCTGACTGCAGTGAAAAAGACCAACAAGGTACAGGATAACATTAGCAGACCAGTGGAACACAAAATAAAAGAGGTGACATTGTCACAGTATGTTGGTATTCGTTAGATCCTCATATGTTCTACTATTGTACTAGCTAAATTGCTGCCAATTTGCCTCTTTATACAAGGGCAAATTGTCAACTATTTTATTCTTAAGTATATATTTGAAATATTTATGAATACTCTTTTATTTGTTATACTTTTGGATAATCATAAGCAAAGCGGTGGTTTTAGATATTTGCTAGCTGGGTGGTTTTCAACAAAATTTTAATAGATTATCATCAACTCAGTGTTTTGAATATGCTACAGGCACATCATTCAGTAATATTTGTGTAATTACATTGAAATGTGACAGCTAAAAAGGGACCACTAGGTGGCAATATTTTCATGGTAATACACAACCTATAGTTGAAGCCAGATGGAAGGAGGAAACTATATTCCACATATTCTTCTTGGCTACAAACTGTGCTTTGCACCTTTGTAGTGATATCTGAAGGGAGTGCATTTCGGTTGTGGAATACAATCTCACAGAACATAATTGGGTTACAGAGTAAACTATATTTAAGTGCCATGTCAGAAATTAGATATTTTCCAAACTGTGGTGCACATTTCTGACACGCTCATTCCATCCTGGTACCTGATAAGGGTAATTGAAATTTATGTGTAGTATTTTATGGGCTGCTTCAGTAAGAAACTGCACAATATCATTTAAAAAGTTACTAATCGATTACATGTGGCTTTCACTTTTACATTTAAAATATTTGAAGGAAGTAGCATCTGGTGTATATTTTTGTGTAAGTAATTCATCTGCCAGAGGCTGCATACTTGTTCATTTTCGTAGAATATAAACATATATGTCATGTGCAAAATTTTTTCAAAATCTCAGGTGGTACTAGATGGAGCAATAGTTTCCATATGCAAATAAGTGCATATCTAAATACTGAACATATATAGATATGCATATATACATAATTATACATGTATATTTACGTGAGCTACATTGTGCATGGGATGAGAGATGCCTGACAGTAGACGGCCATACAGTCAGTAATCCAATCAAGTAGTTCTGATGCTGAAAACATGAAAGTATAGTTTAAGCAGTTCATAAAATCAGAGCTAACATTTCCCATGGCCTCAAAGTCATGCTCTTAAAATCTAAGATTATGCTGAATTTTGGGAAATTCTTAAATTCAGTCAATTTGGAAGTTCGTTTCCTGCAGTTATTTTTAAACTGAATTAATTTCCCAAACATAACTCCGGACTTTGTTTTACTATTTGTGTAATGTGCAGTTTATTTTAAATGTGTTCATACTACAATTCCAGCGATATGGTGCAAATGAATGGACAACTAAGTTGGTAATAGTACAATAGTTGAAACTGCAGAGCATCATGTGAGCATTGATATAATAATATGGGTCAGTAGAACAAAAGGAACTGTACCACAGTCTATATAGTATATATCTATATACTGTGGAATCCTGTAGCTCAGTGGTTAGAGCACTTGCTTTGCAAGCGAGAAACCTGAGTTCGATTCACGGCAAGGTGAAACCTTCGGCAAGTTTCCTTACTCCACACGCCTGATAATAATCCCTCAAAAAAAACAATAATAAATTGTTCATTTCAATCCACGACTGTTTGTGGGACACTGCTGTGCACAATTGGCTGCCGCGTTTCGCCCACAAATATACAGTCAATTCACTTTATAGTCTATTCTGTGAAGCGCTTTGAGACGTGTAGAAGACGTGAGAAGTGCTATATCAAATGCAAGGATTATTATTTATTATTATTATGAGTAATTTATTGTAACAGCCAAATACAAAAATGACAAAATAAGACCAGAAGTTAATTGATAATATGTTAGTTGTCTATGCAGTATTAGGATAACAGTAATCACTCTTATATACTGAAAGGATGACTTCCCATTTAAGATCTGTCTCATTCATATTCTGGCTGTTTTTATTAATGATGTAATTCATTATTAATGTTTTAGAAATTGTCAAAATATTGGGCAGCTAGTTTAGAAAACTGAAAGCATTAAATATGTCCTGTTAACACAAGTATAATGATCTATTTCACATTGTGTCAAGGTTATTCATTTGATTGTGGAGAGCAGGATATCTGAGAGAAAAAAAAAGGTCTCTTGAGTCTGTACCAGTAGTCTGTGTCAATCTCTTGCTTCTCTCTAAGGAAACTATTTTCACTGTAGTGGATGGGTTTGGAAGCAGGGCAGGCAGTTTTATTACTTTGGTCAGCTGCACACTTTCTGCAGAAAAGATAATTACATCCAGTAATAACAGAGTAATTTGCTGCTAATTAGAGTCAACAGCATAGCAACCCTCAGTAAACAAGTGACTTACGATAATCATGTGATTCACCATGAAAATGCAATGAGATTGAGATTTGATCATGATTAACATGACAAATGAAATGAAATTGCAAGTTTTCATTCATTTGTGCTGGATGTGAGTAAACATGATTGATTTGATATCATTGTTTTAAAAATTAAAACACTGATTAGACCTCAGCTAGAGTACTGTGTTCAGTTCTGGGCACCACACTTTATGAAGAATGTCAAGACATTTGAGATGGAGATTTACCAGGATGGTACCAGGAATGAGGGACTTCAGTTATCAGGAGAGGCTAGAGAGCTAGGATTATTCTCCTTGGAGCAGAGAAGGTTAAGAAGAAACTTAATAGAAGTTTTCAAAATTATAAGAGGATTTGCTGGAGTGAACAAGGAGAAACTATTTCCATTGGCAGGTAACCTGATAACCCGGGGACACCGATTTAAAATAGTTGTTAAAAGAAAAGAGGGGAAGTGCGGAGAAATTTTTCCACATAGTGATTTGTTCGGAATGCATTGCCTGAAAGGTTGGTGGAAGCCGATTCAATAACAACTTTTAAGAGAGAAGTAGATAATTATTTGGGGAGGACATGTTTGCAGGGCTATGGGGAGAGCGCGGGGGACTTGGGATTGATTTGGATAGTTCTTTTCATAGAGCCGGCACAAACACGATGGGCCAAATGGCCTCCTTTTGTGCTGTATAATTCTATGATTCTATGTATTATCAATGCCAGGATTCTGAAAATGCGTTTTTAATAATTCTTCCATAAGTTGTAGGAGAAAAGCAGAATAAAAAAATCATAATATGTAAAAGACCAAATGAAATACAGTATATTTAATGCTGTACACGACATGTTAAATATTAGTGTGAAACACTTCTTTTGTTAAGAGAGCAGTAGTTCAATGTAAAATATATAGCTACGCAACAAGATAGTAACCTTTTAGATAACATACCAACATTTGGTTTTAGCTTGATGAAGCCATTATTTTGAATCAATTCTTTTAAGAATGAATGAATGTTAAGAATTAATTGACATAACAAAGTTATGCCTATATATTATTCTCACTGACTTCATTAAGAAAGACAGTTGAACCCTGAATTCTCACTCCTCTTCTTGAAACTGCTGGCTCACACTGGTATATGGTTCCACATGGTAGATCCATAAAATCCTAAACCGCACCACAATGGCGTGCAATTGTGGAGTCCTGTTGCTCAGTGGTTAGAGCACTCGCCTTGCAAGCGAGAGATCTGGATTCAATTCCAGGCAGGGCGAAACCTTGGGCAAGTTTTTTTACTCCACACACCGAATAATAATCCCTCCCCCAAAAAACAATAATAAATTGGTCATTTTCAATCCATGACTGTTTGTGAGACACTGCTGGGCGCAATTGGCTGCCACATTTCGCCCACAAATATACAGTCAATTCACTTTACAGTCTATTCTGTGAAGCGCTTTGAGACATCTGGAAGACATGAAAAGCGCTATATCAAATGCAAGGATTATTATTATAATAGTAGTTGGATTCAAGTATGGAAACAACTCACATGAAGTTCCTTGGGTGAGATACATTACAACTCCATTAACCTGTGCTTCTTTATAGAATGAAGTTAGTAATAACACGGTTGCAGTGTGAATCCCATTTACTATGCATGTGTGTTACTGGCCTGCCCACTTCCTGAACGCCAGCCAGCTCACATTCTAAAATGGCTGACTTTCAGGTCAATAGATTACAAAGATTTACAATTTTTTATTAATTTACATTAAATTATATTTATTTTTATATTATGTTAAATTATATATAAATAAATTAAATAATATATTAAATAGCTTACCACCATTATCACTTCCTGTACCATGAATACACAGCACACAGGAAATGATGCTGGCAGAGTATTGATGACTCATGTTTAGCCATTTTAGCTTGCTGCTCTAAAAGAAGTGGCCAACTTCTGGCTAATTAGATTGTCACCGATGTTATTTCCTGTTTTTCAAATGTGCAGTACAACATGTAGTGATGCCATGGAAATCAGTCATTTTTTGCACAGGAATAAGCCGTGTGCAAACTCTGGTTGTGAAAGGCAATTTCAGCAGATGCCAGCAACTATTTCTTTGCACAGAGGGTAATCAATGGCTGTATTGGGTTTTGAGGAAACATTGATGAAGCCAGGGTACTGGTCTAGTTTAAGAAACAACTTGATGCTGCAATGGGGAAGCTGGTAGGGTAGGTAGTCTGAAACATACTTTCATTGGTAGGGAAGTATAAATGGAAAGTTTCTTATCCTTGTTTATGATATGGGAGGAGGGAGTTATGTCAGGATTAATTATCTCACCATGGGATAAGAGAGAAAATTAGAAACCAAGGGCAGCTCGTATGCACCCCATAGTAGAGAGATCAATAGCTTTGACGGACACCTATGAACAGGGTACAAGAGCTCTGTAGAATGTATATTAACTTTGCCTCATTATACAAGGCACCTCATCTTTGCTCAGTACCTACTCTGATGACCCATTTGAGATTAGTTGATAAACATATGGGGAAATCAAGAGTGCAGATCTAAGCATATAGGCTGTAACCTAGGCTAAGATTTGAAATAAATTGTAAGACGCAAGCAATCCAAGCCAGGAAGCTGCAATAATAACAATAATTCCTCCATATTCAATATTAGAGACATAGAGTTCCACCCCTACTCTATGTCAATCATTGGCTTAATTGAATGGTTGCTACTTTTAACAATATATAACCATCCATTTAAATGCTTCAACTTACAGTGTTTTTTTTTGCTTTGGGCTCAGGTATGATGACTGATGCCATCAATTAAATGATCTAACAGATGCATAGGGCCATGTGATCCTTTTTGTGCTAACGTTTGTCATGAACTATTATAGAACAGGAATGCAATGCTTTCTTTTTTCCTTCAGTCCTATCTTACCTCATTCTGCAGCCTCAGTTCATTGTTACTGACCTAACTCAGTTTTTGAAAACATTGCTTGAACTTGTGCAGCCCATTGCAAACTTTCACTCACGACCACACAGTAAATGGATGAATTGCCCTCACCTACTGTCTGAAGCTTGTAATGGATTTTGTAGCAGTAAATGAATGTTTCTTAGAATGAAAAAATAGTGAAGAACTGATTAAAAAGCACAGAAAAAAAATACAAGAGATAAAAATGATGTACACTGCCGTATCTGCTTGCTTTGTCAATAAGATACAATAAAGAATGGGAAGAAAGGAGTTAAACCAAGATCAACCACTTTACCACAGGAACATCCCCGAGGGTACAAATTGTGTTTGAAGGCATATCCTTCCTGGGAGTTAGGTTGTATAGGTGATAAATCAAAGGTATCTATTTCTATTTCAACACAGGTTCCATTGAATTATTAAAGTTCTACGACAATTCATTAGCGTGATCAAGTGAGCAAAATAAAGTGGAGAGAAAGAGTATTTATAAAAGAATGTGCAAGAGTAGGTAATGTATGTTAAGTCTATTATCAAAGATAATATGCATTATTCCCCATATCAGACAGGCAACCTATTTTGGACCTTTTTTTTAAGTCACTTTGAGCAGCCTGGTTAGGATATGATTATTTTTTCTCTCTTTGCAATCCCTTTGTGTCTCTGTCTGATCATTTCTATTCTCCCTTGAGCCCTCTCTCTGCTCACTTTATCTCTTCCTTTTTGCTCTTTCATTGTTGAGTATTGTTCTCAGTCTGTACTGCTTTTTCTATCATTCATTTTTCTCTTCTCATTGTTGCTCTCCCTAAACCATATTTCTCTCTCCCTCTATCTCTACTTACTTATTTCTTACTTATTTCCCACATCTGTGCCATGACCCCCTCTGCCTTCCCCCACTCCGCAACATTGCCCGTCTCCGCCACTGTCTCACTGTCTCACACCGCAGGCCGCCAAAACCCTCATACGTGGTTTCATTACATTAAGGCTCGACTATACAAACTCATTTCTTGTCGGCCTCCCCAACTCCTCCCGCTGTAGGCTGCAGATCATCCAGAACTCTCCCGCACTATGCTCCATGACCCTATCACCCCCTATCCTCGCCCGACTCCACTGGTTTCCCATCACACAGAGGATACAGTTCAAGATCCCGATCCTCACCTTCAAAGCCCCCCATGGTCTTGCTCCCCCCTACCTCTGTGACCTCCTAACTCCCTACCATCCTACTCGCTCCCTCCGCTCAGCGGACTCTGGCCTGCTTCACATCCCCTGCCTCGCTTGCCCCACTATTGGTGGGCGGGCCTCCTCCACACTATCCCCACCCTCTGGAACTCCATCCCTCAGGTCCTCCACCTTGTCCCCTCTCTTGCCACCTTCAAGACCCATCTGAAGACCATGCTTTCGATCTCCCTGCTTCACCGCCTGCCTTCACCCTCCCGACCCCGACTCCCAGCTTGGGTCCGTAACTCTGTCTGTCCAGCACCTTGGGACATCCTCCCGATGTGAATTACAAGTGTATTTTTTTTATTGTTCTCTTTTTGTTTAAAATACAAGTAATCATGTACATAGTGTTCACAAGGCAGGTTTAGGTGATAAAAGCTCTCCCTCCAACTCATTTGATTTCATATTGACTAATAACCTGCACTTTGACTTGATCTCAGAGGGTGTGAAAAATATTAAAAATATTATTTTCTGGAAATTTCTATTTGTGGCTACCAACCTTCCTCAGAAGATTAAATGCATTGGATGGAGTTTCATGGAGTCCGCAACTAGGCAAATTCTGCTTGACCTTTGGAAGGAGCAAGTTTGATAGACCAAATGGTTATTTTAGATCCATTAATTTTATTGTCCATCTGGGTCAGTTGGTAGCAATCTCTCCTCTGAGTCAGCAGGTTCAACAACACCAACTTACATTTATATAGCACCCTTCATGTAGGATAGCATCTCTAAGTCAGCCCCATGTCAGACTTTGAACTTATATAGTCTAGGAGGCTGACACTCCAATGCAATGCTGGGTGGGATACGTTTCATTGTTGGAGGTGCCGTCTTTCGGGTGTTAAACCAAAGTTCACATCAACCTGTTAACGTGAAAAATCCAGAGTGCAACAGTATTCAAATAGAGAAGGGAGGTTGTTCTAGGGTACTGGAATGTGGCCTGCTCACATATACCTTTCAAAATACTATTTTCTAGCCAGTCATTTTAGGTGTATGAGAGTTGCTTAAGTGACTCACTCTGTGATTTGCTGCAGATCCTATGGGGAAGAACTTAACTCTTTACATCTCTCTAGTAACATCTCTGCAATCTCTGACCTATGTTTCTATGATACAGTGCATTATTAAACCATCACTTTCCACTGTCAGGTTTTCAAAAGTCAAAAGGGATCACAATCATTGGATAAAATGAAAAACTCCAGAAGTCTACATATGGACCATTAAAAATTCCAACTCATCTGCAAAATTTGTAACAGAAATGACAGAATTTTTAAGTGATCTAATCCTAATTCAGCAAAATGCCAAAATTAACTATATGTATCACCCCAATATTCACTGACATGCACAAGGCACATTAGACCTTATTTCAATCAAAAGTCAGTGCTATACAGTAATCACTTCAGTGCTCAAGACATTAAAAGATTGAATTTGTGGCTCTCTTTATAACAATTTCAATAATTTGAATATTTATTAACTGCAGGCATTAAATACATTCCCTTTTTTCTAGATCAGATTTATATTAAAAAAGGTCCCAAAATATAATTGCCATATGTATAAATTCTTTAGTATATATACACTTTTTGGTTGCTCATAACGTGAGTAATCCACTATTAGATTCCTAACCAAAAAGTGGTAAGATTGTAATACTAGCTCTGACTGATGTTCAGACTCATCTGTCATTGGTGAATTTTGCCAGCTTGGTTTGTAAGATTTCTGCTACTCTGGAAAAGTAAAGTATTTTATCTTGGGGGGAAGGGGATGAAAAGCAGACAGGACCAGTCCTGTCCCTGTGTTACAGAATAACAGTGATAGCAGGCTTCAAGATGTATATTTCCCAGACTGGAGCCGTAGGGAAATCTTTTGGCAATTTTTTAGTACTTTTTTTAAATCCAAATTTGTGTGATAACAGTTTGAACCACACTTTTATAAATACAGTAGTGGTCATAAAAAGGATTTGATTTCAGCACCAAAAAAATATAAATTGTAAAGTGTATTAAATAAATATTTTAAAACCGCAGTCTAAAAAATCCATAGATGCAGGCTTGGTTTTATTATTTATTTTGCATTTTTTAAATATATTTTACTTCTATTTTTTATGTTCCTCTTTTATCCTTTCTCTTCTTGTTTTGATTTCTTTTCAATTGTTATTTTGGATTTTTATCTATTTCATCCTTTCATTGAAGGTATGGATTTTTCTTTCTCTTCTCAGTAGAGGTATGAGAGACATTATTTGGCTTTTAATTGAACAAAATGTTTTCTGCTGGTGACAGACTTTCTCGTCAATTCATTGACCCTCCCCCCACCCCAAAAATGAAATTGCTGCTGAAAAACCGATGAGCTGCTCTTTCCAACCTGTTTACGGGGAAGTAATGAATGTGTCTGCTAAAAAGCTGAGTGATGTTTTGTGAGTCAATATTGCACAAAGTCTGAATCAACTAAAAGCATTGTTGAATGATTTGATTTGTAGTTTAATAGTAGATGAGATTGATAGAGGCACAGTAACAAAAAATAGACTAATAGATTTTTTAGGAACAATGATCTCCTATAGAATGGTGTCTTAAAACAGTTCAATATTTAACTGCCTGTGTTAATTGGGCAGTTAAATAGAATACTGTGTTAAGAGTTATTGAAATAAACTGCAAAAATATTTTAAATGAATGAGGAGAAACTTAGATTTTATAGAAATTATGCATTAAATAAATAAAGATTGGTTTCAAATAATGTATATTAACTCACTGTATTATGATGGACTGAAGATCAGGTAAACTGGTCCAAACATGTTACATAATGATTTTTTAAGACCACAGTTAATGCAGTAGTATCAACTTAGTAAAGCACAAAACTCATGAGATATCAATAAAAAGGCTATGATAAAATAAATAGCATTGAATAATATTGTGATGAGTGCAGACTGAGATGAACAAATGACACACAGGACATAATAGTTTCTGAGCTTGGGTAGGGGGGGAGAGAGTGAGAGAAAAAAATCTTGATTGTGAACATCTATTTTCAATTTGTCCTGGAATTTGCCCCAATAGCGTGGGTGGGATGGAGCCCACAGAGGTACATAATTTGCTTAATCTCTAGAATTGAAATAAATAACAAGTATCAGCCTGGCTCAGTTGGTAGCACTCTTGCCTCTGTGTCAGAAGGGTTTTGGTTGAAGTCACATGTCAGGACTTTGAATTCGCAAGTCTGGGCGACAGTGCTGCATTGTTGGAGATACTGTCCTTCTGATGGATCATTAAACCAAGCACCCAGCTTCCTGTTCGTGTAGACATTAAACGTATCATGGCACTATTCGAAAACAGAAGGGAGTTTATTCTGGTGTCCTGACAAACAATCTACTAAAACAAATGAAGGTTATTCACTTTATGGCTGTTTGTAGGACATAAATGGGTATAAATTGGCTGCCTTGTTTGCCTAAAAGTACAGTTACAACACTTTACAGGATACCATGTGAAGCATTTTAGATGTCCTTCCAACGTGAAAGGCGCAATATCAATGCAAGGATCACAATAACCAAGGGCCATTGGCGTGTGCATTGGTATACTGCTAAATGTTTAACATCTTAGAGATAATAATAATCCTTGCATTTAATATAGCGCCTTATCCATCCCAAACGCCCAGCAGGCAGAGTGAGGGTGGGAGTAGAGAGAGTACCAGCAAAGAGATAATTTTATTAGCGGGCTTTTACCGAGAAGTGGGTGAAGTGGAGGGAATATAGGGAGGAATATAGGAAGGGATTTTGCATTGCAGAAATTAAAATACGTTTGTAGCCCAAAGTTAACCAAATACTAGCCCAAAAGTAGCCCAACATATAGTATGTGTTGCCTCCTGTGCGTACAGAACTTTTGAAACTGTGTGAGAAAAGGTCTTCAATGGGGGGAGGGGACGTTTTGCAGGTTTACATTTTTTAAAAAAAATTAGGCACCCACCCAAAGCCGTTTTAGCAACAGAAACAGTGCTGAACCCGCCCACACGCTGATCACAGGCTGCGTTACAGACAACTTCGCTCCCTGGGCGGCGGGGGCGCGCGCGCAAGGCTCTGGTTGGGCTGGGGCGGCGGGGGCGCGCACGCACGCACGCACGCAGGCTGTGTTGTTGTTGTGCCGGGGCCGGGCCCGACCCGCTTGTTGGTTGTAAACGGCGGCGGCGCTTGAAGGAGGAGCGGCTCGACCCTGACCCCGGCCACGGGCTTCACTGGTGTCCGGGCCCTGCCCTGCCCTGCCCTCTGCCGGCCTCGGCTCCGGTAAGAGTCTGGTTGAAGTTGTTCGGGTCGCGGGGGTTAGAGGGAGGGAGAGCCGAGGCCTACAGTCCAGGTCAATGTTTGGGGGGAAACTAATGGCCCAGGAGCTGGACTGAAGCCGAGCCTTTCCAGGGGGAGTAACTATATTTATATATAATATAATATCAAAATATATTCACACAAATATGTCACACGCGGCATCTTAACACTCAAAATGTTCCTGATACCCAGAGGATGCGAAGTGCCCGGGACTTCCTATCTCTGACCAGAGCCCACAGTGTGGGGGTGGGGTGGGGGGTGGGGGGAAGGCTGTATAACACCCCCCATCACAGGCACAGACATTGTCTGAGGTCCTTCGGATGAATTGCATCTGCATCACTGGGACTCTACCCTGCGAGAGGGGCGATGTATAAATGCAAGTTGTTGTTGCTAGTTTAGATGTGCGTTACAACAACAACAACAACAAGATTCCATTTATAGAGCGCCTTTCACGTCAGGAGGACGTCCCAAGGCGCTGCACAGTTGGGTCATGACATCACATGGGATTATTTGGAAGTAGAAGGGGACTTTCTTTCAGGATATTGGCCAAAAACATAACATTGGTCATTCATATCATGCGTGTGAGGGACATTCCTGTGCACATATTGCCTGCCTGCTGGGTTTGCCTACAAAATACAGTTACTGCACTTCACGTTAAAATCCCATGAAGTGCTTTGAGGTGAAGTAATTTAAAGTGCAATTTCAAATGCAAGGGTTATTATAATCTAATACCCAGCCCACACTTGTAATTATATTCTGAGAGACCGAGGGCTTCCTGCTTGGCTCCCATCAGCGCCTCCATTACCTCGGACGCAGACAGCATCACCCTTCATGGATGCACTCACTCTACACCTCACAAAGCCAACATGGAACTTCAGCATCCTGTTCAGCCGTCCTTCATTCCCCACATCCGTGCCATGCCCACTCTGCCTTACCCCACCTCCGCAATATTGCCCGTCTCTGCCACTGTCTCTCACCGCATGTTACTGAGATCCTCATCCACATATTCATTACATCCAGGCTTGACTGTACAAACTCCCTGCTTATCAGCCACCCCAACTCCTTCCACAGGCTGCAGAGCATCCAGAACTCTGCAGTCCGCGCCCTCTCCTGCAACAGGTTCTTCAACCCTATCACCCCCATCCTCCCCCAGATCCACTGACTAGAGGATATAGTTCAAGAACCTGATCCTTACTTTCAAAGCCCTCCAATGCCTTGCTCCTCCATACCTCTGTGACCTCCTAACCCCCTACCAACCGGTCCATTCCCGCTGCTCTGTGGGCTCTGGCCTGCTTCATTTCCCCCGCCTTGCCCGCCCCACCATTGGGGGGCGCGAGCCTTCAGCCTCTCTGCCCCCACTCTCTGGAACTCCATCCCACAGTCCCTCCGCCTCGCCCCCTCCCTTGCCTCCTTCAAGACCCGTCTTCTCAGGACTCTCCTCTTCGACCATGCCTTCTGCCACCTTCCTCCTTCTACCCTCCCTATCCCCCACCCCTCCCTACCCTCCGCCTCTCCTGATCCCAACCCCCTGCTTGGGTCCAAATCGCTGATCTGTCCAGTGCCTTGGGACATCCTCCCGGCTTGAAAGGTGCATTTCATCTGGCCTACCTTCTGCTCCCACCATAACCTGTAAATGTTATGTTTCTGGAAGAATATTACAAAAATATTGCTAATGCGGCCCGCAGATGTTTCTCAAATAGGGCATCCAGCTCTCAGTAGCCAAAAGGTTGGACCACCCTGAGCAGACCATAGTGATATGAATCTTTTCTTACAGCTTGTTACATATACAACTTTACAACTTTTTAGTGTGAACTTTCTTACCTGAGTTGTGATTTGAATCTTAGGTTACTATTCCACTGTTAATAGTAGCAACAGTTTGAATAGATTTCAGTCAACAAGGTAATTTGTTTTAAAATTATACAATTGCGATTCCACTCTATGGAAATAAGTCATACAGATTTATAACTTATTTCCATACAGTGGAACACAAGCCAATTCAGTGTGACTTGACAGATCAGCCAGCCTGCCCCAACTGCAGTATGAACGTTTTGAAATGGTATCTTGCAAGTATCGACTAGCAGAATCAAGTGGGATCTTTCCCAATTATTGACTTTATCAATATTGAGGTCAGAGGAATTGCGGTGAACAAAAACTTTTGCTTTGACACTGCCCTTCAGGATCAGGCATTCTGGTCGACCTCGTCTCTTTTCAATAATAACAAAGTTAAAGTAGGTTATGCTCTTAGCATACAAGATGTGCGTCCAACAGTTCTCCTTCATGGTACTTAGCTCCTGCAGCAGAGGAGTTTTCTTTGGCCTATTTGCTCAAGCCAGAACCAAACAATGGGGTGGATTTATTGTAAAAAGAGAGAAGAGTCTGCAGAGATGCAGGGCTTTGCTCTACACTGGATTGTTGCTGAGCATCCTGGAGGCAGAGACTGCTTCATGATGGACCCATCCATTGACAGCATATTCTGTGAAGCGCTTTGAGACATCTAGAAGACGTAAAATGCAAATGCAAGGATTATTATTATTATTTGCTAGATAGTGCCTCACACAAGGATCTGGATTAAGCAGCTGGTGGGCAGGAAGCCTGGTATGTAGCATTGGATTTGGACATCAAGAACATCAAGGTGGCTGGTTCATTACAAGCCGTCTTGTATAGGTTCTTCCAGCATCCTGAAAGCAGATGTCTGTCGAATAGCTGATGAGAAACTCAGGCCTAGGACGACAGCTGCTTCCTGAATCTGGAATCCAGATTCAGGAAGACACTTTGGCATCTACAGTGTAGCCCATTTATAACATGGTGTTTGGAATCCATAAAATCCCAATCCACATTATAATGAAACACAATGTCAGATTTGTGAGTTCAGATTGATACGATAGGTGCAACTTTCATTTTGAACTTTTGAGTTTGTCCTGTACTGTATCTGTGCCATTAGAAATTATGGCTAGTTTACATGCTTTCCAGATCCCAGTGGAAAGACACCATTAAGTTAATGTTTTCTAACTTCCCTCCTCTACAATAAAACTCGCATAAGTCTTATCTTTATAAATCTATAGTAGCCTAAATTATACATACACTGTGTTGAATTACTCATGCGCAATGCAGATTATTAATAAATTGGTCATTTTCAATCCACGACTGTTTGTGGGACACTGCTGTGCGTAATTGGCTGCCACGTTCTCCCACAAATATACAGTCAATTCACTTTACAGTATATTCTGTGAAGCGCTTTGAGACGTCTAGAAGACGTGAAAAGCGCTATATCAAATACAAGTATTATTATTGTTTAAATCGCATTTTGTGCAAGTTTGCATGTTACTCAGACTTCATGCAAGTCATATTCATTGTTATGGTCCTGACTGTGAGATTGACTGTATACGCATTCTTTATAGGATGCTTTATAGGAGTTCCATTCAGTTTCCTATCAAAACCACTTAGATTTATTTGTATTAGTCGTATTAATCATCCTCTAACTTTCTCTTTGACCGAGCCTTCAGCTCCCCTCTCGACTCTCTTCCCCCTCCTCGATCCCTCCCTTCCCTCCCCTCACCCTGACCATTTCCCCCCTCCTCGCTCCCTCCCCTCAGAATAATAATCCTTGCATTTGATACAGAGCCTTATCATGTCATTGAGACACCTCAAAGTACTGTAAAGTGTAGTGACGATGTATTTTGTGGGCGAAATGCGGCAACCAATTGCGCACAACAGTGTCCCACAAACAGTCGTAGATTGAGTGACCAAATTATTATTATTTATTTTAAGGGTTATTACCCCCAGAAAGTAATCCGCCAATCGACTAATAAGCAGGTTCCTACTTAATGCTAGGTAAAAGGAGGCGTGTATTTGGAGTAAGGAAACTTGGCTAAAGTTTCGCCCTGCCCGGGAATTGAATCGAACCCGCTACGGGACTCTTAGTGGTTGCTTAGAGACAAAATGGGGGCTATGAGTTTTGGCGAAGGAGCGAACCGTTTCATTAGGGAGCTGATGAGAGAGAGACACCATCTAGGAATTATTTAGCGACTTGTACAAAATCAATATAAAAATCAACATCTAATCTATACGGAGTGAGCAGGACGTGTTTTGGGGGGAAAGAGTGAGAAAAAGGGATGTTATGGGTGGGAGTGAGAGGTTGTGTTTAACCTCCATTTCCCCCTTCCCCCCCCCCCCCACCTACCCAAGGTGGCCATTTTGGATTCAAAATAAATTTGCTCCAGCACACAAATCCACTTTTTTGGGATGCAGGGGAGGGGAGAGAAGGGGAGATGTATATGCTTGCCCCCTCCCCCACCATCGCATCCAGCCGAGAAACAAGACCATTCCGCCTCCATTCCGTCGTTCACCCCCCCCCCCCCCCCGCCATGGATTTAGACTTAAGATGTCAGGCATGTTTGGGGCATCGATCTCTGGGCTAATTCCCCCCCCCCTCCGGCTCTCCCCTACCCTCATGATTACAGTGATAACAGTTCCACAACAAGAAAACTAAACATTTACATTTTGTGGTGGACAGTATAAAATAATAATAATCATAATAATCCTTGTATTTGATACAGTGCCCTATCACGTCGTTAAGATGTCGCAAAGGGCTTCTCAGTATACACCGCAAAGTATAGTGACTGTATGCTCTAATTGATAATGACCCATGTGAGTTTTACTGTATAAGCATTCTTTATAGAATTCTTTTTTGAAAAAAAACTTTCATGCTATAGATGTCTACAGTTGAGCGAATCTTGTTGTTGCTAAGAACACGAAATAAAGCCAATAGCACAAAGGTCTCAGTAGCTTATACCATCATGTGCTCAGTATTATATTAAAACCAGATTTTCAGATGCGGCATGCTGAGATATTATATAATTATTTTACTGCAAACTAAAATGTTTTCAAAGAATTTTTCACAGAAGTCATTTTTTTAAAATGGAAATGATGTTGAGAAATTAAATTTTAATTATAGATTACTATAAAGTGACTACCTGCCAAGAATTCAGTGTATATCATTCCTGTAAACACACTGAATCATCTATAATATGGAGTTTGCATCATTCTTGATCAGCTGTGGCCTGGATTCTAACAATCTGGAATACATAATAATGTTTGAAATATTAATCATTGCATTTAATAATTACACATAATATAATAATCCTTGCATTTGGTATAGCACCTTATCACGTCTTTGAGACGTCTCAAAGTGCTTTACAGAATATAAAGTTAATTGACTGTATTTTGTGGGTGAAACGCGGCAGCAATTGTGCACAGCAGTGTCCCACAAACAGTCATGGATTTAAGTGACCAATTTATAATTTTATTTCTTTGAAGGAATTATTACCCCGGAGAAGCATTCTGCTAATCGACTAGCAACCGGGTTCTACTTACTACTAGGTAAACAGGGGTGTGTAGAGTAAGAAAACTTGTCCAACATTTCGCCCTATCAATCCCAGGTCTCTTGTTTCTGAGGCAAGTGCTCCAACCATATTAACATAACATAACATGTAGGAGCAAGAGTAGGCCATCAGCCCTTCGAGCCTGCCCCGCCATTCAATCATGGCTGATCTTGTAATCTAACTCCAGCTAATAACATAACCCTGCCTTATCCCCATATCCCTTAATCCCTTTTGCAATAAGAAATATATCTATCTTAGTCTTGAATATGTTCAAGGACTGAGCGTCAACAGCCCTTTGGGGTAGTGAGTTCCTTACATTCACCACCCTTTAAGTGAAGAAGTTCTTCCTCAACTCAGTGCGAAAGGGCTGGCCTCTAATGTTAAGGTTGTGACCCCTGTTTTTAGTTTCTCCAACCAGGGGAAACAATCTCCCACTATCTACTCTATCATGCCCTTTGATGATCTTATAGGTTTCTATAAGATCCCCTCTAATTCTTCTATATTCTAAAGAATATAGGCCCAAATTGGTCAGCCTATCCTCGTAACTCATCCCTTTCATCCCTGGCACTAGCCTAGTAAATCTACGCTGCACCCCCTCCAAGGCAAGTACATCCTTCCTTAAATAAGGAGACCAAAACTGCACACAGTATTCCAGGTGGGGTCTCATCAGGGCCCTATAAAGTTGCAGCAAGACTTCCCTACTCTTATACTCTAATCCTTTCATAATGAATGCTAACATACCGTTCGCCTTCCTAATTGTTTGCTGTACCTGCAGACTAACTTTCTGTGATTGGTGTACAAGGACACCCAAGTCCCTCTGGACGCTAACACATTCCAATCTCTCCCCTTCTAAAAAATAACCCGCTCTACTGTTTTTGCTACCCAGGTGGATGACTTTGCACTTCCCTACATCATACTTCATCTGCCACCTACCTGCCCAATCACCTATCTATGTCGCGCTGCATTTTTTTAATGTCGTCCTCTGTGTTGACATTTCCTCCTAATTTTGTGTCATCCGCGAATTTAGATATATTAACCTCGATGTCCTCATCTAGATCGTTGATGTAGATGGTAAATAGCTGAGACCCAAGGACTGGTCCTTGTGGCACTCCACTAGTCACATCCCGCCAATCTGAAAAGGACCCGTTTATCCCTACTCTTTGTTTCCTACCTGTTAACCATTCCTGAATCCATGTTAATATGCTCCCCCCAATTCCATGGGCCCCTATCTTTTGGATTAACATTTTATGCGGCACCTTATCGAATGCCTCCTGGAAGTCCAATAGACCACATCCACTGATTCACCCTTATCTAATTTACTCGAAATATCCTCAAAAAATTCTATGAGATTTGTCAAACATGACTTCCCTTTCGTAAAGCCATGTTGACTTGACCTAATTATATCATGCTCCCCTAAATACCGCACTACCACATCCTTAATCAATTCACTTTACAGTATATTCTGTGAAGCGCTTTGGGACATCTAGAAGACGAGAAAAGCGCTATATCAAATGCAAGGATTATTATTATTAATCATTAATAATAATCTCACTCCCCTCGGTCCCACCCCAACTCTGGTGCCCATCCAGCACTTTTAAGTGCCTTGGGAAGCCCTCCCAACATGAGAGACATTATATAAATGTAAATTTGTATTGTATTGAATTTGTTGTAATGCCTATAATGTCAAACATCTCAAAAGCACAAAAATATGAAAGTGTGAAACAATGAGTTCATGTAATTGCAATGCCGAGCAATGCAATTGCTGAATAAATCCTAACTTTTTGAGGATATTTTTGAGCCAATATGTGCTCAGTAATTAAAGCTGAAAAGACGATGTAGCCTTTCTTCATTTCGACATGATCATTAATGTTTATTAAAAAAAGTGAATAATAAAATTGACGTGCATTATTCCTTGCATTTATTTGGAAAGTATTTTTAACTTGCTGAGAACAGCTGGTTTACAACAAAGCTCTGTCAGAATAATCAAGGCAGACATGATTGGTACTTGGTTAAATGAAACCTAACTGATTCAATAAAATATTACCAATAGAAATGGATGAGGGCCCTGAGCATTTTTGTGATTTTAGAACAGGATGAAAGCTACCATAAGTGACAAACTAGTTCTGATTGCAGGCATATTTCAGCCACATGTAACCCTTTTGAATACCGATGAGGTTGTTTGGTATCAGTGGGCAGTGAGTTACAGAAGCTGGCAGTAAAGGCAAAGGTTGACTTTCCATAATTGTTTAGGGGGAAAAAGGAATAAAGGCCAAGATAAACAAAATGAGCTTGTTTTCAAGGCAATACTAGTTTTTGGAACAACTTCTAATTTAAATCTAGGGTGGAATTAAAATCGACTTTAATTTACTCTAATTTAAATCAACTTATTTCTGAATGATCTTGTTTAAACTTCTAGCAATTCATGTTTTGTTTTAAATTGATTAAGTTGCCTGTGGAAAATACTTCAGTTGTTGGGTAAATTTCTTTAATTGCGGTGCCATAATATAAGAAAATATTTGAACTGCATGGAGTAATGACTAAAGGGGATACAAACACATGGCAAACACATTGCAGATGAATTTCAATGTGGAGAAATGCGAAGTAATGCATTTTGGTAGATAGAATGAGGGGAGGCAATATAGGCTGGTAATACAATAAGGGGGGGTGAAAGAACAGAGAGACCTGGGGGTTCAGGTAGATGAATCTTTGAAGGTGTCAGCTGTAAAGCTGTAAAAAGGGCATATGGGATACTAGGCTTTATAAATAGGGCCATAAGGTTCAAGAGTCAGGAGGTTATGATTAACCTGTATAAAACACTGGTTAGGCCTCAGTTAGACTACTGCGCCCAGTTCTGGGCACCACACTATAGGAAGGATGTTAAGGCATTGGAAAGGGTGCAGAGGAGATTTACGAGGATGGTACCAGGAATGAGGGACATTGATTATGAGGAAAGGCTAGTGAGGCTGGGATTATTCTCATTGGAGCAGAGAAGGTTACGATGAGACCTAATAGAGGTCTTCAAAATCATGAGGGGATTTGATAGGTTAGAAAGGGAAAAACTGTTTCCACTGGTGGGTGTGTTGGTAACTCGAGGTCACAGATTTAAAATAGTATCTAAAAGAAGCAGAGGGGAGGTGAGATTAAATTTTTTCACGAAGCGAGTTGTTCGAATCTGGAACGCATTGCCTGAAAGGGTGGTGGAGGCCGATTCGATAGCTACTTTTAAAAACGTGGTGAACGGGTATTGAGGATGATGGGTTTGCAGGGTTATGGGGAAAGGGCTGGGGAGTGGGATTGACATTACATTGCTCTTTTCAAAGAGTCGGCACAGACTCGATGGGCCGAATGGCCTCTTTTTGTGCTGTATGATTCTATGAAATAAACCAAAAATGCTTTTTATTAAGTGACATTGTTCATTTTAATTCCTGAGGCTAGTTTATTGTTAGCAGTACTAAAACCTGTTAATAGTAGTACTAAGACGTGTTAATTTTCCAATACAACAAATCCATGATTGAGGAATTTGTAGAGATAATGTAAACTGAATGGTTGTTTCTAGGACATGTATATACAATTTTAAATGGGTTATTGTAAACTATAAAGAATATTTCTTGATATATTTATATTATTGTTTCAGTTGTACTGGCTCAAAATAAGTAAATGGCCAAAATGAGAGTGAGAGAAAAAGACTGAGGAACTGAAGATGAGAAGTAATGTATCAACTACCAATGATTTGTGGAAGATCAGCTTAAATTAAATTAAAGATATTTAGTGAGAAGAAATTCCTCAGGTGGCTAATGTTAGCTAGTAGGTTGTGGTACAAAAACATATGCAATTTTAGTAATTGTCCTAATGACAAATTCATTTTTGTACTGATATTCAACCTCTGTAAAAACAACACAAAAAAATTCATGGCAAATTTCCAAAGGCCTGTCCATTTGCCTTGTTAAGGAGGCGATTAAAAAAAGGTGGATCTGAGAAGCCATATGGTTGAGAATTTTACTAAGAATTCATAAAATAGGAAAAGAAGTGTTGAGACAGTTTTGAGTTATCTTTTGCTCCTGTTAAATTAGCTTTTTTGTACATTTTATAAAGAGGATTGCTGAACTATAATTGACCGTTTAGGTAGCGCTATTTTAGGCAATAGATACAGACAAGCTGAATCTGAATTATTGGTTTTGTTTGACAGAGATTTTCTTATTAAATAAAATCTTTGTACCATGGAATCTGCTTTAGACAAATGCCGGGTAAGTTGAACAAATCGCCCGGCCCAGATTCATTTGTATTCTTACTGTTTTAAATACCTGTTTTTAATCACCTCAGCTCTGACACTAATGGACCCTATCCTGTCCCATGGGAATGGCAATGGGAGGGAGGAAGCACCAACACCTCTCCTCTGCTCGGACACCTCTTAAACCAGGCACCCCCAGTATCCGGTTTAACAGGCTTCCACTGTAATAATAATGATCCTTGCATTTGATACAGCGCTTTTCACGTCTTCTAGACATCTCAAAGATCTTCACAGGATATACTGTAAAGTGAATTGACTGTATATGGACGAAACGCAGCAGCCAATTGCGCACAGCAGTGTCCCACAAGCAGTCATGGATGTGGTAATTATTATTTTTTTAGGCATTATTATTATCCCCGGAAAAGCGATCCACCACCACCGACAACAAAATTACATTTATAGAGCGCCTTTCACGTCGGGAGGACGTCCCAAAGTGCTGATCGACTAACAACCGGGTTCCTACTTCCAGGCGTGTGGAGTAAGGAAACTTGCCCAACATTTTGCCCTGCCGGGAATAGAACCCAGGTCTCTCGCTTGCGAGGTGATGCTCTAACCACTGAGCTACAGGACTCCACTACTTCAAAAACCGCCTTTCATTTTGGGAAGACCTTTCAAAATGCTTAACAGGATTTATTGTCAAGTGTAGTGACTGTTTTGTAGGTGAATGTGGTAGCTAATTTACTCAGCCATGAAGTGAATGACCAATTTTATCTGGGGGATTGGTGACTAATACGCTGGGAGAAACTCCCTTTACTATACCAAGAAATACTCCCTTCACCTCACAGCAGGCTACTTAATCAGATTCATGCTATTAATCAGATTCATGCTTTTCAGAAGATGAGGAATTTGTCATCCTTAGACTTAATTTATAGACCAAATGTGAGGATGAATCAATTACCATCATTACCAAAGGGACAGGAATTGGACCAGAGTTTTTTTTGCACTACTGTATTTATCAATTTAATCTCATCAGATTAAGAAGGTTGTGTGTCTTTATTTTGCTATCCTTGTTTTGGAATTAATGCTAAAAGAAAATGATTTACACTGACTACAAAATATTTTAATAGAATATTATGAAGACTGGCAGTTACATTTTCTAATTTCTTTTAATTACATTCAACATAATTTAAAATAATGGAATGCAGGATTTTGATTTTTTTCAGCAAAAATAACAAAAAAGGGAATTTCCAAAGAATGAAAGGGGGTGGACAGCTTTCCTACATAATTTTTTTAAAAAAGAAAGGACTGCCGTTTCCATTCAAATCACACTGATCAGATGGGATTTCCTAAGGATTTTAGTTTCTTCTCAGAAGAGTTCTTTCCATGTGAAGAAAGGCTGACGATGAAAACGTGGTGACACAGTATGTTAGAATTATAACATCCTTCACTGCATAGTGGTAGGATGCTGGACCCCAATGATTCCCTGCATGGTGAGTCTCCAATCTTAACTGTGGGAGAATTGCACAGAATCCACAGGGATCAAGGAAATGTACCCAAGTACAACTCAAGTCTCATGTATCTCACACTGGGTCAGAAGCAGTTTTTGTGTTCAACCTGACCTTTCAGCTGGGGAAGCTGCATAGCATAGAAAGATTTAAAGGTGGAAATGGAAGGGGGGAATAAAAACTGTCGAATGTGTTCAAATCTAATACTGAAACCATATTATTTTAGTAATACATTTTCATTGTCAAAATTTGAAAGGGGGATTGTATTCAATGTTGCTAATAATCTTTTATTCTTTGAACTGTTACTATGTTGTATGATCTTTCAAATTGCTGTGCTTATTGTAATTAGGTCTGTAACTTTATTGTTGAATTGTTTAATGTGATGTTTTGAATAACTACTCTATGTAGAAGTTATCATTTATCTTTTTGAGATCCAAGTGACCTGGAGTGATATATCTGTAACCCTATGTTATTCCTCAAAATGTGGCTAGAAATATTTTTTGGAATATTACATATGGACATTTAGTGAAACTATTTAGGCATGCACTTCTGTGTAACTCAATATATACCTTAATTCTGATCAATTTTTCTTTTATAATTCAACGGAGCAGAGGCTTTAAAAAAGTGCTTAAAATCCAAAATATTTTTCATTTTTGCATCTTTGATGTGATATTTAAAATAAAAATAGAAATGCTGAAAATCTACAAAATGATTGACCTGTTGTGAATTTCCAGCATTTTTATTTGAATTTGAATTTTCCATGTTTTTCTTTTTATATCTATAATAATACAATCTTTGCATTTCATGGAGCTCCTTCTCACATCTTTGAGTCGTCTCAAAGCATTTCACAAGATTTATTGTAGAGTGTAGTGACTTTATTTTTGTAGGCTAATGTGGCAGCCAATTTTTACACAATAAAATCCCACAAATAGCCATGAAGTGACTGACCAATTTTAATAATAATAATAATAATCCTTGCATTTGATATAGCACTTTTCACGTCAGGAGGACGTCCCAAAGCGCTTCACAGAACACACTGTAAACTGAATTGATTGTATATTTGTGGGAGCCAATTGCGGCAGCCAATTGCGCACAACAATGTCCCACAAACAGTCGTAGATTGAAAATGACCAATTTATTTTTGGTTTTGGAGGGATTATTATTAGGAGTGTGGAGTAAGGAAACTTGCCCAAGGTTTCGCCCTGACTGGAATTGAACTCGGGTATCTCGCTTGCATAGCGAGTGCTCTAACCACTGAGCTACAGGACTCCATTTTATCTGAAATATGTTGGCCAGGACCCTGAAGAAAATCCCTTCTCTTAACAAATAGTGCTATAGGATCTTTAATTACCACCAGAAAAGGAAGACGGTATTTTGGTTTAATATCTCATCCAAAGATTGACATTTCTGCCAATGCAATGATCCCCAGCACTGCACTGGAATATCTTAGGCTACTAGTCTCAATGTTCCGATGTGGAGCTTGAACCATCAAACTTCTGATTCAAGTGAAAGAGCCAGTAGCTGAGCCAGGCTGATACAATTACTGATCAGTAATCTAATTACTGCAATGTCACTTTAAGTGTTTCAGAACCCAGATACAATGAGAAAAGAGTACTTGTTTCTGATATGCATAGTCAATTATGTGGTAATGATGCTCATTTCATGTGATCTATAATAAATGTATTCAAGTTTACGTTTCATAGATAAATCTAATATGCTGTGAATCTATTCTCTGTAGGTATTACTGGTAATGTGCATTAAAGACTGAAGATAGCTGCTGATTAGAGTTAACACTTGAAAGTGGACATAGTACTCAAGTACCTTCGTATAAATGGCAGAGGAGGAAAGAAAGAAAACTGCAACTATGCAAATCAGACCTGGCCTGTATGTTTCTATGATCACTAATCAGAACATGAACTTGCTGATTCGAGGAGTGGTTCTATTTTCTATCGGTGTGTTCCTAGCACTTGTATTGAACTTACTGCAGATTCAAAGAAATGTTACACTTTTTCCTCCTGATGTGATTGCCAGCATTTTCTCTTCTGCCTGGTGGGTTCCACCATGCTGTGGTTCAGCTTCAGGTAAGTAACAAATTAATTTGTCTGTGTATGTGATATTGTACTGTAGGGAACAAATACATTTGCTAATAGTGAAAAGTGTATGGACAAAGCATTTTGCTTCACTGAATTCATTAGTTACTAAAATGCATTATCAGTAATTTGATACCATTATTACTCTGTTTTTTACCATTATGCCTAAGAAGGTGGTAAAAGCTAATATAATGGCTCCCTCTGTGAATACAGTAGTGCCCAATATTCGCTTATCTTCAACAGCGATTAAATCAAAAGGCTGGGTGAATCTTGCTGAGAATCTTGTTGGACTTCCTGCTCCTCTGTGAAGGGGAGAAATGTTATTTGTTGAAAGCCAAATGAGATGAAGAATAAAATAGAAGCTTGTTCCAGGTCAGAAATACTTTTGCTGAAATATTGTTATCAAAAGAGGAATAGAACTTCAGGGCAGGTTTACATGAGAGAGAATGGCCTAGCAAAGATAATACTGAAAGCCTGAAATTAAACAGAAATTGCCTCAACCCACACAGGTCAATCAGTATGTGAAACAAAAAAGTTGGGTTAATGATCCTTCTGTTTTTCTTATTTTTGTGTGTGACTCTGCTTTTGTTTGGATAGTGCTATTGAACTAAAATAACCCGAGGCCTTGGACAGTGTAAATTGTTATTTTAGGTCATATTAATCAATGCTGTTTTTCTTTTCCTGCAGCTGTGATTGGCTTGCTATACCCATGCATTGACAGCCGTCTGGGAGAACCACACAAATTCAAGAGGGAATGGTCCAGCGTAATGCGTTGTGTGGCAGTCTTTGTCGGCATAAACCATGCCAGTGCTGTATCCAATCATTAAATACACTTTTTCTGTTTTAAATAATTTCACAGGATGACCTGGCATTCATTGCTAACAAACTTATAACTGGTGTGTTAAAGAAGCTGAGCAAATTAGTGACTGAAGAGAATATAATTTAGGTCCTAAAAATAATTATCTAAAAATGATAATTAAAATGGAGCCACATAGAAAATTACAAATTGGTGTAATTCTTTATGGAATTTCTGTTATTGAAAACGAACAATATACAGGAAAAAAAGTTATTTTTTTGAAGGAAGCCTTCTTTACCTGTTATTGCATCTGTAGTTTGTCAGCTTTCTATGTGGCTCCATTTTAATTATTATTTTTAGGTAATTATTTTTAGGACCTAAATGATATTTGCTAGGGGAAATATATTTTAGGTTCATATGTTCTTAAGAACTGTAGACAGTTAAATGCTGTTATCTTTAAATTGAGACTATTCCTTAACAGGTTCCTCACAGAAGGTTGACTTTGCTAACAATACGCAGCTCTCCCTCACATTAGCAGCACTTTCCATTGGTCTCTGGTGGACATTTGATCGATCTCGAAGTGGCTTTGGGCTTGGAATAGGAATTGCCTTTATTGCCACTTTGGTCACCCAGCTCCTTGTCTACAATGGCGTTTACCAGTAAGTATGAAACAGAACATTTATTTTATTGAACCCATTTCAATTGCTAAAAGTTAAGTTTGGTTAAGGTTTAAAAAACAAATGCAAAGGCTGGAAATCTGAAATAAAACCAGAAAGCCTGAATCTTATCCTGTTTTCTTCAGGTGGTAATTGACCTTGTATGAATTTGAGGCAATTTCAGTTTTTATTTCAAATTTACTGAGATGTCTCAGTTCCTTCAGTTTTATGTGTGATTTGGAATAACACTGCATCCTGTAGTAGAGTTCGATGATTCTTGGTCTTGCATCCTGATAGATCTTCTCAACCCTTCAGCCTTTGAGGCTGATAAAATAAGTAAAAACATCCTCCTTATGGGACAGGGTTAACTATGATCTCACTAGTACTGAACTGGCTTTGAGAAGACATGCCTCACAAAGCCAGACAGGTAGGTATGCAGCAATCAAAAGACAGATTTGGAGATGTAGACATGTCCTCAGACATATAAAGCGAAGTCCTAAAGGAGTAGCTGGACAGTGGTATATTGTTACTACTATTTCTTTTGGATAAAAGTTTTTTCTACTGGTACAGGAATATGTAAGTTAGATATTAAAATACCTGGCCAAAAATGTTGCCAAGTGCAACATTTTTTTTCAGTGTGCTAACTGCTGCAAGAAAATAATCCAATCATCAATGTCGCCAGTATTTTTACACAACTGTCCTTACTTCCCCAAATCTGGTCCCTAACCAGGACTGCCTTCCTCCACCTCTGCCACATTGCCAGCCTCCGACTGTACCTTACCCCAGACGCAGCTGAAACATTCATCCATGCGTTCGTCACTTCCCGACTCAACTTCTCAAATGCCCTCTTTGCTGGTCTCCCCAGCTCCACCATGCACAGGATCCAGCTAATCCCAAACTCCACTGTCCGCATACTCACCTGTACTAAACTCTGCATCCCCAGGCTCCACTGGCTCCTTATTGCCAAATGGATCGATTTCAAGATCCTCACACTCGTTTTCAAATCCCTTCATGCCCTGGCACCTCCCTGCCTCTCTGAGTTGCTTACTCCCTTATCCACTGCCTCCAACCAACTGGCTGCAGCTTCCTGCATGCCCCTCGACCCTTTAGTTCCACCATCGGTGGCCGTGCTTTCAACCACTAGACCCCAAACTCTGGAACACTTCCTCTATCCCTCCACCAGGCCCCATCTTCAGGTTGCTCCTGAAGACCTTCCTCTTTGACTGTGCCTATGGTCACCACCCCCGGCTTGGCGTCATGTTCTACTACTGTCAAGAGCTCCGGGACGCTTCTCTGAAGCAGATTAGAACTAGCTGGATTCTGTTGTATACTTTGCTGGTGCAGACTTCTCTTGGTTTTGGGCACATCCCTATCATCATACAAACCAATTTAAAGCTCCTATTCCTGGTTTAACCTACAAACAACAACAACTACTACTTGGATTTATATAGCGCCCTCCACGCTGGACGGCGTCTCAGAGCGCTTCACAGTAACGGATCCCGGGGCCGAGCCAGGGGGAGGGGGAGGAAGGTGACCAAAGGCGTGGTCGAAGAGAAAGGTCTTTAGTAGGGACCTGAAAATAGGAAGAGAGGAAGCGAGTTGAAGGGAGTGAGGAAGGGAATTCCAGAGCCTCAGGGCATAATGGCTGAAGGCATGGCTGCCGAGGGTGGAGCGGGGGATGAGGAGGAAGCCAGACCCGCGGAACGAAGGCAACGGATACTGTTTTGAGGAGAGAGGAGGTCAGAGAGGTAGGGGGGTGCAGAGGAGTGGCGGGATTTGAATACAAGGGTGAGGATCTTGAAGTCGATCCTTTCTAGGACAGGCAGCCAGTGCAGTCTGGCAAGGACTGGGGTAATCAGGGAGCGGAGTTTGGTGTGGGTGAGAATGCGGGCGGCAGAGTTTTGAATGATTTCGATTTTGTGGATGGTAGTGGATGGGCGAACAGCGAGGAGGGTGTTAGAATAGTCCAGCCGAGAGGTGACAAAGGCATGGACTAGGGTTTCAGCGGCTTTCGGAGAGAGGTATTGGCGGAGACGGGTGATGTGTCAGAGCTGGAAGAAGGCGGTGCTGGTGAGGGACTGAATGTGGAGGAGGAAGGATATTTAGTGGTCGAACCTGACGCTGAGGTTGTGTACGGGTTCGGAGAGTTTTGGGGGGAGGTTGGGTAGGTGGAGGAGGTGAGAGCCATGAGATTTTAGACGTTGACGAGAGCCAAAGAGTATGCCTTCTGTCTTGTCAACGTTCAGCTGAAGGAAATTTGCTCTCATCCAGCCCATGAGGTCTGACAGGCAGGCTGACAGAACATCAGAGGACTGGGGGTCGCAAAGAGAGGTGGAAAAATAGAGTTGGGTGTCGTCCGCATACATGTGGAAATGTACCTCATGTCTGCAGTTGACATCCCCAATAGGGAGCATGTAGATCAGAAAGAGGAGGGGGCCAAGGATGGATCCTTGGGATACCCCGCAGGTAACCGAGTGAGAGCGGGAGGAGAAGCTGTTGTACGAGATGTACTGCTGGTGGTTTGTGAGGTAGGACTCGAACCAGGCGAGTGCAGTCCCACTGAGGTGGATGACGGAGGAAAGGCAGTGGAGGAGGATAGCGTGATCGACTGTGTTGAATGCGGCGGAAAGGTCCAGGAGGACAAGGAGACAGAGGGAGCCCTGGTCACAGATAGAGCGGATGTCGTTTGTGACTTTCACAAGTGCAGTCTCTGTACTGTGGGCAGGGCGGAAACCAGATTGGAGGGGTTCGAAGAGGGAGTGGGAAGAGAGGTGTGTGCGGAGTTGATTGGCAACAACTCGTTCTAGGACTTTTGCGAGGAAGGGCAGGTTAGAAATGGGGTGGTAGTGGCTGGGGTTTGAGGGATCTAGGGAAGGTTTTTTCAGGAGGGGTGTGATGACAGCAGTTTTGAGGGGGCCAGGGACTGATCCGGAGGAGAAGGACTGGTTGATGAGGTCAGCCAGTAGTGGGCAGAGGAGGGGGAGCTGGGTGACCAGCAAGTTGGTGGGGAGGGGGTCGAGGCAGCAGGTGGTGGGTTTCATGGAGGTGATGGTGGGTGAGAGGGAGGAGGAAGAGATGGGGAGGAAGGAATGTTGGATGGGGGTGGTGGTAGGAGCAGATGATGGGGAGGGTGAGGGGGACAGAGAGGGCATGGTGGTGGGTGACAATAGGCAGGTGGATGAGGCTGCCTAGCGGATGTTGTGAATTTTAGATGAAAAAAAGTCCATGACCTCCTCGCACTTGACAAAGCATCTATAATCCATGTCAAACATAGTTGACCTGCAGTGTGATCTGGTATGATAGAAGACTTGTAGTAGTTTTCAATGGAGGGAAATATATTAATAACCCTAATGGTCTGTTTTCCTGGGTAGGATACATTTTTGCTTCATTTTAAAATGTTGTAATTTTTAAATGTTGTAAATAGAGAATACTTTTATACGGAAAGTACTTCTGTGTTGTCCTCTTTCAAAACATACAGAATAACCAAATGATAAATAAATTTAGTTCAGTATTCAATCAGGAGCTCTGCTGACATTCACATGCTGCTCAAGCTTTGCTGTCACAATTTGTGGAATAATTCATATGAATCTATGAATCACTGCCTCAAACAGCTGCCAAAAATCCTCAATATATACCTATACATAATTTTGCAAAGGATTTTGAGGCTCTTTTGTTTCACGGGTGAGATTCTGAAGTATATCAGTGATCATTTTTCTTTTCATCATAAGTACTCCAGTCATTAACTGGTTTCTGTCCGGAACCTGATTATGAGAATGTTTGGGGGTCTTTTGTATGACTGTGTTTGATAAATAACAATGGTGCTGTCAAATGCCTTGAATGAATAATTAGCGAGATGGAAACAGGGATGTCTTTTTGATTGATTTCCTAGTTTTATGACTAAACTGTTGAAACTACCACATAGTAGATTTCTACAAAAACCTCATCTGGTTTGTCCAAACTAACATTTTAAATATTAATTTAGTATGTTTTCTTGATCTATTTTAGAATGGTAATGACTGAATATAGTTATACGATCTGGGGTGAGATTTTCAAACTAGTCTCAGAAATGCTTTCAAGCATTTGTTTTGCACTCCAGCTTCCTCCAAACTGTTCTAGAGTAACAGTTTAAAAAAAATGTCTTGGAAATGTGTGCACCAGTGTCAAAAAATTTGGGATTTGTTTTATGTATTTGCCTTTTGAAAGATTTTAAAATGTATTTATAACCACAATTGAGGATCTGTTGGTAGCCATCCATAATTGTAGAGTTTCCACAAAAGTACTTATTTGCTCCTCTCACCCCCTTCCCAAAAGGATATTGTAGTTTATTTCCACCCCTCCACTGTTCTTTGTGTTCTTGTGAAGATATGACTACCTTAGATTATTCCTTGGATTGCTGCCAATCACAAGGTTCGTTTTTAATCTGTGCAAAAGTACAATTTAAAAAGGCTTAGTTCTACATTTCCTTACTGTGGGGCATTGTAGCTTTGTCATCACAGGTACTTCTGATAGTCTAATTGCTTCATTATTTTCCTAATAATGAATAACAGAGCTTAGAAGCTTTGAAGTTTTGTTACAGCAGAAGAGTGCAACTTCAAAGCTCTGGCTGCCACTTTCAATCAAAATTCTGCCCACTGGAAAAGGAGGGCAGAGGTTACTGGCCCACAAGCTCTGTTATAAAAAGTATTATATTAATTTTCTTAAAATTCTTAACTTTTCAAACCAAAAATCTGTATGGAAAATAATTCATTCTTAGGTTTAGATGAAAAATGAAAATGTAATATAAATTATTTGACCTGAGGCCAGTTTTAGTTTTTTCATTGACTGTTCTGTATAGTCTTTTATACATTTGAAATGACAACACTAAGGTAGCAATTATTTGTAAGGATCAGTGTAAAAATAATGCTTGCATTTGAAATGCTGCTGTGTAACTTTGAAATGTCTCAAGACATTTCACAGAGAATTTATTTAAAGTTTAGTGACCATAGTAGGGGAGTGCAGCAACCAATTTGCGCAAAGCTATGTCCCAGAAACACTAAAAATAAATGACCGGAAGAAACACAATTTATCTTGTGGACAAAGTTATTTATTTAAGGCTGTTACGTTAATTTATATCATGAATATATTCATACTGTTAGCAAGATTGAGAAAGATGTTTTAATGCCTAAAATACAGTCACTATATTTCACAGTAAAATCAAAAACCTGCAACCGCTCTGTATTGGCCTGAACTAATGGTGCAATAGAGTGCATTTGGGTGTCTATTCTGTCCATTGTTCTTTCGGGGGGATCAATTGTAGGGTGGATGGTCTTTTTGTCTTATCTTGAGAATTCACTTACTGCCAGATAAATCAAATTTGTTGAAGCATCCATTCCTTATTTTTCCTTTTTCTTTTGGCAATTTTCTCCCCTCCTCTCCTGAGGCATTTGGCTTCTATTGAGTCACTGGCGCTAATTACCTTCCAGTATCTCATACAAATGGCCATTATTCATATGTGAGCCTTGACAGTGAGTGTCAACAGGTGATCTTGAGGAACATATATGAACAACTTCCATCAGTGGTCTCTGAACAATAATTTGGAGCAGGAATCCAGTCCGTGTTTTCCTCCCCTCTAATCCGAAGGGTTAAGGCCAGTTGTTCTGTCCAAACTGCTGCGTCAGCTGAAATTAGCTAACTCAACACAGACTAACTTGCAACCTTATCGCCTGGGCCAATAGAAAAGTGTGGAAATATTTGCCCAAAGTTGCAGGGAGATTGAACATTTTGTGGGAAAATGCAGGGGATTGAAAACGTTTGCAGAAAATGGCAGGGAGTTGGTACATCTTGCTGCCAACCTACATTTTTTCACTTTATTGATAAAACTAAACATGAGGAAATAACACATCTTATTAGATTTAGAAAAATATATAAATTGCTTCTTTAACAAAATCTGTGTGGGGCGGGAGGGGGGACATCAGCGAGGCTACAGGAGCTCTTAGGGCCAGCATCGCACCCAGACACAGAGGAAGACACGCACACAGACATCGAGGAAGACACGCACACAGACACCGAGGAAGACACGCACACAGACACCGAGGAAGACACGCACACAGACACCGAGGAAGACACGCACACAGACACCGAGGAAGACACGCACACAGACACCGAGGAAGACACGCACACAGACACCGAGGAAGACACGCACACAGACACCGAGGAAGACACGCACACAGACACCGAGGAAGACACGCACACAGATACCGAGGAAGACACACGCACACAGACACCGAGGAAGACACGCACACAGACACAGAGGAAGACACGCACACAGACACAGAGGAAGACACACGCACACAGACACAGAGGAAGACACACGCACACAGACACAGAGGAAGACACACGCACACAGACACAGGAAGGCACACGCACACAGACACAGGAAGGCACACAGACACAGAGAGACACAGGCTTACAGACACAGAGAGACACAGGCTTACAGACAACAACAAGATTTCATTTATAGAGCGCCTTTCACGTCGGGAGGACGTCCCAAGGCGCTGGACAGTTGGGTCAGGACCCGAGCAGGGGGGAAATGGTTAGGGTGAGGGGAGGGAAGGGAGGGAGCGAGGAGGGGGTAGAGAGTCGAGAGGGGAGCTGAAGGCTCGGTCAAAGAGAAGGTCTTGAGACCGGCTTTGAAGGAGGAAAGGGAGGAAGCGGCAAAGGCACTGGGGGATGGAGTTCCAGAGCCTCGGGGCTGAGAGGCTGAAGGCCCGACCACCGATGGTAGGGCGGTTGGGGCGGGGGATGTGGAGCAGACCGGAGCCAGAGGAACGGAGGGTACGGGCAGGTATGTAAGGGTATAGTAGGTCGGAGCGGTAGGAGGGAGCGAGGCCGTGAATGGCCTCGTAGGTGAGGATGAGGATCTTGAATTCGATCCTCTGGGGGATGGGGAGCCAGTGGAGGCGAGCGAGGGTGGGAGTGATGTGGTCGCGAAGCCCGGTGCGGGACAGTACACGAGCTGCAGAGTTCTGAATGACCTGCAGCTTGTGGAGGGAGGTGGCGGGAAGGCCGATGAGGAGAGAGTTCCCATAGTCCAGCCTTGAGGTGATAAAGGCGTGTACCAGAGTTTCAGCCGCGTGAGGGGTGAGGTAGTGCCGTAGTCTGGCGATGTTTCGGAGGTGATGGAAGGCGGTGCCAGTTGTGGCGCGGATATGAGGAAGAAAGGACAGCTCAGGGTCGAACAGAACGCCGAGGTTCCTGACTGCTTTGAGAGGGGGAGAGTGCAGCCTTGGATGCTGATTCTGTCAGCGCCTGAGGTGCGGAGGCGCTGACGCGAGCCAATCAGGAGGGCCTCATAGAGAGATAGCGAGACACAGGCTTACAGACACAGAGAGACAGACCCAGGTTTACAGACACAGAGAGACACAGGCTTACAGACACAGAGAGACAGACACAGGCTTACAGACATAGAGAGACAGACACAGGCTTACAGACACAGAGAGACAGACACAGGCTTACAGACACAGAGAGAGTCACAGGTTTACAGACATAGAGAGAGACACATGCTTACAGACATAGAGACGCTTACAGACATAGAGACACACACTTAGACACAGCGAGAGACACACTTACAGACACAGAGAGAGACACACTTACAGACACAGAGAGAGACACACTTACAGACACAGAGAGAGATACACACACTCAGACAAAGAGAGAGAGACACACAGACACAAAGACACAGAGAGATACATACATACAGAGAGACTCCCACTCACAGACACAGAGAGAGACACATTCTCAGAGAGAGACGCACACTCACATAGAGACACTCACAAACACATAGACACACACGGCACACTCACAAACACATATAGGAGAGGGTAACACAGACATTCACAAACCGAGAGAGAGACACACACAGACACTCACAAATGCATCTAGAGAGACATACACACACACTCACATATACAAGCGCACAGAGTTTCACAACAGCGGAGCCTCCAAATGAAGCCCATTTGCAGCTTGCGCTGCACCGCGCATGCATGTCCAGATCCGCCCCGGCACAGTGACGTCAGGTAAAACAGCCATGGGCCAGAAACTACGTTTGTAGTGGATTCCGTGGGAAAAGTGCGGCCACACCTTTCTATTGGCCCAGCTTATTGCCTACATAGTTTAGTGAGTACAGCAAGTACCATGAAACTTGAAAATTGCTGCAGCAGTGCTCTTTTGATGTGAACAGAGCTGAGCTTTGAGTACTCAGTTAGCTTTCCAATTTTTTTTTATGCTAATACCGTTTCATTATGTAGACAAGTTTAGAGTTTCTGTCGCTTATATGTGTCTTCCATTTTCCCATCTACATAGGTTTTTAACGTGTTTTGTTTTTCAAATTGTTTTCTGTAATAATAATCCTTGCATTTGATATAGCGCTTTTCACGTCTTCTAGACGTCTCAAAGCACTTCACAGAATATACTGTAAAGTGAATTGACTGTATATTTGTGGGCGAAACGCGGCAGCCAATTGCGCACAGCAGTGTCCCACAAACAGTCATGGATTGAAGTGATCAAAGTATTATTTGTTTTTCTTGAGGGATTATTATCAGGCGTGTGGAGTAAGGAAACTTGCCCAAGGTTTCACCCTGCTGGGAATCAAGCCAAGTCTCTCACTTGCAAGTCGAGTGCTCTAACCACTGAGCTACAGGACTCAACTATTGTTTACGATTAATATTTTTATAATATGTACAGTACACTGCTGTTTTAGTAGCTTTTTTCTTATATTTTTCAGCACCTGTGTGTGAGCTGAAAACAAACAAATGGTTAACCCAGAGATAGAATAATTTTAAGAGTTAATTAACCCAGTTTACTTCCCTGAAGTTTTACTTTACTGATTCTAAAAGTATTGTTTTTATATTTTTCAGATATACATCTCCAGACTTCCTTTATGTTCGGTCTTGGTTACCTTGTATATTTTTTGCTGGTGGAATAACAATGGGAAATATAGGCCGCCAATTAGCAATGGTAAGATGATAGACATAAGGAATATAAGAAGGCAAGGAGTGAGAAGAGCTCATTTGACCAATCATGGTTGTTCCTTTTCCAGTCTACACATAATTTATTGTGGGTCTCATCTTACCTATTTGATCATCTGAGATCAAAAATCCTGCATGCTTTCCATTACCTAAATGTTTTCTTGGAGAATGTCAGAATTTTCAATCATATCCACATTTCCATTGTTCATTGTGATCTGCTGCCTCTCCCAAGACATATGTAGACAACATTCTCTATAAAGCATAGTATCAACACATTCTATAAGTAACAATTAATGATGCAAGCAGTAGGGGGACCCAGAGTTGATTGTTACAGAACTCTTTATCAGCTAACTGACTCTTTCTCCCAGAACCACATTCTGTTTCCTATTGTAGAGCCAGTTTTCACTTCAGTTTAGCTAATTTTCGACTAAAAGACTATTGTCTTTTGTTTTAAATACAATGTTAACGGAAGCATCATCCACTGCAGACGTTAGAATAACTAGTCTGTAATTTCCAAGTTCTTGTCTTATTCAATATTTACTTTAGGATCTAAGGTACAACCCATCTGGCCAAGTCATGTTGTATCCATTTGAGTTTCTTTATAACACTTGTTTTACTGATGTCTGCTTTCGTTCTGGATCCATGAGCCAAAATGTCTGCATTTTGACCACTTTCATAAATTGCAAAAAGTGATGTGAAGAATCTATTTAACATACCTGACATTTCCTGATTCCCTGTAGTCTCTGTTCCCAATTTATCCCTTGAAGGATCAATTTGTTCTTTCAGATGCCATCTATTACAAACAGCTTAAAAAACTTATTCGGATCTTTTGTGATTGTCTGCCATCTGCCCTTCTATAGCCGTTTACCTCTTCTATTAATCATTTTTGCTATCCTCAACCGACGATCAGGACTATTTGGACCACTATTATTTGTTTACTAGTATTTGCAAAATAATTGTTTATCATATTTAAGTACATTTTGACCTATTTAACTATTTTGACTTGTTGTATCTCATATTCCCTAAAATGGTCTTTAAAAATTCAATTTTCTACTGTTTTACTTGCTCTCCAAAAGTTGTATTCCTTCAATAGGTGATTTCAGTCTTGGCCTTGAATGTAGTATTAAATCTAACTGCAATAATCACTGGTGTTCGCCCATCTACTGGTTACTAATCAATTTTTGTTAAATGCTAAATCTAATATAGCATCTACTCCACTACTGTTTTTCATGCCAATGATTACCAATGTGACGTTGCTCGTGTCTTCTACATTTCTCTCCAACAACTTTACTTCTAGGACATTGATATTCCCTTTGATAATCACATTCTGATTTCTTGCAGTCTTTTATACTTGTCTAAACTACTTTCTGTCTACTTGTTCAGTTAAACTGGTAGTCAATAGCTACTATTTTGTTGCCATTATTGTTGCTAATTTCTACCAGATTGTTTCTGCCATCCCCCTACTGCCTTTTTACCTGCTGTTTCAAATTTTTTGCTTTATTTGGTAACATAAAAATGTATTCTCAACAACCTCCTCACCATAGCATTTCCCCGGGTAGCGAAACACTTGTTTGTCAAAATCTGGTATTAGGCATTACTTGTCCTAAAGCGTTGCAACACTACAGCTATCTCTTCACTCAAGCCCGATCATTCATCTGTTGCCAGAAGGCATCTGGTTGACAACCTGTTTTTTTAAGAGGCAAAGACTGTTGAATTAGGGATCCTCACTGGTAATAGTAGATATACTTTTGGTGGCCTGGAAATCATCCACATAGTGTATAGTTTGAAGTGGAAAATTGTTCAGTGGTCCTTTGTTATGAACTTCTAAGGCAAAGGAGATTTTACTTCCATTTTAATCATTCAAGGAATTGCATATGTGATTGCTGTTTGTGATATATGGGTGAGAAGTACACATGAAGCCTTATTATTCCACAATGTATTTTTTTGAAAGAAATCTCTAGAATACCTGTATCTACCACCTACTTTGCCTTCATTCATATCAGCTGAGTGACAAATATAACAGTGAGCCTATTCTACCTCTCATTGCTATTAGACATAGACTATGACAGACTATGAAACCTGATTTGAAAGTTCTCTGAGAGAGGAAATCTCTAAATCTTAGTCTGGAGAGTACAGGCATTGTCTGGTTTATGACTAAGCTATCTATACAGGGTAAAATATTGAATGTACTGATTCCAGTTGATTTCAGTAATGCGAATACCACCATTGGCCTTGGTTCTCCTTGGCCAGAGAGGAACAAAATCAGACAAGATTCTTATTTAGTGATGTCTCCTGCAAAGTGTGCGTGAAAATTCCCATCCAGTTGTAGCCTGTGAGACCATTTTATCTGAAAATGGGAAATCATGCAGAATTGTTTGTATAGTTAGTCCATGACAAAATGGAATTTTGGGTCTGCTGACGAGAAGAGAATCAGGCTTGGCTGTGGTACCCGCAGAGCCTTGCTTCACATATGATGGATTGCTAATTGGGCAAAGGTACCACAACAATCGGCACCAAGAGGAAAGGGGAGAAAATTGACAAAAAGTATGAGTGCCAACAAGAGAGCTTTTAATTCTTAATATCCTTTTTCCCATCTAACAATTCATTTCATTTTAAATTATGAAGTAATTAACTTAATCTATACAGATTTAATATTTATAATTAGACATTTTGAATGTATTAAAATCGATGAATCAATCTCATATAATCTTTGTTTTGATTACAGTATGAATGCAAAGTTATTCCAGAGAAACCCCATCAAGACTGAAGTAATATGGAGGAAATTTTAAAAGGTTTTAAATGGACAATTGGATATTAAAGATATGCCAAATGAATGTACAAAACTAAGGATTCTCAACATGAAATTGCAGAAACTGCAATTTTGTTTTGCTCTCCTATGCAAAATGCAATCTGTGATTGCTAATGGTAAAAAGAGGTTTTATGAGAACATTATTGTGTAGATAATGTACACACAAACCCGTACCTCTATGTGTAACTGGATTCAAGTTTTAATACTTTGAGAATATGCAGTAAAAATGATTAGGAAAGTTTCGGAATATATTCATGGGGTGTGTGGTGCCAAACAAGATAGGTACTTTTGCTATTAGTTTTAATCTAGATGAACAAAAGGTTCAGATTATACTTCTTTAAGTTTGAGACACAGGACACTGACCTGTAACTATTCAGTTGGGTTGTTTTTAAAATGTTATGTGGACGCTGTACTATGTTCTCAAAAAATAAGTGAGTCAATGTTTTGGGTCCAAGATCCTTTGTCATAACGGACGAAGAACAGGCGGACTGATTTTGTCTGTCTCTGGCCTAGGAGAATGAAGGCCAGTTCTGACGAAGGGTTGTGGACCTGAAATGTTGACTCACTTTCCTTTCTCCATAGTTGCTGCCTGACCTGCTGAGTGTTCCCAGCGACTTCTGTTTTTGTTTCAGATTTCCAGCATCTGCAGTATTTTGTGTTTTGTTTCTCAGAAAATAACCTAGTTTGCACTTTTTTCATATAGTTTACAATATCTAACTAGGCATTGAGTTGTGCTATTTGTGCAAAGTTAGTATTCTGGATTTGGAAAAAGTTATTCTATTCTTATTCCTTTGCCTTAAAGCAAATAAAAAATCCTATTCCATTGCCTTAAAGCAAATATAAAATCTTAGTTTGTCTCATCCACATTTAAAAAGGTTCTTTCCATAGCTGTGCAATTTGGGGATAAACATAGTTATAGATGCATGAAATAGCTTTTACAAATCTATAAAAATCTTCACAAATATTTAAAGTTGTTGAAGCAGTTTGTTCTCTACTGATATTTCAAAACATTGTAAAGCCTAAGATTAACTGTTGGAGAAGAACATTGCACATCTTCTTCAGTATATATGAAATTAATCTCTGCTTTCGAAATTGAAAGATGTATCTCTTTGACCTTGCCTTTGGGCATCTCCTAAATTTTGTGCAATTTTTTGTGCTTTTTCTATTCCCATTATTCTGTGCTTAGATTTTTTTAATGCAAATTGTTGTTGTGGTAATCTAATAATCACAAATACAGTATGTTTGTTGTGACAATTTCACCAATATTAAAGGGTATCTTTTTCTTCAAAGTACTCCCACTTAAAGGAAAACCAATACCATTCTAAAGTAGTAATATTATTCCATAACAAGAAATGGCATTAGCAATTCTACCTTAAAGGTGAAGATTCCTCCTGCACTTGGCTGGTCTGGTGACTCATGGTATGGGAGGAGCCAGATTGATTCCATTGAGAGGCTGGAACTTTGGACTATCGTGGAAGCTGTTTCAACACCGCTTGATGCTGGGAAAGTTTAGTACTGGCTACATATTGTATATTTACTGGCTCTAAACAAATTACCTCTCTTACTCTTACTCTGGGATGGAACCACTCTGGAGTCACGCATTGCAGGTGCAGATAGTGTTAGTAAGGATTCCTCATTACAATAAAAGGTATTAATCAATGTTTCTCTATTTTTAGAATGAATACTTTGAAAGAAAAAAATTTCTTCCAAACTTTAGAATTGAATTAAAATCTAAGTTAACACGACCACATTAAACAAAATAATTTTTTTATTATTTATCAAGATTTTTTTCCCCCCAATACACTTCTACCCTTTTCCAAACATCCAGATAGATGTTTTTGGGGTGAAGTAATTTGACCTTTTGAATATTTTAAACCAATTATTACTTTGTCGATTATGTAAATATGTGTTTTGTTTAGTATAACTGTTCCTTCTTTGACAAACCAACATATTTTAATGTTTTGTGGAAACATTCTTCTAGTCACGCAGGACAAACCTCAAAGCCTTAATAGTAATTGGCAATTATTTCAGATTGAAGTCTAATAGCAAAATTCAAATGGAAGTGAGGTAGAAGTTCTATAAAATAACTTGGCTAGGAGAGTTGCACGCTGTTAACTTTTTTTCTTCAAGTGGTATTCCACAAAATAAAGGTAGTAATTTGGATATTACTTGGTTATATATATATATATATACACACACACACCAAATAATCACTTTGTGGCAATTTTTAAAAATTTAAACACAACCTAAATGTTACTCAATGGATTTCTGGATAGCAGTCATCTACACACATACGTTGAATCCAATGCAGCATTTTTCATACTTTAAGATTAAGTAATTGGCTGACAGAGACATTCAATATTTCTCCCATGCTGTTTAAGGTTTTCATCTCCCAAAGTAATGTTGCTTTTAACAACAATCTGTCCAATGTCCAAACGTTCTGCTAAAATCATTGTGATCCGTAACTTACATTGATACCTGAAAGTTTTTTTCCCCTTTAATTTAGGGAGAATAAATGTTAAAGCATTTCATATTTTTTCCCCTTTGAGTGGGATAATAAATATCAAATGCTTAAATATGTGGTAGTCAGTTTTTATTATAAGCAAATCTTGCTTTTACAGTACAAGTTTGTTTTCGGGTTTTATTTTCATTTACTGATATGGGAAATCAGCAACTACACTTAGCAGTGTAAAATATCAGAGTGGCTATGCAAATAGTGAGGGAATCTGTGTGATATTTAAAAGTAATGTAATTTTTCATGCAATAAAAATTTATACTGTTATAAGTGCAGAGATTGTTTTCTTTTGTGAAACGTGTTTCACGGTGGGGCACCAGCTTTATTAATAATATGGTGCTTAGTTGATCTATCTGATTTTAAAAAAAAGGGCAGAAATGAGACTTCAATCCCTTGTGTTTACTAATGGGATGTTTGGTGCGGAAACTGAAAAAAAAACTGCCTGGTGCTGTGGGCATAGACAGATGAAGTCTTATGAACATTATTGGGGCAGAATAAAGGTTTGTAGACTACAGATGCAATACATGGAATTCACCAGAATGATACCAGGGTGAAAAGGGTTAAATTACGAGGGCAAGTTGCATAAATGTGCTCTCTATCCCCTTGGGTTTAGAAAGCTTAGGGGTGATCTGATTGAGATTTTTAAAATAATAAAGGGATTTGGTAGGGTAGATACAGAGAAACTACTTCCTCTGGTAGGGGAATCTAGAACAAGGGGCCATAATCTTAAAATTGGAGCTAGGCAAGGGAGATTGGAGAAATTAGGAGTGAAATTATGAGGCAGTTTTTCACCCAAAGGGTAGTGGAAATCTGGAACTCTCCCCAAAGACTGCGAATGCTGGATCCATTCACATCTTCAAGATTGAGGTGGATAGATATTTGTTAGGTCAGGATGATAAGGTATTCGGGGCAAAGGTGGGTAATTGGACTTGAGGTACAGATCAGCCAGGGTCTTACAGAATGGCAGAACGTGCTCGAGGGGCTGAATGGCCTACTCCTGTTTCTATGCAAGTTTTTAGATGCAACAACAGCAGCAACAACTTGCACTTATATAAGCACCCTCCACATAGGGTAGAGTCTCAGGGCGCTTAACAGTGGGGGAGCCTGACTCCGAGCTGGTGGCCGTAAGCATGGTCGAGCAGGAAAGTTTTTCAGGCAGCATTTGAAAGATGGGAGTGGGGGCAAGGCGGAGGAAATTGAGGGAGCTTTCCAGAGTTTTGGGGCGAGTGGCTGAAAACATGACCTCCGATGGTGGGGCAGAGGGTGTGAGCGACGAGCAGGAGGTTGGTGCCAGTCGAGCGGAGGCGCTGGGTGATGGAGTGGGGAGTGAGGAGGTCGAAGAGGTAGGGAGGTGCCAGGGAATGAATGGATTTGAAACATTTTACAACCTGAATGTACAAAGAGAGTGTACCAGGCTGATGGTTAATTTGAGTTGAAAAATTCTAACCTTTTCCTTTCTCCAAAATAGATTCTATTTCCATCAATTTATGTTCACTTCTCATGAAGATTTTGCAATGTGGTTTTCCTTCATCGGGGGGGACGATTCCACGGTTGCTGATTTTGCCCAGATGGCCATTATTCATGTGTGAGCATCGTCAATGTTGGAAGGATTTTCAACTCTGAGAGGCATCAAAATCAAACCCAATCCTGTCCATCTGACATCCACACTTTCTGGCAGGGGGTCGAAACCCAGGAAGCTGAGGCCAATTTTAGCTCCCCCAACTGCTGACTAGGTCGAAATCAGCAAATTCAGTACATAGTAGTTTTGAACCTGTGAATTTATGATCTGTATGATATAATATATTGGTCCACTAAACCATTGGTTTAAATAGATTTAATGAACTAGTTAACCTAAATAGAAACGTTCTCTTGGAAGAGAAAAATGTATTTAATTATGTACCAGTTTGCAAACATTAATAATTTCAGGAATTACATTATTCATATATCACTGGAGTATATTTAACCAACCTTTTGTTTCCTCAAGTTTGTTTTATGAATAAGACTTAAAGTGTTGGGTAGGACCAGTCCTTTGGATTACAGATAGCATGTGAATAATACAGTTGGCTCTGAACTAAATTAGATAATTCATTTCTGTAAGGCAATCTTGCAGAAAAAGACGCAAATCAATAAATACCATTAACATCCCTGCAACAGCTATTTAGCAATAGATCCCAGCATTGACATTTAGTTTTTCTAGCTGATATCAAAAAGATTTCCTTCATGGAAGTATAATTGTATTTCAGGTTATTAAAAATTCTGGATAATTGGTGCTTTGTAGTTTGGTTCATACAGCTGATCTAGTTATGATGATAAATTCTGATAATTAATTCAATTACTTTTTACACTTCATACCTTGACTCCAAAGACGTGTGAATGATATATTCATTTGTCTCAGTAAGTCCAGAAGAAATCAGGTTTTGGTTAGCCACAAACCATTACGGACAGTTGAAAGTTGCGCCGTGTAAGCAATGTTTTTTTTGGTCAGCTGGATGTCTGACACATGCAGAAACCCATTACGATGCTTAATAGTATCTAAATCAAACTGAGATTTCCATGCATCTCACCTACACATGGAAATCCCAGAGATGGATTGTTTGAATGGAATTCGGTCTCTCCATGAAGGGACGCATTCAGGCTTACCTAATTCCGGAAAGTATAAGGTGCAGGTTGGCACGAGCCAAGGCTTGGGACCCGAAAGTGTGTGTTGGGGTATCTGCTGGAGGCTAACCAACTAAAACCGCATAGCTTGCCATTCATATTGCTGTCTGGCAAGCCTTCCCACTGCTTGTCCAGCTAGGACCATTAGGGCTTTGGCTTGACTTGCAGGGTTGACAGGAGCTGAGTGGGATGACTCCCTGCCCCCAATGACTAGTCTGCCCTTCCAGATCCTGCCGATGAGCCTGTGCTGTCATCAGCAACGCCCTGCAATACTGCGGACCTGCCTAGCTCAGGAACCAGACTACCGAGAACGCCACAGAGGGCTGGCTCGATTCCGACATTCTGTTGCCAGACATGTAACCTTGGAGCCAGTTCAACTCCAACGAAACCCCGTTTACCTCCCTCTACCCCTCCCACAGCAGGATAGGGGTAAGCAATGTACATCAGTAAAAGTGTCAAATCATTAATATTCAGATACAAACTGCTCCATTTTTAAAAGAAAGGAACAATGTTTGGTTCTTAGTTGCCCTCCACCACAAATCAGATATTATTTGTATTAAAAGGACTGTAAAGATTACTTGCGATTAAATAATATATAGGATATAATAATCCTTGCATTTGATATAGCGGCTTATGTCATCTTCGAGAGTCTCAAAGCGCTTCACAGAATATACTGTAAAGTGAATCGACTATATTTTGTGAGCTAACATAAATCTATAATGTGGAGTCCTGTAGCTCAGTGGTTAGAGCACTCGCTTTGCAAGTGAGAGACCTGAGTTCAATTCCAGTCAGGGCGAAACCTTGGGCAAGTTTCCTTACTCCACACAGAGCCTAATAATAATCCCTCCAAAAAACCAAAACAATAATAAAAATTGGTCATTTTCAATCCACGACTGTTTGTGGGACATTGCTATGCGCAATTGGCTGCCGCTTTCGCCCACAAATATACAGTCAATTCACTTTACAGTATATTCTGTAAAGCGCTTTGGGACGTCTAGAAGACATGAAAAGCGCTATATCAAATGCAAGGACTATTATTATTATAAAGCATATAATATACTCCATAGCATATTAGATACAGGTTGTCTGACAGTAGATAACCAGGCAGGTTGAGTTCCAGCATTGAAGGGAAAAAAAATTACTGCCCCTATTTCTTTCCATGTTTGCTGGTTTACAGCTGTGGTGTAAGATCTCACAGGATCACAGGGTGTGCTGCTGGTTTTCTTAAGTTACTGGATGAATGTGGATGGTGAATTACAAAAGATTTCCCGGTATATTGAAACTTCAAGGGTATTGACTGAACTATAGTTATATAAGTTGCCTTTTTGTAAGACTGTTTTTAGGATCTACTTAAGCACATTGAAGGTATTAGATGTTTTTTATTATTAAGAGTGGGGTGTGTTTTAACAGAATGTGGTAATTTCAAGTGCTACACATTTAAATTTATCTTCATTTGCTTTATTCCACATTAAAAGCTGGCAAATTTATTTAAATGTATTTCATTACTTATACCAGCTATCTTCACATGAAAGAATATGTTTTTAAATGAAAGCATCAGCTATGGATTCAGAGACTCTGGGCAATGTTTTAAAATGTACTTTAAAATGTGGAAACCTCAGAAATCTGACACAAAAAAATCTTCAGTGGGATAGATTTATTGTGCTCATTAAGATGGGGAATGAAAGTTCTAGAAAATTGAACTTTCTCTGATTTTTATTTCTATCTGGTGGCAACAGCAGATATAGGAAGGTCTGGGCTCCATCTAACAATCCATTGCAAGCATTACCACAGACTGCTTGGCTTGGTATTTCCATTTATTGCTTTTTACTGCCTCTGCTAATTTGGGGGAGGTTTCATGCTGAGCACAAGTTCCCACTGGGAACTGGGTGGAGAATGATAAAACACATTTCACTTAGAACCCTTAACAACCTTCAGACAGAAAAGACCTTCATCCCTAATGTGGAATTAACTTGGATCTCCAGGGGAGAAAGGACATAATAAACAATTATGGCCATTTTGAAGACATGACAAAATGATTAATACAGACCAGATTCCACAAAACATGCTTGTTTTAATATGTGCAAGAGGAGACAATGCTGCTGTTTGATAGCATTCTACCAATTTTATTATATCACACTAGACCAGGAAGCTAAACATTGCTATTTAATAATTTCATGGCTTAACTGCAAAGCATTTTAACGTGCTCACAATTTGCATGAATACAGTTGTGCAGCTCTTAATTTGGGTGCAAGACACTGGTACATAGTGATAAGCAGGAAACTCAACATGCACCCAGTTTAAAAAAAGGGTTAAACATAATGTTTGTATATAAAAAGGAAGGCAGATTTACATACAGTTCTTCACACTGTCTGCATATGTCATGCTGTGAGTAGTTACAGAAGCATGTTTGTCCTATCTTTACAAAATTTTCACAGTCTGTAGGACACAAAATTTCTATAAGTGACTTATTGGAATAGGACAGGGTTTGTAAAATCGTTTCTTTCATATGAACTGTGAAGAAATGTTCTGCTAAATGAAATCAGGAAGGAACGAGACAGAATCTTGTTTAATGACATGACAAAATGAATCACAACTATTCCAGACATCCATCATGGCTAAATGGTGACCACAAATGATCTGTAAACCACTATATATTGATTACTCATGTACTACAAGTGTCGGATTTAATGTTCACACTCCAAAGAAAGGCAGCAGGGACAGCTGGTGCCTTAACTCTTCTCTGATAGATTTTAATGGTGAAATATTGATTTCTATCTGGCCAAGGTCTGCTTTTAGAGGCCAAAGTCATTTGTTGGGAGATACTGGACATCCAACCCACTAGTCACAATCAATCATTTTTGGCAACAAGGCAAAAATATAAAAGACTGAGTCTTGCATTCTGGATTGCACCACAGGTTATCAGACAAACCTCAGTGAATTCCCTATCTGGAAAAATTATTAATGATAAGACATGTTTATTGAGTAGAGAGCCATAGCAAATCGCACTTGACATGAAATAGTCTGAGCAGTGCAGCAAGAAAATGAGCATCTTGGAAAGGGTCTATATTTTATTTAAACATCCATCTAGGGCTGAAAACTCAGGTAATCTGTTGTGTTACAAGCCACTGGCTGTTCTTTCCATCCAGAGAGATAACACTGAGAAACTAATAGGAACACATCAATCACAATCAGACTGTAATTCCACCGGTGTCTTCTCTTCCCAGTTACTGTTTAAGCTTCCTAATAATGGTGATAACATAGTTCTACAGCTCAGATACTGCTGCTCCCCTTTGAGGGTCATATTCATAAACTGACTGAGTGGCTGCAAAGTCAGCATCTTACTCTGTGGAAATAAATGTGAGCTTGTGACAGTCTCTGTTTTACCCACCTGGATGGAATGGAATCTTTGGAGATTAGAAATTTGTCAGGGTGTAGCATACACAGATGTGCTCCCGATAATGGTTGATTCTTTTAGATTATCTTGCTTACCTAATGATTCGTGCATCACTGCGCAGCTCAGTTGTGTTCATTTGGATGGCATTCTATTAGAATGTCAAGGTACATTGAATTGTTATCAAGGAGTGTATAAATTCAAGGAATGTGAGAAAATCTTTAGAAGCAAATAGATTTTTAAGAACCAGCAACATACTGAACAGGGGAGGGGCGGTGGTGGTGGTGGGGCAGGGTGTGTGAAATGTCTCTATTACTGATCAATGGCCAGTATGATTATTAAAATAATCAGCAATAATGCAGTATTGGCAAATGGCCCTTAAAGTAAATACACAATTCACAAACTATGTGTGCACATTACTTTGGGTTTGTAAAGCAAATGATTTGATATTTGGCAGCTATTTGCCATATTATTTACAGGGAGTTGGTTATTCAATTATTCAACCTGGAACAATGGTGCCCAAACAACGTATAAAACCTGCTGCTTATGTTTGGTGTGAAGCAGTGGAAAAAATAATTATCCTGGAATGAGTTAGATATTACGTGGAGTCCTGTAGCTCAGTGGTTAGAGCACTCGACTCGCAAAGTGAGAGACCTGGGTTCAATTCCTGGCAAGGCGAAATGTTGGGCAAGTTTCCTTACTTCATTCGCGTTTGTTTACCCAGCAGTAAGTAGGAATCCAGTTGTTATTCGATTTGCGGATTGCTTTTCCAAGGGTATTAATTGCTTAACAAAAAAAAATTGGTCACTCAATCCACCCCTGTTTGTGGGACACTGCTGTGCACAATTGGCTGCTACATTTTGCCCACAAAATATAGTCAATTAAATTTACAGTATATTCTGTGAAGTGCTTTGAGACCTCTCAAAGACATGATAAGGCGCTTCAATTGCAAGGAATATTATACCACTTCAGTTCTAATGGCAAATTACAATATAGAATTATTGTAATAATTAATATAGAACATTATAGCACAAAAAATTGTTGTTCAACCTAATTAGTCCATGCCAGTATTTTTATGTCATACAAGCCTCCATCCCACCTGTTCTCTTCTAGACTTCTCTATTCCCCTCTCCCTCCTATATTCATCATGCTTCCTCTTAAGTATGTGGATGCTTTTTGCTTCATCACAATTTCCGTCAGTAAGTTCCACATTTTCACCATCCTCTGTGCAAAGAAGTTCCTCCTAAACCCCCTTTTAGATCTGCTACTGACTATCTTATATTTATGCCTCTTTAATTTTGAACACTCCTGTCCAAAATAAGTCTCGCAATATCATGCTGCTGACTATCACTGTCTCGGGTTAGTTTGGGTGATTTACCAATTATGATTCGGGTCATTTACCAATTAATTAAACAGAAATTACAGAATGGAAGGAGGCTGTTTTGTCCATTAAGCCTAAAATAGTGCTAGCTCATCCACGGGAGTCAACTACTCTACTGAATTCGAAGGAGTCCTGTAGCTCAGTGGTTAGAGCACTCGCTTTGCAAGCGAGAGATCTGGCTTCGATTCCCGGCAGGGTGAAGCCTTGGGCAAGTTTCCTTACTCCACACGCCTGATACTAATTCCTCAAGAAAAAAACAATAATAAATTGGGTCACTTCATTCCATGACTGTTTGTGGGACACTGCTGTGCGCAATTGGCTGCCGCGTTCGTCCACAAATATACAGTCAATTCACTTTACAGTGTGTTCTGTGAAGCGCTTTGGGACGTCCTCCCGACGTGAAAAGCGCTATATCAAATGCAAGGACTATTATTATTATTATTCCATAACTGTTTGTGGGCACTGCTGTGCGCAATTGGCTGCTGCGTTTCACCCACAAATATACAGTCAATTCACTTTGCAGCATATTCTGTGAAGCGCTTTGAGACGTCTAGAAGATGTGAAAAGCGCTATATCAAATGCAAGGATTACTATTATTTATTTATCCCATTTTTTAAAAAGTATGGTCTCCACCTGTGACAAAGCAAGGTATGTGTTGTGTATAGGTTGTAGAATATGCAAAATATACAGGAATATGTTTAAAGAATGTAACACAATCTCAGAACTGAGGCAATATGGATAAATCACTTAAGCTTCACTCGCACAGTTCATGGCATCACTTCAACCTCTCAGTGATGTTAAACTCTTAATTCATTCCTAGGTATTTGTTATTCCATATAGCATCTGTGTGCAATAGGCAAGGAGGTGAAGCACTATGATTATATTTACAGTGGGTTGAATCAACAAATCCCCAGAAATCTTGCTGAAGCTGTGCAGTGTTCTGGTCAACTTGCAGCTACCGTATAGTTCTGGTGCCTGCAGTGTTCAGGCCTCATAGGCGATACAGAAAAGAGCTACAATGCTTATCCTCTCAGTTAAAGGAATTAACTATGGGGAATCACTTAGGTTAGAGTTCGAAAACTAAACATTTCAGAAGGGATTTTATAGATGTATACAAATATGTAAGCAGGATAGAGAGAGTAAATCCAAAACAATGCCTTAAATGCCACAATGCCATCAAAGAGCAGAACAAGAGGACATAGGGTTGGGTTATGACGAGACTTCAAGAACTATACAGAGAGCAATCAACAAGTGAAGGAGGGTTGAGGCCAGGACATCATTTATGAAACTACAAAATGTTTCAATGGAAGGATTGGTATTCTGGTAGAAGATCAAATGAGCCTTCTTCATTGAATGTTTCTTGTGAAGTTAATTTGTTCTCCCCTTACTCTTCAGATAATTTATAAATCTGAAAAAAGAAGCTATTTCGCTTAACAAAAAATCAGATAAAGGGGACAATAGCTATTCTCATTCAAAGTCAAGGTGGGAATAAAAGCAAGAACAAATTTGATCCTTTGGAAGCTTACCTCCCTTTCATTTTCATCTGTCAATTTTTTAACATGATTTCATTTCAGTGGCTGCAAAATAAAAGATCTAGTCACTAAAGAAATATCTCAAAATATGTCAATTAACTAATTTCTGTAAACTGAGAAGAAGCTGTGGAACACTCAATGGCATGTAGGGATACATGTCTACAGTTTAAGTACTGCAGGGAACAATCAAACTTCAAAGGTATATTTCTATCATGCTATTTAAGGGAGGACATCACTCTTGATGTCCTCCCTTAAATTGCTGTGCGCAATTGGCTGCCGCGTTCGCCCACAAATATACAGTCAATTCACTTTACAGTGTATTCTGTGAAGTGCTTTGGGACGTCCTCTTGACGTGAAAAGCGCTATATCAAATGCAAGGATTATTATTATTATTATTGATACTTCTAATGCACAGTCGCAATCCTCTTATTTCCAAAGCAAACTATTTATCTCAGAATATTTGAAGGTTACAGCTGCAGAGCAATCATTTGGGGATGATGTCACTCTGATTATGTCATTGTGCAGAATGTCTATTGGGACAATGTTGTCTAGCACACTAATTCAAAAAAATCTATACTATCTGGGAACTACGAATAACTTTGGAAGACAATCCTGGGTGAGTTTTATAACACTCTCCTTCCAGTATGTTAACATTTTGCTTAGTAAAGCATTCCCACAATGTGTTTCAATTAGCCTGCGGTAACCCTCAGGTATTAACCAAAAATGATGAATGGCTTGCTTCCTTTTTCTACATTATTATTATTAGTATTATGCTGTACTCAGTCTTCCAAACAATAATCAAACAAGATTTTTTCTTGTGGGGGAGGGGGAGAAGAAAAGTGATGAGATCAAATGAATCTTGAAAGTGCCAAGGAAACAAAAGTTGTAATCATGGGTAGTGCCAGACGTGGTGAAGACTTCTTTAAATAGAAATACTCAAGGCACAAAGGAATTGGAAAGAAAGGAGCTGAATAAGTGAAGTTAATGCTACACACATCAGAAGGGCTGTTGCTGCTGAAGCTGTATGATACTATGGGTTGACGACTGCACAGACAGAGGGTAAGTGAAAGAATTCAAGGAAGGAGAGGAAGGGAAACAGAAATCTGGAGTCCAGCCCATAGGACACTTAATAAACTGGCTTACAAGAACTTACTAAAAGATTTACAGAATTGTGCAAGAAAATATAGAAGCGGGGGAGCCAGCAGAAATTATGATTGAAAGGTGATAATTAAGTCATTTAGAAAAGAAATGAGCAAAAGATATTCAAATTTAAAGGAGCAGATGTTCTGTCTTACAAAAGGGGAAGAGATGGGAGCAGCGGAGAATGACAGCAGATGGACCCTTGAAAGCTTTCAATCAATGGCTATTTAATCTAACTGGTATCTTTGGGATTCAAATGCTCGGTAAGTTATGTCATGATATCCTGCCTGCAACGTCTTTTACTGCAGAATTGAAAATGCTGCTTTGAAAATCTTAAAACTCTGTTCCTGCTCATCTCATTTTAATCCATCTGAAGCATCTCAAACCAAACTGCTGAATATAGTGGAAGCTGTTTTAACTGACAGCGATTGAACTTGGATGCCGGGTAAATTGGACAGCGGACTCCAGCCATTCACAAGTGTCTGGAGTTAGGCTGTCAATCAGTGGGGGGGTGGTGGGGAGTGGGGGGGGAGAGGGAGGGTGGAGGAACATGGAAGAGGAACAGGGAAGGAATGGGAGGAATCGCGATTGATTGACAGCTGGAGTCACTTGTGTAAAGGTGGAGCCTACCAATTCACTGGCAGCACCAGGCTGTCAATCACCTCAGAGCAGCCACTAATTGGTCCCCTTCCTGTCCAATGGGAACGGCAATGGGGGGCAAGAAGCCGAAGCTCCTATGCTGGGCAGGAAGTTGTCACAGTATTTTTGTTAACCTTGGACACTTAAGCCAGACAAAGTGGCCGGCCCCAATGTGTCTGGCTTAACCAGCTTCCACTGTATTGAACAGACATTTTATTTCTATTTTGCTTTCCTGTCCCTTAACAAAGCCGTGAATCTTCCTTTCTGCCAATCTTCCATTCTCTGATCTGCAATGGACATTTTGCATTACCTTTATTGGTAAAGCAACTCCAAGGAGCTGGATATGCTGCTTTATCTAGGGAAACTCTTCCTGCATCTCTCTTGCATTGTTGGGAAGGACATCGGATCCTTCTCTCACCACTGGCCTTCATCCTCTACCTTCATCACATCCTTTCCTATCTCTATTTTATTGAAACTTTCAATAAAATAAAGATAACTCCAAACTTTCCTCTCAAGCTTCAAATGTGTAATTCTGAATACTCTTCTCCTCCGTGCATCTTCATTGTGTTGACAAAACGTATTACACTGTCTCTGTGTTGAATTGGTTTCTAATTTCTTATTGTTCTCTATGGAAAAGCACCAAATGTCCAAGATCAGCAACTCAAAATTGTGGATACAAAACTAGTCTCCTACCACTCAGGGAAACAGTACTCGATACATTACCAGACTGCATTTTTGAGTGATTGATGGAAATATGGAAACGTTTACACTGGCGCCACTTCCCCTCTTCTATGGTTTCCCATTTAACACATGGAAACCAAAAATGTAAAGCCTAAACTACTTAAAACAGCTGGACAGCCATTTGACGTGGTTGCAGATTTCTCCAAGACTTCAGTACTGCAGCTGCCAATACCAGAATACTTTGCAACAGTTTAGTAGAGCTGAAATATAAGCAACCACTTTGAGGCTTAGCTAATTGAATCGTGTATGTACTGAATAACATGGGCAATAATTTTGCAATAGAAATTGAGAGTAAACTAAACAGACAGTAAATCTAATGCCATTGAAACTATTATATAATTTCAATAAATGGACCCAACATTTAAAGCTATTGCTGCAAATTTACACCTTATCATATTTAATAAACAACATGTATTAATCATAATTCCCCCCCACACAATTAATAATAAATAATAATAATCCTTGCATTTGATATAGCACTTTTTACGTCTTTGAGACGTCTCAAAGCGCTTCACAGGATATACTGTAAAGTGAAGTGACTGTATATTTGTGGGTGAAACAAGGTAGTCAATTGCGCACAGCAGTGTCCCACAAACAGTCGTGGATTGAGTCTCCAAATTATTATTGTTTTTTTCTTGAAGGATTATTACCAGGCATGTGTGTGTAGTAAGGAAACTTGCCCAAGGTTCTGCCCTGCCGGGAATCGAACCCAGGAATCTCGCTTGCGAGACGAGTGCTCTAACCACTGAGCTACATCCTTCTTTCCTCATGATTAGTTGCTCCACTCTCTCTTCTCTGATATAACTCCAAAAATCTCTGGTATATTACACCTCTTTGGCACTTCACACAAGAATGAGAGCAATTTTCTGTTCCTGTGTTTAAAAACACCTTGCTGGTCCAATGTAATATATATTGCTTTCAGATAAGAACACAAGCATTTGCTAGGCGAAAGAAGACCAAAGTCCATCTAGTTCATCTTACACCATCCTGGCAGTCGCTTGACATGCCATGTCTCAAACTTTATACTGTATCCCAAGATTTGTTTTGTTAGCCGAAATCCTAATTTGTTCTTGAAACAAACAACATTTTCTACTTTCACTGTCTCCCTAAGAAACCTGTTCCATGGTTTACTATTCGCACACTGAAGTAGTGTTTCTGCAGATTTGTTCTGAATTTACCCCCCTTCAATCACAGGCCATGTTCTCTGGTTCTACTGTTGAGAACAGGATAAAACAGCTTATCATGGTCTACATTATCTGTTCCCTTCAGAATCTTAATCTTCTTCATAATGGTACTTTTGAAATACAGCAATGTAATTCATAACAAATGATTAACTTTGAAAATCTGGTGCAAAGCATAAAAGAAAATTCAATACTTTTTCTAAATAAAACATGGAGTCTGGTGCTTGACGCCCATGAGCAAGTAACTGAATTTCCCTTGGCTTCTTATGGTAACTTTTTCAAAAATATGTTTTGTTCTTTTTTTGAGTTTATTGTGTTTCTAACCTAACTAGAAATGAACAATATTTTACCTTAAGTTTCTTTTGATTGTTATATGTGAATGTTGAGTACTAGACCCAGAAATCTGTTACAAATAGTGAAATGTAGAATTTTTATTTCTATTACTGAAACCAGAATAAGATCCTTTTGAAACAAACAAGATATGAGAATAATATGGAAAAGTCCAAGATCTTTTGCTTAAGTTCTTGATTTCTTTTTACCTGTTTTTTTTTAGCACCCCCAGTAGCTCAGCTGGTAAAGCCAATGTCTAGAATGAAACAGAGTCAGGTATATTGTACCTGGAAGTTCCCAATACTGATTCATGCATTTGCTGAGTTATCTGATCTTCTGCAGCACAGCTGTCGGCTTCTACAATTGGCCTCAATGACCTTAACTCAAGGGGAAAGAAAAATAAGTCTCCGTCAACCATTCCTTATTGCTATCCATTGACCCCTGTATGAATATTGAGTGAGGATGGGATTGGGTTTGGTGCCAAATGGCCAAATAGCCTGCACGATCACAGCTCAGAAATGAAGTAGCTACTTGGGTGAAATATGGAGGACATGCGTAGAAGTACAAACCAGGATGCTTTCAGGAAAGCAAGACAAAAAATTAGGAGACCAGAAAAAGAAATTTGCTTTACTCTGATACAAGATTTAAGAATATTTTTCAAATGCAGTATTACAGGTTCTTGTCAGGGCTGTTGTGTATAAATCAAGAAATGCAGAATCTCCTTCAACACTTTTGAAACATCTGACAATTTCCAATGGAGTAAGTGTCCAAATATGAATTCTGTACATTTCAACACTTTAATTACTAAAATTTCTATTGATTTCTTGGAAACTACAAAGAACATAAATGGAAACCATGTTTTAGTAAGCTGGTTTTCTTTCAACAATGAAAGGGCTCAAATAAAATGGTTGGACGGAAAAACAAATTCTAGCATATATTTGGACAACAATAATGGTTACCAGTAGGTGGTGCAAAACCACTGCAAAATTAACTGTGTTCCACCAATTATCTTCCATCATCATTTGATTTTACTGCTACCACTGTAAAGGAATGACATTTGTAATGAATACTTTTCATGCATCTTAAGCCTCATTTATACCTTAGCTATGAATTATCTTTTGTTGCACATTTTCAGCTGAATTACACTGCACGGTCAAGTAAGAACAGAGTGGTGTTATTTATTCAAATTGTTCTACAGAGTAAGAACCGCCATCATTCGAGATCAGAATTGTCCTGGGCTATGAAGCATAAGATTAGCATGAGGCCGTTATAAACACCTGATGCAAATCTTTTGGCCTGGTTCAATGGACAAGGAAAGCTCAGTCAGTCTGTCAGGTTGGATTTCAAACTGAAGTCGAGCAGACCTAGTTCTGAACCCTGGGAGGTTACGTTCAATTTGGGACATTCAAAATGCAGCCTCTCTTTTATACAACTACAGAGGAGATCAAAACAAAATCAGCTAATATGCCATTATGAAGAGTTTTGGACATCATGTGAGTGGGCTGCAAAGTTCTATGAGAGCCAAAATCTGAAACCTTCGCCTGTGTGAGCATCTTTAGACTGATGTTAATCTGAGTTTCTATGGGCCACCAAATTCAAAACAATAAAAAAGATATCCGGTGATTACCACCAACTGCAACCATCTTCCCGATTTCAGCTTTTAATATTAATTAGCATTCCTTTGAGAGAATCACCCAATTCAGTTCATTAGCAATATAGGTTTCTCATAATTTAACACGATTGTTTCACATCAGTGAAACATACAAGAAAACTCATCGAAGGATAAGTATGATAAACAGATAATTGAAACACACTCTCACAATCCTACTCTCCAACTGTTACCGTTGACACAATAAGACTCATTTGTCAGACATCCTCACCAGCAGAACACCAGGAACACAATTTCCCTCAGGAAATCCTAATTTTCCCCTCACCAGCAGTTTTGAATTAATTTAAATAATTTAATGTCTATCGAGCTGTCTTTTTGCACTGTGGTGGCCATTTTCTCTGACAGTCATAGGTGAACATTACAGCAATAATTCTGGCTATGGAGGTAAATAGTATCTCCCCCCCCAAAAAAGAATCTTTATAGTCAAACCCAAAATGTACAGGCTAGAGATCTGTTTTGTTCAAACAGGCCTTCACAGTCAGTTAGAGTGACCCAAGAAAGCATTCCCATTCAGAATTGGTGGAGATATAAGTGTCTATCTGGCATTAGTTCCATCACCGTTAACACTACAACAACAACAAGATTACATCTGTATAGCGTCTTTCACGTCGAGAGGATGTCCCAAGGCGCTGGACAGTGTACAGCATTTCAGACCCGAGCTGGGGTCGGGGAGGGAGAAGGGAGGGGAGGAGAAGGGGGGTGACCGATGGCATGGTCGAAGAGGCGGGTTTTGAGGCGGAACTTGAAGGAGGGGGCGAGGTGGAGTGATTGGGGGATGGAATTCCAGAGGTTGGGGGCAGAGTGGCTGAAGGCTCTCCCACCAATGATGGGGTGCGTGGGTCGGGGGATGTGGAGCAGACCAGAGTCGGCTGAGCGGAGGGAAGGGCAGGTTGGTAGGGGGTTAGTAGGTCGCCAAGGTAGGGTGGGCCGAGGCCATGGAGGGCTTTTAAGGTGAGGACCAGGAACTTGAACTGGATCCTCTGAAGGATAGGGAGCCAATGGAGTCGGACGAGAATGGGGAAGATGGAGTCACGGAGCTTGGCGCGGAAGAGAACATGGGCTGCAGAGTTCTGGATTGCCTGTGGAGGAAGAAGTTGGGAAGGCCGACAAGCAGGGTGTTTGCACAGTCAAGCCTGGAGGTGATGAAGGCATGAACAAGAGTTTCAGCGGCCTGAGGGGTGAGGTAGTGGCGGAGTCGGGCGATGTTACGAAGGTGAGGGAAGGCAGAGCGGATCATGGCTTGGGTGTGGGGAAGAAAAGACTCTTGAGGGTCAAACAATACACCTAGGTTCCTGACTGGCTTGGTGAGTTATAATAATATAATAATCCTTGCATTTAATATAATGCTTTTTACATCTTCTAGACGTCTCAAAGTGCTTCACAGAATATGCTGTAAAGTGAATTGACTGCATATTTGTGGACGAAACGAGTTGAAGTGTGCAACCATGGAGGTTGATGCTGCCAGAGCCTGAGGTACAGAGGTGCTGGTGCGAGCCAATCAGGAAGAAATCACTATCAATGAAAGAACAAAGTTAGGTAGAAGTTTTGCACTCGCAAGCTACCCCTCCTACTGTATTGGCAGGCACCCCACCTGCCTCAACAGCACTGATGCTCAGAGCTGGGTAAAATTAGAGGATTGCAGCAACAAAGGTTTCGACAGGCTAGATAGGGAAAAGCTGTTTCCGCTGGTAGGTGTGTCTGTGACTCGTGGTCTTAAGATATCTACCAAAAGAAGCAGAGGGGAGGTTAGAAGAAATGTTTTCACTCAGCGAGTTGTTAGAATTTGGAATGATCTGCCCGAATTCGATAACAGCTTTTAAGAGAGAACTGGATTGGTATCTGGAGAAGACAGGTTTGTAGGGTTATAGGGAGAAAGCTGGTGAGTGGGGTTAATAAAAGTCAGTTGCTCTGTCAAAGAGCCGGCACAGACTCGATGGGCCGAATGGTCTCCTTCTGTGTCGTAACATTCTATGATTCTATGAACAATAAAAGCAGTAGTATTTTACAGATTATTACTAATGGAGTAATGGTATCCCATGAAACTTCAATCATTTCAAAATGTTACCTACTGGGTCACCATACTTTTTAACTGAAGACATGGAAAATATCTTTCCAATCCCTATGGCTTGGATAGACTTGTCTTTGATAGTAATACATGCACTAATTAGGAACATGAGAAAACATTATTAATAATAATTACATTTCACATAGAAGGAAATGACTCACAGGATGCTTCACATGATTTACATGATTTACTATAGTGTAGTGACTGTATTTTATAGGCCAATAGGATAAGGAAACACACAGCAAACCTGCTTCTTCTATAGACGATAAATAAGTTCCTGAGCAAAGGTTCTATCAAGATACAATACTCTCTGACTGCCAAAAGCGATTAAGCAGAACTAAAAAAAATTCAGCCATCCACAAATCTTCACTTATTGCCCTTTTCCTCTGCAGTTAATTCCTCCCATTTCTTTAGATATGTAAAGTCCATCATATCCTTTGGAATATTAAATCTCTTCAGTCAGCAATAATCTCTAATGACTTCCAATAGGACTCGCAACCAAATTTATTTCCTTTTTCATGGGTCCAAGTCAAAAATCCTGCTTACATTTATAACTTTGGTGATTTAGAGATTTATAGCATCTCACCCCTCAATTTTCTCTTCTCCAATGAAAACAAATTCAGTTCTGTAAGCTTCTCCACAATGAGAGAACTAAATGCAAGTGTTTTTCCTATGAATCCTCTTTGATACATATATGAATATACTTTTGTTGGTCTGGCTTACAAAACTGCACACAATATTGTGCTTGCACAAATTGTAGTGTAATCTTATTCATTTTCTCCATTGATATTCTCCATTCACTGATTAATAATAACTAATTTCAACTGTTTTGAAAACACTTGGTGTAAATGAAACATTTTCTTGTAAATATAATTTCACGTTCCAATTCTATACCACTCTTTTCTTGTAATTTCTGTTTCAAGTGTTTCTAAACTTTCGCACTAAATTACTACCAAGATAACAATTGGCAAACTCAGCGCAGTATATAAAAACATAAGAAATGCTAGATGAAAAAAAGACAAAGTTCCTCCTTGTTTGCCTTCCACCTTCCTGGCGGTCGCATGCACATATGTCCCAAACTACCCATAATGTTATTTCCTAAAAGAAAACTATCTAATCTGCATTTGAAGGAACCAACTTTTCCTGCTTCAACTGTCTCCCTAGGGAGCCTGTTCCACAGGTTTACTCACTGGAATACTGTTTCCGTTGATTCTTTCTGAATTTACCCCCTTTCAATCACAGGCCGTGTCCTCTGGTTTTACTATTCTGAGCTAGTTGAAACAGCTTGTCATAATCTACATTGTCTATCCCCTTTAGAATGTTAAAGACAGCAATCATGTCACCTCTAAATCTTCTCTTTTCCAGAGTGAACATACCCAATTTACTTGCTCCTCATAGTCAAGTCCCTCCATTCCCTCAATCATTCTGGTTGCCCTCTTTTGTATCTTCCTGATTTCTCCTATATCCTTTTTGTACTGCGGCGACCAAAACTGTACACAGTGCTCTAAGTATGGTCTCACCAATGATTTATACAGTGGCAGGATTACCCCACTATTTTGGCTTGCTATTCATCTTTTGATACATCTCAGCATCTGGTTTGCTTTACTCACTGCCACAGAGCATTGTTGTGAGAGCTTCAATTTATTGTCAATCAGGACTCCCAGGTCCTTTTCATTTTCCATATATATTATTTTCCTTCTGTTCAAATAATAGACCTTTCCTGGATTTTTGGACCCATGTGAAGTACTTTACATTTGTCCACATTGAATTTCATCTGCCATCGATCTGCCTAATTCCCAAGTATATTCAAATCCTCCTGTAACCTATCTTGTTCTGCTTTGAAATCTATCACCTTCATTAGCTTTGTGTTATCTAGAAACTTAGCTACCGTGCTTGCAACTCCCAGTTTAAGATCATTTATAAAAGTATTAAACAGGGGACGTTTCCAAAACAGACCCTTGTGGAACTCCACTGGTAACATTTTCCCAGTCTGATGACATTCCCTGCACCACCACCTTCTGGATTCTTCCAGTCAACCAATTACATATCCATTGTAATATACTCCACTGATTCCTGCTTTCTTTACTTTCAGTACCAGCCTCTCAAGAGGAACTGTATCAAAGGTCTTACTGAAATCCAGATATACAATATCCACAGCCTTACACTTATCAAGCTCCCTTGTCACACCAGTAAATTTGATTGGCAAGACTTCCACTTCATGAACCCATTTTAACCTGTAACTTTCTGTCCTGAATTTCTTAATATCGCATTGGGCCTTTGCTCACCAGCCATTGGGACAGTTCATTAAAATGTATTTCTAAATGTAAACCTGTAAACAGGAAAATGAACAGCACTCAGAAAACTACCCCTGATGGAATTGAAATCACAGCTGTGACAAGATCAAAAAGTGCATACAGGTAGGTTATGCTCATTGCAAGCCTAATGCTAGTAAGACAAAACTTGATCAAAGCTTCTTCTTTGATTTTTGCATTGTCTAGTAAAGCGTAAAAAGAGTCTCAGCAAGAGACTTCCATTGAACTTCATCAGCTGCAAACATTGCTTTCTTCAACCATTTCAGACACTTCACTCTTTTCTCAAAGAAACTACAATTAACCTTTTCCTTCCAGGCAAATTTAGAATTTTCATTGCTTTCATTTCAAATTCTCAGATATTTAGGGATGGATGGGAAGGGGAGGGAAATTGATACCGAAAAACAAGTTCAAAAGCTATTAATTTGGATATGATCACAACAATTTGTGTTCATTTCTTTCAGAAAAATATTGCCCCCCCAAAATTTGGTGTACCATTTTGATGTGTCTTTACTCATTTCACACAGACACACAACAACGTGTTGTCTCACATTGCTCATGTGAGATTTCATGTTGGCAGTTAATATGCCAGAACTCAGAGTGTCCTCATGTCTCACTCCAGGCTTTTCGTATTGACAACTGGAAGTTAGTGACGGTTTGGGTAAATATTTTAAAGATTACATGTGCATGGTATCACACAGTTACACATCAGTAGTATGAAACAGGACAACAACAACAACTTGCATTTGTATAGTGCCCCTCATGTAGGGCAGCGTTCCAGAGCAGTAACATGCCAACGGGATTCAACAACAACAACAACAAAATTACATTTGTATAGCGCCTTTCACGTCGGGAGGACATCCCAAGGCACTGGAAAGACCCAAGCTGGGGTTGGGGGTGGGTAAGGGAGGGGAGGGGATGGGGCGTGGCCGATGGCATGGTTGAAGAGGAGGGTCTTGAGGTGGGACTTGAAGGAGCCTAAGACGAGGGTGAGGTGGAGTGATTGGGGGATGGAATTCCAGAGGTTGGGGGCAGAGTGGCTGAAGGCTCTCCCGCCAATGGTGGGGTGGGTGAGTCGGAGGACGTGGAGCAGGCCGGAGCCGGCTGAGCGGAGATGATGTATTACATTCAGAATGAGGCTAGAATGTTTTACATCATCTCAAACCATTTGTAGTTACTGCTACAGACTTGGAGATAAAAACAAGTAAACTTGCTATAAATCTGAAATAGAAAATGGTAGGAATGCACAGGAGATTGATTAACTCCTATACGTCTGAAAGAGAATGATAGGTTAACAATTCAGATATGACCAGTTTTTATGAAGGGTCACCCAAGACACAGCAACATGTGATTTGACAACTAATTCTGAATTTATTTAACTGTGTTGTACAAGGCAATAACAACATAGCATTTTGGTGTGTAATACATAGAAAGGAGCATTTTGTTATGTTTAATCCTCAGTGCATTAGGAATCTCCCTTTCAATAAATACATTTATAAATGTTCTTGTGTCTGTCTGATTCTTCAAGTGGTCCATTGGGACATATGCATCTGATCTCCCAGGTTGTCACTGAAATATGTAAATCCATTCTCTGGTGCACTGCAGGTTAAATGTTCATGGTATATAATCTCCCTTGTGATCCAGTGAGCTATGAATCACATCTCTATGGTGGTCTAGGGTGCTTTGCCTCCATTATGTCTGTTTTCATCATGATCTAGTGATTCATCACCACAACAATTTCCTTGGGAATCTGGTGATTTTCTACCTTGCCTACTAGAATTTGTTCACATTATTTCTGGCTTCCTGAGAACTAAGTGGTCATTTTCTGGTGCTGTAGCACAGTTCACTACTATATTGTGGTACCTGATTTTTCTAACTTGCTTCCCATTATTTGTAATTCCCATAATTTTAATGACACTTTAAAATTTCAGAATTAGAAGGTTAACAATTTGGGCTGTAAAATGAAAACTGTTTGCTTTGGGCCATCCAAGGATTCCCAGAAGCATAGGGAATGAGAAGAGACACCAATCGTATCAAATAGGATCATAATTCTGTTTTTATCAACAACCATGCCTGTTTTCCACCTCTGTCACCTAAGAGAGAAGGCACATAATTACTGGCCTCTGAAAGTATTATTCGCTCAGCAGCCACAAGAAGAAATGCAAAACTGGTCCAGGGTCAGGCTCCTTCCCAGGGGAGAAGTGCCTCAGCTCATCTTCTCCCCATTCTGCCTTCTCCCCCTAAGGCCTAGCGAAGATCTGACACTCAGCATGCAAGGAATCAGAAGCGTGAACCTACATATGTCACTCTGTGGTGTATACATCACACTGAAGTGAAACTGTACAGACTGACATGAAATGCCAAGTACTAGAATCATACAACAGTTTAATAATAATAATAACATGTTATATAGCGCCTTTCACATCGTCAAAAATAAAAAAAAATAAAAATAAAAAAAATCTTTTTAGATGCTTGTGACATCTCAACCCCAAGATAATATTACCTCTTGCAATCTATCGGAGTCCATTATTTCCTATATAAACTTTTGGCACTATACATTTAAATTTTAGAAATGTAAGATAACAGTATATAAGCCCTAAATACCAGGAAAGTCTCAGGTTCTGTCACTAGTTTATGTATAGTTGGATGGAGACTATAGAGTGAAAGCTATTATAACTGCAACAAATTTAATAAAATGTCACCATTTTTCACAGATGCAACAGCACTCCCTCCCCATTCATAGCTCCTACCCATTCTATAAGTGCTTGTTTGAGGACAATGTGTAACAGCATGGTTGTATTCATCTGTTATGATTTTCACAACTGAAAATGTAAGTCTATCAGTAGACGTTCTCTAGACCCACTTGTGAAGAATGACCATTTGATTGAGGTACCCAAGAGTTACAGCTCATGGCCCTCTGAATGGTCTTATCCTGAACAGTGGAGATAGAGAGGTAAAGTTGGAGAAGGGAGAAGTAAAAGTTTATGTGTATTTATATAAAAGATACAGTAATATAGTATGTATGTTGGAGATAGAAGTTCCTGGTAATCATTTGCAGGTTATTCCTCTGTAAACGAGCAGACAATAATCTCACAATTGTTAACCTGCTACCAAAAAATACTGACCAAAAGTAGAATAAAAAGCACACTTAAAATGAAACCACTATGTAAATAATAGACATTGGGGTGGTTTCCTGGCTGTAATTCACTCAAAATTTAGAAGATTGTTATTAACTGCTTTAGTTTTGATCAATTACAATAGTCCTTGTAATCACTCCCAGGTATGCGTCATTCTATACATAACTTGCCCTCAAAGATTTAAAGTATACCAGTTGCTTGATGTTAAACCAGTTGATGAAAACCAGGATAAGTACTTTACCAGATGCTAACTAATTTTTCACTCTGTTTTCATAAAACGACTTAACTGCTGTGTACACGTAATGAAGTCTAGGTTAGTGTTGTAATACATCGAACAAGATTTGTTTCAAATTGAACAGAAAACAGAGGAAAGAACAAAAGTATTGTATTTTCCTTAAGTTTACACTGCATTGGACTTGGACCTCTAAAACTTCAAGGTGACTGGGGAGTCGCAAGTTGCCTTGTATAAATCCTTCTTCCAGGCCAAAGGTAGAGTTTGGTTGAATAGCTGATGAGGAAACAAACTCGGTAGTACGGTTCCTGAACCAGGTGGGTCCACAGACCTCCATTGCACTGTGATGACAGACCAGTCAGTCTGGCTTGTCAGTAGGACTTGGAGGGCCAGACCAGTTACTAGTGACAAGAATTCATCTGACTTCTCTCCTGTTAATCCTGCAATTTCTTCTTTGACCGTGCCTATGGCCACCTCCCCCATTCCCCTGGCTCAGCATCGTTTTACGCCATGTCAAGCACTCTGGGATGCTACCTTGAGTGAGAGGCACTATGTAAATGCAAGTTGTTGTTGTTACAAGTCCTAATGGGTCAAATGGCCGAAGCTGAAGCTCTAGGAATCTTTCCAGATAGTATTCAAAGTGGTAAGCTATAGGGTCTTAGTCACCAAATGTACACTGTACACTGCCTTGGCTCTTGCAAACCTGAGCCTAATACTGTATGGAATTAGTCATTCACTATTCTGAAAGGTTGTTGTATTCAGCAAATTATCATGCAAATAGTACATCTGCAGCAATCACAGAACAAAGCATGAATCATTTGAAGTACTATTTTACACACTGGCATACACTGTTATAAATAGAATTTTCCTCCACCCAAATGATCAGATTAAGTTGAATATTCTTTAAAATATACTTATAGCTGCTTATTTTCATTTTTTAAAAAATATCCCAATGGTTATAACTGTCATGAATATTACTTTCCAAATTACAATGATTTTAGGTGTGTAGAGTGTTTGTCAGATTTTAACACATATTGCCTTCTACATTGTTACAACAGATAGTTTTCAATAAAAAGATTGTCAAATCTTCATTTTCACCTTTCTTATTCACAGTTTTCAATTCAAGGTTAGGATATTCAGCATTGAAAATCAGTCGTACTTTCTGTTCAGTAACCACTACAAGTAATGCTTTTTTTCTCATAATGCGAGAAGTGTTTTTTTCAATATAACTTTCAAGCAGAGTCTCTTAGTTACAGATATATATTTGGGACTAAATTCTATTAACTGGAAACTATTTCTGTCATTTTTGATATTTAAAAACCTACTTTTACTGCTAAATTCCAATATATATCTAAAAGTTGTAACCTTAAAGTATTCTGCACTATGTTTTACGGACTACAGTAACAATATGAAAACAAGTGACTTAAGAGCAACAAGATATTCTACACTAAAATACGAACAATGGAACATATTCCTGATCAGAACAATTTTTGGAAAACAGTCTAAAGACTAAAAGAAGTTAGTTACTTTTATCCTGAAGACTAAAAGAAAGTTTAGACTTCAGATTAAAAACTAACTGTAATGAATATTCATTATAGCATCAAGGAAGTGCGGTGCTAAATAGGTTTTATTCTTCAAGTTCTAGAAGTACATTACATTAGTAAAAGAAGCCCTACATTAAACCGCATTGTTTTTCATTCATATAACAAATATTACAAATTATATTTGGCCATTTTTAAATTATTTGTTACCTGCAGAAATCATATTCATGAAGTACATACTAATATGTGATTTATTAAACTTTACACTGATAGCAGATCCAAGGAATTTTTTTTCCCCCTAAGGCTGACCAGTTTTGAATCTTACACAGTCTGATGCTGAAAGAAATACCATCACTTTACTGCTCAGACGTCAGGGTTAACTTTATAACTAGGGTACAAAAGTGAACATTTCAAATGTAAGTTTAATTAGAAATAACAATTTAAGAGCCTTTAATTCTGCTTCTTCTGTAATATTTTCTGTGTTCTCTGTGTTTCTTTGTTTATTATTTTAAATTTTACTTTCTCATGATCTAATTGAAACCACTGCATTTTTGTAATATCTCTTCTTGGCTAAAAATGATCTATTCTTTTAAGAATCTTTAAGTGCCTTGTTTTACTTTTTCCTAGGCTCTGCATTTTTACCCAAAGAGAGAGAGACTGCTGACAAAATTAATGCATACATTCTTGGAACTATGGCATTTTAATGAACAAACGCAACTATAAATGATTATTAATTTATTATTTAGCAATTATTTATTATTTGATACTAATGGTTATTTTGTTTGTGTAGTTCTTCGATTTATCAACAAAAGTAATAATGAATCAACTGTGAAAACTGAAAACAGCTTTTGTATATATTGCCAATATGTATATATTGTATATCATCGACTACCATTGTGCAGACGTTCACAGCGGAAACCCATTTAAAACCTATTCTTGAATATGCTTCATGTTCAGATGAGAAGTAACCCAGTTTGGATTAACAAATCACTATATTAACTGGCCCATCGTGTGCTTCAGTTTTTGGTAATCCACAGAGAATTCCTTGGAATTTAGTCAACAGTTAAAAATGAATCTGCTGCTGTGCATTTCCAACTTTTTAAAAATCTTATCACAAAAGTCAAAATTTGCAAAGGCAATTTGTTCCCGATCAGTTTTCTTTCAGTGTGGTTCTGGGGTACATCTCCTTATTAGTTATGGCACCAACCACATGATTATCTGATGTCATCATATCAGCAGAGAAGATTTACACAATTGGGATGAATTTCTCCAATTTTCAGCAATTTGCCTATCTTAATTTGGAATGCAAAAATCCCATTGTATACTCTCACCATGATTCCAAGATTGGTAAAATGTATTGACCCATGGGGAATCAACCAAGAACGATAAATTAATTTACAATCAGAGAACCCCAAAATGCCTGATCCAGAAAAAAATATTCTAAGGAACATCTGCGATTTGGTAAGTTTAACCAATCTGAAAAAAGGATTGATAATTTATTGCTATAAGTCAGCAATGTGTGAAATACAAATTGCAGATAATATTTCAGTTGTAAACTGCTACAATTACCTTTCCAGACTTTTAACAGAAGTGATGAAAATGTTAACATGAAATGCTAAGGGAATTATTTCATAAGGGTAGGAACATATATTTCAATTCAATCTGATTCAAAGCAGGCCAACCAGTTTGTACTTCTATGGACTATGACTGTATGTGCATAAAGAGAAACATGTTTTGATTATTGCAACAAAGGCAGATTACTTGACCATTATGGTCATGCACTTATCAATTTTCATGTAAATGATAAACTCACCACACCATAGGTGATGTATTACCACAGAACCACTGGATTAAATCACTTGGGTATTTGTCAATTGTCAGGAATCACAGGACCATTTCTCCATATAGAAATCTATCCATAAGTCTCCTCTGAGAATTGTCAATATGCAATGAAAAGATTCAGAGGTACATCCTTAGGGCTTCTGAATCAGGAACATACAATTTTTACTTAAGTGTTCTGTAAGATTCTTCCCCACCCTAATCCCCCAACTTCCCATCTCCCGTGAGTATAATGCATTGCTTCAATAAGAAAAGATATCTTAGCCTAAGGATATATAAACATGAAATCTAAAGAAAACAATTTACGTGCACTGATACTACACAGACAAGTCCGTAGGGGAGAAGAAATTTTTTTACGATATGTGATGTCAACCTTCATTTGAAGAATAATAATTTCACGTAGAATATAAAATATATAAAATAAAATATATGAAAACTATCTTTTCTCATTTAATATGGAGTTATGAGAATGACCCAGAATCTTTCCTTTCGTCTTCAACAGTGTCTTGTGATTGTTTGGAATGGTGAGAAGACATAAAGTGACTTGTTGTGCTATAGGAGGACAGCTCGTCCTCTGCTAAGCTAGTCACATTCCAAGTTCTGGAGCAGAACCATTGTATTAAAAACATTAAATCAACTTGTCCATCTTTCAATAGTCAAAAATAATGGTGACCATTTTCCTATGTTATTGTATTCAAAAAACTCGACTAAGATTTGTCAGCAGATTCAATATTAGAACAAATTGATATCAGAACAACTTGACTCTTCGGTTTTTTTCGGTAATAGTGTCAATTGTCTGAATTGGAAAAGGGAGACTGGAAGCCTGATGCTTTTTGCGCTCATACCTGATGCATTGGTGATTTGGAATATGTATGGTTATTAAGATTTCCATAGCTCACCAGATGGGAATTGCACCTTTCTGGTTCTGCTATACTTAGTGGCATTTGTTTTCTTCCCTCCACCCAAACACAATCTGGCTGCACATGGGGAATTTCTGAATGTTGGGTAGTGATCGCAAACCACGGACATCTGTGGAACCCAATTGTCTCAGGATAGGACAAGATACCTATGACACTAGTAACAATACAGTTTATAGTTGAAAATGAGCAGCTTGCAGCATACTATCAATAAGAGGTATGAAGGCTTTTTGTCTGGCTGAATCTATCAAAAATAGCACCCGACTAGACTTCTTGGCGATGTACAATTGTTCTATGCACTTTATTTTTAGTAATGCAAGATTGTATCCTGAACTGAAAGTTTTTTGGTCTCTGACATCCAGATTTTAGAACAGAAGGCACCAAGGAAGAAGCCTTTGCCATTCAGGTTGAAACAAGATGGATTGTGGAAAGGGGGTTACTATAAGTCTAGACTTAAATTTAGGGCCCTATTTAGCTATAGCTAAGGGGTGTAATAAACAAAAACAACAACATGCATTTAAATAGCGCCTCCTCACCCAGGGTAGCGTCCCAGAGCTCTTGACAGTAGCGGAGCACGACACCGAGCTAGGGGTGGTGCCCATTGGCACAGTCGAAGAGGAAGGTCTTCAGGTGCGACCTGAAGATGGGGAAGGAGGTGGCAAGGTGGAGGGATAGAAGTGTTCCAGATTTTTGGGGTCTAGTGTCTGAAAGCGCGGCCATCGATGGTGGAACGAAAGGGTCAAGGGGCATGCAGGAGGCCGGAGCCAGTTAAGCGGAGGCAGTGGGTAGTAAGTTAGGGAGCAAGCAACTTGGAGAAGTAGGGAGGTGCCAAGGCATGAAGGAATTTGAAAACAAGTGTGAGGATGTTGAAATCGATCCGTTCAGCAATAAGGTACCAGTGAAGTCTGGCTAGAAGTGGTGTGCTGGGGGTATGGAGTTTAGTACAGGTGAGTATGTGGGAGGCAGTGTTTTGGATCAGCTGGATCTTGTGAATGGTGGAGCTGGGGAGACAGGGGAGGAGAGAATTTGAATAGTTGAGTCGGAAGGTGAGGAACGCATGAACAAGTGTTTCGGTTTCGTCTGGGATAAGTTACGGTCAGAAGCGGGCAATGTGATGGAGTTGGAAGAAGGTGGTCTTGGTCAGGGACCAGATGTGGGGAAGGAAGGACAGCTGTGGGTCAAAACTGACACCTACTTTGTGAACCAGTTCGGTAAGTCTGAGGGATTAGCTGGTTGAGAAGGTCAGAGCCACAGGACAAAAGACATTGCCGGGAGTCAAGGAGTACAGCTTCCGTCGACACTGTAAGAAGTTTGCGCTCATCCAGGCCCTGATGTCTGCCAAACAAGCTGACAGAACATCGGTGGGCTTGAAGATGCAGCTGGAGGAGGAGAAATAGATTTGTGTGTCATCGGCATACTTGTGGAAGTTTACCCCGTGTCCGCAGATGACATCACCATGAGGGAGCACATAGATGGGGAAGAGGAGGAGGCCAAGGATAGAGTCCTGGGGTGACCGGAGGCTGGGGGGTGGGCAGGAGGAGAAGTTGTTTGAAGAGAACATCTGACTGCTTGATTTCCTTTTGCCTTAAAAAGGTAAGTCATCTTCAAACCTTTTTCTCAAAGTTTCTGCGGATGGAATTCATTATTTGCATTAAAGGGTCATCCACTAGTCATCCTTTACCTCTTTCCTCTTGCCCTAATTTGGGTTTTTATTTCACACATTTTGAACTTTTAATGGGATCCAGATCAAACCACAGAGGTATAACAACCACAGAAGTTAGCTTATCATCTCTTGCGATCTCACCTCAGGGTGGGAGATCTTAAGTAATCCAAAAAGTAGCTTCAAAAACACTGACTATAAAATTCTGGGATTCAGCAGTGTCCTCAGAAGTGATCAGCATGGACTCTTTGAATCCCAGGTAGACAAATCTGTTTTTGAAGATGGTGCAGGGCTGGATAAGACCAAATCCAATGCAGTAGGATAGATTTTTGCTAAATGTATTGTTAAATAAGATGGATACAAGTTAACCAGAAAGAGAGCCATAGTTCTAAAAATGCTCAATGTATACTATCTAGTTCCCAGATATGTAAAATGCAGAAAGGCAGTCCAGTTCTTGCTAATGCATTGGTCTTAAATTGGATGCAATTTTTTATCTTTGAGATACATTGATATGATATGCTAGCTGTTACTTTAACAGCTGACCTTGAGAAGCTGGATTTCTGTTGACCCTGCTCCCTGAAGCAGTTGTTGAGCTGCTTTGTCTCGACATACAGAAGAAGTGGAATCCTTTGGGTGTTTGTCTTTTAAAAAAACACAGCTCTTTTGAGCCTTTTTCTTCTGTCCACAGGGCAGGGTCAGCCATATTTAATTGAAATAAGGTGCTGTGTCTCTAGGGCCTGCTTTTCTTTGTTTTATCTAAAAACCTTGACAAATATTGCAGACATGAAATTATGGGTTGGCCAGAAATGCTCTTCATCTGCGGGTTTCCTGGGAAAAGGTTTCCTGTTCTCTCTACAGAAAATGAAAACAAGTGATAGCTTAAAAAGTTGGTGTAAAAGGAGCCTAAAAATATTTGAACACCTTGAAGTTTTTTTTTATAAATGGTATAATTGTGTTGCTATGTTTAATCCTCACATATGGAGAGTTAATTCACTTGACAATTGACCATGACTGAAGAACACATTACATGTAATTTTACTAGATAATTTCTTACTAGGATGAACATCCTTCGGATTTCCTTGGTTGCATATTTTACTGTGCCTGTGGCATGTGGAGTGAAACTAAATGAAGAACATAACATTATAGTATTTGTTAGAAATGAGTTTTGACAACCAATCTAAATTTGAAGGGAATATATCTCAAGGCATAAAACATTTTAGCATTTTTGTTTAAACTGCTTTACTACTTATCCCTTATTTGACAATATTATTTTTGACTTAGCAGCAAAAGGAGACAAAGTACTCGGCTTATATGTAATACTATTGTGATTTAGATGTACTTCACAACCACATAGGAAATGCTTTCTTTTTACCCAGTGGTTACTAGGTTATATAAATCTTTCACTTTGTACTATACCCTTATAAATTCTTGATTACTTTTTTTTATACTTCCTATATATAAATATCAATAAACATTTAAACCATGGAACTACTAAAAGATTTTGTATAATAGCAAAGATAATAGAATCTATGATGGGCAATGTAAACACTCAGTGAGTCAATTAAATAATTTGACTGGTGCACATGACTTGCATTCTGGTTTTGAATCCTCAAAAAAAGCAGGCCCTTTGGAACTAACACAGAACAAGAGCTCAAAAACCAAGGTGAGTCAATGGTTTTAGTTATGAAAAATCCATGAACTTAGCAGTGTTGAAAAAGTTCACATATGTCCTGGAAATATTTTATTATGGGCACTACAAATAGTATCACTGTAAAAACTGACAAGTAACATATAATGCTTTTTCTGATATCTGGATTAGAAAACAGAGCAAATCTGGACTATAATATCTATCAAATAAGGGTAAATCTCATGATCTAAATGAAAAAGCTCTGGGACTCCGTCGAGCAATAAATGCTAGTTTTTTGTTGTTGAAAGAAGAGAAAGACTAATGCTGATTATTGGTCTTCAAAGTCAGGTAGACACAGCATTATTTACCTATGTAAAGTTAGTCTTGATCAAATTCAGTGCAATTCTTGGTCAATTAAATACACTTTCTAAGCTGTACACATTTACTTTCAATCCAAAGTAATTTACCTTGTTTGATTTTTTTTGCCAAATCAGGCTGTGTTTCAATAAGCATTACATTTACAATTAAAATTCAGAATAAGTTGTTGGATATTAGAAATAATTGTTTTAATCAATTGGCTAACAGCTAAAGTGTGCTATTAGTTTTTTGAAACTAAATATATAGATTTAATTTTTCATAATTCCTAAAATCATCCTGTATCTAAATTTACAACCTGCAATATAATTTCACTGATACATTGCAACAGATAACAATTAGCTATTATTGGAAAAGATCAGTATCCTGTTCTTTTCCATTTGCTCCATGTGAAAGAATCCGAGCCAGTTCTGCCAATCAGTTTCTCATTTTTTTTAAATGTCTTAAGGACCTGGTAGTCACAGTAACGGGAACATGTTAAACTGGTATCTGCCAAACACTCCAAGGGGGTCTTAATAGGATTGAACTAAAGGATCAAGTGGCTAGTTTCCTGTTTTTAGTTAATAATCTATAAACTAATGATTCATATACATTAAATACATATATGCATACAGTATTTCTGATTTCAGATGTTGGTAATTATGTATAGAAAGAAATACTTAAATATTGAAAGAATATATAGAAGGAAATAAAAGGGAAAGGGAAATAAAAAGTTTAAATAGTGTCCACATACTTCACAGTTACTGATTCCTTTCAGGGACGCTCATTTTCTACATCAAAGTGAAGACTTTGCTTATTAAGAACAATACAGCATGTCACATTGAAAGCTCTGCGCACCTTGCTGATTTGGTCCATTGGTTGTTTGCTCCACAGCCCTCAGCAAGAGAATAATCCCAGGATTATTAATTCAGCAGATGTCACAAACCTTAAGTGGAAAACAAAGCTTTCAACAAAATGAAAAGCACAAACTGTCACCAGGAAGAGAACAGCTCTGCTTGGACAAAGTTTGGTCATAGTTTACATTTGAATTTGTAAAGTAATTTAAATGATTAGCATATCCATTTTAAAGAGACATAAGGCTGAAGTAAGCCCTCAAATAGAATGGCATAAAATAAACTAACACAATACAATAACAATAGCTTAGTAGAAAACACAAGGTGGAAATGCTCATTTTTGTTCAGCGTTTATCCTCAATATTCTTTTTAAGTACCTCATTAAAATTTTCATGTACATTTATTGAATATACAGATAAAAAGGCAAACTGTTTTCTGGAACAAACCCATTTCAACACTTTTATATGCAATATATTTTAACACAAATTTAATTTGATATCCTATGTTTCTTATGACAGCTATTATTAACAGCTACATTATGTTAGACATCATAAAATTCTCTCTTTTTGAAGAATGCAAACCGTATTTTGGTAGATTTCCAGTAAATGAAAAATGCCCTAAAACCAACCAAATAAAAGGAGACATTCCTGGAAGAGAAGTGGCAGTGAATTAAACAATAAACAAAACGCAAAGTACTGCAGATGCTGGAAATCTGGTATAAACACAGGAAACGCCTGGAACACGTAGCAGGTCAAGCAGCATCCATGGAGAGGAAAAATGAATTAACGTTTCAGATCTATGAGAAATGTTGGAAGGGAGCAGATTATAAGGACAAGCAGAGAAGTGAGTGGGGAAAGAAAGACAAAGGAAACATTTTTAGATGGAGGACAGAAAATAAGATTAGAGGTGTTGATGGTGCAAGACAAAAGAAAATGGGGATTATAGAATGAACAGATATTTCTAAGGAGACAGATAAGTAAAGAAGGTGAACAGAACAGAAGCGAAAAGCGAAAGTTACATCGAAGAGAAAAGCAGAACTTCTTCAAGCAAGGCATCTTAGACGCATCTGTTCTCATCATCTTCTGTCCTCCATCTAAAAATATTTCCTTTTTCTTTCCTCGCCCCCTTCTCTGCTTGTCCTTATAATCTGCTCCCTTCCAACATCCCCCAGTTCTAACAAAAGGTCATAGACCTGAAACATTAACTAATTCTCCTCTCTCCTTGGATGCTGCCTAACCATCTGTGTGTTTCCAGTGACTTCTGTGCTTATATCAAAGAAATGGAGTACAATAATGAACATAGTAATTAATAGATCTATGAGAAGTATTTTTTATGACAATCATTCCATTCACATTCAAGGGATTATCTCGATGGAAAAATTTCTGTCTGCAAGTCAGAAATTCAATCTTCTCAACACTGACAATTTGTGACTTTGGTTTCACCATGTGATTGATGTTGATCAGAGAACAACCAGTTTGGTGCTATCCTATCAAGGATTATAGTTAAGCATACAAAACTGTGCTTTTTAAATGCAATTTTGATGTTACTTACTTCAGTTTGCAAGCAGCACTTTTAAAATTATTCAGTAGTTCCTTTATGGTGCAGATCAATCTAAGTTTATATTTTCCAACAGTATCCTTTGATTGTACTGTTTTGTGTACAGTGTTCACAATGGCATCATTGAGATTCCATCTCTATGGTAACAACTACCACCCAAACCCCTTCTCTGCTTCTCTTCCTCTTACCCCCTCTGAGAAAACAGGATCTTTAAACAAAACAGCTTGATAACATTTTCAATCACACAGTCACATTCATTGATAGAGTCTAAAGATTTCATTGATTGACCAATTTTACAAATGTGGTTGAAAATAAGCCTAAGAGATTGGAAGAAAATAAGGGACAGTGGCTTAGGACAACACAAAATGCTATGTAAAGTGTTAATGGAGCTGAGCAAATTGAAACTGGAAATAGTAACAATAACTTACATTTATATAGCACCCTTCACATGGGGTAGCATCCCGGAGTGCTTAACAGTGGCGAGTCTGACCCCAAGCCAGGGGGAGAGGGAAGTGGGAAATGACCATAAGCACAATCAAAAAGAAGGTCTTTAGGCGGGATTTGAAAATGGGGCGGGAGGGGGCAAGGCGAAGGGATTGAGGGTAAGAGTTCCAGAGCTTTGGGGGGTAGTGGCTGAAAGCACAGCCGCCGATGGTGGAGCGAAGGGGGCGAGGGACAAATAGGAGACCGGAACCGGCCAAGTGGAGGCAGCGGATGGTGGAGTGGGGGGTGAGCAAATCGGATAGGTAGGCAGGTGCGAGGGCATGAAGGGATTTGAAAACAAGTGAGAGGATATTGAAATCAATTCTTTCAGTAATTGGGAGCCAGTGCAGCCTGGCAAGGACGGGTGGGATTGGGGTATGGAGTTTTATGCAGGTTAGTATCCGGGTGGCGGAGTTAATTAATTGAATTTTGTTTATGGTGGAACTGAGGAGACCAGCAAGGAGGCCATTGGAATAGTCCAGCCGGGAAGTGATGAAGCTGTGAACGAGGCTTTCAGCTGCACTGGTTGTGAGGTACAGATGGAGATGGACAATGCGGCAGAGGTGGAAACAAGCAGTCGTGGTCAGGGGGGGAGCAAGGGGAGCAAGAAAAGCTGTGGAGCGAACCTGTTGGTGCTCCACAACTTTCCTTGCGCACGGGTTTGGTGAATATGAGGGAGAGCCCGGGGAGATTGAGGAGTTCAGACCCTTTCACAGGAGGAGGAGTTCGTAACATTTTCACAGGAAGTGAAATCACACAATTATATCACATGAGATATCACAAATGCTTGACAATATTATATCATTACATATGCATATTTGGAGTCCCGTATCATAGTAGTTAGTGTGTTCGGCTCGCAAGCAAGAAGACCTGGGTTCGATTCCTGGATTGGGCAAAACCTTAGGCAAGTTTCCTTACCCCACACATTTCTGTTTGCCTAGCAATAAGTAGGAGCCCAGTTGTTAGTTGATTGGCTGATTGCATTCTGGAGGCAATAATTCCTCAAAAAAAATTGGTCACTGACTGTTTGTGGGACACTGCTGTGTGCAATTGGCTGCCATGTTTCACCCACAAAGTATAGTCAATCCACTTAACATTATGCTCTGTGAAAGCGATTTGAGAAATCTCAACAATGTAATAAGGCGGTATGTCAAATGCAAAGATTATTATTAATATTATACAGTGAAAGGGGCTAGTCAGAGGTAATGCTGTCCTTTACTTGCTAACATCTTTTCTTGCTAATAGGTGTCAGCCTGGCTCAATTGGTAGATTGCTCACCTTTGAGTCACTTGTGGGTTCAAGCCCCATGTCAAGACCTTAAATAATAATAACCCTTGCATTTGATATAGCACCTGTCAAGTCATTGAGACATCTCAAAGTGCTTCACAGGATATACCTTGAAATGGATTGTGCATTTTTGTGGGTGCAGTGCGGCAGCCAATTGTACACAGCAAGGTCCCACAAACAGTGAGTAACCAATTTTATTTGGGGGATTGTTGGCCAGGACCCAGGGAGAAACTCCCTTCTCTTTTTGAATAGTATTATGAATTCACGGACTAGGTTGATATTTCAATGCAGTGGTGGGGGTGTGCTGTATTGATGGAGGTGCCATCCTTCAGATGAAATATTAAACCATTAGCCCTTGCTGACGTATTTGCCTTGATTTCAGCTGGTGGCACAGGAAGCTACAATTTTAGCTGCTTCCTGCTAGTTCCTGGTTAATTGGTGGGGGGGGGGGGGAGATGGGGGGGGGGAGACAGGACACAGCTATGATGGAATAATAAGAGTACCGGGAGAAATATGCGTTTTGTCCCATTAATAGCTCTTTGCAGCTCGTTCCCCTGGAAACGACAAGTTCTACCTGACAGAGCTGGTAATGAGCAGTCAGTTGGGAGAATTCAGGTCTCTGGTAGGTTGTGGAGAATGATGAGAAAACCTCAGAAACAATGGGAAATAAGAGGTCAGGGTTGCATAATCAAGTGAGAACTAGTGAGTCGGCCCTGATGGGGGTGTTGTGGTAGCTGTTCACCTGGGAAGTGCAAATAATCTTCACCCAGACAGTCCATCTGTTCTGGGCGCTGTTCTGGGTTTGTTGCTTCACTAAACCACACCAGGATCCCCACTGCAATCTTCACCCCATTTCCCTGGGCACAAGATCAGCAAAGGTGGTGAAGGAGACACGACCAATCCTCTCTTCTCTGGGGCAACCGTAACAGCTGCCAGCGGTTCTTTTCATTATGGTAAAATAACAGTAAGTAACTGAAGTCAATCCACCTATTTCCCAGTCACGTCCTTTCACTTCAGTCAATTTCAGGAGGACAAAGGAAATCTTCCCACCTCTCTCCTCTTTCACTAGTTGTAGAAATCAAAAGAGAAACTGTGACCCACATCTACACCAGCAGGAGGAAACAGCAGCAGCAGCAACAGCAGGAGGCTCCAGTATGTGCTCTCCTCACAACGGTGGATGAATGTAATGTTATCTAAATTGGAACAAGAATAAGTTAACACGTGTACATACTGAAGGGGGCTTCATTATCAGAGAAGGAAATGACCAGTGTGTGATTATTGATCATTCATTGAACATTATGAAGCTGATGTTAACAAAGCTGAGCAACTACTACCCTGCATCTTGAGGGCTCTGTTGAAAGATCACTCCGAAGACCAGTTTTGAGCACCTTATTGTCAAAAGGGCATTGCAAAGATTACGCAGAACAGCAACAAGGATAATCCTGGGATGTGGAACACATTAGAAAAGTTAAACTTGTTTTTAACGGCAAACTTTTTCCCAAGTGATGAGAGGAATCATAGAATTGTGGAATCATACAGCACAGAAAGAGGCCATTCGGCCCATTGTGTCTGCGCCAGCTCCTAAAAGAGCAATCCAACTTAATCCCACTGGCCCGCTTTCTCTCCATAGCCCTGCAATCCTGTCCTCCCCAAATACCCATCTACTTCTCTCTTAAAAGTTGTTAACGAATTGGCTTCCATTACCCTTTCAGGTAATGCATTCCAGATCCGAACAACTCGGTGGGTAAAAAAAATTTTCCTAACCACCCCTCTGTTTCTTTTAACAACTAACTTAAATCGGTGTCCTCGGGTTATTGACCCACATGCCAGTGGAAACAGTTTTTCCCAGTTCAACCTATCAAATCCTCTCATGATCTTGAAAACCTCTATTAAATCCCCTCTTAATCTTCTCTGCTCTAGAGAGAATAATCCTAATTTTGCTAACCTCTCGTCATAACTAAGGTCCTTGATTCCTGGTACCATCCTGGTAAACCTCCTTTGCACTCTTTCCAATGCACAAACATCTTTCCTAAAATGTGGTGCCCAGAACTGAATGCAGTACTCCAACTGAGGCCTAACCAGCATTTTATAAATATTCAACATAACCTTCTGACTTTTGATTCTATGCCCCTATTTATAAAACCTAGTATCACGTATACGTTTTTAACAGCTTTATCTACCTGTCCTGCCACCTTCAGAGGTTTGCTTATGTGGACCCCCAAGTCTCTCTGTTCATTTGCCCCCTTTGCTCAGTGGTTAGAGCACTCGCCTTGCAAGCAAGACACCTGGGTTCAATTCCAGGCAGGACGAAACCATGGGCAAGTCTCCTTTCTCCACCACCTAACAATAATAATCCTTCCAAAAAACAAAACAATAATAAATTGGTCATTTTCAATCCACGATTGATTGTGGGACACTGCTGTGCACAATTGGCTGCCATGTTTCATCCACAAATATACAGTCAATTCACTTTACAGCATAATTTGTGAAGCACTTTGAGACATCTAGAAGATGTGAAAACCGCTAAATCAAATGCAAGGATTATTATTATTATTAAGTTTGTACCATCTAGCTTATAATGCCTCTCCTCATTCTTCCTACCAAAATGCAACACTTCGCATTTCTCCACATTAAGTCTAATCTGCCACGTTTCTGCCCATTTTACCAATCTGTCTAAGTCATCTTCGAGTCTGGTGCTATCTTTCTCACCATTAACTCCTTTTCCTAGCTTAGTATCGTCTGCAAATTTGGAAATTGTGCTCCATATATCCAGGCCCAGATGATTAATATAGATCAGAAAGAGCAGTGGTCCCAATACCGACCCCTGAGGGATACCACAACACACCTCCCTCCAGTCAGAAAAGTAATCGTTTACTACCACTCGCTGCTTTCTGTCTCCTAGACAATTCTGGATCCATGTTGCCACAGTCCCTTTAATACCGTGGGCTTCTATTTTGTTTATAAGTCTCTTATGTGGCACTTTGTCAAATGCCTTTTGAAAATCTAGATAAACTACATCTACTGCACTACCTTCATCCACTCTCAAGTCACTTCATCAAAAAATTCTATTAGGTTTGTCAGACATGATCTGCCTTTAACAAATCCGTGTTGACTGTCCTTTATTAAATCATATTTTTCTAAGTGAGAATTTATAGTGTCCCAGATTATAGTCTCCAGAAATTTCCCTACTACTGATGATGGGCTGATTGGCCTGTAGTTCTCAGGTTTATCCTTCTGCCCCTTTTTGTGCAGGGGAGTAACATTTGCAAACTTCCAGTCCTCTGCCACCACTCCAGTGTCCCAAGAGGATTGAAAGATTGTGGCCAGAGCCACCGCTATTTCCACCCTTGCTTCCCTTAGTAACCCAGGATGCATCCCGTCCGGACCAGGTGACTTCTCTATGTTCAGCACCGATAGCCTTTTTAGTACCTCCTCTCTGTTGAGTTTTATCATATCTAATTTCTGTTCACACACCTGCGATATTGTGGGATTGGTTTCATCGTCTTCTTTTGTGAAGACAGTTGCAAAGTACTTATTTAGTGTATCAGCCATACCCTCTGCCTCAACAAGAAGATTTCCACTTGGGTCCATAATTGGACCCACCCTACGTTTGACTAACCTTTTACTCTTGATATGTTTATAAAATATCTTAGGGTTCCCTTTAATGTTTCCTGCTAATCTTTTCTCATACAATCTCTCCACCCTTCTTATTTTCCTTTTCACTTCTCCTCTGTACCTCTTATATTCTATTTGATTATCCTGTGTGTTTTGGACCTGACATTTGTCATAAGCCTCCTTTTTCTGTTTTATTTTAATCCCAATTTACTTAGTCATCTAGGGAGGTTTGACTGTCCTACCTTTCCCCTTTGTGGGAATTTTGTGCTCTGTCCCTGAACTATCTCCCCCTTGAAGGCTGTTCGTTTGCTGTCTTACCTGCCAATCTTTCTTTCCAATCTATCTTGGCCAGGTCCCTTTTTAGCTCACTGAAATTAGCCCGCTTACAATTGAGGGTCTTTACCTTTGATTGATTTTTGCCCTTTACCATAACTATTCTAAACCTAATGATATTGTGATCACTGTTATCCGGATGCTCTCCTACTGAAACCTGCTCCACTTGCCCCACTTCATTTCCCAGAACTAAATCCAGCACTGCTTCCTTCCTCGTTGGGCTGGAAACATGCTGTTCCAGAAAGTTCTCCTTCACACATTTCAGGAATTCCTCCCCTTCCTTGCTCTTTACACTGTGTGTTTCCCAGTCTATATTAGGATAATTGAAGTTCCCTATTATCACTACTCTATTGGTTTTGCATCACTCCAAAATCAGCTTGCAGACTTGCTCATTTATCTCCTTCCCACTTTTTGGAGGTTTATAGTAAATACCTAGCAGAGTAACAGCTCCTTTTCTTTCCGTAACTCTAACCAATTAGATTCAGTTTTTGGACCCTCTAACACATCGTTCTTTTCCAGGACTGCGTGTCCTTAAAGAGTATTGCCATATTTGAGATAGATCATTTTTACATCACATACCATATATTACTCTCCCTACATGGACATAGATCATTCTCTAGGGAAATAAAATGCAGCCGAATACATATGACACTCATACCCAGACTATATTAGGATCTGCTTCAAAACTGTCAAGGAGGTCATCAGCTTTATCACATATTGTGTGACTCCCATTCCTAGTGTCCAAACGACCAAGATAACCAAGCTGTCACTCACATGAAGCACTATAGAATATAAAAGAAAGACATATCTGTAATTGATGAGTGAACTAATCTTAAAGAAGCTGGAATCATTGTTTGTGGAAAGATATGGTGGTATCAAAATATTTGGGAACACTATGTTGTAGCTATGTGAAAAGGTATGGTTTTCTGACACTGACATGAAATCTAAGGAAGCAATGTAGTCTTGCATGGTTTACCAGGCAACATAAGCAGAAAACGAGCAAAGATTTCCCATATACTCAAAGGATTATATGTTGAGTTACTTCGGAGTCCTGTAGCTCAGTGGTTAGAGCACTCGCTTTGCAAGTGAGAGACCTGAGTTCATTTCCAGGCAGAGGGCGAAACCTTGGGCAAGTTTCCTTACTCCACACAGAGCCTAATAATAATCCCTCCAAAACCAAAAACAATAATAAATTGGTCATTTTCAATCTACGACTGTTTGTGGGACATTGCTGTGTGCAATTGGCTGCCGCGTTTGCCCACAAATATACAGTCAATTCACTTTACAGTGTGTTCTGTGAAGCGCTTTGGGACGTCCTCCCGACGTGAAAAGCGCTATATCAAATGCAAGGATTATTATTATTATTATTATTACTTGCAATGTCTGAACTTCCAGAAATTCTGTGTCAGAGAGCAAATTTGTTTACTACAGCACCTTTTTATCTGGTGATTGACTATCTGCTCATGATCACAAGCACAATTCATGTTGAATGTTGAAACTGAAGTTGACATCTCGTGCCCCAATACCATGGAGTTCAAAGGGTTCTGGAAACTATAAAAGACCGATTGTGGTCCACCATTTGGCAAGGCAGAAGTCCAACAATTCTCAAAATATTTTGCATTTCAAGGAGAACACAATACGACTAACGCCCTATAGAGAAACTGAAGATTCATGAAAAAACTAAAAAAAAAAAGGCAATCTGTACAGCCCATGTTGAAGTTGTGGAAGCCAGAATTGTGGAAATTTATGAAAAACTACCATGCCACTCCACACACCAGTTTAGGAGAAACACTAGCTCCAGTCTTACTCAACTGGAAAATAAGGTTCATTTTAACAAATTCGAGCAAAGAAAAGTACAATGATGCGAGCCAGAAGAAAGACAGTCAAACAATAAGATGAAGGAATGTTCTGATAAGGGAAGACATGGTCAAAGGTCAGAGATCAAGGAAAGAGATGAGGAAATACCATGAGCAAGGAAAACTGTCTCCATTCATGCTGAAACATTTTTTGAGACAGACGAGAAGGGTTCAGTTTTGATTGCAGAAAGAGATGGTCACATCTAGCCACTAAGATTGCATCTCATTTCAAGAAAGTTAAGACCCATATAATTTGACGTAAATGATTTTGAAGTTGAAGGAAGGGAAATGAGTGAGATTAAGATTTAATACCAATTCATGAGCATCCAACAAGGAAAGAAGATTTCTTTCATGAACATTTACATGTTGAACTGAAGGATTAAGAAATGATATTGCTTGGCACATAACATTGTGTCTGACCTATAATTCTCAAGTTATGCATGTCAGAACAGGCTTCATATACTGTATTTTTATTAGTATTATTATGATGGATCTCAGTAATCTCAGTCATGCTCTTAATTTCAGAAAAAAAATGTTAGACAGGCATAAGTTGCTATCCTTTGGCTGAAATACTAAAGCAAGTTCCCATCTGCTTCTTCAGATGTATGTTAAAGATCCCATGTCCTGGACAACAATCCCCCAAGTAAAATTGGTTATTCACTTCATGGCTGTTTGTGAAATGTTGCTGTACACAAATTGGTTCCTGTCTACAAAATAGTCACTACACATCAGATTAAATCTTCTGAAGTATTTTGAGACATTTGAGTAGAAGTTTAATTTCTGCTGTTTATCTTAATTTTCAACTCCCTTTGTACCATTTGGAGCTTTTACTTTCTCTACGATTATCTTGCTAGTTTACCCACAAGCTCAGAATATTCTTGCTGAGTAGGTAATGATAGAGGGTGTTTTTTNAACGTATAAATTCATCTCCAAATTTTTGGTGATGGTATGAGATAGGTATTATTATATAACCAAATACATTCTTCATGTAGCATGTTTTAGATTTAATTAATATTTTTATAAATCTATCTCAATATCAAAGCAAAATAAAGTCTTGAAGCTAGTATGAATGGAAACATTTGAATCCATTGTCCAGAGATAATCAGCTTGATATCTTTCTAAAATGTTTGTGTTAAAGCATAGTAGAAGCCAGAATTTATATTTTATTATAAATCTCAGATGTCCCTGTGACTTCTCATGGTATTAAAATACCAACTGTACACAAAATATTGTAATGAAGGCTTAGCAGGGTGTAATGTCATTGATCTTGGTCCCTGCTTCCAGGACTTTTTAATGTGACTCATTAATGAGCTAATGAACCTTGAGATGTCTAGCAGAAGGCATATGGCTGGAGGTTCATTACAGCTTAAGTATTTATGCTGAGGTTCAGTAGTAGTAAGAAGTAAGAATCATGAAATAAGAGCAACCCATCAAGCATGACCTTTTCACTAGCATGCGCTTCTCATACTAAGTGCTTATGCTCCATACTATACATCATTCTGTAGCTAATTATGTGATCTTTACTTAAACATACATACATATAGAATAATAAAAGAATGAGCGTCCAAGATGGCAACTGGAACTACATCATATAAAATCCTACTCTGCCTTTGGTGTTTAATTAGTTCTGGTAATCGTTATAAGGCTTGTTGCAATTTGTATATCTTCGCCAATTTATTCATCCATTGCACTTGCCCATTATAAATATTCAATGTAAAAAAAAGTACAAAGTAATATTCTTGTACTTAATCAAAACAATAGCATGGTTAGAACAAACAATCAATTTGTAGATAAATCCTATCCATACAAAAGTCAAAATATTATTCATAACCTGTCCAAGATTCTCCCATTGTTGATCTCCATGTTTGATGATGCCCCTCTGGGCTCAGAACATTGTACCCCTTTCCTGTTATGTCTCTATTTAACTGTTTGTCATCCTCTTACCATTGCACATCAACTTAAATTTAGATGAAAAAGGACTTTGGCTTGTTTGACCTCATCGTTCTAGAGTACCAGATCAACATTTCAGCATCAAGTGGATTCTTAAATAAGTGCAGTCTAATCATTCTTTCTGGTTACCTGTTCCAATTGCTAATTACCCTCTATGAAAATAAATACATTCTAGTCTTGGTCCTAAACTTCCCCTTTACAACTCTCTTAACCTTTCACCAGTTACTTTGGTGAATCTTAAATTGTACTTGATTTACTTTCTCAAATCCCATTATTCATATCTCCTTTATGACATCATTCCAAGTTAGAGTTCATTCTTATTTAATTAGTCCTCATAGTTCCTCCCACTAACACTAGGAATTGGTGTTGTTGCTTTCCTCTGCAATATCTTCAGGGCCTTATATTGTGGAGACCAGAACTAGCCCAAGTACTTCAGGCTGACTCACTAGAGCATTGTGCAATTTGGACATGTCTTGGGCGGATCTGAACTGAGCTGATTTGCAATCTGGCCTAGCATCTTATTTGGTTTGTTTATTGCAGTGTCGTGCTTTTAGGACACAGTGAGCAATGAATCAGCAAACGCTTTCTCTAACTCCTTGTCATATTTTATCCCATTCATGGAGCACATACACTTCCTGTTTTCACTTCCTATAATCAGCACTTTCCATTTATCTGCGTTGAACTTCATCAATATCAGCCCGGTTCAGTTAGCAGCACTCTTGTCTGTGGAATCTAAAGATTGTAAGTTCAAGCTGCACGTCAGGACTTTGAGCTCTAGTCTAGGATGACACTAAAATGTAGTGATGAGGGTGTGTTGCATTTTGAGGTGCCTTAATTCAAATGAGTGCGAAACCATGCTCTTGTCTGCCTATTTAGGTAGATGTTAGAGATCCCATGGCACTACAACAAACGTCCGGTTTACCAGACTCTGGAATTCATACCTGTCGAATAACCTTCCAACCTGGCCCAAAACAGAATTTTTAAATATAATTCTGGGGAGCCACAACTAGATTCCCGCTGTGAGACCCGTCTCACGGTCCTTGCTGGACTCAGTGGCCAGCGATATCGACTTAGTTTGAATCCCAGCAGCATAAGATAGCTTTTTCACATCAATGCCTTCCTTTAACCTATTCTTACAAGCTTCTGCATGTGAACTAAAAAAGAACAGTCAACTGCTTATGTTGGCAGTGTTGACACTACAGTGAAAGAATAATGTCTTACCTTCTGCTATTTCTACTTCATGTGGTGCCATCTATGTGGTTAAAGTGTCAAAACAAGCATGTCAATATTATTCATAGCCACCTTTTATTATAAATGCTTCATCATTGACATATTGTCTGCTTTGCAACCAAGTACTTAGAGGACTAATACATACAATGCATGAGTGCTTCCATTTAACCAAATGAATCAATCTTTTGCAGTACACCATTTTCCCAATAAGCATTCTCTAAGGAAGACCTTTGACCTTTTGTGCATCATTTCCCCATAGATTCTCTATCAAAGAAAGAGAGAAAAGTGCAAACATGATTATAGTTCTCTCAGCCTTTACTTTGATTATAACCTTTTTACTATTTAAAGTCATCCCTTCTGTTAGTGATGTAGTATTATTAGAGGCTGTACTGCAACAGTCAACTCAAATGACCTTTTTCACCTTACTTCTATAAAGCTAACTGAATGAATGAAGCAGATATAGATTATATCTGTTATTTACTTTCTATTCTCTTGTGCTGGTCACTTCACACAGTCATTGCTTCCAACCCTAAATTATTATTTGAAATGGTTACCCTGAGCAATAGAAAGCCCTGAGGTAATGAGTGTGATCAAAACAAAATCTTCCTTGCATCGTTTAAAAAGTAGTATATTTGCCATTATTTACTTTAGCGAACTGCTTGTGAAACATCTGTGGGAAGCATTGGCTCATTTCTTTTATAATTGTCGTAACCATATTCTTGAGGTCAAGATGTCAACCACACCTCTAATAATGCAGCGAATAAGTATAAGCAGTATGCTTGAAAGATCACTCAGTGCCTTATTCAGAAACACTTAAGCTTACTTACAGACACTGACTTGGTCTCACGGTGGTAAAGACTGTTTCTAATCCTGTCAAGAGGGCAGCAAGTACCTGCTGGGTTTCTGGAATGGTAAAGAGCACATTTTATTTTTTGAAAATCCAGTTCATGTCTGTACTATCCATTTATATTGCTTACAGCAGGCATATAAGAATAAAATGAGAATGTTATCCACCTAACATTATAATACAGTTGTTTAACTTTTTTTGCTACTCCCTAAACATCTCCCTCAGAATTATTTATCTGACCAAAGTGCTTGGTTTAACCAGTAGCAACAATAACTTTTATATTGATATTGATAACCCTTCGTGTTGGGTAATGTCTCAGACCACTTTACAAAGGTGGGTTGGTTAGCAAGCAAGGATGAGGGGTAGGGGGAAAGGCAGGAATTTGCATGTTCAAAGAGGTAGATTTTAAGGCAGGACTTAAAGATAAAGATTCAGAGTTTTGGGGCAGATAATCTGAAGACTTGGCTAATGATAGTGATGCGGAGAATGTGGGGATGCACTGCAACCCAAATTTGCTGAGCAGAAGAGTGGGTTAGGAGATGACTGGAGAAAAAGGAGTTGCTAAAGCATGAGTTGGGGAAGTCAGAGCCAGAAGAGAGGAATTGTTGGCATGAGCTAAGGAGGATGGCTTTCATTGATGTCCATAGACAAGCAAATAGAACATCAGTGGAGCTAGAATCAAGAGTAGAAATCAGAAAGTAGATTTGGGTGTTATCAGTCAAAATATAAATCTACATATTTAGCTATTTTAGTCTTACAAATAATCAAGTTCAAATCAATATTTAAAGCATTCAAACTGTTGAGGCTTGGATGTCTTGTTTGCTTGTACATTATTCTGCCATCATATGAACAGCGTATTTATGGTGCTTATATTGGGAGAATTCATTACATTTCTTGTCATCTTGTGGTGGCTATATGGCCATGCTGACTAGCAATCTTGTTAGTCTAGGTCTTGGGAGGTAGCACGTCCAGTACATGATAACCAGTAGTTTATGATTTTGTGTGTAGATATTCGTAGTAGTCCTGCAAGATTTCTTCACAGATGTTTAAATTTGTCTTGCCAAAGCTTAAAAAACTAACATTAAACTCAAATTAATTTTTCCCCATGTAATTAGAAAATATTATTATTTATTTTGCAATAAATTATATGATCCTTTTTCTGAATAAAAGTGCTAGAAAATGAACACTGCAGTTGCTTGAATGTTTTATCTCTTTTATTACCAAATTCCTTCCTCTTTATAAGTCATTCACAGTCAAGCAATTTTCTTTGGCTGAGAGGGTGTGATGGACTAAAGACTAAAGCATCATCAGCCCTGTTAATTAATGGGCTGACAGAAGATATGCATTCAGTGAGTGATCCTGATTTCATTTGTTTTCTCCTCCTGAGATGAACCTGGCTAGCCAAGAACTGAAAACATTTCCCAAATGGCAGCACAACTGGATGATGGACATACCTGGGGCTCAATTCTATAGCCAACTGCATGGGAGAAGGAAACATTAGTACTAAGGCTTTGTGGCTGCTTAATTGTTTACTCATTTAATTTAATCTTAGTCATTTTAATTTGACAATAGTCGATAATTGAAAATTAGGACAGTAAAATAAACTTCACCCTATTCAAAGTTCCATTGAATTGATTTTGAAATGTAGTCTTTTAGAAATCATGTTATTGTGCTGTTTCATTGCAATGAATATTAAGGTATTTGACCCACTTCAGGGAGCTAACATTGGGTTAATCCTTTAATCCTTTGGAAACCAATTTTGTTCACATGAAAAGGAGACATTTAACTTCTACTCATTAATTTTCTGCCTTGGAAATAATGTGATTGTGAAGATTAGATTCATTGAAGACACTCTATTGTCTACAAAGTGCTGGCTATGTCATGGCTACTGAATGATTACATGAGAAAAGGGATATTTTAAGCAGATGTTAAGATACTTGACAGTTTGTGCCATCACTGGTTGGTCCCCACATTTCCTGATTTTATAAAATTGATTTCAGTGGTTAATTTTCAACTGTAAGATCTATTCGGAATAGCTGCAATTACTTTGGCCCTGAGAAGACACACATTTTACATTGTCAATTAGAGATAAAGCTCAAAGGCCAATTTTGCTACAATATAATTATATATTTAGTCCAGGTAAATGGGAACCATTTAAAGAGATGAAATATATTTTCCTGTGTTATATCAATTGCGTTTTATATTGTATTATTTCAAAATATTTACAAGAAATATCCACTTTACTAAAGTGAACATTTTTTAAAAGGTTCTAAAATAGTTTAAAGATAGAAACAGAGCATTGTTTTAGAACAGGAAACAAGATTAACATTATTCTTTACTTAATTTTACATAGTTTCTCAACATATCCCTCACTTATCTATAACTAGAAATGCATCTAGTTGTCTTTATGTCCAATAATCATAATAATAATAATATTTTTTATAAATAGTACTTCTATTAATGTTGAAATATCTCAGAACACTTCAGAGGTAGCTGCTGTCACGAATAGTGATTGTATTTGTAAAATACATACTATATGCTTCAATTACTTTTCCCTGTAACTTCTCATATGTCTACGGTTTCATATTTCTTACTACTAACTTTCTATTTTTTATAGAAAAAAACAAATAAATATGAATTTTGGACATATTTTTGTGGAAAGCAAAAAATGCTGCAAATACACAGCATCTCAGTTAACATTTAAAAGATAGCTTGAAGGTTTGGATATGGCTCTGCTTGTGATATTCAATCCCTATATTGGATTGTGGACAAGTGAGACCAGACAAAGAAAATAAAATGATGAGGAAGAAGCTAAAAGTGGAGTTCTGAAGCGTACTGGTTAGAGCACTAGCCTCACAAGCGAGAGGACCTGGATTCCATTACCAGGCAGGCAAAATGTTAGGCACGTTTCATTACTCCCACACACCTCTGTTTTACCCAGCAGTAAGTAGGAACTCAGCTGTTAGTTGATTGGCGGATCGCTGTGAGCATGTGGCTGCTACATTTTGCCCATAAATATACAGTCAATTCACTCTACAGTATATTCTGTGAAGCGCTTTGAGACATCTTGAAGATATGATAAGGCAACGATTATTATTATTTTTGTGCCGGTTCATTGCCATCTACTATTTTCTTATATTTCTTGGTCTTCTTTCCAGGAATATCCTTTCTTCCTACGCATTTCTCACTGCTTGTCCCTAAGCTTTTTTTATTGTCTCTTGGTCTGACTCTCACAAACACTCAAAACTGATGTCTGACCTCCATCTGCAGATTTTCTAAATTCAAGAAATGCATTTCTTTTTGTTTGACAAGTTACTCCAACGATATGTGATATAAATAATCAAGATAATCAATATGAAAGCACGCAATTCACTTATCTTGTGTATTATGTAGGCTCATACCAGTTTAGTTTATTTTACTGCTTGTGGAACATATCCGTTCCATTTCAAAACTGAGATTGACGTGAAAATCCCATATTTAACATAGTGCCCTGTGAGCCCAAGTGCATGACAACATATGAAACAATCAACTGAGGGTCTGGACTTATGAACAGTCAACAACCTTTTCTTTCAGGATTTGGGAGGTTTCCCTCCAATTGTTTTTCCAGGTTGAAAATGTTTTGCCCTTTCTTTGAATCTTCTATTTTTTGGGGGATGGAAATTTTTTCCCACATTTTGAAATCTGTCAATTTTAGGTATTTATTGACAGATCTAATTAACTTCTGGGTTATAACTATGGTCTACCAAAACTTCTAGTTTTCTATCACAAAAGTTGGATCTCCTCAGCCCTGTTTTAACACAACTGAGACTGAACTTTTATGGTGTAATTCTGCTAATTGTTCCCTTGACAAATACTTCTCATAAATAAAATAGGTGAGTCAATCCATGACTGTTGTGCAACATTGCTTTACACAATTTGGCTGTCTCGTTGACATACAAAAATACACAGTCAATACACTTTACCATAAGCACTTCAAGACTTAAAGGCGCTATATCAAAAGTAAAGATTATTATTTATGCTATTATAGCAGTAAACAGATGATGCTTGTCTTTCTTTTTAAGCAACCCAAGTCAAGTCATTATTGGATCAATGCATTTCTGCATCTTTTCACAATGTGCTTGTAAACATTTATAGGTAAAACAAATAATTTATGTGCATTTGTGAAATGGTACAAATCTAACCACAAATTTTATTATGTAAATTAAAGAAGAGCTCACAGGATAAAAGAGGGCCACATGGAACAAATTATTCCAGAAACCTTTTGGTAAGTGTTCCTGGACCAAAGGGTCTTGAACTGTATCCTCTGTGTGATGGGAAGCCAGTGGACTTGGGCGAGGATGGGGGTGATAGGGTCACGGAGCCTGGTGCGGGAGAGGCTCTGGGCTGCAGAGTTCTGGATAATCTGTAATCTGCGGTTTATGGAGGGAGTAGTTGGGGAGGCCAACCACCTTACAACCACCTTTTGTAATAATTGTAATGATAAGTAATAATTGTTACAATCAGATAGTGTTAAAATATTACCAATTGTTCCATTGGCATGGAAAGAAAATGGAGCAATCTGATCTCTGCAAAAGTTCTATCTCTGTGAAACCCTGTCTTACAACCAGGCCACCAAAAANCCCTCATACACACATTCATAACATTCAGGCTCAACTATGCAAACTCCTTGCTTGTCGGCCTCCCCGACTCCTCCCTCCAAAGGCTGCAGGTCATCCAGAATTGTGCAGCTCGTGTCCTCTCCCGCACCACCCCATCCTCACCCAGCTCCACTGGCTTCCCATCACACAGAGGATATAGTCCAAGATCCCGGTCCTCACCTTCAAAGTCCTCCATGGCCTTACTCTCCCCTACGTCTGAGACCACCTAACCTCCTACCAATCTGCCCGATCCCTCCGCTCAGCGGACTCTGGCCTGCTTCACATCCCCCGCCTCACCCACCCCACCATTGGCGGGCGGGCCTTCAACTACTCTGCCTGCACCCTATGGAACTGCATCCCGCAGTCCCTCCACCTCGCCCCCACCCTTGCCTCCTTCAAAACCCATCTCAAGACCTTCCTCTTTGACTGTACCTTTGATCACCCCCCTTCCCCTATTGTCCTCTATTCTTCCCGATCCTGACCCCCCAGCTCGGGTCAGAAATACTGATTGCCCAGCGCCTTGGGATGTCCTCCCGACATGAAAGAAGCTATACAAATGTAATTTTGTTCCTGCTGCTGCTGTTGTTGTTGTAATTACACTGCTGATTTCATGGTGACATCCCAGCATAACCAAAGAAGGAAGACAGGTGAAGTGTAACAAGTGCATAACATCAACTACTTTCTGTAATAATTGTTACAATCAGATAGTGTTAAAATAGTCCTAAATGGTGATAATTTCAGAGTTTATTGGCATGGAAAGAAAATGGAGCAATCTGATCTCTGCAAAAGTTCTATTGAATAAAATGTATTACAATGACTAGTCATACCTGCACCTTTCCTTCTACAAACTTACAGTAATTGCAAGATACTTATTATCTTATCTACAATTAGATAATGTTGAACATTCCAGAAGCTAAAATCATACAAAACAAGGAATAAAAGTGGAAATGCATAGCAAGCTTTTGTATTCCCAAATTTAAAATATTTAAAATGCAAAATGTACATTCAACCATGCTATTCTTCAATGTTATAGCAAAAGCTACTGAAAAGAATCATAAAATCATTCCAGGTATTAAGTGGCTCATAGGAGACAATTCATCAAACACTGTATCATTGGTCATTTGCATGCTGTGTATTTGCACATAAGATCTATTAGTGTAATGCAATTTTGTAGCATTATAATGGGTTTGTGCACTGTTACAGAAAATGTCTTTCATACACACCTAAATTTATGAAAGCATCTTTAATAACATGCACTTCAATGTGATTTTAAACAGCTATTGTTTTCATATTGTTCATTTAGCTTACAAAAATGTTGATTGGTTTCAAATTTTCTTTGTTCAAAATGTAAAATTAAATGTTACTATATTTCCTCAGTGCAAGTTTTTCGAAAATTGAATTCTCCAATTAAATTTTCACCATCACCGACTAAAGCTAAATGTCATCCTTCAACCAAAGATTAAAGGTTTTCTAGAGCATAGACTTGCCATTGATGTGTTGACAATGACTCTTCATGGGAAGGAAGTAGATTCATCTTTGCTATTTGGATTGGTTAAATACTATAGGTTAGGGATGCTATTTCAATGGAAAAGAATGAATTAGACAGTTTTTACATGCACAACTTCGCTAGCAATAAATTTCACTAGAAATAGCTATACTTGCATCTGCGTATATGAGAGGGTACATGAGAAGTAAACCTAACAATCAACTCAGCATAGGTATCTAAATGATGGTTTGAAGGGTAATAGATTACAGCCTGAAACACCTGCAAACATAATAGCCTGGTCAAGTGACACACTACAAATAAACTATTACTATACCTTGAAACACATTTTCCTTTCCTTCCCATGCTGCGTTGGTTGTTGAATAAATAATATCAATAAATTGCATTTATTTAGCGCATTTCACATTGTGAGGACATACCAAGGTTCTCGACAATGGGGGAATTGCACCCGAGTTGCGGGTTGGGATCAGAGAGGGTTAGAGGGCAAGGGGGCTGGAGGAGGGAAGGTGATCGTTGGCATGGTCGAAAAGAAAGGTATTGATACAGGCCGAGAAGGAGGGAAGGGGGCGAGGTGAAGGGGCTCCGGCATGTAGTTCCAGAGCAGGGGGATCGAAAGGCTGCAGGCCCGACTGCCAATAGTGGAGCAGACCATGGTCTGCTGTGCAGAGAGGTTGGGGAAGTTATAATAGATTGCAGATGTAGGAAGGAGTTGAACTTGATCCTCTGGCTCCCGCCAGTGAAACAGGGCAAGGATAATAATATAATAATAATCCTTGCATTTGATATAGCACTTTTTACGTCTTCTAGATATCTCAAAGCGCTTTAAAGGATATACTGTAAAGTGAATTGACTGTATATTTGTGGGCGAAACGCGGCAGCCATTTGCACACAGCAGTGTCCCACAAACAGTCATGGACTGAGTGACCTAATTATGATTGCGTTTTTTTCCCGGAGGGATTATTATGAGGGATGATTGGCTCACAAAGCTTAGTGCAGGAGAGGACATGAGCTGCAGGCTTCTACTTTTTTTAAATGCTACTTTCTAGCCAGGTGGCAACAGTGGTTTCCTGGGCCTGCATATTGCTTCAACGCAATTTATTTATCTTAGGCTGTCCTACCCCATCCTGGGTCCCCATTCAGCAAAGTTAGGCACTTTGAGATATCCTCTAGACATGAAAGGCACTATATAAAAATGTGCATTGTGTTGTATTGCTTTATTGTTTTAACTGAAAAATATTTTAAAAATACAAACATCAGGCATTTTTAACGTTGCAGCATCTCTACTGCTGCTTGTGTAAAAAAAGAGTACTTGTGATCAATACCAACAAGATTTTAAACCTCCCAAAGCTGCCGGATATCAAACAGTAGTTGTGCTGACCCAGTCTGTCTTACTCCAGCTCTGATTCTCAATTCAGAACACAGACACGTGTGTAAAATCAGTTTGTCACATCTTGATTAATCCCTTTACACTTTATTGAGTTTATACTGCATTTGCTGATTGATTCTTACAGTGTAACCATCATTCCCACATCATGACTGAAATGCCACTTTGTGTAGCTAAAATAGAGACCCAGCATCAGTAGCCATTTGCTTTAGAGAATCCCTCCATTACAGGAGGCTGTTCTGGCTACGTCAGCAGTCTCTGGTGTATATACTGACCGATTCCCATTGTGTTGCACTGCCGTGTTACAGGCCTATACTGTGCTAGTTATATCACTCAGCTGATGAATTATAAACTGCCAAAATAGGCTCCTACAGCTGTATTCGCAAATGCCATCTGTAAATGGAAAACAGATGTGCATCAACCAGTTTTATTGAGATTTCAAGTTTGCTGACCATTCTATATAAAAGCCACATTCGAAACCTTAGACCTAATAAGAAATTCTTCCCAAAAGAATTTATACATGATATATAAATCATAATGCACATATATATACACACACATATAAACCTTGATATATAAATATATATATTAAGGTTTATATATACATAAATATATACAATTTTTATATATAATCCTGTAGCTCAGTAGTTAGAGCACTCGCCTCGCAAGCGAGAGACCTGGTTTTGATTCCCGGCAGGGCGAAATGTTGAGCAAGTTTCCTTACTCCACACGCCTTTGTTTACCTAGCAGTAAGTAGGAACTCAGTTGTTATTCGATTGGCAGATCACTTTTCCTGGGGTAATAATTCCTCCAATAATACATAAATAATAATAATAAATTGGTCACTTCATTCCTCGACTGTTTGTGGGACACTGACTGCTCCACTCAATTGGCTGCCGCGTTTCCTCCACAAATATGCACTTCACACTTTATTGTGAAGCACTTTGAGACATCTAGAAGGTATGAAAAGGCACTATGTCAAATTCAAGGCTTATTATATACAATTTAAATACATATACACATATAAACTGTATATATATATATAGTATATTTTACCTTGGTAACAAACAACAAAACGCAAAACCAAAGGTTTTATATAAGGTATTTTATGTGTATATATATTTTAATTCACTGATGGCAACTTATTTTCTGTCTGTTTTCTATTTCTAATATTCCAGTTACAGGCATGGGCTACTTACATTTGCATTTTCATTTTCAACATTTTAATATCTGCTGTTGTTTGGTAGGTGAGCAACCATAACAGATTATTTCAGCACTATGAGCTTTACTTGTTTCCAAAGAACAAGGAAACTCCCAGGAAATTAATAGTTTATCTTTTAGTGAGTGTTTTGTGTATGCAGTATGAAAAAAAAGTGAAGCAACAGAAGGAGAATAGGGAAACTTTTGAGATAAGGTGAGGTATGTGGTATTCTGCCATGGTTGAGGTGCTATTGATGGACAATCTGACAGTGTTGCTGCCATGCTGGCAACTGAATGGAGTTTATTTATTGTTTATAGAGCTGAATCGGAAACCTTTCTGCCCCAGTGTGTGTAATTCTCCATGGAGGCAAGAGTCCCTGTGAGGAGCTCTGAAGCGGCTCAATATTCCATTTATTTTATTCATAAAGAAATTCTAAGCTTGAAAAGATGAAGTAATTGACTTACAGGAATGACAGTTAAGCCACTAAATTTAATCTTATCCTCTCAAGTACAACAGATCACGTTTACAAATTATCACCTTGCACCAGACAGGCCTGCACTCTTCCCCTAATCCAGATGGAAATGAGGGTCTCTGTTATTGTATTATCTGACTTCACTATCAGCATTAATCCGGCTTAACTCACTTAATGATGCCACTTGTGGCGCTCTGAAGGAAGGAGAGAAGTCTATAAACTAGTTCTATTAAAATGCAAATCTGCCCCACAGAGAAAATAAGTGACACAAAAGTAAGAGAATTTGACCATATACAGTATCAGTCTCATGCCGCACTAAACTGATACCAGTATAATAACTGAAGCTGAAATTATTATTCTAGCCACAGACTTCAACTGAAATGGAGCCACTCTAGCACAGAATGTCAAACCGCTTCAACAAGCCAGGGTGTTTAATTCCTGTAGAGATTTATAGTTTTTGTTGTCAGGAAATGAGCAAACAGTTATCAGTGTGAAAGCAGAGATATCTTGGATCTCCACGCTACGCCATTTTGCTGATACTATTTGTACTATATACCACAGGAAATGAATTTTTTTTATATATGTTGCTCTTTCAAAGCTTTACTACATCTTAAAATCCTCTCACAACAGATTATTCAATTTTGTAGACAGAAAAAACATGGTGTGGAAAAAAATCCCTTTCAATGTGTCAAACCCAAATATTATTTCCCTGGGTTTATAACGTCTATACATATTTATAGCCACTATTCCCTGAATTTTCTTTGAAAGAGACAGGATTAGTCTCAGCGTTTGGAATGCAATCAATCCAGAAAATAAATTATGGGAATATCCTATATCATAGAATTGATAAGAAGTCTTGTTAAAATAAAAGCAACATAAAAGGTAATAAATTAGGAATAGTACTTTTTAATATAACTAACATTTACAATCTTTGCATTGTAATTGAAAACAAGTATTTCAGCGTCATTTTAAAAATCATAATTCACATTTGAAAACTAACTGCTTTTATTGTGTATTCTGGACCATGTTGCAGGAACAAAAAATAATTTCGTTGGGGCCTAAAAGATATTTAATTGCAGATTATGCTTTTGTATTCATGCAATTGATAATTGTTGACACAACTATTAATAATACATACTATAACAATATTTGCATTTAGCACTTCGAGACCCTATCCTGCATGAAAGGCGCTATATAAATGCAAGTTTTTGTTGCATTTGGGAGTAGTGCCTTTCACGACAGAAGGATGTCTGCTTCACAGGATTTATTGTAAAGTGTAGTGACTGTATATTTTGTTGGCCTGGTTTCACTGTCCCGAATAGGACACCGAAAAGGAGCTATCCATTTCAGTGTCCCGTGCTCCCCCCTCCCCCCAAAAACAAAATGCTTCAGCTTTGTGTGACACTCCATCCAGTGCCCTGCTGAGAGCTGACAAAACAAATCCAACCGAGGCAAGTAGGTTGGACATGCATCCCTAGGACTGGAACTCACACTTTTCTAGTTGAAAATCTAGGTACCAATTGCTCATGTTATCAGACAACTCTGAAGACCACACTGAAGTTTGCATAATATTTAGTGCGTGCATTCAAATTCTCTTTTGAAATGTGGACTAGTCAAATCAACAGAAATGCAATCACTCATTTGAAGGTTTCAAAATGGTCTGTGGATTTCAGCCAGTAGCACACCACCCATTCTCGTTTTATTATTTTAGATCTGAGCAACACTATTGAAGCAGTAGTCTTGAATTATTTCTCTGTGCACATTACAGAAGAAACAGATTTTTATGTGGGTTTCAGATTTTTAATTGGATATATTGGATTTTTAGTATGAATTCTAGGTATAATGAAATGCTAATAACAATGTATTTTGTCATTTGATCTCAGAAATTAGAATAACAATTACAGTATAAATTTGTATAATGAGAATAATCACTGCATGGTGGACAAGGTTTGATGGTTATTAAACTCAGAGTTTGGCAGCAAAAGCAAGTACAAGGGCAATGTGCAAAGTAGTATGTAAATGAATCAATGGTTAATCTTGAGTTGCATTTTATGCTATCAGATAATGAAAAGTATAAGGGACAGGAGAGGAGAAGGAAGCTCAGAAAGCAGTCTAACCAAGTGAACAAAAAATATGCAAAGTTTTAGGATCTAACAGTCTCCTACATGGAGGAGTGTCTTTATTCACAATGTCGGATTGCAGGATGAAAGTTAAAAAAAGAGAGTCTGCTTCTGTAAAGTCATGGTAAATTCTGCCTTATAGTGGTTTGCCATCTTTGAAAGTCAATGACTGAGAAAAACTTGGCAGACTGCCACTAACTTCCTACATTTCTCTTGCTTCATTCATCACATCTTTCTGTAGCTGCTCTCCTTTTACCATATTGTACATAGGCTCTTGCCCATGTACAAGATTTACTGCATAATCTGCTATAAATGAAAATAGGTGCCAGGTCTGATTTTAAATGATGCTTAGAAAACTGCCATAAAATGACAAAAGTGATCTTTTCTTCATGCTATTTCAAAATGAAGAGAGAAAGGTATAAAACACATTTTGTACAGTTAATAGACAGATATACCCAAACCAGTGGAGTGTAGGTTGATCTACCTTTAATGTAACTACCAGTCACTGTGTGGAGCAGCACCTGACATTGTTATAGCTAATGGGACCTACAAATGGTATTTAAGGAAGAGGTTACCGTTGGTAACAGCCTTTATATCTTTGTGTATATGACAAATCAAGTGAACACAAGTTGTATATTCTTAACTTTCCTCTATAAATCGTTAGTACATATAATTTCCACATGTTTAAAATATCAGGCAAAACGTTTCCTGTTTTAAATGATCACAAGCAAATGTCAGGACAATAATTCAAATTTATGCACATTCAATTCTAACAACAGTCTATATATAAATTGAACAAGGCAAGAGGACAAGACAAAAGTCTGTTGGGTGAAGCATTTACGATTTTAAGTACTGTATCTTTGCTTTCAAACAAAACAATCCCAGAAGGAAATTAACCCAACCAATCACTACACTAAATGCGTGGCAAATGTACAGTAGTGATAAGTATTGAGGTCAACGTTTTAAGAATCACCAGAACAAATTACATCACGTGCCACGGATATTTATTTAAAGTGACCTACTGTCTGCTGTGTGAGCTGTGGACATTTCCTATAGTTGTATGCATGCCTAATTAATACTATTATATAGACTGAATACAATGGCATACCATTTGCATTTTGAAAAGGACAATATTCCTTGCTGCAACGAGTTTACTGATTTTCCCTGACCAGCTAGTAGTGCTTTTAGGGCAGCGACCCGTGTGTCGGCAAGATGATAAATCTGGTTGTGATTTGGCATTGTATAAGAGTTACTGAAACACAGCTTTTTGTGACAACTGCCAGTTAGAGTGTTGGTCCTGACCACAAGCTACCAAATGGCATTCAGTAGCCTTTTGTTGCAGTAGCACTCTCTTTGTGACCAAACCTGTCAGGCTATACTCTAAGGTACAATATGCTCATCTGAATAGAGGACTTGTTATTGAATCTCATGCTGTTCGGTCTGAAACCTTGTAATCACTCAAATTGGCATCGCTGAAGAAAACATTTCACTGATTAAATAAACTTACTATGAAGCCTCTGGTTTAATCATTAATAATAATAATCCCTCCAAAAACAAAAAACAATAATAAATTGGTCATTTTCAATCTACGACTGTTTGTGGGACATTGCTGTGCGCAATTGGCTGCCGTGTTCGCCCACAAATATACAGTCAATTCACTGTACAGTATATTCTGTGAAGCGCTTTGGGACATCTAGAAGACGTGAAAAGCGCTGTATCAAATGCAAGGATTATTATTATTATTAATCACCAAATATTAACAAAAGTAAAAATGCAAGGTAGTAAGTGACAGAGAGGTAGAAAGAGAGAAGCTAAATATACCATGGTTTCCAGGCAGGCTTTGTACGGCCGGGTATAATTGTTTTAAATTATGTTTTAAAAATGTTTGTAATGTTGTTTTATTTATACATAGGACATTATCTGCTGATACATTCTCACACTTATTTAAATTTTAATTTATTGCTATAATACAAAAACGCTTCCATTTTGGTACAATACGTTTCATATCGGGTGGACGTCCGAAAGCACTTGACAGGACGTATTGTAAAATACAGTGACTGTTTTTTGGGGTGAATGAGGCCGCAATTTGTGCACATCAATGTCCCACAAACAGCCATGAAATGAATGACCAATTTTATTTTGGGATATTATAAAAATTGCACATCAACTGCACATTTCAGAATAACCTCCTCTATGAATTCTGATTTGAGGGGGTTGGAGGAAAATAATTTGGAGAACATCTCAATAATTTCCATAAATCCTATATTTTTTCATTCAAATACAGAGGAATCAAAACAGAATGAACAGATTAAATGGAAGACAAGTGTGTATGTTGAAACAAAGAAAACTTCATAATTGATACAACACGTTACTGCAGAGTGAGATGTGTGTCCACACAGTTTCATGGTTCTGAGCTCCAGGGCATGCAGCAAAGGACTTGCTTTCAGCCCATTTGTGAGAACCAAGCAGTGGGATGCATTTGTTATCAAATGGGGAAGTGGCTGCAGGGATGAAGGCTCCAGCACGTTGGTTTGTTACTGAGAAACCTTGAGGCTGACACAGCTTCTTGTCAGACATGTTTATTTACCGCCGATGTCAGCGCGGTCAGCGTAGGAGTGACTCTAGTTGGGGTCAGGCCCCATCTGCCTGCCGAGTTCAGTGCGTCCCTAAGCACGTAGTCCAAGTGTCCGAGTCTGCAGCAGGCCTTCTCTGACATGGTGCTGTGCTGGTACACCAACTGGTTTTGGGCGACCACAACATGCCAGGGTTCCAACCCTGTGGAGGCTGACACCAGGGGACTCTCACTGCGTAGAAGAGCGTCCCCACAAGGAATATAATGTTTGCATCTGGATACAGATAACGGAATGCGTTTTGTGGTTGTTGCATTTTTTGTTGAACCAGATATATAATATTTTCTAAATAAATATATATTTAAAAAAAACAGCATATCTGTTTACCAAAACTCCTCATATGAGGGCCAGGATTAAGAAGTTCATGTTGAGCAAGTATGGTATGCAGCATTGGACTTGAACCTTTAGAACACCTTGTTTGGAATGCAGTTTGCAGTAGCAGCTGCTGCTGACACTCCACACTCCAACTGATAAAAACATCACCCATTGGGTAGGAATGTGTGTCCGGAGAGGACGACAATGCTCTTCCTTGACAATGCTCTCATGCATTTCATGCAGATCTGTGCTGCTCAATAGGTGGCTTGCAGTGAGTTCCGACTGCCTGCCATCCACCTCCTGGATCTTCAATCTGTATTGGTAGAATGTCAAATGACCAACTAGTAACTATCTTCCTTGAGGGGGAGGTAACAAGGATGTCTTTGGGGCTGAACTGGCTCCAATATGAGATATATACTGCTACTGTTGGAGCAGCCAGCCTGGCTTATCAACAGGATCAATGACTCTTCCCACTCAGCGATTGTTAACCCTCAAAACAAAGCCATAATGAGTTGGGTGGTTGTACCTGGACAGACTGTAGGAAGCTTGTCAGCCAGTGTTCTCAATGTATCTCAATGTTCTCAATATATGCTTTTAGCTGATTAGACTCCATAAGTAGCCTCAACATCAGAACCGTTATGATTGGAAGATCAGTGCTGTTCAAAAGTATTACATTATTTTTTAACAAAAATTTTTTGCTTTGCATACTATAACATATTCTTAAGAACTGAACCTCTAAGCTCCCTTCACAATATTTCTATTTAAAAAANCTACTGAAAAAATGCTAAACAATAGCAAAGGACATTTGCAATTGAACAATAAAAGTATGTGAGATTTTTCTTGCCTCGAAGCAATGGATTTTTCCGTTATTATGAGCACGCATTACTACACTTAAATTTCTTGCCTTAGAAGATAAAAACAGATATACAAAATCACTGTCTTGTGTCATCGCTTTTCCATATCACTGTCATAAAATTCTCATGGTTCATAATGTATAAAATAAACTTGTAGTCGATATAGTGCCTCTAAAGAATGCTTTTTTAAATAGATCTTCAGAAAGTTCCTACAAAGTGCAGTGAATGTGTATTTGTAGACTAATGTCACAGCTAATTTATGCACAGCAATGCCCCATAAGCAGCCATGAAGTGTATTAACAATTTTATCTGGAGGATTATTGGTCAAGAATCTCTCTTTTCAAATAGACCACGTGAAAAGACAGACAGAACCTCATATCATCTGCAGTACACCATCTCTGACAATGCTGCACTGGAATGTTAGCCTAGATGGAGTCCAAAATCCAGATGTTAGGCTTGAACCCACAACCTTCAAACCTAGAGACAAAAAATTTACGTTTTTAAATAATTAGGTAGTAATAATAATTCTTACATTTGATATAGGGCCTTTTCACATCTTCTAGACTTCTCAAAGTACTTCACAGAACATACTGTAAAGTGATTGACTGTATATTTTGTGGCCAAACGCAGCAGCCAATAGCGCACAAATAGTTGTGGATTGAAGGGCCAATTTTTTTTAAAAAGGAATTATTATCCCCAGAAAAGAGATCCGGGTTTCTACTTACTGCAAGGTACACAGTAGTAAGGAAACTTGCCCAACGTTTCAACCTGCCGAGAATCAAACCCAGGTCACTCGCTTGTGAGGCGAGTGCTCTAACCACTGAGCTACAGGAAGTATATAATATTATTAATTGCATTTGTCAGATTGGTTCTGATTAGCAAGTATTGTTCAGGGCATTTGAGCAGATGAGAAAGTACTCTGAAAAAAAATACTATTCAATTTTATTCAAGACTAAGACAAGCCTTCAAGAACATAACAGCTCAGCTCAGTACATTAAATAGCCCAAGGATTGAAAAAGTTGAAAGAATTCCCCCTTTATTGTCATATATTCAATGCAACTTGTGTTATCACCAATCTGTTCCTAGTTCTCTGAGACGAGACATTATTAGTAATTATTTTCTGATATTTGTCACTTGCTGTGCATGTCCACAAACTGACACTAACTCATCAAGGTCACAAACAACTACATCGGCATCCCACATCCCATCCATAATTGAACAAGGCATCAACTTTAATGATGCCAAACTCTTCAAACTATTCTGGGTCTGAATTTACACATGAGGTAACAGGATTTGTTAATCATTCTAAAATGTATTTCAGAGTATTCAGTATTTGGGAAAGAACCCAGGCAGACGTTCAACTATCGAATAAACATCAGCTAGTCATTTATTTATTTCTCTGTTGAATATTATCAATTTATTTTTAACTATAATAACTTCAATTATGTTCTAGCTGTATAGTTACCAGACAATTGAAGAACAATATTATCATTATAACATTGCTGGATTGATGGGCCTCATTGGCATAAGCTTTATTCCATGTTTTCTTATGGATCAATCACCATCATTCCCTTCCACTTGTGCGGTCATGACTTTTAGGATGTACCTATGATGGATGAGAACAGGACAGGAGAAGACAATCCTGCTTAGCACCTGTTGTGTTCGAGATTTCCTCAATGGCTTGAACCTCTATCATAAAATCATCCTTTAATAGATCAACAACTTCTAGCGGTCAGACAGATGTTCTGCTGTGAGGACAAAGTGATGTGACTAAACCTTATTTATTCTTGTTGAAGGCTCTGTTCAAATTTAATGAGATACACTTTTTTTTGCATTTAAGCAAGATGGACACAGGCCCCAAATATTATTGCCAAATGAACAATTTTCATTTGTGGATCCTTACACCAAGCAACGCATGTTAAATTAAATAGTTAACACGCATTTTCTTAAAAATTTTGCTGCTCCGGCGTGTGCCACTGAAATCACAGCCTGTTATGCAGAATAGTTCTGTAAAAAAGGTATTTGCTTCGATCACTGGTAGAATCACAAGAAGGAACTCAAATGAGTCCACTCCACTCAGTGGCGAAAGGGCTCTGGATTTTCAAGTAAAATGGGGGCACTGATTCGGGATAAAACCTTGGTGTGTTTAAAAACTTTGTTAGAGTTTAAAGAAGATGGTGGGATCTGGGTGACCCTCTTCTGTCCAAGCTGTCACTCACCTGGATGTTGGCTCTGCTCTGGTTAGTATTGGGAGCCAATCAGAAGGCACTCAGGATATACAACAACAACTTGAGCTTATACAACGCAGGGTAGTGTCTCAGAGCTTAACAATGGCAGAGCCTGACTCTGAGCCGTGGTGCCTTCCGCATGGTAGAACAGGAAGGTTTTCAAGCGCGACTCGAAAAAGGGGAGAGAGAGGGCAAGGCGGAGGGATTGAGGGAGAGTGTCCCAGCGTTTCAGGGCATAGTGGCTGAAAACGCAACCTCCGATGGTGGGGAAGAGGATGCGAGGGACGAGCAGGAGGCTGATGCTAGTCGACCGGAGGTGCTAGGTAGTGGATTGGGGAGTGAGGAGGTTGAAGAGATAGGCAGGTGTCAGAAAGTGAAGGGATTTGAACACAAGTGCGAGGATCTTGAAGTCAATCCATTCGGTGATGGGGAGCCAGTGGATATTTCCTGAATTCCCATACACAAAGCATCAATGAGATCTATTTCAGCATCCCAAACATTTCTATACTCCAACATTTCAAGATGAGGTTCAATATGCAATGCATTTGTTACTTTGGCTTATACTAAAGGTTAGCTTCTATTGCAAGTAATAACAAAATGGTTCAAACAATCGCTTGTGGATGTGCCAAGACAGTAGAACAAGAGGACATGGGGTTGCAACGGGCATTTGTAGAACAGGCACCAGAAAGTAGTTCTTCAAATACGTACATTTTCTGTAATGACATACATTATTCTGTAATGCAGTAGATGACACATATAACAAGTAGAAAGTGATTCATGTCACTCACTAATGTTAGTTACCTATACATCTTCGCAGTACAGAAAGCTCAAAATGTGTGAACTACATACCATGCAGAAGCACCACACTTCATAGGCAAACAGCAGACAATTTTGATAAAATATAAGTAAAAGAAAACTTTCTCTCTTTCTCTCTCTCTCGCTCTCTCGCGTGCGCTCTCTGTGGCAGCAGAGCATTACGAACTGAATCACAAAACTTAGATCAAACCACACTTCATAATCTAATGTAGTGAATCAATCCATTCTACAATCTGCAAATAACTATAGCCAGCTAGCCTGATGACTTAAACAAATTAAGCGTTATCAACTTTTACTGGTGGAGTCCTGCAACTCAGTGGTTAGAGCACTCGCCTCGTAAGCGAGAGACCTGGGTTTGATGCCCGGCAGGGTGAAAGTTTGGGCAAGTTTCCTTACTCCACACGCCTCTGTTTATCTAGCAGTAGTAGGAACCCAGTTATTAGTTGATTGGCGGATTGCTGTTCCAGGGATAATAATTCTTAAAAAAAAATTTGGTCACTCGATCCGGGACTGTTTGTAGGACACTGCTGCATTCAATTGGCTGCTGCGTTTACACAGTCAATTCACTTTACGGTATATTCTGTGAAGCGCTTTGAGGTGTCCAGAAGATGTGAAAAGCACTATATCAAATGCAACGATTATTGTTATTACTGCATATCCTCAATATTGTAAAATGGAATTGTGTCACCAACATATTTTTGACATACATCAACTTGTTCACAAACATTTCCACATTGCCTTTTTGACCCAAGACTTACAGTCGGTAACACATTTGCTCCAAATGAATAAAAAGTGCAGATCACATGGGTGTTCAAAGGTCACATCTTGACGAGATGTAATCATTTTGATGGTTTGTTCATAATATTTTTTGGTGTAGACAGAATTAAAATGCATGTCTTAAAGGAGGAATCACACATTATTTGGCCTTTTTTTTAAAAAAAATGACACAATAAAATACACTTGGTAAAATTTGTAACAAAATAAATTTCTGATGGAGAGACTTTCTTTAAAACAAACATAATATTAACCCAACCAGAATCAAATTACATTTCAATTACAGTGTGCCTTAATTGAAGCAGGTAATTTTTGAGAAATGTTGGGTACCATATTTATCCCTGTTTCAAATGATTTTAGTTTGGTTCTAACATATTGCTTTAATATTCATATATTATTAAATTAGCATGTTTCAATACTGCAAAGTTAGTTCTGTGACTGTATTGGTACAGGTTTCTAGCTATAATGCTAAATCCTGTATTGTGGAGTCCTGTAGCTTAGTGGTTAGAGCACTTGCCTCGCAAGCGAGAGCCTGGGTTCGATTCCTGGGCACGGCAAAATGCTGGGCAAGTTTCCTCACTCAAAATGCTTCTATTTACCCAGCAGTAAGTAGGAGCCCAGTTGTTAATTAATTAGCAGATCTCTCTTCCGAGTGCAATATCAAAACGTACCGGTCCGCCCTCACCTCCGCCAAATTGTCTTTCTAATCCAAGATAATCTTGGAGGCGAAGGACAACCCCAGGCTCCTATAATCCATCACCAACTAGCTCCTCCGTCCACCCACTTATGCCTCGCCCATTCTCTCCTCCAACACTGACTGCGAGGAGATGCTGGATTTCCTCAAGTCCAAAATTGAGGGGATCCGATTAGCTGCTTCCGCCCTCCCAACTGCCACTCCTTCCCCATCTCCTCTCCACACCCTGACCCCTACCCATCCCTCCCTCCACATCTTTGAACCTGTCTCCCCCTCCTCTCATCGCCAACAATTCAGCATGAAACACACCACCTCTCCCTTGACCCCCATCCCTCTACTTACTTCCCAGCTCCACCTCCTCACCCCTCTACTCTCCAACACCATCAATCTCTCCCTATCAGATGGCACAGTTCTCATCCCCCTAATATCAGGTATGATCACCCTCACCTTGACAAAACCTTTGCTGCACCCATTCCTGCCTTCTAATTACCAACCCATCTCCAACCTCCCTTTTCTTTCCAAGGTCCTTGAAAGAGTCATTGCTTCCCAGCTTTACTCCTTCCTCTCCTATCACTCCCTTCACGAGCCGCTCCAATCGGGTTTCCGTGCTGCTCAGAGGAGATGCTGGATTTCTTCAAGTCCTCAAGTCCAAAACTGGTTTGGTCAAGGTCACAAACGACATACTATCCATCTGTGACCAGGGCTCGTCTGCCTCCTCGTCCTCCTCGACCTCTCTGCTGCCTTCGATACCATGGACCACTCCATCCTCCTCCACTGCCTCTCCTCTCACCTCAGCCTTCAAGGTTCTGTTCTTGAATGGTTCAGGTCTTATCTCTCACACCATCTCCAATTTCTCTCCACCAATGATTTCTCTTCGAGCTCCACACAGTCTTGTATAGTGTTCCTCAGGGCTCTTTCCTCGGTCCCTTTCTCTTCAACCTTTGTATGTTCCCTCTTGGTGATATCATCCGCAGACATGGAATCAACTTCCACATGTACACAGATGACACCCAACTCTATCTCTCTGCCTCCACCCTCGATTCCAGGACAACTGACGTCCTGACGGACTGTCTGTCAGACATCAAATCCTGGATGAGTGCCAACGTTCTACAGCTGAATCTCAGCAAGACGAAGGCCTCCCAATTGGCTCATGCCAGCACCTCCACACCTCAGGCACTGGCAGCATCAGCTTGCACCTCAACAAGCCAGTCAGGAACCTGGGCATCTTGTTTGACCCTCAACTGTCCTTTCTACCCCCTATCCATGCCATAACCCGCTGTGGCTTTCTCCAGCTCTGCAACATTGCCTGACGCCACCATTACCTCACTCCTCAGGCCGCTGAAACCCTCAAACATGCATTCGTCACTTCAAGGCTCGACTACGGAAACACCCTCCTTGTCGGCCTCCCCAACTCTTCCCTCCAACGCTGCAGATCATCCAGAAGTCTGCAGCTCCTGTCTAGCATGGTCTTTATGCTGCAGCTCATGTCTTCTCCCCACCAGGCTCTGTGACCCCATCACCACCCTCACCCGGCTTCACTGGCTCCCCATCCCTCAGAGGATAGAATTCAAAATCCTCATCCTCACTTTCCCCCTCATACTCAAATTCCCACGGCCTTGCCCCCTCCTACATCTCTGACCCCCTATCAACCTGTCCGCTCCCTCCGTTCAGCAGACTCCCGCCCACCCCGCCCCACCATTGGCAACCGGGCTTTCAGTGTCTCTGCCCCCACCCTTTGAAACTCCATCCCACAATCCCTTCACCTTGCTCCCTCTCTTGCCTCCTTCAAGACATGTCTCAAGACCCTCCTTTTTGACCATGCCTTCAGCCATCCTCCTACTACCTCTGCCTTCCCTCATCCCAACCCTAACCCCACCACGCTCGGCTTCTGATCCTGACTGTTCAGCACCTTGAGACGTACTCCCGACGTGAAATGTGTTTTTCAAATGTAATTTTGTTGCAATAAATAAAATGAAAAAAATAATTTGGTCACTCAATCCATGACTGTAGGATACTTCTGTGCGCAATTAGCTGCCATGTTTCGACCACAAAATATACAGTCAATTCACTTTACATTATATTCTGTGAAGCTCTTTGATGTCTTGAAGATGTGATAAGGTGCTATATCAAATGCAAGGATTATTATTATTATTAAATCAGTTGAGTTTTGATCCCCGGATGGAATACGATATAGCGTTCTGGTCACTGCAACATGAAGGGACCGCCCAGGTCCTAGAGGCAGTGCAGAGGAAAGCAACAAGGGTGATCTCCACTGTTATAGGAATGTGTTGAGCAACAATTAGACAAGCTAGACTCTTCAGCCTTGAGAGAAGACAGGAGGTGTATAACATTTTAAATGGGATTGAAAAAGTAAACCCAGAACAATATTTTAGGTTGCACCAAGACAGTAGAATGAGAGGACATAGGTTTAGAGCTGCAAAGCACAATTACAGGACAGAAACCATGATGTTTTTCTTTACCCAGAAAGTAATTATTGACTGGAACAAACTGCCAAGATGGGTGGTTAAGCCTGGAACACTAGACTCATTTAAAAAACACAGCTTGATACTCTGATGGGAGGATGATAAGATGGGCATTCTGGAAGGACGAGATAATATGGGCCCAAACTAATCTTCTGATCTTGTGAGTGGAGTGTATTATCTGTCTAGCATGGTCCTTATGTTGCACCTAATGGTGCAATACTAACAGCATTTCGGACACAGGAACACTGTCCACTACCAGTGCTGTTGATTTGTTATTTAACAAGTCGATCAAGATTTTGGCTGGCAATTGAAAAGCAATAGAGTTTGATTTTCAAATCATGGCCCTTTACACTGGCTTATTTACAATCATTCATAGAATGCTTTATTAGGAATGGGGGATCTTGATTATGAGGAAAGGCTAGTGAGGCTGGGATTATTCTCATTGGAGCAGTGAAGGTTACGAGGAGACCTAATAGAGATCTTCAAAATCATGAGGGGATTTGATAGGTTAGAAAGGGAAAAACTGTTTCCACTGGTGGGTGTGTCGGTGACTCAAGGTCACAGATTTAAAATAGTCTCTAAAAGAAGCAGAGGGGAGGTGAGAAGAATTTTTTTCACGCAGCGAGTTGTTCAAATCTGGAATGCATTGCCTGAAAGGGTGGTGGAGGCCGATTCGATAACAACTTTTAAAAACGCGGTGGATGGGTATTTGAGGAGGACGGGTTTGCAGGGTTATGGGGAAAGGGCTGGGGAGTGGGATTGACATTAATTGCTCTAGTCAAAGAGCCGGCACAGACTCGATGGGCCGAATGGCGTCTTTTTGTGCTTTACGATTCTATGATTAGAGTTCTCTCATGCTTCCAGCATTCATTGGCAGGATAATGTAAAACAAAAACACTAATTGTTTCATCAAGCTAATTATTTGCATCAGTATGAAGAACATTCTCAGCATTCCGAATCAACAAAGATTTGTTCTCTGATGTCTGGAGCCAGCACGCAACGCAGTGTGATGGATGATGAGGGGCCATGGTGGTCTGAGTGGTCACTGACATGGGAGTGATTTGTCCCTTTTGTCATTATTTTTCTGGTAGCTCTACAACCCTGTAGGGGGTGACAATTGAGATCTTTTTCATAAATCTCTATGGTCAGCTAAGTGTTCTTCAATCACCACTAGAAATCTTATTTCATTTGCAAATGTTAAATCAATCCAATCATTAAAATTAAGTTTGGGAAGATAAAAATAATAAACAGCTAAAAAGACAAAGCAAAGGACCAGGTCACAATAACACAGGACACCATCCATAAATTATTCTTTAAAATGCATGTTGGGCACCAGAATAAAAGTCAATATCTTGCTGTTTTTACAATTATGAATAGTACTATTCTCTTAATTCTCAGATATTGTGTCTGATTATAAATGTAACAACTTTCTGCTTATCTTTAAAAGAAGCAGCATTCTGAAACAACATGAACGCTTAAGTAGTGAGCACATCTAATTTGGCAAACATTAAATTAATAAGAACTTATATAGGTGATGATTTTGTACATTTCCTTTACTTAAATAAGTTAAACCTTAGATTATAGCCAAAGATGACTCAAGCATTGTTCAGAATGCTTGTAAATTGCTAGTGTATTATACAGAAAATTATGCTGCCTATTATTAAATGCAATTGTGGCAGATTTAACAGGATGTGGCCCCAACACTAAACAGACTTTTTTCCCCCGTCTAAAAAGTTTAGTGCGTTACACTCCCATGCCAGATTTCTTTACAGTGGTGTCACTGTAAAATGCAGTTGATGACTCGCATAGTATAAATTATAGCAGGTGACAAACTGAAGTGCCAAAGGAAACAAAAGTGACTCTTGACATATGTGTACAAACTAATCAAAACATCTGTTCAAAATCAAATGATTTTCTTTTTTACTTGATTGTAACTCTTAAAGATTTTCATCTGGGTGAGTAAATAAAGTAGTTGGATACATCCCCACAATTTTCACCTCAATAGCCCTGTTTGCTCAACGTAAGTAGACATGCTTATTGCCTTGTGCGATATATTGAGACAGATTGTCACCAAAAGAAAAGAACTGCTACAACAAAGCACGCCCAGCTAGTATGACACCTGAGAACAAATGGAATTCATCACTGATATGGTACAGCAGATGGATTTGAATGTAAGGCAATCTTGGCACTGGAAACCATAGTTGCAACATTGTGAAGTTTGTGTTTTACCCAAATTAGAATGAAATAGGCTCTGTTTATTTTCTTCTTTCCCCCCAAATCCTGCCTTTGTCAATATTGTATTCATGTTTACATTACACAAGTTGAAGGGATGTCTAGATCATTGGTGCTAAGAAATATTCAACACTTGTAGTCTGTTAATGATTGTATTTTGCAATGTCAGATAATAACCACTAGAAAGTGCTCTTGATCAGTTCATGAGAAAAGTCAACACTGACCATTATGATATTAGACCTCTCTTGCTTTCTTTTTGTGCGAAAACAGGGCAGAAAGTTTCCCATTGATTTTATATGACACCACTGAAATAGCTTGTAGCTTTTCAAAATAATTTAGTTTCACATCAACTATTACAGGCGTTCAGTAATCTCCAATGCAAGTGTGAACAAAAAATTAAAGTTATTGAAAAGGTCATTTCCAACCAGTATCACAATTACATCCGTTCCATTAAGTTATATTGATATGATCGATAATACTGCTACACCAAAGGATATTTTATATGGAAATTAAAAGATTGTTTAAAACAAATCACATCAAATATTTTATCTTTTCTTTCAAAACTGTTCTTCTACAGATAGAGATTACGTGCACCCAATATTAGAACGCTTTACCGTATTCTATGCTACATTTCACAAGCTGTTCAATGTTTCCAATAAGGAAAAAAAATCAGTTCACCAATTGTACAGCAGGATTTCATTCTATTTCAAATAAGCAGCCTATTTAAATCAATTATCAGCTTAAAATGAGCAGCCTGATCTAATTAGTGTTAGCCCCTGGTGAATTAAAGAATGAAAGGGAGGTGCTTCACAGAGCTCATGAGATCTAATACCCCACAGGACACTATTCTAGTGACCACTGTGACAGACAGAGTCTCTGCAGGATGATGGTTCTTCTAAGTGCTTGATCATGCAGAATACTCCCAAGGCACAAAGATTCTGTTCAAAAGCCATGGAATTAAAAGGAGGATTTTCTGCAACACAAAACTCTTTCAAAATATCTACTTGACCATTTTACTTTATTCCAAACACGGTGCATCTAACATTTCTACAAGATTTGAATTCAGTTTTCCAATTTACAAATTATTGATCAATTTTAATTCAGTTGCATAACACTGAAATGTTAGGAAATATGACCAGAAAAAAACTAAGATTGCAACATCTTCCAACTGGAACACAAGGATTGTTGCCATGTTTTGGTTCTGATTACTTAATGAGCTAATAAAGATACAGCAAACTAATTAGCATAATGTTCAATATTTCAATCTCATATGATTGCACTATAATAACTGCAGTGTTAGGAGATATCCTCTTTAAGCAAGACCATTTGAAATGAAAGTCCACCTAATTTAATGTTTTTTAGCTGAAATAGCTCACAAATGTATTTCTGTATTTTCAATATTACAAAACATGATCCAATTATTTTTCTTATATTTTCTTTGTCAGGGGAGTCCAAAACTTGGTATTTACAACAGGATTCGAAAAGGTTTCATTAATATTGAGATCTGCAGGTAACCAGACTTATGTCATGCCAACTTCCACTTCCTATGTTCTGAATCATTAGGAAGTGGAAATTACCATGTCTATTTGCAGATATGGAGGAAAGGATTCAGGTGTTATTATTGATTAGTCATTTAAATGTTCTCATTGAAGTGAAGCTACTCACAACACAGCTAATCAAATATTGAACTAGCATCTTCAAGATATTTGACTGCAAGTCAAAAGAAGTTATTGTTGGAGAAGGATTTAAAATATTTGCCAACGAGATCTTGGATCTGTGGAACAGACCCAGTAAAGGTAGTTGATATTACAGTATAGGTGAGTAAACACTCTATGGACACAATGGAGTCGAGGGTGGGGTAGGGAAGTATTAACTATGGAAACAAGGAGACAGTTTGAATAGTGGAGATGTGAAATTGATCAATATTTTAGAGGTTTTGCTTCATTAGCTTTGGGAATCGAGGAGTATTTGTGCTGAACTTTCTCAGAGGAGATTGATTTTATGGGGGTTACAGGCCACAAAAGGGTACATTTTGTAATCTAAGGAATGAATGCATTTGATGGCGGTCTTTCATTCCATGCTATGTTGTTATTAAAGTGAACTATCTGGACATCAGCAGACCAGTGTATGAGGTCACCTGCGAAACAGTTCACCTTTAGGACTTCAGTACTAGTAAAGATCACCAGTGTCCGCCCACTTGTATACTTCCTGGCACCTGGGGAACCATCTTAAATTCAACTGGATTGCAGAGTCCTGCTGTATTAAGAAAGTAAATTAATTGCTATATAGACAGGCAAGCTACTACATTATCAACAGTAAATGGATCACAGAAATGGGGAAACTATTGCCAGAGGGTCTCAGTGACAAACTGTTGTCCACAGTTGGGCACAATTGTTTTGAAGTTTCCATACAGATATGGAACTGCTATTTGACATCTGGGTTTTGTTTTTGCTACCTATTTTTGCAGATAATTTCTTTGATTATCTTTTGTACAACTGCTCATTTTGGTCCAAATGATTCTATAATTCTATAATTCCAACGTATATGAATATAGACACACATCTAGAGTGGTTAAAAAAACAAATTTAAGATGTGCCCTATCATATCCAGTGTTTTTGTTTTGAAAGGGAAGTTGTTTTCAATATGCTCTCTCATTTACAAATGAAATATTTTCTTTGTGATTTTTTTCTTCTTCCCATTTGTTCAATTACATTAGATACTGAACTTGTGTTTAAAATTCACATGTTTCATTTGATAATGTCTGTTTATACACATATGTATTTTACAAAATGCTGTATGTAGCTATCTGGACGGCTCTAACACTTGATCTGATGTTCATGCAGAAGTCTAGAAGTGGGAGTCCCAGAGCTTTCGGTCACTCAAGTACATTTGCCTCAGATGGATGAGTCTCATCAGATCCTGACTCATTTGTTGGATGAAGTGATAGGTGGAAGTTGAGCGTACCATCCCGCTGAAGGAAATATCACTCAATTGGTGTTTGGAGCACCATGGGCAGTGGTCACAAGGAAGTTTGACACCCACTATTCAATTATTCGCAGTGGAAATTCATGCATGGTGAGAAGCAATCCAATAGAGATGAGGCAGAAAAAGTAATTTTCAGGTGAATTGCTCTACATGGTACAACATCTACTCTACTACCAACATATGCCCTTAATGCTTCATGCTCCTAAGGATCCAATTGCTTGCACTTCTACTATGATATATAAACTAAGATATCTCTGTCATTTTAAGTATTAACTGTCAATCTAATAGTGCATCTAGATTCAACAGTTGTAATCTTAGCTAAATGTTCCAAATGATGTATTGATCACTTCTGAAAACCAGTAACTGATTTAAATTTGGTGCTAGCGACTCGAAAGTGAGTTTCCAATCCATTACATTATTTAACTGAAATATACAACATTATTCCAGAGAGCAATGTGTATTGGTTTGTGTTGAGATACAATCAATATTTTCACCAGTGAAGCTAACGATGTCATAACAATAATGTTACAAGCGAGATTTTATCAATTTTGTGACTCTCACATCTTATAGTTCTCACGTCTGTATGTAGTACGTATTTAAAATACAGATTTCAAACTCATTTGTGTTTTATGACTTCAGAAGTATAGGCAATAGGAAATGTCTAAATGTATCGTCACAGTTCTCAGACCACACACATGGTATAAACAGTGATACACAGAGAGATAAAGCAGATTAATCATGAATCCTATCAGACCTCACTAAAAGCAGATGCTCCTAATCACACCAGACTGTATTATGCTTCAGCATATTTGCTAGGATCCAACATCTGGCACATAATGGAGGCAGCATGTCCAACTCGGTTCACACTGAACTCCTGCAGGGTCAGCTTTTACTAACCTTTAGTTCCCTATACAAAATTCCAAAATTAGCACTGCAGACTACTAAAAAAAAGTCACACATCAGTATTGCATATAAGTACCTGAGATATAAGACAAGCATTAAAACTGAAAATACATCATCAGGATTTAACTTCTCTCCAGAAATTTTTCATACTTGACCATATCTTGGAATCTTGCTGGGCAACAAAAGGGCATTTATGTAAGTTCTTCAAATTCTTTGGTGTGAAAGGGCCATATGGCACTATTTTAAAAAAAACAACTACTGTTCCACAACCGACAACATTCTAAAAGTTAAGTTGCTGATTGCTGATTGAAAATTGATCAAATCCTTTCCAGCAAAAGTGGCTTACTTTGGCAGAGTTTTTTTTACATTGGAAATAGTTCGTGTATTTTGTGTATCATATACAGTATTGTATAGTTTTTAAAAAAAAAAGAATATTTAATTGATGAGGCGATAGAGTGTACTGGTGATGTGTGCAACTCCACGGCTAAACTCCAATCTCAGCAACATCATGGTTGCAGATGCTAAGATGAGACCACTTGTTCTAACACTGGTGAGAGAGAAAACCCAAGAAAAGTTGGTTCTCAGGGCCACTCATGTGCCTTATGGTGGATTCACGATAGTATTGGGACCAAGTCAGTGCCCATGCTTTCAGCGCAACTGGTGTACAGTTCAGCTTTATTCATTTCTCCAGAACAAGTGGTTATGTGAATCAGTTCTCACAAAGGAATTGGCCCAAAGGCAAAATAAGCAGAGTAAATGGACAAATCGCACAGCTCAGCCTACTAAGCAAAGCTGAAGGTCCCAGGAGGGAGAATCCAACCTTCCTTCCTTATAATCAGTCATTACTCATGTTTTCAGAGTTGTACATTCTTAACTTTTGAACCAAAACAAAATGGCAGTAAAGCAACAAAAACTGTAAAATAATTTGATGTCTTTCATAGGCCAGGTGTCAATTTTTAAAAAATATACACATATTTTATTTATTACACTATTTATCATGAAAAGGAAATTGGACAGTGCATGTCCTGTGGTACACAAGCTCATCCTCTCTGATGCTCTTCTGTTTCTGGTGTGTCATTGTAAAATTCATTTGAATGATCATTGATCTGGCAGCAGATACACTGTTTTGCTTTGCAAAAAGACCTTAAACATGCCAAGAATGCACTGAAGTGCCTAAATGGTAAAATAGGCAAATGTTGTAGTATGATAACTTTTGAAACAATTGAACTTTGAGTTGTAGAATTTAATTTTATTTCTAAGAAGAATGTTCCGTCCGTATAGAAATACATATGAAATTTCTAGAACCAATCTCACTGAAAATAATATTAACTTTCAATATCCATAAATTGAAAACCTGAAAACTAGATTAAATGGAGGAATTACTTCACCAACAACAAATTACACTGTAAAAAGTGTTGTCTTATCTACAAGTTGAACTGGTATAACCTTTTTGTAAAATCTAAAACAAAAGGCTAGTAGCTAAATATACACAGAGTGGCAGGAAGTTGATTCATGCTACAACTGTCCATATGGCAAATTTCCAATTTCCGCAAAGCTATAAAGCAGTGCTTCCAACACAGGAAAGAGGGCAAGTCAATCTGTGTCATTCTCACGTTTCCTTGGAGGTGTGTTACAGATTAACATTGGTAGAGGCCTAAGAGCAGGTTGTTTGCCTCCTCCTCAGTGAGGGGTGGATTGCAGTGGTTAGGGTTGGAGAAAAATAAGATAACAAAATGGGTCAGGAAAAATACATGATATTAAAAGAAAGCCAAATAATTGGGTAAAATACAACTTCAATGTAAAATCTGCCTAAGGCATTTCACTAAAATGACCAGGTTAAATTTAATTAATGCTTTTGTCAATTGATTCAGTGGGCTAACATTTCAAGAGGTTGCTGCCAATCCCAGACCTGTTGCCTAATTCCTAAAAATTATCAAAACATGTAAGAGAAGCATGACTTGCATGCAATGTTTTAGATCACATGGATAGCTTGTCTAACATCAGCCACTATTTCCTGAAAGTCTGCATGCATAGAATATAGTCAGCATAACTTTGTTAGGACTGTATTGTAGTTGCTAATCAAATCTTTTAAAGAACATTAAACAAGCCATCAGTACTGATGAACTACAAGTACTTCCAGATAGCATATCCATCCTTGACCTTTAACCTGGACACACACCTGTGAATATCTACAGGATACATCACAATAATGGAAATTTACTAGAATTGTTGATATTTCTTGATTGCTACATGTGGTTTGTTATTGTTGTGTTCAGGAGCTGGAGGCAGTTACTAGAGATTTTTATGTTTATTATGCAATCACACAAATTTTTCAGTGCAGGAACTATATGAAGGCAAAATGATAGTTCAGGAGAAAAATGTTATGAAAGGCTATTCTATTTCAGAAGGATAAGTGTAGAGATGTTTTAAAATGAATACTTTTCTACCAAAGTGGTAAACAGTATCTCAGCACCTAAATTTATAGAGTATATATATAAAACAAATCTTGGTTCTCTTCTACTTGCTTACTTCTTTTGACTTGAACGTTTTGATCTTATTAAGCAGAATTTTGCACACGGAGATGCAGATGTGCTCAGCCATTGTTTATAAGGCCAAAATGAATAAGTATAATGCCAACAAAATGCATTTTATTGAAATGTTAACTTCAAATAAAAAGTTTGTTCTGATACATTTGTATTTAACCCTTAATTTCTTGGTCATTATGTAAATTGCAAGGATTATTGTTATAAATAGTTTTTTTCTAATCCGGTTTCGTTATAAATGTTTTTAAACATCGCGTTTTCTTTTCCCTTTCTTGACTCCCACAAGCTACTTACTCTACTTTAGGACTAAATCTTCCATTTCTAATTTGTCTCTTGGGACTGTTTGTTCCCTGCTTACGCACCTCCCCGATTTAAGCTAAACTTGATATTTGGTCACGCATTATACACATCTACACAGCTGATTATAAATATGCTAAGATATTGGTTTCCTCAATGCACCCTATTTTTCCTTTCAGAACATGGATATTATGTCCATGCAGCAGCAACCTGGGGAAACTAAGGCCTAAACCATCAACACTGGATGTGGGGATATGTTTGAAAAACTCAGCACAATGGCTTTCTGCAGAGCTGGACCACTCTTACTGATGCAATTTAAGTTTTTTTTTCCTTTCTAAAATTGAACAATTGAATGTTAGACCTACTGGGGGTATTATCAGTCATGCATGCAGTTCACATTACTATCCACAATTGTGCATAGTCGTCATTTACATATTAAAAATTGCCTCATAAATAGTGCATAATGCACACAATATGAACATTTTTAGTGTTGCATATGGGAAGTCAACAAAGATTATGTCTTGAGAACTCCGAAAAGAATAATTTATTCCCTCATTTTAGTAATGGAATTGTAAAAGCACAAACTCCAAGCCTATTAGGTCATTATAAACTTTCTAGACCAGCTCTTACCTATATTGTTTATCAGCATTATCTTAATTTGAAGGATAACCTTACCAAAGAAACACAAAAATGAAACTAAAATGCAGATATTTGTGCTACTTTTTAATAAATATTATTTATTGCATTTATTATTTGGGAGTCAAAAGGGGGAAAAGAAAACGCAATGTATGAAAACATTGATGATGAAGCTGGATTAGGAAAAAAGCAATTTACAATAATGGTCAATATTAATCTGTCAGCAATTCTAATTTGTGTCCCACTATCATTGGTAATTATTAGGACATTGCCTACAGACACAAAATAATGTAGTAAGGTGTATATGCACACCCAGGGAATTAGAGGCATTCCCTATGTAGAATGTGAAGTGAGTGACCTACTAGACTCACACAATGAAAGCGAATATGAATGCAAATGGAGCCTGTTTGAATGATGCTATGGCCCAACGCTATTATTCACACAAAGGGTGGACTCAAGTCAATAGTTCTGCTGCAAATTCATTGTGACTGTACTCTCATCAGTCCACCCAATCTAGTTGATGTCCGAGTGTTTGAAAACCACAACATTTACAATTCACATTAATATTTTTAAATAACGGTAATGCAATATTACATTTATAATCAGTTCTGTCCATTTGGACTTTTGTGTTGACTAGATAAGGAAAATGTGCTTCTTTCATTTTGCAAATCTCAATTAATTAAAACTCCTTTTAAATAATTTATGGGGAAAAATATCCAGAAAATCTTTGTTTAGTCAGAGCATATTGCACTTTATTAGCTGGAAAAGAGGTTTTAAGAAGACCTTTTATGGAAGAACTGAAGTGTCAGCGATTTCAGACAAAATTAATTATTTCAGCCTGATAAACCTTTTCATCTATTTGACTCCTTATACAGAAAAGCCAATTAATAATGTCAAACATGCTTTGCCTCCTGGGACAGGCAAGAGCTGACGAGTCTGTTTACTGTGGAGGGGGCAGAAGAATGAGCTTCGTGTAAAAGTTTCTTAATCACGACACACCTGTCAAGCTCATTCTCATTATCTGTGTACAGAGGGCAAGCTTCACTTTGTCAGCAGTGGTTTTCGAAGAACTAACAATTGCCTGGGGAAGCGTAGAGGACTGTCGGCTAGTAGATGATTCACTTAATTACCAATCAGAACAGCAGAAGTGAATTCCTAAAGTATTACCAAAGACCAGCTGGACTACTACTAACAATTTTGGAGTTGTACCTGTAATAATCTGGTCCAACGAGATGAAGATAAGAATTTATTATAACCAGCAATATTTAGTTAATCAAGAAAAGCAGGGACTGTATTGATGTACACCGATGACGTAAAATACATGACTAAAGTAATTTAAAATATTCAGTATCAAAGGGCAGATTGGTGTAGCCTGATAAACATATGAACAAGTACTTTTCTATTAGTATAATTCAGGACCGTCACACAAAGAATGGACCTAAGGTTTTATGTCTCCATTCTGCAAGTATACATTCATTATATAGATTGCAAATAAATACTCACTGACTGACAAGTCAACCTCTGAATAAATCTTGGTAATATCTTTAGTGTCATTTGATAGCAATGTGCAAATCTGTAGGGACATGCCATTGAAAACAAATATCTTCTTGTTAAAAATGGGAAAGCCCATTGAAATAATTAAAGATCATTAGTTTGGGAAAATTGTGCATGATAGATCTCGTTCTTATTTGTTTGATTTACAAATCTGCAATAATAATAATCATAATAATCCTTGCATTTGATATAGCGCTGTTCACGTCTTCTAGACGTCTCAAAAGTGAATTGACTGTATATTTGTGGGCGAAACGTGGCAGCCAATTGTGCATGGCAGTGTTCCGCAAACAATCGTGGATTGAGTGATGGAATTACTATTTTTTTAGGGATTATTATCCCCGGAAAAGCAATCCGCCATTCAACTAACAACCGGGTTCCTATTTAATGCTAGGTAAACAGAGGTATGTGGAATAAGGAAACTTGCCCAACATTTCGTTGTGCGGGGAATAGAACCCAGGTCTCTCTATAGAGAATATAGAGTGTTTGTGGAATAAATAAGCCATGCAATTAATTATCTTGATTTACAAGAATGGATAGTACTTACGATCAGTACTTTAGTCTGCAGTAGTGAAAGATTTTTTCAAAAAAANGTTGGCTTGTCTTCTTGTACAAATTCTATCTTTCTTACTCGAAATGAAAATAAACACTCTATTCATGAAATATAATTACTATACAAGTAGCATAAATTCTGCCTTTTGCTGAAAAATAGCTCTTATAAACACACACAGGCAAAATGCATTTAAATGGCAATAGTTTTTCAGGAAAGATGTAATTTAACAAATTGTGTTGGCTATTTGTGGTTTGTTGGCAGCTACTTGATATTCTTAAGTGGAATTTACCTCCCTTTACATGAAATTATATGAACCAATTCATGAAATATACTCAATAATTACATTGTAAAACAGTATATTATGATATTAAGGAGTAGCTTTTCAATTTTGGGGTGTCAGCCAGGGGTCTGACACATACAGAAACCCATCACAATGCTTAAGAATATCCAAACCAAACTGAGAATTCCCTGCGTCCCATCTATTCATGGAAATTCCAGAGATAGATTGTTGGAATGGAATATGCACTCTCTCTCTGAAGGGACGTATTCTGTTAACCTAATTCCGGAAAGTATTAGGCATAGGTTGGCAAGAGACATAATAATAATAATCCTTGCATTTGATATAGCGCCTTATCATGTCTTTAAGACGTTTCAAAGCACTGCATAGAATATACTGTGAAGTGAATTGACTGTATATTTTGTGGGCGAAACCATTGGGTCCCCAAGTCATGGCTTGGGGACTACAGAGTGTGCATTAGGGGGAACTGCTGAAGTCTAACCAGCTAAAACTGCACAGCTTGCCTTTGATATCGCTGTCTGGCAAGCTTGCCCACTGCTTGTCCAGCTAGGACCACCTCTTAGGACTTTTGTCTGCAAGTGCAACAGGAGCTGAGTGGGATGATTCTCTGCCCCCAGTGACTGGTCATGGTAGTACATGTTGTAGTTAAATCAACAGTAACTCATCAAATACAACTCGTCAAAAGCAAGGATTATTATATTTATTTTCCCCATCCCTGGGGAGTTTCTTTTTCTCATGTTAGGCCAGTAAACAGATTATTTCACTACACAACATTTCAGGGTGAATTGAAAGATCTGCACGCCAGCTAGCCTGTTTTTAGATGCAGTATCTATCAGATAACCATGTAGCACCACCGAAGATAATTATTACCAGTCTACAGACTCATATGTTAACATTCTGTTATCTGTAGAAAATATAAAAGGGATAAAGGATAAAAATTACACACCTGAATTTTCCTATAACCACTTCTTTACTGTTTTCTCAAACATTTTCTGATCAGCCAGGTTGTGTGCATGGAGTTTGGAGGCTATTTAAAAAATATATACCATTGAATCGTCTTTAATATTGCTTCCAGAGCAACTCTACCAGGTGCTACAAGTGAGAAATTGGTCTTTCTGGTCGGCAGTCCATTGATGCCTGGAAAATGACTCTCTATTGATGAACAGCTCTCACCTATCAAGAAAACATGCTAAGGAGTTCACAGTAGCTCTTTATAAATGGGTTAACTACTTAATCATCCATACATGAAGATGAACATTGGACCTAATTCATTAAAATCTGCAATAAAATGTATGTAAAAATAAATCACCCTATATAATAATAATAATCCTTGCATTTGATATAGCGCTTTTCACGTCGGGAGGACGTCCCAAAGCGCTTCACAGAATACACTGAAAAGTGAATTGACTGTATATTTGTGGGCAAACGCGGCAGCCAATTGCGCACAGCAATGTCCCACAAACAGTCGTGGATTGAGTGACCAAATTATTATTATGTATTAATGGAATATTGAAATGGTGATGTGATGTTTCCATTTCTGGCCTTTAGTTTTGACTGCCAGAAGGAATAAGGAGCATGCAACCTAAACAATCTGTCTATGAAAGCAAGGTCTCATTCTTCAATATTAATCACTAAGAATTTATTTAGTTACTAAATATCTTACTTTTGATATTTTCTGGAAGCAACATTTAATATAAAAAATGCAGCACAAATCACTGCTACTTCAAAAATATGTAACATTATCTTGAATTAGTTAACAGTTGAAGATAATGAATTTAACTGGTGCCTTTGACAAGAGAATGGTTCATAAAGAATGATTGAAAGAATGGAGCAACTAAGTAAATTGGACATGTTCCTGCTGGAAAAGAGAAGATTTAGAGGTGATATGATTGCTGTCTTTAAGATTCTAAAGGGGCTAGACAATGTAGCTCATGATAGACTGTTTCAACTAGTCCAGAATAGTAAAACCAGAGGACATGGCCTGCAATTGAAAGGGAACAAATTCTACGCAAACACTATTTCAGTGAGGAAGTAGCAAACCTGTGGAACAGGATCCCTAGGGAAATAATAATGATAATAATAATAATCCTCACATTTGATATAGCGCTTTTCACGTCGGGAGGACGTCCCAAAGCGCTTCACAGAACACACTGTAAAGTGAATTGACTGTATATTTGTGGGCGAACGCGGCAGCCAATTGCGCACAGCAATGTCCCACAAACAGTCGTGGATTGAAAATGACCAATTTATTATTGTTTTGGTTTTTTTTGGAGGGATTATTATTAGGCTCTGTGTGGAGTAAGGAAACTTGCCCAAGGTTTCGCCCTCTGCCTGGAATTGAACTCAGGTCTCTCGCTTGCAAAGCGAGCACTCTAACCACTGAGCTACAGGACTCCACAAATGGCTGAAGCAGGAAATGTTGATTAGATAGATTTATTTTAGGGAATAACATTATGGGATATAGTACATGAGTAGCTTGGTACATGTATACATGTGACCACCAGGAAGGCAAACTATATGAACCTTGGTCTTTTTTTCGTCCAACATTTCTTATGTTCTTATATGCCATAAGAGGGTGAACTCTACTGAAATACCATGAAACCTGCTATGAAAGGCACAACTGTCGATGTGTAGACTTTGGTGCTCTGAGAGAAGTGATTTTCAGTCCAAAATCACAAAGATTTGGAAGGTACAATCAGGACTCAAAATGATAATATTGGTTAGATTTTATCTGTCTGTCAGTACATAGTCTCCTACTTTTGCATTAGATTAAGTAGAAGGGTAATAAGTAACAATGGGAATGATGACAGGTCTCATATCTGTTTGTTTCAGAAGTTGCTACTTTTCAACCTAAATTTCATAGACGATTGTTTAGGTCCCATACTCCTTATGACCATTTCACCTGGCAGTCAAAACAAAAGGCAAGAAATGGAAACATCACATCACCATTTCAATATTCCATTGTAAATTTGCCATGATAGTTGGACATTTAATAGGTGAATTACAAGGAAAGGTTTTGAGGCGAGACTCAAATCACAGCAAAGAAAATTATTCTTGAGCTCAAAAGCCCAACTAAATACTTATGATGTTGTCAGAGAATATTTGTTCTCATTCATGGGAACAGAATGAATTTGGCCGATATCTACAAAAAGAACAAATAATAATTTATAATAAACCATATCAAAGGGAAGTCATGACACACAGGACAACATCTCAGGTGTCTATAATCTTCCTGTAGGACTTCCCCATTTCCCATTGGTATGTGGAAGATAATAATAAAGAAGAAGAGTACTGGGAGTCATATATGGTTGGGGGAATATTAGAGGAAGTAAGAGGGCAATAGAAAGCAGATTGCAGACAGCAGTTAGCAGGATCTGAAGAATATTTTTAGCTATGTTAGCATAGAAAATGTGTTAAAGACTAGACAGTCCTTTAAGCGATTAGTCAGAAAGAGATAGAGAAGATCAATAGATGACACATGTGTTGAATAGATTTTTCACATCAGTTTTCACACATGAAGACCAAAATCAAATTCCCAAACCAGGCGTTTTAGCTCAGGAATCTTTAACTAGGGTAACTATCAGTTGAGCATTTGCTTTGAACAAACTCAAGTAATTGAGTATCTGCCAGACACTCAAGTTAGAAGGAACACATAGGAACAGGAGGGCAACATTCAGTCCTTCAAGCCTGTTCTGCCAGTTTATTAGATCATGGCAGATCTTTTAATCCCATTTCCGTGCTTTTTATCCACACCCTTTACAACCCTTACTTCTCAAGTATCTAGCTCCCTTTTAAACTTCCCAATTGATTCTGCCACTATAGTGAATAGTGAAAGTGTACTTCACATATTAGCAATTATAAAGTTTAAGCAGTTCTGTTTTTGCTCTTTGCTCTTTGATAGATCTTTGTGCTTTTTTTTGGTATTCGCTCTTCACAAAACTCATTTGTTTTTAAACTTTTGATGGCCCAACCTACCATACCAAGAGAAGCATAAGGCAACTGTTTGGTTCAAGTCGAAATAATGCTGCTCACCTGACAGTCATTCTTCTGAATCAGCAACAAATGTAAAATAAGTTGGTAAATAACCCAGGACTAAATGAAGGAAAACAGGTAGAACACAATTTATTAAATAATTACAGCTCAGGGAGTTTCCAGATAATGAAATATTCCTCTCAATCAAAGAATCCCATGAACATTTTTGTTGTCTTAGCTGAAGGATGTGGTTTAACTTTTCCTAAAATGTCGGTATGAAGAAAGTTTTCCCCCAAAGCACCAATTGCCAATAACTTCAAATCCAACCTATAATTTCTGCACATACATAGGAAGTGAATTCCAGGCAGCCAGTTTACATAGTTCTGTATGTGCACAGTAATATATACTAATATCCGCAGGGGAGAAAGCCCATTGAAAACAAATGTTAACAAATTCAATTCATTGAAAAATCCATCTGGGCATTTCCAGTTTCATGAAAAAGAACAAATAAACTTTTGTGATGAAAGGCAGACCCAGGAAATCAACTCCATTCCACAACTGGGAAGAAAGGGAAGAAAGGTGACATCACAACACACAAGCAGAAATGGAAAGAACACATGCATCTGGCAAAGGGGGAAAATGATGACGAGTGAGTCTGGGAACTGCAGGGCATTAAATGGAGGTCAGATAACAATGGTTCTTACCTCTTGATTACTGCAGATGATAGCCAGTTAAGTAAAGAATGATGTATCAAAAGAAAAAGATCTGTAATTTATGAAGCACACTGGTAGCTTAAAAGGCTGAACACCTATTATATGGGCAACAAAATACAGCAATTCAACTTAACAATTTAATTTAACTTAATAATGGTAATTGGCTGAGGGTGAGTAGCTGTAGCATCAGAGATCCTTTGGGGGTATCATCTACTCAGCAAAGTGGAAAGATAGCTCTGGCTCACTGCATGTCTATGGCATTAATTTAACCATTTTCAAGAAGGCAGACACCCATACCTGATGACTGTGCACCAATAAACATGACCTTGATAATCAGATGCAAATTGAAAGATTACCTGTATGAAATCAATCAATAAATTAATACTGACAACGTCAGAAAGTGTAGATCTTGCCTGATCAACCTTGCAGAGTTTTGTTTTGAGGATGTGACATCCCAGTTGACAAGAAGAAAACAGATGATGTTATATACTGGACTTACTAAAGGGTTTGTTTACAAAAGTCGAAAGATACTGTCATCTTGCTTCCTTCTTTGTAAAAAGTATTATACGCGAGACTTCTTTTATGAATTGATATCACTTAGCACCAAAGGTAAGACATTGGACAATGTTTAATAATTTGTTAAGAAGGAAGGAAATGGTAGTTGTTGGTGAAGTTAGTTCAAAATAAGAATGTATTGAATTGGTTGCTTCCGGGATGCATGCTGGAAACCTTCCCGTTCCTAGTATACATAAATGACCTTGATTTGCAAACTCAGTGTAAGATAATTGAATCTGCAGATTTTTTATTCTAAGCTAGGGGAACTGTAAAATCTGCAGAGGCAGCCAAAATTTAAAAAGTCTCAACCGGCACCTACACAGATCACTGCCAAATTAAGTTCAACATAAATTAATACAAGATAATGAATATAGTAAAAATAAGAAGTACGATGGATGGTATAACGTTGACGAGGGGGTTATTGAAAGGGATCCCAAGGGTAGAAATTTGATTTTTTGCTCACCTTGTTTGAATAGTGTGAGGCAACAATAATTCCCAAATCAGTGGGCATTCCTTCAGAGTTACAAACCTCTAACATCAGGAAGTATTTCTTTACACAGAGGATGACTAACATCTCGAACATCTTGCCAGGAAGATTGGCAGAGGCCGGAACACTGCACTCGTTTAAGAAATAGCTTGATGTTGTAGCTTGATGGTGGAGTCCTACAGTATAGTGTTTAGAGCACTTGCCTCGCAAACAAGAGGACCTGGGTTCGATTCCTGTGCAGGCAAAGTTTCCTTGTTCCACACACCTCTATTTACCTAGCTGTAAGTAAGAACCCGTTTTTTAGTTGATTGATGGATTGCTTGTCTGGGGGTAATAATCTTCTAAAAAAAGACTGTTTTGGGGTCATTGCTTTGCGCAATTAGCTGGCACAAAATATACAGTCAATTCACTTTACAATATATTCTGTGAAGTGCTTTGAGATGTCTCAACTGTGTGATAAGGCGCTATATCAAATGTAAGGATTATTATCATTATTATGATATTCTGATGGGAAGATGGTAGGATTGGCATTCTGGAAAAATAAGAACAAAATAGCTTGAATCTCTTGTGCATTTATTTTGAATAAAAAAGATTATCTTTTATATACTAGAAAATATTCTAATATATACATATTTGTTTCCCTTTTCAATATTATAGATGATTTGTGCACCATCCTGTCCAAGGTGTGGTGATTCTTCTTTATTCTTTGCAATGTACAAATTTCCTTTGCTTACTAGCTAGGCAATAATGTGTGATGCACATTTATAAAGGTGTGCTTAGTTACAACCATTCAATGAACATTGGATCGAAGCATAGATCTGAAAAGTACTCACTTGTTTTTCGTGAGTATTTCTTACATATTTTGATCCAGCAGTAACACAGCAAAATCTTATTCCAAGCCAAATAATGAAACAAGAGCTTCTTGTTTCAGTGAAATAATTCATTAAAGGGAAAGAGTAAGTTATCAAGAGCTAAAATTTCTTAAAAAGGTAAATCAATCTTATATCTATGAAGTAAGAAAAGTTTTGGGGGCCAGAAAGTCTTTATAATCTTAGCCTTTAGACCAAAAAGTAAGATTGTTCAGAAATATAGAAAATTATTAAATTCAGTCTTAATATGTTTTATACAGTTTTAAAAACTCTTAAACCATGGGACTAAGACACAGCTTCAAAACAAACTTCAGTAGGAGAGCATCATTTAGTGCTTTCTTATATTCATCATGTATAAAATTATATATTGTTATGGTCATTTATCATGTGTATCATCTAATGATATATAAAAGAAAAAATGTTTCTCATAAGTTGAAGCTCAATGTTTGTGCACTGCACTAGGCTGTGTAAACTGAATCACACAGACTGAACCAAACAGCATGGAGTAAATCCTGATTAGTCCCAGCACTGAAATTGATGGAGTGTAGACAAACAGCCTAATACCCAAATTTATCCAGGTCCCTCTGAATTCAGTCAATCTATTATTGTTAAGTCTGTTATTTGCAACTCCCTCCAGTTTAGCAACAGCAGTAAACTTAGATAAACTGTCCTATTTCAAAATCATTTATATAGATAACATTGGCCCTAGCACTGATCTCTGAGGCATCCCACTATATTTTTCCCCACATCGATTCAGCTCATTTGACACTACCCATTGCTTCCTGTGATCTAACCAATTTCTAATTTGCATCAACAGCCTATTCCGTGCTTTTCTGCCTTGTGGGCTAATTTGCAGTGTGCCACTGGGCCAAAAATGTTGGCAATATTTAAATACAGTATATAACATCCACTGTTTCCCTTATCTATAGTTATTTTATTTCTTCAAAGAGCTCTAAAAGATTTGTTATTTGATCTGCCTTCCATAAAGCTATGCTGGGTTGTTCTTTAAATTCTATATTTTAATATATTTCCTCCTTTAGGATGCCTTCAGCAGATGTCAAACTCATTGGCCCATAGTTCCCACATCATCCTTTTTGTTCCCTTTGTAAACTCACATTAAATTCCTTGTTCTTCAATATTCAGGCAGCACTCTCACTTTTAATGAATCCATATACATGCCTGCCAGAACATGTTCAATATCATCGGCCACTTATGTAAGTACCCTTTTGTGCACTCATTTCTGGGCCTGTGGGAAGGGGGCGAAATTCCGTTATATAAACATAGCTGCCGAAAACTGGTCAGTATGGTATTGTCGTAAAAACATTTTACCACAAAATCCATAACACAGGAAAATTGCAGTTGTTATTGTTAGTCTCTGGAACATTTCAAAACGCATGGCTGCCTCACAGCCAATCGCACATCAAAGCTCTAGGGCCTGATTAACAAGTAAAACAAGGTGATAGTTAGTGCTGGATTGCTCTGCTGCATATATGCACAGGTCAATGTGAAATGGCACTGCACAAATGGATTACATTGGCAGATCAAAAAGGATGTGGTGAGGGAAGCAAAGGAGGCTGAGGCCCAGCACATCGAGAGGACCTGGCAGAACATTCGCAGAACAGAACATGGCCTTCAGGCATAAACGTTTTGGCACAAGTAACATCTGCATCACAGAAGGGCCATGGCCTTGTAGCAAGTCATGCACCATTCCTTGTTACTGCTGATTCTGCTACATTCAACCCTATGTGTTATACAGCATATGGTAATCAATGGTGGCACTCGCTGTAAAATGTTGGTATTGAAGGGAGATCGAACAGATGAAGGGCTAGTGCGAAGGTAGGTTCAATACAACACAATGCTGCAGACACTATCCCCTTTGAAGTAGAGCCCCTTCAGTGCATGTCATCCTAGAAATAGGGGCCATCACAATGCTGAAACATATGAATGTGAATGCTTACTTCGCAGAGGAACATTGCAGATTACGAGGGCCTAACTTTGACACTCCATTGTTGATGGCAGAGGCCATCCTGGCACTTTTTCACCACATGTGAAGGTGAGGAGCAATTTGTTGCTGCAGCACAGCCACGTATCTCCACAAGATACGTGCAAACAACCTACAGGAATGTGGCATGTAAGTTTACCTGCTGCATCTTAATGTATACCTAACATTATGTCACTCATCTAAATTCACCTTTTCTACGTGAATGGAATTGACGCCTTAGTTCCTTGTCCTTAATGTTCCTTAATCAGTTGCTCAGTCTCCTTTATCTTATTTATATACCCCAATAGGTCCTCTGATCTGCCCATAGACTTATATTTAAGGAAAGCTCTGTTTTATGTCCATATTTCCTGCGTTATCTACTTTGTTGCCCATATTGGTTTCCCTTTTACTGAACTTTTTCCCCCAAGGGGGTTGAAGCCAATGTATTACAAAGCTTATGCAATAGGCTGTTCGGCCGTTTCTGCCAAATATACTGTATAACACACAGGGTCGAATGTAGCAGAACCTGCAGTAACATAGAAACAATTGATCCTGTGCAAATTCAGGATTGCTATTTGTTTAAGTCACTTTGCTCTCTGGCAGAAGAAAGCCCCATTGTGTTTGTACAGACCTTTTAGTGTGAAACTCACATCACTGGCCTGTGAAGGCGGATTTAGAGCTCAGCCTGCCTACAAACAGAAAACGTGGGGGTTGGTGCTGCCATTTCAAAAAGGAGTCTCTCTCTCCTGTGTCTTTTAAAAATGCAAAGGTTTAAAAAAGAATTTTGAAGAGCCATGTTACATTTCTTTGCCTTTTTAAATATATATATATATTTTTACTGAAATAATGAGAACTGATATTATTTGGGCACTGAGTCAAATTGAGTTACTTATTGCCTTAATTCAATGCATAGAATCAGGAAGCTGAATTTACAGCAGGAGATACGATCATTAGATTAAAAATCTTTAGGTAGCTCATCCTTGTGCATGTGAGTTCATCTGTCACACACAACCAGTCTCAGTAGCCTCTGCCAACCCAAACCCTGAAGTACAGGCTATTTGAAGCAAAGTGTTTTAAGTCAAAAGTAATGTACAAAAATATCTTACCTTTTTCTTTAAAAAGGAATTTCCTTGGCGCAGCCAACAGTCTAAATATTATGTTTAAAGTATAATATTGATGAGATAGACTGAGTATCTTTGGAATCCCTCGATTATTAAGATACATTGGGTAACCTCAGCTCCCTTACGGGGATTTTGGTCAACATCAAATGAATTTGAAGAAGCTGAAGTCAGTTCTAATGTATCAGCTAACACCAGGGCATCAGTCAATGGAAGACTTACTATTAGATCAGTAACACAGACTTCAACTGGAGTTGGTGTAACCCATATAACAGAGTCAGAGTTCAGGTGCTGTTAAAAATTCCTTTGTCAGAGGTGCAATTTACAAATGTATATGGCTTCACTCGAATGCCCTGATCTCAGAAGACTATGAAGGGTCCAGGCATGATAAACTGGAGCTGCCTTGACACCAATTTATACCAATTCAAGGCTAATAAGAAGACTGGTCAGAAAGGAACAGTGAAGCACAGAGAAGTTTGACACACTTAACTTGACCTGAATGTGAAATTTTAATCTGAGCAGAACACGATTCTGAAACAAATAAAAAAATTGAGAGTTGAAATTAAACCACATTGAAGACCAGGTCTGACTAAAGATTAATCTAAACCACTTTAAAGACATTCAGAATTAAAAGCCAGAAAATATGAATAATCACATTAAAATACACAAGACCTGTATAAACTCTTAACGAGGAGGCTCACCATAGAAATACAAACGCAAAATGTAATAAATTGTGAAAAAGCAATGGCAAGTGTGATAGAATTTTCCCTTAAACATTTTGGTTATGCACTGGACACAAGACTTATAGGAGAGATTGAATAATGAGAGAAAACACAATTATTTATAACTATCTTCCTAGACCTTCAAAATGTCTTTTGCTCTTTTCAAAGTGTGCACTTTGGAATGTGGAGATGGGTGTGGGAGGGTCCAGAAGATATGTAGGAGCAGTGGGATGGTGCTAGATGTGAGACTTGTAATGAAAGATACCACATTCTGGTCCAATTAGGATCATTTGTTTTTCTTCCCCTATTTATTTAGAGCTATCCATCAGAATCATTATTAAATATAGTACTGAATGATTTTAAACAATAGTGATCAATCAAGTAAATTAAAAAGTCACCAAAAGCCAATAATATTTTTTTACAAATACTCCAACATTCACTGACAGAATAATTAAGATGTACTTACATTGTTGCCACTGGTTAATTTATCATGATAAAAAATAAGTTTTGGGTTCTGCTGTTAGCCTCTCCTTTGTGAAAATTTTATAAAAACCATATGTGTCCAGCTTCATTCAGCAATGAGCTAAAAACCATACTATTTGGTGAAATTTCAACACTTTTCATTGAAACTTTGTTTCTTTTCCGACATATTCCACTGGAGGACAAATGCAAATGCTATCTGTGCAAGATTTCTTCAGAAGTGATTGTTTGCAGTATTTACATTTAATGGCAATCTTTCCTAACCTTCTTCTTCTAACTACCTGACACATATAAAACCCCCATACAACTCCATTTCTCTTTACAAATCCCATAAATCTGTTACATATTATAAGGGGGCCTACGGATTACAGGTTCCTGTGAAATACAGTTATTCTAGAATATCAGTATATTGAAATAAACCATTCTTTCTTACTTTACTAGCTATCAGTTTTAAAATGTGCTTGATTACCTTCTGTACATTTCCAATCATGTCTAGTGATAAATTGTTAAACTTTGCAAAACACACAAGTCTGGTTTACATTATTTGACAAAGTTAAAAAGAAACACTGCAGATGAAAACATTTATAAACTCAGGTGAAACTACTTTAATTAAGCAATGCTTATTCTGTTCACTTAACATGAATCATCAAATAGTTATACAATAGGGTTTCCAATTTTCTTATTTTAATAATGGGTGAAGAATAAAGTAACAACAACTTGCATTTATATAGCACTCTTTAGAATGGGGCAGAGACTTGGAGCGCTTACCAGTGGTGGAACCTGGCACCGAGCCAGGCGGAGGTGACCATAAACATGGTCGAAGAGGAAGGTCTTCAGGCGTGATCTGAAAATGGGGAGGGAGAGGGCAAGGCAGATGCATTGAGAGAGAGTTCCAAAATTTCAGGGTGTAATGGCTGAAAGCACAGCCGTCGATGGTGGAGTGGAGGGGAAGAGGGACAACCAGGAGGCTGGAGCCAGCCGAGCAGTGATGGAGTGAGGAGTAAGCAGGTCAGAGAGGTAGACAGATGCCAGGACATGAAGGGATTTGTAGGTGAGTGTGAAGAACTTGGAGTCGATCTGTTCTGTGATAGGGAGCCAGTGGAGCCTGGCGAGGATGGGGGTACGGAGTTTAAAGCGGGTGAGTATTTGGTTGGCTGAGTTGTTAATCAGTTGGATTTTGTGGGTATTGGAGCTGGGGAGACCTGCAAGGAGGGCATTGGAATAGCAGAGGCAGAAGGTGACAAAAGCATGGACGAAAGTGGGAGCAAACTGCAATTAGAACAGAAAAGTTCACTCAGTCAGTCATTAAACCAGGAACATGCATTTGGATGCATTCAGGTTTTCAAATCCAGATTTAGAAAGATTGAAATGCAGATATTTAAAATTGATGCACCTATTTTAACCTCCAGTACACCAGAGCTTCAAATGCATATTTGTAAAAGAGACTTGGGATGTGAATGTATATAATTTTCCAGACCAAAATGAGATCTGACAACAAAGCAACAGAGTCGCCACTCCCATTCCAAGAGCTGGACGTAATTATATGTTTCGAAGCTTCCATGTTACCACTAGAGGACTGGAGAGATATGGGCATACAGCTCCTATCATTCTTGACTACCGTAACTACCACCAACTAATGGGCAAGTTGGCCATTCATGGTTGTTTGTGAAACATTACTGTATGCACATTGGCTGCCGCATTTACCTGCAAAATTACAGTCAGTACACTTTACAATATGAAATGCTTTGAGATGTCCTCCTTACGTGAATGGTGCTATATCAAATGCAAGGATTATTATTATTATTTTTTATTAATGCTTATACCCAAATCAATAACAAGTATTTGGATTTAAGGACATTATTAAATTATATTTAATATTCTTATTCTTCTAAAGTATTTATTTCTGCTTTACAAAACAATTTGGTTATTAATATATTTTAAGAGTACATTCAAAAACACAGGGTGGATAGTTTCAGAAGATATGCACATTGTAACACAATAGACTGTTGTTTAAATTAACTTGTTGCACACAAAAACCCTTCGATCTTGGCTTAATCTAAATGATCATGTTACATGAGGGGCACAAGTCAGTGACTAGGTATTTGCATCTCTTGTGGTTATTAGTGGTCACTATATTCTCCAATGTCAGATCCATTTCCTCAAGATTCTTTCAACGGTCTTTTGCCAAATGAAGAGTATGTGGCCTTTCTTTTCTCCTCCCCATCTGGAATCCATACCAGGCTTGTTTTAGGATCTGTGCCTCTTCTATGCTGCATTTCTAGCCAAACCACAACAACCATATTTTCTTGATTAATCTACTTACTGGTGGAAACAACATCCTTTCTGTCTTAAAATCTTTCTCTCCATCTAAAATCAAATGCATCAAGATTTTCAAATGCTACTGACATCTAGTGCTACTGACATCTTCTTGGCATTCATGCAATATGTAAGTGTTGACAGCACAGTGGTCATGTACATATAGACCTTTATTTGCTAACTTTCAAACCATGCCATACTTATTAAAAACTTATGCTGCTTTTGCAGGGCACACATATATATACGTTGTCAAAATCCACTGGAAATAATTACGTCACGAATGGATAAATAAAGAAAATATTCTTAACTTGCAGGTTTCAGGAATGAAAATTATTCACTCAACAAACTGTCCGAACCATTTTGTTTGGACTGGATAATTTTAACCTAAGCATTTAAATATAACAACTCAGAATATTTATAACTGCATAACTTGAATGAGGTTTGATTTGATGATTCTCTCTCCTCTTCTTCCTTACTCCTGTTTTCAACTTGCGAACTTGGCACCTCACTGAAGTGACCATACTTTATGGGTAAGCTGAGTTAGTGAGTATTGGGGAGGAGATGTGTGTATAAGGTATCATAGGCTCAGTCTGATCCAGTTTTTGCCCAACAGGACTGCTGGCCAAATTTATCATACCTAGCCTGGAGCACTGAGGTTACCAATAACAACAGCCCTCTGCTTGTTTTAATCTGCTAAATCAGTACATACTATGAAATAAACTTGCAGCCCTTTGGACTGTATAGTTTAATGCTACACCAGGTGACAGCTTTACAACCAGATCATGATATAATACAAAAATTACAATACAAAATTACATTTGTATGGCATCTTTCATGTCGGGAAGATGTCCCAAGGCGCTGGTAAGCGCAAACCATATTCAGTAGGAAATGGACCGGGATAAAATACTTATATGAAAAGCAACATGCTGAGCAATGGAAAGTTGGAATCAAAGCAACTCTCTGCAGTAATCCCGGTTGTCTTGTTCCTGTGTCAGGTACTGCTGATGACAAATTAGCCAGCCTGGCTGATCAGCAGTACTTGGAGGGGCAAATCAGTCACTGAGGACAGGCATTTCTTCCCGCTTGACTCCTGTTAACTCAGCAACTCAAAGCCCTAATAGTTAAGGTGGTGTTAGCTGGACAAGCACTCAGAAAGTTTGCTGGAAAGTGCTCAAAATGGTAAGGTTTCTGGTCTTAGCTCTGTTAAACTCCAGAATCAGAAGCAGGGAGGGACTGTAATTTCCATTTCAGAAACAGGGAAATTACCATGCTTTAGGTGGCAATATATATGTGGAACTCTCAATCTGGTTTGGATATTCTTAAGCATGGTGATAGGTTTCTGCATGTGTTAGTCACATGGCTGACGCCCCCAAAATATTGAGAATCAAAGATAATGCTTGGTCATTAAGGATTACAGTAATAAAATAGCCATGAAGAAGGCACTCTTCCAAAATGAAACTTTGAATGACACAAAATGATATGCTCATCAAATGTTTATGACATGCTGAACTTAGATCCCACAGATCAGTAGTTTACCCCCAAATTTAAATGTAAGGAATCCTTTAGAAAGTTGGATTTCAGACATGCATCTTTGTGCTTGTGAATGCAGCAGACACTGACCTTTTGAGAATACAAGGATAGTCCTGTACTATTATGGAATTCCAGGTACAAATGAGAAGCTGCTAATCAGCACATTCAAATTGCTGAAATTGGGAACAGAATATGGATCTTATGGAGAAGTATTCCATCTCTTTATTTTTGTTGGCTCCTTTAACTTTCCTCAAAGCCTCAGAATAGTTGTGTACACATGAGTGGAAAGAAAGGGGAATTTATTAGGACAATGGGAACATATTGGCTGCTGAATCTGACAGTGGTCATGTTTGTTCACTCTACAGTCACATATTGTTTATGAATGGTAGCGTTTTTCTCCCACAATAATGACTATTATTCAGTTAATAAATCTGCAGCTGCTATCAAAATAAATATTTAACTTTAATGGAAACCTCTATACGGTCGCAAATGCAACACAACAACAACAAATTACATTTGTATTGTGCCTTCCACATCAGGAGGACGTCCCAAGGTGCTGGACAGTCAGGGATCTGCACCCAAGCTGGTGTTTGGGATCAGGAGGGGTGGAGGGGGTGACGGTAGTGATAGGAGCCTGACTGAAGGCACAGTTGAAGAGGAGAATCTTGAGATGGGTCTTGAAGGTGGCAAGGGTGGGGGCAGAGAGACTGAAAGCCTTCCCGCCAATGGTGGGGCGGGCAAGGCAGAGAACGTGAAGCAGACTGGAGCCCACTGAGCGAAGGAAGCAGACAGGTTGGTAGGGGGTTAGGAGGTCGCAGAGGTAGTGGGGAGCAAGACCATAGAGGGCTTTGAAGGTGAGGGCAAGAATTTTGAACTGTATCCTCTGTGTGATAACAATAATAATAATCCTTGCATTTGATATAGCGCTTTTCACGTCGGGAGGACGTCCCAAAGCGTTTCACGGAACACACTCTAAAGTGAATTGACTGTATATTTGTGGGCGAACGCGGCAGCCAATTGCGCACAGCAATGTCCCACAAACAGTCGTGGATTGAAAATGACCAATTTTATTATTGTTTTTGGTTTTGGAGGGATTATTATTAGGTGTGTGGAGTAAGGAAACTTGCCCAAGGTTTTGCCCTCTGCCTGGAATTGAACTCAGGTCTCTCACTTGCAAAGCGAGTGCTCTAACCACTGAGCTACAGGACTCCACAAATGATGGGAAGTAAGTGGAGTTGGGTGAGGATGGGGGTGATAGGGTCGCGGAGCCTGGTGTGGGAGAGGACACGAACTACAGAGTACAGAGTACAGGATGATCTGCAGCCTGTGGACGGAGGAGTTGGGGAGGCCGACAAACAGTAAGTTTGCGTAGTCAAGCCTGGGCATGATGACCGCTTGGATGAGGGTCACGGTAGCCTGTGGTGAGAGAAAGTGGCGGAGCCCGGCAATGTTGCGGAGGTGGGGAAACGCAATGCTTCTGTAAAGTGTAAATACTATCTTAAGTATTTATATAAAAATTCAACAATAGAACATTTCTTTCTTACAGGGGTTGTAGAGAAGAGTACTGCTCTTGTAGTTTGCTCTAAGGAATGTAAGTGTTACATCACCCAGTAGTTCTCATTATCGGAAGTACCTGACAAGCCAATAGTCCTCCTAATTGCCAATTGTTTCCTTCAGTACTTTAGAATTCTGCATAGCAGGTCTGTGATAAGACACTGGCTTGATGTACTAACTGGCAATTTTTCTTTGTGATTTATTCTTTTTATGACCAACAGAAGAGTCAAATGATGCAAAGACATAAAGAAATGCTATAATCTCCAAACAGGTAGATTGTTGCAGTTAATGATCTGCATCTGTTTTAAACGCTCTGAGATGCCGTCCGGCGTGGAGGGCATTGTATAAATCCAAGTAGTTTTTGTTGTTTTATCTCTATCTTTGTTGTGTACAATATCTTGTACATTTTTTTAGTAAACAGTGTTTACCATTTATGACACATTTTTAAAAGTAAAGGCTAAAATAGCTACATCTGCAATCATTTCCTTGAATCTATTTCCAACAAACTATAGCTATACATTTTGTGTATGGTCCTAATACTGGGATTATGTTATCAATTTACCAAGTATTTTTCCTATTGTCAAGTGTTGCCTGATAAACTCTGTTCTTATGAACTCCTTTAAAAACTACTAAATTACACACTTCACTGATTACATTTTGACTACATTTTCATATTATTCTTGCTGTGAAGTTATTGTATAATGTACACACTTACCCCAAATATTTAAAGTTATTATTCGCTTCACCTTGCTAATTCATAATGGGTTTTGGATTTGGACATATAACAAAGGTCAACAGTGAAGCCAATATATGGAACATACGGCCTGACACTAAGTAAGTTAAGTAATTAATTATATGAAGCAGTTGAGACTCTTTTGACTTGATTTGAGTTCAATTTTAAATGAAATTATTATTAGTTTTATTGTTAGTTTTATAAAGTATATATAGAGCATAAAATTATCAATTTTATAAAGTATTTTATAAATTCGCTTTATTATAAATAGCAGCTCATTTCTCACCAGCATAGGAAATAATAATAAGCAGCATCTTTGAACCTCTGAATAGAGAGCAATTATATGGAGTATTATATTCTGTGACGCGCTTTGAGCCATCTAGAAGACGTGAAAAGCGCTCTATCAAATGCAACAATTATTATAATGCTGGCAGCACAGTATTTTTAAGATGATTGGGAAGTTTTATTTATATAAAAGTTGTAATTCTAGGCAATGTAATTCTACCTTTATTGGTAGGTTGGAGTAGTGTCAATGGAACACAGGCAAAGGAGAGATGTGTATTAAAGAGATTTTGATGTCTTTATAGCAGTTTTTCATTGGAAGGGGGAAATGTAAATTCAAGTAGAGAAAGTGGAATGACCGGATACACTTCTAGGACTGTCTCTGACACATCAGGTCACAGTTTTTGTAAGCACAGTCGAAGAGGAAGGTTTTCAGGGGGGACTTGATAAAGGGGAGAGGGGGGTAAGACAGAGGGATTGAAGGAGTGTTCCAGAGTTTCGGGGCATATGGCTGAATGCATGACCTCCATTGGTGGAGTGGAGAGTGCAAATGACAAGCAGAAGGCTAGTGCCAGTCGAACGGAGGCGCCGGGTGGTGGGTTGGGGAGTGAGGAGGTTCGAGAGGTAGGGAGATGCCAGGGAGTTAATGGAACATCTCCCTGTTAAAGCAAAATTAGCTAAAAGTTTTATTTTCAATAATTTTTCTGCCTGAGACATAATTGTTCCAAATGGGTAATTGTCCCAAATGCCGAAACAATCAAGTGAATTAATTAGTCAGAAAACTCCTATCTCACACAATTGAATATTAATGAATATAAATGTGCTGGTGCAACATTCCTGTAGAAATGTGTTTCACAATTTTGTCCAAGTGTAATTTAGTTTTCATGAATTAATATTTTATCAATTGATGGGTACTAAATAAACTGCATTGCTTTTCATTTTCTTTAATTTAGTTTTCTATTCAAATTGCTAATTCTATCTTATTTTTCTTTAGTCTTAATGATAATCTACTTTTTAAAATAGCTTTTTAACATGTTGCAAATGTTTTATATTAAAGGTTTAAATTATTATAAAGGGTGCACTGATCAAATAATTTATAGCTGAAGAAAATTAGTTATGAGACATCGTATGCTAGACACAATCTAATGATCTCAATGCCTGATTGTAGTGCTTCAATTTGCTTTATTGGAAGTGAATGGTTGTCCATGTATAGCTAGAATGTGTTATTAAGATGTAATCTTTGCAGAGAGTTCAACTTTGTGTTGTACTTGACTGGTGAGTTACTAATCCCATGAGCAAAACCCTGACATCTGACAGAAAGCAGCACCTCTTTCTATTTAGAGATTTAAAAAAATGAGAATATACAGCTATGTGAAAAAAAGCCTCAGAAACAATCTTTAATACCTTTGGTTTTCCTTATCATTGTGATACATAAGAACCACATTTTCATTCACTGTGGTGGAAACTGTTGGCCAAATTGATGATATCGGATTTATTCTTTCTTATGGCTACATTCAACATAACATGTTAAGTTAAATAGATTTCAAATTTTTAAACATATAACCAAACTTTTTGGAATTCGTGCTCAGTCTGTCAAAAATTGAGCATCATTTTGCTTTTTATTTCTTCTTGCATTCCCTTTTGTATGCTTGGGCTCAATGAAATTCATATTGGTCAAATCATCTTCTCATGAGCAGCTAATATTTCGAAGAATGAATGAGACAGCAGAGATAATTTATCACAGAAAAATCATACATCAACATGTAAGAGATGCTTTATTGGATATATTCTTCCTTTCTGGCAGAGAAGTTTGAAAACAATGCCAGAAGATTTTTGGCATGTTGGCTAACCCAAATACTTTGCAATTCTTTTGATGGTGCAAAACATCTGGATCACAAAGCAATAAGATTGTTATATCAAGCAAGTAGAGTACTTAAAAGGTTATCATAGTCAATCAAGTGATCATACCCATGAACCTATTAAAGATTTGAAATGCATTCTGATTTTCAGACATACAAGTTTTAGATCTATGAGTTTCAAATAACTCTTCCCAGAAGCCCAATTCACTTCATGATGAACTGTGCTATACAGCCACCAGTTCAAACTTTGATAACATTAAAGATTGTTTCCCACTTTATTCGATCATCTGCATTACTATAAGATAACACAGCTTGCATTGTGTTATAGGTGGACTTGCATGAATGAAATATGTTTTGACAAAGCATCATATCAGAAATTATTCAATGTTAAGATATTGGAGAATATTGTAGTTTCTATACATTAGAAGCAATATTTCAGTTTAAATATAATTTGCAGAAATTTCTAATTATTACTTTTCCTAAAATCTTCCTTTCAAATAAATGTGTCAATATGAGATCTGTTCAAGATTCTGTCAAAAGAACTGATGCTAAAATGTATATATAACAAGAGAGGGTAAGCAAAATAGTGCCAAATCTTAAATTTATTTAGTACCCCTCATGTAGGGTAATATCTTCTTAAATTCATTTTAAAATCATTTTAAAGCAAAAGAATCCTGCAGTGGTGAATTTACAGCAAAATCAAACATCAACATCAAACCTATGGTTCATTACTCATTGAGTTGTCTTTGAATATTTTTAGCCATTTCTTAATCCCCTGAAAGAACATATAATAACAATATGAATAATAATCATGGCCTTTGATATAGAGCCTCATCAGGTCTTCGAGACGTCTCAAAGTGCTTCACAGAATATATTGTAAAGTTAATTGCATACAGCAGTGTTCCACAAACAGTTGTGGATTGAGTGACCAAATTAATATTATATATTTTTTGAAGGGACTATTACTACTTGAAAAGCGATCCACCGGATTCTTATTTGCTGCTAAGTAAACAGGCTTGTTGAGTAAGGAAACTTGCCTAAGGTTTTGCCCTGCCGGGAATTAATCCCAAGTCTCTCACTAGCGAGGCGAGTGCTCTAACCACTGAGCTACAGGACTCCACTGCCTGACCTGCTGCATGTTCCCAGCGACTTCTGCTTTTAGCTCATTTTGGTGTTGGATATATTATTCTCAAGTATTTATTCTCATTAGTTAGGATCAGTCTTCCTATGAAGTCCTTGAATGAAATGGCATGTAAAATCATATTTGTCTGCACATTGATACCCACAAATATTGCATTTAAAAAGCTGTTCTAAGTTGTGGAGGCCCATGTGGATGGTAGACATGGATGGCATCTGCATAATAAGTCACAGTACCTACAATGACTGCAAAGGGGATGCTGGTACACTGAACTTATTGGCAGAAGAGGTTGTGCATACCTACCTTGTGTGTAAGGACATTTATCCCTCATGATAAAACTTGTGATGTCACAGCAGAAATACTGTTCCTACTAACATCATTAATTTGGGCCTGAAAGTGCAGAGTTATGTCAATTGTAACAGAAAAAACATTAACCACCAATGTGACCTAAATATGGAACATAATGTGATCTGGTCAGAATAAGAAACACTCCCAGCAATTAAATGGTGGGTAACACAATACAAGCCATGCCTTCAATATGGGGCTAGTTTCACAAGTTCACAAGTTTCACAATTCATAAGAGTTCTACAGCTCACTTGTTAGTTGAATACTATATTGCATGTATAAATTCCCTGTGAGTTGGGCAATTAAACGTGCAGCTAAAAAATCACTTGGAGTGAAAGGTGAACATTCTCCCTTGCAATGTCTAATAGGTAACTTATCTGTCTTCCTAATTTGACTCAAGCGTGTTTGTAGTATGCTGTGTAGAAGATGCAATAGAATATAAAATAGAGTATTGCAACAAAGTACCTAAACTAATTTTTCATTAGTTATGAGGGAAGTCAAAGAGGTTGAGTGCCAGTGCCTCTGCAATGTAAGACATAGTGATCATTGTCATGGCCTTTTGGCCCCAAACTGTTTGGTGCTTGTGTTACCAATGGCATACACAGGCCATGGACTGATACCACATATTGCACTGGAGTAAGCGGTATCAGCCTATATAAGATGTTCAATATGCAGGTGAAAATATTTTTTGAACAGTAGACAGATAGTAACTGCAATCCTTACACAGTGCTGTTAGACAATACCCCTTAGAAACAGAGCCATATCATTGCACATAGTCACAGAAAAGAGAATCATTCACAACAATAGAATTATACAGAATTATAGAATTATACAGCACAGAAAGAGGCCATTTGTCCCATCATGTCAATGCTGGAGCACAGAAACCCTGAACTGTTTCCCAACCATGAGGGTTGCAGGCAGTTTGTAGCTGGGGGGATGCTCCCACCACTATACTATACTCCAGCCATACTATAATGATGATATGCCTGAATGTGTAACTCAATGAAAGCAAAATGTTTCTGGTCTATATTATAACATTCACTCGGCAATGGATGTTTTGCTAACTGATATACTTTCCATGTGTGCTTTCTGGCGTTTTCGCAGCCATCCCTTTCCCCTGTACCAACACTGCCATTCCCACCTCCTCTATCCACCCCACCAACCACCCATCTTAGCCCAACCATCAGCTGAGCCACCACAGAAAGCTTGGGGAGGTATATTATCACCATCACTCCTGTACAGGAACGGGAGGAGGCAGAGCAGAACTAAGCGAAGGAAAGTGGTGTCATTCTCGTACATATGGAAGGCCCTGCATAACAGTCCCCCACTGCATCCATGACAACTACACAGTGCCATGTGTATTTGAAAGCACCTTAGATGGTAAGGTAGCGCCTTTGAGAAGCTGAGCTAAAAAGTCCAGGAATGTCCCAGGTTGAATCTAAAATCTGTGCTAAATTCACTGATCTCATCCAAGGGATGTTTGAGAAGGGAAAAACATGTTTCCTGATCTTCATCACTTACCGATAACTCATGAGTGTGCATACATGTGTCTATCTGTGAATCAGATATAACTCAACTGCGATGTCTTTGTTTTCGATTACTTGCTATGAAGGATCACACATGAGTCAGTGGTACTGGAGGCAGACTTGAGCCTATAGAGCTACAGTATATATATATATATATAGTCCCTCTTCCCACCCCCGGATAAAATTGGGAATCAAATGCCTTCAAGAGAAAAGGGGGAGAAAATTTGCACAGAGAGAAAAAAAAGTTAATTTATGCAGTTCTGCTTCGAAGAACTCAATTCCTGAATGGCATTTCCTTGTTAAGTTACACGTCCCCTGAGACCCAATCTCTTGGTTACCAGAAGGCTCTGGACAACAACTAATTCATTAAAGCTTACGTTTATTAAGTGACAGGATATTTCTATTATATTCTATGATATTCTATTATATATTCTATATTCTATCATATATTTCTATTATATTCAAAAGACATCTTGTGTATGGTTTTAAGAAACAAAAGCAATTTCATGGCAATAAATTCTAAATCTGGCAATACTAGTGATTTTCTTTCATACAAAATGTTTAAATTAGTTTTAGTTTTGACAATTTTTCTACAAGATTGATATAGTGGAATTTGCAACTATTATTTCATTTAATATAAGTTTTTACGAAAAGTCCATAAAATCATGTGCTAAAGCTATTCTTACATTACAACAGAACAGCTGGTAAGAAGCACAGTCAATAAATATTGTTTTGTGCAAAAAAATCTACATTGGTAATATCCTGTTGTGAACTCCTATGTTTCCTTAGTTTTAAACAAGTTTGCCTGCTGCATATAAAGATTTCAGATCATTTCCTTAATGGATTAGTCAAGAAACTGGAAGACAGAAAAACCCCTAGACTTCACACAATCTGGTGTTGCATCATGACCTTTCGCCCTTCGGAGATTTCATGGATTAAGGTTTCTTTCATGTCTGGTTCTGGTAGCTAATCCAACACTTTCACTTGAAGTTAAATCAGCATTTCCTGACTTATGTTTTAAGACTAGAAAATACAATAAAATGGAATTTAACCTTTACTGTAGGATTTCCCTGTTTTCTTTCCTATTACTCATTCAAATAACCCTGGTAATCATCAGAAATGAAAAACTCACAGCTAATACCCTCATTACGACCTTGTACATTATAACCACACACATTATAATGAACAACTGCATGATGGTGACATTTACCATTATCAGAAATGTAATACAATTTTTGGATGATTTGAAGAGGATGGCCTTTTAAATGGAACAGGAATTTTTTGGCTGATTTTGAAAACTATGTTTGGGCTACCGCTTTTCTCGACTCCCACAGCATTTTTTAGCAAGACTGTTATTTTCAAAGGATTTATGGACAAGATGTGAAAAATAAAGTAGAAATGAAGCGCAGAGTATAAGAATGTGCAATTACTGTAAAATGTATATTGTAGGTAAACATGGCAGCTAATTTTATTACTTCAATGTCTCACAAACAGCAATTGGACAACACTGAATGGCTAATTTTATTTGGAGGATTATTAGCCAAGACCCCAGAGGCAACTTCCTTCTCCTTTTGAATAGTATGATGAGACCCTTTAACATCCACTTGAACAGGTGAACAGACCATCAATTTAAAGTCTCATCTGAAGGGGGGAGGCAGTGGGGGAAGAAATTGCATTCTTAGTTCATAATCTGTTCTGGTATCCTTTTATTATCTGAATTCTGATTTCCTGAATGTATAATTGTAGAATCATAGAATTGTAGAATTATACAGCACAGAAGGAGGCCAATCAGTCCATCGTGTCTGTGCCGGCTCTTTGAGAAGAGCTGTCCAAATCAATCCCACTCCCCCTTCTCTCTCCTCATAGCCCTGCAAACCTGTCTTCCTCAAATAATTTTCTAGTTCGCTCTTGAAAGTTGTTATCGAATCAGCTTCCACCACCCTTTCAGGCAATTCATTCGAGATCTGAACAACTCGCTGTGTGAAAAAAAATGTCCTCACCTTCCCTCTGTTTCTTTTAACAACTATTTTAAATCGGTATTCCCGGGTTACCGAATATGATAAAGTAGAAATTTATTTGGTAAAAATTTTAATGTAGCAAGTAATTCAAATCATTGGTATTTCTTCAAATCAAGTCTGTAAAATTATGTTACATTTACAGTATTAGTGCTCATTTTAAAATATCACACATCACTTGGACTATTTAAAATACACTGGGAATTGCATTTCAAATTAGTGATAATTAATCCTTGTAGTTGCATGACTCATATAAGGTACATGTTTTGTCAAATATATATATATAATAGGAAATAGGTAAAACATTAAAGCTACTCTATCATCCTAATATTCCTATAAAGAAATTTTGTATAATTCCTTTTTCTGCTGACTGAGCTAATGCACTTTATGGAAATAATAATCGGATAAAAATATTCACATTTTATTTATGTAAAATTAATTTTATAGAACATTGAAAATATTAAATTCTCTTCTTTGAGATTACCATAGGATTGGACAATATAGCAGTGAAACAGAATAAATGTATTGAATTCTACACTCAACACAATTTAAAGAGCATGTTAACTCCTCCCCAAAACTGCAGAAAGTGTTAATTTAGCTTAGTTTAGTTTGCCTTCTAATATTTTGTTCATTTGTTTTTGTTCATTGTGTGCTAATCCATTACTCTCTGGATTAAACTGTATTAGCAATATGCACAAAGGTAACACTATATATTAAGCTAACTATAGCAATTTTAATATGATATTAAAATTGCTATAGCTAGTTTAATTCCCACAGATGCCATTCAACACAACAAAGATATTAATTTTCCATCGTAGTGTTGGTTCGCCACCCATTTTGCATCTTTGCTTTTGGATAACAATAATAATAATCCTTGCATTTGATAGAGTGCCTTATCACTTCATTGATATATCTCAAAGAGCTTCACAGAATATACGGTAAAGTGAATTGATTATATTTTGTGGGCAAAACATGATAGCGCACAGTAGTGTCCCACAAACATTGATTGACCAAATTATTTTTATGTTTTTAAAAGGGATTATCATCCCCGGAAAGCAATCTGCCAATTAACTAACAACTTGGTTCCTGTTCCTACTTACAGTAAACAGAGGCATTTGGAGTAAGGAAACTTGCCTAACATTTTGCACTGCTTAGGAATCAAACCTGGGTCCTCTCACTTGCGAGGCGCGTGCACTAACCAATATGCTACAGGACTCCACAATATGAATATGGTTCTGTGGGCACCTGCAGACTTTCCATTTCATTGCCTAAGTGAACATTTTTCATATGTAAGCTTGGGAACTGAGTGTTGGTGGGCTAGTCAACCACTGGGGACACAGCATTACAGTCAAATCCAATTGTTTGCTTACTTGATTTTCAAACACATGCATTTCTTTAGCAAAGGTCACTTAACAGTGGAGAAGAGATGGAACCATAGTTGATTCCCCATCCCACCCCCCAGCCAGTGCAAGCTGAGGCCAAGTTATAGTGCTTCCACAGCCCCCAGCTGAGATCAACTAACTCAACACAGACCAGGACTTAAACCTGGATCTAGCCCCAAGCTGAGATCAACTAACTCAACACAGATCAACAGCTGAACCCAGGACCTTCCTGGTCTGCATGGCTCTACACTGTGCAATGTGTTTAGTCAGAGCCATTGGAGATTCCAGAGAAGAGCATTGTAATTTTTATATGTTTATAGAGTTCAACTTGGATAATTAAAATGTAAATATAAAGCAAAAATGCCATGGAATGGGAAGGAGTTCAGTCAGCACAAAGGGTGGTGGTTCAAACCTTTGTCATAGAAACTATGGCGTGCAGAGCATGAAACATCACTTATTATTATAGCTATTATCATATCATACATTGTATTATTCACGCCAACATGATAATAAAGTGTCTTTTATGTTTTAGACTGCAAGTATGAAGCTTTCAGGTCACAGTGGAAAGTTTTGAAAAGGTTAAACTTGTCTTACAACTTGCATTGATAAAGATTACTTGTTGATTCAGCTTTCTAATACTAAGAATTTTTTCTTGATTCTAACTGAATAGAAGAAATACATTGGGAGTCCATTAAATTATGCTTGAAGCACACTTTTCAAAAGTAATTTTTGGTGAGTTAACAGCTTACCGTGTAATTCAGGTTAAATAAAAAAAAAATTTTTTCAAGTTAATTCATACTCTTCAGAACAAAACATTGCACATGGGATAGCACATTACAATGTAGCAGGTTATTGAGAAGTTGATAGATCAGAAAGCGAAAGAGCAAATGCCAAACAATTACTGCTACTTAGAAACTCAATAGAGAATTATATTTTTATATAATAGAAACAGATGTATGCATTTCTTACCACTTTCATTTTAACTTATCATTGCTGGGAAGGATGGGTGATAGTGTGGTAAGTGAAGTGATAATTAACACTTCACACACTTTTTTCCCCCTTATGTCATGGCAGACAGCAACAACCAGGAAGCTCCATGACAATTCATGGAGTCACATTTGATGAACTGCAATATTGTATGTAGCACATACTTTGACAATCATTGAAATTGAGATTTACTTAATTGAATGATAAAAAGAAATATCTGTGTTTCACTTGCAGTTCATGCCCCTTTCTTATTTTTTTTAATTTTCAAACATTAAGCAATTCCTTTTCATTCTCATTTTAACTTTTCAAGTGTTCATATGTCAAAAAAATCCATCAAAAACATTTTACTAAATTGTTACCTGCTTCCTCTAATTTAGAGAGATCTGCATGCATCTACTGTACTGTTAACTGAGGAAATGAATTCTTGCTGTTCTCCACAGTTTTGTACCAGTGGAGGTCTGCACATGCTGCATTTTTAAAGCTTTGTATGAATACATAAAGAGAATTCCTGACTGATGCACATCACATCCTATCAGTTCTTGTTAGGAAATAACTATAACTATTCACAGCTGGTCACACCCTGCATCATCCCTTAGCATTGTAACAACTGAAGCAGATTAAGATGATGTAAGTCAGAAAATATAGAAATGACAAAACAATCCAACATTTTTGTATTTTTATTTCTTGAAACAATACAGGTTTGTATGGGTTATATTAAACATGATAATTGTCTGAACTTGTGTTGCGGTAGTTCATTCCAACATCTTAGGTACTGTAAGTAGACATGCACAGAGCAATGTATCAAAGCATTCCTTTCTTTTGTGTCATTTAATATGGAAAAGGCACAACACAATTCAGAAAACCAAGTCAATGTGAAGAAGTGGAGTCCTGGAGTGTATTGGTTAGAGGATTCGCCTTGCAAGCGAGAGGACGTGGGTTCGATTCCAGGGCAGGGCAAAACCTTAGGCAAGTTTCCTTACTCCACACACACGTTTACCGAGCAGTAAGTAGGAACTCAGTTGTTAGTCGATTAGCAACTTTCTGGGGGAAATTATCCCTTAAAAGAAAATTGATCACTTAATCCACGACTCTTTGTGGGACACTGTGGGTGTGCCATTTGCTGCCATGTTTTGCCCACAAAAAATAAAGTCAATTTACTTTACAAGCAAATGACACGTTGAGACATCTCAAAGATCCATTTGAAGTGCTTCGATATGTCTCAACGACGTGATAAGGTGCTAGATCAAATACAAGGATTATTATTATATTATAAAATCAGTTTAACAGACAAAACCAGCACTGGTTTTGGCCCTTCAAGATAGAGTCAATGATTATTCATTCTTACTTAAAAAGAGATCAATACCATGGAGTCCTGTAGTGTAGTGGTCAGCACACTTGCCTCGCAAGCAAGAGCACATGGGTTTGATTCCCGGGCAGGGTGAAATGTTAGGCAAGTATCCACATGCTTCTGTTTACCTAGTGGTAAAACCAGTTGTTAGTTGATTGGTGGATCGCTTTTACATGGGTAATAATCCCTTTAAAAAAAAATGTAATATAATGATTTGGTCACTCAATCCACGACTGTTTTTGGGACACTGCTGTGCTGAATTGGCTGCCGTGTTTCGCCCACAAAATACACAGTCAATACACTTTACAGTATATTTTGGGAAGGGCTTTGATATGTTTCAAAGACATGATAAGGCACTATGTCAAGTGCAAGGATTATTGCATATTATTTTATACAATTATAGGGACGGAACTATTTTTAAGTAAAAATGAATTATCACTGGCTTTATCTTGAAGGGTTAAAACCAACCTTTTAATATCCAGCCCTTGGGGTCATTTCTTTGGTCCTCAGTAAATATGTGAATAATTTCTTTGGTCCTCAGTAAATATAATGACTTTGATCAGCAAACTTGTTACAGTTACCAACAAAAATGACAAATATCAGCTCATGCCATTAAAGCTGGCAAAATTATTAACCAGTTCACCTGATTTCCCCATCCCCAAATCCATGAGTATTATATTAAAGTCTTTCAGATATACTAAAGCTCTTTCAGGAATATCAGCTATTTCTGAAAGAGCTGATATGACAGATCACACCGCATATCAGCTCTTTCAAAAATAGCTAAGTAATGTGCATTTTGCAAGAATTTTTTCTTCTCTCTAATAAATAAATTAAAGCACACTTTCAGTAACTTTGCTTTCCCAATTAAAGAGGAAATTAAATAATAAGTTTATAACTGCTGGAAGAGATAAAGTGTCATTAATGATATTCCTTTGAAAAGTAACCACTTCTAGTCAATCATTTTGTTGAAAATGGATCATTAACAACATGATGAGTTAAGTGGTAGTGACAAGTTTAAGCTAATAATAATAATAATAATAATAATCCTTGCATTTGATATAGCGCTTTTCACGTCGGGAGGACGTCCCAAAGCGCTTCACAGAACACACTGTAAAGTGAATTGACTGTATATTTGTGGGCGAACGCGGCAGCCAATTGCGCACAGCAATGTCCCACAAACAGTCGTAGATTAAAAATGACCAATTTTATTATTGTTTTTGGTTTTGGAGGGATTATTACAGTTGAGTTATCAGGAGTTTACTGCAGAGTAAGTTGGACAATACATTTAATATGACTGTGCAAGGTATGTGACACTTGCATAAGTAGTATCATATATGATTTATGTAAAGTTATATATAAGTCGGATTTTATATGACTTACACATAACAAATACACAAGTACGGAACTGGCTGATGACACTAAGGCAAGGTTTCTGCACCATGTTGAACCATGCATATCAAAGACCATTATTTCCATTTACACTACTGCACAGCACCACAAGGTAATCATTCAAATCTGTGGCTTCAAATCAAATTTGGAGGCAATGACCTTATTCATTTCAGGATTTGGCTTACAAAGTTAGAGAAGCTGGTATTTATCTTGATAGGTCTTTGTCATTAATTTGTGTTTAGTTGGGATATCCTCATTGTTTGAGGCCATGATAGCTGGTCAAAACCTCATCTTCGGTGCTTGTACACAGTTCTGTACTGCACATGCGGTCATTCGGCATTGCAGCCGGTAAGTGCACATGACATGTCGAGACTTAGTTTCCCGTGATTGTCTCACATGGAACACTGCGTATGCTGTTTCAAAGCTGGTAAGTGTGAATGCGGTGAAGGGCCCCCTTCACTCGCCACATGATCAGGTGAACATCAAATGAACTGTCAATATATCTCCAGAGTTTTTTTAAAAATCTCTGGAAGCTCACTAATTTTATACATTGTTAGGTGTTTTTATATACTCTGTGATGCTGAAAAACACTAATATACTATTCAGGAGAGGCAAGATAGGATAAATGGTATAATTTTAAAGGGGGTGCAGGAACAGACAAAAAATCTTTGAAGGTGGCAGGACAAGTTGACAAAGCTGTTAAAAAAGCATATCGGATCCTTGGCTTTATAAATAGAGGCATAAAAGCAAGGAAGTTATGTTGAACCTTTACAAATTGCTGGTTAGGCCTCAGCTGGAGTATTGTGTCCAAGTCCGGGCATCACACTTTATGAAGGATATCAGAGTTTGGAGAGGGTGCAAACAAGGTTTACCAGTATGGTACCAGGGATAAGGGACTTCAGTTATGTGGAGAAACCAGAGAGGCTGAGATTGTTAGAGCAGAGAAAGTTGAGGGGAGGTTTAATTGAGGTGTTCCAAATTATGAGGGGTTTTGATAGAGTAGATAGGGAGAAACTGTTTCCCGTGGCTGGTGGGTCGGTAACCAGAGGACACAGATTTAAGATAATTGGCAAAAGAACCAGAGGGGAGATGAGGAGACATTGTTTTACCCAGAGAGTTATTACGGTCTGGAATGCATTCCCCGAAAGGGTGGTGGTAGCAGATTCGATAAAAAGCTTTCAAAAGGGAATTGGATAGGGACTTAAAAAGGAAACATTTGCAGGGCTATGGGAATGGGGGTGTGGGACTAGTTAGTAACTCTTTCAAAGAGCCAGCACAAGCACGATGTGCCGAATGGCCTCCTTCTGAGCTGTAAGATGCTATGATTCAATGAATATTACAGTAGAAAGCCAGGGTGGTTTTATTATTGTGAGACTGTATTGGGATAAAGTCTTCATCATTTGATAGCTACTGAGAGGTGTGGAGAGGCCACCTAATGGTCATTGATTAATACTGTCAACAGTTATTCAATGGCACGAATTTTACCCCCATTTGTAAGCTTTACCACATAAATACAGGAAAATTGCCTTTGAACCAGTTACACTACAGAGTCAATAGAAACCAATGAACGTGATAAGGATGGCTCACTCCATGTTGAATTCTACTCTATACTTCACTGTGGTCCAACTGACGGCACGCGGTCAATTTCATCTGGTTCCCCCCGCCCCTCCCCATCTCCATTTCATCTGACCCACACGCTCCCTCCATAACCTATAAATGTTATGCTATGTTTCTGGAAGTTAAACACAAAAATATTACTTATGGGCCTACAGACGTTTCTCAAATAGGGCATCCAGCATTCAGCAGCCAAAAGGTTGGATCACCCTGCTATACATCAACAGCAGAAGATAAGTGGCTAGGCTATCTACATCTTCTGCAAGATTGTACCTGGAGCAGCACCATAATGATCACCAGGGCTTAAGCCAAACCTTCACTCTTACATCAGGAGCATAACACTGTTACAGCTGTGTTCTAATATAATTTACCACTTCATAAAATCTGCTGCAGTCACAAACCTTCAGACATTGCTTGTCCTATTTGAAGAGTTCTTCCCTCAGACAGGGACTGTCATCAGGAATAACATTTCAAACACTGCTCAACCAGGGTTGCCAGAGCATGAATCAGATAATCAGAAATTTGGGACTCGTCATAGCCATCTCCAGTTCAATTTCTCTGATATTTTTATGGCCCTTAAGATATGGACATTAATATATCCAGTATAGAATTGAGGAAGAAATACTGGGCTCAGTTTACCTTATTTTAGAGTTTTTTAAAAATGTTATTTGCACATTCTTGCTATCTATTATAGAAAGATTGCGCTAAACATTGGCATTTTTAAGCCCAGATTTCCCTCCCCCACCGAGGTAGTGTCCATTTGTTCAATTCTTTATGAAATCTACACTTAATTTACTTTAGATATTGCCAGCTGCTAAGGATAGCATTTACAACATGAAGCTTAAGAGTGAGGCATAGGATGTGAAAGTGCATATAACTGACCTAAGAGAGATCTGGTTAAAACCAGAACATAGTTTCAAATTTCACTTAGCCATGTCACAAAAGGAGACATAAACTCGGGTATTGCTCGCAAGAAAGGGCCTGAAAGTTAATGAAAGAGGAGTTTATTGTTCCATAATGGGAGATCTGAGTCAGTTTGGTTGGAGATCTGTGACACAAAAGAAAGGAAATTAATAATTGGAAATTTGTGCAGGCCAGTGGGATAGAAGAAGGAAATTGATATTGATTTATTTGAACAAATAAAAGTACATCAGGGAAAAGGATGGTGATAATTTAAACTCCCCTAAATTAAAATGGAATGGGGGAAATAATCTTGCGAAAGGTCATTGAGCTGATGCATCCCTGCTTCTTGACACAGCTTGTTAATACAGGGACTATGAAAGAGGTCACAGCATGTCCAATCCAGATTAAAATAGCTGAACATTTTTGAGGTAGGGATATCTTAAACACTAGGGATAATAATGTCATTATACTTGATATTGTACATGTGTAGAAACAAGAGATACTAAAATGAATAACAGATTTCAGGAAAGTTTGACTTTAAATCCATGAAACTGAGAGGAAAAATAACTGACTAAACTTGAATGCTTTGAAGCATAACTGGAGAGGGTGTCATATATAATATATCATTTTGAAGTGGAAAGTTAATATAAAAAAATCTAGGACTAAATAGGTTAGATGGGCAGGTTTAAAATAGCTAAAATGCATATACTGATTTCAAAAAACGATTCAAAAAGATAGGATAATTATAAAATACATTTAAAACATTTTTAAACTGAAAAGATAATCCATAACAGAAATGGAAAACTGGGCCAGAAAAACTCCAATAGGTGTTAATAGTTTTTTGAGGAGGGGGCCAGGTATTTATGTTTATGGTGCTTAAACATAAAAACATTCATTAGAGATGCGAGTTGTGAGGAATTGAAAAACATTGCCATGATAGGTAAAGGGAAAATAGATGCATTTGAAATATCCTTTAATCACTTCTCTCATTATATTGTTTCTAATAACTCCTATTTTGCCATTTTCAACTGTACGTTTTCCTCCCCTATTTCCTACCTATTGTGAATTCAAATACAAAACGGAGATTAAAATGAAATAAACATTCATAAGAACGAAGGCCCATATGGAATGCATCCCAGAACACCTAAGGAAATGAGGGTAGAAATGGTCGGTTGTAACAGAAATATTTTGCAACCCATAAAAGTTAAGTGCTGTACCAGAAAACTGGAAAATACCTAATGTTGTTAGTAAGTATAGGCCTGGTTGGTTGGCAGCCAGAGTAGGAATAACATTGGTGTCCTATAAAAGAATGAAACCAAATGCAAGAGTAAAGGCAATAATTACAAGTCAAAGTAGATGGTAATGTGATCAATTATATATATTTTGTTTCAGAAGACATTTGACAAGGTGTCTAATGAGAAACCTGTAAGTAAATTAAAAGGTTGGGATAAAGGAGGAAGTAGGAAATTGAATAAGGAATAAATCATTAATAGGAAATAAAGGCTAGTGATCCAAAGATAGACTTTCAATTGGACAGCTGTGGTCACAGAGTACCCCAGGGCTATAATTCAAAAAGATTCACCAAGATCACAGTCTTAAAATGACTGAGATTGGTCAGACAAGGTTTATCTCTTTTGAAGCCAGGGTTGTTGGAATTTACTGCATTATTTTCAGACAGCTATTCTTCCATTTTGTTTCTAATTATTTAATTCATTAATTTTCCAATTGTTGATTTCCAAACAAGAAGCCTCAAAAAACTCAAGCCTAAACAAACAAACAAAATTACATTTGTATAGCGCCTTTCATGTTGGAAAGACGTCCCAAGGTGCTTCGAATCAGTGTTTCGAATTCGAGCTGTGGGAGCAGGATCTGGGAGGGTGGAGGGCAGCGGGGGAAGAAGGGTGATCGAAGGCATGGTCAAAGAGGAGGGTCTTAAGACAGGTCTTCAAGGAGGCAAAGGGAGGGGGCGAGGCGGAGGGACTGTGGGATGGAGTTCCAGAGGGTGGGGGCAGAGAGGCTGAAGGGGGGGTGCGAGGCAGGGGAAGTGAAGCAAGTTGGATCCCAATGAGTGGAGGGAGGTTAGTAGGGAGTTAGGAGGTTATGAATGCATGTATGAAGGTCTCAGTGGCCTGAAGTGTGAAACAGTGGCCCAACTGGGCAATGTTGCGGAGGTGGGGAAAGGCGGAATTACTGTAACATCACAGATTTGGTTAGTTATTAAATATATCCTCCTGGCGGAGGAAAGTAAATGGGGTCTCATTGGAGATGAACTGGCACCAAGGTGACATGCTTAGCAATGTAATGTTCGAATTGAGTTAACCCTCTGTGGATAACTCAATAGTCTAATGCCTGAGCTAGGCGAGTCCACAGTACTCCAAGGCGTTGGATGACAGAGAAGCCAACCTGGCTTGTTGGCAGGACTTGGAAGGACAGTCCGGGAGCAAGAAGTTTTCCTACTTGGCTCCTGTTAACCCTGCAAGCCAAAGCCCAAACAAGTAAGGTGGTCCTCGTGGACAAGCAATGGCAAGCAATGCAGATTTTAGGCGATTGAACTTCAGCAGTACGCCAACACACACCCTAGAGTCCCCCAGGCCTTGGCTCTCGCCAACCTGCGCCTAACACTCTGTGGAATTATGGAAACAGACACCCACCTTACCAAGAAAGAGTCATATTCGATACTAAACATGTGGAAATTTACTTGTGTAGGTGGCATACATAATAATATATTAATCCTTGCATTTTGATATAATGCCTTATTATGTCTTTGAGGTGTCTCAAAGAGCTTCACAGAATATGCTGTAAAATGAATTGACTGTATTTTGTGGGTGAAACGCGGCAGCCAATTGTGCACAGCAATGTCCCACAAACAGTCGTGGATTGAGTTTGTACGTGGAACTCTCAATCTGTTTTGGATACTCTGAACCATTTTGATGGGTTTCCATATGTGTCAGACACCAGCTGACCAAAGAAAATCATTACACGATCACAATCTATACTTTAAAATATATAAATAAAAAACAGATCAATTATATCTATGTTTAAAGACTTTATCTTGTTTCTGTAATTATATTGGTCAAAAATATTTCATATTGCTGTCTCAAAAGAAAATACTGTAACACTCAAATATTATAAGTAAAAGCAATTAAATTTTATTTCATTGGTATGTAATGTTTCTATGTTGGATTTTCCTTGTGTCACCGCTGCTTAGGCAGCCCCAACCCTGTAAAATAAATGAGTGTTTATTAGAGCCTCTAAGATCCTTTGAGGCATCTTTGAATGTCTCAAAGATGAGAATAAGGTGATATATCATATGCAGGGATTATTATTATTATTAGATCCATCTAAAGAGATAGAATGTTTTGCACATTATAAATATAGCTTCCAGAGGTAGAGCTGCCATCTCTTTAAATGCTGGCAAGCCCAGTTGTCTTCGTGTGCAGCAGAGCAATGTGATTTCTTTGTTTATCCTTTGGGGAAGTTGAGGCCCCCCAGAATGAAATCCCAAATCACAACTTTAAAAATAACAGCATAGTTGTTTCATATTTTGCTGTACAATACGGTATAACCAGCAGGTTACTGCGGCTTCTTGGTCCACAGGCAATATAAATGCAGCACAGAATCCAAATTTTAAGCAAACTACAAACTATTCAATGAGTTATAATTGTATATGAAAGAAGAATCCCAGAATATCGCAATTCCATATTTCTCATTGTTGAACATGTATTGTTGTACTCTCTTGCCTTTATATGAATAAAGTGGTGAAACTACTCCAAACTACTCCAACTGAAAACTGAAAAACTACTCCTGAAAATCTGTATTGTTTGAATTTGTTGGATGTTAATTTATTTTGATTGATTTTCATCCTCTTGCAATTATTGCTTAATAGGTTGCATTTCTGGATTGCCTACATTATAAAGGGAGCTTGCCTTCATTACTGTTGTGCGGTGACACCAAATATTGAGTTGAATTTGTAGCTCACTTGCTCTTTTCCCCTCTCCGCCTTGTCACTTTATTTCTCATTTGCAAGGGGCTCTGTCTAGCTTATTTACATGTGAATACCCTTGAGTATCATGAGGTAGGGATCCATTGCAGACATTGAATCCATTCATTTCTCATTTCCTCTTTAGACAATTACCATCAAATCAATCATGTTTACTTACCCCTTCCATGACCACCTAGGAGATCCCCAATCACATTTCATTCAGCATGTCAATCAAGTTCAGACCATGTCCACTTTTCATTTCCAATAGGGACCGCGTGATCATTAATCTGTCAGTTGCTGACAGTGGCAAGGGTGCCGATTGATCTAATTAGCAATCAATTAGCTTGTTACTACTGGATGTAATTACCTTTTATAGAGAGGAAAGCACAGCTGGTCAAAGTAATAAAATTGCCTCTGCTGCTCCCTTCCCATTCCCCACCCCAGCCGCCACTTATACTTAATGACTGAGAGGGACATAAAACCGACCACTGTCCCAGTGGTCCCCTTTATGGGAAAATCCTCATTTTAATTAATATTTGGGAACTTGTAGCAAGAGTACTAAACAACCTGTCACAGATTTGTTTGGGGGAAACAAAATAAAACAATGCAATAAACTTGGGGAAATTAAAATTCCTACACTGAAGCCCAAATTTTTTTAAATTTACAATCAAAATTGCATGTCTGTGAAATGACTTACCAAACTGACAAGAATAAAAAGATATGAATGTGAAGTGTTTATTGATGTACATTAAAATGCCATACTCCACATAATGGTTTATCAAGAGCTTCAATCAGTTTGTTTAGGCTCATGTTTCTCAGTTCTAATTTTATTTAAACACGACACCAAGTTGAAAATCCATATTAGCTCAGCAAGCTTCAGTAACTTTAACCTCCTTGACAATATTTTTATTTTACTTTTTTTAAAAATGGGTAACTTCCTATTGTTATCCCTAACACCAGTGCCATCTGTGTGAATCTCCAGTTCAGTGACACCATTTATAGTTTGATGGTTGTACCATTACCATACCTTTGAATCCACTTTTCTCAAAATTGTTAAAGTAGCTGAGTGATAACTCATGTCACATTTAATCCAAGTTAATAAAATATAGAAAGCTAATTCATGTTTTAAATGCGATGATGAAAATACTATAATACCTACACAAGGAAACATTGCATAACATCTGATTCTTTAGAAATAAACTGATTCTAAAAATGTTAACCTAACACATTTAAAATTAAATGCAACAATACACAAAATTGTGGCAGGGGTATTGGAAAGTTAAGAATTAGACAACATTAACAAGAACAATTTTGATACCTTGAATAAAAACTGTCATGTTAGCCGACTATTGGAACTGAATTCCAACAAATTGACAGTGACTGTCAATTATGCGTAATATTATCAGTGTAACCAGAAAATGAACTATTTGCAATTTTCACTATCATTTGTTGCCAATATCACAACACATTTTGGCGAGCTTATGTCCCAAGCTGCAACTGGCATAAAACTCCCAAGGAGCCTATGACTAGCAGCCTTAGTGAAGTGGTGAGCAGAATGGCGAATAACGAGATGTGTAAATGGACATGTACCTCATTCATCATTCTGCTTTGTCCAATATAAGTGTTCTTTATCAGTGCAATTAGAACTGATGTCATCACACTTGGTATAAATCATCTGTCACTGAACCTGTGGAAGCAGGGGTGCCCTATTAGCAGCTCTAGCCTGAAATCATGACTGATAAATGAATGACTTTGGTTAGCCTTTGGTCTGCGGCTGCATGTCACCACCAGCTGTGTTATAGTGTACTGTGGGCAAATAACAAATATTAAAAATACAAATGCATAACTACCATTTCAAATAAAGTGTTCAGCTTGAATCAAAATTACATTTTCAATCAGGATTTGAAGAATTCTATGTTTTTCATTTTTAAAACATTCTTCTCTCTTCTCATGAAGATATGATGTGTTTTTCCTCTACTGAGTTACAATTACCTCATCCAAGTGGCCATTGTCCAATAGTTGAGCCTTTAACGTGAGTGTTGTCTGTCTTTCCAAACACAGAGAGTATTGCAGCTGAACTCCATAGATTTCTCAAATGGCGCACCACATTTGATCTAGCAGGATCAGTGAATATCCAGGAGTCGGAACTCTGTCTGACTCTTTTAGCCTAATCTGGAGAGAGGGAGGGGGAATGATTTTTTTTCAGCCGGGTGTCTGACACATGTGGAAACTCATAGAAATTAAGCTGATTATCATTGTACCCTGGCTGAGACCACTTAGCTCAGTACAGATCAGGGATTGAAAATTAAAATCATTACCAGTTTCTGTAGTTCAATTACTCATTGAATATATTTTCTGAAGCATTGAGGGAGTTTAACTTAATTTTGGTGTTATTTAAAAGCTGAGAGTTGGCCCTCTATATTAGTAATAATATTATGAAAGTTAAGCATTGTTTATTTAATCACCCAGGAACTATTATACTGACTTTTTTTAGTTTAAAGCTGTCTTTATATCAATTGCATTCACAAATGGCATTACACTACAGCTGATGTAAAACAAGTGAATTTGAAACTATCTCCCCACTGTGTTTGCACACTGCTTGCCTCTTTCAGATTCCTAACTCCCAAGTCTGAAGTTATATTATACTATATCTGTGTCAATTCATCAATGAAACTACATTGAATATAAATAGCTTATTGGTGAATCTCTGTACCATTGGCTATTTAATTCATTGTGCAATTAGACTTGAAGAAAAGCAAACCCAAACCCAATAAAAATGAAAGTATATAATGTGCAGAAATAGGCAACTGAGTGATATTGAGTTGTGAATTTAAATGCTTGACACAGTAGTTTGAATAATAGTGCTTCAACGCAGTGGATTCTAATGATTGCAATATAAACATGCTTGCCTACAACCAACTCAATATGCCTATTGAGCAAATATTACATTTACTTGCTTACCAAATAATTCATTTTATGGCATCAGAATTAATTATTTGCATATCTCCAAGTATTTCAGAGTTGTTAAATTTATAACTGTTCTACTATTTACAAAGAAAATTCTCTTACAGACAACTTTGCATGTATTGAATTAATTTTCAACCTTAAATCAGTTTTCGGGGTTCTGCAATATACCATAGTCTCACTAAAACCCTGTTGAGTTGTGAATATCAGTTGAGAGGCTGGAAAGAATCACATGATCAGGTTTATTGTTTCCGCTTTGTGACATTCTGCACAACATCACTGAACATCTGCCACTTTAGAGAACGTATCTGCTAAACTGAAATCATTTATGGATAAAAGACAGAATGGAAATTAATTGCGAAATGTGAATAATAGGTTCATTCTGTTCATTTCCCAAGAGAGAATTTCAGACATACACTGAATGGATCAGTGTTAAGCATCCAATATTCAATTGTACATTACTTGAACATTCACTAAACTCTGTCTCAAAGTGGTTTGCAGGAATACATACCAGTCAGTTCTACATTATCATTATTATATCCTTTATTGGTCTAAAAGCAGATATACCTCTGCTAAATGTTTGAAAAAATGCTGTTTAATATGCAGTGATTTCTGGTTAGATTCCTTAAGCAGATAAACTTTAGGATGTGATGCTGAATAGCAGTAACTTTGTTCAGACACAATCAGCAGAGTTCTCATGATAAGTCAGTGAGACACGCATGATGCACCTTTGGTTTCCAGAAGGCCCGCCACTTGGAGTCATTATTTAGGAATCCTATCATAAATTGTAAATGTAAAAGCTACTAATTTATGTGTGAAAATGAGTCAAAGTGACTCAGCTACCAGCATTTTGCTCTCCCAGCATGGAAACACTTTTCCTCCACACAAAACATCCCCCAGTAGCTTCAGATCAGGAACTGGCAAGTCCCACACATAAATAAATATCCCTAACACTGTTCTGTAGCATATTAATAGTAATAATAATAATCCTGGCACCCTTGCCTTTCACATCCTACCAACGTGAAAGGTGCTCTATAGATGTAATTTTGTATTGTATATAGCGCTTATCACATCTTCGAGACATCTCAAAGCGCTTCGCAGAATATACTGTAAAGTGAATTGACTGTATATTTTATGGGCGAAACGTAACAGTCAATCGTCCACATCAGTGTCGCACAAATAGTCGTGGATTGAGTAACCAAATTATTTTTATTATTATTTATTTTTGAAGGGATTATTACCCCTAGAAAAGTGATCGACTAACAACTGGGTTCCTACTTACTGCTCGGTAAACAGAGGTGTGTGGAGTAAGGAAACTTGCCTAACATTTTGCCCTCCAGGGAATCAAACTTTAGAGAACATATCTGCTCATCTGAAATTATTTATGGATAAAAGACAGAATGGAAATTAATTGCGAAAGGTGAATAATAAGTTCATTCATTACAAAAAAAGCCTCTCGTTTGTGAGGCGAGTACCATAACCAATATGCTACAGGACTCCACAACATTGATGTATCATCTCACCGCACATCCCAGTCACCATATAGTTATAAATCATACTTTAGAAAAAATATTTTTCACTATATTTGTCATTGTTTCTATTGGTGCAGGAAATGATGCACCTTATTTATGAATGTCAGGTAACCTATTATAAGTTGCAATGCAAAACTGTCACTGTGATTTTGTGATCCTACCTGAACAACGTTTTTAAATCTCTGAATTTTTAAACAAAAAACATTTAAAAATAAGGCATCTTTCAAGTAGGAAATATTGCATCATTATAAATTAGGATCTGGAAGATGAAGAATACATCGTTAGTCTCATACAAGAGAAGCAGGAAGAGAAGCAGAATAAACATAAGTTCCACAAATGGCAATAACGGTGGTGGTCAAATGGAAATTATATTAACTTACTTGTTTCGGGAAGTTCAGGTAACTGGAAGAAGAAGGGTGGTTTTACATTGTCATTAGTTGAGGTCTGCATGTGGGATGAGTTTCCAGTTCTAATGTTGTCGAACATGTTTGATATCGCGTCAATGTGATCAGGACCACCTGTTGCATAAATTTTAAATATTAATTTGTTCAGCTTTTAGCCATGCCATCATATCAATCCCTGATAAATGAGGCAAACAGTTTTTAACTCAGAAAGTAGTGGATTAACATTTCACCTTTTTCTTTATGTTTACAGCCACCTGGGTACAAGCTCCATCATCATAAATCTACAATGTATTTTAAAAAACTAAATTTTTTTCAAAATAAGTGTTATTATTATAAGCTTATCAGGAAAACATCCTATTAGCTTCAGGAGAAATGTTAGATAAAGGCATAATGAAGAAGAGATTGCATATGAACGGTTTTCTGTTGAAAACATTCTTGATTTTAAATGCATAGAGAGGATAATCTACATTAGTTATTGGTGTAAAACATTCAAAATACAACAGATTAGCATATATCAAGTGTGAATGTTTTAAGGTGTTCAATTGTTCTCTCTCTTTTGGCACACTGACAAGGATTCCTCCACATGACAGCTTGCAATTATTACTGTAAGCCTAGAAAGCTTATTATTGTAAGCTGGAATACTCACGATTATTATTGTAAGACTAGATAAAGCGAAATGTAACTACAAGAATCAGAAATGTTGCCAGCTAAATACTGTTACTGCAGAAAGAAAACTCACGCACTAGACAATTTACTTCTTATTTTATGAATACTAGTTGCCTAAGATTTGAGAATTTATTACCAGATAAAGAACCTTTTACCATGTTACTAATATACACCAGGGTTTAGACTGACATGGATTTTTATCTTAATTATGGAACAAATCTCTACTCCCATTATTTAATTCAATTTGCATGCATGAGTAGACACTTATTAAAGGTAATCTTACATCTGTCATTCCTGCAGTAGCGAAAGCTTAATCACAATGGTGGTGAGAAACAGCTACTCCATCATTGAGAGAAATGCAGTATTGTGGAATGGCTGGGAGGGAAAGGGGTTGAAAGCTACCTACCTGTCTCACAAATCTTTGACATGAATAGTTGTTGCTGCAAGGGTCAGTCTTTTAAGTTATTTTGTATCTGATAACGTATGAAATGTTATATGGGCTACATACTACTGACAAAGTGCTATGTGACAACTGTTTTATCGCTGATGAGGAAAATCAGCCCCTAATGCTTTTTGCAAAAAAGACTCTCAATGGTTCCTTTAATTTATTGAACTGTTGTTCTAATGTCAGGAATATGATACTGAATGTAACAAATTGCTTTTATTTAAATATAAGGATATCTCCTTCCCTTATATTTAAATACTTATAATTCCCAAATCACAAATGTCACAATCTTGCTCTCTTCAAAAATATAATTATTCAAATACAATAAATAATAATAAAGGTTTGTTCAAGCAAAAGTACCACTGATATCTATTTAGAAATATATAATATATATATTATACAGTACTGAGAGGTATCAAACTTTGTTGTTGGAACATTGAACATTGTTGGAGGTACCGTCCGTTGGTTTAAACCAAGGTCTATTTGCCTGTTTTCGGGCGGACTTTACAGATCCCATGGCACTATTCAAAAAGAGATGGAATTTCTCACATGCTGACCAACAATCTTCCAGATTAAATTCGTCATTCATTCCACGGCTGCCACATTCGATCATAAAACAGAGTAGGTACTTCACTTCGTAATATATATAATCAAACGCTTTGGGGCGTCCCCTGATGAGAAAGGCGCTATACTAAATGCAAGGTTTATTATTCTATTCTAAATATATTCCATACAGTATATATACATACTCTAAAATAAATTATATCTTGAATAAATTTGCCCTCAGTCATTCGACAATATCCATAAGCTTTCTATTGCTAAAGAATGTTAATTTTCCCCATTATAAAAGTGTCAACTTTCCTTCCTTTTATTGATGGACCTTTTATTTTGTAAATATTAATGTACATCACATAACTTGGAACATATATTGCATTTAATGTTCCTTATGTTTAAAATTATATTTCTGTCTACAAAATAAACAATTTCATACCACCAACTAATCATTTCCTTATCCCTCAATACTTTATTAATTGACATTTCTGTTTGTCTCTTGTTAAAACAATGCTTTACAGTATCAGCTTTTGAGACATTTCAATCTATTTAGATTTGAATACTCCTTACTATCCAGGTTGATTCTATTACATCTATTATTATGCTCTTTTATATTACTTTATGACACCCATGGTATAAAGAAAAGATAAACTGTCACTTGGGGATCAGAACTGGCATTATTGCCATACACCACGCACACTCATGCTCATTTTACTAACAACCAATCACTTTGGAAGGGTAACTTAATGAACAGGTTTTTCATTTTTAGCTTTGGTACATAGCCAAATGCATGTTGCCATTTGATGGGAAATTCACTGTACACCTGTTCATACCAGCTGGCAACATAACCCATGTCACAAGGATATGTCATTGCAATGTGAGTTCAAAATCCTATCTGTGCCTATGTGACAGTCAAAACAGATAATAAAATGAACTCTGGCACTAAAAGGGGTGGAGTTTCCATTGCTGTTTCAGGGACACAGATGTGTGGGGAGTGTGATAAAAGAAGGAACCATCTGAGGGAAAAAGCTTGAACAAAAGCAAATGTCATTTGCATGATAGAATTATGGTCAGGCACTCAGTGCTTTGTAATCATACTCAAAAGGGTCATGTTGAAAAATTAACCTACTGTGGATTATAAATGCTGCAATAAGCTTCTATTTTGAAAAAGGTCAATCTGAAGTAGTACTAATTTACTTATTAATTCCAATTTGCCAATATAAATTTAAATGGCACTATATCAGCTATACAAATAGAACAATGAGGATGAGGTACTATTTCATTTAAAGAGATTTTATACTCACAGTAGTGAAATGACAATTGTTTGACATTCTCGGATTGACTTTCCTCTTGTCACTTATTTAGTAACAATGTTGATATGTGTTAACAAGAAATTGTGCTAATGGCCATATCACCTGCATTAGTACTACTCTCATCACTTCTTATCTCAGAGAAGTTCAGTAAAATCTTAAACAACATTGGAGAAAAACGGCCAATTTAGTGTGTTAAATTCCAATAAGGAGGAACTGTTGCAGCATTACACAGCGGAGGAAGCATATTAAGCAGTGACTTGCAAACATCAAGTCAGAATTGAAGTTACTGAGATTAATGAAGGGGAAGATTTCACAGTACTGCCATAGTTGTGTATTCGTAGATTTTTTTGCCCAAGAGCATGGGTGCATCATATTATTAACAATAATGATAATAATCTTTATGATTATATTTGAAGCAACTTTCACATCAGGAGAACATCCCAAAGTGTTTTGTAGGATTTATTCCAAAGTGCAGTGAGCGTGTATTTTGTAGGGAAATGCGGCAGCCAAATTGTGCACAGTAATGCAAGGATTATCATTTTTGTTTCAAGATTTGTTTGCTAGCTTTAGCCCATTCCCATTTTAGATTTATCCTGTTTTTATTTCCACTTCCAAATGCCCAACACCTAAGTTAACAAAAGATGATTAATGATATTTACAATGAAATAATTTATAGGATTTATCGTACATCTATTATGATGTAGCAAAATACTCATATCTAGAATGTCTCTGCAAGCAAAATAAAATGTACTATACAAACTAATTTTCAGAATCAATTTTCAACCTTCTGTTGCTGGTATTTCATCTTTCACAGATTGGTATTACCGTGGATACTCCAGGAGTTCACACACTAGTTTATAGGATACAGCCTCTGGTTGTTCTGTTCATTAGTAATTCCTGAACTGATGATTGGATAATAGCTTTACTTTCAACCAGTAGAGGAAGTCGAGAGCAGGAGAGCACCATGATATGATTATATGTCAAGATGTATGGGGCAGCTGATGAACTGAAACAAAAGAGAAGCCTTACATCTAATGTCACTATTAACATTTTACATGTTTGATAAACGACAATGAAGTTTGAAAAGTCTGTAGTTGATATGTGTAGCTTTTTAGACCATGTTTCTTCAGCAGCAGTTCAGAAACCTCACCATGGAACCATGGCAAAATTATAGCACAGAATTAGGCATTTGGTCCTCTACAAGGAATATCCCTTTAGCCCAATTTTCCTGCCTTTTCTCCATTCCCACTCATATTTCTCCTTTTCAGATATTTATCTAATTCCTGCTTAAAACAACAATTTGCATTTATGTAGCTCCCTTCAAATGGGTTAGCGTTCCGGAGCGCTTGACAGTGGTGGAGTCTGACCCTGAGCCAGGGGGAGAGGGAAGGGGGAGGTGACCGTAAGCACAATCAAAAAGGAAGGTCTTTAGACGGGATTTGAAAATGGGAAGGGAGGGGACAAGGTGGAGGAATTGAGGGAGGGAGTTCCAGAGCTTTGGAGAATAATGGCTGAAAGCACAGCCACTGATGGTGGAGCAGAGGGGCGTGGGATGAACAGGAGGCTAGAGCCGGCCGAGTGGAGGCAGTGGCTGGTGGAGTGGAGTGAACACAGGACTCCACAAAACCTAATATATAAAGCTATTACTCAATTTGTCTGCATCTATCTGCCCTCCACTGGTCTGTTTAAGACAGATCAACTTTTCTAAATTATGGAAGTGGGTTTGCTGCTCAGTTTATACAGTATGTTTCACAGTAAATCAATGTGAAAAATCATGCCAATTTGCCACACAAAATAGTACAAATCAGACTGGAGACATACGATCACCAAGCCTTTTGTGCTTGAGTCACACTGTAGAGCTACCTTAAGGAGACTAGGAGATTAATTTGTACCAAGGTAATATAAATCCAGTGAATTGATTCAAAAATGGTCCCTTATCAATTATTGACTGGTCCAGTCGGTGGCACAAAAACTTTTAAGGGTTTATTTTTATTGCTATGAAACAGCCGGTTGCACTCATGTTCTTTAATAATGCCTGTATTTAAAATCTAGTTTAGTGCAGTTCTGTGGATACCGACTAACAATGCAGACTGAAAGAGCTCCCCTCAGCCACAGTGAGAGTAATTCGGAGGAAATATAAATCAGACTCTCTGCTCTGAATTGCCTTAATAGTGAATGTAACAACAATTTCTTTTCCAGCTTTGAATTAGAAGTCAGGCAAATTTCATCTTGAACACTAAAAACACTGTAAACTGTTGTAAAAAAAGCATATTAAAATATATATATTCTGCATGTTCATTGGAATTCAAGTGTTTTAGAAACATTTTTCAACTCATCCCTATGAATGGGATGTTAGGTAAATGTACACCCAGGCCTCAGAAGAGTTGGTCACAAGATGTATGTACAGAGGCATAACATAATTCATTAATTTTCTCTCCCTCCCTGCCTTTCCTCTGTTTCTTTCTTCCAGAGTATCATTGCATTATAGTATCACACTATCTATATGGTAATACCAACCTGAGCTACCGCTCATGGCCTGCAATGTAAAATAGTTATGAGTGTGCAGTCCAGTGTGAAAAGGTGAAGGTTGTTATTCACTCCAGTAGCGTAAACCTAAATATGGTATGTTACTTGCTGTTGGCCTGCAACATAAGAGTACATCACTCATTCCTGTAAAAAATTGAAGAAGAATTGAAAAATTGCTGTTATTTTAATTTGCAACAGGAGCAGAGGATATAAAAGCAATGGAAGGAAAATTGTGTGCTTTATTACAACAACAATTTGCACTTATATAGCGCCCTCCACCCAGGGTATCGTCTCAGAACGCTTAATAGTGGCGGAGCCTGACTCTGAGCTGGGGGGAGGTCGCCGTAAACATAGTTGAACAGGAAAGCTTGCAGGAGGGACATGAAAGAGGAGAGCAAGACGGCAAGGCAGAGGGATTGAGGGTGATTGTTGAGAAAGCGCAACCCCTGATGGTGGGGGGGAGGGTACGAGGGATGAGCAGGAGGCTGGTACCAGTCGAGTGGAGGTGCCTGGTAGTGGATTAGGGAGTGAGGAGGTCGGAGATATAGGGAGGTGCCACAAAGTGAATGGATTTTATAATCCTTGCATTTGATATAGCGCTTTTCATGTCGGGAGGACGTCCCAAAGCGTTTCATAGAACACACTGTAAAGTGAATTGACTCTATATTTGTGGGCGAACGTGGCAGCCAATTGCGCACAGCAATGTCCCACAAACAGTCGTAGATTAAAAATGACCAATTTTTATTATTGTTTTTGGTTTTGGAGGGATTATTATTAGGCGTGTGGGGTAAGAAAACTTGCCCAAGGTTTTGCTCTGCCTGGAATTGAACTCAGGTCTCTCACTTGCAAAGCGAGTACTCTAACCACTGAGCTACAGGACTCCCCACATTTGAACACGAATGTGAGGATCTTGAAGTTGATCCGTTTGGTGATGGGGAATTCATAGAGTTAGTAGACTTCATGAGGATGAGACAGACTATATGTCAGAGCACAACATATTATTGCAAGGATTTAAAAGTAATGCAAGTATTCAACACTAAGATTACCTCTCATTCACTGAGATTTGCTTCTCTGAACAATTGCTCTATTATAATTTGCAAAACCAGAAACTTACTGGAAGAAAACTACATGCATACTATTTTATTGGGTCTCCAGCAACAAGGGAATACACAGAGGTACAGCCCAGGGTAAAAAAAAGCAACCCATTAATAATTTCTGTACTCATGAGAAATGTTTAAAAGATTGCAGTTTTTTTTTAAAAAAAACTACTTCACTAACTTTCCTTGAGCATGTTTTTAAATCAAAATAGTGTAATATCAGCTAGTTTGTACAGAACTACTTCCTGACTAGGAAACACCACTGCAAAATCAGCACCTGAAAAAGATCACAATGTTGGCAATAGTTCATGAAAACCTCTGTAACTACACACTGTGCTGATTCTTCAATAAAAACGTTGACAGAAGGAAACAGACGTTCTTGTTTGCATAGGTGTTTTGTTTTACAGTTGTACTTTTGGAAAGCAGTAGATTTCTTTGACAAATGTTGTCAGAGTACACCGGCATCATAGCTTCCACATGAGCAAACATTCAGATATTTGTGAAACCTCACATAAAAACTTAAATCCTTCTTTTTGTTAAAACCAGAGAAAGCATGCTTTTCACCAATTCCAGCAAAATTGTCTCAGCATTCCAAATTACTAAGAACCGAGTGTGAGAAATCACGTTTTGTTAGTGTCAATGGAAAGTAGTTGCCAATGAGGGTCTAGTTATATTAATTAGAATTTCACATTTCTAAAACTGCTAGTGAGCCACCTGATCCTTGTAAAATTCAAAAAGTCCAAGAATACAGCTGTGGATTGTGGAATTGCGGGTGAAAATATAACAGTGACAACAGTAAAAGGACTGATTTATGGATGAAGCTGTACAAGACCCAGTGAACACCATCATAGAGTGACTAGAGCAGATTTCTAGTGGGGTAGGTCAGGTCTCTGGCATGCAAAGAAGGCAGGAAGTGCAGCAATATGTAACAGACAGCATCAATGTTGTCTTCACAGTGTGAAGGACAATTTTATAAAAGTCACCAATGTAAAGATTTAATACAATTGGGATATATGCATCAATATGAACATGAGGCAAAGCTGAAGAGACGAATGAGAGACACCTTCAAGCTGCAATCTGATGAAATGTTAAAAAATGATATAGCAAAAAAGGTAATAGAAGTGAAAATATCAGGGATACATAAACTTTAATGAAGTTGCTTTATGGTAATGGGAGAATGGATGATGTTCTTATGAAAGGAATTTCTATGGGCTGAAGCTCAATTCCCATTGCTCCTACACTGAAAGGCAAAACTAGTGAGTAACTGAAAGGTGCAGAGAACGGGTGGTGAACCCTAGACCTCAAATAATTGATGCCATATCTAAGAAGCATTGCTATATTTGTTTCAGAGAGAACGTTTGGAAATCATTGAGACTGCACATTGCAGAAGAGTGAAACACTGGGAATAGGTACAAATACAATACAGAATTACATTTGTACAGTGCCTTTCACTTCAGGAGGACATCCCAAAGCGCTGGGTAGTCAGGGATTTGTACCTGAGCAGGGGGTTTGGGATCAGGGAAGGTGGAGGACAGGGAGGGAATCAGGCGAAGGGAATGTGGGATAGAATTTCAAAGGGTGAGGCAGAGAGGTTGAAGACCCAACCGCTGATGGTGGGGTTAAGCAGGCTGCAGCCTGCTGACTGGAGGGAGCGGACATGTTGATATGGGGTTAGCAGGTCACAGAGGTCGGAAGGAGCAAGGCTTGAAGGCAAATACTAGGATTTTGAACTCTATTTTCTGGGGGATGGGGAGCCAGTGGAGCCGGGTGAGGATGGGGTTGTTAGGGTCACAGAGCCTGGTGCGGGAGAGGACAAGCTGCAGAGTTCTGGATGGAGGGAAGAGTTGGGGAGGTCAACAAACAGGGAGTTGGCATAGTAGTGCTTAGATGTGATGAATGCGTGTAATAGGTACCCTAATACTTATAAATTGCCTCATAGATGAATCCTGTCATACAAACTGATGATTCACATGCGCATCACAGTACAATAAATGGAATTATACTGCAATTATACTTTGTCTCGGTAGTGTAGTAATGCGTGCATATGTAATGATAATCCCCCATCTGGTATCTTCACAGTACAAGGAGAGCCCATACACCTGAGCACAAACTGTCACCACCTCTGCTTGAAGTAAGAATCATCTCAGATACATACACTGCAGGAGATGTTGGACTTGATGAGAAAGCACAGGGTGGGGCATTGAACACTGGTGAATAAGGGATATCAGTGCTGGGGTCTGACGAGCGGCCAGGTGGCACAGAGAAGAGACCCAGCAGGTTGCATCCTCCAGCTGAGTTTCATAGGAATGCAGATGTAGTAAACCTGATTTAAAATGTAGATTATTAGTGAACACAGGCACTCTCTCTTCCTTATGAACAATTATGGAAGGTGCTCTGGGTAATGTGGAGCAGTACAAGATTCTGATACGCATTATCAACTCCCACATGACTATTGTAGTGGCACTGATTGTCTGCACTGCAGATAGCCACTAAGATTGTGGCAACACCAGTGGCATCTGCAGTGGAGAACTCATTTACACAGGCCATCGACACAGTCAGAATATCCCTCATGAATGGTCCCAGTCCTGCTATAGAGGTGTTAGTGTCAAAACTCCAAGATGCAATTATGGCTATCGTCCAGACAGAATAGGTTTATTTTAATTGATAACTTCACGGCAGAATGTTTCCAGTCTGAAATTATAGCCACAGTGCCTAAATTATAGCCAAAAAAAAGTAGAAGAGGTGGACTTATGACATTTTTTTCAGTGTACAAGAGAAAACTGATAGCTATTTTAAAACAGAGGTATCAGTGATTTGAAAGAAACACATGGCCCAACTTAAAACCACAGCTCAGTCACTAAAGCATGGTTAAAGCAAGCTGGACTGGTGCCAGTTGAGAGTGAGGCCTGTATATATGGGTTCTCTCTGCTATGATTCCAGAAAATGTATAATGTCTCAGGTTCTGTCTTTCATCACCTAGGTCTAACCTCACCATCCCCAAGCTCTGTCCTCCAAGTTTTAGCTCTGTTCCCACAATCTGTTCTTGGGTTACTGCACCAGCACAGATGCGTGCACTTTGATACTACTTAGGTGACATCACAAGATCAACTGCTGCTGCAGCTCACACAGCACTAATCTGCACATGTTTTATGGGAGCTTAGGTTCAAGCTACAGTGCATTGTGGTACAACCTATCAGTGATGATTGAGACAGACCAGGATACTTGTAATAGTGCGATAACCTGGGAATTATAGTAGCTGCTTTTATTTTCAAAAGTTGCTGTTGTGTATTTAACATTTCCTTTTCCCTTTAACCTGAATTTTAAGGCCAGTAGCAAGGTACTATAATGACTGTCTTTATCCTGTCACAGCACCTTAGATATTGTCAGAATTCAGCCTGAAAGTCTAGACTTGAGATTTCTAGAATATAAATTGTACATCAGCGTGCAAATCACTCTAAATATATCCTTGGAATTTGGCGGCCAACCCTATTTTATTCAGATACTATCTCAATTTTCAAGCCTGAAATCCCTGTGGCTAAGAACCTATGGCAGGTACAGTGCCAATTAACAGCCTGTAACAAAGTCCAGTTCTGCCTCCTGAGGCAAGAGGGAAATTATAGTATTCATCTTCAGCAATTGGGATCTTTATCTATTTCTTTCCTCTATTGTCTTACTTTTAACTTAATACTCACATGTTCAATTTAACTCATACTTTTCTACTGAATTATAATAAATGCTGACTGAATCTTTATTAAAATTCCCTTTACAATTTGAAATATGTAAACCATTCTCCATGTGTCTGAGTGGTGCAATTGGATTTTTCTGAGTTGTTGAGGATCAAAGCCCCAGCTTCCATGAAGAAGATAAACTAGATTTCAGTTTTTAAAAAAAGTATTAAGGAATCCAAGAAGCAAAATAAGGTAAATTCATTGCTGCCTTAGGACAGATACCAGAAAGTAAGTGATCACTTGTCCAAAGTTATATTATGCCAAAAACCTACTGAAAGACAGGAACTAAAATTGCACAATGCATAATACAATTTACATTAGTTACATTGGCAACTACAAAACTACACCAATAATTCATCACAATTGTTATGGTACCGTTGTGTCTTGTGGCTTCAAGTTGAACAATGTTTGCATTACACCCAAAAAGCAGGCACAAACTTTATGCTTGTCTCAGCATATTTTCATCCGCCAACAACCATTTACAAGGTTATCTGGATCCCTGACAACTAGACCAATATATCTAGTATTTTGTAGTATAGAGTACAATTTATAATGAATGACTGAGATACCCCATAGAACTCAATTGATTGCTGTACTCTCAAGACTTTAATGTTTGACAGTGTGAAAACGTATGTAAGATTCATATTCAATTAGAACTTCCAATAGTTTATTTTTCAATTTGAAATGTAAAAAATCAATTCATTCTGAAAACTAGCAAAGTAAGACTTCATAAGGAAAATTGATTTATCAGTTTATTACAGTATCATCTCTTGAATTTCCACGTATAGCTGGGATGCATGGAACGCTCTGTTTCATTTGGATACTCTTAAGCAATGGTGGTAGGTTTCCGCATGTGTCAGACACCCAATGAGCCCCCCAAAACAGGTATTTATGGCATTCAGCCAACAAATTAGGTTATTTGCCAAATATTCAATTTTATAGTGAAAGAGCACAGAGACATCATCATGCTGTTGACATTTAATTAGATATAAATTTTGTGAACATATTTTCAAGTGTATTTAATTTTTTTTAGTAGTGGAAACATCTCTTTGATTTTTTTTATTAGAACTGAAGAAATTCCAATACATTTGCTTTTGAGAAATGAATGATAACACCCAATGGAAAAAACTAGTCATGCCAAATCTGGAGGAACAATTGTCACCTTACAATGAATACTATAGTCGCAGTCTTAAGTGAATTTCTTCGCTAAAGCTGGTGTATATATCATATATATTACATATATCTATATATATATATTGCTGTCAATAAAATGAAACATATATATATTTTTAAAAAAACATTTAATTTGATATCCCACCCAATTTTAAGTTTTATTGAACTTGGAATATTTATATAACATTACATAGAAGTTTACAGCAAGGAAACAGGCATTTCAACAAGCATTATTATTTCAGCCCAACAAGTCCATGCTGGTGTTTATATTCAATATGAGCCTCCATCCCTCCTAAACTCTCCGCTCTCATCTTAATGTTATCAGAAATATTGCAATACACTGGAGGTGAGGGGTGCCAATAGGCAAATGGAAGGAACTCCAATCAGATAAGTGCTATCTGAGATATCGACTGAGTTACTTGGTGGTTACATTGGTATCAAGGGCATCCTTTTGCTATGATTGTTATATAGTTGATTTTTACTCAGTGATTATTATAACTTCTACATTTTAGTCCCTCACTTGACATCAGATTTTAAAAGATTTATACTTTTTAATGACAGTAGTATTTCCTATTTCACATATTTAATGCCTGCATGTGAGTTGGACACATAAAGCACAAGTTGAGGCCAGAATTCACATAAATGTCAGCAATCAATGGGCTAAATTGGGAAAATAATGTTAGGAAACATTAGCATTCCTCTGAATGCAAGACAGCTAGATATGATGATGTAAAATAGTTTCTTTGTAGATGCGTGTTAAAGTGTAAGCATCAGAGGACCAGAAATTGATCATCTGGATGACTTACTCCTTAAATGAGCTACACTCTTTACGTGGAATAATATGAAAAGCCACAAAACTATTCACCTTGGACCAAGGATGCAATAACTAAATACAATTGTAGAAGCAAACCCAGCAGTTAACATGGCACCAGGAAGCTCATTAGGCATCAAAGTCCTTCTGATAAGAGGGTAAATAATGACTTTCTTAGGCTATATTTATATAACTCATGCTGACCCCAACATCCTCTACAAATAATTACTGTAGCAACAGGTTAGACTCGGAAAACTGTTTATTTTTTACTTCTCATAATACTAAAAATAAGTCATTTATACGTGGATAAATGCTTTTGTTTAAAAAGTATTTTAGAGAGAACTAATAAGACAAGAAATTCAAAACATTCATCTATTCAGGTGGACAGTAACATTCCAAAATAATCTTTGCATCCATTGACTATTCAAAAAGAGAAGGGAGTTTCTCCTAGCCAACAATCTGTCAGGTTCATCAGTCATTCACTGCATGGCATGGTTGTTTATGGGACTTTGCTGATGCAAATGCCAGCCGCGATCATTGGAGATCAGTGATAAAATAGCAGAAGATGTAACGCTCCTGATTGGCTCACCCAGCGCCTCTGTACTTCAGGCAATGGTAGCATCAGCATCCAAGGATGCACACTTCACCTCACCAAGCCAGTCAGGAACCTAAGCATCGTGTTTGACTCTTAACTGTCATTTCTCCCCCACATCCATCCCATGTCCCGCTCTGCCTTCCTCCACCTCCGCAACGTTGCCCGACTCTGCCACTGCCTCACCCCTTAGGCCGACAAAACTCTCATACATGCCTTCATTACAACCATGCTTGACTATGCCAATGCCCTGCTTGTCGGCCTTCCCAACTCTTCCCTCCACAAGTTGCAGATCATCCAGAACTCTGCAGCTTTTGTCTTCTCTTGCACCAGGCTCCGTGACACGATCACACCACCCAGCTCCACTGGCTCGCTATCCCTCAGAGGATCGAGTTCAAAATTCTTGTCCTCACCTACAAGGCTCTCCATGGCCTTGCCCCATCTTACCTCTCTGACCTGCTAACCGATTATCAACATGTCCCCTCCCTGCACTCAGCAGGCTCCGGCCTACTCCATGTTCCCGGCCCGGCCTGCCCCATCATCGGCAGTCGGGCCTTCAGCCTCTCTGACTCCACCCTCTGGAACTTGATCCCTCATTCCCTTCACCTCACTCCCTTCCTTATCTCCTTCAAGGCACCCCTCAAGACCCTTGTCTTCAACTGTGCCTTCCGCCACCCTACTACCCTCTCTGCCGTCCTTCCCATGAAGCTACTTATGCCACCAATCTGCCCTTGATAATATTTAAGGCACCATTATTATTTTAATTTTGCCTTATCTTGGGTCTCTGTTCTATTTTAATATGACCAAAGTATTTGTTAGGGTTGTTCTAATTGTTGAAAATTATATTTACAATGTTTTTCCTGCAGCCCTATAAATGATAATCATAGAATTTTATAGATCAGAAGGAGGCCATTCGTCGAACTGTACCTGTGCTAACTCTTTGAAAGAGTTACCAACTAGACCCGCTCCCCTACTCTTACCCCATAAACCTGCAAATTCTTCCTTTTTAAGAACCTATCTAATTCACTTTTGAAAGCTAGTATTGAATCTGTTTCCACCACCCTTTCAGGCAGTGCCTTCCAGACTATAACTATTCTCTGGGTAAAACAATTTCTCCCCATCTCCCCTCTGGTTCTTTTACCAATTATCTTAAATCTCCCCATCTCCCCTCTGGTTCTTTTACCAATTATCTTAAATCTGTGTCCTATGGCTACCGACCCACCAGCCAAGGAAACAGTTCCTCCCTACCTACTCTATCAAAACCCCTCATAATTTTGAATACTTCTATTTAATCTCCCTTCAACCTTCTCTGCTCTAAAGAGAATAATCCCAGCCTCTCTAGTCTCTCCACATAATTATAGTCTGTTCAATTCTGGTATCATTCTTGTAAATCTCAGGGGCATCCTGTCCAAGCCCCTGAGATTCTTCCTAAAGTCTGATGCCCAGAATTGGACACAATACTCTAGCTGAGGCCAAACCAGTGATTTCCAATCTACATGGGTCAGATCCCTTTTCTGAAATTATCCCTTTCCAGTTGGGCATCTTCACCTTGGATTGTTCCTTATCCCTTTCCATAACTACTCTGAACCTGATGATATTGTGATCACTGTTATCAAGATTCTCTCTCACTGACACACTCTCCACTTGCCCCACTTAATTCCCCAGAACTAAATCCAGCACTGCTTCTTTGCTGAAGTGGACTGAAGCAATGTTTTCCACTCCAGTATATTCTACCCTCCTTCCAAAAAACAATTAAAAAGCACTATTATATTGATAACAAAACCAGCAAATCATATCAGAATATGAAACATAATAGCACACGAGGTTGAACAGATGATATTATATTCCAGACATCTAAAGTTTCACATGCCTTTTTATACAATACAGAACCCTGGAAATAGTCACAAGTGGTGGGATACCTATGAATGCTAATGGTTTCTTATAATTACAACAACAACAAAAACAAAATTACATTTATAGAGCGCATTTCACATCGGGAGGATGTCCCAAAGCGCTGAATAGTCAGGTGTCGGGGCCCGAGCATGGGGCTGGGGTGATGTAGGGGTGAGGGAAAGCAGAGAGGTGGGAGGGAGACCAAAGGCACGGTCGAAGAGAAGGGTCTTGAGACCGGCCTTGAAGGAGGCAAGGGAGGAAGCGAGGCGAAGGGACCGTGCGATGGAGTTCCACAGTGTGGGGGCAGAGAAGCTGAAAGCCTGGCCACCAATGGTAAGGCGGGTCGGGCGGGAGACATGGAGCAGGCCAGAGCCCGCTGAACGGAGGTTCAAATTACACTTTGATAAACGTAATCGGATTGTTTGGTAAAACATTTATAGTGTTGGTACCTTTAGTATATAATGTGCAGCATATTTACAGTACTGTACCCAGAAAAATATATGCAATACAATGAGAATGGCTAAAATGTAGAATAAATTCAATAAAAGTCAAGATCTTAAAAGAGAAATACTTGGAATTCTGCCAACTACAAGGTATGATCAGGATCAATTTAGTGTTATAATCCATCAAAGTGATGGCCTCTCTCATCATGCTGACAGTGATAAGTAAAGAATGCTTAATTTAATAAGCAAAATAACTTAATAAGCTAATATTATTCAGGCAATGCTGAAAACGTGTTGCCCCAAATAATGGTAGTAAATGCTGTTTCCTCATATTTGGTTATTAGTGCCCTATCTATTCCATCACAATTTGTACAGGCAAGATTTACATTTTGTTTGACTTGTAATCAGAAGTCTATTTATAATTTACTTAATTCACATCTGCCTGTTATTTTTCATATCATCCTTAATACATCAACAATTAGATTTTCCCATATTTTATAACAATAAAATCTGTGGCATTTGAATTCTAGTAGAAAAAATTTGAATTGACATAATTTGTATATGTTAATCAAGTCTATTTGAAATAATTAGGTAATATATTTTTACCTAATGGTCTGATGGCTATGCCTTGAAGTTCTATAATGATAGGAATTATAATTTTCAAGTTAACTGTGAAAATGTAAGAACATTAATGCCTATGCTACTTTTCTCCTATATTTCACTTTTACACTGCCAAAGAAAAATTCTACTAAATATATTACCACAAACAATGGAAACAGTTAAGAATGGAAGCTGCAAAGATGGTACATCAGTTGTGTCAAACAATGGCAAGATGGATTTCATCTAATAATTATCCATTTGGTTATGTTGTCGGGGAGCTACCAAGAAACAGCTAGAGGGAAGAGGGATAGGGAAGTAACCCCAGGATACTACGGAAAATTATTGAGAAGTATATGTTGTTTGTAAATAGCGAATCACTGGCATTTGCCTTAAAGCAAATTTCACTACCTGCATTGTCCGCCGTGACTGAGAGACGTAAAGAATGGCAAGTCTTTTTAATTAAAATTTGTAAATAAAATTAAAATTCTGTAGAAAATCCAATTCTATGCTCCTCAACAATTACTGAAATGCAAATGTTAGAGTTTTGATAACATTGCAACACTTCTAAGATGATCTTACTTTGCCTTTTTGAGAAGGAGAGCAGATTTAGGCAAATTAAGTGACTGTGGTGAATAAAATACTTTTTCTTTCCTTTATTGATGCATCATTTATGTGTGACATGAGTTTCCTTGCATAATATTAACTTAAATTTCACCCTATGACGTTCGAATTCCACAAAGATCAATAAAACTTCAGTAATAAGCTCTGAGAGGAAAACTTGCAGAACATTTTGATAGCCATTAAACTCAATGATTGGATAAAAAGAACCTCCATGAGCTTATATAGCATATTCTGTGAAGCGCTTTGAGACACCTCAATGATATGACAAGGCACTATATCAAATCCAAGGATTATTATTGTTATTATATTAACAAACACCTATTTTCTTTGTGTAAGTAATAACCATATTCAAACGTAGCATAAACCAATACATTCTATGTCTTGTGTTGCAGTGCAATATCTTTGCTATTTACATATAAACTTTTGAAATACATTTCCATGTTGTTTAAATGCGTACTGTAGCTAGTATTGTAATAATAATATTAATAATAATGCTACATTTGATATGGAGTCATATCACGTCTTCAAGACATCTCAAAGAGCTTCACAGATTGTTCTATGTTGTTCTCTGCAGGCTATGCCCTACATAGAAATTATTTTTTTAATTATCTTAAAACATGCAAACATACAAGTAAACAGGTGCATATTAATAGAGAAAATACTCAGTCTGTTTTGGTTGGCCTATAAATGTATTTTACTTATTTCAGGTTGAAGCACATTCTAATCTTTGTTTAGCAATTATTATCCATGTATCCATTCAGACAGGAAAACATCAACTGCATTTGTTTAAGATTAAGGTCAATCTCATTTTAGACCAGGAAGCCTCTTGATACCAGCCTCCAGGTTAGTATGCTGCCACAGGGGGTGGAATGCAAAATATACTGCCCTCGTTTCCATGCACAATATGCAAACTCTATTCATGCTTGGTAGGGATGGATGAGGAATGGACCATGAAGTCATATTGTATTATTGCAGTTCCATTCATCTTCTGTGTCTGTGGTATCATCCATTGCCATGGCTATAGCCACAGTTTTAGGAAGTTTTTAGGAGTTTTAGGAAGATGAATGTAAAGAATTTGCTGTAAATTCTGTGTTCAAGCCATAGCTTTATGAATGACTTTGCGTCTTCTACATTTAACTACAGTATGTGATGTTCAAACTGTGCAATTTATAGCAGATTTACTGGGAGGACAATTTTAAAACATCACTGTCTTGATGTGACTTTTAAGATGAGATTTTGTAGAAAAAAAAGTATTCTTTTATTTTGTGTTTTTTTAAAGATTTTCTTTCCCCTTTTCTCACATAGTTGTGTAGTGTTCACACATAGTGTTATAGTGCTCCTCAAATCACCAGAAATGAGGTATACTTGGATTCCCTCCTGCCTTGATAACTAAGTTATGACTGGCAAATGTTCCCTCTAGGAACCATAAGTACAATGTTAGTCGAGACATGAACTTGGATCTATTAATAACATTTTCCAAAATGAAAGGTACTCATCTTAACCCAAATTCTGTTTGTTTCAATACAAAGCGTGAAAGAAAAGGAATTCATCTCCTAAAATATTTTAAATTGTTCTTTATCACAGGCATCTTATGATATAATATAATATGTTATGATATGATATTATCACACAACAAAATGACAAATGACTATTTTAGATATTAAAGTGATATGAAGTACACAAATACAACAACAACAACAAACAAACAACAAATTGCATTTATATTGTCCCTTTCATGTCAGGAGGATGTACCAAAGTGCTGGGTTTGCACCTGGGTCCTGGATTTGGGAGCAGTGCAGTCAAGACGTCTCAAAGTGCTTCATAGGATAAACTGTGAAGAGATTTGACTGTATATTTTGTGGGCGAAATACAGCAGCCAGTTTGCATACAGCAATGTCCCACAAACAGCTAAGGTATGAGTGACCAATTTTATTTGGTGGATTATTGGCCAGAACTCTCCCTTCTCTTTTCAAATAGTGCCAAGGATCTTTAACATCCACCTGACATGCAAAAATAACAATGGTTTAACACCCCATATGAAGGACTGCATCTCTCACAATACAACACAATCTCATCACTGTATTGGAGTGTCAGCTTAGACTATGTGATTCCAAGTCCCAACGTGGAGCTTGAACCCACAACCTTCTGACTCAGAGGCAAGAGTGCAACCACTGAGCCAGGCTGACACATTTATGACCCGTATAAATGAAAAATGGATGTTGTGTTGTAGCTGTTCACGTTTCAGAATGGGGAGCTAGTACCATCTGATTTTCAGCTGCCTGATGGAATGCAGAAGTTGTATGAATACAGTTTCAAAAGCATGGATTTTTTTTCATCTCCAGCAAATACCAAATCTCTCAGGCTCACAATTAGTGCCCTATCACTTACTTACTTACCTACCTACCTACCTACTTACTTACTTACTTACTATCAAGAAATATTGACAGAGATGTGAGGTAACGGAGGCAGGGACCTCAGTTTAATATTTCATCTGAAAGATGGCAGCTCCAACAAGGCGGCACACTCCCAAACACTGCATTGGGGTTTCAAGCTAGGCTATGAATTCAAAGTCCCGATGTGCATCTTGAACCCATGCCTTCTAAAGATGAGAATGCCATCAACCAAGCCAGGCTGACATAGTGCACTGTCAGCCGTTAGAAAACAAAATTTGTAGAAATGCCACAGTTCTTTATCTGATGATTATGAAATACATTATATTATATTGTCTAGAAATATATTACACACTATTGTTTGGGCCTTCAACTAGTCTTGAAGATGGTCTGCTTGTTGTGAAAACACAGTAACCTCTGGGCACAATACATCAAATCCTCAATCTGGAAAGTATTGTGAAAGTCATAACAAAGTCTTCTATATGTTATTTATTAGGAACACATTTCACAGAACTCCTGAATACAGTTAATAAAAATTAGCTCAGGGTGACACTATTTATTATGCCAGTAAATTTTTTGAAGGATATACAGATCTGGTTCACCAGTGCGTCTGACCCTAAAAGAAACTTGTTGTGACAGGTTCAATACTGTGGAATGTGGTCCAAAATGATCCTGTAGGAAAAAAATAATTGCTCCTAGGGCCCAATCAGAAAAAGATTTTTAGCCTTGCATGACATTTCTCAATGCGAAAATATAAGTGAAAACATTGTTCATTTGATAGATCAAACACACAGAAGAGCATCACTCTTGCTTATTATTTGGTTCATTAATATTACTTTTTTCTTACTTCTGAATCCATCTGCTTCCAATCTCTTATTACTACATATACGATCTTGCTTGTAACTGACTTGATGTTACTAAGATGGGATCGATACAAGTAATTGATACATTTGTCCAATTTACACTCTGCTGGGTTGAATAAATGTTGCCATTCTATATGAAACGGAGATAATGAAATCACATAGCTTTGCAGTACATTATATTTTGTACATTATTTTGTTCACACATTCGCAGTACTGGAACTGAAGCATTCAATGATGCATTGCTTGTTGTTTGATTTGAGAGGCAGCATCTTGGTGCAGGCAACACTGAGCTGTCAGTGTCAGAATTACATATAAACATTTCTCCATTAGCTTTTTTCAAGAAATCCTTTTATTGTTTCTTTTGCCATTTCCTGGGATTCCTATGAATATTGATTGGCTTTAGGAAATGGTTCTTCAAAATATTACTGAATTGTGACATTTTTGTTTGATGTGATATTAAGTTCACTGCTCACTGACTCACAGACTGAGATGGCTATTCAGATAACATTAATTAATCCATTACAAATAATAAATATCCATTACAAATAATAAATATATTTATTTTGCCAAAGCTTATATTTGAAAACAAGTAATGTGAAAATGTTTATTTTATAACACTCTACAATAATTGTTCTGGTTATAGTGACCACAGATCGACATCAGCTGATGTCAGGTAGTGACCATCACTAGAAATTCTTGTGCAGTAGATTGAATTAATTGTACAATAACAAATTGCATCGCACCATTACATGTTATACAATATGGTATTTGAATTACATAGTGCCATTCACAGAAAGAAAAGCATCTCAAAGTATGTAATGATAGAAGCTGAGGCTCGAGCATTATGTCAGAGAAAGTTACAGATGAAGGAATAATAATAATCGAAAGAATAATAATAATAATGGAAATATTACAATTCTTTAATAAGATATTTATATATCAGAAAGCAATATTTGTTTATGAATGTTAAATAATCCCAAATTGTGTTATTATTTGCAACTCACATCAACGTAACTGTTTTATGTATTGAAATCACTTTTTTCATGATCTCACTCACATGATTGCAAAATGCCAGAGAACGTGGTTACATTGTTAGTAATCCACAAAAACAAAAATACATATTGTTATTATTAAATACTCAATGCAATTTAATTTCATATAAGTATAAATTAATCATGTTTTAATTTTGAAGGCAATATTAATATTTTAAGGTACCTTTTATGGTAATTTGTAGCCTTATATTACATATACGGATGACAATGATAATGCATTGTTCGTGAATTTACTGAATATTTAAGCATCTCCAAAATGTTTATTGTGTAAATATCTGGCATGGATCAATCTGGTTTAAATTTTAATATATCTGGGTTTCATCAGATAACATTTGCGTATTTCAGAATTTCTCCTTGGCATTGGTTTAATTATGTGTTTTCAAGAACATTGCTCAACACAATAGCCCTTAATTTCCCCAAATCCAAGGATATTTAATTTTACAAATCTTTTGGTTCTTCCGACAAGTCATTACCATCAAGCAGTAAATAAAGGATATCAGATCAATGCCAGCAGTTGGAATTCATAAATATAAAAGTGAAATAAATCCTGAGTATCACAGACACTAATAATATGTATTTCTCTGGCATGCCAATACACTAAACCTAGACATACAACATCATAGGTTGTTTGCACAATCTGCCAGCTGTACTGCAGTGCATATACCTATTATGGTAATACTGGTAGTTCTCACATTATTAAGGAATAAAACTTTTCTTGCCACTATTCTACTAAACTGACATGTGATGTGATTCTAGCTCTATTATAAGATAGTTGTGTGATTACAAAATGATAATAATAAAAGTAAACTAATCTGGCAGAAAAAGTACAAAAATGGAACATCAGGGACCACATTTCTCTGTGAGGTCAAAGTAAAAGAAAGAATACTCAATTGAATGAATCACCTATTAATCACTGTAAAGGTTAAAGACCCTGTGATGCCTTTGAAATCAAAGAAGCTTTGTTGACAACAAGGTGATAATTGGCTTAAAGAGACATAATAGTTTGTTTTCTTGATTTGATTCCTGTAACAGGAATCCAATAGCCCATTTGCACTACCACATTGGCCTTTCTTCAATAAGTTTCAATTGGTTGTGTCTTGCCCTGTATTCATTAAAGCATCACAATGGAGCCATTTGATTCTCTGCTTTTGTTTGGGGGTAAAGTGCACTGAACGCAAGTAGCTGGATTGTTATAGAGCATAGAACCATAGAGGTGAACAGTATGGAATAAGGCCATTTAGTCATCGTGTCCGTGCTGGCTTTGTGAAACATGTAAAACATGAAGTATATAAAACATATATTAGAGGATACTTAGAAAATTTTTGAATTGCAATATTCAATAATCATAGCTACAACAACAACTTGCAATTATATTGCGCCTTTCAGGCCAGATGTTATCTCGGAGCGCTTAACAGTTGGCGGAGCTTGATGACGAGCCAGGGGGTGGGGGAAGATAACTGTAGGCACAATCAAAGAGGAAGGTCTTCAATTGCAACATGAAAATGGGGAGAGGGGGGGTAAGGCGAAGGGATTGAGGAAGAGAGTTCCACAGCTTCGGGATAAAGTGTTTGAAAGCATGGTCACTGATGGTGGGGCAGAGGGTCCGGGGGACAAGGAAGAGGGTGGAGCCAGTTGAGTGGAGGCAGCTGGTAGTGGTGTAAGGAGAGAGGAGGTTGGAGGGACAGGGTGGTGCCAGAGCATGAAGGGATTTAAACACTAGAGTGAGGATCTTAAATCGATCCGCTCCATGACAGGGAGTCAGTATCATTTGACAAGGACTCGGGTAATAGAGGTGAGGAGTTTAGTGCAGATGAGAATGCAGGTAGCGGAGTTTTCAATTAGATCAATTTTGTGAATAGTGGAGCAGGGCAGACCAGTGAGGAGGGCATTTGAGTAGTCGAGGCAGGAGGTGACAAAGGCCTGGACAAGGCTTTCGGCAGCTTTTGGAGCGAGCTATGGATGGAGGCGGGCAACGTGGTGGAGGTGGAGGAAAGCTCCTCCTGGCCAGGGCAATGTGGGGAAGGTAGAGGTGCAGGTCCTGGCCAGGGATCAGGTGTGGGGTATGAAGGATAGCTGGGGTCGGGTTCGGTGAGTCTCAGGGAGAGATTGGGGAGGGTGAGGAGATCTGAACTATAAGAAAAAAGATGTTGACGGGACCCAAAGAGTATGACTTCCGTCTTGTCAATGTTCAGCTGCATGAAGTTTGCACTCATCCAGGCTTTGATGTCTGTCAGACAAGCTGACAGAGCATCAGTGGCCTGGGAGTCGCAGCTGGAGGAAGAGACGTATGTCATCCGCATACATGTGGAAGTTTACACCATGTCTGCGGATGACATCACCCGGAGGGAGCATATAGATGAGGAAGAGGAGGGGGGCAAGGATGGGAGAGAGGAATACCATTGGCTGAGATGAAATGACGACGGTTGGTTAAGTAGGACTCAGGTGCGGTCCCACTAAGATGGATAAGGGAGGAAGGTGGTGGAGGAGGATGGCATGGTCAACTGTGTTGAACCCAGCGGAGAGGTCCAGGAGCATGAGGAGGCAGAAGGTGCTCTGGTCACAAAGAGGGAGGACGTCATTTGTCACTTTGCGCTGTAAATTGATGTTAACGTTTTCCACATTGCAATGGAAAAATAGCAGAACTTCAGCATAATTGCCACTTTGGACGGTCTCATACTGCCTACACTGAATATTGTGTGTGGTATACCTACTTCTAGCTTTTGTCACATAAACCACACAACGTTATCTTAGCTTCCTGAGTTTCTGAAAATATCTCTCAATCCACTGCACATTCATACTTTAGAATGTATTAATTATTTCTATTATCTTGCACTGCAAGGGTTGGGTTTCCATCATTCTCTTACTGTGATTCCACAACCATGGCTTGTCCTAAGTGACCTCATCTGAGCATCATTTTATGCACTTTAGGCAAACTAAGACATGGAGAAAAATACCTGCCACAAAATATTGGAAGTAACAATTTCCACATGAACTATGGATACGATTTCACGATTAACATTTTTTTAACATGCTGTCGAAATGTTTTAAAGCAATTCACAGGATATTACAGGTGAGTTTCCTTTTGCATACTGTGTACTATTAACAGTTACCATTAAGTAACCCAGATACTTGAATAGTTTATTAGTTGAATAAAGCATTACTGCTTGAATCAGTATCATGGTGCATGACACTCAATACTAACCAAACTGGTTAACCCAGGGCACCAGGAATTTCCCTCATATTCAAGTAATTTCAGTTCAAGTAGGCAGTACTATTTGTGGAGTCCCTGTAGCTCAGTGGTTAGAGCACTCGCCTCACAAGCGAGACCTGGGTTTGATTCCCGGCAGGACGAAACCTTGGGCAAGTTTCCTTACTCCACACGCCTCAAGAAAAAAACCAATAATAATTTGGTCACTTCAACCTACTGCTGTTTGTGGGACACTGCTGTATGCAATTGGCTGCCACGTTTCGCCTACAAATATACAGTCAGTTCACTTTACAGTATATTCTGTGAAGCACTTTGAGACATCTAGAAGACGTGAAAAGCACTATATCAAATGCAAGGTTTATTATTATTATGCCTTCAATGTTTTCTGAGTTTGAATGGGAATTGTATTATAAATACCGCTTTACTAATTTCCGTGGTAATTAGCAGACGCATAAGAACTTGAGAATTTTGGATCCAAAAGGCTTTGTGCGTGAAGGAATTCATCCCTTTCATTATTTTATAATATTCATAAATAAGCTAATGTTTAGAAGGAGACATCAGCCAGAGAGCAGATGATGAAATAATATGTATATGACAAATTACTTCTCTAAGATCAAAATATTTTTCATAAAATCTTCACTCGCCTTATCAATCCAAATATTTAATACTGGTGCTTATTTAGTGTATAGAGTGGATTGAGTACTAGATTTAAATGTATATAACTTTTAGCATTTGTTAAGTTTTCTGTAAGAAAATTAACAGTAAACTGTGTATGGAGGGGCTCATCGGTAGAGAGCACTGAATGTTCTTCATACTAACAGAGATAAAAAGAAAAGTGAAAACATATGACTTTCATATCCTGAATTCAATCACACCTCATTTAAAGGCTGACTGGCAAAAACTATCCACAATTTTTAACTGAGTACAGTTAAGCTGGATTGAGAGCATCATGGTACTGTCCTAATTAGTTTCTGATGTGATATGGATTTAGACATGGAAGAGGAAACACTGCACACTCAGGTCATTGTCTTGCAAACCTGCTATGTAGTGGTGCAATGCATCTGAGCTCCAACACGACAGAATGATGGTTTGCTGACTCAATTCTCCATAGCACTGAGTTCCTAATCTCAGTGTGTCACTGTGAGAGACTTGAGTGAAGGCCAAGGGCCTATTGCACAGGAAGAGAGAAACATTCATCTCTGGGCCACCTTCCAGAACAAAACTGATAAATTCTGCAAGTATTTGTCCATCTACCCTCTCAGAAGCACTTGATTCATGGCTTGGGAAACAATGGAACAAAGAAGAAAAAATAACGAGAATGATTCCTCAAAGTATATATAAAATTTGGAATCAAAATTTCATTTCATTCATTTGGTTGTGATTGACCATATTTATAGTGTATTCTAAAGTTAAAGTTAGTCTGAAAATGTTGTGCACTAAAAGGTTGATCGATTTCTTGTCACGCACCTCTATGCTCAGATTTATAATGTGTCCAATACTCCCTAAATTGCTTTTCCTGTGTGAGGCCAACATTTCTCAGTATCTTTCCTGCAGACATTTCCCTTTCTTTTCCTTATATATTCACCCAACACGTATTAATTTCAGTATTGAAATGACCCAGTGAGTAATTGCTCATCATATTATGGGAATTAAATTAAAAAAATAAGATTTTTTCTATCCTCAATAAAAGATATTGAAGGATTTTATATTAATACATAAAGTAAAAAGCCAAACATAGACAATTCCAAAAGTGAGAAACAACATACTAACAAATAAAAGCTTAATGTATTTGGGGTAGTCTTAGATACAAACAATAAAGTTTGTAATCTTGATTTTATTTGGACTTTCTAAAGTGATGAACACAACACATTTTAGTAACAAATGCCAAAAATGAGCCATCCCAGATAATAAATGGATTCATCATTACAGACATTAAGTATTGCAGAACTGTCCTAGTAATTCAGATCAGATTAGTAAAGTGGCTAAGCATAAAGTCTCTTTGAAACAATTAGTGAAACTATGGAAAAATGCAAGTAAAATCACAAATAGATATTCAAAATTGTAAACTACAAAATATTTTGTTCACATTCAGAGAATTATCAATAGAAAGTGTTTTTAAACAATTAACTGATAAACAGTGCGTACCCAGCAAATGTATCCATGTGACTAACCATGGTTAACAAAAGGTAGAAGGGATTGTAACCGGCAGAGATGGTGCAAAAAAAATGTGATATATAAAACAGTATAGAAGTAAAAAGATGCATTGTGGTAGCTTTATGAACTTTGACTGAACCCAGCTGTTTTGGCAGTCTGCAGTAACTATAGAATAAAAGGAGGCATTTGGGCTTCGATCTGTGGAGCTGACAACAAGCAGACAGCAGACATGATATCTTATTTTTCTGAACCACACTGACACAAATTCAAACGTGTTTATTATTTTCTTATGTAAGCGAAACATGCGCTTGAAATGTTGTCATTTTCATGTAGATGTCATTGGGCATTTTGGCAGAATGTTCAATGAGGAAAGATTGAGACCCATTCTTCCTGTCATTCATTTTACTTGTGACCCGAATTTTAAAGTCAGTGACGAAGCTGTCAATATATCTATTTTGCAAACCACATCTTGCACTGATTAGGGAAGAACATGAGTGTTCCTCAGGGTACTAAGATACTATAGTGGGTTAGCGACTTGTGTTTTATCTATTCATGTTAATTTATGTTTATGAATTTGAATTCCAGAGAATGTTCTTGTTTACACTTTATTTAGTCTTTGCTGATGCCATTACTGCTCTTTTTCTAGCATAGGCTCACTGCTATGCTGCATGTGTTTGTAGCTGTTTGATGATAACTTTGATAGTTACTGGGGTGGTTACTTAAGTAGTCAATCTACTTACAATTCATACTGAACTGGCTCCAGAGTCTTCTGGAATGAAGCTAGGTTTTTAATGCCAAAATAATTTCAGACACCAGAGTTTGCAGAATCTAAAACATTCATGCGCCCAATGACTTCTGTTGCAGCATCAAAATTATAATTTGAGGTCTAATTTGTAATTAATGAGAACATCTTATGATAATCAGAAGTATATCACACTGATCCACAGGAACTCTGCTACAACACAGGCTGCTTCTGGAGCAGAGTTCTTGAGAGGGAACAGCAATTCCAACACCAGGTTGGATCCCAAGATATTGGAAAATTAATAGCACTAAGCACTTCATAAATTTTCTGTAAAGTCGAATGACTGTATTTGTAGACATACATGATAGCCAGTTTGCACGCAGGAATATCCCACAAATAGCCATATAATCTAAAGGATTATTGGCAGGATTCTGGGAGAAACTCCCTTTTCTTTTTGAATAGTGTCATAGGATCTTTAACGGAATTGGTTTAACTTCTCATTCTAAAGGACGGCACCTCTGACAATGCAGGTTCCCCAATATTGTATTGGCGTATCAGCCTGGACTATTATCTCAATTGTGATGTGAAGCTTGAATCCATCACTTTCTGCTCCAGAGGTGAGAGTGAAACAGCTGAGCCAGGCTGATATTAATACAGTAAAACTCACTTAAGTCTTAAATTTATAAATTGTATAATTGCCCAAGTCATGCATCTATCCTCATCCCATTCAGGTACCTATCAAAGCCACTTAAATTTCTAGACTATTAGCTAGTCGTATTAATCATCTCCAAACTTGTAACTCATCTCCCATATCCTCCATTACTCTCACACTTACCGGCTGCATTGAATGATGGGAAATGACGTCCTGACCCGTCGACATATGCGCACATAACGGCTGGCTGCATTGAGTTGTGGGAAACAGTCTTTATCCATCGACACATGCGCAGAAGAACTTCATTGCGATTCAATGTGATTCCAACGTTTGTCGGTAAGTGCACTTGCGACGACGGGTCAAGCTGCATTGAATCACGGGAAACATAGTCTTGACCCAACACTACATGTGCGCTTACTAGCTGCATTGAATTATGCAATTGCAGTATAGATTATTCATTAAATCGGATTTTATACAAATTATACAAATTCGCCTGCAACTCAGACTTCGAATAAGCCATATTATATGTTATCATTCCGAATGATATGACTTAAGTGAGTTTTACTGTACTGTGTTAACATAATGGTTGAGGGTTTTATTTCCTCAGAAGACATAACAGCACACAATAGAGCTTGAGCTCAGATTTTTTTTGTTAATGATTAAATCTAGATTTCTACAAGGGACGACAGAATTGAAACCTTTATGGGGGTTATCCTGCAACTGTTGGAAAATCATCTGTCGAGTATGTTTCAAATAGGATTTGGGACAAATAATTTGTGATTTTGATTGATTCCATTATGTTGTCCCCTATCCTACGTTGTTTGGGAAGGAAAGTTTCTCTGCACTTCTGCACCATGATGAAACCCCTGAGATGCCAATTCCAATCAGCTGCTGCGATTTTCCACCATGTCATTAATTTATTACCATGTGTGAAATTTAAAAATACTTGCTACTATAGCAAGCCACATGCTACATTACGTCAGTGAAACTCGCTGTGTTAAAGAGGACCACATGAGGCAGACATTTCAGGAACTGTTCAATAACCTCATGGCTGACTTCACTGCCAAGTTGGTCTGCACATTTTATATGTCGTATGAAAGAAAAAATCTTTACTGTCAAGAAAAAAAAGAAACAAGCCAAAGAACTGATTGATAGAAACATGTTTACTTGAAACACAGGGGTCCAATTTGTTAGTTTTGTTTACTATGTGTAAAAGCATGTGCACAAAGGGAATTTCAGATGCCCTTAATTATGCAAATAGCAACTAATGAATAGGACAACTGTAGTCTATATTTTTGAATCTTTATTTGTGTATCCAAGAATCAAATAGCATAAATTCGACTCGAAAATGGAACAACAACAACTTGCCCTTACAGATTAAACACCTCAACAGAATAAGAATGATATGTCATGTCTGTGAGAAGGAAAGGAAATATGCATGTGGTTCCTTTTATCAAAGTGCTTCTCCATTTCACAAAAGATAATATAAAATTAGGATTTTGTAAAAATGTAAATTTTCCTAATGAACTGAAGATTGCATATTAGGCTATCCTCCCTTTCGGCTGCTCCAGTGATACCACTGACAGAATCCTACAATTTTGACCTTCTATATGTCAACAAGTGAAACAACATGGTATGTATTTGCTGAATAACATCAAAAATCATAATTGAGATCTTTTTTATTTGACCTTATTTCATTTGCTTTTCACAGCCATACTAACATACAATGTATTTTAATTTATAATAAATAATCAGAGAAAGTAAAAGCAATGCCAGTGATGGCAATGATTGAATTAATAAAAATTCCATTTTAATTCTTGTTTAGCTGTGGAATGTTTCAATGTGCACATACAAGTAAGGAATAAAAACCACACAGAGACTCTCTTAGTGAGAGACAGTTCAGATTAGACCCTTAGGGACAGAGCTCAGCATGGACTGGCACTAATCCAGCTTGTTTGTTTTGTGCTTGGAAGAGATAAAAAGGTAATTACAGAAAATAATTTATACAATTATATAAACCATTGTGTTGTGAAATACTGTCCCTTTACGCCCTGTTTCATACTCTAATAAATATGCCAGCAGTTTGATCACATGTACTTTTGAACAGAGACCACATAAATCCCCCTCCCACGTCTATGACACTGCACACCAATTATTTCTCATTTTAGTTTCAGTGACCAGGATTGGAATACTGGCCATGAATATCAATGACAGAAATAGTTGTTGTGCTTTTTCAAAACAACATCTTCAAAAGATTACTTGTAAGGCACTAAGAGTTTAAAAACAGAATGTCAAGCGCTTGTATACTATGAACCATGAAAGTAATTTGTTACAGATTTGGATAGCTCATTAAGTCCATTTGTACCAGTCCCCAACTGCAGAGTCCAACTTGGATACAAAACATAAGGATTCCAGATGGCATAAAAGGAAAGCCAAGTGGTAGATGAATTAGTATAATATGATTGAGGATCTGAGACTACTGTACTAATTCCACTTATAGATTTTACTGTACTTGAACAGACCAAGGCATTCTTTTTATTATTGTTATCATTAATGTATTGGATTTTCTTTTCACCTTTTGAAGTACATAATCTCCTTTCCCTACTATATAGAAGATTGATGATCTGCTAATATAATGAAACACAATAACAGTGCAGAAAAATCAATTTTTACTTCTATTTATTATTGTATGAATAATATTAGTAATTGAAAACGTGGCCCAGCTTTTTAAAAGGGAAAGTAAAAACTCAGCACAGTGGTATGAACTGATAAGTTTAGTTCAAATGCCCAAATTACTAAATGTTATGAAAATGCCCCTTCATTAATTTTAATGAAGAGTTTAATAGATTGCACTTAATTTTGGTATGATTTATTTTGATTTAGGAAACTAATATGGGATTGACCTGATGTAAATTACTTATTTTATCCCCATATCATTTTACATATATGTAATGAAGCCCTCCTAAGACCAATTTCAACTTGACAAATAAATAAATTGATGCTACAATTGAAATTGATCTTCCAAGATATGATTTTATTGATTACCTAAAGATAACATTCATACGAGAATTATTGTTTTGCTCCTAGATATGGTCAATAGCTTTTAATTAAATATTATTCTGCACAATATTTACAACTCATACTTCTAACATAATAATGAAAAATAACCCTTGCATTTGATAGAGCGCTTTCATGTCAGGAGGATGTCTCAAAGTACTAAGCATCATTGCTATAAAATAAAATAAAATGACTGTGTATTTTGAAGGTGAACCTGGCAACCAATTTGCACATAGCTATGACCATCAAAGAGCCATGAAATAAGTGACCAATTTTATTTGGGGGATTGTTGCCCACGACACTGGGAGAAACTAACACTACATGCTATAGATATTTTCTTCACTAACTTTCACCTTTAAAGCCCTATATTATCTTGCTCCCTCCTACCTCTGCGATCTCCTAATCCCCTACCATCCTGCTCACTCCCTCCACTCAGCGAGCTCCGGCCTGCTTCACGCCTCGCTCACCCCTATTGGTGGGCGGGCCTTCTCCCACTCTGCCCCACCCTCTGGAACTCCATCCCGCAGTCCCTCAGCCTTGCCCCCACTCCCCTCCCTTGCCTCCTTCAACACCCATCTCAAGACCCTCCTCTTCGACCGTGCTTTTGATCTCCCTGCTTCTCCCCCTGCCCTCCACCCTTCCTGACCCCGATCCCCAGCCTGGGTCCGAAATTCTGTCTGTCCAGTGCCTTGGGACATCCTCCCAACATGAAAGGCGCTATACAAATGTAATTTTGTTGTTGTTGTTGGATGGAAAGGATAAAAACAAATCTTTAAATGATAATTATCAAATCATTACATCGTAAATGACAAGATGAAAACATTTAAATCAGATAGCTTTTTACTAGATTTTCATCTTAAAATAAAGCCCAGAGCGGGATATAGAGAATAAAAACTGGTGGGAGTGAGTTAAAAGCCTGCACTATAATGCTGTCTATGTAATTTCTTGGAAACTAACTGCGGATTATTACTTCAAAATTTCAGTACAGGAGACCATTTATCTAATCATGCTCATGTTGTACATGGGAGGTCATCAGCCATCGAGTCTGTTTGGTCAGTTTATTAGATCACAGCAGATCTCATCTCATTTCCTCAACTTTTCCCCATATTATTATTATTATTATTATTATATCTCTTATGCCCTTAATTCCCAAGTACCAGACTCCCATTACAATGTGCCTAGGTTGATTGATAGTTTGCTTCTACTGTGGGCCCGCACTATACTAGTAAACCAAGCTTCCAGCACTGACTAGCCAGCTTCCCACTCTAAAAAGCAGCCACATTCTGTGGGTCGTCAAGAACTGCTACTCCAACCCCTTTTTTGAAATCCTCAGTTTTAGGGTTCTCACTCCCCCACCCTTTCCCATTTGCAGAACAACACCTTTCCAGAAAAAAACTAAACTTTTACCTGGCCAGGCAATGCCCGATTAGACAGTGTGGAGTTTAGCACCTGCCTTTTTACACATGGTATTCCTTGCTTCATGCATCTCCACAAGCATTCAGTGACCTTGCAGTTATTACATCCCAATCATTGATTGTTTATACTGTGACATACCAACTGGACCCATTGCACTGGCCATGTGCTATGACCTATGGTGAAGGCACAATAAAAAGACTGGTAATAGAAGAAATCCACCTCCACAAATTCCACAGTACATGCCGTAAAAAATAAATATGTACTTGGGAATGAGTTCCAGGAGTGAATTCATTAATCAGGGTTCAAATGACAGTAATATGCTTTGCTTTGCTGCACCTGAGCCCCTTGATGAGACCCTCTACCTCACAATCACTTCTCAGTACTTAGTGTTATGTATGCAATACAAGCAAGCCATTCTTTTGCTCTTATATCGCAAGAGATCAAAGTTTACATGGTTTATGCAGCTGTCAAAATCCTGCAACTGTTTTAGTCTCTATGACATGCCTAACCATTTTATTTTTTTATAACACAGTGTTCCAGTACAATATTTCTTGTTTGAAAAATATGAAAGAGTTTAGCTACAGAAACACATGTTGTGGAGCCATTGTATATTTTGGTTGCACATTGCTTGTGGTGCATTGCATTAGGTTTGTTGCAACAATTGGGCATACATGGAAGGTAAAGCTTGCTGCAATGTACTGTAATTGATTCAGGATTTGTCAATGGAATTTAGTTGGGCTCTTAAGGAAAGGGGACACAACATGTCCTCCTCACATTAGCCCTGCCGATTCAAATCACTATGTATGACTTGTATGTCTTGAAACAGGCCACTGTTGTGTCATGTTCCTTCTTGTGATGAGCTTGTAATAACCAGTATAATTTATACTGGTCTGTGACCTACAGGAGACCTCAATCTCAACAAACTAAAGGCAACAGCCATGGGATCGAGGTGAGTCAAATTGATATTTTGAGACAAATAATTGTTCTTACATCCTCCTGGACCACCATCTCAAACCTTAGAATCCAAGGCAAAGGAAATGTGCAGAAATACACCTGTGACTTTACCTCATCCAGCAGGGAGAGATGAGATCTGTGGATTTCATGAGGATATGATGGAATCGAAGGAGGTCTTCAGTTGATCTTGGTGATTTTTACTGAATGTAATGGTGAAGGCCCTCTCTCCTTTCCACCTCCGTAATCTGTCTTTCATGCTTTCTGTGTTGCCATTTGTCACAGAGGAAAGTAGAGTACATAAGGTGGATTTGCGTCTGCACAGTGTTTATCAGGAGATATAGTTCTAGGAGGAGAGGGGTAAATAAGCTCATGTTGAAGTTATGAAATGTTGTTGAATAGTACAAGTAGTGGTGTATGCTATGCTGGGTTATGCTTCACATTATTTTTTATGTTTAACATCCGAGGTCACTGCCTACATAACTTAATAAAATGCCCTGCCTATTATTTTCATTGAAGGCTTATCCCTGATTTAAAAAAAAGGATACTGTGGTCAATTTGGTAGTATTTCTTGACGAAATTTCTTAATTAAAAAATCTATGTCTGCAATTTATAAGAACGCCACGCCAACTCAGTTTTCATAGTAATTGCAAGGAATAGTACCGTCTTGTAACATTCTGCGAAATATCAATATGGTTCAAATCAAAAGGTACAATAGCACTTCAGTTCAAGTCAGAGGATTTGATCACAGTATCCCTGTTGTCCATCACTGTCTGGCTTGTCACTTACTGCTGGCAAAAAGGAAGTAGGATGGAAAATAGAATACAACCATTCCCACAAACTCCAGCTGTATAGTTTATATGGAACAACACAAGCTGAAGTGTGTTTCAAAAACGTAACTCTTCTCAAAGTTGAGATGACATTGATAAACTACTTGAGCTGTTTATGCTGTCAACTGCTCAGTGTGTTACTGCCTTGTAACGTACTCCAGTCTGATTATAGCAACATTTCTGCTGTGCAACATTTCATACTGTAAATTGAATAATAATTTAAATCTATGATACAAATTTGTAACAAGCTTTGTATTTTCTCTTGGTCATGTACAAATACACAGTCATTACACCTTACAGTAAATCCTGTGAAGCACATTGAAATATTCTCCCAACTTGAAAAGCATTACATCAAATGCATGGATTATTATATTTTTATATTTTCTATTAAATGATAAAATCAAATGGGCACATTTTAATACTTTAGTGGAAGGTCCTGCTCTTTGAAATAATGCTGTGGATCTTAGGATCTTGTGTCATCCAAAATAAAACAGCTTCTGTAAAATTTCACTAACTCAATACTGCATTGGAGTCTCAACCTACAAGTATAGATTATGATCTGAACTTCTTGATATGGGCCTCAAGCCACAATCTATAATGTGCCATCTGAAACAATTGCTATATTTCGGAAAGCAGGATACATTTATAATGTTACAATAATTTTTCTAACTTCCTTATTGGTTGACAGCATAGAAAGGATAAGGAAAGACTACCTTCCAAATGAAACAATACAGTAATTATATTTTTACTTTGAGGTCAATTAGGATTTGCTTTATAATTTAGTTTATATCTTGTAAAGTAAAACAATGAAGCAATTTAGTTTAAAATAATAGAAACCCACAGAATATAAGAACATGAGGATCAAGAAAAGGCCATTTGGTTTGTCTATGTAGGACTCTTACAACACAATACTACAATTTACATTTATGTAGTGCTTTTCATATTGGGAGAGAACATCCCAAAGTGTTTGACAAAAGGTTATCCCTATCTCCAGGAGATGGAGTAGGTTTTTCTTGGTCTGGGAAAGCAGTGGATTTGATGGGCTGAATAACCCTTTCTCATTGCATTTTTTTTGTATTTCTTGTTAGTTTTAGTATATATGAATATGTTGGCAATTGAATGACCAATATAATCAATAGCAGAGGTTTATTGCCATTTAAAAATATTTGGCAAAATTGCTTCAAAAAAATTCAAATTATTCTGCTAATTGAATAAATTAGAAAAGTTGTAAATTTAGTTAAATTTAGTTGTCATGGGAAAGTAACTTTTGTTACAAAAATGTGGAACAGATGAAAATTAAAATAGTTGCTAAAGAAAAAATCTCATTGTGAGACAAAACACCTGTAACTTTGCAGAAGGTCTGCATCAACACATCAATTTTACATGCCATCCAGAGCAATGACCTAAGCCTGACCCTTTAACCTCTTGTGACTTTGTATGCTATCCACCTGGCAAAGTGCTCAGCTCAGCCGAAAACATACAACATAATCTGCTAGCATCTAGTATACTTGACATTTCAGAAAATGCCCGCTTAATCACATCACACTTACTCTTGCACACTACATGTGGTTTGACTTTGCACCCACTTTTCCTCTTGAGGACTTAGTTAGCACAAGGCAACACCTGTGTTACATTAGTACCTAGGCAGCTCAAAAGTCTTGATGTAATTAATTGTTCTGTGCTACTTGTAGCTGATCAAGCAACTTCAGTTGTCATAATGTGTAACTCACAAAATAGTGTTGAACTGTGATTAAAAGAAATATGTGGTTTAGATAAACTAAGTGTATAATACAAAGTATGTATACAATGCATACTACTAATAACATCGCCATCTCCAAGCACCTGAAAGACCTTCATCCTTATGGTAAGCAGATTTTTGCCATTCCACAGTGACAAAACAAATGTGAAAACTTGAGTGGTCTGTAGAAGTGGTCTTGGAGGGCAGGCAAGGTTTTCTAGGGTTGCCCTTTTTTTAGCCTGGTTTAATCTCATGGTTCCAGTTGTCGGAATGATTTGTAGACCAGTCTGGTATTAGGGAGATACCTGCTGTGCATCCTGTTCCCAGCGGATTGTGTGTCTACATGCTCATTTTACATTTAAGAAAGATAAAGCAATTTCTGAGAAAACTGCATCACAGAACAACCTTCATTTCACTTCTAAATCATTTAAATTTTGCAACTCAATTTCATTATTTTAGCTAAAGTACAGATACTATAATTATACTTGCCAATGCATAACCACTTTCAATAAACACCTCTAAAACATGTGGTCATGAAGCACCTGCTTTTGATCTATGATGGTACTTTGGGAATACCTCGGGATTACAAAAAAATGTTCAGAAGCCAGGTGCAGCATGGATGATGCTCTGAGGTAGGAATATACCAGTGCCATTGTAATATATGAACAGAACAGATATATGCAGGTTTGTAAAGACCTAGGGTGCAACATATTGCACTGAAATAACTTTAAAAAAGACAAAACTCACATCAATTAACTCAGTGAGGACTGTAGCATTGTTTTTACACCCAAAAGAAACAACAATGATTTTTAAGTTTGATTGAGAGGAAATGTTACAAAGTCTCAGGTTTCTAGATTTCTCACGTTACAAAGGAATTGCAGCATCCACCGTTTAGCTCTTCATACCGAGATACCAGGACTCACTTGTGACATATTGTCCACACTGTATTAATCTTGCTGTACTGGTAAAACTTACACTACAGTAACATAAATGTTTCAACCTGTTTAGCACCTTAACAAATGATTGATTGTGGGATGCAAGATAGAGCAATGTTTTTGGGACACATAATCTTTTCTGGTTCTGTACAGTCCTGTTTCTTTAGAAATCCACAACTACATCAGGCCTGTGGTATGACCTTTTTAACTTAGAACAACAAACTGCTTTTATATGATGATTTATGTCCACTTTGGCTGCAGTCACCTGAGGAGTATTCTTATTTTCTAATTCACTTTTAGTATGACATATTATATTGATTGATGTCCTCTTTAGATTTTTTGTGTATTTCCAACTTGTCACTGGATATACTTATAACATGTTATATTAAAAATATCTTCACTCTTTTATAATGAACAAAATTGGAGTTTAATATGCAGCGATTTCTTAACACTGAAACCAGAGGTAGTCAACCACTCATGGGAACTCCATTCTAATTTTGGAGGGAAACTTCTGTGATTCTGTGTAATGATACTTTCAGAATCCCCACTTTGTTTCTTTCTTAAGAATCACCAAAAATTTGTGCTACCAACTGAGCCAGATTGAGACGTCAAGTAAAGACAGTGCATATTCTTTAACTTGATTTACTTATAGCGGTTCTAAATGGATTTTTATATCCAGTGTGGAACATCCCCTCAGACTGAATGATGCTCTTCCAAATTATTCTTAACTAATTGGATATGTTTCATGACAACAATGCAAATTGCATATTTATTTACAATAGTTAGGTTGCAATATTGATTGCTGAAGTAGTCACTATGGAGTAAAATGTGCATGGTGGAAGACTCAGTCTCTTCAATTTACTAACATTAAAATGTATTTTGATGAAATTTAAGAGGTCTCAAAAGATTTGAGTCAGGATTCAACTATTGGTAACATCTGCAATAGTGAAGAATTAAATTTAAAGTGAATCATTGGTGTCTTACAACACCAGTTTATGTGCTACAATGGGAGTTAGAAAATGTTATGGAAACACTTCTCCAGATTAATATAGAACAGATGAATTAATGTTGCAGAATATCAAGAAATTTGCAAGTCTAGTTAAAGGCATTTAATTGATTGTAGCTTTTAACATACAATGCCATGAGGTTATGTCACCCAATTAATAGTACCACAGATTAACCAAACTAGGGTTAGAAGAAATAAGAGAACAATTGACAAGACAGAGCAGAAACACAAATAATACAGATTCAGATTTTGGAAGGAAAATGTAGAAAAAACACACAAATAAGGCAGCACGATTAAGGAAGTTCAGGAAATTCAATTAATTCTGGGCTTCATTCATCACAACTGAATGCGGAAAAATTTCAAATCCAGGCATTTTGCCTTACAAATCTATAAATACAGTATATAAATCAGCACTGATATGTTAAGGCTGTCAAGAAATTATAGAAGCATAGAATTATACAGCACAGAAGGAGGCCATTCAGCCCATTGTGCCTGTGCTGGCTCTTTGAAAGAGCTATTCAAATTAATCCCACAAACCTGTTCTCTCCCCTTAGCCTTGCAAATTTGTCCTCCCCAAACATTTATCCACTTCTCTCTTGAAAGTTGTTATCAAATCTGCTTCCACCATCCTTTCAGGCAGTGCATTCCACTTTAAATATTAATGGGAATATTTTCAGTGTCAGTAACATTTAAAAAAAATTTACCCAATTTTGTCTCAAAAAGCAAATGTTCAGTTAAGTGGTCAAGCCTGATAGAGATTTCACCCTGTCATATACTGTTTAACAGACTAATACAATGGAGTCAATTTAGATGGCTAATGTAATTAATTAACTAAGGCACCTTTTTCAATTTCACTGAAGCTTTTTAAAAGGCCACCTAGTCGATTAATCAGCTATGGCTAACTCTTAACATCAATGATGCCCTTCATCTATGTACATTCTAACATTTCTGTAATTTTGAATTTTAGCAACAACATAAATGTGAATGATGGAATTTCGGGAGTTCACACCACTGAATAATTAATTTGTCCGTATTTCTCTTCTCAGGATTTCTGTCCCTCACAAATGTTAAGCAAAAAAAAAGTCTGTTTAGCTTGTTAAAATCTTGTTGAATTGAAAAGGGAATCATTAATGAAAGTATTCAAAGTAGAGTGATAAAAGATCAGTGATAAAAGTGAATATTGTAGTACAGAGAAGGTTATTTGTTAAGTGTATGCAAGTAATACGTTTATTGCAGTATAGAAGGAGGAGGTGGTGAGAGCTTGAAGATGTAGTGTAATTTTGAAAATTTTCATGGTAATTTAATATTACTATTTTTGTGCAAGTCACAAAAGGTCTAGAAAATATTTCTCTCTGTAATTGGAGCAAATGTATTGTTGGCATCCAATTACATCTAGCCACCAACAACACCATAAGAAGCAGGGAACAGGTACTAAAGGTCTAGTGCCTAAGTTACACGTTATTATTTTTAAGTTTAACATCAAGAAATGTTGTTTGACATTCCTGCTTAATTTTTGCTGCTTATTGCATATCTATTTGTCACTCTGAGTTTGTACAACTGCCCCTATATTTAATCATAATTATCGAATGATCGACTGCACTGCAAAATTAAATTAAAATGTATTCTTGCTGGCTGTGCTTGTGTCAGGAAATAGCACTCTCACCTCCGGCCAGGTATGTTGTGGGATCAGGTGGGACTCAAGGTCATACTCCAGGCTAGCACTCCAGTTCAGAACTGGGGGAGTGCATTGACAGAGATGCTGTTTTTCACTTGAAATGTTAAATAATAATAATGATAATAATCCTTGCATTTGATGTAGTGCTTTGCAAGTCTTCTAGACGTCTCAAAGTGCTTCACAGAATAGACTGTAAAGTGAATTGACTGTATATTTGTGGGCGAAACGTGGCAGCCAATTGCACACAACAGTGTCCTACAAACAGTCGTGGATTGAAGTGACCAATTTTATTATCTTTTTTTTAGAGGTCATTTTTGCTTATTTAGGTGGATGTTAAAGATTGTATGACACTATAGAAAAAACAGAGCTTTTTTTTGATTTCTTGGCCAATAATGTTCCAATTTTTGACAATGATATTTCCACCAACCTAGTGTACTGTATTTGATGCTCACGATATAGTCTCCTCTACACCAAGGAGACCAAACATAGATTGGCTGATCACTTTGCCGAACATCTCCATTCTATCCGCAGTTGTAACCCTGAGCTTCCAGTCGCTTGTCACCTTAATTCTCCTTCCCGCTCCCACTCTGATCCCTCTGTCCACAGCCTCCTAAGCTGTTCCAATGAAGCACAATGCAAGCTCGAGGAACAGCACCTCATCTACCTCCCAGGCTCCTTACAGCCCTCTGGCTTCAACATTGATTTTAACCACTTCAGACCTTAACCACATCTTGCATCTTCTCACAGCCTTGCATCCCTCCTCCCCATTCACACATCCTCTGGGTCTCAGACAACAACAACAAATTATATTACAGGAGGACATCCCAAGGCATTGGACAATCAGGGATCTCAACCCGAGCTGGTGGTTGGGATCAGGAAGGGTGGAGGGCAGGGAGGGTAGGGGTTGGAGGGGGACCGAAGACCAGGTTGAAGAGTAGGGTCTTGAGATGCGTCTTGAAGCAAGCAAGGGAGGGGCAAGGCAGAGGCACTGTGGGATGGAGTTCCAGAGTGTGGGAGCAGAGAGGCCAAGGCCAGCCTGCCAATGGTGACGCGGGCAAGGCAGGAGACATGAAGCAGGCCGGAGCCCGTTGACCACAGGGAGAAGACTAGTTGGTAGGGGGTTAGGAGGTCACAGAGGTAGGGAGAAGCAAGGCCATGGAGGGCTTTGAAGGTGAGGACCAGGATTTTGAACTGTATCCTCTGAATGATGGGGAGTCAGTGGAGCAAGGGGAGGTGGGAGTGATAGGGTCGCGGAGTCTGGTGCGGGAGAGGACACCAGCTGCAGAGTTTTGGATGATCTGCAGCCTGTGGAGGGAGAAGTTGGGAAGGCCAACAAGCAGGGAGTTCATGTAGTCAAGCCTAGATGTGATGAACGTGTGGATGAGGGTCTCAGCGGCCTACGGTGAGAGACAATAGCGGAGCTGGGCAATGTTGTGGTGGTAGGAAAAGGTGGACCGGATCATGGCACAGATGTGGGGGATGAAGGACAGTTGAGAGTTGAACAGGATGCTGTATTCGCTCCATGAGGTGTAGAGTGCATCCATGAAGGGTGATGCTGTCAGCATCCAAGGTATTGAGGCGCTAACCAGAGCCAAGAAGGAGGGTCTCGGCCTTGTTGACATTCAAATAGAGAAAGTTAGGTCTCATCCAGGACTTGATGTCCGACAGGCAGTCTGTGAGGACAACAGTGGTCCTGAAGTCGAGGGTGGAGGCGGAGAGGTAGAGTTGACTTCCACATCCGCAAAATGTGGAAGTTGATCCTGTGTCTGCAGATGATGTCAACAAGAGGGAGCATGTAAATGTTGAAAAGGAGCGGACCAAGGACAGAGCCCTGAGGGATGCCACACCCTCAGGTGCGGGGGCTGGAGGAGAAGCCGTTAATGGAGACAAAGTGGAGACAGTGGGAGAGGTAGGATTTGAACCAGGCAAAGGCAGGTCTGTGAAGGTTGAGCTGAGAGAGGTGAGGTGGTGGAGGAGGACGGATATATCTTTTCTTTCTCTAATCTCCCACTATTGCCTTCTTTTGTCTTGCAGCATCAATATCCCTGGTATCTCATCATCTTTTCTCCCCCACCTAATTTTTTTGTCTTTTTTTCCTCATCTCTTTCTCTGGCTGTCCTTGTAAACTATTCCCTTCTAACATCCCCCAGTTCTAACGAAAGGTCATCGATCTGAAACGTTAACTCACTTTCCTCTCCCACAGATGCTGCCTGACCTGCTGAGTGTTGCCAGCAACTTCTGTTTTTATTGTAATGTTCCCAGATTAATTGGTTATGTCATCTCATTGTTTGCAGGAAATTTCTCAAGCGAATACCTCCACGCTTAAATACAAAAATTATCACCAAGCTTGACCATAATTACTGTGAAGCACATTGAGACATTTTTAAGTGATGTGGCACCATGAGATAGTCCTTTTTTCTGTAGTTCACCTTCTGTTTATTAGTGCTTCTGTAATTGAAGGAGTAGCACTAGTGGATAGTTGTAAATCCAACTACAGACTGGCAGGCAGGCAGAGAGGGATAGAGAAAACTTACTATATCTGTGACTATCTCTGATGAACCTTCATTAGTGTCAGGGGCTCTAGTGCTGTGGGTTCAGCGCTCTCAGAGAAAGAAGCTATTGCAATTTCTGCAGGTCTATTTGGTGGCAGGAGGGAGTGTGTTTGAAAGGAATTATTCCTTTCAGATTACTGTAGCTGGGACTTTTTAAATATAAATTCTTGACAGCAACTGTCATCCCTGGAGCTTTATCACTTTATATATTTGTGTGTCCTCACCTAATTCTTGAATTCTAGTTGGAGAGGCAAGGAGCTTGGATCTGCTCAATGTGCCTCCAGGATGTCGGTTAAATGTAGAAACTGCTTTTGTCTTGCAAAAAGTCAGACTCTAATTGACATCTTTGAAGAGTTTCATTAATCATTTAATGGTTCCATGTCACTTGGCTATTTTTATACAAGCATGCTCAGACTTATTTGTTTTCTGAATTGTTATAGCAAATCTTTCTGGCTTCACAATCATGCTCAAAATTGTTTTGTGAGATGTTTTTAGCGTGTTAAATAAAAATCTTTTTTTTTATACAGTTGCAATTTTAAGTAATTCCCCAACTGAGTATGATGGGTCCTGTTTACACATTTTCATCCAAAGGGGTAATTTTCTGGGTGATACAAATTTTGCCAACAATGAATGCCACCTATTATATTTCTGGAAATAGCAGTGCTGTGTGACTAAATGTATTTACCTGCAGGAGCCAGAGGTTACCCTTTTCCAACGCCTGCTTCCAACAGAACAAATTGCACGGTGAAGCAATTGGCAAAATACCAATTGAGCTCATTAAATGGGAGACGTATTGAATTAAAGCAAAGAATACCATGTTACAGTTTCCATACAGTTCTGAGTTCTGTCAGCTCATCTTAGAATAAATGATGGTAGGAATACTTTGTGAAACCTAGCAAGAACATGGATGTCAGTTTGGCTGAGTTGGCACCTCTCACCTCTGAGTTGGAAGGTTGTGGGTTTGAGCTCCATGTTGGAACTTTGAACTCATAGTCTAGGCTAACACTTCAGTGGAGTCCTGTAGCTTAGTGGTTAGGGCACTCGCCTCGCAAGCAAAAGGACCTGGGTTTGATTCCCGGGCAGGGTGAAATGTTGGACAAGTTTCCATGCCTCTGTTTACCCAGTAGTCAGTAGGAACATGGTTATTAGTCGATTGGCAGATATCTTTTCCAGGGGTAATAATCCCTTCAAAAAAAATAATAATAATAATTTGGTCGCTCAATCCACAACTGTTTGTAGGACACTGCTGTGCACAATTGGCTGCCACGTTTTTGCCCACAAAATATACAGTCAATTCACTTTATAGTAAAAAAGGGAAGTGCTTTACTGTAAAGTGAATTGACTGTATATTTTGCCCGCAAAATATAGTCAATTCACTTTACTTTACAGTAAAAACAGAAGTGCTTTGAGACATCTAGAAGATATATTGAGGAGTCCTGTAGCTCTGTGGTTAGAGCACTCGCTTTGCAAGCGAGAGACCTGAGTTCAATTCCAGGCAGGGCGAAACCTTGGGCAAGTTTCCTTACTCCACACGCCTAATAATAATCCCTCCAAAACAAAACAATAATAAATTGGTCATTTTCAATCTACGACTGTTTGTGGGACATTGCTGTGCGCAATTGGCTGCCGCGTTCGCCCACAAATATACAGTCAATTCACTTTACAGTGTGTTCTGTGAAGCACTTTGGGACGTCCTCCCGACGTGAAAAGCGCTATACCAAATGCAAGGATTATTATTATTATTATAAGGTGCTCTATCAAATGCAAGGATTATTATTATAATGCAGTGTCCTTCAGATGAGTCATTACATGCCTGTTCAGGTGGATGTTAAAATTGCTAATACACTAATTGAAAAGAGAAAGAAGTTTCTCCTTGAAAGATTATATTGAAAACCTCCCTGGGATTGTATGAATGTTAGGAGGATATCTCTGGGTATCTTGAAGGATATTACGGTGTTGAATCTGTTTTTGTACAACTCTCTTTCCATGGGCTAGGCCACTGGTGGTCATGGGAAACTGCAGCTCCCAACTGAAATATTTCCATCACATTTTCAAGCTACACTGTATGGTAAATAGATAAACCTCAAAGGACTTGTCTTACTGCTGTTCGTCCCTCTGGAAATCAATCTGAAAGTCAGGAGAAGGCAGCAAAGGAGATTGGCATTCATACCTTGAATGTATCTAGAAAAGGGATTAATTCCTTGAAACAACCAACACCTTTGCTGCCAGTTTGGTGATGGGTTTCTGGCATGAGTGAAACCAGTCTATGCCAAACAAAAGGAGAAAACAAAAGAAATGTTCTTAATTGTATTTCTTACCCAAAATAATAGCAATTACGATATGCATTTCTTGGTTATGTTTCCTTAGTGATCCAACAGAACTACCCTCTATAATAGGTGAATTTCAAAGTGGCTGACACCATCAGTTAATGTTAGTCCAATACCACTAAGACAATAGAAGAGATGACACTTGTGACATTTAGTCACTGGTAGTTTCGTCATGAATAATTGATTCTCTTAATAAGTCAGTAGTGATATGTTCATTGTTATGAAAATCATAACATTCTATGCAGGAGATACATAGTTCACTGAAATTGTGAATCAACCTTTTAATTTGAATGTGGAATTCAGTTAAACTGCAATTAAATATTTCCCATAATATTTCAAAAGGCAAGTATGGTATTTAAATTCCAAAAGACTTTCCTCCTGACCTACAGAACATTTGCATAGCAAAAAGATTCAGCATTTAACATATGCAAATAAGCTTAACTTCAATGTAATCTTTTGTAATTCAAAAGTAGTGAAAAATATTTAGTACAAAGAATTTTCCATAACAAATTAAAGCAATTAGCTGTTAACTAATATGTTTTACAGTGTCCAACATTTCTTATTTTTATTGAAAAATGGCATAAAGCCCTTTTAATGAACTTTCCAAAGTAACTAACAAAATTGCACGAGTGCCTGACATCTCATAAGTACTGCTTGTTAGAGTTAACAACTTTGGAGGAGCCAAAAAAAAACAATGTGAAAGGTAGCAAATGTAATGCTAAATTGGGAAGATGGTAAGGCTGGTATTCTGGAAGGATGAAATCAAATGAGTCCTTCTCATCAAAACCTCTATTGTGATTTCCTTTTTTTTTTACTTTTCTTCTATTCCTACCTCCAAATGTCAGACTCTGTGCTGTATTGAGTGGACTTGCTGATTACTTAAATACTGTTACTTCTTAAGTACTCATCAATGCTGTTACATCAATGTTCTCCTAAAATACACTAAATAATCTTTATATTGTATATTTCTTTATTATTTGAATACTTATTTGAATGTTACCCTGGTAGAACTCTTGCTCTGAGTAATGGTTGTAGGTTCAAGCCTCATATCAGGACTAGGAATCATACTGTCTCAGCTGACACTGCAATGCAGTGCTATGGGTGTGCTGCATTGTCCTTTACGTGTGACATAAAACTGAAGGCTCATCTGCCCGTTCAAGTGGACGTTACAGATCCTATGGCACTCTTCAAAAAAAGAAGGGAGTTTCGCCTGGCATGCTGGCCAACAAATTCCCCAAATCAAATTGGTCATTCACTCGATGTCTTTGTGTGGGAAACCTACTATGTGCAAACTGGCTACTGTGATTTGCCCACAGAATACACAGTCAAACCACTTTACAGTATATCCTGTCAAGTGCTTTGAGACATCTCAACACATGATAAAGTGCTAAATCAAATGCAAGGATTATATATTTATAAACTGTCTATAACAAAAGAAGCAATGTTTACTAGCAGCTGCAGTATATTAATATTTTAATATTTAATTGTTTCAGAAGCCTTTAATTCCATTTAATTTAAAATGTGTTGTGGTAAAAGTAGAGAAATTGGTTGTTGGGTTTTAAATGTTATAGTTTAACATGAAATGTGTTGTCATTCGTGCCCTGCTTTAAGTTCCAACAGAATTTAAAATTATTTTTACATTTTAAAAATATGCGAAATCAGCTAAATTTGGCAGTGGTTAATCTCTTTGTAACCTTGCACTTCAGATAAAACATTGTTTGAATTTTTTTTATCCCATTGGTTATCAACCTAAATATCATCTGCTTGATATGGTTGACAACTTGGATCCAAGATGAAAACAGCCTCTTGAAGTTATGGCATGAAGTTATTTGTTCACAAAATCGTGGAATTGACACAAATACAAGCCAAAATAACAGACTATTGAAAGAAAACACCTAATTAAATTAAAATTGAATGATGGAGAAATGGAACGAGTTGCCAGAGTTGCTAAACTCTTTAAAAAGTACGATGGCTGCTGTCTTATTGAGGATTGCTGGAGTGGATTTAGTATGGAAGAGTCTGAAACATTCTGCTCCCTAATAGAAGTCTTTGATATTTGGCAGGTAAAAATATTGCAAAGCATAAACTTTTGCATTATATTTTCTTTTCCCTTCTTTAATCTACTGAAGGTGCAGAATAAGGGAAGGAGAGGATTCAAAGGATGTTGGCAAAGTTTCGAGTATCTCCCGTAAGCAGCCAACGTTCATGCATAAAATGAGATTATTTTAGCAAACAATTTGAATGTGGTCTAGGGGAGAGCAAATTACAGTCTTGCTTGATTCTATCCTTCCCCAGAGCTATGAGCAATGGGAACCTTGGCTAATTGCTTTTTCTTCTCTACCCTTTGAATGCTGGCAGCTATCGTTAACAGCCCCAAATTTTTGCCCTGACTGAGGTGTTGTTTCTATCTTATTTTGGGAACTGCAATGTATAGCAATGGCCTAAAATGGCCATTGCTGTACCTTCCAATATATTGTTTTAATTTATATAACTTGAATAAAAGTTTCAAAGTGCAAAGTCACAATTGCTTTGCAATAATGGATTACTGAAACTCATCACTGTATTCTGTGTTGAAACACTCAGTAAATTATTCTGTATTTTACCAGAAAGCAATGCCCTTTTAAATTCTATCAATATCCTTCCCCTATTAATATCCATTACTCAGTAAAAGAAAATGAGAATTTCTTCAGATTATTAAAGAAAATCACTGCAAATTGGCATCTTGCAATTTGAGACCAGTCCCTTTAGGACCTAATTTCACTGTAGTTCTGATTATATCCTTAATTCAGTGTCAGTCTCTGTGCTTCCAATCCTGACATTCTAACAGACAAGGCTGCTGAATTAAGGAGATAATCAGAAGGTACTATTGTGAGAGATGTCATAATTCTTTATGAAAGCCGTACATTGTTCAATAATTACTTGGCTTTTCTATTGTTATGGATTGATTTAAAAGCCAACATTTCCCATTTACTTTGAGAATTAATTTGTCAGCATCCGAATAGCTCCCTAAAACTAGTAGCATGACACAGTACAATACAAGAAAGAGTACTGGTCTTGATGTACACATGAAAATGGTATTATATCAGTTAGTGCTATTGTTAATGGTACACTTCAGTTGTAAATGTGGCATATACTGGCACCAACTATATGGCCAAGATCCAGTCACTGTTTTACATTTATGTTAATAAGCCTCAGCAGTGTGCTAAGCACCACACTTGTGTTTTTATTGACCAATTTAGAGCTGCTAACAGTTCACCTCCTGAGCCATGATTATCACCACATTTACCATTGCCTACATTCTTGCTGTATTAAATCGGTATAATAGCATATAAAATCCAGCTGTCACATAAGCCATTTCAGAACTCCAAGTGCTTCTGGATGGCAAGACACTGAAATAAAAAGGCTCCACACGATATTTACAGACCGGTGATTAAACACCTTCACTGATATGATGCTTATTTGTATTATCAGTTGAAGAGCAGTAAACTGCTGTTCTATGATACAACAACAACAAGATTCCATTTATAGAGCGCCTTTCACGTCGGGAGGACGTCCAATACAAGAACAATAACGTCCAATACAAGAAGAAGAACAACAACTTGCACTTGTTTCGCGCCCTCCACGCAGGGAGCATCTCAGAGCACTTAAAATTGGACAAAGAATTGGAGGAGTGTTTGATTGATTGGTTGATTGGTTGATTGGTTGATTGGTTGATTGGTTGATTGGTTGATTGGTTGATTGGTTGATTGGTTGATTGGTTGGTTGATTGGTTGATTGATTGATTGATTGATTGATTGATTGACTGATTGACTGAATGGTTGAATGGTTGATTGGTTGATTGATTGATTGATTGATTGATTGATTGATTGATTGATTGATTGATTGATTGATTGATTGATTGATTGATTGATTGATTGATTGATTGATTGATTGATTGATTGATTGATTGATTGATTGATTGATTGAAGGTGGAGAATCCGAACCAAACCCCCACCCAAAAAAAACGAGCCTTGACTTTTGGATGATGTCTGTCTCTCTCTCTTTTGATACAAGATGTTCCTTGGCCACTTTTGCATTGACGTATAGCTTTTGACCACTCTCTTGCTCTCTTTCAAGATGGGGAATTGGAATCGAACCCCTCAAACACTGACCCCCCCAACATTTTTTAAAATTATATTTGTGAAATATAAGCCTAAATCTCTCTCTCTCTCGTGGGCTGCGTTCAGGGATTTCTGTAGCGTAGTGGTGAGCGCGCTCGCCTCGCAAACAAGATGACCCTGGTTTGATTCCCAGGTGGGGTGAAACCTTAGGCAAGTTTCCTTACTCCACACATGGACCTCTGTTTACCTAGTAGTAAGTAGGAACTTGGTTGTCGATTGGCACGTCGCTTTTCCAGGGGTAATAATTCCTTTGAAAAAATCAAACAAATAATAAGAAGAATTTGATCACTCAATCACAATTATTTGTGGGATGCTGCTGTGCGCAATTGGCTGCTGCGGTTCGCCCACACAATATACAGTCAATTGACTTTACAGCATATCCTGCGAAGAGCTTTGAGACATCTCGAAGACCTGATAAGGCACTATATCAAAAGCAAGGATTCTTCTTCTTCTAATACTTCAAATACATTTCCATTCAGCACGGATTTCACACCACCCTTTCATCTGTTTAACTCATAACTACATATCTCTGTATTGACCTGAAACTCTTCAGGTCCAGTCATGAATTTTTTCGTTCTTGTGCACTTAGGGTGAGGACATTTGAAAGTGGAGATTTGTCTGGTAGATGGTTGATTGGTAAATATTATCTGTGTGCTATGAATGTGTTTTGTCTGCTATGTGTGCCTAAAGTCTTTTTTTTATTCATAGGGGATAAAGACTTCTGGCTTGAAGCTCTGTCCCAAATCCCCAAACTCAAACACAAGAGCAAAATATTAAGACACAGTGGGTCACAAGCTTAGTAACTGAGCATACATCTTGGTCATTAAAGATGCATTTTCAATCTTGGAATGTCTGTAGTATGACTGAGATGAGCTCCAGTTCTCTTTCTAGCTGTTTGCATCCTGCAAAACATGGCAACCATTTGTGGGATTTTGATAAATCAAGCAGAGCCCAAAATTAAACAAGAAAAGCTTTTTCTTGTTTCTCCACAGATACTTCTCAGGTAATGCTCACAGAGTTTGGATAGTGGAAACCCATTATGATCTCTGTGGAAGAAGTTGCTGAGGTATAATGAAGTGTAGCCTCACCCTCTCAAACAATATTGTTGAACAGAAGGAGGCAAACGCTCATTCTGCTCATTAACTGCAATCCATTGTCAATGGTCAACACGACAACCCAGAAGGATCAATAAAGGAAATTTGGCTCCATAAGAGAGAATACTTATGGAAATTGTTAATGGATTCTGTTATCTGCAAAGAAACATCAGTTAATTAAAAAATGGTTTGCAGTGTTAAAAAGACGATTTCTCACAACATGTGGTCTCTTCTTTTGCTTTGACATGTGACACTTCACCCATTCTCATTTTTCCTCTAATATGCCTTGTATGATTCAGGCTTCCATAAAATAAACACAGTGGACCATCCTGAGAGCAACATCATTGCATTATACACTCCATCCTAACAATAGTTCTATAGATGTTGCCTCAGTTAAGGATTTTTCCTAAATCTCCTCCGTGATGTATGAAAAATAAATAAGAAAATATATAAAATGATTGCAGACTTTTACAATGTTATCAACCGAAATTAACATTGTACTTGACTCTGAAAGTACATAGCATCAGAGGAAAATTCTATTGCTCTGTGTGATACATTCCACTTACCAGAAACAATCTCCATTTGTGACACAGTCCTATTACGAAATTTTGTTTGAAGTTGCTATATTTTGATCCCATAAAAGTGCTGGCTCAACGTGAAAACAATTAGCATTTCTTACCTTAGAGAAAAAGTATTGCAAGTTTTGTGAGGATACTTGTTACCTGCATTTTCCCTTGACTGTAAAGCCTGAGTTTGTTCATGTGCACAAATAACACATTCTGCTCTGAAACTCCATGCGCCATAACTCCCCCAAGCCAAATAGGCGTATCAGTTCAGGTTCAAGTCATCAATAGTTTTTGTTTAAAAAACACGTTGAAGAAACGGAAGCACAGATTCTGCCTTATGCATTACATGGTACAGAATCAGCTGCCAAAGTCCCATATTAGCAGTAGAGAAAGACAATTCTGAAGTTATATACAAATTGTTATGTACAATCTATCACATTTGGAACTATCTCTTTCTGGTAATGGGATAATTGTGCTATTGGATTTTGCCACAAATGAGCTTTCGCATTAATATCTTTACCATAGTGTGGGAAAAGTGTTGTTCCGGGTAATCTGCTCTTTTCAACGCTTGTTGAGTATCCATAATTCAGATTGATGAAGGTGTAACAAACAAACAGAATAAACTTTGTGAATGTTGCAAAAGGCAAGCTGTACTTAATCCTTCCATTAAGTTATAGTCCCGAAAACAATAAGTATCATCAAATAGCAAGATAATTGTGACACATCTACTGATAATTTATAGTTGAGAATAAGTGGTTAACGTGTTTTGGGTGAATTCAAGTCAATGAGTCTAGGTTTGATTATGTTATGATATTGTACTCAAATTCAAGACCCTTCGACAACAATAGAAACAACAACTTGCATTTATATAGCGCACGTGAGGTAGTGTCCCAGGGCACTTTACAGTGGCGGAATCAGACAACGAGCCAGGGGGAGAGGGAGGGTACTTGTCCTCACATTTAAATCCCTCCACACCCTCACCCCACCCTACCACTGTAATTACCTGCAACTAAATCTCCCCTGCTGCTCCTTTTGCTCAGAGATCATCTGCTTGCTTCAGGACTTCCACTCACCACAGATGGGCAAGCTTTCAACTATTGTACCCTCAATCTCTGGAACTCCATCCCGGAGTCCCTCTGTCTTGCCCCTTCCCTCAGCACCTTTAGAGCCTGCCTTAAAACCTTCTTTTACGACTGCAATTTTGTTCACCACTCCTCCCTCCCTCCTTCTTCAGCTCTTCCCCTTCGCCTAGTTTGGGCTCCCAGATGAATCTGTGAAGTACTTTAAGATGTCCTCCCAATGTGAAAGGTGCTATATAATTGTAAAATTGTTGTTGCATCAACTGGTAATATATCAGTAGAGCTCTTCAGCTACTTTTTACCAATTTCCACCATAAATGTCCATTTTCTTCAGTAAAAGATGTACTTCAGAAAATAATAATAATAATAATCCTTGCATTTGATATAGCACTTTTCACGTCTTCTAGATGTCACAAAGCGCTTCACAAAATAGACTATAAAGTGAATTGACTGTATATTTGTGGGCGAAACGTGGCAGCCAATTGTGCACAACAGCGTCCCACAAAGAGTCGTGGATTGAAATGACCAATTTATTATTGTTTTTTATCAGGCGTGTGAAGTAAGGAAACTTACCCAAGCTTTCACCCTGCCATGAATCGAATCCAAGTCTCTTGCTTACAAAGCGAGTGCTCTAACCACTGAGTTACAGAACTCCACAAAAGTGCAATTTATCCAATTATTTTGGTGTGCCGTCCTTCAAGTGAGATCTTAAAAACCCGAGGTCCCATCTGCCTGTCGTGATGGATGATAAAGAACCCATGGCACTGATCAAAAAAAGAGAATTTATCCCGGAGTCTTGGCCAACAAATGCCCAAATTAATTAAGCCACACACTCTGTGTGTGGGTCATTGCTGTATGCAAACTGGTTGCTGCATTCACCCACAAAATACACACAGTCACATCACTAAACAATATATCTTGTGAAGTGCTTTTAGAAGTTTCAACGTCTTGATAAGGCGCTATATAAAAATACAAGTATTATTTTTCCTCTTCTTAAATAAAATAAGTAAATCACTAAAATTGATGACTGGAGAAGTATTTCCATTAGTGACAGTATGCCAACTGGAATGAAAAGAAAATATCAATGTATGGGAGAGCACTCAAGAGAGAAAGAAACAGCTGTTTCCGTAGCAATCGTATTTTGAGATATCATCTGGAACACCAATATGGAAGACTCCGTTAAATAATAAAAAATCTGAATACACTACATATTTTAACAATAAATATAACCTTCAGATTTCAAATAGTTAGAAATGTTCTTTTTTCATAAGTTTCACCCAGGGTTCCCTTAGACTTGCTTATTTTAATGAACGTTGATGTAAACCACAGTATTTTCTAATTTTTCAAAGATTTGCTCAATCGTTTAAGGGTAAGACAATGACACAAAGAGCATGATTGAAAAAATGCATAAAAAGATCAAGAGAACTTAGTAGTGATGAATCTGGGGAACTTATGCAGGAGCTGACAATAGGGTAGAGATTAGAGGAAGGATATAGTGTTTGGAGAGAACAGTGAAGTTATAGAAGAAAGGTTAAGGGAACAGAAAACAAGAGTGGTAGATAAGAATGAAATACCTGATGGAAGATTGGCATGTCAGGAAAGGATAACATTTGGACAATGTCCCAGGGCTTCTCTTCCAATGGGAGGTCTGTGCCACATCAGTAAGATTATTACATTGCACCTGTTAAAATAAATCCACACTTTTATACTTCTGTGGCCAGTGAAATTTGGAAATTAATACTGACTACCAAGAAATGTGGTATTTGAAATTCTTTGCGTCAAAGATCTCTCAAATGAGTCACGTGAAGTCATGTTAATGTTATAAAATGGTGTCCAAATATAAAGTAAATATGAATACAAAAAGAAAATAGTAAAATCAAATGGAGATAAATGAACGTATTTTGTGTTCAAAACAAAGCATTCGTGCAATATTTTACACCCAGTGTTTTTCAAGCAAAACGTGACAGCCCAGTTTAGCTGACCAGTAAATACAATACGTGATTGAATCAGCAGGAGGTTGATGGTTGAATAAAATTAACCATCAAGCTGAGTAAAGAGCCTGACACAAATGGACAAGAGGAAACTGAAGACGGGTGTGTATTTAATACTCTGCATAAATATTCTTGTCATGCATTTTCATTATTAGTAATAAAAATCACATTAAAAAGCATTGAAACAAGATATTCCTATGCTACTATTCAGAAATAATCCCGATAAGGTGAAATCTGTAATTGCATGTTCTTTTCTAATGCCAGATAAAGGTGATGTGCTGGAAAATTTAAATGACAGGCATTCAGCCAGCCCATTAATAGCTCTCAGAGCAGTATCTGCAGAAAAGCTCAATCTGTTCACCATAATGTTCCCAGTGAAAAGTGCTACTTAGAATGGAAGCAACATACAAACTGTCAGCATTCTATTTATGTGACTTTTGATCTTAGAGCAAGGTTCCCTGATAGTACTTTAAATTATAGGCAAACTGAATGTAAAACCAATCATAGTTTCAACCCTGTGGCAAGTATAATTTGTCTGCAGTGCTCAAATAGAATATTATGTTTACATTAAACGTATTGCATTTAAATGCACCAAGGTACTCAACAATTATATATAAATACACTAGAGAATCCAGTTTGATGCATAAATGGAGGTTTTTTCAGTCATGGCTTTAAAGAAATGTAGATTTATTAAAACAATGATCATGAAATATTTCAAGATTCAGGAATTTTACTTTTCAGATGTTTCTTTGAATTTGAAGATATTTCTTTTGAATTCTTTCTTTCCTCAGAAATAAAAAGGTGCAAAAGCTAGATGGGATTTCTTACTGCTTGTCCATGCTCTGTTGTGAGTTAATTTGACTGCAGGTGTTAGATAAGAAGTCCATTTAGCTAGTCTTTTGCAGGCCAATTGCAAGGAACTGGAAGATTATGGCACGCATGTTGGCCCAAAACCTAGAGGGAGATTGATGTAAAAATGCCATGCCATGAGAAAAGCCTGGAGCTGTCAAAAGACGACCTGAAGTATGAAAGTGAGATGGTGAAAAGTTTTGTCTGTAAGTATCACTTTTCCTAGCAGACAAGAAATGGCGGCATTTTCCTTATTTTAACTGCAGTTTCCCCAGTATATAATCTGGAAAATGACCTCCATAAATCTTGCCTATCAGTGGAGAGAGCTACTGTGAATGTCCGCTGCTAGACATCAATGGACTCTTGAAGCTGTTGCTTCACTTGTCTGCGTCAGCACCTCCTGTCCACAGACATCTGCAGGTCATCTTACTTGTTTGAAGGAAATATATGATTTCTTTCCATCCGTTTCTTTTTCTCTCCCACTTTTAGCTGCTGTTCCTCGCCACAGTTAAGAACCATCTGCTACATATAAAATTCAGAGTATTTGTAAAATGTGCACTACTGTAGGAATTCAAATCCTATTAGCATTCTGCTTGTTTTAACTAGCAGGCATTTAGCTTTGTCAGTCATGCTTTTGTTAACAGACTGTGCTTAACTACCACTGGTAAAAGGACAAGGTTATCTTCAGCAATGTATCATATTAATGGAAATTGGACAGTTAAGCAAAAACAGGATTTTGTGCATGAAAATATTCTTATTGCTTAAAGAGTTTTCTTTTTTACCATTGAGATTTGAAGCATCAAAAAAATCCCACCATGGAAAATAACATTTCCATCTGTTTCCATCTCATCTGGTGGTCATAACATACACATGTGTAAGAGTAGATACTGGTCTTCTTGTTACCGATTCAATACGACTGCATAGTACATTGATCTCTTCAGATGATTTTTCAGATGATTTGTTTAAAAATATTGTCTATGTGGTCATATTTTCATGCAAATAGTTTCTAATGACATTGGTTGTATGTAATAGCTTGTGGGTACCACAGGGTGGTAGGAGATGTGCACTTTCCTAAATGTCTTCCTATTCATATTCTGTGTTGCTTATTTCTTTTTGCAAATGGACAGGAGTAATAATTAAAATTCAGATAATATTCCATGAGAACTACCAACTATACAGATAATCTAGAATTCATTTTTGGTGGATTTTTATTTTTCCATATGTTTCATTTTGCATTTTACTGGACAGATCCTGAAATTCAGTACTTTGGCCCCTGAAATGTTACATTTAATGTCTTAAATTCATTTTATATGGTTGTAGTGATGATCTAAATTAAGGTATTTGCACAGAGATGATTGGTGGAAGATACTCAGATATTGTAAAATCCATTTGCAAATCTGAATCTTTTCCTTTAATGTCCCAATGTTCCTCGAAAAACAGATTTTGGTTTTGTTTTAACAATCAGACTGCAGTGAAAACCACTGTATTATATCAATTAAATGAATATTATGAAAAAAGAATTATACACTCTCAAATGTACCCATTTTTAAGCATCAATAAAATTATAAATCAAGCAATAAAAACATTCGTCAAACCCAACAATATTTTACAAAACACATTTATATTGTGATAACAATCTTTTGTATACAAATGTAATTTTATTGTTGTTGTTTGACAGAAACAAAATCATTTATTTAGAGCCCGCACAGCCATTGTCAGTGCCAGTGAACCATGAAATACAAACAAGAAATGTAAAATTCTTACTTTATCACTCAATAAGATGTAACTTCAAATTCTGAAACGAAAATACAGGCAAAAAGATGAGCATGGTCTAGTGCTCTGGAACAGAAATTTTAAAAGAATTTTTACATGTAGAAAATATTTTCTTAAAAACTTTATCGTCGAAAAATTACTCCTTGTGCTGTCATTCTACATTGAATATTTTTCTGCTTCAGGAAATCTATGTCAAAGGCCTTCAGGGAATGCACATAATAATAAAGTTCTCTAAATTTTCATTCATTCGTAGTATTGTTTTTTGTGTCAATTAATATGCAGCTCAGTGATGATGCCACATGCTTTTAATGCAACACAGCCATCCACAACAACAACTTGCAAATGGAGCAGCCTACCGCACAAAGCAAGCATTTGCTTTCCATACTGAATGTTTTGATGTAATTTATCTTTGTTTCAGCTCCTATTCAACTGTAGGCAACCCCATTTCAACTGCATTTCACATACAAGATTTTGCCTTACTGGGACATTTATTTAGCAAAACAACATCAGCTCAGAAAATGATGAGTTCTGCCCACTATAATTTTCAGTCTAAATCAAAGATTGCATTCCATCTAAGCACTTGGAACATTTGTCCTAAATGTTATGCTGCTGAAATATGAATTGTGTCTAATTCATGAATAAGACACTTAGATTGCCTTTTATTAGAAGGGGTAGCTTTATTAACTCAATAATAATAATAATAATAATACTAATAATAATCCTTGCATTTGATATAGCGCTTTTCACGTCGGGAGGACGTCCCAAAGTGCTTCACAGAACACACTGTAAAGTGAATTGACTGTATGTTTGTGGGCGAACGCGGCAGTCAATTGCGCACAGCAATGTCCCACAAACAGTCGTAGATTGAAAATGACCAATTTAGTATTGTTTTGGGTTTTGGAGGGATTATTATTAGGTGTGTGGAATAAGGAAACTTGCCCAAGGTTTCGCCCTGACCTGCCTGGAATTGAACTCAGGTCTCTCACTTGCAAAGCGAGTGCTCTAACCACTGAACTACAGGACTCCACTCAATATCAGTTTGTTGGAACCCAACAATACAAATACATCTCCTCTCCAATGCTCACCCCACCGCTCCCCCCCCCCCCCACCCCCCCCCCCCCCACACACACACAGCTTAGAAAGAACCTACTCACAATAAATAGACATCATTAATTATATTGCAACATTTTAATATTCTAAAGTTTATGTACAATAAAAAAAGTACTTAGCTGCCTCAGATATTGCATTTTCACGTAATGTAAAAAGAAATTCTTTAGCAATGAGCCACATATTTTAGTTTAAACGTAATTGTTGTAAAATGATTTGTTTTTCTTGTTTAATGTATTTAATTTCTTATCAAATTTATTTGTATCATTTTGAGCTCAATTCCACGTGTAGTAGTGGAGCAATTAATAATTTCATGCAATGTGTTCATATCTCCCACGAAGAGACTTTTATGTGAGATGTATTTCAAATATGTTGACATATAATAAATTCAGATGAGCTAATAAACAAATATACACAGCAAAAACACAATGGACATAATGGTACAGCTAATTATGCATATAATAGCTGTTTCTTTCCTTCAGCAAATTACTGTTTTATATAAAACCCTACAGTTACTTGCCTGTTTGTAACAAGGCTGAGCAAAATGTTTCAGTCTAAACATTGGACTTTTTAGTGATCTTATCAAACTTACTTGAAAGTAGAAACCTCAACTTCTAGTTTGAGCTTGTTTTACAGCTGAATCACAAGCAATGTAATGATCCCTATTTAGTGCTACTGTGAAAATAAATATTGATTACTTCCATCTTTAGACTCGTTTTCTTTAGTTTTTCTACCAGAGTTCATTATAAACAGCCTTATTGACTTTAATTCTTTGTGATCTTCTCTCGTGGGGATTACTTTTTTTTAGTAATAGTCCACTCAGGTATTCTGGAATAACTCTCATCTTTCAGTTATAATTTGTGTGATAAAAATAATAATAATAATCCTTGTATTTGATATACCGCCTTTTCATCAGTTCAAGACATCTCAAAGCACTTCACAGAATATACTGTAAAATGAATTGACTGTATATTTGTGTGTGAAGCACAGCAGTCAATTGCGCAAAGAGGTGTCCCACAAACAGTCGTGGATTGAGTGACCAATTTATTATTATTAATTTTTTTTTGAAGGGATTATTATGCCTGGAAAAATGATCCACCAATCCACTAACTACCAGGGTCCTACTTAAATGAACAGAGGCATATGAAGTAAGGAAATTTGCCAACATTTCACCCTGCCCGGGAATTGAACCCAGGTCCTCTAACCAATAAGCTACATGACTCCACATGTATTAACTAACTAATAATGTTTTTAAAACATAATTTCCCACCTATTGAAAACAGACGTAATTAAGATCTACATGAGTTTAATAAAAGGTATCATACAAATTGCTTTATTCTAATTGTTTTTAAAATTAATTTAAACATTACCATAGTGAGATTCTTTGCCAATCTAACTTCGCTTCTGAGGCAGAAAAAGGGTTTCAAATAACTGAAGTTATGGACAGCAGTATGGTTATAATGATGAATCATACAACCAAAGATTTATAGCCATAAATAAAATTATTTTATATTGCTATTAATAATCTATCTGCATTAATTTTTCAATAATTTAAAAACATTTTATCCATTTTTATAAGGAATGAGTTTTGTTTGTGATGTTGGTAATATATTAGTGTACCAACTTTTTCATCTAAATAATTATCAGAATACAGAATGCTTTGCTACAAGTGACCCAGATTGATGCTGGGCTGCACTGAGTTTGCTCATTTTAGCGAGGGCAGTTGTATGGGTGCAATTGAGAGAACTAAGCAACCGAGAGAACAAATCAACCAAAGCTTCCCCTGCTGAAGGTGTGTATATTTTGGAATGTTGAGTGAGGACAAGAACAAGCTCTGAGGAAATCTCTGTGGGCAAATAAAGTAGCAATACTCACAGTGAAGGTTTAGATATGAATAATGACTTCTTGAGAAATTTGGAATAGAGGTCGCTGTCATTTATCGAAACTTACACCAGTAGAAGCGAAAATGAATCAAATGATTTTATGAAAGATTATCTCCATTAGTTGGTAGTTGATAAGAAGGGGCCATGAACTCAGTATTGTAACTGGAAGAGTTAAGTGGGAGGTTGAAAGAAACTTTTTCATGCAGATAATTATTAGAACATAGAATGCTTTGCCACAAGTGGCTATTGAGGCTGAGACTATAACACTCATAGGGAAATTGGATAAACATTTGGAAGGATGAAAATAACAGGCACCATGAAAAGAGCAAGGAATTGGGATTAGAGGAGTTGGCTCCAGTGGAAGAATTGGCACCAGAATAGACTTTGCTGGCTGAATGAACTCCTCCTCAGCTGTAATTCTGTGATTTTATGAAAGGATAAAAAAAAAGTTACCATCAAACTTAGTAAATATACTGAAATTAACAACCGATTCTGCATAATTTAAACAAAGCCAAACTCACCATGATTCATGAAACAAAGGGCACCTGGATTTGGGCTTTGAACAACAATACCAGCCAAGTTCTGAGGAGAGCATCACCACTGACCTTAAAGCAATCCATTAGTATTTGGTTATCTTAGTTAAATCCCTAAAGCAACGTGACATTCACTTGATGATTTAGAACATTCATTTTTTTTATTTAAATGTAATAATTACAATATTGGCTAACATGAGATTTTATAACTGCTTTGTAGAACTATTCATCATTTCTATATTTATGGATTTTGTTTTGCTACAAACCAACCAAAATAATTTTACTAAAATCACTAAGTTTATTTTGGAAAGCTTAACAGTGTTCATTATCAGTGAATTATCTGATTAAAACAGATTATGATCCTGTTATAGGATATGGAAGTTAAAATAAAAAGCACACATATAAAATACTACCTGGTCACAGATACATAACTAGAACATGATGAGAAATGTTACTTGCAAACAAAGGATAGCTGCAAATGCATTTCAGGATCTGACCTATTCTCTGGCCTTGCAGACGCCTGGCTTCTGTGGAATTCTGACAGTGTGCACACAAATCTTGAGATCTACTTCCCATTAGCATTTGTTATTTAGTGATCCTGTCATCTCTGTTTCCTGTTATACTATTAGCTAGATTATAAAATAACACCTGTCTGCAGAAAGATTATAGGCTTGCTGTACTTATTTTCTCTATCTTTCAACTTTTGATGTAACCAAGGTACAACATTTGTCGGCATCTAACTCTCGGGTAAATATTAGATTGTTTCTAACTATTTAAGCCCACTGGCCTGCAGCAGTGTTTTATTAAGTATAGGGATCATCAATAAGATTGCATAATGAAGGTACAAGCTCAAACGTATCAAGCTGATGCAGCTGCTAAAACTGAGTAGATAGAGGCCTGGGTGCCACAATGAGATCTAAAATATGATATTCAGAAATATACACTCAGAGGCAGAAATAAAGTCTCACTGGTATCAGGAAGTTTATCACACCTATCCCTGGGAACTTCATTCCTTTATTATTCACATCCAGAGTAGCATCACAGTTGTCATAATGCAATTCCAATTACTGGCAGAAGTCACTATTTGTAACTCCTGTTATGAATTATCATGTTTTAGACCTCATCAGGTTAGCACACTAACATTCACTGCTGAACTTAGATTCAGCCCAAACTGATGGAATGAAATATAAGTAAGTTTGGGGAGTCTCAACTAGTTTCTATTGAGCATGATCAGAAATTGACAGCCTCATTCAGATCCATTTATGTGGGAAATGGCACACTAATATAGCAGAGTGCTGTGCTGAAGGGAAAGTTGGAGCAGTTATTGTTGAACTAGAATAGAGAGAAGTATACTCTGGATATGATAAAGATAAGGATATAATTAATTTAACCCGTGACCTGTCATCATTTAAGAAAGAAAGAACTTGCATTTCTATAGAACCTAACCACATCAAATGTTTCTAGTGTTTTATGGGATAACTACTGGCAAGCGTTTTTGCAGCAAAACCATGACAGTCAGAGCCACGTCTTAATGTCCCTGTCTGGAGGGTTGTTGACCAGGAGACCAGGAAAAGCTTCCTTCTCATTTTGAATAGTGTCATGGAACTTTAACATCCTCTCAAACAGGCAGACAGGACCTTGATTAAATGTTTCATCCAAAGGACAACACCTCTAACAATGTGGCACTCAGTACTGTACTGTCAGCCTGCCTATAACCCTGACACAGGGCTTGAATCCATAACCTTCTGACCTAGAGGCAAGAATGCTTAGCAACTGATTCAAGCTGACATACTATTCTTTCATTTTCTTTCTCTACTTATTTCTGCCTGCATAACTGCAACAACCATTTGTAAATATACAAATTATAAATCCTCTATATATTTTATAAAGTAACAGCTGTAAAATTAAGCAGAGCTGTAACATTATTTTAAGGGCCACAATGAAATCAGACCTCCTTAATTAATTTAAACCTTGCAAAAAAATTCATATAAAAATGACACGCCAACAAACTGTGTTGACTTCAGTTAATTGAGATAAAGAATGTTGCATTGTGTATCATATTCTACCTCTAACTTCATAACTGAAACTTTCCATCCAGGAAGGAATGAATTAGTGAAGCAGAAAACACTCATGACACATCATCTAACCATGACCGTACATTAGAACACCTAAATAATAATATGAATAATGTTGATTCATCAAAAGCTAGGATGTCTCCTCTTTGTTTAGAAAAAAAACACCATAGCAGTTAACATGAAATTTGGATAGCTATTTTGTGAAGAAATCAATTGAAGGATATGAGAAATTGAGTCATGTATGTTTTTACTTTGGGATTCGCCAGATGAACCATAATAATCTTTGTGGTCTTGTGCATTTCCTCTGAAAATGATGTGTTATTTTTAATAGGCTGTAATAGCAATCCTTTGTGCTGCATTTGGTAGCAGCTAGCAAGGAATGACAAACTAAATATTGCACAGTAGAAAACATATTTTGCAATACAAAACATCTTTTATTTATACCTTAACAATCTCGGGTAAGTGAGACTGCAAAGCACAGATTCAATCACTGCTAATTAAAAACCTCATCAGTTTGTGATCAATAACCATCCAAACTGTATATTTTGTTAAATTACTTCACATTGACATTGAGGACACTATAAAAAGCACAATGTCAATAATGTAATTGAGGCAAGAGCTAGCATCAGAACAGATTCTTTCAGCTCACAATGCTGTTTAAGAGAAGGTGCAACACATTTCCCAGTTTCTCTTCTAATATCTAAAAGATACCCATAATTGCAGATATTTTCTCAGAATGATACCTTTACTGTTGTGCAAAGGGAATATGAATAATCCTTGTTACTAGAACCTTCTGCTGTTGCCAGAATTCAAGTATATATCTCAAATATTTATTGTAGAAGAAAATTAAAATAACACACCACTATTTGTAGACCTAATTTAAACATCCTAGAGTGATGACTTTGAAAATCTGTTGGGATTTACTCTACTTTATTAGCAATTGAAAGCATTTGGAATTGGACAAATTGTTGAATCCAGTCTTAACTTTGAAGCTGCTTTTCTGCAGTTCTTTAATGAATTGAAACAGAAAACAGCCTTAAACATAACACTGGATATAACAATCTGCCTAAATCTGGGCACTGAAATTATATAAAAATATAGTCAATCAGCTGAAATTTCTCTGCCTCCTCCAATTTGAAAAGATCAACAGATCAGAAGATTAATGTTTATTAACAACTGAAAATGTTAATGCAAATGTTTTGTGTTAAAAAAATTGTTCAAGAATGACTGATTTTTTCATAACTTTTTAACATCATGTTGGGGGTTCGAGATTAACATTGAAGTTGGTTGCCAGTGAACAGAATGAAAGGATTACATGAAAACATTTTTGATTGGTATGGAAAATAAATAAACTCCAAGCACCATTCTATAGAGTCTTACGATAAAATACTACAAAAGCATATTAGGCTTGAAATCTCAGCAACTGATCAGCTATATAAGATTCTCTTGTCTTCATTGATTTTCAATGTTTTCATGAATATTCTGAATCTTTTTATCATCCTCATATTCATTTTAAGATATAATGGTCTCAGTGTTTTAGAGCTTAAATATCTGAGTTTATAACAATTGTTCCTTTTTGAACATTACGCACAGGATGACTTAGTGCTACAATGTGAAAAATGTAAGTTTTCAAAAATATATGAACAGCTTAAAATGTTGAATAATATGTATAAATATGTACTGTGGTCACTCTCAGTCACATTTTCACAAATTCTATTTGTCATGCTAACAGACCTACAAAAAAACGAAGCCCTTTAGCATGAAATACATTATGGTGACTTTAAGATAATCATACATTCAATTGTTTGAAACTACGAAAAGTCCTAGAAACATGGAAGATACAATCAACATGATCTTTATTTTAAAAGAAACATGCTCCGATGAAAACTACAAATAGAATTCTGTATGGAAGTGATTAATTTTTTTATCTTAAAAAAGAAATAAAACATATTTGCATGAAGGTAACTAACAAGAATTAAATGTGTGTGTACATATAAAACCGTTTAGTAAGATTTTTTTAAAAAAATCTAGTTCACCCTCCCCCAAAACAATCAAAATTCAAGCAACAGCTGGAAAGCTTAGTCTAAAGTCCTGTACTTAAATGTGGGAAGGTCACAGAGTACTGATCTAAGGATGTTGAAGTCTTGCTCACCCGACTGTTGACACTTAGTAAACGTAGAAGGAGGGACTTGTGTGTGCATCTGCGAAAGCATAAGCCCAACAGGAGAAAGAATAGGAAGCTACTTCTATTCATGATTTGCAGGGGTCCTTCTGAATCAGTGGGGAAAGGCAACAAGCCCTCCACCACCTCTGCATTAACTTGTATTATAACAGGATTAAAGTAAATTTAGCTCCTGTATTAGCATACTTTAACCCCATTCACTCTTACTTGATGTTTCCGATGGCCTTTGATCAGCCTTGCATGGTGCTGGTCAACTCAGGACGAAGCAGTCAGAAGTGAGACTGTGAAATTATCCTGATGTTGGATCTCACAAGAGATGTTTGTGGCAGCTTTCATCCACTTACAGAAGACAGTCTTATATGCAGCTTCTCTCATGTCTCTCTGAAAGTAACTTCTGATCTCAACAGAAAGCGGCCAGTAGTCATTCAGGCAATTCTTGATCTAAGAAACCAGTTTTAAGATATACGTTGTACTTTGTCACATTGTAATAATATTTCTCAGGCTTATCTTCTCGTTTATTTATTTATTCATTTGCATATAAATTAAACTGAAAGTGTAGCTTCAGGCATGTAGTGCACAAGAACATTAGCAATACTAGAGTTCCTTGTCTCACATCTACATGTAGTTAGTCAAATGATAGGAAGGAGAAACTAGATATAATTTGTACTATTTTCATTGTTTGTTTGTTTGTTTTGACAACTATCCTTTCAGTGGGCTTATTTTTAAAACCACTTGCCAAAGATCAAACCACATAATAGTTTGGATTAATTCATGTAATTTTGATACAGATTAATTGTTTGATATAAATGACTGATAACTAAAAGTCCTCTACAACATTCAAATATCTGATCTATTTTTGCCACTAAAACTTCTTGTGTGAAAAGATTACCTCACATAGATCCAACATATAGCTTTATATATTTACAGGTGGAACTTGATTCTAAAATTCCATTAACCAAACCATTTGGATGGTAAAAATTAACAATTGGTCATTGTATATCTATAGGTGATATGTATATCCACCAGATTTTAGTCAATCCAGTCTAGCTGATGAAATTAAATGCATACAACTATCTAAAAATGGTATGATTGGAATTATAATTTATTATAAATCTAAAAAATATTAAATTATAGTTCATCATAATTTACATATTAAAGAGGACAATCCCTTTATGCTGTGCTTGTTGATTATATTAGCAGTTGGTAACCAACCTCTCTAAGCATGAACACATTAGAAATGAGTGAAGAGAATCCTTATAATGACAATTCATGTACAATTAATCGTAATTATTGCTTACACTACTTAAATTAAACAACAACAAGATTACATTTGTATAATACCTTTCACATCGGGAGGATGTTCCAAGGCACTGTGGAATTGTTTCATTAGCACATACACATTTTATCAAAGAAAAATATTTGATATACGTACTTACGTACTTACATGATTATGAAAGTTTCTTTGTGCACAACTAAGTTTCTATGGCCCTAAATATAAATATATATTGTGATCACTTTTTCAGTCAAAATGGTTGTACTATCTTACAGATGTTTATTCTGATAACAATAAAAACAATGTATAATAACAATCCTTGCATTTGAGATAGGACCCATAATATCAAGAACATTTCAAAGATTTTCTATACAGTTTTTTGTCAGGTGCAGTGATTGTGCATCTTCAGATGAATGTACATGTAGTAAGTCTCTTTGGAAATTTTGAGTAATGCTGCTTAACACATTACGGTCTGAACTCATTCAACTAATCTTTAGGCAATTTTTCTATTTCTTGCATGTCACTAAAGCAAATTTGTATTATATCATCAACAAAATCAGGTATCCTTTTAATTTTGCCTAGTCTTGCTTAGTTTTATTGTAAGCAATGTACAGAATTTTGCTCACAGGAAAGACTAGCATCACAATATCACTAAGTGGTGTGGAAAAGTCACACTTATACTTACATCATACAAGGTATTATAATCTTTTTGTTTTATCTAATTTATGATTTTAAAAATCATTGTGAATTTATTCTGCTTACAAAGGCATTAAGCACCATCAATAACCAGATGAAACAATGATAAATGGAAGCTGTATAGTTTTACAACATCTGAGTATTAATGAGTATTATTTTTAATAAGATGCATTTTCTGTTAGGTTCATGATTAGTCAAAAATCTGATTCAAGATATGTGCCATAATATGGATTATATTTTAGAGAAATCATAGCCAAGTATTAAATAGAAACAGTGAGTTTACCTGGTGTTTTGGTCAATATTCCTCTCAAATTCATTATGAAAAGCAAAGTAATTGGTCATTTATCTGATTGCTATTTGCAGGAAATTGTTATTGTAGATCAGCTACCACATTTCTCTAATTAACAACAGCACTGAATTTCAAGTAACATATTGTATAAAAGCACTTTAAGTCATGTTGTCATGCTAAGCACTACATCAAATGCAAGGATTATGAGCATGATTATTATTATAACAGTAGGTGACGGGATGAATTATTGTTTAATTACTATTGAGAGTAATGATTTCATTATTATGGAACAATAGCATATGGTATTAAAATATTTCTCTTAAGATTTATAATTTAAGTCCAGAATCAATGGGCAAATCTTACACACTCAACATAGCATTGCCCCACATACTGGAAACATTGCATTATTATATAAGGTTGTCAAGATAGTGCAGAGCATTTCTTTGTTTTTTTAAATATATTTACAGACTTTCTAAACTAACCATAAATAAAAGAAAAGGTCATCAGACTTCCTTTCAAAATGTTAAAATGTAAAATATATTTATTCAGATGCAGTCAATCTCCTCTGTGCAAAGACACAATAACATGTGGATAACATTTAAGTTAATGTGACTATTGTGACATATTAGTAATAACTAAATGACCTGGGCATTCATTAATACATACATTTGAAAAATAGACAAACTAGGTTCTGATCATTTCAAAACGTGATCTCTATTGTCCACTTGTGAAATTTCTGAATTGTTGTTATTGTTTGACTTGGATTCTATATATTTTTACGCATTTTCAAAACAAACAAATTTTAATCATGTTATAACTCTGAGAAGAGTCCATCCCACTGAGCCAAGAGGCTGTGATTGGCTTCACACAGTCACTTGGAATTCTTTCCTCATCTGAGATTAGATTCCATCATATGTTTTACTGCTTAAATGGTGGTTTATCAATGGTGGTTTATCAATCAAACTCCTCTAAAATGACATAACAATGCTACTATACCAATACTGAGTCTCCCTGCAAAGGTGTTAAATATCATGAAAGCCACTTCTAATAAATAAGTGTCAATTAGTTTGTTTAATTTCTTCCATACTATATAGCATAGAATCATATGCTCCGATTAACACATGAATTCTTTTTTGGGAGAGATGCTGAATGTTATGGTGAGATGTGTTAGTTTGGGGGAACAGAAAACTTTTAATTTTGGTACTCAGTATCAATATTCATCGCTCCCACACCAGACAATCTCTCTCCACTCTGCCATAGCTATCTGTTGGAACCTTCATTTTAGAAAAGCACACTGTAATTTTTTTCCATTTCTGACACCACTCATCCTTGTCTCTCTAAGTGAGATTAGTCATTTAGTGTCAGTTTGCGTCAAATTGTGGGCAGCATTGTGCTGTGGATTTGTAGATAACTGGAACAAAGTTGAATCTGCTCAAACTCATTTCACATTATGACCCTTCCAGCCAGAAGAGTGAAAAGACTTCCATCCAATGATTCAGGATTGAATCTCAAATCTGGGTCTCAGAGGATTAAGGACAATGTGAGATATCCTTTTTCCACAGAACTATCTTCAACTTTCGCACAGAGTGCTAATTGACCAAGTATTGCATTAAAATTGTCCCCCAAAAAATGTATAAGGGAAAATAAAAGAAATATTTTCAAATCTCTCAAACCCAATTGAAAGTATCCCTTCACCATCCATATTCAAATCTACTTCCACAATCTCCAAAGCCAGAAATCTGGAAAATTTGCATGATCATTACATTCACCTCTTTTATTCCTCCTCCATGACATACATATGTTTTTGTTTCTTTAAAAATACATAAATGTTTTAAGGAATGTTTTTTGTTTAGAAAAATATTATTTACACATTGTGCATATATCTTTACTTCAGATATAACATTATTGCAGCTTCATTTTCCTTGTGGTATGTGATCAGATATATCTTCGGATGAGATGTTAAACCAATGTCTGCCTGTTCAGGTGGACATTAAAGATGCCATGGCACTATTCAAAAAGAGAATGTCCTGGCCAACAATCTGCCAAATAAAATTAGTCAGTCACACCTTAGGTGTTTGTGACATTGCTGTGGTAAACTGGCTGCTGGGTTTCTCCTAAATCAATCCACTTAAAGTAGGTCCTGTGAAGCGCTTTGTGACATCTCAACGATGTGATAAAATATATCAAATGCAAGGATTATTATTTTTCAGGTTTTTTTTAACATTTGCTATCAACCAAAGTATCCTGTACATATAATTTTGTTCCCAAATGGCACTCGGCAAACCTGATGTAATCCCTGGATTGTAGCACTAATGATATTTTACTTATTCTATAAAGATATAAAATCTTGAGCAATGTCAGATTTATTTTCCAGTGATTTCAATTTAGGTTAACTTATTCTTTATAATTTACTGTAATCGTAATCTCAAGCTGCATACTTTAAGCAAAAAATGAAAAAGAATTCTTGGAATGTGTTATGCTTACTGATAATCATATCATGATTTATCATAAACTGATAACATATGGGGAACTTTAAGTCAATATTTTTAGGAAGGAAATTAAACAAAACTTTCAAGGGGTTGAAAACAGCAAAGATTTTTTAATATTCATTCAGATAGTATATTAAATACCCAAGTGCCTCATTGAAATAAATCTAATTGCATTTGCGATTTATAAATAATATCCAGGTTTGATTTTCTGTACCGTGTAGAAAGTAATATTAACCTTCATTCAGTGACATGTTTTCTTGCTTAATCTTATCTAATTATATAGTGACATACTATATAATTTGTGATACTTTAGTGGATTTTATTTGATACAATTTAGATTGTGAACTACCATAGTCGACAATTAACCATTGAATTGATATTGATTTCTCTCTCCCTCCTCCACTGACAGTGGACCATGTTTATTGTGCTTTTACTGCTCATAAACTGTGAGACAGGTAGTTGATTTTAATTTGGTAAGATTTCTATTAAGGATATGCTGGTGCCTTATTCCAGCAATTTTTGAAGTAGCAGTAAGTCATAATGTGAAATGCAACTGAAACAACTTTATTTACTTGCTTTGACAGTGAGTGTCATATAATGGGGCCTAAAAATAATAATCCTTATATTTGATATAGAGCCTTTCTCAGGAGGATATCTCAAAGCACTTCACAGGATATACTGTAAAGTGAAGTGACTGTATATTTTGTAGGCCATTTCTCACAGAATTCCTTAATGAAAAGTCTAAGTGGAGATTCCTTCCACTGACGGGAGTACGTCATGCATGTCATGGCAATTTGTAGGAACTCCGCTCCAAAGGTAGATCACATTGAAGTGATCCCGAGAGCTGCCGTGACCTACTTCTTGCTTCCTCATTAAGGAATCCCATTAGAAATCACCAGATATATAGGATCCCAATTTTTTTATTTGCTTGTATCAAATAACTCCCAGTTTGGAGGCAGATTAAGCTAATGACAATACTGCAAAAAGACAGGTGCACATCAAACAGGTTTTCACCGGGCATTTGAAAGATAAAGCCACTCTGGAAACAGTCAAGCTGTTCCAGTTCACAAATTGCCCAGTTAACTGGCAGAATGAGATGGCCCAGGCTTTTCATTTTGATATTTTGCTATCTACACCAATTACATCCTCATTTTCATATGTCTGACCACCTCTGGCTATTATTCAATGTGAGTTTCCTTTTTGCATTCATCTCACTATTTGCTAGGTTTCACCTATACATAGTTTTTTGGGGACTGTTATCCATTACAGTTGCACTCAGACAGGAATATTTGAGAAGTGTGATCAAAGAACCTCTCTAAAAAGGATTACTGTTTATGAACTAGCAAAAATCCAATTCAATATGACAACAAAAGGCAAACATGTTTAGAGAAAATTCTACCTCAAATTTTAAATTATCAAGAGTGTAAATAATTTGTAATCCTTTCCTTTGCAGTTTTCTTTGTAATTCGAAAAATCAAAAACTGTGACATGTAAACATGAGTTTACTAGCAAAATGTTAGCAATTACATGAAAGCTGACAAGCAAACCAATGAATTTGACAGTATTTCCCTTGGAATCTAATGTTAAATTCAATTCCTTTAATGATATGGATCTGCATGCATTCAGGTACGCTGCTTGTAACTTGTGAACACTGCATAAACACTCATAAATATTGTGGCATGTGTATACAAGGGTTGTAAGATCTAGTGAAATAGGCTTTTTGTGTCAATAAGATGTTTACAAATTGAAAGTCAACTGTCTTTACATATTCTGCAGCAGTGTAAAGCACATTGTTATAAAATTATTTTAGAAATATTATCAAGGGAAAAGTGTTGTATATGTTATGTGGTCAAGGAATTGCTAATCAATAAACTATCATTACATCAATTTGACCAGCAAATTTATTTTCAAAATATGCTTCTTTGCCTTGAATATATAGGTATAGCGTAGATATATAACATATTATGTATATTTACACATACTTAACTGCGTATTTTTGTGTGTGTGCGTGTACACATGTGTAAATCACAACAGCAGCCTACTATTAATAATCAAAAAGAAAACTATTTCTGTTTGATAAAGCAATAAACTCATATAGAGATCTAAACAAAGCAATGCAAGTGGTGGACAGTAAAGTTATGTGTAAGACATAACAAAGAAAATCTAATTTAATGATTATTAAAAGAATATTAACATTTCATTTTTGCTTATTAGTGATAATGTGTGCTCTATTATAGATCTTAATGTCTTCTTATTTGGGCAGTTTTGATTATGTGGTCTTCTTTCGATTCAGAACATGTTTGATTTCACAGAATATTATTCCTTAATGAAAATAAATAGCAAGTCCCGAACTTCAAGCATAATCTTTCCTAACACTCAGGCCAGAAACTACTGCTGAAAAAAAAGGTAAAATTCTGCTTACCAGTTTTACTGATAACAAATTAGTATCTGTGTATATTAAACAAAGTACTGTACAGTGAATCAAATCTTTGTAAATTCATTCTAAAATTAGTTTTAAAATCAAGCAGTGCTGATATGAAATAGAATTAATTGCCTTGATGTTTGAATTTTATCCTAGCTTACAATTTCCCAGGCTAAACACTGCATGTAACACATGGACATTGTATTATTTGGACATGCTTTAAATGTGTATATATATCTATCTGGTTTCAGCTACTCTTATTTTCACCAAATAGCACCATGAAATGATATGAGCGATTCATCATTTTTCTTAGAAATAACTTTACATTGCAATGTACATTTGTACTTTACATTGCAATGTACATTTCCCCCATAAAATTTATGGTCTATTATATTCTGTGAAGCGCTTTGAAACATCTCGAAGCTGTGATAAGGCGCTATATCAAATGCAAGAATTATTATTGCTATTATTACATGTATAAATGTGGGCATTCATTTTCAACATTATAATAGCGTTGTTTTGTTTTGAGGTAAAACTTTACTTTATTTAGTGAATATGACAATGGTTCCATAAGTTATCTCATTAACATGACCAATTTAGGCAAATTATAAATTAATAGTAGCCAGTTATGAATCATAGAAAAGGCATTTTACATTGCACCAACATATTTGCATAAAGAGATTATATTCTTAAGTGCTCACAAATAAAAAATAAGTGCGCAATCAATTTGTTAGGAAATTTTGAATAAGTGTGACGCTTCACACTTTACCAAAGAAAGCAACTTTACTACCTTCACTTTGATTAGAGCTGAGACTATCTTTAATTGCTTTTTTGTCTTTGCAAAGAGAGGATCCCTTGATTTATTACCATACTTTATTACGTTGTAGTTTTGCTTTTTTTGTATCGGCTGACTTCAGATAAACTTTTTTAAATAAACTTTTTTTCTGCAGTGTATTAAATATTCAAGGCTTGACCCAGTTTGGTACCCTATATCTAGAGCTAGATGAAATGTAAAGAATGTTTGCATTTTACATTGTACATTCAAAAATTGCAAGAAATTCTTGGAACATGAGATGTTACCTTCAATGAGTGGGCGAACTTCTGATTGCCTCTTCTGTTTGTTGTTTGTTAAAGCGATTGCTGCAATATCCAATCCGCCCGAAGCAGTATTGCAAGCAAGTGGTTTCGAAAAGTTAATTGATAACCAAATAATTCAGTATATTTGTTTCCTGGTCTTCCCATAGTAAGTAGGCAGATAAAGTCATAAGAGATATAAATTCTTTTGAGTTCATTTTAAAATAAGTGTTTTTTAAATTGACAAAACGTTCTCGTGATTGTTTATGAGAACGATGAGTTTTTTGCAAAAAACTTAAGAATGTCTTAATTTTGTTATTTAGTCTTGAACCGAAGACATTCCAAAAAAGAGAATTATTTTAATTAAATATAAGAGTGGGTTGCTCTAATTTTCAGTTAGTTCGAAAAGTTTGACGCACATCTCTGTGAAACAAAAGTTGTTTTGCCAAATTTGCTTGGTATTACTGTCAGGTAGCATAACCCGTGCTCTCGCTAAACTCTACTCTGAGCATCTTGCTTCTGATGGAAAGCAAGAAACAGACTGACTAGCAGAGATGTAGTTTATTCTCCCCTCCCAGGATATTCTGATTTTATTTTCAAATTATAATCTTAGTTGTCTCTTTTAACTCTCTGACTTCTCTTATTTCCGCGCTGTTTGCGGTAGATTTTAATCAGGATGCCATCCTTACTATGATAATGACATTTATTGAAATGTTTGTTTCTGAAATCTGACTTTTAAATGTTCTGAATTCGTGTAGCAGATTTCACATGGCATGCAAAGGGTCATCTCGGGGCATGTCAGCATATACAACTGTCTTGGAAAATTATTAGTAATACTTTTTCTCCTTTTGTGCAGGAGAACATGTATATTCATGGGGCGCTTTGTGATGACCAGTAATTACCTTCCTGCAGACTGCATTGGTGGGATGCACTTCCTTCATCTTCCTCATTTCGACGATAATCTTGACCAAACATTTTTTTCTAAAAGAATATTGATCCGCGATCTGTTTTTTAAAGTTTTGTTTTCTAACTACGATAAACGTTGTCCGTCTTTATTGTAAAGCTGTTATTTTAAGTAAACTGCCTGCTCTTGCCGTAACTTGGTGCTAAACGCTAAATTATGACTTTTCTTCAAACTTATCCAACAAAAAACCCTTACCAATGACTTTCGGTTTACTTGCTGTTTTAGCTGTTCTCTGCCGGTGTGCGGTAGAAAATATTGCATTTGAACATGGCCGCACTGTCTAAATCTATCTAATTACCAGCCGCTTCTTGTGGTTGAAATGAAAATTGTTTTTAAACAAACAGTTAATGACGAAGCTGATGATATTGCGAGGAAATTGGTTTTTNAAGAAAAAAATCTTTAGCCGTGGTTATTTTAGACAATTATGTCGCCTCGTTATTTGAGGATATTAATTACATGCATATTAAATAGTGAGGAATATTAATACAATTGGAGAACGTTGCACGATGTCTTTGAACCACAAGAATGACAAACCAAGTACTGTACAAATTAAATTGTTTCAAACGTTTTTCCTGGAGTTCTTCAAATCAACCGTGTTATAAGGAGTAAAAATATTAAATCAGTTAAGTTAACTCTGTCAGATACGTGATAGGACTCGTGTAATTCCACACAGCAATTGCTTTCAAAACAGATGTGAAGGTTTAAATAACATATTATATCGGTTCGCGGTTTAAGGGAGTTAAATTCAATTGTACACATGTAAAGGGCTTGTTAAACAAAAGAAGTCTTCAAACACCAATACAATACTGTGCAACATATCCTTTTCCCTCTCAATTCCTATGTTTCCTTCAAATACCACACTTAGAAAAGTGATGATCGATTAAGCAGCAGCTGAATGTCTACATCTACACCCGGCCCAGGTACACTGCCATTTACGAACACATCAGTGAGCGTGAAAAGCCCAGGTCTGTGCAGCTGCGGTCCTAATCCCTCTGCTCGCCGTTTGCTCATTTTGATCTCGGAATGCCGAATAATGACAACCAAGATTTTGTGGTTTTAAAAAAACAATGGCACCGGAAAAGTTTGCGCTAGGCCTCTCGGCTCTGGTTCTGGCTGATAGAAATTGTTCCAATTGGTTTCAGAAAAGAGTGATCTCTTCCTATCATAGTCATTGACCATAGAGGGAAGGAAAGGACTGGGCAGTAAAAAGAAATGTTCCAACCTGCCGGACTTGGTTGCATTTAAGTGCGGTGAAGGACGATCTCGCGAATCCTACAAAGAAATCTAACTAAGTTTAACTGTTCTTTGAAAGTGTTCACAGTAAAACTTCAGTGAAAATTGTCTGCAAGTCGTTGAACTTGACTCGTGTTTAAAAGATTGCAGTAGAATAAGGTTATGCCTATTTATATTGACCCCCCACCCCCCTCACGCTCACAGAGGTTATTTTACGTGTTAGTTACGGTATTTGATGAATTCGAATATCGTTGTTCCTTGTCTAATTTTTCTTTAGAAAAAGTTCGGAGAATCAACTTGATTGCTCGTTTCTTCCTCAAAACCTTGTCAATAATTTTCTAACAAATAAAACAGCAGAAATCAGATTAAACTCAAAGCAGACTAGACCTTTGTAAAGTGTAATGCATAATGTTTATGGACGATGTCTCAACAGCAATTTTGAAAATATGTAGTGCAAGAACACACTGAAGATCAGCATTAGCTGAGGAGGGTGACCACTGCTCAGGATTGGTAATATCAATAGCCCTCAAAATACTTGGCAAAGCGATGTAAAGTATAAAGTTCAGTAGTGCGGTCATTTCGATTAACATCTAGACAGGATTTCCGACAAGTTTTTCTTACAAAATCCAGAGAAAGTCCCTGTTCTCCAAGTTTCGCTTTACACGAGGGAGTGCAAGGGAACTGCAACTTTCAAGAGAGCGAACGGTTTTCAGAGGAACAGCCACTGCTTGAGTAAAAGGATTGTTGCAGGTAATGCTCCCAGACTCGAGTTTATTTCACAATAGATAAAGTAAGACCGAATAAAACTTAAACTGAATTCCTGATGAGTTAGGTTAATGAACTTTTGTAAAAGAAAGCAATATTTTATGCTTAATTTATGCGTCGTAACCAATTAAATAGTTGTTCTGAAGTGCCCTGAAGTACGAACCTGTGATTACAGCTGTTGTTTTATACCGAATACAACACATATAAGGTTAAGTTTTATCTTCAGCTCTGTGGCTAACTTTGGCCTACACTGAATTGTTCTAGTGGCTTCAAAAGGCGACCTGGAAGTCTTACCGTCTTATGATCGCATTACAAACCCCACGGGTTTTGTCCTACACTAGATACAAACTGAAAAGAGGTTCGTAACTTCTATCCAAAAATTAAAGCAAAGTAAAAAAGACAAGCGCTTTAATGAAAATAAAATCAAAGACTTGTCACACTAGTACATATAACATATATTATAATATGCTGGTGTGACAAGTCTTTATATATACATAAATGCTTTACATATATTACATATAATATATATATAACCTGCTCAAATTGTGTACAAAATGTTTATCCCTCGAACTACAAATGCACAAATTTGTACATACACGATATAATACAGAGTTGCTAATCTTACACAGTCGATTATTAACTACAAGCTCAACACAACAAACAACCTTCACTTTATTTGAAATCACAGATGTAAGGATATATTCTGACTACGAGGTTGAATAAAAAGGCAAATACTGTATATTCTTTAAGCGCCTCGTAGTTCTGGTTTCCAGAATCTGCTCTCTGACCCCGAAGGGCAAGTTTCCCTCAATGTCTGATGTTATTCCGGGACTGTGACACAAACGGCTAAAAAGGTGACTGACAGAACACATTAGGATGCTACCCGCCGGGGCAGCTGGCGGGAGTTGAATTGGCTTGACTACCAAAAAATACCTGCTATTAGCCGGACACTGCAACGCAGGAAATACGGAAATAGAAACATTATGTTTTATGTTCCAGGCGTGGGTTGGAGTGCTCATTCACATTAATGTACACACATTTCACAATAGACACTGGAAGGACGAAATGATAATACAGCAAAGAAAGAACATCGCCATGAGTGATTTATTTTTTAGATTAGAATGTGGCAAACTGGTATTTCAGGTAATTTTAATCGAATGATATGGATAGATTTCTATATCTAAAACTGCTTTTCGTCTTTAACGTGTTTAGACTCAGAGGTTCTTGTGCATGCACACACACACACACACATACTGTTACATACATGTTCACACGTATTGCACCCATTGAACGAAACTTCTTTGGTATATTTCAGAAGCACTCATTAATCGTCAAACTTACAAGGGTTTCTGCTAAGATACAAAGCAAAGGATACCGTGTGACATATTTAAATTTTTCATGTATCATAATTGCATCTGTCGTAGAAACACCTTATCATTCATGCAGGGCCATTTTCCCCGTGATTTCCTAATGAGGTACCTATGTGTGCAAGTGGAAAATCAGTTGGTGTCATTATTCAGAGAATGTTTGCGGCTTTGAGGTGAGCTTCACTAGCTATGACTCTATCACATAGCCACATCACCAACTTCACCATTTTTTTTCAATGTTGCTACAAGCTTTGACACGAAAATATCGCATCCCAACAGAACAGGTTGATTCAATTGCAATCGGGGGTTGTACAATATACGATCCTAGTGGTTATACAATTGGCATTTACACCCAATACACGTGTTCCTTTTGAAGTCATACCTGAATGCTCATGTTACAACAATTTAAGTAAAAGGTTACATGTCATTTGCTTTGAATCTTTGTATTGTAAATTTATATCCCATATATCCATTCATGAGTTCCACATTTATCATGCTCACAACCCACAATAAGCAGTCGCACTCTGTAATACGGTATGATTGATAAGTTTATTTGCTTTTAGCAATTAAAACATTATTAGAGCTAAAGCGAGTTATAAATAAGTGTAAAATCTTCATAAGTAAAATAACTTTAGCACGTTTCGACTAAACCGTTTGTTTTAAAAACTAATAGCTTTCGGATTCCAAGTGTTTCATAATGTGATACGATTTTGTGAAAAATGTTATTAAAATTGAACAAAATGTAGGAAAATAGCAGAATTAGCCAATAATATTGCACAGCTTAACATGGTCTACCGGTGTGTTTAACGTCATAATGGGAAAGATTTGCACGATACTTACAATTCTTAATCAGATTAATAAACACATATTTCTTGAAAGCGAGTGTATTTCTTCTGCTACTTTTTTGCATTGGCTGCAAAATACAACTTTTTAAGTTATAGCCAATGATTTTGCCTTCCTTTAATTATACGAACTATTTAATATTTTTTTTCTTTCATTTAAAATGTTTTGATGAGAAAACCTGCAACAAACAATAGTATCAGTGGATATATCACAGACACAAAGAAATGACACGTGTTATTTGAATCGTATTTATTGTACTTTCACCAAATTGATCAATTGAACCTGGAAAAGCGTTCAGGAAAATCCAAAGAAGCGACAGAGGAGCTTTGTGGACCAATAAAATAAGTCAAAGCAATAATATTTTATTCTTATTTTTCAATAAAACGTTTCACTACTGGATGAACTTTGGCCTAAAAGCCAATATAAATGCCTTTGCCACGCCTCCTTCAGTATACATCTAACTGTATGGTTTTTTTCAGCATTATTTTTGATTCTTTAAACAGATTGACAGGATTCAATTATTGTATTGCTATTAAACAGGAGTGCAATAAACTATGTGTAGCATGTCTTACAGGGAATCTGATCAGAACCTGAGCCATAAGGCGCCGATATGGAATTTCTCTCTCCTATATCCTAACATAAATTCATGACAAAAATATTTTGGAGCATATTATGTATGTTAAATGCTAAGATAGAGAATCCGTTCTGATTCGAATTTACTCACAGTAGCTTTAATGGTAAAAAAAANGAAAAATATGACCTTTTCAGGAAGGTTTTGTTGAAGGAGCATGAATAAACAGTAGCATAGATCACAGGCTCCTTAATGTCCTTTGGTTATCTTAACTATCGAGATTACACATTTGACGATTGGAATTTGCGTAGAAGTTGCGTTTTTATCGCCCATGAGGCAATATATTCTAGATCTAATCAAAGCAGAAATATAGGTCAAGATGATGAAACTTTGGGAAGTAATTTATTTTTTAAAAGTTTCGAAAGTAACTAGATTATTAATTTTTCCAGGGCTGTGGGTTTTTTTTTTGCTTCTCGTGAACTTTCGTAAACATGTGTGCCCTGCGTTCAAAAATAAAATGCTCCTGCGAAAACAAGGTGGCTTTACGCTCCACAGGTGTTGAGCTGTAGGTGACCTCCTGAAATACAGCGACCTGGCTTTATATCCCTCTCCGCCTTTGCAGATCCTGTGTCACCTCGGAATCTGTAAATTCGCACAAAAGGCCTAAGTGACATATGCTTGTTTTGGAAAGAGTTTTGACTTTTAACAGCGGCTACACTCGCTGTTATCCTGCAACCTGAACAGAGCACAAAGGGATACTTTCAGCATCTTTCTGCGTCAAACATTTGTATCTGATTACCGCACTTTTTAAAAAAAAGTGTTCGTCATATATAGCAAACATAGTGAATAGATGTAGAGGGTCACGTGAGACATCAATTTTTGAGAGAAAACAAATTAAATCCATAAATTGCAATCTTACTTCTGAATAATTGGATTATAATTCAAACTGACAAATCTATAATTACCGTTTGGACTAAAGTAAAAAACAGGGAGTTGTTAACAAATGTTTATTATTTGGAACCATTCGCCAACAAACTTTAAACCTCTATTCTATGCGGTTCTATCATCACAGCCCAACGCACTTTGTTAGTAATGATTATTTTGATACTGCAGACACAGGCAGTGACTGCCCGCAGTGTACGTTGGAAAGTTGACTCGGGTGGCCCTTCCTGGTGGATTTTCTTTGTTCTAGATTTTGATTTCTCATTAGATAATTTGCCTGATCACATGTAACACCATAAAAAACTGTCCGGTTTCATATTACAGTTTGGGCACCCTTTTGGTGAGACGTACACACGAGTTGTGAATAGCCTTCAAATATGTTAAAAGAAATCTTGAACTCGAGACAGATAGCATTATTCAGCATTCAAATACATCAGACAATTGCGTTTAAAACAGCGTTTTCAAATCGATATTGTGTATTTGAAACGTGGATTATTTTCGGTCAAAGGGTTTTTTTGCTGATAGAATCCATCTCGTTAGTGTCATAAAAATACATCACTGGTTCGGCATTTGGCTTTATTTTACTGAAGAAATGACGTCACACGGAGGTAACCAGCCCGGGTTAGACATCAGCAGCTCACACCTCAGGAGAATGGACTCAGACAAAAGAGGAAAGTAAAGGTTAGTAAAAGTGGCCTTTTTTTGACAAAGGGTATTGAAAAGTTCCCAATAAATCTTTTTTTTCTCGTTTTATTTATTGCAAAGGGATCCCCTGACAACGAATAAAAAGTAATCTTGATTTCTGAAATAAATTCCAGGCAACATCAAATGGAATGTGCTTATTTTGTAAGGCTTGCAATAACAACGAGATGATTTCAAGGTTTACTTTGTGGTTGGTTGGCAATAATAGCACCAATTGCACAAACTACACTATCACAAGTTTAAAAAGTTAGCAATATCGTATTTATAATCTTTTTTTTAAAAAAATGCACTAAAACATTAAATTAAGATGGCATTCGTTTTCGAAAGTGAAAACGAATATGAAAGTAAATCACGCGCAACTTATCATTAGAAACGCAACAAGCCATTTTTACTTGCTTATAATTTTATTATGGGGGACGACGACAATTCAGCACTTTTGTGCAAATATTACTTAGTCAATTTTATATTTCCTAAGTTTTAATAATAAAAATGGAGAAGCCTCGGCAAACAATGATCCACAATCTGGGTGCTGGAAGTGGACATGACCTTATTCAAAATAGAGATAATGTAAACAAGCCTCCAAAGTCAGAGCCCACTAAACCCATATACATATTCCCAATCAATAGCAAGAACCATCACTTCGTCGGATACAAGTTATCGCATTTGTTTTTTTACTTTTATTACAGACAGATTGGCTCCTGTTTGTGACTAGAGGAGGTTCATTGAATTCCAATCACTTGTTTCACTTTTAATTGTTAGATGGGATGCATTGAAATCTCATTTTGATTTTGATACTCTTAAGCATGGGTTTCCGCATGTGTCAGACACCCGGCTGACCAAACAAAATCACTTTTAATTGCCCCATTTTATAATTTTAGAATAATGTATTTTCCTTATGAATTTTCACATATACATATACATATACCTCTCTGCTCGTCTACATATTCGCGCCGAGATAACTGGCGTATTTCCAAACATTTAATTGCGTCTTACAAACAGATACTGGGCCCTATTAAAGCTGGCATGTTAGTGACAGGTTTATACTGGCCACATCAACGAGACACGCGATCCCCAAACCCAGGAATGGGACTCTTCCACGCCATTTCATTTTACTTATTCTGCCGGTTCCATTAGTGAGACCCCCTAAACATTAAGCTTCGGAAGAAAATGGTAAGAAAGGACGATAGCAAACCATTAGTCAGAATGTGTACCGAGCACAGTCTACACTTTATTTCAAGCTACATCATTTCTGAACATAGTAAAATCTTTGGCATGTAGCGGCAGTTCGTTACGTAGTGTGTCTGCATTTCTGAACAATTCCAGAAAAAGACGGGATTCACATAAAATCTTTAGACCTGACATTTACTAAAACAATTAGCAACAACAATGAAAAAGAAATGGTAGAATCTCGGCCAAGTAGAGAGCACTAGACATGTCCTTACCTGAAATTAAATATATACAACGTCATACTGTGTTTGGTTATATATATTTATATATATATATATAATTTTAAAATGTTCGTATTATAATTCAGTCTATATAGATACACGCAGATTGAATTTAAATAGCACCTGTTACAGTCTTTTATTTCTCTCAGTCTCTGTATAGTAGAACGGAACGATTTCAGTCACTTTCCTCCTTCTCCTCCTGAACTGTAGTGGTCGAATGATTGTAAAGTCCCTGTGCCATGAGATGGAGAGCCAGGCCGTTCTTCATGCCGCTGGCTTTCTTGATTTTGGCTCTCTTGTTCTGGAACCAGATTTTGATTTGTGACTCGTTGAGACTGAGTTCTTGTGCTAAAGTCTGTCTGCGCTGTTCGGTGATGTAACGGTTCGCCTGGAACTCGGCTTTGAGTCTCTGCAGCTGCTCTGCTGTGAAGGCAGTGCGCGGCCGCTTGTCCTCCTTCTCGCTTTTCTTCTTCTTTAACTTTCTGGTCCGCGGACCTGCGGGAAATCACAGCAGAAAGAGATCAGGTTTTCAGATGGCGGCTTTGGAGCACGGATGGGGCTGAAACCAGCAGAGCTATAAAGTTAAATAAGCCCAACCACATGCATAGTCACTCTTTAAATAGGCCGCCATATTTATAGATATTAAAATTAACAAGATGGCGCAAAGTACATTTCCCACAATTGAACAATAGTATCATTGGCATGAACATATGTGCAGCTGCCAGCTCCTTGTTTTTATTTCCATGGTACGTGTGTCACGTACAATCTAATACTCAGGCACCTTGTAGCGTGTAGTTCTTTGTGCTGTTGAAATTACATGGTAGTTTTTTTTATTTCTTTAAGTGTGTAAGTATATGAAATCTCATTAACATTATAAAGACTGGCATATGGTCAGGTGGCGACTAGATGTAATGAGAAGACAGATAAGAGGATGTACTGCCGGTTTACCTATATCGCGGCTGGAGAAAGGCCGGCTCGAATATATTGTCGCTCGTCGTAAAGAAAAACAGTACTCATTTAGCATCAGACCTCTCGTCCTGGATTACTAATGGTACTAAGCAGAGATTAACTATAAATTAGTATTTTCAAATACTCCTAGGCTCTGCTCCGGTACTACTGTAAGTCAATTGTGTTTATGTTAACATATCCATAGCAATTCGTGATATTTCTGCTCCCCCCAATATGTCTATTGGACACTGCAAAAGGCTGATAAAATGTTGATCATGTAAACATGTTGTAGATAGATCCAATCAAACTCTAGAATACGCAATTTACTAGTTAAGAACAAAAATGTCAAAATACTGCATCAATAGTTTTTTTTTACTTTATAGAATTTTTTTACGTATCTTCTTCAAACCACAGATATAGGCATCAAATTTGGTTTCTGAGCTGCACATATTTATTTTACATAAATTTACTACAAATTTATTTTACAATCCAATCACACCAGCTTCCTCGTTTTCTCTATCAGTGTCAAACCTCAAACAATAAATGTTTTAGCCGTCTTGTAACTGAAAAACTCGGAACCTAAATCGGTAAAGAACCAAATATTTAAAAAGGGCAAATATTTAAATCTCTCCTGCATGTGGCATATTTGAGTTAAAGAAAAACTCGTTCTAACCCTCCCTTCATCGTTATGAAACACTATTGCAAAGGTAAACTTTAAATTAAAATGAATTGCACCCAGAGAATTAAAGCGTCAATAAATTGCAGGAGAATGTTAATAAAATTATTTTACTGCATGATTGAAAAGCTAAAAAATAAGGCTCTGTTAAATGTTGAGACTGACAGCTCAATCAGTCAATCAATCAACTAGTCAATCAAGGTAACTTTTCTTAGTTTGAAGCAGGTCGGTGCCATGAATAGCTCAAACTACATGACTTGCAAGAGAAGTTTCGAAGGATCGTTTTCACTGAGGGGATCTCTCCTCATCCACTGAGAGACATAAGTCCCGCCGCCCTGCAAGGCCTCGGCACACACAGCCACGGACAAACCATCCTTTCAATCGTCTGTGAACTTTTACGCTAAACAGGACACACATATATCCTAAAGCTTTCCCACTGTAGATAACTTACAAAATTGCTATTTATGTTTCACTTGGCCCATTAATATCTGCACTCCATTCGTCGCTTCTTTAACCATTTTACCCATAGTAAAATTCCTCTTCTCCGTCAGTTTCCAGTGAAATAGGCTGCATTCTGACTTTTGTATTTGCATTGTTGTTTTCCTTTGTGATAAGTGAGAAAGTGGCCACATAGTCATTTTGGCATATCTTGAATGATCTTAACGTGTTTTACTTTGCCATTAATCAATTTAAATCATTGTGGCCAGAAATGACAGAATACGTTGTAATACATCTTTACAAATCCAAGGAAAGAAGCCAACATAATCAAAATATGCATCACTTGATTGATTTCCCGTCAATATCCCATCTATTGTTATACATTCCAGCTGTAACTACTGAATAAAAATAATTATTATTTTTTCCGGGAATCTTAAGCAATTTGTTTTGTGTTAGCCTCTGCCTCAAGATTTAGCTAAATTAATTGCACCCATACCATCAAGAAATCCTTTACAACGTTTTCACTACAGATTTCGAGTAAAATGTATTTTAGTGTCTTATAAAATAGTCAGATGTTTATAGGTCAGGGCCCTTTAAGTCTACTTTCAAAACTATGGCATTAATGAAAGTGTACCTCAATGCCTTGTCTATACTTTCACTCCTGGCCTTGAGGCCTGCCAAGCTGTGCAATATCAAGGCCTCAAACTTAAACTCTTGCATTGTATCTTGTTCCACCGTTTTGTTCGATAATTGCTTTTTATGTAACTTCATTGCCATTTACCTGAAACATCCGAAAGTTTAATCATTTCTCCCTAACTTCTTTGAAATTATTTTTTATGTAGTAACTGCTTATCATTTTTCGATAACACATTCCCATTATTTGTGGAGGGAAAACTCTCTATAATGGAATTTATACATTTTCAATAATACCTGCCGAAGTGAACATAACTATAAATATTGCATATAGTTCAATTTATATGGTTTCTTTAAATAGTCACTTAGCTGTTCCTTTAAAGATTTACAATTTATTATTTCCAACAAAAGAAAACTGGTGCAAATAAGTTAAATTATCTTGTACAAGTGTATGATTTAAATATTGTGCCAAATTGTCTTAAAGCTGTGTTGTTTGCGTTTAAAAAACATTGTTTACTTACCAGAAGATGGTCTGTCTGAATATCTAGTGCAATAAACCCAGGCAGGCCACATTAGAGGCGTTTTGTTGGAATCACTGCTCGCTACAGGTTCTGCATTGGGAGCTACAACCAGAAGCGCGGAGCTGCTATTTTCTGGATACTTTGCCGAATTAGTTCCATTGCTTTCGTTTTGCTTTGGCTGAGACTGTTTGGACGACTGCGAAGAGCTGTCACTACAATCTGAATCCGGACTTAGACTCGATGCGTTTGACGGCCTCGTTAGCGGATTGACGTTTTCTCTGCCGGACGTCTGCGCTCGATCCCTATCCTTCTTGCAACCAAAGTCCGGCCTCAAAATGTTATCAATAAAAAAGTTAGTGTTTCTGTGCGGCTGCTGTGCCGCTGGACGGGGCTGTATTTGTGGAGACTGAAAAGGTGGAGACAGAGAGACGCTTTCCGCCTCGCTCGATTCTCTACTCTCCACGCGATCGTTTTGATCCTTTTGCTCTTCCATATTTCGAGCGAGCTGTCAATTTTACCGACTTGTTCTTTTCCCACTTAATGGGCAACGTATCCAAAAACGATTTAAGTGAAACACCGTATTCGATCACTTTTGAGTATGTTTTCTTTTTCACTTTTAAATGACAGCTGCACTATATACTTGGCATCGCGGATGTTTTGGTGCCTTCACCCCCACCTTTCATACTTATTGTGGTCAGTAAACCTGGCACTGCATTGATCTTTGTTTGGAGTCCGTGGCGGGTCTGTGACAGTGTGAGCTTTGCAAACTCCCCTAAATCGCGGCGTCTCGCAGACACTTTTTCCCCGACCGGAAGCACGTGAACCGTCGGCACGTGTGTCCCACCAATCAGGAGCCTCGGCGCCGCCCCCGCGGGAGATTGTAACAGACGCCGCGCGCACTGACCAATCACAGCCGCGCGGCTTCCGAATAAATAACACAGCGGCGCGACGTGAGAAGGGATTCTCCGCGACTCCGCAGAGCCGCTCGTCACAGCCCTGCAAATAAGTAACCGCCAGCGAGATCAAGACAATTCACACCCAATTACAAATGAACTAAAATCCAAACCTTTTGTGAAATCCCTACTGACTGTATACTTAAAACAAACCGAAGCCGAATGATACAACTTTAGGACTCGCTTGTCTCGTAGGTTTCAATAACATGAAATGTAGTTCAAACATTAGGTTGTGTTAAACAACAGGGACAACATTACTTATTGTAAGAAACAGTGAGTACAAATTTGCTGTGACAGTTTGTTGCCAACTTTAAATATATATATACATATATTTACATATGCGTGATGCCAATAACAATTGAATCTTACGACTGTTTTGCATATTTTTATAACTCCGCTACAACTAATTCTATTTTTCCTATAGAGATTGGGAAATTGTATCGTTTTTTACACGCACCTTCACATATTACGTTTTCTGTTTCTATTCCTGTTGATTATCTGACTGCTAGCTATTTAATGTATTATTAATGCGCGGTGCTGTATTAATCGCTACTGATAAACATAGGGTCTATTAAGTTTCGTAGTGTTGACTAGCTGACAACCCAGGAAATTGTATTCTCCTTTTACTAGTGCTGCTGAAATGTGGGGGATACCAATGCCAATCTTTTATTTTTTGGTAATATCAAAGAGTGAAACATCTATTTTACATAGACACTGAAACTGGGTGAATATGCTCACATATGATGGGAAAGATGCAAGACAAAATGCAGTTTTAAATTAAAAGAAATTTAAACATTGTTTTCTCTGATGAAATTAAGGAGTTATAATTAAGGAGTTATAATTAAGGAATTATAATTGTAAAGTTCTATATAAATGCATTGCAAAATATTGTAGATTTTCACACAATATAAATATAGTTCTGGGAACTCGATTTAGGAGTATTGTATGAATTTTTCATCTGAATCAGTTCTACAGTTTATTTTATTCTTATTTGTGAGTTGAGATTAATTTTAAATGTTATTTTGTTTTCAAAGCTAAGCAGACTACAAACATTTTACCATGAACTAATGACTATTCACTAAAAGTAGATACATCAACTTTCACTTTTCCACTTGTCCTTTCGACTTGACGAAATTCCTGTGCACAAACAATGAACCAGTAGCCGCCCACAGTATGCGGTAAAATCGAAGGGTGCAATCTCAGCGTTTGGGCAATGCCAGGTAGTATAAAGTGATAGTAAATAGGTTTGAGGAAAATAATTGAATGAATTAAATACCACATTTTGTCACTAGATGCAAGTAATTAAAATATATCGACGATTATGCCGATTGTAACCTGATATCACGATTTGAAATGTGATATGTGCTGTCTTCAAATACGATTGTAGTTAAATGTTTGTATATGAAGGATGTTAGTACAGTAGTGAAGACCTGAACGCACACTTTGTGTATAACGTACATCTACATAAAAGTAACACATCTAGTGGCACTAACGTGGTTGCAAGTTTTAAAATGCAGAGTAAATCCGCGCGAATCTGTTGTACTGATTGCATTGATTCTAAACCGTAAAACAATAATAAATAATATACACTAATTGCTATTGCAAGTATTCTTTCGTTTGAATTATATCATATATTATATTTACAATACAAATCAAGTTTAAAGAAATATCCTAGAAAGCCTGCAACCCACCCCCACCACCCCTCACACACACACACACACACACACACAATAATATATATTTTAATATATGTGTAAACGACGAAACATGTATTCCTTTAGTGGTTCAAAAGTTAAAAGCAAAATAGCCACTGGAATTTTGTACCGAACATGCATAATTGGGTCATAAGAATAAAAATAACGAAATTGTTGCTTCAAAGCAACTGAAAAGTAAACAGCAATTAAATATGGTGCTGTATTTTTAACAAAAACAGGCTTCCTTTGCAATCAACGGTTTATTTATATTTAAGTTAGCAAAATTGAAATCTTTATCCCAAAAGCGAGCCTGGGTACTTAATTAAATTCTAATTACGACACTATCAATATCCCATTTAGCCACGTAGCCATTGTTGGATTCAGTCCTTTTCATGCAGTAAATGGAGTATCGGTGGCTTATCTCGACTGCAAGAGACGCCTTGAGAAGCGCTGCAAAAGATAATTTATAGGTTTTAATTACTCTTCATTCCGCCTGATCAGCTTGGCGTTCATCACATGTGAGTGAATAAAATCTGGTCAAAAGCACTGTCAGTATTCCCTGGCAAGACGCTTAATCAAAGTAAGCAGGGCGATATTACACGCTGAGAGATCCTAAACGTAATTTAGAAGCTGCTGATAAAGCTGGTTGAATAATGCTCCAGCCTTTTGAGACACCATTTACAGAAATGACTTTATTGACGGCTTAACGTCGGTAATTCATTTTACCTTTCATGTATTGGAGCCTTGATTTGTTACAGTAATGGGATGATAAATGCACTGGTGGCGTATAGCTTTTATTATTGAATATAATACACACACCCACTGCACATCCCGTATATACATCTTGGAGCCACGGAGAAAACAAAACCAACTGAGAAAATTTGTACACAATGGTGCTTAATAGGAAAATCTTTCAGTTTTGCATCATAACATAAAATCTCTGAAAAAGTGTCAGACGAATTACTCTTTCAAAAATAATAATACAATAATGATACCAAATTATAGGTCCTCCGTGAGTGTATTGGTCTGCCGTCAGGATAAAATGACAAATATGTTGCAATAAAAACTATATACATATTAAAGCAAAACAGCATTGAAGCAGTAATTGTGAAATAGAGCAACTTTTTTTAAATTGCTGTTCTAATTTTAACTTTTAAAAGCGAAGGAAAGTGTTCTTATTACGATTTAGTTATAACAATAAAATATACAACTTCTATATTCAATATATCTAAAGGTTGTGATCAAATTCCTTTCGCCCGCCACTTGAAGGACGTAAATGAGTTGTTCCCGTACAATGGATTTCATCCTACAGCGAATCGGTGACCAAGGGTTTTGTTTGAACTGAATACGAATAGATTTATTCCACAAATGCGCCATTCTAATTAGCAGCTGTAAGGTCAAACTATACACATTCTATGTCCCTAACGCTAGACATCGGAAATGCGTGGGGTTGCAAGTCATTACCTGCCGGTCTTTTCCATTGTATTACTTCAACCCTTATTAAATCATTTAGTACCAATTTGTAAACGAACTTAGCTACGTCATTTGTTTTCAAGCAGAGCAAAATAACTTTTTCCGTCCAATTTAGTATCACAACACATTGGAAAAAGTAAATGAGACATACAGTTTAATTTCTGAATAGTTTAACTTTTTATTATTTTCAAAATGTATTATGCCATCGTTCAAATCAACAATATCCCATTGCAGGGCTATTCCTGTTTATTGAAGCCAACCCATTACCCCACTGTTACCCCTGTTCTTCCCCGATATATCAACGTTCTACACCTTTCTACATAAAAGAAAGATGGGTTGCAATACTCAAGCTGCCATTTTTATTTCCAAGATAGCCAAAAAAAGTACTGATTGAATTCATTTTTAAAATATGGAATGTTTAAAATCATTATGTTGACAGATCTGTTTGAATAGCTCTGAATATCACCCAACAGTTTAGCAGAGAAATCAACAAAGTATTTATTTATAAGAACTGGTAACAAGGTTCCTGTAACAACGTGGTGTTTTGCATCTCTGGCAGCAGTGAATTGGGTTTCAGCAGTGTCCAACCAAAGCGTCTGGAGCACTAGTGTCACGTATTATTGTTTGCCAATGTCCCGTCTGTTCATTCCGCCTCCAGATCTTCACAAAATTAGCTTTTAACGAATCGTACAAGGCTCAACTCAATTCCTAGGACAAATCTGAAACCATGTTTAAACTGCAAACCGATACATTGAACATCAGTGTAATCTTACTACAAATACTAAAACATTTTAAGTAAAATATTTTAGAAACAAGAGGCGAGTGAAATATCAAGACTTGACTTTTCCAATCTAACATTCAACTAGCTCTTAGACCCCTCCCCCCTAAAAAAAACTAAAGTCTGCGGTTCAACTCACCAAGACACTTTTTGTGCCGTTATTGATGCAAGATACTAGACAGTGACCTCTCTTGTTTCTCATAGTTTGCATATCCTCCTCTTTATGGTGCTAATATGCCGAAACGTGAATGGGGAATTAACATAGCAGTGCTCTGCACCAAGCATAAGATTTCATGAAATGCCGCAATACAACACGGTATGAATTAATTTATGCCTTCAAGTAATCACATTGTAGACACTGCGTTTGTCAATGAGAATGTCCTGATTAGAACAATCACATGGGGTTTGTAAGGAGCAGTTGATACTGACGAGGTGAATTTGCAGTGAACATGTTTCAAAAGTCTGTTACCAGAAAAACCGAAACCAACAATGAAACATCTGGAAATAGTTAACTTGGTGCTAAAAACCTAAATATTACTTTGTGAACGAAAGCTGAATCAAACCTCTATATATGTATATAATAGGAAGAATCATAATTTTTCTTGATAGCTTCAAATTTCATCAACATAATTTGACTACGGATTTTTGTTAAGATGTGCTTTGAAACAGTTTATCAAAAAAGAAACCAATCGATAGAGAAAAAGTAATTATATTGTGTACAGTTAATGCTACTTTTTAAAACTTTAAAAAGGTTAACAGATTTTCAAGCATATTTTCCAACAAACGTCCTACAACTCTTTGAAAACTGATAAGTGCATGTTCCTTACCCCAAAATAGCCATCGTGTGTGAAGCTGAGGATTTCTTTCTATTTAACTGATGTAATTCTGCTGCGGCCCAGCGGCAGCTCAGCGAATTAATCAACTCGTTGAGGACACGGAGAATCGTTAGCAAAAGACTGGAGGCCAACGTTCTGCCTCTCTTTCCAAAACAAACAATGCTACAATATTTGAAAGATATGTATGTAGGAAAGACAGAGAAAGGCCTTTAAATTGCAATTGCGAGTACTTTTATACAGACAATACAGAAATGATGTTTGGGTAATGGGAAATAAAAAGAGCAAAGGAATCATATGCAAAATATAGTTTGCAGTGTTCAGCAATCGTAGCGTATTTATCTTAAATTACTGAAATGTTTGTGTCCAATAATGCGACTGATCCAAACCTTTCTTCTTTTTGTACTTATTAATTCCGAGCGCTCTGTAACGCTTCACTCGTTTGAAACAATTTATTGCGAATGCATTTCAAGCAGTATAAGACAGACTTTTATTTTAAATAATGTTCATCTTATATCAGAAAACTCAGAAATATTACTGTATTTTCAAGTAATACATAAGAGTTGCAATGCAATTGAAACATATACGCAGCTCTTGTAGAATGAAAATGACTTCCAAAATCAGGTTAATTGTACAATAAACGCACGAAGCACAATTGTGTCAGAGTTTACATCCCGTTTTAGTTGACAAATATATGAGGCACGAAGTCCTCTGTATCCTGTCAACGACACAATCATAGTTGCAATAGTTTGAAAATGAATCACGTATTGTATTATCGCCTGGACAGAGAGTTCGTAATTCATTCTCTACCAAGACGAACACGAACAACATACGTATATTTTGATTGAAATGAATCAGATACAACTGAATTCTCTCAGCAAGTTGGTAGAATGAAGACCGGAAGCGCCACCTAGTGTAACTGATCTGTTCTGTTGTGGTTAAACGAATCTATTAAAATTCTAAATCTGGATTATTTTGAGAAAAGTTGTAAAATGAAGATTGCTTCCAATAACAATTACAGCTGAATGGAAGTAATCATCCCGGTACAATATTTGCGATATGGAGATAGTTTTTTGATTTGTATGTGTTGTTACAGTGTTAGAATACACATTCATGTCAGGATCATTAATGAACAAAAGTTGTGACTGTATACGAGACTGTATATTGTTTCATGATTAATTGTTTCATAATTCAATATAAAGAGAGACGAACCACCTCGGTGCCACCTACATATTAACACCGACATTATTTATTGGTTACAACAGTTCACTTCTTCTGTCAATATCATAAACTCAACACTTTGGCCACAGACGTCATATTTTGAGAACATAATTGGGAATGTTTTCTTTTTGTTTAAACGCACAAATTGTATCTAAGGTGAAAGGAAATTAATAAGATTGTTTATGGAAAGGCAAATGGAGGATTTATCTTCATAAATCCATAACTAATATGAATATTTGTATTTAATATTTATAATAACCCTGTCACGTCATTCATTAAGCAACGTAAATTTTATTGTGAGCAGCGATTCTCTCATTAGACTTAAATCAACAACAACTGTTCTATATAGTACAATTGTAAAATTTAACATACCCTAGCTCCGGCAAAATGTGCAATACTTTCTAATTCTGCAGTTATTTCAATTTCACTTTATTATTCTTATCATTTAAAACACAGTATCGTGGCTTCTTTAATTGGTGTTTTTAGCCTTTTATCAATGCAATGTTGTAGAGTTAAACAAAATCTTTCACTTTGTTCATCAAGGACAACAAGTTTCATAAAACACTCAATAAACAAGTAAGTATTTTCAGTTTCACTTGTACAGTTTCCTTTATCCATTTAATGTAATAAGTAAACTTAATGCGAATGTCAGGAAATATATTACAATACACTATTAAATAAATATATGTTAATACTATTCGTAACTGAATGTAAATTGGTTAAATATATAATCAATAAAGTGGATGCAAAATTGCAGGACTTCAAAATATGAACTTTGCCTTACAGTTTTATGGTTGTGACTTGTTTGACAACTATTTCATAGAAGTTGTATTTATAAAATCTAGGATTATTGAATTTTACTGTTACACCTTATCAATATCTGTTCACGCTATTATTACACCGGAAGTCAGCTGATGGTACTAGTTATTTTATTTACGGTTAAGCATTCAATATATGAAGTACATTATTGTAGGTAACATGTTTGTTAAAAGTTTGGAAACAGAATCGGCCTCCGTGTTATCATAAGGGGGTAATATCCACAGATTACTCGGTGAAGTATGCATTATTTAGAAATTAATTTTAAATAGACCATAAACATTATGCAGTATCAAATCTAACCCTAAGGGGCGGGTATTTCTTCCCAAACAGTAAAATTCATGATTACTTTAGATGTCCGATTGCCACTGGTGCCCAAACTAATCAATATTCAGAAGTGGAATTTCTTTTATTACATTAATAATTTCCAAGTTGTCTGAATTACATTTATATGAATGAATGGAAGCTCATTCCTTTCTCAAAAATAGCAATATGTTGATTCAATTATTTAACAGAAATGAATAGGAAAGCGTTGTAGGTTAAAATATATAATTAATATCTGGAGCAGGAATAATTCGAATACATTCATTCATCTTTGAATGTATACGAAACTGTATATTGGCATATGGACTCCTTAGTTTGATTTGACTTGAGACATCTTTCTACAAATTTAATTGCGGTTTATTATAAATTAGTTATTCTCTATAATTGTTTGAAGTAACATTAAGTTGTAACCGATTCCATATATAAACGCACAAAATATCAGCTCAGTGTTTAAGGTGCAAAATGCACGCTTAGGTCAGTGTGGGGTCTGTCCTTTAAACTGGTAATTCCCTGTACTTTATATCGCACGGGCCTTTGTGTTTTTCTTCAAGATTTATTCAACGTATTAGTAATAAAGGTATTGAATCAAGAAACAAAATAACACGGTTTGCCCACTTACCATCTCACATTACTTGTGCGGCATAAACAATTGAAAGCCAATAGAACATAGTTTTCAGTTATTTTCTGCAAATTGAAGATTTATAGGAACAAGTCACCAAACAGTAGTTATCGCATTAAGCTTTCTGTACAATATAGATTCTTCAGTGAGCCATTCCATTCCTGGACTGAATTCCAGTGTGTCTGGGACTCGGGGCGGCAGGAAGTGTGCCCCGATAAAAGGAGCTTCCTTCAGCAGGATCTTGATAAATTAGTCCATTCCTTTCTGGTTATAAATAATCACCATGTCACTGTCAGACAGCTCCTGGAATAAATACTTCCTAATTCCGCAGTTACTTCAATTTCAGTTTATTATTGTCAGCATTTAAAGCACTGCAGCTTTGGGTCCTTTAATTAGTCTTTTATCCTTTCATCAATGTACTGTTGCGGAGCTAAACAAAATATTTCACTTCCTTCATCAAGGCAACCAGTTTCAGAGAACAATTTACAGACACAGGTTACTCGAGACATCTAGTGAAGGCTTTAAGCACAGCAGCCCAAGTGAAACATAAAGCCTTGCCACGTTTGTAAGATTTCTCTTCCAAGTACTACTGTACTGTACCTACAATTAGCTTGGGAGGGTCAACGTGACAAGGTTACCTTAGTCAAAGTGGGGCAAGTATTTTGCTATGTCGTGGTTACAGACCTTTCTTTAGAACAAACACAGAAATGCAAGCAATGCTAGCCTACAACCTACCGGTTGCTCCTTAAAAAAGCTTTCTGTTCAGTTAACGCAGCTCTTGTGTCTGTCTGCACTTCCACTTCCACCATGAATACAGTATATCGAAATAGGGATAACTAGTTTGGTTCAGCTCAGTGTATATTCAGAGTGAGTGCGGTGTCAATGGGTTTTCGAATCAATGATATTTATATGAGGTTTGGAGCGGGCTGGCTGGCCGGCTGGCAGTAAGCACTTTGCTGATTTTCTGGGATGTGATTATCACGACTGAGCGCGGCTCAAAGAAAAAATCGGCTATTCTCAGCGCTAGAGGTATTGTCGATTCGTTATACGAATATGCGCTAAATACGCAGCATGCGGTGCATTATATTTTGCAAAAGTGAAAATAATAAACACGTACTAAAAAGCTTCTAACTACAGTAGTGGCTACTGATCATAGAGCCCATGTATCCAATCTTGTGGATTAATTACGCAGCTCTCAGGCGCCCTCTAGGACAGAAACTAATTCACGAACCGCAACGATGTTTTCCAGAGCACAAATAATAATAATAATAATAATAATCCTTGCATTTGATATAGCGCTTTTCACATCGGGAGGACGTCCCAAAGCGCTTCACAGAACACACTGTAAAGTGAATTGACTGTATATTTGTGGGCGAACGCGGCAGCCAATTGCGCACAGCAATGTCCCACAAACAGTCGTAGATTGAAAATGGCCAATTTATTATTGTTTTTGGTTTTTGGAGGGATTATTATCCCCAATCAGCACAGTTTTCATTGCTGACTACAGTCAATATGACTAATACTCACTTACAGATTCTGTTGTGAATACACCCCGCGTACCATTTAAGCCTATTTTTGCACTGAAGCACAATATCTAGTTTTGTTACTTTCTTTCCCACCAATCTATGACATTTGTCGGCACTAGAAAAAAAATGTCCTCTTCTCAAGATTTCACAATTTCACAAATTCGTATTCAAATCCAGTGGATTATTGCTCCTGTTGAACCGGATCCTGTGCTTACACCAGTCTTTCGTTCCTCTCCAGTGTCACGCTTCTTTCTCAACACGGCAAAAACTCCACAAGACAATAATCAAACGAAATCTCCTCGTAAATCTCCAGTGTCTAATGTACTGGCAATTCGAATATTTGTCTCACTCTATTTTCCTGGCTGCTTCTTCATAAATGTTCAAAACATGTTCACCAACTTTCTGGATTTGTATTGCACAAATATACTCTCACCTGATTGTTCCTGGCCTGTTTCTGTCTTTGTCCCTCCCCCCTTCTCACCTCTAGTTGTCAAATTGCCGTTGACAACTGTCAATAAGATTTGAACTTACTTCAGGTCATTGATAGCATTACATCAGGTGGTGCAATGCCTTCCAACTGTTTTCTTTTCTTTTTGATGATTGCACTGGATCTGTATATTAAGCAATATGGCAAAGTAAGCTATAGTATTCTGCCTGTAACACACCTACGTAACAATTTTAGCTATTGTATATTAGGTATTTTGTTATATATTTACCTCACATATATACCATAATATTTGCAAAGTTTTCAGCAAGATTCTCTATTGTATAATACTAAACAATTGAACAGTCATGTAAGCACAGCCATACAGAGGACATAATTTGGTTAGCGATCATTTTGAATCAGTTGATAATACTTTGGATGAAAAAGATATGGGTTCTAATACATGTTGGGACTTTATTCATCTCTAGTCATACACAAGAGTGTGGTTCTGGGCTGCTGTTGCAATATCCCAGGCATTATCTTTCCAAAAGAGACGTTAAACAGAGATCCTTTTTGTCTGTTCAGGTGGATGTTCAAGATACCATGATACTATTAGAAATAAAAGAGAGTCTCTCCCTGTGCCCTGGTCCAAATAGGTCATGAAAAGTGCTGTTTTGGGGAAAAAAATTATTTATTTTGGTCAGCAGGATAGCTTAAGCAAAAAACAATTACCATGCTTGATAGTATCCAAATCAAACGGACAATTCTACAGATGGGTGCCATCTATACATGGATATTTCCCTTTGTCTGGAACAGTCTTCAGCTTATTTTGTAGTTTATTTTGACCAAGTGGAAATAATCCTGCCCCCTTCCATATTCCCCATGACTAGTTTGCCTTCCAAGCCCTGCTGATGAGTTAGCCTAGTTGGTATATCATCCACAATCTTTGGAGCAATTGATCTGCTTGGCTCAGGAATTGGCAGGAGCGTTGACTTGATTCCAACATTCTGTTGCCAAGCACGTCACCTTGGAGCCAACTCAACCCCATGGAGACCTTGTTTATCTACCCTCAAGGAGGATAGTTGGAAATTAATAAATAAAGAGCAGGTGCATCTCAACTATGTCATTTGACCAGAGGCATACAGCTAGGTCATAATTGTTAAGGGTACCAACACTAGTTATGCTTCAAAACAGAAGAAATGCAGGAACATCTGAAATGTTCAATTAATAAAAAGGTCCTTTTTTAAAATAAATCCTTTAGAATAAGGACACAAATCCTCTCTTGATGCAAAACCTGTTCTAAAGAACTTTAGATCTGAACAAGCAGAGACGAATTTGAAAAAAAAGAATTACCACAGGCAAATTGTTGCATATCAATCAAAGAGTAATAAAAAGATAGTAAGTGCCAGAGTCATCGCATGCACAGAGTAATTGCTCTGGGACGCTATCCTGGGTGAGGGGTGCTATATAAATGCGAGTCAGTAGAGTATTTTTTCTTGTGTTTTTAGCAATATTTTTTGTAAATTATTGAGTTGAGATTTAATAAAAATTGCACAATGCAGGTTACAATACAAGACAAAATTACATTTGTAAAGCGCCTTTTACATCAGGAGGACGTCCCAAGGCACTGGACAGTCAGGGAATTGGATGCAAATAGGGTGGGTGGGGTGGAAAGTTGGATTGTGGTCAGAGAGTTTGGAGGACAGAAGGGTAGGAGGGTGGCCGAAGGCACAGTCAAAGCGGAGGGTCTTGAGACTTTTCTTGAAGGAGGGAGGCAAGGGAGAGAGGGAGGTGAAGAGAATGTGGGATGGAGTTCGGAAGGGTGGGGGCAGAGAAGCTGAAGGCTCAACCGCCGATGGTGGGGCGGGCTGGGCGCAGAACGAGGAACAGGCCAGAGCCTGCTGAGTAGAGAGAGTGGAAAGGTTGGTAAGGGGTTAGCAAGTCACTGAGGTAGTAAGTGGTAAGGTCGTGGAGGGCTTTGAAGGCAAGAACAAGGATTTTGAATTCTATTCTCTGAGGGATGGGGAGCCAGTGAAGCCAGGCGAGAGTGGGGGTGATGGCATCACGGAGCCTGGTACAGGAGAGGACATGAGCTGCAGAGGTCTGGATGATCTGCAGCTTGTGAAGGAAACAGTTAGGAAGATCAATAAGCAAGGAGTTGGCATAGTCGAGCCTAGATGTGATGAGCGTGTGAATGAAGGTTTCAGCGGCTGCAGAGGGTTTCGGGTGAGGCAGTGGCAGAACCGGGTGATTTTGCAGAGGTGGCGGAGGGCAGAGTGCCACGGATGCGGGGGAGAAAAGACAGTTGAGGGTCAAACAAGATGCTTAGGTTCTGGACTGGTTCAGTGAGGTGGAATATGCATCCGTGGATGGTAATGCTGCCAGTGCCTGAGGTGTAGAGGCACTGACGGGGTCCAATCGGGTACTTACGATGTATGCAATTGTATTGTATTACAATATGGTTGACTAGTACAATTTATTGAGAGCAATGGGATCTTTCCTTTGTTGTGGACATAACCTAAGGGTTCAGTGGTGCATTGTTTTCCTTTTTCCTGGATGAAAACTTGCACCCTTCCAGAAAAGGAACAGTACAAATCTTGATAGTTCAGTTTCTGAGCCAGGTGCGTCTGCAGTATTCAAAGGCATTGCTGGTGATGACAGACCAGCTAACCTGGCTCATTGGTGGGATTTGAAATAGTAGACTGGTCACAGGGAGCCTTCAAGTGTTCCTAGCTGGACAAGCAGTGGGACCCTTACTAGACAGTGCTCTCAATGGAAGCTATGCAGTTTTAGTTGTTTGTACTCCAAGGCACACCCTGGAATTCTCAAATCTTGGTTCTCACTAATCCACTGTGAAGTGAATGAATTAGTCTTCATGGTTGTTTGCAGGACACTTTGTGCACAAATTGGCTGCTGCATTCACCTACATATTATTCACTCACTCCATTTTACAGTATATCCTGTGAAGTACTTTGAGATATCCTCCCATTGTGAAAGGCGCTATATCAAATGTAAGAATTATAATTATAACTAGATATATTCGGGATCTTGCATGATTAATCTTAGTTTTTCAGTCTTGTTCACTGGAGGTATTCATTTGGATCGTCTCTTTTTTCTTGCATTTGGTAGTGGTTCTGGACCATTAATTAGAGCTATATTAGAAAATCTGTACATCTTGGCTCTTTCTGGCAGAGTCTCTGGAAAGTTCAATCTATACCCAGAGGATGTGTTTTGTTGCTATCACATTCACAATGTTCTTAGCTAAAAGTGGATCATTAGTAGTTACCATGTGAACAGGGGAAAGCCAGAAATGTTTTGCTCTCTGATGGTTAAGTTGTATTTAAATGGATGCCCAAGAGCATGTTAAATCTAGTCATTAAAAAATCTTCCTTTTTAACATATAAATTGAGAGAAAATCTTAAAAGATGGGTTACTTTAGTCCTTTCAATATCTGATTGTGTGACTCCAATAAGATAAATTTACTCTTTAGAAATAACTATACATTATTGATTGACCCCCCTCCCCACACCCCGACACACACAAACACACACACACACACAAACCTCTTGTTATATTTGTTTTTTATGGGAATAAAATATTTTAAATTGAGTTTGTTGGTACCACAAGATCATAAATCATAGAATTGTTTGGGATTTTAAAAGCTATAGGGTCATCAAAGTAAAGCCTAGATGTAACCGTACAAAGGTAACATGGGTACTCATGTGTTTTTCAAATAGTTAATAAATAGTGGATCATGGTCGTTGGTGTGTAATATAGGTTCTTAGGACATTAAGCAATCATTAGTTTATTAAAGCAGAGTAGCCAATGAGAAAGAAGGTGAGCTAAAAGTGCTATCTCCTCTCTCTCACCCCAGCACTGTCTCCTCCAGCCCCCTGCATGCCCCGCTGTTCACTCGCTCCAGGTCTCAGTGTGCAAGTTTTGGTTGCCGTCCCCATCTAAGCCAACCTCCCTTAAAATGCCCTCATTTCTACTCCCCACCCTCCACTACTTGGCCTCTGTCCATCTCTCACCACCCTCCTCACCTTCTCTCTCTCCTGAACTTATCTACTGTCTCCCTCTGCTCCAGCCTGGGCATCCTCCGCCATGCTCATCGTAGCACACATCGATGGTTGACTCAGACAAGCCACCCCAGCTGCCCCATTTTCCACTCTCTCCAAAACACCCTCCCCTGCCTTCAGAAGGTAAAGCCCACCTTCCCTCATCAACATCTGCACCCTTCCCAACTCTCCTCCCACCCCCCAACTCAAACCCCACGGTCATTTTCCCCCACAGCCTGCAACCCCCCCAAAACTCCACCATCCCAGCACCTCCACCCTCTCCCATCAGCGCCCCTACCTGCATCAGCCTTCAAAACATCTGCTCCCTCTCAAACAAAGCCCTCGCAATCCATGCCCTCATCCTCGACAAGCATATCGACATCCTAGGGCTCACAGAAACCTGGCTGTCCCATGATGACCCCGTTCCCCTCATCAAAGCCTCTCCTCCCACACCAGCTACACTTTCCAGCCCCCACCCCCACTCATCCTTGGACCTTCTCTCTCTCTGGCCTTCCACCTTCAGCGATCCTGATTCAGCCATCAAGCTGCTAAACAATCGCCTCTCCTCCACCTTTAATTCCCTTGTCTCCCTGAAATCCAGGATCATCTTCAAACCTACACACTCCCCCTGGTACAACAGTCACTTCTGCTCCCTCAAATCTCAAACCCGGTTGCTTGAGCGGACATGGCACAAAACCGGCCTCACAGCTCACCGCCAAATGTGGCTCCAGCATCTTCATACCTACCCACCGCCATTCCTTCTCTCAAGCCAAAATTGCTTTCTATTCACAAGTCATTCTCGAGGCCAATAAAAGCCCCAAAATTCTGTTTTCCACCCACCATCTCCTCCACAGTGCCTCTCAAACATCCTCAATCACCACTTCAGATGCCATGTGCAAAGATGCCCTGGACATCTTTATCTCCAAGATCAACAACATCCACCTGGCTGCCTCCACCTTCTCACCCACCCATACACAACCCCCATGTCGCCTACCACACTCCCATGCCTTCTTCACCACCCTTTCCTCCTACAACAGGACACACCCTATAACAACAACAATAACTTGCATTTTTATAGTGTCCTTCATGGGGGGGGGGTTAGCATCCCGGAGAGCTTCACTGTGGAGAGTCTGATAACAAATCTAGGGGAGATGGAGGGGTGGGGTCACCATAAGCATGATCAAAAATGAAGGTCTTTAGACAGGATTTGAAAGTGGAATGGGAGGGGGCAAGAGTTCCAGAGTTTCTGGTGTAGTGCTGAAGGCACAGCCACCAATGGTGGAGTGGAGGGCAAGAGGGACAATTAAATGGCTGTAGCCAGCCGAGCAGAAGCAGCCAGTGCTGAAGTGGGGGGTAAGCAGATTGGATAGGTAGGGAGGTGCGATGGAATTAAATGATTTGAAAATGAGTGTGAGGATCTTGAACTTGATCCGTTCGGTGATTGGTGGCCAGTGGAGCCTGGTGTGATGGGGTACAGAGTTTTGTGTGGGTGAGTATCCGGTTGGCAAAGTTTCAAATTAATTGTATTTTGTGTATGGTGGAGCTGGGGAGACCAGGGAGGAGGGCATTAGAATAGTCCAGATAGGAAGTGACGAAGGCGTGTACGAGGGTTTCAGCTCCAATGATTTTGAAGTATGGACTGAAGCAGGCAATGTGGCAGAGGTGGAAACAGCCGTCCTGGTCAGGGAACGAATGTGGGGTAGAAAGCAAAGCTTGGGATCGAACCTGATGCCTAAGTTGCGCACGGGTTCGGAGAGTCTGAGGTAGAGCCCGGGCAGGCTGAGGAGTTCAGACCCGCAGCAGAGAAGACATTGACTGGAGCCAAAGAGTATGGTTTTCGTCTTGCCGACATTCAGCTGCAGGAAATTTGTGCTCATCCAGGCCTTGATGTCCATCAAACAAGCTGACAGGACATCAGCGGACTGAGAGTTGCTGAAGTTCTGGAACTCTCTCCCTCAATCCCTCTGCCTTGTCCCCTCCCTCCCCACTTTCAAATCCTGCCTAAAGACCTTCATTTTTGATCATGCTGATGGTCACCTCCATCTCCCCTTGGCTCAGGGTCAGACTCTGCTACGGTTAAGGACACCGGGACCTAGCCAGCGTAAAGGGTGTTATATAAGAACATAAGCACATAAGAAATAGGAGCAGGAGTAGGCCATTTTCCCCTTGAGCCTACCTCACCATTTAATAAGATCATAGCTGATCTTCTAACCTAATTCCATTTACCTGCCCTATCCCCATATCCCTTAATCCCCTTATTATTTTAAAAATTTATCGACCTCAGTCTTGAATATGTTCAATGACTGAGCATCCACAGCCTTCTGGGGTAGAGAATTCCATAAATTCTCTACTCTCTGAGTGAAGAAATATTTTCTCCACTCAGTTCTAAAAGGCTAACCTTTAATCCTGAGACTATGAGCCCTAGTTTTAGATTCTCCAAACAGTGGAAACAGTCTCACAATATCTACCCTTACAAGACCCTTAAGAATTTTATAGGTTTCTATAAGATCACCTCTATTTCTTCTATATTCAAGAGAATATAGGCCTAGTCTACTCAACCTCTCCTCGTAGGTCAACCCCCTCATCCCAGGAACCAATCTAGTGAACCTACCTTGCACCCCCTCTAAGGCGAGTATATCCTTTCTTAAAGATAAGGAGAACAAAACTGCATACAATATTCTAGGTATGGTCTCACCAAGGCCTTATACAATTGCAGCAAGACTAAGAGTAGGGACTCTTGTACTCTAACCTCTTTGCAATAAACGCTAACATGCTATTAGCCTTTCTAATTGCTTGCTGTGCCTGCATACTAACTTTCTGTGATTGGTGTACAAGGGCACCTAAATCCCTTTGAATACTAACACTATCTAGTCTCTCCCCCACTAGAAAATAATCTGCTTTTCTATTTTTTCTACCTAGATGAATAACTTCACACATTTCCCCACATTATACGCCATCTGCCATCTTCTTGCCCACTCACTTAACCTGTCTAGATCCCTTTGCATCCTTCTTGTGTGCTCCTCACAGCTTACTTTCCCACCTAGCTTTGTATCATCCGCAAATTTAAATACATTAAGCTCTATTTCCTCATCTAAATTATTGATGTAGACTGCAAGCAGTTGAGGCCCAAGCACTGTTCCTTGCGGCACTCCACTAGTCACAACCTGCCAATCTGAGAAGGACCCTACTCTCTGTTTTCTGCCTATTAACCATTCTTCGATCCATGCTAATATATTACCCTTAATTCCATGAGCCCTAATCTTATGTAACAACCTTTCATGTGGCACCTTGTTGAATGTCTTCTGAAAATCCAAATACACTATATCCACTGGTTCCCCCCTATCTAACCTGCTAATTACATCTTCAAAAAAACCTCTAAAAGACTTGTTAAACACGATTTCCCTTTCATAAAACTGTTGAGTCTGCCTCATCATATTATGACTTTCTAAGTGCCCCACAACGATATCCCTAATTATAGACTCTAGAATTTTCTCTACCACCGATGTCAGGCTAATTGGTCTATAGTTCCCCATTTTTTCTCTCCCACCCTTCTTAAATAGCAGCATTACGTTTGCGACCTTCCAATCAATGGGAACCGTTCCAGAATCTAGAGAATTTTGGAAGATCAAAAGCAAAGCATCCACTATCTCTGCAGCCACCTCTTTTAAAACCCTAGGATGCAGGACATCATGTTCAGGGGATTTATCGGTTTGTAGGCCCATCAATTTCTCTAGTACTATTACTTTACTGATATTAATTTCTTTAAGTTTCTCACTAATATTAGTCTCTTGGTTCCCCACTATTTTTGATAATTTTTTATTATCTTCTAACATGAAGACAGAAGCAAAATATTTGTTTAGCCACTCTGCCCCATCATAATTTCTCCTGTCTCTGCCTGTAACAGACCCACATTTACTTTTGTTAATCTTTTCCTCTTTATGTACTTGTAAAAGCTCTTACAATCTGCCTTTATATTCTCTCGCTAGTTTAGTCTTATATTCCATTTTTTCCCTCTTAATCAGTTTCTTGGTTATCCTTTGCTGATCTCTAAAGCCCTCCCAATCCTCAGGGTTGCAGGTCTTTTTGGCAATATTATAGGCCTCTTCTTTTAAGTTTATACCTTCCTTAACTTCTCTAGTTAGCCATGGTTGAATCACTTTTCCCGTAGAATTTTTATTTCTCAAGGGAATATGTGTTCACTGGGAATTACATAATATATCTTTGAACGTTTGCCATTGCTTGTCTACCGACATATCTTTTAATATACTTTCCCTGTCTATTTTAACCAAATCATCCCTCATACCTGCAAAGTTGGGTTTATTTAAGTTTAAAACCTTTATTTTGGAGTTAACTACATCACTCTCAAACTTAATATTAAATTCCATCATATTATGGTCACTCTGCTCTAGGGGAGCCTTAACTTCAGGATTACTGATTAGCCCTGCTTCATTACATAATAAAAGATCCAGGATAGCCTGGTTGGTTCCTCAGCATACTGTTCTAGAAAACTATCTCTCATGCATTCCATAAACTCATCCTCTAATTTACTTCAACCAATTTGGTTTTCCCAGTCTATATGAAGATTAAAATCACCCACTCTTATTGTATTACCCTTGGACATGCTCCTCTAATTTCCTGATTAGGACTCTGCCCACTACTGTATCTGCTGTTTGGGGGATTATAAACTACTCCCACTAGTGTTTTCTCCCCCTTGTTGTTTTTTAGCTCCACCCATACTGATTCTACATCCTGATTTTCTGACTTAAGATCCTTCCTCTCTACTGTTTTTATCTCATCCTTTACTAACAGGGCTACCACCCCCACCTCGTTTTCCATGTTGCCTATCTTTCCTGTACGTCAGGTACCCTGGAATGTTTAGCTCCCAACCTTGGTCTCCTTGTAACCACATCTCAGTTATGGCTATTAGATTGTACCTATTTATTTCTATTTGTGCCATTAATTCATCTATCTTGTTACGAGTACTTTATGCATTCAGGTATAGGGCCTTTAATTTTAACTTTTTACTATTTCCCCTACTCATTAATGCCCTATTTTCTTTGTTAAACTCTTTGTCCCTACTTGACACACTCTGTTCCCCATCTCCCAAGTCGCTACTCTGCTCTACAGCCTTGACTTTTCTTATTTGCTTTGTGAGTTTACATTTAACCGTAACTCTCCCTCCCCCCTTACTAGTTTAAAGCTCTATCTACCTCGCTAGTTATTTGTTTTGCCAGTACACTGGTCCCAGCCTGGTTTAAGTGCCTCTCTCAGTGCCTTGGGACGTCCTCCCGACGTGAAAGGCGCTCTATGGAATGGAATCTTGTTGTTGTTGTTGTTGTTAAGTGGAGCCCATCCCGATGAGATCCCTCTTTCCCCAATACTGGTGCTAGTGGCCCATAAAATGAAACCCCTGCCTCCCACACCACTCTTTCAGCCACACGTTTAACCCTTTAATCTGCTTGTCCCTGTACCAATTTGCGCATGGCTCAAGTGGTAATCCCGAGATTATTACCTTAGAGGTCCTGCTTTTTAATTTCATCCCTAGCTCATTAAACTCCTTCATCAGATCATCATTATTAGTACTATATCAATGCAAGTTGTTGAAAGGAAATTTAAAAACAGATTACAAGGTAACAGCCTTTATTTATGAGTTAATAGAGATATTTCTACAGAATGTGGCTATAGTTTTCTACAGAGTTTCTACTGACTGGAATAGTTATGTTGTCAATGATATTTGTTACCTCATTTATCAATAAGCATTGAATTAGGTATGCGTCTGAGGGGGAAATGTGCATACCTAATTGTGAGAAGTGTAAACAATGCAACATTTTTTCACCAGCAACCTGAAGCTAAGGAAATCTGTTTTCAAAGTATGTTGAGATATTGTGGAGGCTCTTACTAAAGAAGAACTTTTAGTTTGCAATTACAGAACGGTAAATTTCAATATATATGAAAAGCATATTAATTTTCATTTGTTGATTCTATAATTTATTATAAGAAATTTAACAGTGTCCTACACATATGTTTTTAAAAAACATAAATCTTCAATAGTGATTTCGAAATCAAACTTCTTAATGATAAAGTAAGCATCACAATTCCCTTTCTAAATCCTTTGAATAAAACATTAAACCAAAGTGTTGTTTGCCTGTTCAGGCGGATGTTAAAGAACCCATGGCACTGTTCAAAAAGAGTTTCTCTTGGTCCTAGCCAACAATCCCCCAAATAAAATTGGTCACTCACTCCACAGCTATTTGTGGGATATTGCTGGGTGCAAACTGGCTGCCATATTTCACCCACAAACTACATAGTCAATCTACTTTACAGTATATCCGGTGAAGCGCTACATCAAAAGCAAGAATTGTTATATATATTATTTATAAAGCTGTATACATTGTACTATTGTAACAACATAATACACAATGGTGATGAAGGGATTTGAATTGTAAGAAATACCCTATTATTTACTTATTTTGTGACCAATATATTAACATTATTGAAACAATTATTATGAAAAGCATACTGCATAATCTGAAGTAGTTTTCTGAGGATGTTCAACTAAATGGGAGCACTAAAATCACAAAACATATTTAATGGTTGTATTGCTGCTAACAATATGCATGGTAATTTCTAAGTGGTATTTTCAGACTTCACCATTTAATGTAAAATGGATTAATGATTTTGTGGACATTTGAAGCCTGGGGCACATGACTGGTTAGATTCCAGGCAGATGTCAGTTTTCTGAATGTAGATGAAAAACATTTTCTCCCACAAAGTATACAGTCAACGCACTTTACAGTATATTCTGTGAAGCGCTTTGAGACTTCTTGAAGACATGATAAGGCCCTATATCAAATGCAAGAATTATTATTATTATTTTGGAAATACCTTCAGAAAAAGGAAAGGAAAGTTAATAAGATTGACTCCTTTGATAGGGAGGGTTGAGACTAATAGTGTGGTTCTTTTGTTCATCTCCCCCTTCTGGGCTACAGTAGCACAGATACACATTATTTATTAATGACTTTTATACCTAATTAAGTAAGAATACTGAAAGGAGACGGAACTGTCAAATCTAAAGGGGGTAATTTTCATATGTTGTATTCTGCAGTCAATAATAAAACAGCTGGAAATCAGCTGTATCCTAAGACATACAGATATATAAATTATTTGAATAGATTTAAGTAGAAATTTCCAATCACAAACTTCATGTTAGTAATTAATTTGTGTCATTGTTCAATTCAACTTTCATTTACTTTACTACAGCTGATGGCAAACACCTTAAAATGTCAAGTACAAGATAGATTTGTACTTGGCATAACTTTAATGTTTGTATATTATATTTTTCCTATTCAAGAAATGCTTTCTGACATGTTATGAGTTATTCCCCTATGAGATCATTTGTGTTCTGGTTGCAATACCTAAACATATTGTGCCTATTAATCTACTTTTTATAAGCTTTTAATCAAAATTTAAATAATAGATAAAATCCGTTATTGTGATTTTATTATGTTCCGAGTATAAGTTGTGAGGTTCAGCAAATTTGTGGAACAGGATGACATTTCTCATGCCATTACTATAGCATGCCGGTAAGTAACATAAATACTCTCGAAAATTTTTCACAACAGTGTTCAAAACCCTGCATCTCCAAGCGGTCAATTGCATACAAATCCGGATGATCTTGCCTCTGAAAAGGAAGCATTGTTTTTCTGAAAATTATATACTAGGATAAGAATACATTCCCGATGATGGTAATACAGTTGAAGAGTCCATCTGGAAATACGCTAAAGTCTTTGTTTTTCTGCATTGTTTTGTTTATTAGTTTCCCAAATGTTGACAGACTTATTAAAACTCAAAGGATTCTTAGAACAAAGAAGTCAAGGAAGTGTCTAACGTATGAAATATTTTGTCTTGATTATTTTATCAGAATCTCAGTTTGTGTAAAGTTATGTGAAACGCCTTGTCTGCAGTTGGGAAGTGAACCATTATATACTGGTTAATACTCAGATGATAGTCACTTCTTTAATTTTCAATTATGAAAGCCAAATAAGATTAATTAGCTATTTCTAAGTCATAAGCGGTAAATAAGCGACTTTTCACAGTCAGTAATAGTTTGTTTTTTAAAAAGTGTTACAATGTCCAATGTACCAGAAATATGACTAAAATATGGAAACGGCATCTTCAACTGAAGGTGGCGACAAAATACTGTAGAGCTTTTTCGCTGTGTATTAATAAGTAAGGATCTCTCTGCCTTTATACATTCACTATGTACCACACTTCATTTACAGCGATTTTGTTACAGAGTAAACTTATTTTTACAATAACTATGTGTCAAACAACAAATGAATGTATTTATTGTTACTTACTTCTGGGTTTGGAATGCATTAATGCTTGAATGTTTTTCACCACTGTTTCATCCTGTGGCGATTTGTTCTCAATTCCTGCTTTTAAGGGCCTATATTTATTATGCATCGAAACCAATAAAGATTGGTCGATACTCATTCCATTCCTTGTTGGTTACTTATTGCATTCCTTAAGGAGGCATATAGATAGTACTATAGAACTGTGTATCTTATTAAAACTACGTTGTGTGAGAATGCATCAAACTGTGGTAATACGTTATGCCAATTAATGTTTGAATTCATGTTTGCAGTTACAGTATCCTGTGGAGTATTAGGTTATGCACATATTTGTAGTTTGATTGAATTGTACAAATGAGTCACATTTGAACATATTTAAACTGATTTCAATCTAAGTGTCTGTCAGTAGTTTCATGGATTGATATGTTCCCGCTTGTTTCCCAGCTCGGACACTGTGTTAATCTGTACTAATAAAGATGAAATGTCTGTGTATCTGTATGCCGGTGTATCCGTCAATCATGCAATAACCGATTGACATAGATACATGACTTATATCTCATCAGAAAGGTCTTGCAACTGGCAGTGTCATGGGCATATAGGGGATCTTCTATCGTTGATGAGCTATATCAAAAAATGCTTTAATTAAGCCCCAAAATATGAGGTATGTGTCGTATTCTGCAACTACGTTGCGACAGAGGAAAGCACACATCATTCAGAGAGATACATCTATATTCTGCAACAAATGTATGGCACTTTTTTCTGGTTATCATGGGAGCTAGAGTCCTCCCATGTGGGACAGACAGAGATGGAGACTGAGAGATAGAGAGATAGAGACTGAGATAGTGAGGGAGACTGAGTGAGAGACAGGGAGAGAGATACTGGGAGAGAGAGACTGGGAGAGAGAATATATTATAAAGTGTAGTGACTGTGTATTTTGTGGGAGAGACAGACAAAGACTGAGAGAGATAGACTGAGAGAAACAACAACAACAACAACAAGATTCCATTTATAAAGCGCCTTTCACGTCAGGAGGACGTCCCAAGGCGCTGCACAGTTGGGTCATGACCCGAGCAGGGGGGAAATGGTCAGGGTGAGGGGAGGGAGGGAGCAAGGAGGGGGGAAATGGTCAGGGTGAGCGGAGGGAAGGGAGGGAGCAAGGAGGGGGAAATGGTCAGGGTGAGGGGAGGGAAGGGAGGGAGCGAGGAGGGGGAAGAGAGTCGAGAGGGGAGCTGAAGGCACGGTCAAAGAGAAAGGTTTTGAGACCGGCCTTGAAGGAGGAAAGGGAGGAAACAAGGCAAAGGCACTGGGGGATGGAGTTCCAGAGCCTGGGGGCTGAGAGGCTGAAGGCCCGACCACCGATGGTAGGGCGGTTGGGGCGGGGGACGTGGAGCAGACCAGAGCCAGAGGAACGGAGGGTACGGGCAGGTAGGTAGGGGGATAGTAGGTTGGAGAGGTAGGAGGGAGCAAGGCCGTGAATGGCCTTGTAGGTGAGGATGAGGATTTTGAAATCAATCCTCTGGGGGATGGGGAGCCAGTGGAGGCGAGCGAGGGTGGGAGTGATGTGGTCGCGAAGCCTGGTGCGGGACAGTACACGAGCTGCAGAGTTCTGAATGACCTGCAGTGTGGAGGGAGGTGGCGGGAAGGCCGGCGAGGAGAGAGTTCCCGTAGTCCAGCCTTGAGGTGACAAAGGCGTGAACCAGGGTTTCAGCCGCGTGAGGGGTGAGGTAGTGCCGTAGTCTGGCGATGTTCCGAAGGTGATGGAAGGCGGTGCCAGTTGTGGTGCGGATGTGAGGGAGAAAGGACAGCTCAGGGTCGAACAAAACGCCGAGGTTCCTGACTGGCTTTGAGAGGTGGAGAGTGCAGCCTTGGATGCTGATGGTGTCAGCGCTTGAGGTGCGGAGGCGCTGACGTGAGCCAATCAGGAGAGCCTCGGTTTTTCGCACGTTGAGCTGAAGAAAGTTGTCTCTCGTCCAGGACTCGATGTCGGACAGGCAGGCTGTCAGGACATCGGTGGTCGTGGAGTTGAAAGACAGAGAGAGAGAAAGGCTGGGAGAGACAGAGAGAGAGAGAGACTGGGAGAGAGAGATTGAGAGAGAGAGAGACTGAGAGAGAGATACTGAGGGACAGACAGATAAACTGAGATGACAAAGAGAGACGAAGCGAGAGTGAGAGAGACACTGAGAGAGACTAAGAGCGATTGAGAGAGACAGAGAGAGAGAGAGAGAGAGAGAGAGAGAGAGAGAGAGAGAGACTGAGAAAAAGACTGAGAGAGAGAGACAGAGAGACTGAGAGAAAGACAGAGAGAGACTGAGAGGCAGAGAGACTGAGACAGATAGAGAGAGACTGTGAGAAAAATATATTAAAGGAGTCCTTCCACTGAGTCTGCCCAAAAGGAATCCTCCCACAGGAGTCCTCCCAGCTAAGTGTCGATAAAGACAAAATGTCTTTCTGTGTGTCTATCTGTGTGTCAATCTACATCCCATATTGGATCCTTTGGTTTCAAGTGAAGCTACAACAGATATAACTACTTGTTAAATAAATGAGGCGCATCCAGTTCCAGACTAACCATAGCGATATTATCCTTTTTGCCCATAAAGGTTTATTGTAGATGGGATAATGCATTTGAGAGAATAATTAATTTCAGTTTATGAATTTAAGTGTTCAGAGTAACAACGTTGAGTCAGTCATAGTCATATTGCAGTTCAATGAACCTTTTTGGCATTAAGAAAGCCAAATTTCTTATTGTTATTATTCGCAAACATTTGCTTAAAATTGACTGTTGATTTTATTCAATAGGAAACTTTAAGAAGCTTTTGCAAAAAATGTTTAAACTGATCATCACTAAAGCAAATGTTTTGATTATTAAAACTTATAGCAAACCACTTATCGGCAAATATCACATTTTCTCAGTGTCTGCCTTGTGCTTACTGGTGTGGCTCGATTTATCACTACAGGAAATGCAAACCAATGAATTTCATAGTGAATGGATTTTTCTGTAATATGTATTTCGAAAGTCTGACCACCCTGTTTTGTTTGTTTGTTTGTTCCTCTTTCCAGATACCCTGGAATTCAAATGGATGAATCATCCTAATTTCAGCTGACACATTCTGGAGTCACGGGGGGAAAAGCTAAACTGTATAAAGTCCACATTTTGGAGACATTTGTTAGTTCAGATATTACGGAATCAGGAACCATTATTATAAACAATAAGTTTTACTCTATTTTGGCATGGAATGTGAAGATAAAGAAAGGAGAAAAGCTATCCCAGCACTTGACTCAAAGTTAAAAGGATTCAGTCATTTTGACATGGACATAATTGGTAACATTTATTAATTCTTTCAAGGTTTCAAGATTGTTGTTTTGATTAGCCTTTCGTTCTTACCTGTAACTAATTGTAGATAATTTTATGACTATGGATCCACAAATTGCAAAAAAAGTTAGATCATGTATTTCTGAGGAAGAGTTACTTTGCTTCCACTGACAGTGGTTGCTTTGCTGCTCAACCCTTATAATAACAATATAATAATCCTTGCATTTGTTATAATGCCTTATCACATCGTTGAGATGTGTCTTTACAGAATATATTGTAAAGTGGATTGACTGTATATTTTGGGAAAAACACAGCAGCAGTGTCCCACAAACAGTCATGGATTGAATATTTTTTTTAAAAAGTGATTATTAACCTCAGAAAGCAATCCACCAATCAACTAACAAACAGGTTCCTACTTACTGCTTGGTAAACAGAGGTGCATGGAATAGAGAAACTTCCCTAAGGATTTGTCCTGCCTGGGAATCAAACCTCGGTTCTCACGCTTGAGATTCAAGTTTTCTAATCACTACACTATGGGACTTCACGTTAACCCTTCTCTTTGGATGGGATTGAAATTAATCCGGTTCAATAGGAATGAGCTTTGGATGCTCTAAACTACATCGTTTAGATGTTTAGAGCAACCAAACTATCGGCTGCTCCATTGAACTACATTGAACTATTTTCTGCTAATTTTATGCCACTACTTTTGTTGTATGAAAATAGTTCAAAAGAAATATTTTAGATAAACACAGAAATTAAAAAAACTTGTTGATGTATTGAGCATCAAAAACTAATCTAAGACTGAACTTCTTTGACTACCTTTACAATGTGTTATGTATATATCAACATTGAACTTTTTATGTTTTTTATGTAGTTAACATAGTGTAAAAATGTCAAAGAGTGAATATGACAAGCATTTATTCAGGGTCTTTGTAACAGATGGCTGAAATCCATTCAGAAGTACCTCCTGGAAGTTTTTTATTCCCAGGAGCTGGCTCAGATTTTGAACCAGTGACCACAAAATGAATTGAATCAACACTAATTCTGCAATACAAGTGTAACATAAGTTATGTAATATGCAATTGTATTTTCCAGTAGCAAAACTTGTTTATTCATTTTGTCTGGGTAAGAGATGGGAATGTGGAGGATGTTGAAAAGGAATGAGTGAAATTGTGCAGGCAGAGAAGGGAAGAAATGAAGAAAGAAGAGATGGTCATCTCAGACATTAGGGTAATAGCCTTAGCAGGGCAGGAAAAGCAGCTGTATCCTAAATAGATGAGCAAATTGCTTTCAACTTTTGCCAGCTCCCCATGCTGGTAATAGTATCAGGATTCTTGATAAACATTCCCTTCCCATTGATCACCAAGGAGAATTGATTTACTACCACCAATGTGCGATTTGTTCTGATTTTGCTAACCTTATCATCAAACTTTTGTATTATTAGGAGTAAGACCCAAAAGGAATAAATGCTGTTGCTATCAAAGTGGATTATTCATCAGCTTACTTTTGTTAACGGCGGCAGTTGTTTTCTTGGGATACAAATGTAAGTGTAAATTGCTGAACAAAAATGTTATTTAAGTTACAGGTGACTAGAGGGCATGAATTTAAGATAATTAGCAAAGGAAAGGGGGGACGTTTTGGAGGATTTTTTAAATACAGATTGTTAGGATGTTCTGCAGGATGTGGCAGCCAAGAAATCATACTAGCTTTCAAGAGGGAACCAGATACATATCTAATATTAGTAATTTGCTGGATTATGGAGAAAAAAAAGTAAATGGGATTGAAATAATTGGTGTTTCAATGAGCCAGCACAGGCATGATGGGCCAAATAGCCTTCCGTGCTGTAAATTTTTCTGGTTCCAATTATTATTGAGTAAAATCTATACTACGCACCATTTTCATTGAAAATAAAACTAGTTGAGACATAAAAATGAAACATAGCTTTTCAAACACAAATCGTTTTAGGTTTGTTTCTAGTAAATTATTGACAAATTAATGCAATTTTGATCTGATATATGTATATATTAAATAAAAAATGTGAATATAATTAAAATGGCAAATTTGATAAATTCCTGTATAACTAAAATAGTTCAAAAATATTGAATAATTAAAACAACTCACATTATTTTGTGACTTATGAGTTATGATCTCTTCCTTACTCATTGGATAACTGAGCTACTCCCCCTTGCATATCAACTGTATGGCAGGATGGCAGGATGAGAAACATTATTTAATACATCAACACATTATTATGTTTTACACATGTGTCTCTAATGTGTGTCTCTTTTAGTTTACACGATGAATAGGAAATCTGGTGAGCCTACTGGTTCAAAAGAAAAATATACTGCACTCAAATTGTTCCTGGAGAAAATAGAAGATTCTAATTCCATGCACCATGAGGGCACGAATATTTCCAATCATATAGATGACAACCTGATTTTTACCAAAAGCTTTGAGTATATATGGAAACAGCTAGAGATCATCAATTCAGTCATCAAAATTAATAAAGTCAAAATAAATAAAATGGAAGACGATTTGTGGGAATTGAAGATGAACACAAGTGAAATGCAAATGAATGGAAACTCATTTGTTGCAGGTATTTTGAAAAATGTTACACAACTTGTATTTTCTTATGTGCAATTTTAAGAATGATATTTAATTTAGTCTCATTTTCTAATTCATAATTATGTGAAGTAATTCTGTATTTTCAAAAAATGTTTACTTCATATATTTTAGGCCCACCTGGTCCGATGGGACCTTTAGGTCCTAAAGGTAACAAAGGAGATCCCGGAATAAAAGGTAAGGAAAAGTTGGAAAATGAAACTTTAGTAGGTATATCATTTTTTTTCTAGAATTTGGATATTGTTTGACCTATAATCAATTTATATCATCAACAGAATATACAGTCAATTGGCTACACAGTATATTTTGTGAAGTGCTTTGAAAAGTCTCTATAAGGCACTATATCAAATGCAAAGACACACATATATGTATATATATATATATATATATAAGATTTCTTAGCCTGTAGCTCAGTGGTTAGAGCACTCGCCTTGCAAGTGAATCAACCTGGTTCAATTCCTGGCAGAGCAAAATGTTGGGCAAGTTTCCTTACTCCACACGCCTCTGTTTACTCAGCAGTAAGTAGGAACCCAGTTGTTAGTCGATTGGCAGATCGCTTTTCCGGGGGTAATAATTCCTTCAAAAAAAAATTGGTCGCTTAATCCATGACTGTTTGTGGGACACTGCTGTGTGCAATTGGCTGCTGTATTTTGTCCACAAAATATAGTCAATTAACTTAACAGTATATTCTGTGAAGTGCTTTGAAATGTCTCGAAGATCTGATAAGGCGCTGTATCAAATGCAAGGATTATTTTTATTATTATAAGATTGCAACAATTTGTTTTACATTTACGATAGGTGGGCATGTCAACTGCACATAAAAATGGACAAATGTTTAAAAATATTGCACCGCTCAATTTGAATTCTCAAGTTTGTTTGCTGAATTTGAAGAAGTCATAGAATCTCAGTCTCTTCCGAAATGAATTTGTCATGCATAATGTTAAGTGTCCTAAACTTTCATTGATGCCAAATGGAAAAGACTTGACTAGAATTGTCCATAACAGTGTAATTTATATAGTATTAATAATCTGTATTTATCTAGGTGACCACGGCATTAAAGGAGATAAAGGGACCAGAGGACTGAACGGAATCCATGGGGTTAAAGGAGAAAGGGGTGTTAAAGGAGTTTCGGGTAAGTAAAACAATATCCAATTTTTTTTTACACACACCCTGTTTTGTGTATTACTGTTATTCTCCTTTTAAGATTACCCCGTGTGATGTATTATCTTTCAGCCAAAAGATAGGTAGAAAATCTGTTATGTTACTCTGGTTGTTGAAAATTTGGACAAAACATTAAGTTTGCTCACCTGGCCTTGTAAAATTGAATGTGTAGAGATCTTAAATCTTGTTTCATCAATGTATTATCAAAGTTTAATCAATTCATGATCAATGTTCTAGTGACTGTTTCCTTCATTCTTTTCACTTATATTGTCCATATTTTGTCCTCTATAACATATATCTAGGTGCAAATGGATTAAAAAGTGAAAGAGGGATTCGAGGAGAGCCAGGACCAGTTGGACCTGCTGGTGCTAATGGGCAAAATGGTGAGAGGGGTCAACCTGGAAGGAATGGTAAGTTTTCAATGTGAATAACTTTTTTTTTGAAATAGTTGTCATTTGTTGCCATTTTTAAATTGAAACACGTAATATTTTTTTTGTATTAGGAGTCAATGGTGTACCTGGACAGAATGGTCAAAAGGGAGAAACAGGTATTTTTATGGAATTAAATTCCTGATTTTAAAGATGAGCTTTGAGCAGCTAACTGAAGGGATTCAAAAATTAAAGCCTTGGTTTCATCTGGTATCATAGAAATGAAAGGGAAGAGATCCAAAATCATGCTCATCCCGCCCCCACCCATTCCCACTTGAGTGCTCAGCCAGCAGTGAAAGCACTTTCAGATGTTCTCCTGACATTAAATGCACTATATAAATGTAAATTGTACTTCAGGTATAAATGGATTAAAAGGTGAAAGAGGGATTCGAGGACAGCCTGGACCAGTTGGACCTGCTGGTGCTAATGGGCAAAATGGTGAGAGGGGTCAACCTGGAAACAATGGTAAGTTTTCAACGTGTGAATAACTTTCTTATTGAAGTAGTTGTATAAATGTTGTAATTTTGAAATTAAAACATGTAATATGTTTTGTGTTTTAGGAGTCAATGGTGTGCCTGGACAGAATGGTCTAAAGGGAGTTAAAGGTATTTTTATGGAATGAAATTCCTGATTTTAAAGATGAGCTTTGAGCAGCTAACTGAAAAGATTAATTTCTATATATCTATGGTAACCTTGACTTTGATTTTATTAGGTCAATTCCAAATGTAGGTAAAAATAATTGTAACATTCGTTTTCTTCTACAATTACTTGCCTGACCAGCAGTGTTGTTATAGTTTCAGCTAAATTGTACAATGCTCAATTAATGCATTGGTCTGGAGACAGTTTGGAGAAACAGCAGAGAACATTTTTAAAAATTTTAATGTTTAGGTTTTTGACTGACTGGAAGAAATGTAACCACCTTCGTAAAAATGATGTGGTTTTGTTATAAAAGAGCACAAGTTACACAAAAACTTACTTCAAGTTTGTATGATCTTATTGCATATAATTTGAGTTATTATAACTCTATATATTGTCTGTAGCATTGTGCATCAAGCTAATGGTATCAGTTAAAAGTTTGTATTTAGAAGTACTTAAATTTTTGTTTGGGTGGATTAAACGGCGAAAGACATATTCAAGATGATTCTAAATTTATGCACTGCTTGTCTTCATCAAATTAGTCGATACAAAAGCTAGAGAATATACAAGTCTTATAAATAGGAAATATAAACTCACAGCAAAGACTATAATTGTCTAGGCAATAGAGATTTTGCAACATTTGAATAAACCTAAACAAAGTGAAATGCGAAGGCAAATAATCTGTTAAATTGTAGACTGAGATGAATAGAGTAAAATGCTAAGGAAATAACACAAATACATGCACAGTAATTTAATAATTTTTNATCATCATATCTACAAAATGTTAACCAAAATAATGACCAAAACTAAGATTAAAAAGTACTGGAAAGGCTAGATAGAAGAAAACATAATTTGGCTTCAGGATTTCTTTGCTCATTGAGGTAAGAGGAGCAGTTCAGATAATTCAATTTATTTTTATTAACATGATAATCAGTACATTTTAATATTAGCAAGAGGTTTAATAAAGTGGGAGGTTAAAAAGTTACTTGTGAAGAGTTGGGAGCAAAGGACGAGAAGCCATGATTAGCTAATCTCGAAGAGTATGAGTTGCAGTAATTGAGGTGTTATAATTGGCATAAGTGTGTGCAGAGTAAAGCTGCCCCTCCTGACTGCTATCTAGTGACGTGGAAAGTGTATGTACTGAAATTGCTTAAGGATATAATCAGGTTCAGATAAGATGTATTTGTGGTCGAATAGCTTGCTAATACTGTATTTAGTATCCATGTTAAAACGAATAATAAGGTACTGGAGACCTGTATCTGCAGAATGGTGAAACATTGTAAAGAGATAGTGTGGAGAGAGAATCTGTCAATTCTTTGGTCATACAAAAATGCTCTTGATTTAATTTTTTAGGTAGTCCTGGAGTCACGGGTAGCATAGGTCCCAAAGGATCACAAGGGCAGAATGGGGAAAAGGGAATAAGAGGTGATAACGGTTTGAAAGGAACACAAGGTGAGTTGTTACAACATAAGATACTATTCCCAAATTGTCAAACAACTTTAAAAACATATCTGTTTCTATATCTGTTTCCTCTCAGGAATAAAGGGAGCCTTAGGGCCTCCAGGATTTAAGGGAAATAAAGGTGATCGAGGTACGATACTTTGTCATTTCCAAATCATAGCTTCTTTAATATAAGCAAATGTCAGTAATTCAGAATTGTAATACAAAAAAAATGATACAGAAAAGAAAGGTTATTTGACCCATCAAGTATATCTTTCTAAAGATCGTGCAAAGTCCATCCTACATGAAATTCACCCTATCTATTCTGCTTTCTAAAGCTGGGAAAGCTTTTTATCCAACCACACTATTCAGAAATAACCCACAGAGAATATTTCCCTGCCAAGCAGTATGGAAATCCCAATGCATGACAGAATATCTGTTTATTTCAATCCACGTTTATTCCTATAATCTCCAAAACATTTACCAATGGGATACCTTTGTACAAAGTTAATTAGCATGGCAGGAATTGCTTCTTTCAGAATATGTTCTACATAGTTTGTCTTTGCATTTTTAATTCATTCTACACTATATTATCACACCTCTCAGCACCTAAGAAAAACCTTAGTCATATTTGGGCTCAGTGGTCTCTTTTTCCAACAAGATATAATTTACTTCTGCAAATTCTCATAGTTTACAATGCTAAAGGGCATGAATTCATCCTTTATTTCCACTTTCGTCTGAACCTCTCTGGTGTATCAATCTACTTTCAAAGATAAAGTTCAATAATATATTGTTATTATGTAGAGTTCCAAAAGATTGCTTTTCTCGGGGTAATAATCTCTTCAAAAAATGAATAAAAAAATTTTGGTCACTCAGTCCACAACTGCTTGTAGGACACTGCTGTGCGCAATTGGCTGCTGCATTTTGCCCACAAAGTAAACAATCAATTCACTTTACAGTATATTCTGTGAAACGCTTTGAGACAATTTGAAGACATAAGGCACTATTATTATTTAGTTTCTGGATTCTTATTTGGAGAAGCAACACCTATATTTCATAAGACAAATTATTTTAAAATGTCACATCATTTCAGCAATTCTAATATTTGAAATCAAATGTCTAGAAAAGTAAAGTAGTTACTTCATATTAAAATATTAGGTTGACAAAGTTTCTTTCGATTGACTGGATCATTGTACATGTTATCCATAAAATTAATTGTACAGCAAATGTTTTACTGATAAACAAACAGGTTTGCATTTTTTTATTTATTTTGAAATTATTTTGTCAAATAGATCTGTGATAGATATATTATGTGACATGATACACTTCAGCCATTTGCAGCTTTAAAATATTATACCATCGATACTTGACCTGTAAAATTATTGCACATGAATTTTATTCAGAACTGCCTTTATTTTCCATGATAATTAATCCAATAAGGTTCAAATAACTAATGTTTACTCTTTAGGAATACAAGGTCACTCAGGAGCAAAAGGAGCAACAGGTTCCATAGGTAATAACTACAAGTTGTTTTTCTGTCCCTTACTTGCTGTAGACATTCATTTTGGCTATTGCTTGCTGTAATCCATCTCTAATAATCTGGTTCCTCAGGAATGAAAGGGAATCAAGGAATTAACGGGTTGCCAGGCACAATAGGCCAAAAAGGTCAAAAAGGGGAAATAGGACAAAATGGTGAGTCATTTGTTACTACAAAATTGTACACTAACTTTTTTTTCATTCCGCTGAAATAGGTCTTTATGATTTCTCATGTTAAAATTGTATCATTAGTAAGTATAATTCCATTGCTATTATTTGTCCTTGTTGCTAATCATGTGAGATCAGTATTTATGGTGGTGTAAGATCATTGGCACTATTATCTGTTGGACAAAGTCTATACTTCAGAAGAAAACAAAACATGGGATGAGAAAATGCTGTTGAAACCATTTAAGCCTGCTCATTCCACAGACCATGAAAAAAAATTACCATATTGTAAATGAAGTCCACAGATTCTGTTTTCTGGAGGAACATTTTGCATAGACCCCAACACATTTTGAACATATTTTTATTTAATGATCATAGAGATGTGCTTAGACTCGCAGGTGTCTATACAATTATACCTAAAGTAGCATATCCACTGCTGTAAAGCTGGTACAAGTGAGTCAGGTCACCACAATGTAAAACAGAAACACAAACATTCCTGTATCTGCATGTCAACTTTTTATTTTGTTCTGGTCTAATATGTCTGACTGGAAACCAGAGACAAAACTTCACACACATCACTTCTCTAGCCTGAAAAACAGGGAAGAGCAACAGCTAGAAAAAAGTTTCTAAATAAAGACACGGGGAAACAAACGTTGTAATTGTTTTAGTCTAACCTGTAATTTATCTTAACAATTTACGATTGCTGCATTCTCACATGTTTGCATACATCAGGAAATGCACAAGAGAGTCAAGGCAAAGCAATAAAATAGAATGTACAGGAGATGTCTGAACATAATCTGAGAATGCATAATTGTAATAGTAAATGTTGTGCCAGGTGATAGGACATGTTCCAAATCAATGTAAAATTCTACTGACATTTTGGAGATGTCATTTGTCATCATAAAAAGATGATAAAAATGTGGTATGTGATAGTTAAGGCATGTCAGGTGATGGAATAGTGGCATATGCTCTGCTACTCCAAAGCACAGTTGATTCAAGTCATGTACATTTATTGGCAGGTGTCAGATGCAGATTTTTACAACTCCTGTTTATCTAATAATTAAGAATGATTTGGGTAACATTCTGAGTATGTTACTGGAGTGAAATTGGATAACACACATATCCCAGTACAATAATGTTCATTTTATTCTAATGTTCAAAATAAAAGAAACAAATTAATATTTTTATTAAAGTTACATTTCATTTTAGAGGAAACCAGTGCTCACTGTTCTGTAATTTAGCTGTTCAGATGGTATCACTGGGAGCTTGAGTGGAAAAGATATTGGTATGAACTTTCCACACACATGAACACATCTGTATTTTTCCTGATGGGGGATATCAGTATGGGAAACTGTGAAAACATCAAACACTGTAAATATAATTCTTCCTGCAAATTCCCACATGTGCAAAAGTTAAATAAAAAGCTAATATACACTTATTAAGGTGCAATAATGCAGTACAATTATTTTAGATTTCATGCTATACTTTGCAGTTCCTGTGCTTGCTAAAATATTCGGAGGTGGCAATCAAGGCCGTGTGGAATTGTACCATAAAGGAGAATGGGGAACATTATGCGATGATGGTTTGACCCTGAATGATGCCCATGTAATCTGCCGCATGTTAAACTATCAGAGGGCAACTAAAGCTTATACCATTGGAGGAGGTAAGAACAAAGTAGAAGTTTCCAGACAAAGACACAATAGACTGATGTTTTTTAGCCATGTAAAATCTCCTAACTTCAAAAACAGCAACAACCAATTGTGTGGTGAAAAACAGACTTGCTTGTTCATTGTACTGTTATGGCTATCATTCAGATATGAATGCATTTGTGAATACATTCTCGGCTCGGTTGTTATGCATGCTTACCACATAAAGAACACCCACAATATTTGTAATCTTTTAAAAGCTTATCAACAGGTTATCTGTTGGGCTATTGATAATTGTGGTTTGGCAATTCATTACTCCTAAAAGGTACTTTTGCATATAATTCTCTAGTAATAGCAATAATAATTAAACTTTTTTAATAAAATTATTGGTAATAATTTACTAGCATCTTACCAGGAGAGAAGTAAACATCCACTTTTTAAATATTGTCCATTGACATATTACACAGTACCATTTGTATCAAGAGTTTTAGATGAGTTTGCAATCCGCTCACCTGCATTCCAAGCTCACGTGGGATGTGTGGAGATTATAGCCCACAAGAACACATAATTCTTATCAGAAAAAAAGCGGAACGTAAAATAAAAGTGAGCAAAAAATTTAAATGTTTATTATTTCAAGAAACAATGCTCTTTGTTTCATTCCAGAGTCTTAAATTTGTATAATTGTATTTTATTTGTCAAATGCCTGAACAGCCACAAACATTTTCTTTCCCAATATTTTGTACAGAATCAAATCTTCAAAATCTCTGTAGTACATACAGACACAAACAAAGAATTACTTTAATAATGTAGATGTACTTTTGATATGACTCTTATTTTTATTAATTATGCATCTTTTGACTTCTTTTGCAATTCATTACTCCTAAAAGGCACTGGAAGAATTTGGTTAGAAGGTTTACGATGCACTGGACAAGAATTAACTATTTCTCAGTGTCGTGGACTAAGTTGGGGAACTCATGACTGTTCTCACAGTGAAGATACTGGGGTTACTTGTGTCCAGTTGTAGAAATCCTTGTCTGCTTTTATGGAAATATTCTTCATCTTTTAAAAGCTTGTCAACAGGTTATCTGTTGGGCTATTGATAATTGTAGTTTGGCAATGCAATATTCCTAGAAGGTACTTTCGCATATAATTCTCTGTAATAGCAATAATAATTAAAGCGTCTTTCTCTTTTTTTATAAAATTGTTGGTAATAATTTCTAACCCAGTTTGTTAGATTATAATCTTGTCCAGTTATAAACTAATTTAAAAAAAATATCCATTTCATTGTTAGAATATAATCCCATAAAACTACAAATAAATTCATAGAAATTATAACATTTATATATTATTTGATATAGCACATATATTATAATTATAATACAGTACAATTATAATACAGTATTTATCAGATCATATTTTTTACTTTATTGCTTTGTATGTAATAAATCAATTATCTAAGAAATGATTGAAATTTTAACCCACTTTGAATTATGCAGTGCATTCAATTAATCATTTATTATACGAACTATACAAATATATTAGGATTTTCTTATACATTCTAAAAGACACACCTTTGGTAACATGACATTTAATGTAATTAACCAGACAGAGAAAGGTAATGAGACTTGGCGATTTCTGCATAACATCAAAAATGTTTTTGGGCTAGTTTTGAGGATACAACATATTGTATTACAAAAAAAATACATTAAGCAACTTAAAAGGAAAACAATGTACTTTCATAAAACTAATAAATTATTGAATTAAAATATTCGCATTGTGGGCAATATCTTTTCAATGTACAGTGGAATCGCTTTTGCCGTATGTCAGGTAAATCGGGTTAACCCTGGACGTCGGGTAAATCGAACAATACACTCAGCCCCAATTCATTTGTATTCTTACCTGTTTGAGTATGCCTGTTAATTCAGGTAAACATCTGGTTAATCCAGGCAAATCGGTCGCTTTTGAATGTACACACTCAAGCCTTCTGTGTCCCTCCCACGAGGGACTCCAGGATGTAGATGGGAGGAGTCAAACTCTCATTCCCAAGTGGCTGGAGTTGGGCTGTCAATCACTGAGGGGCGGGGGAACGGGGAAGAATAAGTGAGAGAATGCGAGAAGTCAAATTGCGATTGATTGGCAGCTGAGGTCTTTGTGAATGGGGTGGAGTGTCCATCCATTCACAAGCAGCTGCAGGCTGTCAATCACATCTAGCCTTTCTTGTCACAGCAAGATGACCTAACTTAACTAAAGTGGTATGACTTGGAAGAAACCTAACAGAAGTGCTTTGAGACATCTTGAAGAAGAAATAGGTGCTATATCAAATGCAAGGATATTATAACCCAGCGTTAATTGGCCCATTTCACGTCCAATGGGAATGCCATTGGTAGGGAGGAAGTGCCTTCGCCATCCCTCTGCTGAGTGGGAAAGTACTGGACTGTATTTTGCAGCCAAAAAAAATAAACTTTATTGAATTCCTTGAGAGAATTTTAACTTTAACTGGTTTGATCATAAACCGTCATAGGTATTAGCCTGGCTCAATTGAAGCACTTTTGTTTCTGATTTAGTTGGTTGTGGGTTCAGGCTGCAAATCAGGACTATAGATTCAGTCTAGTATTAGCCTTTCTTGTCACAGCAAGATGACCTAATTTAAGTAAAGTGGCATAACTTGGAGAAAACCCAATAAGAAACAAACTAAAATCTAAACTTTTGCCTCTTCAAGTTCAAGGTATTGTGATTCTCTGCTTTCTTCCTTCTCCCACATCAAACTCATTGACAGTGAGATCTTCCTTGATGGTCCAGTGAGTAAAACCAGTTAGTGGACCACTAATCCACAAGTTCATATGTACAATTCCTGCCTATCTGATCTTAATCTATGCCAAATGATGCATTACAATAGGCTGTAGCATAAATAGATTGTTTTCACTTGTTGGTGAGTCCAAAGTATGAGGGCATAAATAGATGATAGCTACTATCAGTACGTTTCCAGCCCAAAGAGGAAGGAAGCAGTGCTGGATCTAGTTCTGGGAAATGAAGTAGGGCAAGTGGAGCAGGTTTCAGTGGGAGAACATCTGGGATCACAACATCATTAGATTCAGAGCGCATATGGAAAGGGACAAGGAGCAATCAAAGGTGAAGATACTCAACTGGAAGAGGACAAATTTCAGTGAGTTAAAAAGGGACCTAGCCAAGGTGGACTGGAAAGAAAGATTCGCAGGTAAAACAACTAAAGAGCAGTAGGAAGTCTTCAAGGATGAGATAGCACGGGGACAGAATAAATACATTCCCACAAAAGGGAAAAGTAGGGCATTCAAACCTCCCTGGATAACGAAGGTAATTGTATCTCGAATGAAGCAGAAAAAGAAGGCATATGACAAACATCAAACCCAAGATACAGAAGACAACCAGATAGAATATAGGAAGTGCAGAAGAGAACTAAAAAAGGAAATAAAAGGGGCAAAAAGATTATACGAAAAAAGGTTAGCAGGTAACATTAAAGGGAATTCTAAAATATTTTACAAACATATCAAGAAAAAAAGGTTAGTCAAAGGTAGGGTGGGACCAATTAAGGACCAAGGCGGAAATCTTATTTTGGCAGCAGAGTGCATGGCTGATGTACTGAATGAGTACTTTGCATCTGTCTTCACAAAAGAAGTGGAAGCAACAAATGCCGCAGATTAGGAGGAGAGGGTAGAGGAAATGGATAGGATAAGTATAAACAGAAAGGAAGTACTGAAAAGGTTGACTGGGCTGAAGGTAGATAAGTCGCCCGGTCTGGACGGGATGCAGCCAAGGTTACTATGGGAAGCTTAACTACAATTTTTTCAATCTTCGTTGGACACAGGGGTGGTGCCAGAGGACTGGAGAGTGGGACTCCCTGTACAAAACGGGACAGAAGGATAAACCTGGGAACCACAAGCCAGTCAGCCTAACATCAGTACTGGGGAAACTCCCGGAGACTATAATCCGGGACAGAATGAATCTTCACTTAGAAGAATATGGGTTAATTAGGGACAGCCAGCACGGATTTGTTCAAGGTAAATCTTGTCTAACAATACTAATAGAATTTTTCGATGAGGTAATGGATAGGGTGGATAAAGGTAGTGCAGTTGATGTGGTTTATATGGATTTTCAAAAGGCATTTGACAAAGTGCCACATGAAAGACTTGTAAGAAAGATAGAAGCCCATGGTATAAAAGGGACAGCGGCAGCATGGATCCAGAACTGACTGGAAGACAGAGAGCAGAGAGTTGTGGTGAACGGCTGCTTTTCTGACTGGAGGGAAGTGTACAGTGGCATCCCCCAGGGATTGGTATTAGGATCACTGCTCTTCTTAATATACATAAATGATCTGGACTTGGGTATAGCAAGCACCATTTCCAAGTTTGCGGACAACACAAAGTTAGGTAAGGTAGTAAACAGTGAGAAGGATAGCAGCCAAATACAGGAAGACATAGACAGAATGGTAAAATGGACAGACACATGGCAGATGAATTTCAACGTGGAGAAATGCGAGATAATGCATTTTGGTAGAAATAATGGGTGGAGGCAATATAGGCTGGTAATACAATCTTAAAGGGGGGTGAAAGAACAGAGAGACCTGGGGGTTCAGATAAATGAATCCTTGAAGGTGGCAGGACAGGAAGATATACCTGTAAAAAGGGCATATGGGACACTAAGCTTTATAAATAGGGGCATAAGGTACAAGAGTCAGGAGGTTATGATTAACCTGTATAAAACACTGGTTAGGCCTCAGTTAGAATACTGCGCCCAGTTCTGGGCGCTACACTATAGGAAGGATGTTAAGGTATTGGAAAGGATGCAGAGGAGATTTACGAGAATGGTACCAGGAATGAGGGACCTTGATTATGAGGAAAGGCTAGTGAGGCTGGGATTATTCTCATTGAAGCAGAGAAGGTTACGAGAAGACCTAATAGAGGTCTTCAAAATCATGAGGGGATTTGATAGGTTAGAAAGGGAAAAACTGTTTCCACTGGTGAGTGTGTCGGTGACTCGAGGTCACAGAATTAAAATAGTATCTAAAAGAAGCAGAGGGGAGGTGAGAAGAAATGTTTTCGTGCAGCGAGTTGTTTGAATCTTGAACGCGTTGCCTGAAAGGGTGGTGGAGGCCGATTCGATAACAACTTTGAAAAACACGGTGAACGGGTATTTGAGGAGGAAGGGTTTGCAGGGTTATGGGGAAAGGGCTGGTGAGTGGGATTGATGTTACATTGCTCTTTTCAAAGAGGCGGCACAAACTCGATGGGCCGAATGGCCGAATTTTGTGCTGTTATGATACTGGCAGATATAAAAAGGAGTGTAGGAAGAACTTTTGGTGGTGAAAATGGGGCAATGGGGCAAGATGCGGTTGAAGCAAAAGACATCTATGTATATAAGAGGAGACTTGATGTACACATGAGGGAAAGGAAATAGAGGGGTACAGGAGAATTTTGAAATCCTGTTCCAAATTTGATATTTATTAGAATTGGAAAAAAAATCTTGGTATCTTTTAAACTAGCATTAAGATCACAAGAAAGCATGGAACAATTGGATCCCATTAAGCCTGTTTGTTCCACAGACAACAAAGACCTACCTTATTTATGATTAACTCCTAATTTGTATAATTATGCCTGTTCGTGATAAATAATCCAGAAAATTCATTGATCATATATTCATATATTGCTGTGCGCAATTGGCTGCTGTGTTTTGCCCACAAAATACACAACCACTACATGTTACAGTGTATTCTGTGAAGCACTTTGAGACGTCTCGAAGACGTGATAAGGAGCTATATTGAATGCAAGTATTATTATTATGTTCACTACTTAAATCTGTCTTTCATCCTTCCACAGACATTACTCTAACTCAAGCAATGGAGCATATTCCGTTCTTGCAAATCTGTAACTATCCATATATCTTCCAGTGTTGCTCCCAATCAGAGAGTTTGCAATTATTCAGATTTTGTTCTGTAACATTAGTTTGTGGTGAAAAAATTAGAATTTCCACTTGCACATATGTTTTAATTTTAAACCCACATCTTCCAGTTCTGCTCTCGGATGACCTGCTTATTCCCAGCATTACCATTGAAGGGCAGTAAGTTTACCAACTAGGGTGAATAATGTACTTTATTCTTTGAGGAATTAATCTTTCAAGCCTAATTTGACACCACAGACTGAAAATTGGAGATCCGCAGATTCCAGTGTATGAACTTGTATGAACTTAACTGTATGAACTTAACTGTATTTCTTTGCATATTTTCCATAAAAATGTTACAAAACTAACCCAAATTAACCCTTGTGCTGACACAATGTAAATGCACTCACAGACAGGTCACCAATTACAACCTTCAAAGCCCTCCATGGTCTTGCATCCCTTGTACCTCTGCGACCTCCTAACCCCTACCAATCTGCTTGCTCCCTCCGCTCAGCGGGCTCCAGCCTGTTTCACATCCCCCGCCTCAACTGCTCCACTAATGGCTGATGGGGGCCTTCTGCCACTCTACCCCCACCCTCTGGAACTCCATCCCGCAGTCCCTCTGCCTTGCCCCCTCCCTTGCTTCCTTCAAGACCCATCTCAAGACCCTCCTCTTCGACTGTGCTTTCAACCTCCCTGCTTCCCCCCACACCCTGACCCCGACCCCAAACTCAGGTCCAATGTGAAAGGCGCTATACAAATGTAATTTTGTTGTTTTTTTTCCTCAAGTCCTGTAAAAACTCCATGAGTTTCACTAGATTTCATACTTGGAATACAATTTCATGTTGCTCACAATCTTACATAAGGTTTTGAAATCCTTCAAACATAAAGAGAACATAATAAAAGTAACAAACAATAGCAACTAGTACAAATATATCGCTGTATTTGAGCTATCAGGAAGTATTTGTTGTCAATCTTCAGGTCAACAATCTTGTGGCCTAGAGTTAAAATATTTTTACTTCATTTTTTTGAGGCACACCCAGAGCGATAATTGCTGACAAATCATCTTGTTTAAATTGACAAATAAGTGATTTCAGTAAGTAGTTGCACAAGTTCCTCATTTACTGGATATATCAGGATATTGTAAGGTGATGGTGCCCCAAGATATTGCAGAAGTAGCAGCTAGTTATACTTAAAAAGAATGATGCATGTATAAAACCAGCTTGTAATGGAGAATTCCATTCAACAAGTTGAATTAATGTCACGTCACTCACGCAGGGTAGCATCCTGGTAAATATCCTTTCCACCCTCTCCAAGGCCTTGACATCCTTCTAAAGTGTGGAGCCCAGAACTGAACACAGTACTCCAGCTGAGGCCTAACCCGTTTTTTATAAAGGTGCATCATAACCTCCTTAATTTATATTCTATGCCCCTATTTATAAAGCCTAGTATCCCGTATGATTTTTTTAACATCTGACTGTCCTGCCTTCTTCAAAGACTTGCTTATGTTGACCCCTAGGTCTCTCTGTTCCTGCAGCAACCATAAGACTGTACCATCTAGCCAATATTGCCTCTCCTCATTTTTCCTCCCAAAATGCATTACTTCGCAATTTTCTGCATTAAAATTAATTGCCACATGTCTGCTCATTTCACAAGTTTGTCTATGTCTATGGCAGATGTAAGCGGGCGTGACTGCTGCGAGGGTCACAGGCTCGGTTGACGACAATGGGGCGTGAAAAGAAACCCAGAGAGAACAGCTGGGAGCGGATTCAAGGCCAGTGGGTGGGAGGTAATCAGAAGCAGCGGCAATGGGGCAAACCAAGCTGTTCTGGCACGAGCTTTGTGCGGGACCTCGGTGAGTGTCAGAGGTGAGTAGTGGCAGTGGGGCCTCCGGGAACAAGGTTGGCTGGAGCCTGCAGGTAATGGCAAGGCCAAGGTCCCAGGGATCAGGACCAACAGGTAGTGGTAGGTAGCCTGAGGTCTCCGGAATCGAGTAGTGAGTGGCGGCCATTACTGAGTTAAGGCGGTGCTGCCATTTCACAATTTCCCGCTTAAACCCCCATGTGATGTCACTTCCGCCCACCAAGTTTGAATCCCTGGAACGAGGTGTAGTATGGTCTATTAGTATCTCCTTCCCAGAGAGCTGAGAGCCCAGCAGTGTATGGAGGAAAATGAGTGAGGTGGTGCAGAGTGAGAATTCTGTTAAGGAATTTGGTGAGAGTGGGAATTCAGTGCAGAGGGGGAAAGAGGTTAATAACAACAACTTGCACTTATATAGCGCCCTTCTTGATGGGCGGCATCTCAGCTAGGGGGAGGGAGAAGGTGACCCTAGATGCGGTCGAAAAGGAAGGTCTTCAGGTGTGACCTGAAGATGGGGAAGGAGGGGGCGAGGAGAAGGGGTTGAGGGAAGGAGTCCAGTGTTTCGGAGTGTAGTGGCTGAAGGCACGGCTGCCGATGGTGGAACGGACGTTTCAGGGGATATGGAGGAGGGCGTACCTAGTAGAACGGAGGCAGTGGGTACTGCTGTGGGGAGAGAGGAGATTAGAAAGATAGGGGGGTGCCAAGGAATGGAAGGATTTAAACACTAGAGTGAGGATCTTAAAGTCAATCCGCTCTGTGACAGGGAGCCAGTGAAGTTTGGCAAGGACTGGAGTAATCGGGGTACGAAGGTTGGTGCAGGTGAGAATGCAAGGGTCGACTTTTGAATGAGCTGGATTTTGTGAATAGTGGAGGAGGGGAGACCGGCGAGGAGGGCGTCAGAGTAGTACAGCCGAGAGGTGACAAAACCACAGACCAGAGTTTCAGCAGCTTTTTGGGTGAGTATTGTCGGAGACAGACAATGTGGCGAAGGTGGAAGAAAGTGGTGCTGGTCAGGAACCAGATGTTGGGAGGAAGGGTAGCTGGGGATCGAACCTAATGCCTAAGTTGCGCACAGGTTCAGAGAGTTTTAAAAACAAGTGGGGTAGGTTGAGGAGGTCAGAACCGTGGGATAGAAGACATCGGCGGGAGCCAAAGATTATGGCTTCTGTCTTGTTGATGTTTAACTGCAGGAAATTTACACTCCTCCAGCTCCTGATGTCCGACAGGCAAGCTGACAGAACATCAGGGGACTGGGGGTCACAGCTGGAGGTGGAAAAAAAAATTATAAAATATTTAAGTTATATTAAAATAATATAAAACATGTCTGGGAATATGGCAGGGCAGTTCAGACCAGTTGCATGCACAATATGTGCCATGTGGGAACTCCAGAATGCTGTGTGTGCCCTGGACAGACACATGTTTAGGAAGTGCCTCTGGCTGCTCGAGATAGAGCTCAGGGTTTCTGAGCTTGAGGAGAGGCTGGTGTCACTACATAGCATACGGGAGGCTGAAGAGTTCATGGATTGAACGTTTCAGGAGGTAGTCACCCCACAGGTACAAGGGGTTGAGAAGGAGAGTGAGTGGGTGACCACCTGACTTGGTAGGAAGGGGGATGGGCAGTGCAGAAATTCCCTGAGAGTGTGGCACTCACAAACCGGTTTTCTGTACCAAATACCAGTCAGGGTGATGACACCTCTGGGGAGGGGACTCGAAAGCAAATTGATGCACAGGGGAACACGGGGAAGAGTGTCAATGCAATTGTCATTGGGGACAGAATGGTGAAAGAAGTAGACAGGCATTTCTGGAACCAAAGATGTGATTCTCGCATAGTATGTTGTCTTCCTGGTGCCAGGGTTAAAAACATCACAGAACGGGTGCAAAACATTCTACAGGGGGAAGGAGAACATCTAGAAGTCGTGGTCCATGTTGGGATCCATGACATAGGGGATAAAAGCACTGAGATCCTACAGGGAGAGTATCAAAAGCTAGGGAAAAAGCTAAAGAGAAGGACCTCAAAGGTGGTGATCTCTGGATTACTCCCAGTGTGTCGTGCAAGTGAATATCAAAACAGCAGGATCAAACACATGAATGCATGGCTGGAGAAATGGTGCAGAAAGGAGGGCTTCAGCTTCCTGGATCATTGGGACCAGTCCCTGGGAAGGTGGGACTGGTACATGGTGGATGGGTTACACCTAAATAGGGCTGGGAACAATGTCCTCACAGGGAGGTTAACTAGTGCTGTGGGAAAGGGTTTAAACTAATTTTGAGGGGGCCAGGGAATCAGGATGCAGCATTAGAGTGGACAAACAAGTTACATAGAGGGCTGGGAGAGATTAACAGCAATGTAATAAGGAGTAGTCCAGAAAGAGGAGGGATAAGATGGGGCAGAGAAAATTAAGTCTGTCTTGGAGTGCATGTGTGTAAATGCCTGCATGACAAATAAGATTGGTGAGCTGCAGGTTCAAGTTGCCACATGGGGTTATGATGTAGTGGCGATAATGGAAACCTGGCTCAAACAAGGCCAAAAATGGAAGCTGAATATTCCTAGCTGCAATGTATTCAGGAGGGATAGGGAAGGAAAAAAGGGAGGTGGGTGTCAATATTGATTAAAGACACAGTTACGGCCCTGGAAAGAGACGATGTACTAGAGGATCCAAAAGCAGAATCTATTTGGTTAGGAGATGCTACTGGGTTAGATGTACACTATAGACCACCAAATAGTAGGAAGACGATAGATGAGCAAATCTGCAAGCAGATTTCAGAAAGATGCAAACCCAATAGAGTATACATTAGAATATATTAGAACATATTAGAATATACAGCACAGAAACAGGCCATTTGGCCCAACTGGTCTATTCCGGTGTTTATGCGCCATATAAGCCTCCTCCTGCCCTTCCTCAACTAAGTCTTCAAGCATAACCTTCTATTCCCTTCTCCCTCATGTACCTATCTAGCGTTCCCTTAAATACATCTGTGTTATTTGCCTCAACACTCCTTGTGGTAGCATGTTCCACATTTCCACTACTCTCTATGTGAAGAAATTTCTTCTGACTTCCCTATTTGATCTATTTGTGACTATTTTATATTGATGGCCCCTAGTTTTTGAATCCCCCACAAGTTGAAACATCTTCCCCATATCTACCCTATCAAAACCTTTCATCATTTTAAAGACCTAAATCAGGTCACCCCTTACCCTCCTCGTTTCAAGAGTAGTGATAATGGGTGGTTTCAATCCTAACAGAGATTGGCAAAATAACAGTGTAGGATAACTTTCTGGATCAGTATGTTTCCAGCCCATTGAGGCAGTGTCAGATCTAGTCCTGGGGAATCAAGTGGGGCAAGTGGAGTAGGTTTCAGTTGGAGAGCATCTGGACAACAGTGATCACTACATCATTAGGTTTAGAGTACTTATGGAAACGGATAAACAACAACAGCATTACATTTGTATAGCGCCTTTCACGTCGGGAGGACATCCCAAGGCGCTGGATAGACAGAGCTTCAGACCCGAGCTGGGGGTCGGGGTCGGGGAGTATGGAGGGCAGGGGGGGAAGCAGGGAGATGAAAAGCAAGATCAAAGAGGAGGATCTTGAGATGGGCCTTCAAGGAAGCAAGGGAAGTGGAGGGACTGCAGGATGAAGTTCCAGAGGGTGGGGACAGAGTGGCAGAAGGCCCGCCTACCAATCGTGTGGCGAGCGAAGCAGGGACATGAAGCAGGCCAGAGCCCACTGAGCAGAGGGAGCGAGCAGGATGGTAGGGGGTTAGGAGGTCAGAGAGGTAGAGGGGAGCAAGACAATCGAGGGCTTTGAAGGTGAGGACCAGGATCTTGAACTGTATCCTCTGTGTGATGGGAGCCACGGTATTAAAGGGACAGAAATACAGAACTGGTTGTGAGACAGAAAGTAGAGAGTGGTGTTGAACAGTTGTTTCTCTGACTGGAGGGAAGTGTGCAGTCGTGTTCCCCCAGGGGTTGTTATTGAGACCACTGCTGTTTTTGATCTATATAAATGACCTGGACTTGGTATAGGAAGTACAATTTCCAAGTTTGCAGATGATACTAAGCTAGGAAAAGTAGTAAATGGTGATGTGGAAAGTAGCATACTGCAAGAGGACATAGGCAGACTGGAAAATGGGCAGACAAGTGGCATATGAAATTTAATGGGGAGAAATGCAAAATGATGCATTTTGGGAGGAAGCTTGTATGTAGCTTATGTCATCTAGATATACGCTAGATGATACAATATTAAAGGGGGTAAAGGAACAGAGAGACCTGGGGGTTCATATGAGTAAATCTTTGAAGTTGCAGGATAGGTAGGTAAAACTGTTAAAAAAACATACAGGATACTAGGCCTTACAAATAAGGCATAGAGTACAAAGGTCAGGAAGCTCTGATGAATCTTTATAAAACATGGGTTAGGCGTCAGCTTGAGTACAGTGTTCAGCTCTGGGCACCATACTTTAGGAAGGATGTCAAAGCATTGGAGAGGGTGCAAAGAAGATTTACCAGGATGGTACCAGGAATGAGGGACTTCAGTTATGAAGAGAGGATAAAGAAGCTAGGATCATTCTCCTTGAAGCAGAGAAGGTTAAGAGGGGACTTAATACACGTTTTCAAAAGAGGGTAGCTGAGGAAAAATGTTTTCGACAGCGAATTGTTCGGATCTGGAATGCATTGCTTGAAAGGGTAGTCGAAGCCGATTCGATAACAACTTTTAAGAGAGAAGTAGAGGGGATCGACTCAGCTGCCTCTGCCCTTCTGTCTATTATCCCCTCTCCATCACCTCCTCACACTATGACCCCTACCCATCCTTCCTTCCACACCTTCGAACCTATATCCCACTCCTCTCTCACTACCACAATAACACACATGAAACTGACCACTTGCTCCCTCAATCCCATACATACTATTCTCCTTACCTCCCAGCTCCACCTCCTTGCCCCTCTACTCGCAAACATCATAAATCTCTCCCTGTCCACCAGAACTGTTCACACCACTATAAAAATGGCCATCATCACTCCTATCCTTAAAAAACCCTCCCTGGACCCATCCCTGCTCTCAAACTACCACCCCATCTCCAATCTCCCTTTCCTTTCCAAGGTCCTGGAAGGAGTCATTGCTTCCCAGCTTCGCTCCTTCCTCTCCCACCACTCCCTTCACAAACCCTTCCAACCAGGTTTCCGTGCCGCCCATAGCATAGAAATAACTTTGGTCAAAGTGACAAATGACATTCTGTCCATCTGCGACCAGAGCTCCCTCTGCCTCCTCGTCCTCCTTGACCTCTCTGCTGCTTTCGATACCATTGACCACTGTATCCTCCTCCACCACCTCAACCTTCATGGTTCTGTCCTTGAATAGTTCAGATCATACCTCTCGCATTGTCTCCACTTCATCTCCACAAACGGTTTCTGCTCTAGCCCCCGCACCATCTCGTGTGGCGTCCCTCTGGGCTCTGTCCTTGTCCCATCCTCTTTAATATCTATATGCTCCCTCTTGGTGACATCATCCACAGAAATGGGGTCAACTTCCACATGTATATGGATGACACCCAACTCTATCTCTCTGCCTCTACCTTGACTCCAGGACCACTGCTGCCTGACAGAATGTCTTTCAGACATCAAGTCCTGGAATAGAGCTAACTTTCTTCAGTTGAATGTCAAGAAGACCGAGGTTCTCCTGATTGGCTCCCGTCAGCACCTCCATACCTCAGGGGCTGAGAGCGTCACCATCCAAGGATGCACACTCCACCTTACTAAGCCAGTCCAGAACCTTGAGTAGGGAAAGGCATTTGACCCTCGACTGACCCTCAACTATCCTTTCTACTCAACATCCATGCCATGACCCGCTCTGCCTTCCTCCACCTATGCAACATTGCCCAGCTCCGCCACTGTCTCACACCGCAAACTGCTGAATCCCTGATACATGCATTCATAACATCCAGGCTTGATTATGCAAACTCCCTGCTTGTCAGCCTCCCCAACTCCTCCCTCGATAGGCTGCAGATCATCCAGAAATCTGCAGCCCATGGCATCTCCCGCACCAGGTTCCATGACCCTAACCCCCATCCTTGCCCGACTCCACTGGTTCCCCATCACTCAGAGGATACAGTCCAAGATCCTGGTCCTCGCCTTGAAAGCCCGTGGATGGCCTTGCTCCTCCCTACATCTGTGACCTCTTAATCCCCTACCAACCTGCCCACACCTTTCGCTCAGCGGACTCCAGCCTGCTTCACGTCCCCCACCTTCCCTGCCCCGCCATTGGTGGATGAGTCTTCTGCCGTACTGCCCCACCCTCTGGAACTCCATTCTGCAGTCCCTCCACCTCAGCCCCTCTTGCCTCCTTCAAGAACCATCTCAAGACCCTCCTCTTCAAACATGCCTTCAATCACCTTCCTTCCTCCCCTGCCCTCCACCCTCCCTGATCCCGACCCCCAGCTCAGATCCGAAACACTGACTGTCCAGCGCCTTGGGATGTCCTCCCGATGTGAAAGGCGCTATACAAATGGACAAATTTTGTTGTTGTAGATAATTATTTGGGAAGGATAAGTTTGCAGGGCTATAGGGAGAAAGCGGGGGAGTGGGATTGATTTGGATAGCTGTTTTCAAAGGATTTCAAAGGTACAGACAAAATGGACCAAGTGGCTGTACAATTCTATGATTCTATGAATTCTAGTACGGTCTAATAATCATCACTGAAATTACTGTATTTTAGGTTTTGCATTCAACCTATAAATCTTTTTGTAATGGAATGTCTGACTGTAAAGTCTATAAAATAAAAAAACATAGCAGTTTAATTTCATCAATATGCTGTCCATTTTAGTAATCTACAATTGTACTCATGCTTATATTATGATAATAATATCCTTGCATTTGATATAGCACTTTATCATGTCTTCAAGATGTCTCAAAGAGCTTCACAGAATATACTGTAAAGTGAATTGACTATATTTTGTGGGCGAAACGCAGCAGTCAATATTAAGATTACTTCTTATGCAAGAGTAATAGGTTGTAACATGCTGAATGGAAGCACCTCTCTATACTGCTAACCTCAGGAGGTTATCATATCCAAATTAAAAAGATATTTTTTAAAAATCCAAGATAAATATGGTTGTTGAATTAACAAATAGAAAAAAGATTGGGAACTAAGGAATCCTTTGGGGATAGATTTTTGTTACAGATTTATTTTTGAATATTGCTATGAAAGTGAAATATTCATCAATGGAGGTCAACTACAAATGTAGATGGTAGGTGTATCGTTGTAAGAATGACAAATAGACTGTATATTATCAGTTTATTGTTGGATAGTTACGATTTCTAAGACTAGCATACTCTTAAACATTTTTTGTTATGAACTTTTGTACTGAGCTCCGGAGGTTTATAACTTCAGAATTCATGTGGAGATAATTATAATAATAATAATAATCCTTGCATTTAATATAGAGCCTTATCATTTCCTTGAGACGTCTCGAAATGCTTCATAGAATATACTGTGAAGTGAATTGACTGTATATTTTGTGGGCGAAACGCGGCATCCAATTGCACACAGCAGTGTCCCACAAACAATCATGGATTGAGTATTTCCAGTTACTCGACAAAATTTCCATTTGCAGCACTCAGGAGGAGTCCTTGCTAAGGGATAATTTATGAAACACCAGTGCAGACACAGGCTAATAAAATTCAGTGATATGATACAATCTGGAAACTACTCAATTTGTTTGCCTGTCTCTGTCTTTCTTTGGCATTTGTTTTTTTACTCTGATATAATTATGTGCTAGACAAACAATGTAAGGATTCGGTAAAAAATAAACAATATACAGGATTGTACATAAAATAATTGTAAAATCTTCTATTAATCTGCAATAGGAACAATGTTTAGCTAAATGAATGTATTCCAATCACACAGGGCACAGGATATCCCAGTGGTTATTCACCACTGGGATATACTGAATAAGAAGGGAGCACAAAGTGATCTCTTATCTATGCACTTTGCAACATAAAGTATAATGAGTATGCAGATAGGGAGGATCAGAAGCAAATCTTTGTAAGAAGATGAGAAAGTTTACATGGATTATTCATGGAATATTTAATTTTGAATATTCAGTGTTCATTTAGTGACCGTGTAAACCATTACTCGTATTAATTATTTAGCCGCTGTAGCATAATTTAATTAGTATGACTGAACCAATTAATCACTTGAGAAATTTCAAGATAATTCAGTTTAAACTCTAATTGCTTATTTACTATCCTGTCAGTTGGAATAAATATGTCAGCTTTGAAAATATTTGAGTGATGATTCTTACATTTAATAATCCCTCAAAAAAATAATATATTGGTCATTTCAATCCACGACTGTTTGTGGGACACTGCTGTGCTGTGTTGTGCTGGCCTGCAGCATTTCGCCCACAACTATACAGTCAATTCACTTTACAGTCTATTCTGTGAAGCGCTTTAAGACGTCTAGAAGATGTGAAAAGTGCTATATCAAATGCAAGGATTATTATTATTATTTAAATGAAAGGCATAAATATTTGGCTAACATGATACTAGACTCTAAATTATGTTATATGACATGAAAATATACTTCAGTGGTTTCAATATCTTAACCTTGTTTAGGAATTTACTGGTATAAAACTAGATTTACTGTAATTCAAAGATGAAAAGTATATGTACTAAATAAAGCTAATATATACCTTATTCATTGAAGCCCTGGAGCTTCTCCTTCAACAATAAAAATTTAGAACAGGGAAATATGAATCTTACTCTAAATGTAAAGTTGTGCTTTTCAGATCACCCATTGTAAAACTAAAATACACTTGGTCCAATGAAAAAATTAAAATACCAGATCAAATTAAAAACTGTATTTTAATACTCAAACCAGGAACTGGGACCAGTGAACAAATTCACTGGTCCCAGTGAGAAAGCTAAATAGCATCAATGGAAAGTATAAGATCACAATATTGTTTCAGATCAAGAAGGTTATATCAGCCCATCTGAATATATTTGATGCATTCCAAACTCTCCCGGAAAACAAAGACGGAACATGCTCAAAATAGTTTGAGTTAGGGGGAAGTTCCTTATGTGCTTCTTCATATTTTTAAGAATAATATGAATTATACTAGTGAAACCAAGCCATGTGAGAAGAGGCTTAGACAGATTAAGTAGGTCTATAATGCCTGAAAAATACACCGTCACTACATGTTACAATAAATGGGGAGACGAGAAGAAATTGTTTTACCAGAGAGTTGTTACGATCTGGAATGCACTGCCTGAAAGGGTGGTGGAAGCAGATTAGATAATAGCTTTCAAAAGGGAATTGGATAGATACTTGAAAAGGAAAAAAATTGTAGGGCTATGGGGAAAGAGTAGGGGAGATGGACTAGTTGGATAGCTCTTTCAAAGAGCCAGCACAGGGACGGTGGGCCGAATGGCCTCCTTTTGTGCTGTAAAATTCTATGATTCTAAAGTGCTTTGAGACATGACCTGACATTAATGGCCCTACATCAAATGTAAGGATTATTATAATCGAATTATAAATGTATTTAAATGTGGAAAGATACAGGAAATATGTGCATAAAATGGATGAATATCTATTGGCAAAGTGGGGAAGAAAGATTGGATTCAATCATTGGCTATTCACTGAAAGTATTCGCTTGATGAAAGGCTGTTGTCAAGGAGACTAATTAAATAGTGGGTTGCTTTTCAAAAACAATTGATTTAAAGTCAAACTTTTTACATTTAGCCTTTATAACAAATGAGAAGGTAACATTTGGAATACTCAATTGCTGGATGCTGGAGTTACAGAAGATTCAGAGTGGAAATGTCTGTAACTTAAGTTTTGAAGAAAAGTTAACTTCACAATATGTGGAATCAATTGAAAAATACTTTGTTAATTCTCCTGGAAATAGAAGCCTGCCTAAAGACTCCTCTTTGCACTTTCCATCACGTCCTCTTATCATCTCCCATCTTGGGCTCCTATCCAGGCTCCGTAAACCAGTTTAAGATATTCTGCTGTGACTAGCACTATAAAAGTTTAAATTGTTGTTGTGTCACAGAATCTTTAAGCTTCACGTGAAGCTTTATTTTGTTCCCACCGCCGCTTGGCTACGTACGTGCTCTGTAACACACGATGCTACAGCACCACTTTGATTCGACAGTCACCAGGTGTAACTGCAGCGCAAAACTGAAATATATTTTAAGTCATAACTCATAAACAATGGGAGATACCCATGTCATTTCTGGGTGCAAGACCTTTCTGATGAGGTATAAATCATGTCTCTAGATCAAGCAGTTATTGAGATCCTTCTTGAAGCGCACACAGACCGACTAACAATGTCGTTATTTTATAAGTATAGATTATCAGCAATGCATAATTGACTCATTGGTAATAATATAATCGCTATATTCAACTTCAATACTTTTGTGCCAGTAGCATGTATTAAGCTTGTAAAGAAGTAAGTTTATTCACATTAAGGAGATATGGCCATTGTTTGCTGAAAGGTTCATTTGTATTTAATAGGTCCTAATATTCATCTAAAATATTATACAATGTGAAGCTGCTAACAACAACAACAACAACAAGATTTCATTTATAGAGCGTCTTTCACGTCGGGAGGATGTCCCAAGGCCCTGGACAGTTGAGTCAGGACCCGAGCAGGGGGGGATATGGTTAGGGTGAGGGGAGGGAAGGGAGGGAGCGAGGAGGGGGTAGAGAGTCGAGAGGGGAGCTGAAGGCACAGTCAAAGAGAAAGGTCTTGAGACCGGCCTTGAAGGAGGAAAGGGAGGAAGCGGCAAAGGCACTGGGGGATGGAGTTCCAGAGCCTCGGGACTGAGAGGCTGAAGGCCCGGCCACCGATGGTAGGGCGGTTGGGGCGGGGGATGTTGAGCAGACCGGAGCCAGAGGAACAGCGGGTACGGGCAGGTAAGTAGGGGGATAGTAGGTCGGAGAGGTAGGACGGAGCAAGGCCGTGAATGGCCTTGTAGGTGAGGATGAGGATCTTGAATTCGAACATTTGGGTTAACTGTGCAGGGACATTCCTTCTATTGATATACCATCTTTCTCAATTCAAATACAGGCAAAATGCAGCATTTGAACTTTAATAATCCTAATAATAATAATCCTTGCATTTAATACGGCGCTTTTCACGTCTTCTAGACATCTCAAAACGCTTCACAGAATATGCTGTAAAATGAATTGACTGTATAATTGTGGGCGATACTACCAGATGTGACATCAGTTAATATTTTCACTTCGATTTATTGACACATTTGAGCAATTCACACAGAATACAAAATACCACAAAAATAAGTGTAATAAGCCTTTAGCTTGTGAATTGCCTTGTGTGAGAAATACTTAACATGTCTCTGAGAGCCATTGTGGAGTCCTGTAGCTCAGTGGTTACAGCACTCGCCTCTCAAATGAAAGACCTGGGTTCAATTCCTGGCAGGGTGAAACCTTGGCCAAGTTTCCTTACTCCACACGCCGAATAATAATCCCTCAAGAAAAAAAACAATAATAAATTGGTCACTTCAATCCACGACTGTTAATTTAATCCATGACTGTTTGAGGGACACTGCTGTGCGCAATTGGCTGCCACGTTTCGCCCACAAATATACAGTTAATTCACTTTACAGTATATTCTATGAAGCGCTTTGAGACGTCTAGAAGATGTGATAAGGCGCTATATCAAATGCAAGGATTATTATATTATATTTTACAATTGTAAAATAATATATAATATACTATTGGAAGGAGAGTTGAAGTAGCAAGAAACCAGAAGCTCACTTCAACTCTGAGCTTCCAGTGTCTCGCCACTTCAACTCGCCTTCCCACTCTGACCTCTCAATCCATAGTCTCGTACGCTATTCCAATGAACCACAGCCCAAGCTCAAGGAACAGCAGCTCGTCTATCTGCTGTTACAGCCCTCTGGCCTCAATATTGATTTCAATAATTTCAGACCATAACAGCTCACCTTCCCCCTCCCCCTCTTCTGTGACCATTACCACATCACCTGGGTCCCAGAAGCGCCTCTCTCCTTCTGGTCTGCCTGTTTTGTTGCAATTCTCCATCCCCCGCCCCCACCACCCTTTTTTGCATTATTAACATCTCTTTTTGTTGCAACCCCCCCCCCTCTTTGTTTTGCATTGCAGAGGACAATGGGTTGAATGAGGAGATACGTGAACAATGCACATCACAACTAATGACATAAAAATGCTGCTAACATCCAGTATGATAACAGGAATTTTCTGTGCAACTCATAGGATATTACAACAACAGCCAATTATATTTGTATTGTGCCTTTCATATCAGGAGGACATCCCAAGGCGCTCAACAGTCAGGGATCCGCATCTGAGCTGGTGGTTGGGATCAGGAGGGGTGGACGGAGAGTAGGGGTAGGAGGTCACCAAAGGCATGGTCAAAAAGGAGGGTCTTGAGATAGGTCTTGAAGGAGGCAAGGGATGAAGCTGAGAGACTCTGGAATGGAATTCCAGAAGGTGGGGTCAGAGAGGCAGAAGGCCCGCCCGCCAATGGGGATATGATGCAGACAGGAGCCCACTGAGCAGAGGGAGCGGACTGGTTGGTAAGGGGTTAAGAGGTCGCAGAGGCAGAGAGGAACAAGGCCGTGGAGGGCTTTCAAGGTGAGGATCAGGATCTTGAACTGTATCCTCTGAGTGATGGGGAGCCAGTGGAGCCGGGCGAGAATGGGGGTGATAGGATCGTGGAACCTGGTGAGGGAGAGGAAACGGGGTGCAGAGTTCTGGATGACCTGCAGCCTGTGGAGGCAGAAGTTGGGGAGGCTGACAAGCAAGGAGTTTGCATCGTCGAGCTCGGATGTGATGAATCGAGTTTGCATGGATGAGGGTCTCGGCGGCCTGCGGTGAGAGACAGTGGCAGAGCCGGGCAATGTTGCGAAGGTGGGAAAAGGCAGAGCGGGTCATGGCATAGATGTGGAGGCTGAAGGACAGTTGAGGGTCGAACAGGACATCGAGGTTGCATAATGGCTCTGTAAAGCGTAGAGTGCATCCATGAAGGATGATGCTGTCAGTGCCCGAGGTATGGTAGAGCTGATGGGAACTAAGCAGGAGGACCTCGGTCTTGTTAACATTCTACTGGAGGAAGTTTGCTCTCATTCAGGATGTCTAACAGGCAGTCTGTGAGCAAAGAAACGGATCATTTAGCCCAGCAGGTCTGCATTATTGTCCCAGTGTCCTGACTCAGGAACAGGAGGAGGCCATACAACCAATCAAGCCTGTTCCTGAGATCATGGCTTATCCATTTACCTGCTTTATCCTGTGGAATCCTGTAGTTGAGTGGTTAGAGCACTCGCCTCGCAAGTGAAAAAACCCTGAGTTTGATCCCCAGGCAGGGCGAAACATTGGGCAAGTTTCCTTGATCCACATGTCTCTGTTTACCTAGCAGTAAGTAGGAACCCAGTTGTTAGTCAATTGACAGATCTCTTTTCCAGGATTAATAATTCCTTAAAAAAAATTTGATCGTTCAATCCACGACTGTTTGTGGGACACTACTGTACGCAATTGGCTGCTGTGTTTCGCCCACAAAATATGCAGTCAATTCACTTTACTATTCTGTGAAGCGCTTTGAGACATCTTGAAGATGTGATAAGGCGCTACATCAAATGTAAGGATTATTATTATTATCTATACATGAGCCATCTAATCCCACTTCTCCGCTCAATTCCATGCCTTAAGTATTCCTCTTTTACAAACATCTATCTAATTCCTTTTAAAATAATTTATTGACTCTGCTTCAACAATTTGTGCCATTTAATTCTACATCTAACCACTCCCTGTGCAAATAATTTTTTTCTGACCTTCTCAGATGTGGGTTTGTAATATTGTACACCAGTGACATCATAGATTGGAGTAGTTGGTAATGGGCACATTCCATTCAAATCAGTGCTGAAGCACAGCAGGGAAGATGTACACAAAATATTTGTTCCCAAACTGCTTTTATACAGCTGTTATAAAGTACAAATCATTAATAATAATACTTACATTTGATATAGCACTTATCGCGTTTTCGAGACATCTCAAAGCGCTTCACAAAATATACTGTAATGTGAATTGATTGTATATTTTGTGGGTGAAACGTGGCAGCCAGCAGTGTCCCACAAACAGTCGTGGATTGAGTGACCAAATTATAATTATTATTAGTTTCTAATTTTTTCTTTAAGGGATTATTACCTCGGAAAAGCAATCCACCAATTGGCTAACAAGCTGGTTTCTACTTACTGCTGGGTAAACAGAGGTGTGTGGAGTAAGGATACCTGCTCAATGTTTTGCCTGCCAGGAATCGAACCCAGGCCTCTCACTTGCTAGGCCAGTGCTCTATCCATTGAGCTACAGGACACAAAGACGGAAGGACTCTATATAAATACATCACTCCCACCCTCGCTCACCTCCACTGGCTCCCCATTCCCCAGAGGATCGAATTCAAAATCCTTATCCTCACCTACAAGGCCATTCACAGCCTTGCACCCTCCTACCTCTCCGACCTACTAGGGAGTCCTGTAGCTCAGTGGTTAGAGCACTCGCTTTGCAAGTGAGAGACCTGAGTTCAATTCCAGGCAGAGAGCGAAACCTTGGGCAAGTTTCCTTACTCCACACGCCTAATAATAATCCCTCCAAAAACCCAAAACAATAATAAATTGGTCATTTTCAATCTACGACTGTTTGTGGGACATTGCTGTGCGCAATTGGCTGCCGCGTTCGCCCACAAATATACAGTCAATTCACTTTACAGTGTGTTCTGTGAAGCGCTTTGGGACATCCTCCCGACGTGAAAAGCGCTATATCAAATGCAAGGATTATTATTATTATTATTATTACTATTCCCCTACTTATCTGCCCGTACCCTCCGTTCCTCTGGCTCTGGTCTGCTCCACATCCCCCGCCCTAACCGCCCTACCATCGGTGGCCGGGCTTTCAGCCTCTCAGCCCCTAGGCTCTGGAACTCCATCCCCCAGTGCCTTCGCCGCTTCCTCCCTTTCCTCCTTCAAGGCCGGTCTCGAGACCTTTCTCTTTGATCGTGCCTTCAGCTCCCCTCTCGACTCTCTACGCCCTCCTCGCTCCCTCCCTTCCCTCCCCTCACCCTGATCATTTCCCCCCTGCTCAGGTCCCAACCCAACTGTTCAGCTCTTTGGGACGTCTTCCCGACGTGAAAGGTGCTCTATAAATGCAATCTTGCTGTTGTTGTTGTTGTTGTAATTGTTGTTGTTGTATGTGCTTGTCCTGCATACATTGCATGATGCTTTTTAAGAATGTACAATTATCCTCAACCAATTTGGCCTTGAGTAAATTCTCCTAGTCTATGTCAGTGCCACGAGGACTGGGATAAAATAAATAAATGACAAACACTGAAATAACATTGAGAGTGTTGCAGCTATTCTATAATAGTAAAATAGGAAATAACAGAGTGTATTCATTCAGAAATCATGAGAGCAGATGTCTGTATAGTCCCCTAGAAGATTGGAATGGCAGATGTGGAAGAAAGTTATGAATAATTCACCTTGAGTGCACAAAGATCAAGTTTCATTGCAAATTTGTAAAGGAACTGAGAATTCCTTACAGACCAGTCCATAAAGAATATTAGCACAAAAGAACATAGTGATAAAATTCTAAAACTGTTAAAAAATCACAGCAAAACCCAAGTCATGAAGTCACCACAAAGGTCTTCATTTCATTACAAATGTGATCTTTCTTTAACCCTTGAGAACATTTGGAAGTAATGTGCTGCTTCCACATTGAACATTTAAAAAAAAGTAATAAGATTACTAAAATATTTTGTGAAAACAATTCAATTCTGAATTCTATTCAGTAATATTCATATCTTATCAGGAACAGTAATGAAGCAGAGTGTAAGGAAAGAGTTAAAATAAAATAACTATGTGGGACATAATTCTGTGGGAAAGAACTGATCTATACTGTTTCCTTGTTTTTCAGTCCCCATCCCACTGTTTGTGGCCTCTGAAAAGGAGACTAAAAGGAACATCATGCAAGAGGTCCTAGAAAGAAGATGAACTGTCCTTGGATCTGCAAAAAGGAACGTAATCTTGAAATTGGTTGTGATTGGTTGTCGAACAAAGAAATTTGAGTTGGAATACTGCAGGTTAAAATTGAGGCTGACTATAAGTATGAGCTGCTGACACAAGGCAACAAGAGAATGTCTTACTAGCTAGCGCAAAAGGACTTCAGAAGCTCTCCCAGAGAAAGGGTAACTAATTAAATATCTAATTTGCTACTTTGTCACGCTTTCTCTGGTAGATACTAACCCGTAAGCAAGTCAAATTGCTAAGATCCAATAATTGCATCAAATCACAGTACAAGAGTCACTGGAATTTTCCTTTTTCAAACAAGCTGTATTCTACCCAAAGAATAGCTGTTTTAGAAAGTAAAGTACTTCAAATGGCATTATCATGAAGATCAGAAACGGCAAAGTCAGAAAGTGTCTTGGATGAAAAAAGACTGAATAAATCAGTTCTTCACATTTCTATCTCAAGTCTAAAGAGATTCTCTTGGATAAAGGCTGAAAGGTCTGCAGAGAATTTTTACAAGATTCAATGAAACCTACATGATCTGACTGTGAATAGTTATAAATGTCAATGCAGAGGAGCTCCAAATATTTAAGCACCTTACTAGAAAACTTTAATAAATCATAATATGTCATCTAAAAAAAAGCAACTGCTATTTTGGGGAAAGTAAATTGAAATCTACAATATTCTTCTTATAAAAAAAATGTGAGATGTAAAAATGTGGTATGTGATGTGCTAATTTTCACAGGTAATGATTATCATACTACTGCCCATAATTATCACATCATATGTCACATTGCTCCCCCCATATATTTTTGTATTGTACATAAATAAACCAACATGTATTCTTTCTGCAGTAATTAAGAACACACTGAATCTTTGATACAGAGAGATGTTTTCTACAATATAATCTGCTATGATTGTTTAATCATCTTTCTGAAATTTCTCATATTATTCATTAAACTTTTGTGGAATTTATAATAATAATCTTTACACTTGACTCAAGCGTAATAGGGCAGAACAATAAAACAAACAATCCAAATAGTTGTGGGTTTATGATTCCTAAATATTGCTATCAACTTACCAATGTTGCAGATATTAAAGCATAACCATCATCTTTTATAGAATAAATAATAATACTTACATTTAGGCGCCTTTCACACCAGGAGGATGTTACAAAGTATTTCACAGGATATTCAGTAAAGTTTATTGACTGAGTGTTTTGAATTGATGAACACATGTATAGAATGGGAGAATGGCATGTCTACCAGAGTTTTATTATTGGTTATTATAATAACTAAATTCTTATGACTATTTTCTTGTTAAGCTCAGTTTATTTGAGCCTTGTATTCTGCTGCAATAAGTTTATTTTCAAAGAGGGAAAGCAGAAAACAGCTGTGATTTTTTTCCAGATTCCTGTTCGTTTGGGATTGTAATTCATCATCTTTTATTTTGATAAGACAGGCTGAAATACTCTGCTTTAAAATGGATTCTCCAAAAACTGCCACTAAATAAATTGCTTCAGCTTCATTGCTTCACAGATTGCAAACTCAGTACCTAATAAAAGAGTTTATTTAGAGAAAAATAAATTAGATTTAGAATTCGTAAACAAATATAAATTAAAGAAAAGCTGCCAGAGAAATATATTCTTTATGCCATTTTAGAGTGTTTTTTTCTTTGGGCTATAATAATAATTCTTGCATTTGATATAGCTCCTTATCACGTCTTCGAGACGTCTCAAAGCGCTTCACAGAATATACCGTAAAGTGAATTGACTGTCTATTTTGTTAGCAAAAAAAGGCAGCCAATTGCACACAGCAGTGTCCCACAAACAGTCCCGGATTGAGTAACCAATCTATTATTTTTTTAAGGAATTATTACCACCAGAAAAATGATCTGCCAGTCGACTAACAACCGGGTTCCTACTTACTGCTAGGTCAACAGAGGGGTGCGGAACAATGAAACTTGCTCAAAGTTTCACCCTGCCGGGAATCAAACCCAGGTCTCTGGCTTGTGAGGCGAGTGCTCTAACCTGTAGCTCAGTGGTTAGAACACTCACCTCACAAGCGAGATACCTGGGATCGATTCCCAGCAGAGTGAAACCTTGGGCAAGTTTCCTTACTCCACACGCCTGATAATAAACCCTCAAGAAAAAAAAATTGGTCACTTCGATCCACTATTGTTTGTGGGAAACTGCTGTGGGCAAATGGCTGCTGCGTTTCGTCCACAAATATACCATCAATTCACTTTACAGTATACTCTGTGAAGTGCTTTGAGAAGTCTAGAAGGATTATTATTATTATATTATTAACTACTGAGCTACAGGACTCCATTATAGACACAATAGCTCCACTGAGTTATAGACTTGAACTGAATAAGAATTGGGTTGAAATTGACTAAATTAGTCCTTATCATGCTTAAGGACCTAACTGTAATGAGAACGGACCTGTTATTTCATACTAGTGATTATAATCCAGATTCCAAAGGATAACAGAAGTCGACAAAAGATCAAAAGGTGAAGTGGTTCAGGTGAAAACACTATTTGGCCACCTGATCTCATCCTTCCAAAATATCCAACTGTCTGTTCAATGTAGCATCAGTATCAGTAAGCAGCATCAGTTTCTTAAATAAATCCATTTATTCCGCCCTGAAACTCTGGAACACTCTTCCTCTCTCTCCCTTCCTCCATCTTGCCCCTTTCTTCCCCATCTTAGATTGAGGCTGAAGACCTTCCTCTTCAACTGCGCCTACAGTCGCCTCCCTCCTCCCCCCTTCCCCTGCCTGGGCTTTATGCTCCACCACTGTCGAGCGCTCTGGGATGCTATCCCGCATGAGGGGCATTATATAAATGCAAGTTTGCTGTTGTTGTAAATCACAAAGCTGTTGCGTTTTATGTTAGCATCTCAGCCATGAATAAAACATATTTGAATAAGCTCCACTTCACCAAATAGAATTATCTCAGGGCAATATTTTGTAGGCTGTCAGTAATAAGTAGTAGTTTTATCTAAATCACAGTATGTTAACTGAAGACAAAGTTTGAATAGGAGGCGAAATATCACACCGCTGGTTAACAGTTAATCATGAATGAGTAAACGAGGGATTAAATGTGATTTAACAGTTTCAGTTCAAAACAATAACTATTCTAATATTGCTCTAAAATCGTGATAAAATATAGCACCTTACTCTTATTGTACGTTAATACATTTTAAAAGCTTGACAGTAAAGCCTTAAGCAGTTTAAAACTGAAACGATTCTTTCATCTGTAACATTCAACCTACCATGTTGTGATTGTTTCTTTTGTAACAGCAACAACAAAATTACATTTGTATAGCGCCTTTCACATCAGGAGGATGTCCTAGACAGAGTGGGGCGAGCTCAGCGGGTGAAGTAAAGGAGGGGGGACAGAGTGGGAGAGCGGGGGACAGAGTGGGGGAGCGGGAGACAGAGCGGGGGAGGGGGGACAGAGCAGAGCAGGGTAGGGTGACAGAGAGGGGGAAAGGGTCAGAGAGGGGGAGGGGGGATAGAGAAGAGGAAGGGGTCAGAGAGGGGGAGGGGGGACAGAACGGGGGAGGGGGGACAGAACGGGGGAGGGGGGACAGAGAAGGGAGGGGGAACAGAGAGTGGGAGGGGGGACAGGAGGTGGGGGAGGGGGGACAGGAGGTGAGGGACAGAGAGGGGGGGGGACAGACAGAGAGCGGGAGGACACGCTCTCCCCCCTCTCTTTCACGTGGCCCCCGGACCCTTCTCAAATAAGGAATCTGGCCCCTGGTTGGACCAAGCAGTGCAGAATGCCAAGTGTAACTATTTGGTTTTTTTTCCAGCTCAAGGAATTGACAGTATAAACCTGTTTTGTAGATGCACAGCTTCACTTCCAGCAATATGAATACTATACAATATTCTCTAACTTATTCCAGCACTGGTTTTATCAACTGTAGATCTTTCACACTGTTTTGAAATACCCTACTATGTGAAAGCCTCTACTAATGTACTGTAAGTTATACTGTACTGTACTGTAAGTACTGTAATGTACTGTAAGTTACTGTAATGTAATGTAAGTTATACACATAATTTAATTGTATTGCATATTTCATTAGAGATAGTAAAATAACAACAGCAACTTGCATTTATATAGTGCCCATCACGTGGGGTAACGTTTCAGGGTGCTTAAATAGTTCAGTATAGAAAAATAACTTTCTATAAATAGTTTGAATCATTCTCACTACTTGATATTTAAAATTACTTTTCATGAAAAACCTTAGCAAAGTCAAAGTCAATGTCTTTCTTTTCTGAATGTGTTTTGTTCATGTTATCCTTTTCACTAGTTCAGTGACATTTGCTCAAATGGATTTGCCATCAGTTTCTTCTCCTTCCTTAGAGGACAGTACCTCTCCTCCCTTCTCTGCATTTATTCTAATCATACTAACATTTCAATAAACTAAAAATGTAATACACCCCAAACCCACTCTCAATTTATCCGAAGTGAATCAAAACTCTCCTGTTTGATAAGCCCATTTAATTTACAGCCATTATTAAGAAAAATAAGCTTGAATCGGACAAAAAACTGTTCTGCTCTGATATCTGCTCCAATGTCATTTAACTTATACCATTCTTAAATAAAAATAATGCTTTAATCACATGTTAAACACTATAATATCTCTACACTCTTCTGAGTGACAAGCGACAGGGTTGACCAGACTGCAGAGTGGATACAGGACACAGGTCAAACATCTCTGTTCCCACAGGCAGCTGTATGTTTAGCCTTTTCACTGCTTGCCAGTATCATCACAAAACAAAGCTTTGGGATGATCAATTTTTAGGTCACTGTTGTTCTAACAAACACATACCTATGGGCTGCCTCACTTCATACTCTGCATTTTAAGCATCCAGCGTTTTTTAACTGTGCTGTCAGAAAGCAAGCAGGCACATTACCTGGACACTTTTGTGTTCATTGGTTATTCAGGCAGGGAGAATGTCAGGAACTTTTACAGTATTTCTTTTATTCTCTTTAGTGATCTGGGAATACTCCTGGCTTTGGAAAGAAAATAGAAGTCCCATAATAAACCTAGGTACTGAGTAGATATGAAAACAAAGGGATCAAGGCCAACCAAAGGCATAGAATGAATAAAGTCCATGTTAATGATATCAGACAAAAGGATAGTTACACTAAGGGAGCTAAGTAATTATCAGGATACAATAATTTCTCATGTTGAATTAGCCCAGCATGTAGATCTCTAATTACAGTCAACACAAGAAAAGCAAATCACTTAAAGTTAACCCAGCACAAAAGTTAACATACATGCATGCCTACAACTGATAGACAAATTTAATAGAATGATTATACAACTGACAAAAACAATTACAATTTACATTTATATAGCATCTTGCATGCCAAGAGGAGATACAAATAATCATGATACTAATTCATACAGAGGTATCTAAGCCTGTTCAGGCAGGACACTATCAAAGGCATTACAATTCTCGACCTATTAACTATTTTGATAATGATGGAAATTTCAGTCTGCTTGCTTACCGGTAAGATTTGTTTCTACTGAGAAACTTAGGTGAAGGGCCAAGGATCATGGTGTAGATCACCTAGGCTAAACTGAGTGAGGGAAGTAGTTATTGTGAAGCCATACTTGGCTTTTACAAACTCGTAGATTTTAGCAATAAGGGAGGTCTGAGGGAGGTAAGGAATGAAGGTATGTGATCTAATGTAAGTTAATGAAGGCAGAGTGGAATCTTCCAGATAACTAAAATTACAAATCACCATAATAATAATGCAACCTTTTCAAAATTGGATAGCAACCTCATTATTTAAGATAGAAAAAAACCTTTGGCAAGTTAAATTTGTGAGCCCAATTTTTTTTAAAAACACAATAATGAGTTCACTAGGCATTAGCACAACCAGCATATCTGAAACCCTTATCTAGCTGGGGACCTTTCAGAGATTATATAATAAAATAACAATAATGCTTGTATTTGATATAGCGCCTTATCACGTCTGAGATCAGAACCACTGCTATTTCCACCATTACTTCTCCCAGTAACCTAGGATTGTGGAGTCCTGTAGCTCTAACGAGCACTCGCTTTGCAAGTGAGAGACCCGAGTTCAATTCCAGACAGGGCGAAACCTTGGGCAAGTTTCCTTACTCCACATGCCTAATAATAATCCCTCCAAAAAACAAAAGCAATAATAAATTGGTCATTTTCAATCCACGACTGTTTGTGGGACATTGCTGTGCACAATTGGCTGCCGCGTTCGCGCACAAATATACAGTCAATTTACCTTACAGTATATTCTGTGAAGCTCTTTGGGACATCTAGAAGACGTGAAAAGCGCTATATCAAATGCAAGGATTATTATTATTATTATATAGGATGCATCCCGTTCGGAACGGGTGACTTATCTACCTTGAGCACCGTCAGGCTTTTTAGTAGCTACTCTGTTTATTCTTATCCTATTCAATTTCTCTACCCTCTGCTCCGATACTGTGGCATCAGCTGCATCCTCTCCTCTTATGAAGACAGACGCAAAGTAATCATTCAGTACATCAGCCATGCCATCTGCCTTCACAAGAAGATTTCCTCTTCGGTTCCTAATTGGCCCCACCCTACCATTGACTAAGCTTTTATTCCTTATATGATTATAAAATACCTTAGGATTCCCTTTTATGTTACCCGCTAACCTTTTCTCATACTATCTATTTTCTTTTTCAGTTCACCTCTGTATTTTCTATATTCTGTTTGATTATCTTCTGAATGTTGAATCGGACATTTATCGGAAGCATTCTTTTTCTGTTTTATTTAGATCCCAATTTCCTTAGTCATCCAGGGAGGTTTGGATGTCCAACTTTCCCCTTTGTGGGAATATATTTGTTCTGTCCCCGAATTATATCCTCCTTGAAGGCTTCCCATTGCTCGTTAGCTGTTTTACCTGTCAATCTTTTTTTCCAGTCCATCTTGACCATGTCCTGTGAAACGCTTGATGTCTTAAAGTGCTTCACAGAATATACTGTAAAGTGAATTGACTATATATTTTGGGGGCAAAACACAGCAGCCAATTGTTCACAGCAGTGTCCCACAAACGTCGTGGATTGAGTGACCAATATTTTTTTTAGGAATTATTACACCTGGAAAAGTGATCCACCAATCGACTAATAACGGGTTACTACAGGTAAACAGTAAGGAAACTTGCCCAACATTTCGTCCCCAGGGAATCGAACCCAGGTCTCTTGCTTGCGAGGCAAATGCTCTAACCACTGAGCTTCAAGACTCAGATTAAGTTTGGTTGTCATCATAACTGGTAAACTTTATGTCACACACATGAAACAATTTAATCTGTTTCACTGTTTTGGAAATCTATGACCTGATGACCCCTGACTCACTGTAAATTTCTAATAGAGAAGTGAATCCTATTGATCTATCAAAGTTACTGAACTAAACGTACAATGTTGTTCTTCAATACCTATCAAGGAAGAGACTTATTTTGTCAGTGACACATCTCAGTTACTTCCTGTTGAAAAGTGTTGGTCATGACTGGGCAGATCCATATCTTCCTTACATTCATTCAGGATGAAAATGTAAGAAAGTCAGGTGTTACTGCTGTTGAAAATGTCCTTGGTCCTTCTCCCAATGTGGATATCATTGCCCTTTATTAATTTGCACTTTTGAAGTGTTTATGCAGGTAACAGAGGCATTTCTTTCACCCCTAACGTAGAGTGTATTTAACATAAGAAAGAAAGACCTAGCTCACTGCATGGATCAGTGCTGGGCCACTTCAAAAGTAATGAATTTTATGCTTTCAGTTCTTTTATACTAATTTTGTCTTCGACAATTTCACTGTTTTGCAAATCTACAACCTGATTTCCTTCAGGTACATTTCTTTTTTTATTAAAGCAATGTTATTAAACCACCACATAAGTAAAACAATATGCTGGATGTATGAATCTAGCCTGCACATATCCTTTAACTCTGCTACTACCTCTCTGCTATTAATTATGACTCAGTTAATTGTTTCAAAAAAACAAGATGAGACTTCTCAACAGTTGGATGAGTGTGTGCCTGTGGCACTGTGTGTTAAGGCTGCTGAGAAATTGGGAAGTATGACTAAAAGTCCCTGATAATGAAAGCTTTACTTTCTGTCCCTTTGTTGCCCTTAAACCCATGGCTGCAAACCCATGCAAAATGTAAGCGCTCTGAGATGCTACCCTGCATGGAGGGCGCTATGTAAGTGCAAGTTATTATTGTTGTAAATGTACTTATTGAATCGAATCAAGTCTCATTAATAGCACCTTTGTGCTGACTGTACAGTATTTCCCTTTGGAAATTGAGTAATTAAATGCTTTGCTAAAGTTCCCAAAGATGACCAAAACTTCCATAGGTGCTGCAAATAATATCGGTTAATATTAACATGAAGCGATCCTCTGCTGCTAGGAGGATCACTTCATTTTAATATTAACCAAAGCGATCCTCCTAGCAGGAGGGAGGAGGAAGCAGAGAGGGGCAAGTGAAGGAATGCTGCACACATGTAATGACTAAAATGCCCAAGGCTCAATGTCTACAGCAGCAACAATTTGGATTTAATATATTGCTTTCATGTTAAAGAGCATCTGAAAAATGGCAGAATGAGATTAATTAGTGAATGTTGTTATGCAAGTAAACATGGCAGTTACTTTGCACCAGTGATGCCCTACAATCAATGAGATAAATAGCATGTGATAAATAACTGTGAGAAATGTTTTTTTCACTAGCAGCAGAAGATCGCTTCATGTTCACTTAAATCATAAGACAGACAAATTCAAAAAGGAGATAAAATAAAAATATAAATAATACCAGCATCTGATACAGTCCTAACATCTCGTATGCCTAAAGCATTTAACAAAAATAAATTATGCTGTAGTGGATATTGTTGTGTAGTTAAATATGATATCCATTTTGGGACGCTCTCCCAGCAATCACAATCACTAAACCTACAGTAAATCCTGTGAAACAGTGTCCCATAAACAGTCATGGATTGATGACCAAATTTTTTTAAAGGGATTATTACCACCGGAAAGCGATCCTGCAATCGACTAACAACTGGGTTCCTACTTACTGCTAGATAAACAGAGGCATGTGGAGTAAGGAAATTTGCCTAAAGTTTCCACCTGCCTGGGAATTGAACCTAGGTGCTCTCGCTTGCAAGGTGAGTGCGCTAACCATACTCTACGGGACTCCACAATGCAAGGATGCATTATTATTTATTATAGTTAGTGTGTGACAGCCAAGTAAACATAATGAACAGGCATACCAAATATGAAAGAGGATCTCACAATTCATTTATTCTGTGAGTGTCCATTATAGCAGACCACTTTGAGAGACTAGACAGGATGGATGAGTAGCTTAGTGAAGACAGACTGCACTAAACACCAAATATTGCAGATGCTGGAAATCTGAAATAAAAACATAAGTCGCTGGGAACACTCAGCAGGTCAGACAGCATCTATGGAGAAAGGAAAGTGAGTCAACGTTTCTGGTCCACAACCCTTCGTCAGAACTGTTATGACGAAGGGTCATGGACCTGAAACATTGACTCACTTTCCATAGATGCTGTCTGACCTGCTGAGATGTTCCCAGCGACAGACTCTGCACTGATGCCATGGCTAATGACTTCACAGCATCATTAACATACTACAATTCAGTTAGTCAAAATCAAGGCTGTTGCTAAAACCAGTGGGAAATTTAGTGAGACCGTTGGAAGGATCAGTTATGAGAAACAACTAGATAAACCCAGGCTCTTAAGTATTTTTTTATTTTGGTCAGCTGGGTGTCTGACACATTTTGGGCCAATGGTTCTTTGACTATTAAATTCGAGGCTGCTGAGTGCTCAGAAACTCATCACCATGTTTAAGAGTATTCAAACAAACTAAGAATTCTGTGCATTCAACAACAACAAGACAACTACAAGATTCCATTTATAGTGCGCCTTTCACGTCGGGAGGATGTCCCAAGGCGCTGTACAGTTGGGTCAGGACCCGAGCAGTGGGGAAATGGTCAGGGTGAGGGGAGGGAAGGGAGGGAGCAAGGAGGGGGTAGAGAGTCGAGAGGGGAGCTGAAGGCATGGTCAAAGAGAAAGGTCTTGAGACCGGCCTTGAAGGAGGAAAGGAAGGAGGCGGCGAAGGCACTGGGGGATAGAGTTCCAGAGCCTGGGGGCTGAGAGGCTGAAGGCCTGGCCACCGATGGTAGGGCGGTTGGGGCGGGGGATGTGGAGCAGACCGGAGCCAGAGGAACAGAGAGTACGGGCAGGTAGGGAGGGGGATAGTAGGTCGGAGAGGTAGGAGGGAGCAAGGCCGTGAATGGCCTTGTAGGTGAGGATGAGGATTTTGAATTCGATCCTCTGGGGGATGGGAAGCCAGTGGAGACGAGCGAGGGTGGGAGTGATGTGGTCCCGAAGCCTGGTGCGGGACAGTACACGAGCTGCAGAGTTCTGAATGACCTGCAGCTTGTGGAGGGAGGTGCCGGGAAGGCCGGCGAGGAGAGAGTTCCCATAGTCCAGCGTTGAGGTGATAAAGGCGTGGACCAGAGTTTCAGCAGCGTGAGGGGTGAGGTAGTGCCGTAGTCTGGCGATATTCCGGAGGTGATGGAAGGCGGTGCCAGTTGTGGCGCGGATATGAGGGAGAAAGGACAGCTCAGGGTCGAACAATACACCGAGGTTCCTGACTGCTTTGAGAGGTGGAGAGTGCAGCCTTGGATGCTGATGCTGTCAGTGCCTGAGGTGCGGAGGCGCTGACGCGAGCCAATCAGGAGGGCCTCAGTTTTACGCACGTTGAGCTGAAGAAAGTTGTCTCTCATCCAGGAAGTTCCTAAACGTGGAAGTTCCAGAGATAGGTTGTTGGACTGGATTGCACACTCTCTCCCTGGAGGGACACATCCTGCTTACCTAATTCCGGAAAGTATTAGGCACAGGTTGGCAAAAGCCAAGGCTTGGGACCCCAGAGTGTGTGTTGGGGTGCTGGTGTGTAACCAAGTAAAACAGCACAGCTTGATATTGCTGTCTGGCAAGTTTTCCTGGTACTTGTCCAGCAAGGACCAGCCTACCAATTAGGGCTTTGGGATGTTAACAGGAGTTAACAGGAGCTGAGTGGGATGACTCCCTGCCCCCAGTGACTGGTCTGCCCTTCCAGGTGCTGCCGATGATTAGCCGGCCGTGCTATAAGCAGCGCCCTGAAATATTGTGGACCTGCTTGGCTCAGGAACCAAATTACTGAGACTGCCACAGAGGGCTGGTTTGATTCTGACATTCCGTTGCCAAGTATGTCACCTTAGAGCTAGTTCAGCTTCAAGGAGACCCCACTTACGCCCTCCCCCAAGGAGGACTTTAATGCTCGTAAGCAGTGGGAATCGTATAGAGGTATATAAAATATTTATTGGGATAGAGAAAGTAAATCCAGGAGAATACTATCAGATATGTCAAGTCAGTAAGAAAAAGTAACACAGGTTCAGAGTTGAGAAACACGAGCTTGACACAAGGAGAATGTTTTTTTTCACAGAAGTTAATCAACAGCTGAGACACTTTAGATTGCTGCAGAGAATCTTCATCAGGCCCATAGAGAGGTTAGCCAATGTTCGCTTGAACAATTCTTTAAATGAAGGATTGCTCTGCTGGAGATTCCTGTTAATGTAGTTCTGTTTGAAGTCTAAACATTTCACACATTTTGAATAAATATTTAATGGAAATAGAAAGGCTTCCTGCAGGTTATTGGAATTTTTCAGTGTGTTGTAGTCTTGTTTGGTGTGATCCATAGAATTTCAGTGTTCAATTACCTTCTTAATTTATTGATTTTATGGAGAAACCCTTTGATAATTATGCTAAAATATTAAAATCGATGCAGAAATTTCCAAGTTACACTATACTCCCTGTGCTCCAGATCGTCTTCTCCTCTTCCTCCTCTACGACATTATACAATAGCTGCAAATACCAATGCACCAAGTTCTACAGTTAGTAATTCACTTTTCAATGAACTGCTGCTGCAAAAAAATCTTAATGGTCTTCAACAAGGCCTTAACAGTATAAATTAGCTGTCTTGTTACACTTTCATTGGTGTAGTGAAATTTCATTTAGTTTCACACACAAAATTCAATCAACTTTACAGTATATCCTGCGAAGCGTGGTGTCTCGACAACGTGATAAGGCTCTATATCAAATGCAAGGATTATTATTAAGATTTTACGCTGATTCCTGAGGGCAGGGATGCTGAAAGGAGAACTAAATATTCACAGAGAAATTATCTATTAGTCTAATTACTGATATTTCACCCCTGTTGACACTTAAATTTTCACTTCTGTAGTGGCACCATCACCCCCACAATGAGGCAGACTCTCCCTTGGAGAGTGCAGCACTGCTATACATTTCCTTTACAGCTTTCGCAAATCTATTTTGGCTTACCTAACACGTCAGAAATTACATTTCCTATTCTGAGTTTCTGTTTGACCTCTCAATATGTGTTTGGTGGCCAACCTTTTTCATAAATCAAGAAGTATTCAATCAAGCAACATTTATTTTGTTGGCCAACCAAAAAGGTTGAGAGGTCAAACAGAAACTCAGAAAAAGAAATGTAATTTCTGACACGTGTTAGATCAGCCAAAATAGATTTGTGAAAGCTGCAAAGGAAATGTATAGCATTGCTGCACTCTCCAAGGGAACAGACCTCATCGTGGGGGTGATGTCGCCACTACAGAAGTGAAACGTTTCTGGATTATTGTGCATTTTTTTAGGATTTCCCGTTGTTGGGCAATGTATCAATCTGTCAATTTATTTTAAAGTCAAAATACTGTGACCTAGTTGATGTGACCACATAATGTCACCTAGGAAATTGCTGGCTACCTAAACTGACAATGTGGGTCACAATTCTTGAAGCAGTCTAAAATATTAGACATCGCATTCTTTCAATATTGAAGAAGCAACTTAAACTCCCAGATGTTTTTGCTGTCGGACATCAGCAGACCCAGTGGAGTGTTGAAACGTTTGATTAGCTCCTACCTTACAATCTGTAGGATAGAATGAATCACCATCAAATTCTAAGTCAAATATGGTACTAATGCCACTGGATTTATTCATATGGGTTATTATCCAGCATTAGAAAAAAGACCATGCCTATATAATAATGAATTGCTGTATCACTCAGAGGATATAATTCAAGATCCTGGTCCTCACCTTCAAAGTACCCCACAGCCTCGCTTCTCCCTACCTCTGTGACCTCGTAAACCCCTACCAACCTGTCAATTTGCTCTGTTCAGGGGGCTCCGGCCTGCTTCACATCCCCCGCCTTGCCCGCCCCACCATTGGTGGACAGGCCTTCAGCCTCTCTGCCCCCACCCTCTAGAATTCCATCCCACAGTCGCTCCACCTTGTCCTCTCCCTTGCCTCCTTCAAGACCCATCTCAAGACCCTCCTCTTCGACCGTGCCTTTGGTCACCCTCCCACCCCTACTCTCCTGCTCTCCATCCCTCCTGATCCCAACCACCCAGCTTGGGTGCAATTCCCTGCCTGTGCAACTCCTTGGGAAGTATTCCTGATGTGAAAGGCACTCTACAAATGTAATTTGTTGTTGTTGCTCTAGTCTTGGAAACTGCTAAAGAGTACATTTTTCCAAAAACATTTTCAAGAACATCTAAAGCTGATGTCAAATAGTAAATTATAATTGAGCACTTTAAAATCTGTTATGTCCCCATCTGCAACCATTTTTGTAACCATTCATTAGTGCATGCTCATGAACTAAGGGAACAGAATGGGTCAGCCAATTTTCAGTTTGAATGATTGGCTATATTATTGATATTAATTGTATCTTTTTACCTCATTGATGTATATTTAACATGTAGACAAGAGTTTTATGATTCTTCAGTACAGTACTGCAGGAAGACATAGACAGAATGGTAAAATGGGCAGACACATGGCAGATGAATTTCAATGTGGAGAAATACGAGGTAATGCATTTTGGTAGAAAGAATGAGGGGAGGCAATATAGGCTGGTAATACAATCTTAAGGGGGGGTAAAAGAACAGAGAGACCTGGGGGTTCAGGTAAATGAATCCTTGAAGGTGGCAGGACAGGAAGATAAAGCTGTAAAAAGGGCATATGGGATACTAAGCTTTATAAATAGGAGCATAAGGTACAAGAGTCAGGAGGTTATGATTAACCTATATAAAACACTGGTTAGGCCTCAGTTAGATTACTGCGCCCAGTTCTGGGCACTACACTATAGGAAGGATGTTAAGGCACTGGAAAAGGTGCAGAGGAGATTTACAAGGATTGTACCAGGAATGAGGGACCTTGATTATGAGGAAAGGCTAGTGAGGCTGGGATTATTCTCATTGGAGCGGAGAAGATTACGAGGAGACCTAATAGAGATCCTCAAATTCATGAGGGGATTTGATAGGTTAGAAAGGGAAAAATTGTTTCCACTGGTGGGTTTGTCGGTGACTCGAGGTCACAGATTCAAAATAGTCTCTAAAAGAAGCAGAGGGGAGGTGAGAAGAATTTTTTTCACGAAGCGAATTGTTGGAATCTGGAACGCATTGCCTGAAAGGGTGGTCAAGGCCGATTCGATAGCTACTTTTAAAAACGCAGTGGACGGGTAATTGAGGATGACGGGTTTGCAGGGTTATGGGGAAGGGCTGGGGAGTGGGATTGACATTACATTGCTCTTCTCAAAGAGCCGGCACAGACTCGATGGGCCGAATGACCTCTTTTTGTGCTTTACGATTCTATGATTCTATGATTTGGTGTATTGCAAAGATGTTAACACCAAAAATATCTCACTTAACTTACAACAGCAACAACAGCGTCCTTCACGTGGAGTAGTGTCCCGGAGTACTTACAAATTAGAAAGACATTAGCATGGAAACCAAAGAGTTTCAGATTAGCATTACATGATGGGCAATAAATAAAGCTAATAAATACTTTTGTTTTGCTTTTTCTAATTGATGTGGACATACAATAATATAAATTAGAGTATAAAAAGAGATCATTCAGGCCACAGAACCTACAATAATGATGATTCCTCCAATGGAACTGGAATCTTTTTCCATTCCATACTCTTTCTCTATTCACTCAACATTGTTTCTCTTCAAATTATTATTCAATTTTCTTTTAAATGTTGCCCTAGACTCAGCCTTTATAGCCAAATGTTCAAATTTTTCTTCTAAGCTTTCCATAAGAATTCTAGTGATAATTCTGATCTTACTCTTGTTTTGTCACCGTTTTTAGTGAAAGAAGGAAGGAAGCCAATTTAGCTTCTGAAAATCTTATTAAAGAAATAAAAGTGAAAGTTGTCTTTGATGTCCACATGAGCAGTAAAACAAATTATAAAATCAGCAACATAACATGGGATCTAATTTATGGTATGTGTTGAAGAGATTCCTCAATAAGAAGTTTGAATTGTTCCATCGTGGACTTCTTCCAGTAACCCAAAGTTTGTCTCCCGGATTTTTCTCCAACACAATCTTGTTCCGCGCATTTCTCCCATAGATCAGGGTGGTCCAACTGGTGGCCAATGGGTCACATCCGGCCCAGGGGATGACATCATCTGGCCTGCGAGCAATTTCCAACTTCATTGTTTTATTTCCCAGTTGCGCCTCTCTTCTCATCACTCTCTGGGCTGCCTCGTTCAACCTTTGAAGCGCTTTGGGATGTCCTCCCGACGTGAAAAGCGCTATATCAAATGCAAGGATTATTATTATTATTGTGAGAGCGCAGAGAGGTGCAGCAGGAGTATTTTAAAAAGGTATTGTTGTATATTTTGTAATTCTAAAACTACAGAACTAGCAGTCTCAGTAAGAAACAGAAGGTAGATGTGGACATTGGAGCTCTGGTTCAAGAAAAACATATTCCACAGTGTTATCACTATTTTGTTCATTGATAGGGCTATTATTTTCAGTGTTTCCTTTGGATTTAATGATTATTCTGGCATATGTGCACTTCATTGATAAAAGTATATTAAAATTTGAACATTTGCATTGTCTGTTTAAAGGTTGCATTGTAACTAAAATTAAGTAATACAATTACAATTTAATACCTGCAAGATTTCTGGAATGGAAACACAAAACTAATGCTTAAGCGACCCGTGGACATTTCTCAAATCCAGCATCCAACCCTCAGCAAGATCCTCGTCTTCACTTTTGGGGCCATCCATGGCCTTTCCCCCTCTTACCTCTCTGACCTGCTGACTCCCTACCAAACTGCCCGCTCCCTCCGTTCAGTCTGCTCCATGTCTCCCACCTGACCCGCCCTACCATCGGTGGCCGGGCTTTCAGCCTCTCTGCCCCAACAATCTGGAACTCCATCCCAAGGTCCCTTCACCTTGCTTCCTCCCTTGCCTCCTTCAAGATTGGTCTCAAGACCCTTCTCTTCAATCATGCCTTTGGTCACCCTCCCACCCCTCTGCCTTCCCTCACCCCTATACCACCCCTCCCCCATGCTCGGGCCCCGACACCCGACTGTTTAGCACTTTGGGACATCCTCCCGATGTTAAGGGCGCTCTATAAATGTAATTTTGTTGTTGTTGTCACCAGCCAAAAGGTTGGACCTGCCATAGATCAACAGAAATTCTAATGGGCTCTCATTAGGAAATATTAGACCCCATCATATAAAGTGTTTGCCTTAATTGGTCCCACTCCCCTGCTCTTTCCTCATTTCCTTGCAAATTTTTCCTTTTCAAGCACTTATTATTATTATTAGGCATGTGGAGTAAGGAAACTTGCCCAAGGTTTTTGCCCTACCTGGAATTGAACCCAGGTGTCTCACTTGCAAGGTGAGTGCTCTAACCACTGAGCTACAGGACTCCACCTACCCAATTCACTTTTGAAAGATGCTATTGATTCTGCTTCCACCATGCTTTCAGCTAGTGCATTCTAGACCATAACTACTCTCTGTTTAGAACAATTTCTTCTCATCTTCCCTCTGGTTTGTTTTGCCAATTATTTTAAAACTATGTGCCCTGGTTACTGACCCACCTGCCAGTGGAAACAGTTTCTCCCTATCTGTCAAAACCCCTCATAAGTTTGAACCTCTATTAAATTTCCCCTTAACCTTCTCTGCTCTAAGAAGAACAATCCCAGCTTCTCTAGTCTCTCCACATAAGTAAAGTCCCTCAGCCCTGGTACCATTCTGGTAAATCTCCTCTCCACCCTCTCCAAGGCCTTGATATCCTTCCTAAAGTGTGATGCCCAGAATTCGACACACAGCTGACGCCTAACCAGTGACTTATAAAGGTTCAGCAGAACTTAAAGTCAAGGATCACATGTGTGTATTTTTAACAGCTCTATCAACCTGTCCTGCCACCTTCAAAGACTTGTGTATGTGAAACCCCAAGTCTCTCTGCTCCTGAACCCCCTTTAACATTGTATCATTTTGTATATATCGCCTCTCCTCATTCTTCCACCCAAAATGCATCCCCTCACACTTCTATAGTTATACTAATATAATAATCTTTGCATTTGATATAGTGCCTTATCACCTCTTCAAAACATCTAAAAGCGCTCCACAGAATATACTCTACATTTTGTGGGTGAAACGTGGCAGCCAATTGCGTGCAGCAGCGTCCCACAAACAGTAATGGATTAAATTAAATTCTCTGTATTAAACTTCATCTACCATGTGTCTGTCCATTTCACCAGTCTGTCTATGTTCTCCTGCAGTCTGCTACCATACTCAACAGCAACAACAACTTGCACTTATATAGCGCCCTCCACACCGGGCGGCATCTCTGATCACTTAACAATGGTGGAGTCCAAGGATTCCAAATACCGTTTACTGTGTTCCCACGTTTTGTGTCATCTGCAAACTTTTGCTCTCTATACCCAAGTCCAAGTCATTTATGTATATCAAAAAGAGCGGTGGACCTAAAACCAACATCTGAGGGACACCACTGTATACTTCCCTCCAAGCTGAAAAACAACTGTTCGCCACTACCCTCTGCTTTCTGTCACCCAGACAATTTTGTATCCATGTTGCTACTGTCCCTTTTATCCCATGGATATGGGGCAAATTGGAGTTGAGGTACAGATCAGCCATGATCTAATAGAATGGCTGAACAGGTTCAAGGGGCTGAAATGCCCACTCCTGTTCTTATATTCCTAAATTGATTTTCCAGGATCTGATTGAAGCCATGCACTTAGAAGTTGCTACAGATAGTCCCTGCTTTCACAACCAAGACAAGTTGGCATATGGAATAGCTTTTTTGCTAAATCTAACTGTGGTTGATCCACTTTCAGCATAAAATATGAATAATATGGACATTGTGTTTCCAGTTATTTGGGGTACACAAGAGTTGGCTTTCACATTGATACTAAATTTAATATTGCTACCCCAAATGATGTTAAATTCAATGGTATTAAGTCTAAGAACATGACATTTCAGGTTCCACTAACTGTGTTTGGCATCCTAAACAAATTCCAATATTTTATCATATACATTAGTTTTTATTTTACCTTTGTAACATGTTTTCTCCAGCTTTAATTTATATTTTTAAAATGGCAATTATTCTTGTGTTTATTGTGACATTCAATCTTTTGGTTGTTTATCTCCATTCATAATATGTATATAACATTTTCTTTGATTTCAAAACATAAAATCAGAAGATCAGCTAATGATAACTGGTGATCACACATAATTCTGACAGCCTTAACATCAGTCATGCTAATTTATTTTTATCCATATTCCAACACCAGAATGAACACATTTTAGCTGATTTGAAGACGCTGATGAAGATGACATTTTCAGTAAATGTACATAATTCATTCATTCTCTCTGTTTAGCAATATAGCCTCTAGGTAATGTATTTTCTCTCTTTCAGGAGAGAAACTGGTCACTTAGCAACATAAAATAATCATTATTTTAGTGTCTGATAGAATCATAGAATGTATACAGTATAGTGCTAGCACAGACACAATATGCCGTATAGCCTTCAAGTTTGCTGTATACATTATATGCATACAGCCTATATTGGAGCTATATGCTTTAATCTCTTTCCCCTGCTCTTTCCTGTACTCTTTAATGTTATTTTTCCTCAAGAATGTGTCTAATTCTCCTTGAAATGTTTCTGTTGTGGACTCAGCTTTAACAGACATTTGAGGTAAACCATCCCATATTCAATCCACCCTCTCTGCAAATTATGTGGCATATTGTATTAATTTCATCCTTTGATTGAATTGAGAAATTTCATTACACAATGTGGCATTTTTCAAATTTCAGAATACAAATCGCTAATAAAATAATAATAATCCTTTCATTTGATATAGCGCCTTTGATATAACACCTTCTAGATGACTCAAAGCGCTTCACAGAATATACTATAAAGTGAATTGACTGTATATTTTGTGGGTGAAACGCAGCAGCCAATTGCACACAGCAATATCCCACAATATAAATAACATAATATATAATAACAACAAATTGCATTTTTGGATGCCTTTCATGTCGGGAGGATTTCCAAAGGTGTATTTATCCATGCAAACAATGGATAACATAAGCTAATGTTTAAAGTTTTTATTTACTTCGCGAAAATAACTACAAATGATTTCCAATATTCCTCGGTTTTGATATTGTTATTGCAAATATAGCATCAATATCTTATACAGCATTATCATCAGGCTGCTTGATGTGAATTCAGTGATTAATCCAATTACCAATCAACGTGTTATAAATTCATAACACATTGAGACTATATAATGCCCCCAAGCTCTTTATGGAGTTACTGAAAATTCATGTTGTTTAAAAGAGAATTTTACAAGGCAACGGCCCTATATCACTTTCATCCTATTAGGTAATGAAATTAAATGCATGGATGTGATGTATAGTTAGCAAATCCACCAATCTTAATTCAATATTAATAATTACTTATTCATCAGTGAATATTATTCCAATAAAATCCAATAAAATTCCAATATTCCAATAAAATTGCATTCCAGTATTCCAATATTCTATTCCAATAAAATCTTATAAAATAACAATTGATATTTATTTATCCTTGTGTTCTTAGGGATAATGTTTAATGCCCCCAAACATGCTTTCCTGAGACCCAAAGTTTTGAAAGATTGTGATAGCTTGACTCTGTATATTGATTTGAAGAACTTGGAAGATATTTAAAATTTACGTGTAATGATCGCTATCAATGCTCATGTCATTTCAGACTTTTATATACCAAAATAATAATAATAATTCTTGCATTTGATATTGTGCTTTTCACATCTTCTAGACGCCTCAAAGCACTTCACAGGATATGCTGTAAAGTGAATTGACAGTATATTTGTGGGCAAAACGTGACAGCCAATTGCGCACATGGCTTAAAGTGACCAATTTTTTTTGGAGGGATTATTATCAGGCATGTAGAGTAAGGAAACTTGGCCAAGGTTTCGTCCTGCCGGGAATCAAACCCAGGTCTCTCGCTTGCGAGACAAGTGTTCTAACCACTGAGCTACAGGACTCGTGTACCATTTTTAGAAAATGGAAAGGTGCATCAGTAAAACCTGTATTAAATTGATACGTCTTGTTTTATCGATTGTGTCTGTTGTCATTGACACCAGCAATATGTCTTTCTGAGTGTAATCCGACGTGATAATTAGCAACATGACAGTCAGTAGAAAGTGGGTTCTTGGCAAGCCTACCTAAATCTCCGTCATGACATTGATAATGTGAGGATACATAAATCACTGTCAGCGTGAACTGTCACGTAACCCTCCTCTTCCACAAGCCTCATCAATCGATCATGCTTTTTGCTCTTGACACCTCAAGAGACACACATGCCGCAGTGAATGAGAATTGAAGGAAGCAGACTGCAGTAGGGAATACAGATTTAAGAATCTGGGATTGCAATTTGTATTGTTAATGTGAACACCAATTCCCCTGCAATGAATCTTCATTGCCCTCTCACCACAGGGAATCCTGGGTCTTTGTTAAAAGTACAAACAGTTTCTCTTTGCACCAGGATAAAGCGTGGTGGTATATCTCAAGATTTTCATCTGCCACAAGAAAAGCCCTTGAATTTCAATATTAATTTTTAAATTTAAAACAAATGTTGAGGTATGGGTTGCAACCGCTCAGTGGATGAGAGAGATTTCTAAACCGAGATTAAAGAATTGAATGAAACTGCCACTAATATAGTTAACTTTGACCAAGCTTGAAGATAAATTCGTACTTTCTGTCCCTAAACCCCGGCATATTCTGGAGACTGATAACACATAAAATATGCAGATCTTTATTAAACTTTTCACAAAACGGATGCTATTTTTGGAACAGTTCTGTCACTTTTATCATTTACAGGGGACTGGATATAATGGGGCTTTAATGTGAATTACAATGCACTGCAGCTAAAGTTCCCTTTATGCCTAGCTTATGAATTGTGCATGCAGCAAATGTATCATTTACAATCAACTCGACTTTTCAGTACATATATTTCATATGGTGCATTACAAACTTAAATAAAGAATCAGAACGCTTAGAAAATGTATGTCTATTTAGTAACAAGAACACTGGCCGTTCCGAGTTATGAGGTTTAAACTAATCTAGTGATCTTTTCTGAGAATACAATCAGCTCCAAAGAACCATTTGCCTTATCCTGTTAACTGTCTTTGAAAATAACATGATGCAGGCACTCAAGCGCTATTAGCATTGCATCTCAAACGTTACTAGTTATTCACTAGATGTAACTGGTCGATTACTAACATACATGGTTAGAATTCAACTGGACGATGATCTCTGCAAACAACACGGCTAAAAAAAACAGTACTTCGCAAAGATTTGTGGTTATCATTTGTTAATATGTGCTGGAATATGGTGGGCTGCAAATTCAACTAATTCCCAGAGCAGAGCCTGTGGGCGCGGGGCCACAGCGCTTAACCAATATTACAGTGTTTCAAAAACAGTGAAACGCGCAACTAAACGTGTACCCATGTATAAAGGTATTGGGGCCACTTTAAATATATTGAAAGGACCACAGCAAAGAACTGTAGAAAACACAATTTAATGTCGTATTAACACACGGGAATTTTAAGTTGCATTGATAAGGTGGACCATCCACATACAATTGTGGTATAGATTTACCAATCTACAAATTAATTATGTTATTCATACAAAGGTGCATCATGAATACTGTTGTATGTCACCTCACAATACTTTGGACTCTTAATACGACCGATGGGAGCTAATAATTCTTTGTACGTTATTCTTCCCACCTGACCATTCTCAGCAAAACGGAGTGTATGCTATGTGCCAATTCATTTACAAACATGCCTAACACGAAAGCGACACAAACACATATGAAATTAAAATAACATCCCAAAACAATGTGACCCAATAGACATTGTTAAATAACAATGTTATGAATAGTTGGAATACAATTTGCTGTAATTTAGGCTGTTTAATCTGGGTATAAAATGAAACCAGAAAAAGTGCTGTATTTGTTATTGTTGCCGCCATGTGCTTTCCCACCGTCCAGTTTCACATAAATCTCGTCTCCAGAATCCAGATGCAGAACCACACTGTTACTCGCATAATCATAATTCTGATCGGCGTCCTGGGCAATGGCACTGGCGCGGACCTACACAAACAGAAGGGATGGAACACACTGTTACATCCGGCGTTTGGCTGATTTATTGTCTGACTGTTAAACTGGAACACTCTAATATCATGAACTAAAACATCTCAACAACATCATAACATCTAAAACAACCCCATCGTGTGCGTGGCCGAGCAGGTTTGTCAAAATGATTCCAGGTGACAGAAGCAGCAGGTTCAACAAGTGAACCCTTTTCTCATTTCTGGTCTCCTGTAAACAGTGTTAAATGCACAGACTGGACAGCACTTCAACAAGTCGAAGATTCTTCGTGAGTGAGATACCCATCTAAAGTGCAAAGAGGCAAATCACCTATTCATAATCCCATCTATAAACTAATTTCCCTACAGCACACAACTCTATTTAAAGTTAATGAACCCCAGGAAAGTGATTAATAATTCACCAACATTATGGTAAGACGGAACTTAGCAACACAACGATCGTCGCTCTCAATACCAGGATGGTTCCTGGCCGGTCACTGACCTGTCCGTTTTTACACAGATCAGCCCACATGCTTGTGCCATCGCCGCCTCTCATCAGGACATGGTAAGTGAAGAAGTAGATGCCGGACACGGCACATGTAAACTTCCCGGTGCCGGGATCGTAGTAATTCCCTAAATTTGTCACCACATCGTCGAACTTCAGCACCTCGTATCCTTCGTGTGGACTTTTCAGACCCACGTAAAAGGCGATCTTGGAGTTGCTGAAGGCGGTGCTGCTCAGTGCGCCGGTAATGGTCTCTCCTGAGCCGCTCAGTGCAGGGAAACCAAGCTTCCCCACATCCCCTCTCTCCCCGGGAGGTCCTCTCGGACCCGCTGGCCCGGCCTCTCCTGGAGGACCTCTTGGCCCGGGTTTCCCTGCTCGCCCAGGTTCTCCTGTAGATCCTTTGATGAAGGGCGGTGGGGGGATGGCACTGAAATCCTGCATACCCTCCACAGACGTGCTGCTGGGGTTAGGGTTGTAAGGATCGCAGATCATCCGGCACGTCCCGAGCATCTCATAGTGAGCGACAGCCTCAGAGCTGTGGACGAGAATTGGGATAGTTATGAGGAGGATCAACACCATGGCGATGCACACCAGTCCCACAATTAGACGCTTTCTTCGGAATATCCGAGAAGCCAATGTCAATAACTCTTTACTTTTAGACGTAATGATGGAAACTTATGTATATATATTCCCGACAGGAAAAAAACACTAAGCAGCAGTTAGTGCAATTCTTAAAATAAATGCTTTTTTTTTACAAAAATACTTTCTTTAACCAAAAGCTGAGATTTCCTCGGGCGGTGGCAGGAGTGCCAGCATCACTCAGCCTCAGTGAGCTGGAGTGCTGGAGATGCCCCCTGGCAGGGCTTGGCAGGAGCAAGCGCTTCCACAGGCACCTGCAGCAACCCAGCCCAGACTGCAACAAACCCACTGACGTAATGGATCCGGGCAAAGTCAAATGTAATGTGGATTAATCACGGATCAATAATCAAACCTTTTTTATTCATGAATAAAATCATCAAGTGTTCGAGCCTCGGGAGACACTGCGAGTCGAAAAGTTTTAAGGAGCACACATGTCCTTGGGAAATATTGCGATAGCTTGTGAAATAGTTCATCTTTTGCACGATTTACAACATATATCACATAATGCGATGTGAGAGGTGCCTTCAAGCACTTTCTCATAAGTGTAGCCTTTGGAGAGAATTCTTCAGCACACCCTCTGTGAAACTAGTAAGTGATACAATCGCCGTTTTTATATATCAACTTATCCACATAAGCAATCCACATTAACCCATTCAGGACGGCTAGACCAGTAGTTACATCAAAAACAGAAAATCACAAATATATAACATTTCTATTTTTGTTTTTAATAACAGATAAAGGTAACAATCTAACAAGTTGGTAAGAGAATGATTTGACTGAACAATGTAATTGTAAAATAAATTGTCAATTCTGAGGTGGGTCATTTCCAAAAGTTATACTGGGGATGACAACGTGTGATAGAATTGTTTTGCTTTCCGAGAGTTTGCAAAAAGCTATATCAGTGCTGCTAAACATAGTTAGACTTTCATTCCTAAAATATCATTCAATCCAGATAAGCCGTAACATCATCATTTTTTATAAAGATGAATTTGACGTTAACCATTCGTGTTCAGTTCGGCGATTTCACCTTTGGATTTGTGAAGTGGAACTGCAAAGAATCACACGCAGCAGAATGACAAACGGTTGGCAGAAGTGATCTCCGAATATCAGGAGGTACTTAGCAACTTGTGGTAATTAACCTGTGAACCAGCACTGCCTTTGGTTGATGTGGTGGATGCTATCCTTCAACACTGCCAGGTGAACCGATTAGCTCAGCGGCTAATTCTATTGGAATGGGGGAAGTGGCCATTTATCTCGTCATATTATATACCCGTTTAAGACCTTTAAAGGCTATGTTTCATCTATTATACATTATAATTATAACATGAACTAATAGCAGCCGGTGGCTAGAGGCTCAAACTTTAATGCTCCTAAATCCTACACATTATTCATAGAAATTGTTCAGCCTCGTGTTGGATTCACTTGTTATACACATTCATTATTACCTTATCATTCCCATCAGCATTTATTCTGATATACAGGACAGTGAATTGCCATCTTATAGATAAAAGTTTACAAGGTACAACTTAAGTTCGCATTCTTAAGTGAAGAACTTTTTATAACCATAAACAACAACAACAACAAATTACATTTGTATAGCGCCTTTCACATCAAGAGGAAGATGGAAAGGCATGGCCAAGCATGGCTGCAATTTTCTCCAAACATTTTCTGAACTGGTAAAACACCAAAGATTGGTTAAAAAAAAGTCGCGAGTATGTTAAGTGTTGAGAAATGGTGAGTTAATTCAAATTACAATACCAATGGAATTTAAATAATCTTTAAATACTAATACAATTTATTAAAATATATTTTATAGTAAATTTTCACAGTTACAGCTATTAAAACTGTAAACTACATCAAACTTGAAATACCTACAGTGTAATCTAGGAGGAAATCTCTGCATTTTTACAGCAAATTGGAAAACTGAAATAACTTCATACAACTATTTGCATTCATATGAAAGCTAGTAGAATTAATGAACTTCAGTTTCATTTGTAGTGACCACTGGAAATTTATTTTTCTACCATATGGAGTCCTGTAGCTCAGTGGTTAGAGCACACGCCTCGCAAGCGAGAGGGTCTGAGTTCAATTCCCGACAGGGTGAAACATTAGGCAAATTTCCTTACTCCACATGCCTCTGTTTACCCAGTAGTAAGTAGGAGCACGGCTGTTAGTCAATTGGTGGATCACTTTTCTGGGGATAATAATCGCTTAAAAAAAAGGTGGTCACTCAATCCACCACTATTTGCGGAACACTGTCATGTGCAATTGGTTGCTACATTTCAGCCACAAAATATGCAGCCAATTCACTTACCAGTATATTCTGTGAAGTGCTTTGAGACATCTCGAAGATGTGATCAGGCACTATATCAAATGCAAGGTTTATTATTATTATTATTATTATTATTATATACATACAAATGGTAGTACATTTGATCAGTGTGGGATCCCAGATGCAAAGTAAGATACTTTGTAAGTGAATTTTCGAAATTATCCTGATTTTGGAAAGTTAGTTGTCCTAATTTTATTGGACTGAACTATTGTAAGTCAGTCATGTAGTATATACTATTTACAACCATTGGGACAGGGTGTCCTGGGTTATAATTCCTTTTTGTTATTGGAACTGTTATTCTGCTACTCTGATCTGTTATCCTCCCTCAGCAACAACTTGCATATTATTATTATTATTTATATAGCACCCTTAGTGTCTCAGAGCGCTTCTAGGAGGAATTCTCTGCAGTTTTATTCTACCCTCGAAAATATAAGCTCATTATGCTTATTGTCTTCAGTGTTAGATAGGTGAGCTATCAGGAAACAGGAAATCAAATAGAGCTCTTCAGCCTCAAGAGAATATATCTGAGAGAACATCTTACAGGTAGGCAAGATGGTTAATGTGATAGAAAAAATATTCCCAGAAGAACACTTTCAAATAAATAAGAGAACAAGGCAAGAGATTCATGTTCAGAATTGTGAAGGGCAAGTCCAGGACAGACACTGGGACATTTCTTTTCACAGAGGGTAATCAACAGGTGGGATAGGTTACCAGGATTGGTGATAGAGGTCAGAATATTAAACTTATTTAAGAAATCAATTGAAGCTGTTTTAAGAATTTTTTTTAGGCAGCTGGATGTCTGATAACATGTTTAAGAGTATCCAAACCAAACTGAGAGTTCCAAACATGCCATCTAGACATGGAAATTCCTGTGTTTGGAATGGAATGCACACTTTCTTCCCAGAGGGATACATCCTGCTTAACTAATTCTAGAGAGTATTATTCACCAGGAATAATAAGGCTTAGCCTTCCAGAATAACACCCTTCCAGAGATGGTGTTATTCTGGAAGGCTAAGTGTAAATACCTGAATCTCAATTGCGATCTTATGAAGTATCAATACTGATTCTGATTAGACCCCAGCGTGGGTATACCTTTAAGTAGGTGGCAAATCTGGTGGCAAATGCCTCCATGTCATGATATACATATTGTCTGATTTAATGTAAACATCTTGTTGTACATTTATTTTGTGGCCAGGTAAGGTGGGTCGTTACTCCACACATAATGTGGAGTAAAATGTGGGTCACATTTTTCTACAATTGTTTATTAGGACAGAAACATTTTATCTTTATGCCTCAACAACACTAATTAAGTCAATTATTAAAGGAGAGCATCCAATTAATTTCAGCCACGCATATTTGCCTAGATTTTTTCTAGTCATGCCCAGTTCAAGCCTTGGTTTAATACTGGTCAGTGTGATGAGAATTGATTTGTTTTTACAATGCAGAATCACACTAATGAAAACATCTGACCCCAATGCATGGAAAGGCATCATGAATCAACAGAGAAGATTGGTGAATATGGTTTCGACAATTACTTTCCGAGTTATAAATTCATTTGCATCTTATTAGAACACTATTCTGAACATACTGTTACCTAATGGATACATGTGCAACGACTGTATGGAAGATATAGTTGTGCCTATCACAATAATGTAAGTTTACATCACAGAGTTTACAACCAAAAATAGCTTCAAATTGGACTGAATATTTTAGAATCAGTTAAAGATCCACCACCAGATGAGATATCATCCCCTAAACTCACTGAACACAAAGGTAGAATTAATATTTTTGTCATCTCTAGTTGAAGTGAAATAACTATAAAAATATAGATTTACATGGACTATACAGCATGGAAATAGGCCGCTCGGCTCAACCAATCCATTTTATTTTTTATGCTAATCATGTTTCTCCTCCTGTTGGGTCAATTCTGTTTTACATTTAATTTCAATAAAATTATTGACTTAAAAATCTTTTACGTTTTTAGACATCGAGACATTCAAGTTCACAGGTGTTTTATTTAAGAAATCTTTTATATAGCGACTTGCATGTACAGAAAGGCATATTTATCTATCTGAGAAACAGTGCAATTATTGTCTTCTATACTTCAGAGGACTGTTTCAACTTCAGGCAAGTTAGTAACCAATACCTGAACAAATATGTCAAATGCTGTACTTGAACATTAACTCATGTTAAACTTTATTTAAGAGAACAAAGACTTCAAACAACTCACATTAGTTAACGCCACCCCCAACCCCAACACATACACTACTGTCTTTTTCTCAGAGCTTGAGACTGCCAACACACTCTCCCTCCCACTTCCACGTACCAAAGCCCTCCAGTTACACATCTCTTTTCTGCATAACTACACAATTGTAGGACACTGCTGTGCGCAATTAGCTGCCGCGTTTCGCCCACAAATATACAGTCAATCCACTTTACGGTATATTCTGTGAAGCACTTTGAGACATCTAGAAGACGTGAAAAGCACTATATCAAATGCAACAATTATTATTATAACTACACAAGGACATCAGATAAAGGAAAAACAGACATTATTCATTTTTAGCAAGGTTACAAAAATTCTCAGCTGAATTTCATTTAAAAAGCTATATCAATGCAAATGTTAAGTAACTTCCATTATAAGCAAAATATATAATAAAACAGCACAATAGTCAAGTTAATAGAATCTAATGATTTATAATGTTAAAGTGATTCCAAATATATGTTTCATACTGGTAAAAACTTAGCAATAATAACATATGGAGTCCCGTAGCACAGTGATTAGAGCACTCGCCTCACAAGTGAGATACCTGAGTTTGATTCCCGCAGGGCGAAACTTTGGGCAAGTTTCCTTACGCCATGCACCTGATAATAATCCCTCAAGGGAAAAATAAAGCAATAATAAAATTAATCACTTCAACCCACGACTGTTTGTGCGACATTGTTGTGCGCAATTGGCTGCCTCATTTTGTCCACATATATAGTCAATTCACTTTACAGTATATTCTGTGAAGCGCTTTGAGATGTCGAGAAGACATGAAAAGCGTTATATCAAATGCAAGAATTAGTATTATTATTCCCATGATGTATTATTATTATTATACCAGAATCATTTACCCAAAAAAAACATGAACACAACTTCTCATTTGCAGCTTTCAGATTTAAGATAGATTGTTGAGCTTTGAAGGATCCATTTGTCAAAAGATGCTAAAGTCATTCCCTGGGCGGATGGGAGGAAGTCAATTTAACTCTATTTGAAGAAATAACCACCTCTCTTCATTCCCCCCATATAATGGTTTGACAAATACACATCCTATACCTTCTTAGAATCATAGAAAGATAGAATTTTACAGAACAGAAGGAGGCCCATCGTGCCAGTGCCAACTCTTTGAAAGAGCTACCAACTCTTCCCACTGCACCACTCTTACCCCATAGCCCTGCAATGTTTTACTTTTTAAGGCCCTATCCAATTCTCTTTCGAAAGCTATTATCGAATCTGCTTCCAGCACCTTTTCAGACAGTGCACTGCAGACCATAACAACTCTCTGGGTAAATAAATTTTTCTAGTCTCCCTTCTGGTTCTTTTGCCAATTATCTTAAATCTGTGTCCTCTGGTTACTGACCCACCCACCAGAGGAAACAGTTTCTCCTTATGTACTCTATCAAAACCCTTCATAATTTTGAATACATCTATTAAATCTCCCTTCTTTTAGTAATTTGTAAAGAACACATGCATAAAATGGGCAGGATTCCTGTGATATGTTTATTTTGCCCCCCCTACATACATCATCCTCTCGGCGTGAAGCAGGCCGGAGCCCACTGAGTGGAGGGAGCGGGCAGGATGGTAGTGGGTTAGGAGGTCACAGAGGTAGGGGGTAGTAAGGCCATGGAGGGCTCTGAAGGTGAGGTCCAGTATCTTGAACTGTATCCTCTGTGTGATGGGAAACCAGTGGAGTCAGGCGAGGATGGGGTCACGGAGTCTGATGTGGAAGAGGACATGGGCTGCAGAGCTCTGGATGATCTGAAGCCTGTGGAGGGAGGAGTTAGGGAGGCTGACAAGCAGGGAGTTTGTGAAGCTGGGAAGTAACAACTCGTTCCAGGACCTGGATGTTATGAATACATATATGAAGGTCTCGGCAGTCTGCAGTGTGATGGAGGAGGAGGTGGGGGAAAGATCATGGCATGGATGTGAGGTAGAAAGGATAGATGAGGGTCAAACAAGACGCCAAGGTTCTGGACTGGCTTAGTAAAATGGAGCATGCATTCTTGGATGGTGATGCTGTCAGCGCCTGAGGTGTGGCGATGCTGATGGGAGACAATTAGGAGGTCCTCTGTCTTGTTTACATTCACCTGTAGAAAGTTAGCTGTCATCCAGGACTTGATGTCTGACTGACATTCTGACAGGACAGCAGTGGTCCAGGAGTCAAGGGTGGAGGCAGAGAGATAGAGTTGGGTGTCATCTGCAAACATGTGCAAATTGCCCCCATGTCTGCTGATGATCTCACCAAGAGGGAGCATATACATATTGAAAAGGAGAGGACCAAGGACAGAGCCCTGAGGAACTTGACACAGGGAGGGGCAGGGGCTAGAGAAGAAATTGTTGTGGAGATGAAGTGTAGATGGTGTGAGAAGTAGGATCGGAAGCATTCAAGAACAAAATCAAGAAGTTTGAGGTGAGAGGAGAGGTAGTGGAGGAGGATAGAATGGTCAACAGTATTGAAGGCATCAGAGAGGTCAAGGAGGACGAGCAGGCAGAGGAAGCCCTGGTTGCAGGTGGACAAAATGTAATTTATTACTTTGACCAAAGCTGTTTCTGTGCTGTGGGGGGCACGGAAACCAATTGAAGTGGTTCGTGAAGGGAGTGTGGTGGGAGAAGCAGGAGTGAAGCTGGGAAGTAACAACTCATTCCAGGACCTTGAAAAGGAAAGGGCGTTTGGAGATAGGTCAGTAGTTTGAGACCAGGGATGGGTCCAGGGAAGGTTTTTTTAAAATAGGAGTGATGGTGACCATTTTTAAAGGGGTGGGAACAGTGCCAGTGGATGGGGAGAGGTTTATGATGTCTGCAAGTGGGGAAGAGGGCAAGGAAGTGTTGTTGGGAGATAAGGAGAGGGGTAGGGATAGGGTCGAGGGAGCAAGTGGTGTCCTGACCCAACTGTACGGCGCCTTGGGACGTCCTCCTGACGTGAAAGGCGCTGAATAAATGGAATTTTGTTGTTGTTGTTGTTGTTGTGATGAGAGAGAAAGGGGAGACAGGTTCAAAGGTGTGGAGGGAGAGGTGGGTAGGCGACGGGGTATTGAGGGGGCAATGAAAAGGGGATAGTGGTTGGAAGGACAGAGGCAGCTGAGCAGATCCCCTCGGCTTTGGTTTCAAAGAAGTCCAGCATTTCCTCGCAGTTAGATTTGATATTATGTTTCCTCTTGCATTTTTTTGGTGAGTTAAGCCAATATGTCTCGAATCAGCAACACAATGATTAATAACAACTTATAACTAAAGCAATTCCTGCTTTCTTGTGGAATCGGCACAATTTAGACAATAATATATGCTAACTGACCAGAGATTGAACCTTGGTCTTTATGACTTATTTAGTATGTGTACCCAATGAGCCATGTCCTTAATATTTTTTAGGAATGAATCACAGGTTGTTCTAAGGATGATCAAGGCAATTCCAACTCTTCTTTAAGGTTACAAAAAAAAACTACATCATGTGCTATTATTGTAACTACTTTCCCCTCTGTTCAATCAGTAGAGTTATGAGGAAGATCTTGAAACGTTTTCTGTCACCTAGTTAAAAAGAAAAAAAAATATGATTTGAAATGCCAACAAACATGTGCCTGCCCAAAATATCAGCTTATTAGGAGCAAACGTCCCTTGGAAGACTTTTAACAGAAGGCAGATTTTACCTTCGGTTAAAAACCCTCAACTGTCCTTTCTACCCCACATCCATGCCATGACCCGTTCTGCCTTCTCCCACCTCCGCAACATCGCCTGGCTCTGCCACGGCCTCTCCCCTCAGATTGCTGAAACCCTCATCTACGCATTTATTACATCTAGGCTCGACTCCCTGCTTGTAGGCCTTCCCAAGTCTTCCCTCGACAAGCTGTAGCTCATCCATAACTCTGCAGCCTGTGTCTTCTCCCGCACCAGGCTCCGTGACCCTATCACCCCCACCCTCGCCTAGCTCCACTGGCTCCCCATGCCCAAGAGGATAGAGTTCAAAATCCTCATCCTCATCTTCAAAGCGTTCCATGGCCTTGCTCCTTCCTACCTCTGTGACCTACTAACGCCATATCAATCTCTCCATTCCTTCTGCTCACTGCTCCACCTCCCCTGCCTGCCCCGCGCCACCATTGTTGGTCTGGCCTTCAGCCTCTTTGCCTCCACCCTCTCTGTCTCATGACCCTCCTCTTCATCCATGCCTTTGGCTACCCTCCTACCCCTAACCTCCCTGCCCTCCACTCCTCCTGATCCCAACCCCCTGTTCATGTCCAATTCCCTGACTGTCAGGCCTTGGGACATCCTCCTTATAAAAAAGGTACTATACAAATGTGATTTGTTGTTGTGGTGAGTCAAGTCCCATGAGAATTGGAGCTCATACACTTCATTGCTGTGCTGAGGGAGCACTGCACTGTTAGAGGTGCCATACTTTGGATAAGACATTAAGCGAGACATAGAATCATAGAATTATGAGTCAGGAAGTTATGATGAACCTTTATAAAACACTAGTTAGGCCTCAGCTAGAGACTGTGCTTAGTTCTGGGCACCACACTTTAGAAAGGAAGTCAAGGCATGGAGAGGGTGCAAAGGAGATTTACCAGGATGGTACCGGGAATGAGGGACTTCAGTTATGAGGAGAGGCTAGAGAAGCTAGGATTATTCTCCTTGGATCAAAGAAGGTTAAGAGGAGACTTAATAGAAGTTTTCAAAATTATGAGGGTATTTGATAGGGTGAACAATGAGAAACTATTTCCACTGGCGGGTGGGTTGCAACCTGAGGACACCTATTTAAAATAGTTGTTAAAAGAAACGGAGGAGAGGTGAGGAGAAATTGTTTTACACAGCGAGTTGTTCGGATCTGGAATGCATTGCCTGAAAGGGTGGTGGAAGCCGCTTTTAAGAGAGAAGTAGATAATTATTTGGGGAGGACAAGTTTGCAGAGTTATGGGGAGAGAGCGGGGGAGTGGGATTGAATTGGATAGCTCTTTTCAAAGAGCCGGCACAGACACGATGGGCTAAATGGCCTCCTTCTGTGCTGTATAATTCTATGATTCTATGATATGCTTTCCCTTACAATGCTCAGCCATTGCCAATCTTCAAGTTGTGCTTTCGTGGATCACAAGCAATAAATCCCAGAGAAATGCTTTGCATGGTCTAAGGAATAAGAGGACATACATTAAGGATAATTAGCAGAAAACAAAGGAAAAGGTTAGAAGATTTCATTTTGCACAGAGAGTTAGAATATAGAATACCTTATTGTTGAGTTCATAACCACATTTTAAAAGGAATTAGATAAACACTTGAGAAAGAATATTAAAGGCTACGGGGGGAGCCGGGGAACAGAAATCCCTAGCTCCAGCAGAAGAGTAACATTGATGACCTGATGGCCCTAATAGTCTCCTTCTGTGCTGTAACATTCCAAGCTAAAGCTCCTAGCTCACCGTGCTCTTCAGTTCTGCTGAAATATGCTCCAATGTTTGGTTTTATTCCAGTTAACATGTGTTTTTAATGTTGAATGTAAAGCAACACAAACTTTATAAATGGAGCCAATAACCAGTTCCAAAGAGCAAACTTAATTGAGTTCAGAAAAAAAATGATGAAATGCTGTTTGATGTTCTCTGTTACAGTTCGCTAAAAGCACCATCTGGAAGAAGACTTTGCTCTAAGCAAAGTTAACAACACTGTATTACATTACAGATTGAAGCCCAGCTTGGGTGCCTAAAGGAAGAACACAGGCTGAATTTGTTGGACCCACTGACATCTCCACAGAATCTTGTACAGTAGCTATTAGCAGGATGTGAGAAATGCCACTGACTACAATCAGCTGTATAGCCACCAGTCACAGAAATGGTTCATCCACTCCAAAGCCATGTGAAAAGGCATTAATTTAACAGAGAATGGCAGTGCTGTGTCCAAAAATACCACGGTTTATCTGACTGTTTTGAATTACAAAACAATAGTTTGACTTTCACATTAAAATTATAAAACATGCTGAAAAATGATCAAAAGTCAAGCAGTCAGGCAGTGCAGTGGGTTAATGTACTGCCATTTAGGTTTCAGGCCTGAGACTTCCAACCTGCTGGATTCATATTTGCAGCTTGTGCCAATCCAAGATGCTGCAAACAAGGTCTTAGTTGCTTCCTGCAAAGGAGAGAGCAAATTCAAAGAGGGAAATTGCCATCAGTGCCTTGGGTCATCTTCCTGATGTGAAAGGTGCTTTGTTGTTGTTGTAGTTACACTATCAATGGGCTTGGATTAGTATTGGTTAGCAGAGCATGGCTACAGCACTCTGCTCTTGGTGAAAAAGTAGTTCATATTATGTGGTTCCTAATTTGCGGAAGAAAATATATGAAACATGAAAGTAAAACTCATTGTGTGCTTTAGTTTGTAAATTATCTTGATTATCTTAATGCCTTTACCCTACAGTGCAATTTTTGCAAATGAACTAATTGATGAATTTATAATAATAATAATCCTTGCATTTGATATAGCGCTTTTCACGTCTTCTAGACGTCTCAAAACGCTTCACAGAATATACTGTAAAGTGAATTGACTGTATATTTGTGGGCGAAATGCAGCAGCCAATTGCGCACAGCAGTGTCCCACAAACAGTCGTGGATTGAGTGACCAAATTATTATTTTGTTGAAGGATTATTATCCACAGAAAAGCAATCTGCCAATCGACTAACAACCAGATTCCTACTTACTGCTAGGTAAACAGAGACGTGTGGAGTAAGGAAACTTGCTCAACATTTCGCCCTGCCGGAAATCGAACCTAGGTCTCTCACTTCTGAGGTGAGTATACTGAGCTACAGGACTTGTTATAATAATTAGATTAATAAACTGTAATTTATTAATCTGTTTCAGATTATAAACAGATTAATTTATAATCTGTTATAATAAACAGATTAAATATATGCCTTGCTGAATTGGATATATTTTAATGGCTTCCGCGTTTAACATTATTTTATCTGGTAGTGCTGGCAGTTAAACTGGGAATCTTGGTTTAATTCTAATCTGAATTGGCATTCAATCTCAACTATCTCTAACAGTCTTCAGAAGCACAGAGGGTCTGAGAGATTGAATGAATGGGTGGCAGATTGTGAGGGGAAAGACAGAATGTTTAGTTTCAAAGGACGAAACCACTTTAGTTCTTCAAAATGTGTTCATTTTTACCATTTGGCTTTGTTTCCCTTGACTTTGTGGATTCATTTCCTTTTTTAGTTTGATAATTTTTTCATTTTTTTGGACCTTGTACAGCATGTTTTCTTTCTTTAACCTCAGAGGACGATTCATAAATCTCCATTGCTTTGATGAATTTATCAAATTCTCTTTTCTGTAAAAATTATTCCCACTTCTGCTTCTGCTTTGTTACCCTAAAACTTTGCATCTTGCTTTACTCTGAGCATTTCTTTCACCTTCCTTTTCACTCCTTTCGCTCTTTCCATTGTGCCTTTAATTGCTTTTCAGTGATGACTTTTCAAACAATTACATTCTTGGAACCAAACTTTCCTGAATTACCCAACGCCTCCAGTTTGTCATCAGATGACTTCTCCTTTTGGTATCATATGATCACCTGCAGTGTACCTTGGAGCTCTATCCTCGCTCCCTTCCTTTTTCTCGAGAACAACTTGCATTTATATATTGCCCTTCACGCAGGGTAGCGTCCTGGAGCGCTTAAATGGTCAACTCAACTGAGTGCTACTCCTTGGTGACAGCACCACAAACATTAAATTTTCACACTTAAATTAAATTAATGACACCATTTCTTCCCTTGATTCCTTGATTCGAGGTCTGCCTGGCTTGCCTGCCTGATGATCTAATTTAATTTATCTAATTATAAAAAATATTATTATAATTAATAATAAATAATTAATCACTGAATTCTGAATTTATTTTTCAATCTATTTATTTTAAAATTTAATTAATCTAAGAGAATATATAATGATAAACCTAATATTATTATTGTTATTATTATGGAGTCCGGTAGCTCACTGGTTAAAGCACTTGCCTCACAAGTGAGAGGACCTTTATAAATGGCTTTATAAATAGGGGCATAGAATGCAAATGTCAGGAAGTTATGATGAACCTTTATAAAACATTGGTTAGGCCTCAGCTAGAGACTGTGTTCAGTTCCGGGCACCACACTTTAGAACGGTTGTCAAGGCATCGCAGAGGGTGCAAAGGAGGTTTACCAGGATAGTACCAGGAATGAGGGATTTCAGTTATGAGGAGAGGCTAGAGAAGCTAGGATTATTCTCCTTGGAGCAGAAAAGGTTAAGAGGGGACTTAATAGAAGTTTTCAAAATTATAAGGGGATTCAATAGGGTGAACAAGGAGAAATTATTTCTACTGGTGGGTGGGTCGGTAACCCGACGACACCGCTTTAAAATAATTGTCAAAAGAAACAGAGCGGAGGTTAAAGCACTCGCCTCACAAGCGACAATAATAAATTGGTCACTTTAATCCATGACTGTTTGTGGGACTCTGCTGTGTGTAATTGTCTGCCGCCTTTCGCCCACAAAATATACAGTCAATCCACTTTACAGTATATTCTGTGAAGCACTTTGAGACATCTCAAAGACACGATAAAGTGCTATATCAAATGCAAGTATTATTATTATCTTATATATATTATTATGATGATGGGCCTAACTAGCCTTCTTTTGTGATGTAAATTTCTATGGTATGGACATCACATCCTGGATGAGCCTCAACTTTCTTCAACTAAACATGAAGGAAACAGAAGACTTCCTCCTCAGCCAATTGGCCAAATTAAAATATATATATTTTACAATACTTTTTAAAATTAAATATCTGTTACAATCAGATGATATTTATACCATTTCATAAAGAATTTCAAGAATTGTGAAATGCCACAAACTTCACTCTTCTGTCACTATGTCTTTCTCGAGGTGTAAGTATTTAAATAGATGATATTCTAGAGAGGATTTCAGTGGTACAGATGACCATCACAGCAACAGACAGAGCAACAAAAATCCTCTAGGAGAACTAATTGATAATTATCTCCATAACCACAACTCCGTGTTTTTTTATCTTTTGATCAATACTGATTTTGCTACCACAGTGCCATCTAATTTGCATCCTGTGCCTGGGATGCTAGCAACCCAACTAAAAACTTCTGATGCATTTCCACTCGTTTTGCTAGAAGAGTGGAACTTATCTCTTGGCTAAAATTACACCTCCAAAGCATTCAAAGTTTCTCATATCACACTGGTTTCTAACCTCAAAGGACTTGAAGGCACTGTCTATAAAGGCCCAGAACTGATAAAGCATCTATTTTAGTATTGAGCGATAAATGCCACTGAATCATCTTTCTTAATCAGCAGAAATGTATTGTAGACGGTCTTGGAAGGCAGATGGCTGACCTCATGTTTCAAGCCTCTAGGTTTTTTGCCAATATTAGATTTACATCTAAATCTGGAACTGATATTCATATATTGCATAGTCATGCATGTTCACAACTATTTTAGGAGCCATACATTCAGAATTAACAATGTAAGGACATCAGCATCAAGAACAACAATAACAAGATAGGAGCATCCCTATCTCTCTCATGACACTATACATTTGATGACACATTTGCCAGGAATGTCCTTCATGTCCAATGTACAGGTTATCAGGCATATCGGATTATTCCAAAATGACTAAGCTCATACCATTTGTCTCCAAGGAATGGTAACTACATCTAGATTATTATGACTCACAAAATCAGTTAAGTTTATCTCTACTGTTTACATAAAGGGGTGAAGATCACCATGGCAAACTGTTGGATTTCCTTTATCTTTAAGACAAGTTTTCAAATTAGAAATTTGTCAGTGTGTGCAGGAAATTTTGGGCAGAACGATATGTGTCTAATGACTTTACTATTTCAGTGATCATTTTCTGATATCCTCAGTCTACAACAACAACAACAAGATTCCATTTATAAAGCGCCTTTCACGTCAGGAGGACGTCCCAAGGCGCTGCACAGTTGGGTCAGGACCCGAGCAGGGGGGAAATGGTCAGGGTGAGGGGAGGGAAGGGAGGGAGCGAGGAGGGGGGAAATGGTCAGGGTGAGGGGAGGGAAGGGAGGGAGCGAGGAGGGGGAAGAGAGTCGAGAGGGGAGCTGAAGGCTCGGTCAAAGAGAAAGGTTTTGAGACCGGCCTTGAAGGAGGAGAGGGAGGAAGCAAGGCGAAGGCACTGGGGGATGGAGTTCCAGAGCCTGGGGGCTGAGAGGCTGAAGGCCCGACCACCGATGGTAGGGCGATTGGGGCGGGGGACGTGGAGCAGACCGGAGCCGGAGGAACGGAGGGTACGGGCAGGTAGGTAGGGGGATAGTAGGTCAGAGAGGTAGGAGGGAGCAAGGCCGTGAATGGCCTTGTAGGTGAGGATGAGGATCTTGAAATCAATCCTCTGGGGGATGGGGAGCCAGTGGAGGCGAGCGAGGGTGGGTGTGATGTGGTCCCGAAGCCTGGTGCGGGACAGTACACGAGCTGCAGAGTTCTGAATGACCTGCAGCTTGTGGAGGGAGGTGGCGGGAAGGCCGGCGAGGAGAGAGTTCCCATAGTCCAGCCTTGAGGTGACAAAGGCGTGGACCAGGGTTTCAGCAGCGTGAGGGGTGAGGTAGTGCCGTAGTCTGGCGATGTTCCGGAGGTGATGGAAGGCGGTGCCAGTTGTGGTGCGGATGTGAGGGAGAAAGGACAGCTCAGGGTCGAACAAAACGCCGAGGTTCCTGACTGGCTTTGAGAGGTGGAGAGTGCAGCCTTGGATGCTGATGGTGTCGGCGCCTGAGGTGCGGAGGCGCTGACGTGAGCCAATCAGGAGGGCCTCGGTTTTTCGCACGTTGAGCTGAAGAAAGTTGTCTCTCGTCCAGGACTCGATGTCGGACAGGCAGGCTGTCAGGACATCGGTGGTCGTGGAGTTGAGAGTAGAGGAGGAAAGGTAGAGTTGGGTGTCATCCGCATACATGTGGAAGTTAACCCATGTCTGCGGATGATGTCACCAAGGGGGAGCATATAGAGGGTGAAGAGGAGGGGACCGAGGACAGAGCCCTGAGGGACACCACATGAGACAGTGCGGGGGGTGAAGAAGAAGCCATTTGTAGAGACAAAGTGAAGACGGTGAGAAAGGTACGACCTAAACCACTCAAGGACAGTGCCTTGAAGGTTGAGGTGGGAGGACAAGCGGTGGAGTAGGATAGCGTGGTCGACCGTATCGAATGCTGCCGATAGGTCGAGGAGGACGAGGAGGCAGAGGGAGCCCTGGTCACAGATGGTCAGGATATCATTGGTGACCTTGACCAGGGCAGTTTCTGTGCTATGGGCAGCACGGAAACCTGACTGAAGGGGTTCGAAAAGTGAATTGGTGGAAAGGAAAGAGCGCAGTTGGGAGGCGACAACTCTTTCCAGGACCTTGGAGAGAAAGGGGAGGTTGGAGATGGGCCGGTAGCTTGATAGCTGCGACGCATCAAGGGAGGGGTTTTTCAGGGTGGGTGAACGATATGTGTCTAATGACTTTATTATTTCAGTGATCATTTTCTGATATCCTCAGTCTCGGTCTTAATGGTTTCCATTATGGACTGAGCGAGTTCCTTGGGAGTTCAGATGTCAGCCTGTTCTGCCTTTGTAGATGCTTGGCAGGTTAATCAGTCGGTGTCCATCCATATTTTTCAGATTTCTCAAGGTGGCTTCTCTTTGAAGTGTGCATTGCACTTTGGAGTCGTTTATCACTGAGTTCAGAAGGAAATTCAATGTGGAATGCTGTAAACGTTTATTTCAGTCACACTTCTAACTTACATTTATTGTTTGGGGGAAGGCCCAAATAAGGGGAATAAATAGCAGGCAAAATGTATTTTGTAAAGCTCCTGCCCACGACATTTAGTATAATAGAGATGATTTGCTGATGGTGAAGATTTGTTCAGTTAATGTCAGTGCACCTTATGTAACAGTTTTAACTGGGTTTTAAACTTTCCTGCCTCAGTACTAAAATACTTAAACCTCAACAAAGATTGCACAAAAATCCCAGTTAAACCTCTTTTAATCCAGATCGAAATATTCTCCTAGCAATGGTTTAATTATTGCAGGATTAGCATAACTTCCTCTCCAGATGGCTCAGACCCAAACACAAAAATGGTTAACAACCCTGCTGAACAGTAAAGTTATTGTTCTTGATGTTGTGAACATATGGAATTTCTAGTTTCAGAATGGGAGCATACTTTCAGGTGCTGTTTTACAAGACACATGGATGGCATTGTTTGGAATCGTTCAATTTGCAGCATTTTTNACATTATCAAAAACAGATTTATAAATTAATCAAAACAAATACCATTTAAGATCATTAAGTGGGAGAAAAGTCAGATCCAATTAAAGCAGAAAATAAAATTTTCTGCTGATTTTGCATTGTTAAAATACAGGTCAGAGCTGTTTCTATTGTAATGAACAGTTTTTTTAATAAATATAGCATAACTTTATCACTAATCAGTAGGTGCCTTTGTCCTTTCAGATAAGCAACAAGATGAGGCACAGAACCTCAGCTCTCCGTATCCAAAACCATATCCAAAGAAAAGGGTCAACAGGGCAAGATGTCACATCCAGGCCTAAAAAAGGAGCGCTGTCGAAGAAGACTGAGGCTCTTTAGGGATCCAATTACTGAATAGTAAGAGATTATGAAGAGTCTTCTCCATGAAGGAAATTTATATTCTTGTGGTTGTGAAGGTCACAGTTGCTCTGAATTATTTTGTCATTTGTTCATTCCAAACATCAGATGGTGATTTAGCAAATAGTACCACATCTATCTGTATTCATAGCTTTTAACAGGGATTGACTCTTGTGATTAACGGCTCAGGTAAAAAGAAGCAGAAGAGGGGTAAAGTATTGCATTGGACAGATGGCTTAAAAGCAACAAAAGTTGAGCAATAGTTTATCTGCTACATATAAAAAGCAAAATATCTGAGAATGAGATTTCAATATCTAGCTTCTTAGCAATGGAGATGTCCGTGGCGGTGGGGGGTTGGGGGGCTGCCATTGATTTATGCCGATCCATAACCATTGGATCAAGAGAGGTACTTCACTGCACCTCAGACAGAATGCAAACGTAGCAATGTAACCATGTAACCCCGCTCAAATCAACCGTTGTGTGACATCATTTTCGGGTATCGTTTTCCAAACCACATAGATCGCAGGCTGAGTATGATTTGCTTTACCTTTTCATCCTTACGTTCTCCCTCTCTCTCTCTCTCTCTCTCTCTCAAATCTCTCCCCTCTTTATTATTTTTTGGGCTGGACTCCTGTCTAACTCAACAAATAATATTATTAGTGTCACTGCCTCTCCATCCCCTCTGTGCTGTCTCCAGCCTCCACCATGCCCATGGGCTGACCATTTCCCGCTGACCACTCACTACAGGTCCAGATGTGTGCATTCTGGCTGTGCCCACACCCACATAACCCTCCAAAACATCCACTGCCTCTCAAACAAAGCCCTCACCATCCAAGACCTCATCCTGGATGAGGATATTGACATCCTAGGGCTCATGGAAACCTGGCTGTCCCCCAACGACCCTATCCCCTCATCGAAGCCTCCCCCATCCTGACTACACATTCCACCAAAACCCCTTCCCCAACAATCAGAGCATTGGGATGGCCCTCATCTCCCAAACCTCCCTTAACCTATCCCCCTACTCCTCTGGCTGTTTCCCCTCTTTCAAGCACCTCACCCTCTACTTCTCCTTCAAAATTCTCCTTGTGTACCGCCACCATCCCCCACGCTCCAAACCTCCTGGTTTCTTCCTCACATGCTCTCTCTCGTGTCATCCCTGTCCCTCTGCACTGAACACCTGCTCATCATGGGTGACTTCAACCTTCATCTCAACTCCTCCTTCTCCTCCTTCTCTAATTTCACTGCACTCGTCTCCACCCTAAATCTGACCCTCCATATAACCACACAACCGTGACCACCCCCTAGACGTTGTTATCATGCAAATGCTCTCCCATCCTCAGACCTGCTCTCCCTCTGGTCTTCCACCTGCAGCGACCCTGATGCAACCATCAACCTGCTCCATGATCACCTCTCCTCCACCTTTAACTCCCTTGTCCCCCTGAAATGCAGGATTGTCTGCAAATCCACCCACTCCCCAACAGCCATCTCCACTCCCTAAAATCACAAACCTGGTTGCTCAAGTGCGAGTGGCAGAAAACTAGCTTCACGGTCCACCACCAGCTGTGGCTCAAGCACCTTCACACATACCACCACACTCCCTTGCAACCAAAAACTGCGTATTACTCAAAGATTATTTTGGAGACCAAAAATAACTCCAAAATCCTCTTCTCCACCACCTCCTCCATGCACCCTCCCTAGCACCCTCAATCATTACATCAAACACCAAGTGTGAAGAGGGCATGGACTTCCTTACCTCTAAAATAGAAAACATCCACCTGGCAGCCTTATCCTCCTACCCCGTGTTCCCTACCACCCTCTCACACCCAGCACCCCCATTTCGGCTCCTTCACCTCTCCTACCCCAGCTCCTACCAAGGCTGCCATCCTACATTCCTTTGCCCCATTTCTCTTTCCTCCCTCTCATCCTCCATCACCCTAATAAAACCCACCAGCTGCTGCCTCGACCCCCTCCACACTCAACTGCTGATCACCCAACTCTCTCTCCTCTACCCACTGCTGGCAGACATCATTAATCAGTCCCTCTCCTCAGGATCAGGTCCCACTCCCCCTCAAAACTGCCATCATCACCCCACTCTTTAAAACACCTACACTTGATCTCTCCAACCTCATGCATTATCACCCTATCTCAAATCTACCCTTCCTGGCCAAAGCTTTGCAACGTGGTGTTGCCAACCAACTTCACGAAACCTCTCCCTCCACTGCCTACTCCAGTCCAGTTTCCACCTTGCCCACAATGCAGAGACAGCGCATGCCTATGGTCACCTTCCTCCTTTCCCTGGCTCAGCATTGGGCGCTGCCATTGTTACGCACTCTGGGACGCTGGCGTAGAGAGAGTTATATAAATGCAAGTTGTTGTTGTTGTTGTGAGGGGGCTGCCCAAGCCCTGGAGGCAATACACAGGAGAGCAACAAGAATGATCTCCAGTGTTAGAGGAATGAGCTATGAGAAGCAATTAGTCAAGATAGGGCTCTTGAAAGGAGATTTCTTAGAGGAGAGTTTAAGGAGGTATATAAGGTTTTAAACAAGATTGAGAAAGAAAACTAAGAACAATGCTTTCAGATTCACTGAGACACCAGAACAAAAGGGCACAGGATGGGAATCGAATTTCTGGACAAGTGCAAGGAAATCTTTCTTTATCTAGAGGGTAATTAATAATTGTGATTGGTTATCAGGAAAGATTGTTGAGTACAGAAAACAAATGGCTTGCTGCTATGATGGGGGACAGTAAGTTGGGTGTTTGAAAGGTTGGGATCAAATGGATCAAAGGGTCTCCTTCATCTGAACCTCTCTTATGATCTTATGACTCAAAATAAAATTTGTCTGCACACACCATTCTCTTTTGTTGTCCTTATTCTGAAGTTATAATCAAATGCTTTCTTCCACTAGTTGAAATGTATGGCTATTTAAACTCTTCTTGATGAAATTTGTACAACTTCAGTAATGTAATATAAAAATGACTCCAGGCTTCATTTTGATATATCACTGTTAAAATAAAAGATCTGGGTAGATGTTACTTGACTACTTGCAACCATGTCTGTGGTAATAATGAAATCTGGATGTCTGTTTTGTATATTTTAACATGATGCTGATGGCTATTTGGAACAGGGTGACATGGAGCAGGCTGGAGCCCGCTGAACAGAGGGAGCGGGCAGGTTGGTAGGGAGACAGCAGGTCAGAGAGGGCAAGGCCATGGATGGCCTTGAAAGTGAGGATGAGGATCTTGAATTTGATCCTCTGAGGGATGGGGAGTCAGTGGAGTCGGGTGAGGGTGGGACTGATGGGAGACAGAAAACAGAGAGTAACAATGAAGCATGAAGTGGTGTCCCTCAGGGGTTATTATTGGGACTACTGCTAGTTTTGACCTATATAAATGACCTGGACTTGGGTATAGGGTGTACAATTTCCAAGTTTGCAGATCATATTAAGCTAGGAAGAGTAATAAATGGTGAGGAGGATAGTAGCAGACTGCAAATGGACATAGACAGACTGGTAAAATGGGCAGAAATGTGGCAGATGAAGTTTAATGTGGAGAAATGCAAAGTGATGCATTTTGGGAGGAAGAATGAGGAGAGGCGATATAAGCTGATGGTACAATCTTCAAGGAAGTGAAGCAACAGAGAGACCTGGGGTTCATATAAGTAAATCTTTGAAGGTGGCAGGACAGGTAGATAAAGCTGTTTAAAAAAGCTTACAGGATACTAGGCTTTATAAATAATAATAATAATGCTTGCATTTGATATAGCGCTTTTCACGTCTTCTCGACGTCTCAAAGGCTTTACAAAATATGCTGTAAAGTGAATTGACCGTATATTTGTGGGCGAAACGCAGCAGCCAATTGCGCACAGCAGCGTCCCACAAACAGTTATGGATTGATAATGACCAATAAATAGGGGAGTAGAATACAAAGGTCAGGATATTATGATTAACTTTTATAAAACACTGCTTAGGCCTCAACTAGAGTACGTGTTCAGTTCTGGGCACCACACTTTAATAAGGATATCAAGGCTTTGGAGAGGGTGTAAAGGAGATTTATCAAGATGGTACCAGGAATGAGGGACTTCAGTTATCAGGATAGGCTAGAGAAGCTAGAATTATTGTCCTTGGAGCACAGAAGGTTAAAAGGAGACCCAATAGAAGTTTTCAAAATATGAGGTAATTCAATAGGGTAAACAAGGAGAAACTATTTCCACTGGTGGGTGGGTCGGTAACCCGACAACACCTATTTAAAATAGTCGTTAAAAGAAACAGAGGGGAGGTGAAGAAATATTTTTTCACAAAGTGAGTTGTTTGGATCTGGAATGCATTGCCTGAAACGGTGGTGGAAGCTGATTTGATAACAACTTTTAAGAGAGAAGTAGATAATTATTTGGGGAGGACAAGTTTGCAGGGCTATGGGGAGAGAGTAGCGGAGTGGGATTAAATTGGATAGCTCTTTTCAAAGAGCCGGCACAGACACGATGGACGGAATGGCCTCCTTCTGTGCTGTATAAATCTATGTTTCTATGATCAGGTTGGTATCTCGCTGCAGCTATACAACTGATTACAGGAACTCAGCATGCAGGCAATGCAGGTATAAACCCAAATCATGCTACAATGGCACATTGATAGACTTATGAGACCATCAGCTTTAAACACACTGTCCTCTTCTCAGCATGTGTCCACACAGGGAAGTCTAGCCCCTCATTATGTCTTGCAGAGCCTCCTAAAAGAAGATTTGGTTTCCTGCAATAAAATATTCTATCACTGAAAGAGATTCCCTGTAATGGGCCAGCTGAGAATGATGCAAATTGTCACAAGTGTGACAAACGGACACAAGTATTTGAAATGAAAGTTAGCACCCCACAAAGTTGAGAAGCAGGCATTATAACCAAACCACCTTTCAATCATTTATTTGTCCTGAAATTTCTAGATTTTTTAAAAGAAGTCATGCATCCAGTAATTCTGAATACTACAGAGAATGCATCTTTCACTTTGAACCATTCTAAAGGAAATAGAAAATTCAAATCTACGCATTTGGGCTATATGTTCTCCCAAACACTGAATGAGTCACATCACTTGATATACAATGCAGTGATGTATAGTCCAATATATTAATAGCTATTCTTATAAATTAAAAATATTTTGTAACATTTACTATTTTGTCCTCACAGTACTGGAATGGTAAGGTATTTAAATTAATTGAACATGTAAATAATGTTTAAGGCATGTTCTAGTCAAGGCACATTTCCCTCACAATAATAATAATCATTGCATTTTATATAGAAACTTTTAACATCAGAAAGATGTCTCAAAGAGTTTCACGGGATTCTAATGTGAAGTGACCAAGTGTTTTCGGTGAACATGGCAGCCAATTTGCACACAGCAACTTCCCAGCTAAGAAGTGAATAACCAATAAAGAGGTTGGGAAGAAAAGTCTTGTAACAATTCCACGTGAGGACTGCAACTCATTTGCTCCTTTATGACAACATATAAATGCCCTGTTTCTCATTCAGCGTCAGAATGTGGTCAAAAAGATATTTTGGTTGCCTGGCACAATTAAAAACACTGAACCTGCCACTTACACAAATTGAGAAGATAAATAGGAGCAAAACATGTGATTGACAAAACTATTTTGCTTCACCGAGTCAATCACTTCATATTGGCAAGAATATAAATTAACATTTCAATCTACTGGAATGTTTTCAATTTTTATAGTGATACCGTTCTTATTATGTAGAGTTGTCTAACCTTGTCAGGATTTATCTGAATAAGATTGCCTGTAGCTACAGAGGCCTGCTTTCTATAAAGTGATGGATTTATAGCTACAAGAACTAGCTTCTCTTCAGCACTCTGGGCCTGGCTTTAAGAGGAACAGTGAACTGATTCTGTCAAGTGTGCCACAAAGGCTCTTGAGGGTAACTAGTTTTGTGTTGCAACCTCTAAAAAAATAAAATTAATATGTGATTTGACATTTATTTTTCAAGTAATCTACATCTAGTCAGAGTATATGGCCAATATCCCTCAGAATGACTAAGATTAAAAGGTGCTGCATGAACATAAACAAAAAAACTGAAGATAAGAACATTAATTCTGTTTAGCTATTTAGCTAATAAATACTATTTAGCTCTGAGACAAATGTTTGTTGTTTTAATACAGATGTTGAAATAGCACACAAGAAGTTATAAGCAATAGGATATTTTTAGCTAAATACTTTGTCAATCAGAAGCAAATTTGGTGATTTTATATAACCAGATTACATGGGTCACTATCACATTCCTTTATTAATTTGTAGAGTTTTTAATGCTAACCATTAACACATAAATTAAATAAATAAATTGGTGGTAATACAATATAATGAGGAGAGGATGCGTCTACACTCAGTAAATGTCTCAGCAATCTACAGATCCCTTGTAACGGATATTTAGCATATCAGGTTTAAAGGCATTTAGTAAGTTATGCAACACAAACTGCATTCACTGCCAGGAACCCATGCTGAATTCTCCATGCTCTTTAACCTACCATTAGCAATGGGCTGTTCAAACCACAGCTGGTTCAAATTATTCAAATTCATTACGCCAACAGAATTGCGCAATTGACCGATGCAAATCAAAATCTTGTGTCTCTGTGTCTCTCCAGTTAAGGGTTGAAACCTATTTTTGTTTCTATTTCTGCACCAGTTTCAAACTCAGGTTAAGTATAATAATAATAATCATTGCATAAACTGTACCTGAGACTGTGCATCAATAGGATTGAATTGTTTATCTTCGTGAAACAATGCATCAAATTAAACATATCTCAGAAGCAACATTTTTTTGCCTTGCAATAGGGGCCTGGACCATCAGACCAGTTATCAGGACTTAGAAAAGTCTACAAGATTTCTAAAGTTGCCAGAGATACAGTGGATTACATAATACATATCATTTATTTAAAGTGTGTGACCAATTTAAGAAAACATATAATAAAGAAAACATTACTTAGTTAAGAAATGTAGCCACATGGCTCCCATAATGGTTCCTAACTGGGCAAGAAAACTGGTTGTCAAATACTTCAATCACTGTGTGAGAGCAATCATCTGAGTCTTCTAATTGTGGTAAATACTAGCAGGTGTCACAAACATGTGGCAGCCTGGTTCAGTTGGTAGCACTCTTGCCTCTGAGTCAAAGACTTGTGGGTTGTCAGCCCCATGTCATGACATTGAACTTGTATTGTCTAGGCTAGAAACGTAATTGAAGTACTGGGATGTTGTAGTGTGGCAGTCGTGTGCCAGTTAGCAGGTTACTGGCTTAACTGATCAAAAAAAATCAGTGTGATGCTAACTGACTACTATGCACAGCAAAAACAGCTTCTTTAACCAACAGGAAGAGTGTTGGAGGAAGATGACTTCAGTACCCTGGGGACCAGTTGATGCGTTAAATTTGCTTGCCCAGTTAGGCACCATCGTCAAACTTGACAAGCGAGCAGCCATAGCGGAGGCCGAGGGTGAGCCAAAGATTAGTGACTACCATGAGGCCGTGGACTCGGGTGAGGCATTGACCATTGAGGGGACCGAATGTTCAGTGTTCCAGGCAGAATTTCAAAATCATTTCAAAATCTCCCGCCTGGACCAATGACCGAAACCGCTTTTGTGACGTCATTTCCACTTGCTGTACTTTTTTTTGTTTCTGTTTCTGCGCCAATTTCAAACTCAAGGTTAAGTACAATAATAATTATCTTTGCATTTGATATCGGCTTTATCACATCTTCAAACGTCTCAAAGCGCTTCACAGAGTATACTGTAAAGTGAATTGACTGTATATTTATGGGTGAAACGCGGCAGCCAAATGCGCACAGCAGTGTTCCATAAACAGTCGTGGATTGAGAGACTACATTATTTTTTTAGGGATTATTATCCCTGGAAAAGCGATCCACCTATCGACTAACAATCGGGCTCCTACTTGCTGCTAGGTAAATATAGTTTTATTTTGGATTTATCTCCTTTCCTTCCTGTCATCCCTCACTTCTCTCCTCTCTCTCTGTGCCCCTATTCCTCTGGTTGTTTCCCTTCTTTTGAGCACCTCACCCTCTACCACCCCTCCTCTCTTACCACCCCTCCCCCCAAACCTCCTGGCTCCTTCCTTGCAGATATCTCCTCTCATCCCTGTCTGCACAAAACACATGCTGATAGTGGGCAACTTTAACCATCATCTCAATTCCCCCTGCCCCATCTCCTTTGACCACCGCCCTCCTCTCCACTCTAACCCGCACCCTCCACAGAAACTCCCCGACCCACAAACATGGCCACCCCCTTGACCTCATCATCACCCATGGCCTAGAGATCTCTGATCTATCCATCACAAACAAGGCCATCTCAGACTACTGCCTCATCTCACTCTCCTCTCATATTGCCCTCCCTTCCTCCAAGCCCCCACCATCTTTTTCCACCATGGAAAAAGCATCCCCCCAGTCCCTCACAAATGCCCTGTCATCCTAGGACCTTCTCTAACCTCTGATTTTCCAACTGCAGTGATCCAGTCATAGCCATCAAGCTGCTAAACAATCAACTCTCTTCCACCTTTAATTCCCTTGTTCCCTGAAAACTTGATCTATCTCCAAGTCTACCTGCTCCCCCTGGTGCAACAATCATCTCCACTCCCTTAAATCCCACACCCAGATACTCGAGCGCAAATGGCACAAAACTGACCTCACAGTTCACCACAACTATGGCTCGAGCATCTTCATTCCTACTACCACTCCCTCTCTCATGCCAAAAACGCTTTCTACTCCAGGCCAAAAACAACCCCAACATCCTGTTCTCCACTACCGATCACCTCCTCTCATCCCTCATTTCTGATGCCAAGTGCAAAGAGGTCCTGGACTTCTTATTTCTAAGGTAGATAACATCCGCCTGGCTTCCTCTTAGAGGGAGGTCTTGGAGGCGGGGAGGGTGATATGAAATGAGAGGGAGATGAGGAAGTGGCCTGAGATGGCCTTGTCTGTGATGGACAGGTCAGAAATATCTAGGTGATGTCAGCTTGTCTGGCGGGCATCAAGGCCTGGATGAACGCAAATTTCCTGCAGCTGAATGTTGGCAAGACAGAAGACATTCTCTTTGGCTCCCATCAACATCTTCTCTCCTGTCGGTCTGATCTCTTCAATCTCCCTCAGACTCACCAAACTTGCGCACACCTTAGGCGTCAGGTTCGATTCCCAGCTTTCCTTTCTACCCCACATCCATTCCCCAACCAAGATGGCTTTTTCTACCCCCATCATATTGTCCACCTCCGTCCGTACCTCACAACCAACTCAGCCAAAAACCTCATCCACACCTTCATCACTTCCCAGCTGGACTATTCCAATGCCCTCCTTGCTGGTCTCCCCAGCTCCACCATACACAAAATTCAACTAATTCAAAACTCCGCCGCCCGGATACTCACTTGCACAAAACTCCATACCCCCATCAGACCAGTCCTTGCCAGGCTCCACTGGCTCCCAATCACCAAACAGATCGATTTCAAGATTTTCTCACTCGTTTTCAAATCCCTTCATGCCCTCGCACTATGATCTGCTTAACCCCAGCTCCCTACCCGCTGGCTCCGGCCTCCTGTTTGTCCCTCATCCCCTCCGCTCCACCATTGGTGGCCATGCATTCAGCCACTACTCCCTAAAACTCTGAAACTCTCTCCCTCAATCCTTCTGCCATGCCTCCTCCCTCCCCACTTTTAAGTCATGCTTAAAGACCGGTCGGTCAGATTCTGACTCTGTCAAGCGCTCCGGGACGCTACCCCGCATAAAAAGTGCTATATCAAAGCAAGTTGCTGTTGTAAATAGTTTAAGGTTGCTAAATTGAATTAATATGTCAATTAGTATATAGGTATTAATTAATACATCGCGAACCTTACTCTCACTGCTTTCCAAGATTTTTTTGCATGAGCCTGATAAAAAAATTGACCTGCAATGATAAAATAATTATTGTATGTACAATGTATTCTTTTCAAGTAGCACCAGGCCTCAAATAATTTCTGGAGCCAGATTGTCTTAAAGTATTTGAAGGCTGTTTCAGATTCACTTTCCAGTGTACATTCTGTAGAAATGTTAAGAAATTCTCTGGAGTGTTCTTCAATATGTTGTCTCAACTGCTCTTACATAATTACTTTGCCTCTGGGGGCACCTGCTAGTGCACTCGCTGTTTTTTGCATCTTTACATTTCGCAACATAGGCTTTGAGTCAGATCAACTCTTCCTGCTGGAAGGAAAGGCTGTCTGTCTGCTGGTGAGCAGCTGATTACTGGTGATTCTCACCCTTGTATTTAAGTCCCTGCGCTCCTCTGCACCCCCCTACCTCTCTGACCTCCTCTCTCCTCAAAACAGTACCCGTTGTCTTTGTTCCTCCGTGTCTGGCCTCCTCCTCGTCCCCCAAGTCCCCCACTCCACCCTTGGCAGCCATGCCTTCAGCCACTATGCCCCGAGGCCCCGGAACTCCCTTCCTCACACCCTACGTCTTGCTCCCTCACTTCCTATTTTCAGGTCTCTGCTGAAGACCTTTCTTTTCAACCGCGCCTTTGGTCACCTTCCTCCCCCTCCCCCTGGCTCGGTCCCGGGATCCATTACTGTGAAGCGATCTGAGACACCGTCCGGCGTGGAGGGCGCTATATAAATCCAAGTTGTTGTTGTTCTATCAGACTGAGGTTTTTAAGAAAAACAAATCTAAAGGAAGATAAACTGCCAGAGCTCCCAAATACAGCACTGACTGTATTTCTACCTTTAGTAAGCTCAGTTTTTATTTAAATTTATCAATTAGTTCATTATTCTGAGTATTTTGCAACCAAATTATTATGCAATACAGTCCTCTCATCATAATAATTGTAATTGTTCTATCCTTTTGTAGCGATCACAAGAAAGGCTGAGATGAAACCGTCTCTTTGGTCCATTTGATTCTGTTCTTCCAGACTACTAACTCTATTATCCTATCACTACAGCATCAAGATAATTCTTAAATTGTTCTGGTGACTAGGCCTCATCAGTAATCTTCTATTCTAACAAAATGACAATGTCTGTCTGTCTGTCTGTCTGTCTGTCTGTCTGTCTGTGTGCACTTGAAGAAGAATCTCAATAACCAATTGATGTAGAGACATTTATACCTCATCGGAAAGATCTTGCAACTAGGAGTGACATGGGCATATTTGTTTTCAGATATCTCCTATCATTCATGAGTTATAACCTAAAATACATTTCAGTTTTGCGTTTTTTGCTGCAGTTACACATGGTGGCCGCGCCGGATGACCATAGCTCTGTAGCATCCTGTGTCACACAGCACACACGTAGCCAAGAGACATGGGAACAAAATAAAGAACACAGACAAAGCTAAGCCACGGCAACAACAAAAACAAATATTTTTNAAAGCACCTTTCACGTTGGGAGGACATCCCAGTGATTATAAATCATACAATTATATTTTTCATTATAAAGATATCTAAGCAAAAATCAAACCTTCAAGGATAAGTAAAAATCCTTGACAAAAGAGAGAAGGCCCATTAAATGAAACTGAAGAAGAAAGAACAGCTTGGCTGCACTTCAATGCTGAAAGGACTGCAACAGCACAGCCAAAATGAGTCCTCCCTGATGAGTATTGATAAAAATGAAATGTCTACCTGTGTGTCTGTCTGTGTGTCAATCTACATTCCATATTGGATCCTTTGTTTGCAAGTGTAGCTGCAATGGATACAGCTAGTATAATATATAACAGTAATATAATACTTTACAATTAAACCAGCTGACTTAACACAGCACCGTACATGTAAGAGAACCTTATTCACAAGAGATTTTTATTTATACCTAAAACTGTCAGTTTACCATGGAAGATGATACAATCGCACAAGTTTTTCATCACAGTCACTGCTGAACAAAAGGAACCATTCTTAAGTTTACAAGCAGCTCACACTGCCTACTAATCCCAGGAGCTGTGACTGTACAGACACCGTGAGGCTAATCGAAACTGTGCACTGACTGTTAAGACAAGCACATCTGCACACTGACTACTAAGTTAAAGGCTCTCACAAAAACACCTGACACTCATAACAAAACACAAAGATTGTTCTTTAAAAAACTAAAATATGACTTTCTAAACTTATTTCATTTAACCATATCTATATATATTACCATACCTGTGCAATAAAATACATCTTTTAAGATAGTGTTATTTTTTTTTCTCTCTCATCCAAATAGACTATATTATCTTTCTACCTTTCATCAAAATAGACTAAATAGAGTAAGCAAAGTCAAACTTTGTGAGTTGTTCATTGGCTAACTTCTAGTGCATTTTCTTGAGCACTAGAAATTAGTTAATTAATTAACTAATTTACCATAGAAATGCAACACTTTCTTATTGAGATGTAATAATAATAATAATAATCCTTGCATTTGATATAGCGCTTTTCACGTCGGGAGGACGTCCCAAAGCGCTTCACAGAACACACTGTAAAGTGAATTGACTGTATACTTGTGGGCGAACGCGGCAGCCAATTGCGCACAGCAATGTCCCACAAACAGTCGTAGATTGAAAATGACCAATTTATTGTTGTTTTGGGTTTTGGAGGGATTATTATTAGGTGTGTGGAGTAAGGAAACTTGCCCAAGGTTTCGCCCTGTCTGGAATTGAACTCAGGTCTCTCGCTTGCAAAGCGAGTGCTCTAACCACTGAGCTACAGGGCTCCACATGTAAACTCTAAGCATCTTTATACTGTAATGTGTTGAGTGTCTTCCGACTTTCAAAGACAGTACTATACTTCTGATTGTTTATTGCATCAGAAATTCACACTGCTTGGCTGGAACTCTCTTACAGTTTATCATCAGTCCTTGTAATAACCTCCCAGCTGTGCTTAGTCTGTGAATGACTGTCACCCATGTCTAAATTGGCAACCTATTAAAATTCAACTTTTAACAGTAATTATCAAGTGCCATTTATTCAGTGATCGTGCCATTAAATTATGTTGAGAAACGATAATGATATTAAATGGGAGAATGCTTTCCTGGTGCATTTCAGATATCGTATCTGTAATATGAGTTTCAACTTGTTAGAGAATGAGGAATACAGGAAATACTACTCTAAATTGCCAGTTGTTTTGCCTAAAGGAACACCTTATCTGTCACTGAAACTGAATGACCAGAGGAATCATTTACAGAAATGAAAATTTCTTGCAGTTAAATACTCCAACAGCCTTTTTACACTGGCGCGAATGTGTTATGAGAAACATGATAGCGTAAGATGCGATTTTATTGTGGTTTGATTTCTTTACATGGCTACATTTTTTATCTAAGCAATGAGCTGTTGCATTTTCAAGTGTTGCATTTAGAGTAAGTACATCAAGAAGGCTTAATAATGGGAACAAATTACAAATTGTTACCAATGAGATCAGATGATAAATCATGAAAATGAAGCTTGGGTAATGAATCTCTAACTAAAATTAGATTAGAGCATTCAACTCATTGACACTACTTGTTTCATATCTTGGAATAAAATTTGTGGCAAATCATAATGCATCCAGTGTGATAATGACTGCAAATTACACCCCATACGCTGTTTCTAATTTAGAAGGTGACAGGGTTCACAGCATTAGTGCTTTCATGACCACACTCAATCTTACTCTAGCTGTTATGGTGATGTAAGTGTGGGTTTGAGATGTTATCTGAGAACATGACTTGTGCTTACATGGTTCAATGCCAATTATTTAAGTAGTATAAAAGAGTCACTATAGAGCATCTTAGCACCCAACAGAAATTCAGCCTAAACAAGGCACATAAGTTACATTGCCAAATATATTTGAGCTCAGATCCCAGAAGCTATGCTCAAGCTGTAAAGTGTCTGATTAGGCCACACCTGATATGTATATAGTTTTGGTCATCATCACATAGGCAGTAGATGACAGTAGTACCTGTTTAATAGGTACTACTGCCTAACATTAGTTTATTATCTGTAACACATGAGATGGATCCCCATCTCAGGTACCCAGTCAGAAATGTTAAGCAATTTGGGACATCTTCCAACTGTGAAAGCTACTATAAAAATGTCAATCTGTATTGCATTGTATGATGATCGGATTCAATTATAGAGACAGACTGGAAGCTTTTATAGTCTTATATGTCAAAATTCTTAAAGGACTTTATATAGCAATTATTGACAAGTATGGTGACTTTTCCTTTAGGATTAGAAAAGTTTGCAAGTTTCACAAAATCAGTATTCTGACAAACTAAGTGTAAATCTGTGAAATTACCATGGATTCTACTTTATTATTCACATACATCATTTCACCTTCATTAGATCATTCAGCATAAGTTTTGTCAGGATAAGATTGATTTCAAACATTATTACTGAGTGTGAGCTTCTCTTAACAATTTTCACTGTATTTCAAACAAAAAAATCTTACCTGCTGGAATTTTATTCAATTTATCTCAACAGATTCATTTAGTTCTTTGGATATAAAGACAGAGTCCATTTGTTGTTGCATTCTCCTGAAAATAACTTCTTATTTTATTGGTGCAAGAGCATTTCAAAATGAGGCGTATATTTAAGCATTGTTCACGTTCCACGAACAATTTGTTCCCTTCATTATCCAAGATAACTCTGGGTTTGATCTGTATTGAAATTCTCCTTTCAATGAGCCATGTTAAATGCGTAATGTGATTTTAACAGAGAATCAACAAGTTCAACAAAAATTTTCTCAATTTTTGCTGTGATAATTGCAACATTCTTCTGACCTGTCCATGTTAAGTCATGCCTACCCTTTCATTAGCTTACATTGTAAAACTTTATTATTACCAAGCTTGAATTTTGAAGGGAATCAGGCTAGTGAGCGCAACTGATTTGAGCTGTGAGCTCACACATTGTTGTGCTTGTATATATTTGTTGTTGTTTCATTATAATATAAATTCTTAGTACCATATATTTTTGTTCTGTCTTCAATAGGAGGGCTCCCATCAGCACCTCCATACATCGGACGCTGATAGCATCACCCTTCATGGATGCACTCTACATCGCCCGAAGCCAATATGGAACCTCGGCGACCTGCTCAACCCTCAACTGTCCTACATCCATGCGGCGACCCACTCCGCCTTTCCCCACCTCGCAACATTGCTCGGCTCCGCCACTGTATCTCACTGCAGGCCGCCAAGCCCCTCATCCACTTGTTAATCACATCCAGCCTCGACTATGCAAACTCCCTGCTTCTCAGGCTCCCCAACTCCTCCCTCCACAGGCTGCAGAGCATCCAGAACTCCTCTCCCACAACAAGCTCCATAACCTTATCAACCCCATTCTCACCCGGCTCCATCAGCGGGCTCTGGCTGCTCCTCGTCCCCCGCCTTGCCCGCCCCACCTTTGGCGGGTGGGCCTTCAGCCTCCCTGCCCCCAGCCTCTGGAACTCCATCCCACAGTCCCTCCACCTCGCCTCCTCCCTTGCCTCCTTCAAGGCGTTCCTCTTCAACTGTACTTTCGGTCACCCTCCTACCCCTACCCTCCCGCCCTCCACTCCTCCTGACCGCAACCACCAGCTCAGGTGCAGATCCCTGACTCTCCAGAGCCATGGGATGTCCTCCTGACATGAAAGGCGCATGTTGTTGTTATTTTATCTCTGATCTTATTTCTTGTACAGATATGATTTCACTGTTTTATTTGTTGGTGAATCACCAAGGCAGCTATATTCCAAAATAACCTAATATATACATAAAACACTACAGCAGGCAAATTGACCTTGCCTGTATATAGAGTCGGTATGGTCTATCCACAATTGTATGTGGGACACTGCTGTGTGCAATTGGCTGCCGTGTTTCGCCCACAAAATATGCAGTCAATTCACTTTACAGTATATTCTCTGAAGACTCTTTGAGACTCTTGAAGACATGATAAGGCACTATATCAAATGCAATGATTATTATTTTAATGTCGCATAAAATAATTACACAATTTTTGACTTACAAGAACACTTCCAGTAAGCTCACCCAGCCCTTAATAATAACAACGCAAACAGGGTATGAGAATAACAATAATAATCCTTACATTTTGTATAGCACCTTATCACATCTTCGAGACATCTCAAAATGCTTCACAGAATATACAGTGAAGTGAATTGACTGTATATTTTTGGGGCAAAACCATGTAAAAGACTGGAAATACTCATGTGGATACCTTTCAGCGCTGGATGCAATTACCGGAGTTATCATATTCCAGAAAACAAAAAGGCTAAAACTTGGACACAGGAATTTTTCAAGCACAATTAACGCATGTATTTTCCTTAACTCCCCAAATTATGGCAGACATCTTAATTTACAGCACTAATGATTTGTATGTAATTTTAACCTCAAGGTGGAGAAGCGTCCTGCTGAAGTGAAAAATAGAAAAAGACGTGGCAAATTTTCAAAACAAATCATTTAATCAGCTGTGTCAGTGATTGCTGTGTCAGCAGTCTCACAGTCTTAGTCTTTCATCCAGTTGTGAATCCAGTGATGGTTCCTGGTAATAACCTCAAATCATATATCTTGGAACCCAGGCTGACTTTGGAGTGTAAAAAAAAACATATCTGATATAAGATCAAAACCTTCTTCCACAATTCTACTTGTGCCATTAACTCCTTGAGAAATGCATCAGGATTTTTGAGATCGAGAGTTGAAAATTCAATGTTTGTGATGTTGAGAAAGGGTACCGAAAACTCTGGCAATAGATTGCAAAACAGCCTTTGCAGGCTTTCAGGATCAACATGTGAATGTTCAATTGAATTTTATAACAAACCACATAGTTTTAAGAAATCAACCCTCATATGTGTGATACAAGATAAGAATTATTGTTTTTTTTAATCTTAAAATATAAACAAAGATGTTTCTTCCTCTGGCTAATACTCAATTTGTTGTATAACACTTAGTATGGTATTATAGTTCTTCAGGGAGCAATTTTAGAAAAGAATAGCTGAATTATAAATCATGATAGCCTTCTTAAATAATTAGGAGTGCTATTTTGCAATGTCGTGTATCATAAAATATCTGCAGCTTAATTAAGGGATGTGCACAGCAAAAGGGTAGTGACAGCAGCTTCACCAGTAAGTCACTGAGTATTGTCTGGGTGTATTTTTGCAGTTCAAAACACTCTCAATTGGTTGAGGGATGAATTGAGTGCATATTCTCATGACCTCTAAGACTGTATTGTTCAGAATTGGATTCATGCTCACAATAAATATGTTCTAAATTTTCCTAAGTGCATAATTATATTATACTTTATTGACTGTTTTATGTATGAAACGTAATTGCAATGGTATATGAAATCATTTTCGTAACATGCCATGTAAGAGGATGTAAAGTCTGAAGACTACACTATAAATGTGGAAGCAAGAACCTTCATGAATTAATTTAATTTCGTAGATGATCTTATTGCTTTAAGTGACTTGCTATACTTGTAAACTGTAAATGTGCAAGATACTTAGCAACTACAGAATTACAATTGCCATAATTCAACAACAACAACACAATTACATTTGTATAGCGCCTTTCACATCGGGAGGACATCCCAAGGCGCTGGACAGACAGAGTTACAGACCCGAGCTGATGTTCGGGGTGGGGGAAGGGTGAGGGCAGGGGGGGAAGCAGGGAGATCGAAAGCATGGTCGAAGAGGAGGGTCTTGAGATGGGTCTTGAAGGTAGCGAGAGAGGCGGCAAGACGGAGGGACTGCGGGATGGAGTTCCAGAGGGCGGACGCAGAGTGGCGGAAAGTCCGCCTCCGATAGTGGGGCAAGCAAGGTGGGGGACATGAAGCAGGCCAGAGCCCGCTGAGCGGAGGGAGCGAACAGGATGGTAGGGGGTTAGGAGGTCGGAGAGGTAGGGGGGAGCAAGACCATGGAGGGCTTTGAAGGTGAGGACCAGAATCTTGAACTGAACCCTCTGTGTGATGGGAAGCCAGTGGAGTTGGGTGAGGATGGGGGTGATAGGGTCACGGAGCCTAGTGTGGGAGAGGACACAGGCTGCAGATTTCTGGATGACCTGTAGCCTGTGGAGGGAGGAGTTAGGGAGGCCGACAAGCAGTGAGTTTACATAGTCAAGCCTCAATGTAATGAAAGCATGTATGAGGGTTCTGAGGCCTGCAGTGTGAGACAATAACGGAGCCGGGCAACGTTGCGGGGGTGGAAGAAGGCAGAGCGGGTCATGACGCGAATGTGGGGTAGAAAGTAGTAGTTGAGGATCGAACAAGACCCCAAGGACTGGTTTAGCAAGGTTGAGTGTGCAGCCATGGATGGTGATACTGACAGCACCTGAGGTGAGGAGGCGCTGACGGGAGCCATTCAGTGGAGCCTCGGTCTTGTTGATGTTCAACTGAAGAAAGTTAGCTCTCATCCAGGACTTGATGTCTGACAGACATTCTGTCAGGACAGCAGTAGTCTTAGAGTCAAGGGTGGAGGCTGAGATGTAGAGTTGGGTGTCATCTGCAGACATGTGGAAGTTGACCCCATGTCTGCAGATGTCACCAAGAGGGAGCATATAGATGTTTAAGTGGATGGGACCAAGGACAGAGCCCTGAGGAATGCCGCACAAGATGGTCCGGGGGCTAGAGGAGATGCCATTTGAGGAGATGAAGTGCAGGCGGTGTGAGAGGTACGATCTGAACCAACCAAGGACAGCATCGTAGAAGTTGAGGTGAGAGGAGAGGCGGTGGATGAGGATAGAGTGGTCGACAGTGTCGAAAGCAGCAGAAAGGTCAAGGAGGACAAGGAGGCAGAGGGAGCTCTGGCTGCAGACGGCAGACGGTCTCTAGTTGGTTGGTGACCGGGAGCTTCAGTAATGGCTGCCATGGCCGCGGTGGTGAATTCCAAGATGGCCCTGTGGATCGGGTAGGTAGGCTTCGGTCACACAGATTCATACAGTATTTGAACATCACGCATTTTATAGTGTGGCTGACATGTAAACCTAACAATTCCTGCCGTTCAACAGTCCAAGGTTAAACCACAGACTAAAAATGCAACGTGTTTTTGTAATTTTTTCTGTATAATATAATAATCCTTGCATTTGATATAGCGCCTTATTATTTTCTTCGAGACGTCTCAAAGCGCTTCACAGAATATATTGTAAAGTAAATTGACTATATTTTGTGGGTGAAACATGACAGCCAATTGCATACAGCAGTGTCCCACAAACAGTGGTGGATTGAGTGACCAAATTATTATTATTTATTTTGAAGGAAATATTACCCCCGGAAAAGCAATCCACCAATCGACTAACAATCGGGTTCCTATTTATTGCTAGGTAAACAGAGGCATGTGGAGTAAGGAAACTTGCACAACATTTTGCCCTGCCCAATCCCAGGTCTCTCACTTCCGAGGCAATTGCTCTAACCACTGAGCTACCGAATCACTTATTGCTTGGTCAACAGAAGCGTGTGAAGTAAGGAAACTTGCCTAATGTTTCAAGATACAACCGCAGAACACACTGACCTTGTCAGGATGTCCTCCCAATGTGAAAGACCTATATAAATGCAATTTGTTGTTGTCTTTATTTTAACTTTGCACACATTTCCTGCTTTTATTGCATTTATTCATATAAATGTTTTCATTGTTCTTTATGATAGCCTTGGGCTACAATAACACTTGCTAAGTGCAGTCACATATTTTTAAATATTCTTCTACATTGTTTTAATCTTCGGGGGGGGTGGGGAGGGGAAGTTGTATATATGCATCAAAAGGAACAAAGGACTGCCTCGTGTTGCCCTCTAATATCCATAACAGTGACTACCACATGCTAATGTATTCACAACTCAAGAATCTGAATGATGTATATTAAATATTTTGGATGCAGTTCTCTGCAGATAATATTCAAATATGTGCCCTTGGTGACCTCTAGTGTACAGCGTGAAAAAGGCTGATCTTAATCAGACTAGATTGTCCTATGGTTCACAACATTCTCTCACTTTCGATCCTTGTTTCACAACCCTGTGACTTTCTCAGGGCAGCTCCTGTTTCTCTTTCAGAACCAAACCTCACTGTCACATTTCCTCCTATTAATATCCTTGCCAAGGTCACTATTCACAACCACTACCTTCCTTACAAATATAAAATATGGAAGGGAGATTGAATAGAGTTTTGCTTTCTTCAGCATAAAAAAAGTTCTCTTTTCTTAACATGACAGCGTTCATCTGATAAATAATAAAACATTTGATTTAGAATAAAGGCAATCACATTATTTTACTGTGTGAAATGAAAACTTCAAGTGGTGGGATTTGGGCCTCTATTTCATGGTTTTATTTGACCTTTCCTTATAATAGTCTGGAAAAAAAACCAACATATTACATTCACAGCTTTCAAATAGATGTTTATTAAAAAAACATATTTTAAATTGCATTGAAGAAAGATTACTGTACCTATGTGGCTATGACAAATGGCCCACACATTCTAAATATGAAACTGTGTTTAGTCTGCACAGAATTTCTGGCCTATGTTCTTCTCATGGAATTGAGAAACAAAGAGATCCAGCACATTTCTGCATGGGCTGTGAAATGCCTTGCAGTCAAAAATAAACAACATTATACTTTACCTTCATTTTTATTATTTTCAGATATTTATGATATAATCCCACACTGCAATCTGGGCATAACACTATGCCCAGTGTTGATCACTTGCCCAAGACTATTTACCTATAGTGGAATGATACATTAATTTAGAATTTATTGCGATAAAAGTTTCACAGCAGATATTTTGTGCCTGCTGAAAGTTGAATTTTGTGCCACTGGAAGGAGAAGGGATAAAGGAATGAAAGTCCCTTCAGAAGAGCGGGAAGTGAATGAAGAAAATATGATAATAATAATCCTTGCATTTGCTATAGCGCCTTATCACGTCATTGAGATGTCTCAAACGTTTCATTGAATATATTGTAAAGTGGATTGAAGGTGTAGTTTGTGGGCAAAATGCAGCAGCCAATTGTGCACAGCAGTGTCCCACAAACAGTTGTGGATTGAGTGACCAATTTTTTAAAAATTACTTACATTAATTATTTATTTAACGATAATATTTTCAATTTTGAACAACAATAACCACACCATAATAAAAGTACCAAACCATGCAATAGCAAAATAATAAATATATAAATATATATAATATACTAATAAAACAATTCTACGTCTATCTACGCTTCAAGAAGGATCTCAATAACCGATTGACATAGAGACATGATTTATACCTAATAGGAAAGGTCTTGCAGGTAGGAACGAGTGGCATGGGTATATTTGTTTTTGGGTATCTCCTATTGTTCATGAGTTATTTTCAGTTTTGTATTTTTCAGTGCAGTTAGAACTGATGGCCGCCGAGTCAAAGTGATGTTGTGGCATTGTGCGCCACAGAGCACCTACGTATGTACACACACACTGCAGTTCACCTGGTGGCCGCGCTGGCTGATTGTGGCACTGTGGCATCCTGCGTCACAGAGCACACACATAGCCAAGCGGAAGGTACAAAATAAACAACACAGATAAAGCTAAGCCACGGCAACAACCACAAAATTTAATTTTTAATGCACCGAGTCCTCCCACTGAGTTCTCTCAAAAGGAGGCCTCCCACAGGAGTCCTCCCAGATGACTACAGATAAAGATGAAATGTCTGTCTGTCTGTGTGTCAAACTACATTCCATATTGGAACTTTTGGTGCAAGCGCAGCTGCAACGGATACAGCTAGTTTACTTATGAAGGTATGACAATTGGACCTCCTAGTAAGTAATAGACCATAAACTACTGGAAAAATTCAAATATTCACATCTCTTTCATATGATATTTTCATCTAAAATCAGATGTCACCAAGTAATTCAGTTGGTTGAGTACCAGAGAAGGGACAATGATTCAAGGTGGCTAAAAGAATGCAAGAGTAAAGGAAGGCTGTGCAGAACTCCAATGTTCTAAAGTGTTCATCCTCAGACACATCTAAATGTTTAACAACAACAAATTACCTTCACATAGAGCCTTCCATGCCAGGACATCGCAAGGTGCTGGACAGTCAGGGATCCCTTTTGAAGGAGGCAAGGGAAGGGGCAAAGCAGAGGGACTTATGAGATGGAGTTCTGGAGGGTGGGGGCAAAGAGGCTGAAGGCCCACCCACCAATGAACAGGTGTCAAGGCAATTTGATGAAGCACTTTTCACAACCGACATCATCAACCTCTCCTTATCCACTGGCACTGTTCCCACACCTCGAAAAACAGCTGTCATCACCCCCCTCCTCAAAAAAACTTCTAGATGTCTCAAAGCGCTTCACAGAATATACTATAAAGTGAATTGACTGTATATTTTGTGGGCAAAACGTGGCAGCGAATTGCGTACAGCAGTTTCCCACAAACAGTCGTGGATTGAAGTGACCAATTTTATTATTTTTTTTTGTTTTTTCTTGAGGGATTATTATCAGTTGTGTGGAGTTAGGAAACTTGCCCAAGATTTCACCCTGCTGGGAATTGAACCCTGATCTCTCACTTGCAAGGCAAGCGCTCTAAACACTGAGCTACAGGACTCCACTAAAGAATGCACCATGTTGGCTCAGTGAGGTGTAACGTGCATCCATAGAGGGAGATGCTGTCAGCGCCTGAGGTATGGGAGCCCTGACGGGAGTCAAGCAGGAGGGTCTCGGTCTTGTTGATATTCATCTGGAGAAAGTTAGCTCTCAACCAGGACTTGATGTCCAACAGGCAGTAGGTGAAGACAGCAGTGGTCCTGGAGTCGAGGCTGGAAGTGGAGACGTAAAGTTGGGTGTCATCTGTATACATGTGGAAGCAGCAGAAAGAGATGGGTCCAGGGAAGGTTTTTTGAGGATGGGGGTGATAACAGCTGTTTTTCGAGGTGTGGGAACAGTGCCAGTGGATAAGGAGAGGTTGATGATGTTGGTTAAAAGAGGGGCCAGGAGGTGGAGCTGGGAGGTAATAAGGGTGAGGATGGGGTTTAGTGAGCTTCATTTTTGAGGTGATGGGAGTTGAGGGAATGAGAATTAGCACTGTGAGCAACAGTCATTCATGCCAAATGGAGAAAACCTCTGGAGGACCACATTCTCTCTTCTCTCATAGATGTTACCTGCTTTATTAATAAACTATAGACACAAAGTATTTTCAGTGCTTGTTTTGTTTTTGACAATGACATCAGCAGTTTTCTTACCTATGAAAATACAGTTCAAAAGGACAGTCAAATCAAAATCAGTGTAGATTACTATGTTTTTCAAATAATAATTGGCTTTGTGACAAGTTGAATAAAGTTGATGTGAAACAAAACATAAAATACACAAAAATACAATATTATATCTAGAAAGGAACAACCCCAGAAGTGATTGTAACATGTTGACTTGTTACAGTTACATTTAATAATAATAATAATAATAATAATAATAATCCTTGCATTTTGATATAGCGCTTTTCACGTCGGGAGGACGTCCCAAAGCGCTTCACAGAATATACTGTAAAGTGAATTGACTGTATATTTGTGGGCGAATGCGGCAGCCAATTGCTCACAGCAATGTCCCACAAACAGTCATAGATTGAAAATGACCAATTTTATTGTTTTTGATTTTGGAGGGATTATTATTAGGCTCTGTGTGGAGTAAGGAAACTTGCCCAAGGTTTCGCCCTCTGCCTGGAATTGAACTCAGGTCTCTCACTTGCAAAGCGAGTGCTCTAACCACTGAGCTACAGGACTCCCAGTATCAGAATCAGCTACAACCCTCTGAGAACCAACATGTTTATGTTTTCAAATCTGCACTTGTTGATGTACAACATTCATGAAAACATTTTTCAAAATAGTTTCTTGAAATGAATTTAAAAGAAAAACATTCAGTGTTGAAGCTTTTCACCAGCATTCTTGAAATTAAGTTTTAATATCACTGTATTTTGCATTTTCAAAATACTTGTCTACCCAGTGAAAGGTTAATAGAATACCCATTTTCTTATCAGACTTTTCAGACTGGCTAGAATGCTCGATTGACAGCATCTAACAATACAAAAACACTCTGAAAGTACAGCCAAAGAGGTAAATCATGAGGTGGGCTTTGATAGTGTGTTGGGAGGCTGCAAGTTGGAGGGATTCCAGGATGGAGTTCCTGTTTCTCAGAGCGGGGCCGAATTCTTCAATGCTCACCCACTGATGGTGAGGTGAAAAAGACGGAAGACATGAAACAAGCTGGGTTAGCAGGTTTGCAGGAGGTTACAAAGGTAAGGTACAACACGGACAAGGAGGGACTTCAATATGTTAAATTGATTTTAAAATGATACCAACTCAGACCCAATACAGTTTAATCAATTCTTTTCAAAAGAGTCCAAGTCCTGAAAGTGTTCTCCTCGTGGCTATTTTTGAATTCTATAACTGTTTCTTGTTAGGATGCATATTATATCTTAGAATTAATGGAATAAAACAAGAGAGTTACAAAAAAGAAATTGGTTTTCCACACTTATTTTATGTTTACCATTCACAAATTTATTCATCAGCGGAAACAATGCCAAAGTGCTTCATGGACACAGTTTTTTCACTGTCCGCCAGATGTCTCACGTGCGGAAACTCATCACCATGCATCCAAACCAAGCTGAGATTTCCATGCATCCCACCTATACATGGAAATATTGGAGATCGATTGTTGGAATGGACTCTCCGTGGAGGGATGCATCCTACTTACCTAATTCTGGAAAGTATTACAACAATAACAACAAAATTACATTTGTATAGCATCTTTCATGTCAGGAGGCACTGAACAGTCAGTGTTTCGAACCCGAGTTAGAGGTCGGGATCAGGAAGAGTGGAGGGCGGGGGGGAAGGAGGGTGATTAAAGGCACAGTCGAAGAGGACGGTCTTGAGTTGGGTCTTGAATGAGGCAAGGGAGGGGGCGAGAAAGAGGGACTGCGAAATGGAGTTCCAGAGGGTGGGGGCAGAATGGCTGAAGGCCCGCCCGCCTCACCCGCCCCACCATTGACATGAAGCAGGCTGGAGCCCGCTGAGCGGAAGGAGCTGACAGGTTGGTAGGGGGTTAGGAGGTCGCAGAGATAGGAGGGAGCAAGGCCATGGAGGGCTTTGAAGGTGAGGACCAGGATCTTGAACTCTATCCTCTCTGTGATGGAAAGCCAGTGGAGTCAGGTAAGGATGGGGGTGATAGGGTCACGGAGCCTGGTGCGGGAGAAGACACGGGCTGCAGAGTTCTGGATGATCTGCAGCCCATAGGAGTTGGGGAGGTCGACAAGCAAGGAGTTTGCATAGTCAAGCCTGGATGTTATGAATGCATGTATGAGGGTTTCGGCGGCCTGCGATATGAGACAGTGGCGAAGCCGGACGATGTTGCAGAGGTGGGGGAAGGCATAGTGGGTTATGGGACACGTGGGGTAGAAAGGATAGCTGAGGGTCAGACAAGTCCCCAAGGTTCCAGACTGGTTTAGCAAGGTGGAATTTGCAACCATGGATGGTGATACTGTCAGCACCTGAGGTGAGGAGGTGCTGACGGGAACCAATCAGGAGAGCCTCTGTTTTGTTGACGTTCCACTGAAGAAAGTTAGCTCTCATCCAGGACTTGATGTCTGACAGACAGTGTTCCTGGAGTCAAAGGTGGGGACAGAGATAAGAGTTGGGTGTCATCCACATATGTGTGCACATGTTGGCATCTTAGCTATGACCACATAGCCTGAGGGCTGATGCTGTCCCGCTGATCGCTCGCTCGCAGTCTCTGTGTGTGCGTTTTGGCTGCCGCCCAACCCAAGCATCCCCCTCCACTCCAAATGCCTCTCCTCCCATCCCCCTCTATCCACTACTTCCACACTGTCCTTCTCTCCCACCGGCCCCTGCCCCCGCCCCCCCCCCCCCCCCCCCCACCCACTGCCTTCTCTCTTTCCTGGACCCCATCACCACTTCCCTCTGCTCCAGCCTGGGCATCCTCCGCCAGGCCCATTGTGGCTCCAGGCACTGGCTGTCCCAGAGCAGCAACCCCAAACATCCCATCATTCACTCCCTCCGCACAAACCACCTCCTTAAGGCAAACATAACTTCCCCCTCCCTCATACATACCCTCCCCAACTCTCCACTTCCCCCACACTCCACAGCCATCTCTTCTGTAAACCCGAAAATCCTCTCTGTATCACTCTCTACTCCCTCTCCTCCCACCAGCAAACCCACCCGCATTTCCCTTGAAAATGTCCGTTCCCTCACAAACAAAGCCCTCACCATCCATGACCTCATCCTAGATGAGCACCTCAACATTCTTGGGTTCACAGAAACCTGGTTCTCCCCCAATGACCCCGTGCCCTAGTTGAAGCCTCCCCTCCAGGCTACTCCTTCCACCACACGTTGTCCAAACCAACATGGCGGCTTCCTTTGGTCTTTCCCCCTATTCCTCTGGCTGTTTCTCTTCTTTTGAGCACCTCACCCTCTTCCATCCCTCTCTCCCACTGAAAATCCTTCGGGTCTACCGACCCCCCTAAGCTCCCTGGCTCCTTCCTCTCTGACATCTCTACTCTCCCCTCTTCCCTGTCCCTTTGCTCAAACGCCTGCTCATAATGGGCGATTTCAACCTCCACCTAAACCTCCTCTTGCACCACATCTTCTGATTTCACTGCCTTCCTCTCCTCCCTAAATAATAATCCCTCCAAAAAAACAAAACAATAATAAATTGGTCATTTTCAAACTATGACTGTTTGTGGGACACTGCTGTGCACAATTGGTTGCCGCGCTCGCCCACAAATATACAGTCAATTCACTTTACAGTATATTCTGTGAAGCGCTTTGGGACGTTTGGAAGACGTGAAAGGTGCTATATCAAATGCAAGGATTATTATTATTATTATTATAAATCTCACCCTTCACATTCACCAACCCACCACCGTGGTCATGCCCTCGACCTCGTCATCACCCACGGCCTTGACATTTCCGACATGAGCATAATGGACAAGGCCATCTCGGACCACTTCCTCATCTCCTTCTACTCTCACATCCCTCTCTCCTCCACCAAGCCCTCAACCATGCTCTACACCCTGAGACCCTCACTAAAACCTTCATATCCTCCAATATCCTATGCTCTGGTCTTCCACCCGCAGAGTTCCTGAAGCAACCATCCGGCTTCTCCAAGATCGCCTCTCTTCCACCTTTAACTCTCTTGTCCCCCAAGAAATCCAGGACCATCTCCAAACCCACCCGATCCCCCTGGTATAATAGTCATCTCCACTCCGTAAAAACCCAAACCCAGCTGCTCAAGCGCAGATGGCAGAAAACTAGCCTGACAGTTCACCACCAACTGTGGCTCAAGCAGCTCCACAGCTACCGCCGTTCTTTGAAGCATGTGAAAATGGCCTTCTATTCCAACATCATCTTGGAGGCAAAAAACAATCCTAAAGTCCTAACCCTAACCCTAACCCTCACTACCCTGGTTCAAGTCCTACCTCATGAACTGCCAGCAGTACATCTGCACAAATGGCTTCTCCTCCCGCTCTCACCCGGTTACCTGTGGGGTACCCCAAGGATCCATCTTTGGCCCCCTCTTCTTTCTGATCTATATTGTCCCTCTTGGGGATGTCATCCGCAGACATGGGGTACACTTCCACATGTACGCGTATGACACCTAACTCTATTTTTCCACCTCACTTTGCAACCCCCAGTCCCCTGATGTTCTGTCAGCCTGCCTGTCAGATCTTAGGAGCTGGATGAGCGCGAATTTCCTTCAGCCAAATGTTGACAAGATGGAAGCCATACTCTTTGGCTTTCATCAATGTCTTAAATCACACGGTTCTCACCTCCTCCACCTACCCGACCTCCCCCTAAAACTCTCCGAATCCCGTATGCAACCAAGGCATCAGGTTCGACCTGCAATTATCCTTCCTCCCCCACATCCGGTCCCTCTCCAGCACCGCCTTCTTCCACCTCTGATGCATCGTCCATTTCCGCCAATATCTCACCCCAAAAGCTGCCAAAACCTGGTCCATATCTTTGTTACCTCTCGGCTGGACTATTCAAATGTCCTCCTTGCTCATCTCACCTCCACTACCATTCATAAAATCCAGGTCATCCAAAACTCTGCCGCCCGCATTCTTACCGTACCAACCTTCGCTCCCTGATTACCCCAGTCCTTGCCAGACTGCACTGGCTGCCTGTCCTAGAGAGGATTGACTTCAAGATCCTCATTCTCATCTTCAAATCCCTCCACTCCTCTGCACCCCCCTACCTCTCTGACCTCTCTCCTCACAACAGTGCCCGCTGCCTTCACTCCACCGGGTCTGGCTTCCTCCTTGTCCCCTGAATCCTGTGCTCCAACATCGGCAGCTGTACCTTCAGCCACTACTCCCCGAGGCTCTGGAACTCCCTTCCTCACTCCCTTTGCCTCACCCCCTCTCTTCCTATTTTCAGGTCTTGGCTAAAGACCTTTCTTTTCGACCACGCCTTTGGTCATCTTCTTCCCCCTCCCCCTGGCTCGGCCCCGAGATCCGTTATTGTGAAGCACTCTGAGACGCCGTCCGGGGTGGCGGGCGCTATATAAATCCAAGTTGTTGTTCTTGTTATTATTGGCAAGAACCAAGGCTTGGGGTCCCCAGTGTGTGTTGGAGTACTGCTGGAGTCTAACCAGCTAAAACTGCATAGCTTGCCATCTATATTGCTGTCTGGCAAGCTTTCCCGCTGCTTGTCCAGCTAGGACCAGTCTTGCCGCATTCAGGAGCCCACCCTCCCAGCAGCCACTTCCCATGTTTGCACAAATCCACCTCACTGCTTGATCCTGGACTTTGCAGATGGGTTGGAGGAAGCCTCTCCTCTGCATCCCCAGGAGCTCAGATCCATAAAGAAGAATTGTTTACATACATGTCCCCCCTTCGACCATGCCATCGGCCAGCCCCCTTCCCCTCCCCTCCCTTCCCCCCTCAACCCCAGCTAGGGTCTGAAATGCTGTACTCTGTCCAGCGCCTTGGGACGTCCTCCTGATGTGAAAGATGCTCTACAAATGTAATCTTGTTGTTGTTGTTGTTGTATGTCACAAGCTTGACCTGCATTGGGATCTTACTGTCCTTGAAGAGGAATGAGCATGACCAGAGTGCCCTTCGTCCCTTCTCAGTGCGGTCCTTCAGGATAGTGTCCAGGCTGAAGTTGGTGTCCACCATGATCCCGAGGTACCAATAAGAATCAACAATTGGGACTGATGCCATTTGTATCATCCAATCAATGATAGCCCAGGTCATATTCAAATTTCACTTATATGCTTTCAGAATAATTCTCAGAAATGTGTATTTGACTCACACTTTCTCCCCATGAAAGATTTTGCAAGGGTTTTATTTCTAAATGTTATTTGATTTGAATTAGATTAATGTAGTTACAGGACATATAATAAGGCATGGTATTATCGGGTATCTGTTGTAATAACGTCAGATTCAAGTAGTATGAATAATTGCTTTTATATAGCCAGTGATTATTATACAGGAACTAACTGCATGCAGTATCTTATAGGTTCAAGTGGTCAATTACACATACATTTAAATGTGTTGTTGTATGAAAATATGTTCATAAAATCAGTGGTTTTAGAGCCAGTGTATCAGAACCTCGTATTTATGTCACAGGGATAGTGTACATCGAAATGAAAATTTAAATATACAATTTTGAAGTACATTTATGTACAATCGGAAGTTTTTTTTATTTCACTTCAAAGACTATTGATTGCTTCTGACTGCATTTTTGACTGTTGTGATAATTATCACCGGTGATAATATGTGACATTTTCTCTTCTATAGTATTAAAAAATAACGTACGTGAGTAAGATTATCTATACTAATAAAACAATGTCTGTCTGTCTGTAATCCAAGAAGGATCTCAATAATCGATTTACGTAGAAACATAATTTATAGCTCGTTGGAAAGGTCTTCGAACTGTGAGTGATATGGGCTTATTTGTTTTCAGGTACCTCCTATTGTTTATGAATTAATTCCAGTTTTGCATTTTTCGCTGCAGTTACATCTGGTGGCCGCTGAGTCAAAGTGGCGCTGTGGCACCATATGTTACATATGTTACAGTTACACCTGGTGGTCGCGCGCTGGCCAAGCGTCCAGAACAAAATAAAGAACACAGGTGAAGCTAAGCCACGGCAACAACAAAATAAATACATTTTTAAAGCGTCGAGTCTTCCCACTGAGTGCTCCCAAAAGGAGCTCTCCCACAGGAGTCCTCCCAGATCACTACATAAAAATGAAATGTCTGCCTGTGTATCTGTTCCTTTGATTGCAAGTGTAGCTGCATTGGGTACAGCTAGTATTCCATAAAGTATTAGACACATGATAAGTTACTATAAGAAGGCACGCGGGCTACAAATATGCAGCAAAATTCAGCAAGAGGAAACAACAACAATTGCAACAACAAACTGCATTTATATACCGTCTTTCACATCGGGAGAGCATCCCAAGGCACTGGACAGTTAGGGTTTGCGCCCGAGCTGGTGTTGGAATCAAGAGGAGTAGAGGGCAAGGGATGGAAAGATGACCAAAGGCACAGTCAAAGTGGAAGGTCTTGAGACAGGTCTTGAAGAGTAGAGGGGCAAGGGAGTAGGCGAGTTGGAAGGACTCTGAGATGGAGTTCCAGAGAGTGGAGCAGAATGGCCTAGCTTGCAATGGTGGAGTGGGCAGGGATGGGATGTGGAGCAGGCCAGTGCCCTTTGAGTAGAGAGAGTGGACAGGTTGGTAACATTTTAGAGGACACAGAGGTATGGAGAAGCAAGACCTCAGAAGGCTTTAAAGACGAGGACTGGGATCTTGAACTCGGTCCTCTGGGGGATGGGGAGCCAGTGAAGCCAGGCGAAGATGGGAGTGATCGAGTCATAGAATTTGGAACACATCAAAACTGCGTACAAGTATTATTGCTATTATCTGCCTGGAAAGGACAGAGGATATACTTCTTGGCTTCTGTGATGCAGTTGTTTTCTGTTGGAAATGTTTCGGATTACTCCTCTTCAGGGATTTTATCTAAACAGAGTCCAGTAACTATAACTCAAAATACCTTCAATTTCTTATTAATCAAAATAGCTTGGTTTTATAATGTATCTTTTGCTTAAAAGTAAACATTCCCAAATGCTTTCCAAAATATAAATAAGAATGAAGTAAATGTTATATATCCCGATGTAGCAGCTAATCTGTGCTGGTAACATCCTGTAAACAACAACAATGAGATGAGTAATCAATTAATTTGAATTTGGAGAAGTTTTTTTGGTCAGCCATCACCATGCTTAAGAGTATCCAAAGCAAGCTGAGTATTCCATGCATCCCACCTACACATGGAAATCCCAAAGATAGATTGAGAGGTAGATAGATTGAAGAGCCAAGGCTTTGGGATCCCAGAGCATGCGATGGGTTACTACTGTTACTGCTCTAAAATCACATAGCTTGCCATTGATATTGCTGTCCGTCAAGCTTTCACGCTGCTCATCCAAGTAGAAACACCCTACATTAGGCCTGGTCAAGACAAAGACTGAATAGATTGCTCTTTCAAAGAGTCATCATAGACATGTGGCTGAGGGGCCTTCTTCTGTGCTGTATATTTCTATGGTTCAACATTAATGTTATATGGATAAGAACATAAGAACATAAGAATTAGGAGCAGGAGTAGGCCATTCAGCCCCTTGGGCTTTCCCCGCCATTTGATAAGATCATGGCTGATCTTCAGACCTAACTCTAATTACCTGCCCTAACCACATATCCCCTAATCCCTCTATTTTTTAAAAATCTATCAGTCTCAGCCTTGAAGATGTTCAAGGACTGAGCATCTACAGCCTTCTGGGATAGTGAATTCCATAAATTCACAACCCGCTGAATGAAGAAATATTTCCTCAACTCTGTTCTAAAAGGCTGACCCTTAATTTTAAGACTGTGTCCCCTGGTTATAGATTCTCCTACCAGGGGAAACAGACCCTCAGTGTCTACTTTATCAGCCCTTTAAGAATCTTATATGTTTCAATAAGATCTCCCCTAATTCTTCTGTACTCCAGAGAAAAAAGATCTAGTTTATTCATCCTATCCCCAAAGGTCAGTCCCCTCATCCCAGGAACTAACCGAGTGAATCTATGCTGCAACCCCTCTAGGGCAAGTATGTCCTTTTTTAAATAAGGAGACCAAAACTGCACACAATACTCTAGGTGCGGTCTCACCAAGGCCCTATACAGTTGCAGCAAGACTTCCCTACTCTTGTACTCTAAACCTTTTGCAATGAACGCTAACATGCCGTTCGCCTTCTTAGTTGCTGCTGCACCTGCAAACTAACTTTTTGAGACTGGTGTACAAGGACACCCAAATCCCTCTGAACACTAACACTATCTAATCTCTCCCCCTCTAGAAAATAATCTGTTTTTCTATTTTTTCTACCTAGGTGAATAACTTCACACTTCCCCACATTAAATTCCATCTGCCACCTACTCGCCCACTCCCCTAGCCTATCTATATCCTGTTGCAATCTTTTTGCATCATCCTCAGAGCTTACTCTCCCACCTAGTTTAGTGTCATCCGCGAATTTAGATACGTTACATTCAATGTCCTCGTCTAGATCATTGATGTAAATTGTAAATAGCTGAGGCCCAAGCACTGATCCTTGTGGCACTCCACTAGTCACATCCTGCCAATTCGAGAATGACCCGTTTATCCCTACTCTCTGTTTTCTACCCGTTAGCCACTCTTCAATCCATGCTAATATGTTCCCATTAATCCCGTGGGCCTTAACCTTGTGCAATAGCCTTTTGTGTGGCACTTTGTCAAATGCCTTTTTAAAATCTAAATATACTACATCTACTGGTTCCCCCCATCTAACCTGCTAGATACATCTTCAAAAAACTCTAAAAGATTAGTTAAGCATGACTTCCCTTTTGTAAAGCCATGTTGACTCTGCCTAATCTTGTTATGGTCTTCCAGGAATCCCATAACGACATCTTTAATTAAGGACTCAAGAATTTTCCCTACCACTGATGTCAGACTAACTGGTCTATAGTTCCCCATCTTTTCTCTCCCACCCTTCTTAAATAGTGGTGTTACGTTTGCAATCTTCCAATCAATGGGAACCGTTCCAGAATCCAGAGAATTTTGGAAGATCAAAGATAATCCATCCACTATCTCAGTAGCCACCTCTTTTAAAACCCTAGGATGTAGGCCATCAGGTCCAGGAGATTTATCAGTTTTAAGACCTGATAATTTACCTAAAACAATTTATTTACTAATATTAATTCCTCCAAGTTGCTCGCTAACATTTTCTTCTTGGTTCCCCTCTATTCTTGGTAGGTTTTCAGTTTCTTCTAAGGTAAAGACAGTAGCAAAGTACTTGTTTAATGACTCTACGGTATCTTTGTCCCCTACTATAATTCCCCCATCTCTGCCTGTAGCAGACCCACATTTACCTTTGACAGCCTCTTCCTCTTTATATATTTATAAAAACTCTTGCAATCTGTCTTTATGTTCTTCGCTAGTTTGCCAGTTAATACTTTTGATTTACGAATTTGAAGTGAATTATCAAGAGCTTAACAACTTCCTGGTAACTGTGTGGGTAAATGCACAACCTACTTTAGTACTGATTTTTTTTTGGTCAGTCGGGTGTCCATTATCTCCCTGGAGGGACGTATCCTGCTTTCTAATTCCAGAAAGTATTAGGCACACATTGGCAAGAGCCAAGGCTTGGGGACCCCAGAGTATGCGTTGGGGTAACTGCTGGAATCTAACCATCTAAAACTGCATAGCTTGCCATTGATAATGCTGTCTGGCAAGCTTTCCCGGTGCTTGTCCACCTGGGGTCACCCCATCCATTAAAGCTTTGTCTTGCAGGGATAACAGGAGCTGAGTGGGATGACTCCCTGCCCGACTGGTCTGCCCTTCCAGATCCTGCCAATGAGCCAGGCTCCCTATGCTGTCATCAGCAGTTCCCCGGAATACTGTGGATCAGCCTGGCTCAGGCTGGACTACTGAGACCACCGCAGAGGGCTGGCTCGATTCCAACATCCCATTGCCAGGCATTCCATTGTCACCCCGCTTACATCCCACCCCTCCAAGGAGGATAGTCACTAGTGGTCATTCGATATCCAAGAAGCATGGGTTTGAGCCCTCACTAGGTGGTAAATACAAGGAAGTCTATGCGAGCATGAAATGCATCTGAGCATTGCCGCCATCTTCCTGTCCACAGCTCGGGCACAAATCCCTTTTCATTGAGTGATGGTTCCACCAATTGGAGATGAGGAGTTTAAGCGGCAGCTGTTGGCCTCTCTGCAGCCAATCAAGATGGAGACCAGGTGCTGGATGTACGAACGTGTGTTCACAAACTCAGTCTCCAGGTAACGCCTTCCAGCAACTGTCGCCCCAAGCCTCAGAGTTTCCCCATCAGCTATCTGGCGGCCATCTGCCTTCATTGTGGTGGGTAGACCTTTACAGGGCAGCTTGTGACCTGCCATCCACTTTGATGTTCTCAAAGTCCAATGCCAGGCACCAGGCTTACTCCCAAAAGGAGTCCTCCCAGATCACTACATAAAAATTAAATGTCTGACTGTGTGTCTGCTCCTTTGATTGCAAGTGTAGCTACTCAATCAGCTGCTCAATCCAAGCCCTCATGCCAAGGGCCTTGGTAAATAGACATGCTCGTAACTTGCAAGGCAAGAATCTTGCTTGGATTCAGTTGACGCTTGTAATGTGATTGCTGCCTTTGTAATGATTCCCAGTATGCAGTATTCTTTTGTTCTGAATAGTAATCATTTATTTTATTTAGAGTGACATCCCTGCAACCCTGCTGTGTTCCTCAAATAAAATTACGAGAGGACTGAAGCTGCAAATAAAATAATTACAACAAACGCTCCGCCCTTCATGTGAAAAAATAGCCACGGATCGAATGTATTATCTAACGCCATGAGCAATGAAAGGATCAGGGAGTTTGTGCAAACTAAGACAATATGAGGTGAGCTCACTGTCCTGTTTTTTTTGGTATCTCATCCCCGTGAAAAAACAAAACGTGGAGCCTAGAGAGCAGCATAGAATACCCCTGTTATCATGGCAAGGCGTTCCATTTGCGAGTTTAATTCATGCATCGTTTCCCACTATGTTATGGCAGTCCCTCAAATCCAGGGATTGTACATACGTGACCCCGCGAACCTCCCAGCCTGCCCTGCCCAGCCCTGCGCTGTCCAGCAGCCCTGTCCTGCCCAGCCCTGCGCTGCCCAGCAGCCCTGCCCTTCCCAGCCCTGCGCTGCCCAGCAGCCCTGCCCTGCCCTGCCCGCAATGCCAGGAGGTGACGGTCACAAGGCGCCCTGGCTTTCTCTGTTCTCCCTCCGCTCCCAATAATTCCTTACCCTATTCGTAAATACCAATTTTCGTCTCCTCTATACATCAAATGTAAACCCTTCTATTTGGCGCTCTTCAGTCAGTTAAACTACAGGACACAAGTTTGCTTTAAGATTGTCGTGACATTATCCATTCAGGCAGAGGCTGCTTCAGGAAATTGAATCAGGCTCCAATGAAAGGTCAGCGGAAAGGGTGGGACCTTCAGCATCTCTGGCTTTTAAAATTTTAAAATTTAAAGTAATTAAAGTATTTAGTGTAGATGTGTGTTCAAAGAGAGGCAGACCAGAAAGAAAAATACAAAGACTGAATTTTGGAATTGTAGTCTTTATTTTAACTTGTTTTGACTTTACAAATTTCTTCTGTAGTGTTTCAGTTTTGCTTTTTTGCTAGGGAAAAATAATAGACTTCATTAACTGCTTACATTAACTGGCTCATTGGCAGGACCTGGAAGGACCAGTCACTGGGACAGGGAGTCATCTCCCTCAGCTCCTGGTAACCCTGCAAGCCAAAGCCCTAACTGGTAGGGTGGTCCAAGCAAGACAAGCAGTGGGAAAGTTTGCCAGACAGCAATAACAATGGCAAGCTGTGTGGTTTTAACTGGTTAGACTCCAGCAATTACCCCAACACACACTTTGTGGTCCCCAAGCCTTGACTCTTGCCAACCTGTGCCTAATACTTTCCGGAATTAGGTAAGCAGGATGTGTCCCTCCAGGGAGAGAGTCTGCATTCCATTCCAACAAACTATCTCCGGGATTTCCATGGTGGGTGGGACGCATGGAAATCTCAGCTTGGTTTGAATGCTCTTAAGTATGGTGATTGGTATCCGCACGTGTCAGACACCCGGCCGACCCCCCAAAATTTTTTGAATATCGGGGTTAAAACATGTTTTATATCCACCAAAGACTAACTATGATTCATTGAACCTGAGCAATATTGGAGAAGGTGAAAGTGGTTCATTAGACCACTAATAAGAGTTTGGACTTTAATGTGAGTGCTGGGTGAGCACATAGATCTTTTTTGAATGTGCTTTGAGACATTTCAACATAAAAAATTCACAAATTCAAGTTCATCAGTTTTTAATTCATGGTGTGAGCATAACAATCCTGCTGTCATATCATATTTTCACATATTACCATTTGCTTAATTTTCTCCCCAAATGTTCACATCATGGTGATTTCTGTACAGACGATATTGTGTAGTCTTAGTTGCGTGTCTCGATTTGTTCTTGAAAGGTTCACACTTTAATTAAAAATGACGAAACATACACAATGTGCAAAAAATGTAATACACATTTATGTTTTTTGTGACAATTTCTAGTGTAGTTTGGGAAGGAACTGGGCACTGATAGCCACCAGTGGAGTGTGTGACCGCTCCTTAACCGATGTGCAGATGTTGAGGATAAATAAGGCCACAGTGACCCGAATCGGGATGGCCAGAGAGGGGGGGAGGGAAGAGGAGAGGGGGGGAGGGGAGAGGAGGGGGGGAGAGGAGAGGAGGGGGGGAGAGGAGGAGGGGGGGAGGGGAGAGGAGGAGGGGGGGGAGAGGAGAGGGGGGAGGGAGAGAGGGGGAGGGGAGAGGGGGGGAGAGGAGAGGGAGGGGAGAGGAGAGGAGGGGGAGAGGAGAGAGGGGGGGAGGGGAGAGGAGAGGGGGGAGAGGAGAGGGGGAGGGGAGAGGGGGGAGGGGAGAGGAGAGGGGGGGAGAGGAGAGGGGGGGAGAGGAGAGGAGAAGGGGGAGAGGAGAGGGGGGAGGGGAGAGGGGGGGAGGGGAGAGGGGGGAGGGGAGAGGAGAGGGGGGGAGAGGAGAGGGGGGGAGAGGAGAGGAGAAGGGGGAGAGGAGAGGGGGGAGGGGAGAGGGGGGAGGGGAGAGGAGAGGGGGGGAGAGGAGAGGGGAGGAGGGGAGAGGGGGGGAGAGAGGGAGGAGGAGGGGGGGAGAGAGGAGAGGGGGAGAGGAGAGGGGGGAGGGGAGAGGAGAGGGGGGAGAGGAGAGGAGAGGGGGGGGAGAGGAGAGGGGGAGGGGAGAGAGGGGGAGGGAGAGGGGGGAGGGAGAGGGAGGGAGAGGAGAGGAGGGGGGAGAGGAGAGAGGGGGGAGGGAGAGGAGAGGGGGGAGAGGAGAGGGGGGGAGAGGAGAGGGGGGAGGGGAGAGGGGGGGAGGGGAGAGGAGAGTGGGAGAGGGAGAGGGGGGAGAGGAGAGGAGAGGGGGGAGAGGAGAGGGGGGAGGGGAGAGGAGAGGGGGGGAGGGGGGGAGAGGAGAGGGAGGAGGGGAGGAGGGAGAGGGGGGAGAGGAGAGGGAGGAGGGGAGAGGGGGGAGAGGAGAGGGGGGGAGAGGAGAGGGGGGGAGAGGAGAGGGGGGAGGGGAGAGGAGAGGGGGGAGAGGAGAGGAGAGGGGGGGAGAGGAGAGGAGAGGGGGGGGGAGAGGAGGGGGGAGGGGAGGGGAGAGGAAAGGGGGAGAGGAGAGGGGGGGAGGGGAGGGGAGAGGAAAGGGGGGAGAGGAGAGGAGAGGGGGAGAGGAGAAGGGGGGAGGGGAGAGGAGAGGGGGGGAGAGGAGAGGAGAGGGGGGGGGAGAGGAGAGGGGGGGGAGGGGAGGGGAGAGGAAAGGGGGGAGAGGAGAGGAGAGGGGGGAGAGGAGAGGGGGGGGAGGGGAGGGGGGGAGGGGAGGGGAGAGGAAAGGGGGAGAGAGGAGAGGAGAGGGGGGGAGAGGAGAGGGGGGGGAGGGGAGAGAGGGTGGAGAGGGGGAGGGACGCGGCTTCAGGATGTGACTGGTTCTGGTCACACGGCTCCGCTCCGCTGCACTCCGGCTGCACCGACTCCGGCAGCGGCGCGTCAGTGAGGTTCCAGCCTTCGGTAACGTTACTGCCGCAGAACAAATGTCTTCATGAGCATTTGCGCTGTTGTGTGTAGTGTGACTGACTGACTGACTGAGGGACTGACTGACTGAGGGACTGACTGACTGACTGAGGGACTGACTGACTGACTGACTGAGGGACTGACTGACTGAGGGACTGACTGACTGAGGGACTGACTGAGGGACTGACTGACTGACTGAGGGACTGACTGACTGACTTTGATGGGCTCTCTCTGACAGTGGCAGTGTGGGCTGAGTTGTATATGTTTAGTTTCCTGGTCTCAGCGGCAGTGTGTTAGTGAGTTAGTGAAGGCAGGTGGGGGTGTTGTGTAATAACACAGTGCGTGTCCTGCAGTGAGACGGGGCTCTGAGTGACATTGTGGGCTGAGGTGGTGGGCGGCGGCCCCGGGAACGGCGGGTCCCGGGTTTGCGCTGTGGAGAACAGCCACTGAAGTCTGTGACCGCATTTGAACGCAGAGCAACAGTGTGTATTAGATATCACTTACTGTTGACTTTACTCGCAGTCTCCCCCCCACCCCCCCGCACCCCACCCCGCACACCCCCCCGCACACCGCACACCCCCCCGCACATCCCCCCCCCACCCTCCGCACACCCCCCGCACACCCCCCCCCCACCCCCCCCGCACACCCCCCACCCCCCCGCACATCCCCCCAACTCCCGCACACCCCCCGCTTCCCCATTCAGCTCCGCCGCAATCCAAATTTATGATTTGAAATAACTTTTAGAAATGTGTATGTAAACACTTCAGGCAAATTTCCTAATCTGAACAGACTTTCATTGATCATAATGGCGCATTTTGTGTTATTTAATATAAGGGACAAGTCTGCACTTCGTTTCATTTCTCTGGGAACAATAATAGCGCGGACTGTTGTTTTAACACCAACATCGATCTTGAACGTTGTATCCGACGCATTCTGATAGTTTCCAGGAATCCACTACAGGTGTAAAGCGATACAAACCTTTAGTGGTCACATCACAAGTGTTCCTGCAGACATGGAGTATCTTGGCCAATGTCACCAGGATGCTCGGGCTGGTTAAACCCACAATAAAGTGAACAACAAATTGCTCCCGATAGTTCCACAGTATAGATTACATTACGGATAAATAAGATGGGACAACAGGAGTGTCTCTTGTAATTTGGTCACTGTAATACATTATTGATGACACCATCTGAACCCCTCAATGAGATTACCATTTGGTATTCACTCTGGTGTCTAATATTCTTCATATCGTGTCAGAAGGGCACCAGTCAGAATAGTGGTCAACTGATACCGGGCAGCATGGAGTTCAATGAAAGCAAGTCATGGAGGTTACTGCCACTGTAACATGTACAGAAATTAGTTCTGAATGCTGTATTAAGAAGAATGGCTATATCAGATTGTCTTAAGCAATCTATGGTATCAGTTTATTTTTCATTTGCCCTTTCTGGAGATCTCATTCAGGGCAATCCAGGTATTGGATAAATACATACATTTGTGCTGGTGCTGTAATAATATTGAAAATAGATTTGGCAAAATATTTTGCTACATCTGAAAACTATAGTTTAAATAGAACAGTATATTTGGTGAGTTGTAAAATATGTTGGTAAATTACTCATCAAATGGTGGGTGTGTATTATGAACTTTTTATCATGTAAATGTAAATTAACTTGGAATGTTTCACTGTATCCTGCCAGCTCAGAACAAGGTACTGTAAAATAATAGAGCAAGACTCACGTTTTTATATGCATTATAGCCTCCAAATATAGGGCAATATTTTGTATACAAATGCAATTTACTGAATATTTGTTTCACCAACATGACCTGTGGAGTTGATTAGAGCACTCACCTTGCAAGCGAGAGGACCTGGGGTAATAATCCCTTCAAATTTTTTTTAAAAAAGTAATAATAATTTGGTCACTTAATCCACAACTGTTTGTGGGACACTGTTGTGCCCAATTAGCTGCTGCATTTCGCTCACAAAATATACAATCAATTCACTTTACAGTATATTCTGCAAAGTGCTTTTGAGACAACTGGAAGACTTGATAAGGCCCTGTATCAAATGCAAGGATTATTATTATTATTATATTAATGCCTCATACTTCATTCCCAAGACTGTATTTAGGGTTACTTCAGATATACCTTAAACTCTGACACAGATAAAATAACTACATTTTGAGCAACCCTTTCCAGGAGAAAGAAGGCATTAAGGAAATATAGCAACAACATATGGCGGAAGCTAAATCCAAATTTGCATGAGTTCACATTGTAGTCGAACCCCCATAGATTTGAATGAATTTACATCTTCTGCAACTAATCCTGATGAAGATCTGCAATGTATGATGTAGACTGTGCATAGAGTATTCATCAGTGCAGAAATACATTACCTTCAATGTAAGTCCTGCTTTTGCAAGCTGAACACCTCTTTCCTCGGGGATTCCAATAATCTCCCCAGCTGCACAACAATGTATAATAATAATCCTTGCATTTCATATAGCACCTTATCATGTCTTTGAGACATCTCAAAGCACTTCACAAAATATACTGTAAAGTGAATTGACTGTATATTTTGTAGGCGAAACACAGCAGCAAATTGTGTACAGCAGTTTTCCAAAAAGAGTCGTGGATTGAGTGACCAAATTATTATTATTACTTTTTTTTGAGGGATTATTACCCCCGGAAAAGCAATCTGCCAATCGACTAACAACCAGGTTCCTACTTACTGGTAGTTGAATAGAGGTGTGTGGAGTAAGGAAACTTGGCCAACATTTTGCTCTGCCGGGCATTGAACCCAGGTCTCCTTGCTTGTGAAGCGAGTGCTCTAACCACATTACAAGACTCCATTGGGAAGTAATTCACTTTCTGAATAACAGTAGGTTCTTAGGACGTCCTCCACATGAGTGCTGTCTGGAAAAGCAGCTACATACCCTCTTGAAGAATTACAATTTGATCACTCTGAACACATGATTGGAGTGAGGGGATGGCTACTGCAGGTCAGCCATTAGTTGGACTCTCTCCAGATTAAATTAGAACAATTGATATTCATTGGCGCACATGTCGTTATGAATTGGTGACCAGCCACAAAAAACTCCAGAGTTCCGAAAGCAGCAGGAGGAGATACAGCATGAGTCTACAGTGGCCTGTGACCTCAGATTTCAGAGGCAGTAAACCTGGACTTCAGGCAGTTTTAAAAGTCTACTCAAGCTTGAATCCACAGTGCCCAAGGCTGAACCTGCCTTTCGCTTGGTGCTGAAAAAGACAGAATTGATATCTGGTCTGCTGGCAATGATTCCCCTCCCCTGACCTCATAAAACAGAAAACACCAACTGTAATCTTTATACTGTACATTTTGCAGCAAAATACAATGAAAAGTTGTGGCAAATTATTCCAAAGAAGGTAAAATATACATTGGCTTTTTCATATCATTTAGAGAAACTAATAAAATTTCAGAGTTGTGCATATGCCTAACTATGCCCAGGATGGATGATTTTTAGCATTGTCCTAGTCAAATCATTGTACAGAGTGTGGAGTACAAGGCAGCTGTTTCACTTCACATTGCTGTGCTGCAGGAGGGAATACTGTGTTGCTTTGCTTCTAGCAGCATAAAAAAGGGTGATTAATATCACACTATATTGGCATCTTACTACCCTTTCAAAGTTAGGCTTTACCCAATATCATAGTTGAGGATAGCCATGACTTGTATTTTAGATTGAAAAATCATGTTTTGAACAACCAAATGTGACTGAGGGAAATCCAGGTTGAGTACAGAATTAGCTGCTACTGTTGTGCCAACAAAGATCTGCAGCCACTGCAGTTTTGAAACACAGCCCCAGGAATACTTGGATTCTGACCCACAGCCAAGCGCTTACCTCTACATGGCCAGATTTGCTTGAGGCTGATAAGCGGGATATTCACATCTGGTTCATATAAATTCCTGATGGAACCTGTAAATCAGCGGAGTCATCAGGCAGCTACGTTAATATCTCCCGGTACATGAACTGACATGGGGCACCTGGGGCTGTCTTTCAGGCTTGTGATCCAGATTTGAGTTGAATTGAATCTCTTGGATGCTGAAATTATAAACAGGCCCCACGAATCAAATGCACTTGACTGGATATGAGCCAAAAGGGTTGTATTCCAATGGAAAAATCTGCTGGATGAGTATGTTTACAATAAATACCGGAATGGGAAAATCTAGGCCTGAGGTGGGATGCCTGTGGGAGTTGCACAAATCTCCATTTTAGTTTATATTGACCCTACCTAAATATGTATTTCACATTGTTAAAATAACAATAGTAATAGTAATCTTGCATTTACAGAACCTCCAACATTGAATTATCTCAAAGTGCTTCATAGACAATTGCTGTCGAGTGTCGTAACTGTATTTGTAGGTAAAGCACTAATTAAATTGCATGCATCAAGGATTCATTAAATGAATGCTTTGAAGTGAAATGATCTTCAAAAGAAGTAATACAAGTTTGCTGTTATTTGATTGTCTTTTAATATGAATTGGAAAATGTTTAATGTTATCTCTATACTGTTCACCAACCACATATTCAAAATCACAGAACTAGTACTTAGACAAGTATTATCTATTGCTGACGTATGTGGTTTTAGCTGGTTAGACTCCAGCAGTACCCCAACGCATACTCTGGGGTTGCCAAGCCATGGCTCTTGCCAATCTGCGCCTAAAACTTTATAGAATTAGGTAAGCAGGGTGTGTCTCTCCAGGGAGAGAGTACGCATTCCATTTCAACAATTCATCTCTGGGATTTCCATGTACAGGTGGGATGCATGGAAATCTTAGCATGGTTTGGATACTCTTAAGCATGGTGATGGGTTTCTGCATTTGTCAGACACCTGGCTGATACCCCCCCACCACCCCCCAACCCCCACCCCCCAAAAAAACGTGTTTCCCATGAAAGAAAAAACAGAATCTAAGATCTGACTTATTTTGTTTTATTTGCCATGGGAGCAGAGAAGTGCCTTTAATCATTGGCACAAGTTGAGATATCATTTTCAGTGTACCGGTGGCAGTATACCGGTGGATTTTAGTTTTGCATTTTTCGCTGCAACTGGTGGCTGCCAAGTCAAAGTGGCGCTATGGCATCGTGCAGTTACACCCGGTGACCATGGCTCTGTGGCATTGTATGTCACAGAGCACACAGGAAGCCAAGCTACGACAGGAACAAAGTAAAGAACATAGACGAAGCTAAGCTGCAGCAACAGCAAAATTATATTTTTAAAGGGCTTTTCATGTGGGGAGGATTTATCATTATAAAGATACCTAAGTGAAAATCAAACCTTTCAAGGATAAGTAAGTGTGTCTGTCTGTGTGTCAATCTACATTCTATATTGGATCCTTTGGTTGCAAACAAAGCTGCAACGGGTACAGCTAGTAATAATACATAAATAATTGCAGTCGGGATGTTGACAGCATGGCTACAATGTATTCAGGAAGGATAAGGAAGGAAAAAGAGGAGGGGCTTGGGTGGCAATTTTGATTAAAGACACGGTTACGGCCCTGGAAAGGTACGGTGTGTTAGGGGGTTCATAAACAGAATCTATTTGGTTAGAGTTCAGTAGCAGAAATTAAGCTGTTACTCTGTTAGGTGTACACTATAGACTACCAAATAGCGGGAAGGAGATAGACGAGGAAATTTGCAAGTAGATTTCAGAAAGATGCAAAACCAATATAGTATTTCAATTATTCTAACATAGACTGGCAAAATAACAGTGTAAAGGGCAAGGACGGGGAAGGATTCCTGAAATGTGTTCAGGGTAACTTTCTGGATCAATATGTTTCCAGTCCAACGAGGAAGGAAGCAGTGCTGGATCTACTTCTGGGGAATGAAGTGGGGTAAGTGGAGCAGGTTTCAGTAGGAGAGCATCTGGACAACAGTGATCACAACATCATTAGGTTTAGAGTAATTATGGAAAGGGACACGGAGCAATCAAAGGTGAAGATACTCAACTGGAAGAGGGCTAATTTCAATGAGTTAAAAAGGGACCTCGTAAAGGTGGACTGGAAAGAAAGATTGGTAGGTAAAACAGCTAACGAGCAATGGCAAGCCTTCAAGGAGATAATTCGGGGACAGAAAAAATACATTCCCTTAGAGGGGAAAGGTAGGGCATCCCAACCTCCCTGGATGAATAAGGAAATTGGGATTAAAAGTAAAGCAGAAAAAGAAAGCTTATGATAAATGTCAGATCCAAAATGCAGAAAATAATCAAATAGAATATAGAAAGCACAAAGAAGAACTGAAAAAGGAGATAAGAGGGACAAATAAATTTTATGAGAAAATATTAGCAGGTAACATAAAAGGGAACCCTAAGGTATTTTATAAGCATATAAAGAATAGAAGATTTACAGAGCACACCGATTTACTCATTTACAATTAGAAGATCAGAATTTATTAAAAACACACTTCTGAATATTTTATTTAATAGGAAGCTGCAGATTACTGCATCACTTTCTTGTTTAAAAATAATTTCTCATGGAAAATATCCTCTGTGCTGCTCAAAGCAAAAAGGCTGAAGGATTTTGTGGCATTCATTGTAGACATGTTGCAACCTGAATAACCGGATTTGCTTTGTCTACTATTTTCATGTGACCTGCTTAAATCAGCTTAAACCATAATCATGAAATGGCCTTGAATTGTTTTAAGAATTGGGAGGTTTGAAAATAATTTGATTTGGCTTTTTATTGTACTGTATTTCAACTACGTTGAGCAAGGAAAGATGTGACTGTATGTGGGCAAGGGTGCTTGTTTTTCCAGTAAATTCAGTTTTTAATGAATTTAAAAATAAGTTTTTAATTTTTCAGGTGTACATAGAGTGGCCCAGGACAGAACACTTAACTGTTCTGCTTTTCTCCCATGGAGAAAAATCAGCTTCAGTAAGGCTAGGAACTCACAATATGGAAATAACTGCAATTTACATCTTCATGCTGGAGTGGCATGGTGACAATTTTAGTTCACATAAAAGGCAAACCTAAACTTGCCCCCTCTAAAGTTCAACACATGACAACAAAAGCGTAGAAGAGAAAACAAAACTGGTGGAGCTAGAAGCGATTCAACTATCTTACAGCAGAAATATATAGCGGGAAATTAAAATATTAATAATCATTATTAGTAATAGTAATACATATAACATGTAAATATGTTATAGCACCTTTCACATTAGGAGGCTGTCTCAAAGTGCTTCACAGAATACACTATAAAGTGGAGTAAATGTGTTTTCTGTGAGCAAATGTGCCGGTCAATTTTGCGCGTAGCAATGTCTGATAAACAGCCGTGAAGTGAATGATCAAATTTATTGGGGGATTGTTAGCGAGGACATGGCCCAACAACTCAGGGCCACGGGGAGAAATTCCCTTCTCTTTTGGAATCTTTAACACCCAGGGAATAGACAAAAGGAACATCTCAACTTCCGATGAGACATTTTACATCTCATCTGAAGTTACGGAGCATAAGCACGCCCTAGACTATATGAGTTCCAAGACCGAACATGCAGCTTGAACCCATAACCTTCTGACTCCGAGGTGAGAGTGCTACACTCTCTGGGGCTCATTTGGTGTGCACTTTAGATAAAACTGGCTGCTGCTTCTAAAAAGTGGTTTCGACTATCAGTTCTCTCATTTGTCTGTTGTATTTGATAAGTCTAATTTTGATAACCCCCACCCCCCCACCCTCTCTCCCCCTGCTATGCTTCTAATATTTCCTTGTGGTTATCAACCTTATGAGGGATTCTTTTAAAATAAAGTTCCCATTGAAATTTGGACATGTCAGACAGATTAAATCAAGATAAAAATGTGCACATCTAACTCAGAATATACCGTCTCAGAATCATCACACATCTCTTCAGCCCTCATGCCTTCCTTCCAGTCAGCAGAAGAAGATGATTCATATGGGGCCTTTCTAGTGGCCACACACAATATCCTCGTCAACTGGATGTGCCTTGTGATCCTTTTTATCATTTTTAACAAAAACCTGTGGCAACCAATAATTAGGATTATGCCTGCAAGCAGGATGGAAAAGGGAAGGAGGGTAATATCAATCTACACAAAAATATACTCTGTGCACATAAAACATACCTGCCACTCGAATCCAACAGCTCACATCACCTAAACGTGCCTAGATTGTGTTTAAAAGAAAACTGAGATCACGGTTATTTCCAAAAATGGATGTCAACCTTCCTCTTGCCACTTGTGTCTAGCCATCTAGGACAAAAAAATCCTCCTTCATGAATTAAATGTTTTAAAAAAAGATGTTGCGATATATTGAAAATATCTCACACATTTCATAGCAGCAAAACTGCTGTTTCAGGTTGAGCTCTTTCCTCTTAACTGACTGTAACATTTTGCAATGGCAGTTGCAAAGCCAACACCTGCACAGTATCAGAATTCATTTGAATCACAGCAGTCCTGCTATTCGATAGTAATTTAATCTAAGAGCCCTAAAATCTTCAACTCATGGAAAAAGTTACCCAACTGAAACACGGCTTGGACACCTACGTGACCTATTGCAGGTAGTGTTACATCCTGGTGTGTGTGCCAAGAGAGGTTTCTTTTAGCAAACAGTTCTGTGGACGTGCTGTGTCGCTCCTATCTATCTTCAAAGTCTAAAGCTTTTACAGCTCTGTGGAAACAGCTGTGCAAGCAGACCTGAGTCTTGTGTTACTCCTATCTATCTACAATAATCCAAGAGCTAGGGAGGGGTATTTTTCTCAGATGCGAAAGGTTTAAAGATGGAATTTAATACAAAAAAGGGGGAAGATGGTGGGTCTGGACAATGTAGGACAATATTGATCAGCTTACAGAAACGTTAGAGGAGTTTGTTTGTGGCAAGCCAAATCTCAGAAAAGTTGAGGAAGTGCAATTATCTATTTCAGGGAAAAGTATGCTCCAACAAATCAGAATAAACCTCTGGAGAAGATAAAAGGTACTGATTCTCTAGCCTTCTGCTTGTAGTACACTCAGTTTTGAAAAAACAAACAGTTGCATTGTGCTACCTGTATGTGGAAGAAACCAGACTTACATTCACCTGTTCAGATTCATCCATTCTAGTATGGATAGAAACTACTGGATGGCAAGTACATCTCTTTATTTTTGTCCGGCAAGCTTTCCCACTGCTCGTCCAGCTGGGATCACGCTATCCGTCAGTGCTTTGACTTGCAGAGTTAACAGGAGCTAAATTGGAATGATTCCCTGCCCCCAGCGACGCGCCTGCCCTTCCAGGTTCTGCCGATGAGCCAGGCTGGCTGCGCTGTCATGATCAGTTCCCTGGAATACCGTGGACTCAACTGGCTCGGGATCTGGACTTCCGAGCCACCACAGGCTGGCTTGATTCTGACATTCCATTGCCAAATATGTCACCTTGGAACCAGTTAGCTTACCTCCCCTCCACGGAGGATAGCCACTGGTCATTCGACATCAAACAAGCGTGGGTTTGATCTCACTATCGTAGAATCATAGAATTCTACAGCGCAGAAGGAGGCCATTTGGCCCATCGTGTCTCTGCTCTTTGAAAAGAGCTATCCAAATCAATTCCACTCCGCTGCTCTCCCCCCATAGCCCTGCAAACTTGTCCTCCCCAAATAATTACCCACTTCTCTCTTAAAAGTTGTTATCGAATCGGCTTCCACCAACCTTTCAGGCAATGCATTCCACTCGCTGTGTGAAAAAACTTCTCCTCACCTCTCTGTTTCTTTTAACAATTATTTTAAATCAGTGTCCTACCATGCACTAGTGCATGTTAGGTACCAGAAAATCTCTGCAAGCTTCCTGGTGGGCAACACATCTGAGCATGAAATGCATGAGAGAATTGAAACCATCTTCCTCTCTGCAGCTCGAGCACACATCCCTTCCCATTGAGCTACGGTTCCACCAATTGGAGGTGCACAGTTTAAGCAGCAGACGTTGGCCTCTCTGCAGGCCAATCGAGGTGTATTCCAGGTGCTGGATGCATGAACGTGTATTCACTGACTGAAATGCCTTCCAACAACTTATGAAGGAATTTTTTTAAAAAAAAGTTCCCATTGAAATTTGGACATGTCAGACAGATTAAATCAAGATAAAAATGTGCACATCCAACTCAGAATATACTGTCTCAGAATCATCACTCATCTCTTCAGCCCTCATGCCTTCCTTCCAGTCAGCAGAAGAAGATGATTCATATGGGGCCTTTCTAGTGGCCACACACAATATCCTTGTCAACTGGATGTGCCTTGTGATCCTTTTTATCATTTTTAACAAAAACCTGTGGCAACCAATAATTAGGATTATGCCTGCAAGCAGGATGGAAAAGGGAAGGAGGGTAATATCAATCTACACAAAAATATACTCTGTGCACATAAAACATACCTGCCACTCGAATCCAACAGCTCACATCACCTAAACGTGCCTAGATTGTGTTTAAAAGAAAACTGAGATCACGGTTATTTCCAAAAATGGATGTCAACCTTCCTCTTGCCACTTGTGTCTAGCCATCTAGGACAAAAAAATCCTCCTTCATGAATTAAATGTTTTAAAAAAAGATGTTGCGATATATTGAAAATATCTCACACATTTCATAGCAGCAAAACTGCTGTTTCAGGTTGAGCTCTTTCCTCTTAACTGACTGTAACATTTTGCAATGGCAGTTGCAAAGCCAACACCTGCACAGTATCAGAATTCATTTGAATCACAGCAGTCCTGCTATTCGATAGTAATTTAATCTAAGAGCCCTAAAATCTTCAACTCATGGAAAAAGTTACCCAACTGAAACACGGCTTGGACACCTACGTGACCTATTGCAGGTAGTGTTACATCCTGGTGTGTGTGCCAAGAGAGGTTTCTTTTAGCAAACAGTTCTGTGGACGTGCTGTGTCGCTCCTATCTATCTTCAAAGTCTAAAGCTTTTACAGCTCTGTGGAAACAGCTGTGCAAGCAGACCTGAGTCTTGTGTTACTCCTATCTATCTACAATAATCCAAGAGCTAGGGAGGGGTATTTTTCTCAGATGCGAAAGGTTTAAAGATGGAATTTAATACAAAAAAGGGGGAAGATGGTGGGTCTGGACAATGTAGGACAATATTGATCAGCTTACAGAAACGTTAGAGGAGTTTGTTTGTGGCAAGCCAAATCTCAGAAAAGTTGAGGAAGTGCAATTATCTATTTCAGGGAAAAGTATGCTCCAACAAATCAGAATAAACCTCTGGAGAAGATAAAAGGTACTGATTCTCTAGCCTTCTGCTTGTAGTACACTCAGTTTTGAAAAAACAAACAGTTGCATTGTGCTACCTGTATGTGGAAGAAACCAGACTTACATTCACCTGTTCAGATTCATCCATTCTAGTATGGATAGAAACTACTGGATGGCAAGTACATCTCTTTATTTTTGTCCGGCAAGCTTTCCCACTGCTCGTCCAGCTGGGATCACGCTATCCGTCAGTGCTTTGACTTGCAGAGTTAACAGGAGCTAAATTGGAATGATTCCCTGCCCCCAGCGACGCGCCTGCCCTTCCAGGTTCTGCCGATGAGCCAGGCTGGCTGCGCTGTCATGATCAGTTCCCTGGAATACCGTGGACTCAACTGGCTCGGGATCTGGACTTCCGAGCCACCACAGGCTGGCTTGATTCTGACATTCCATTGCCAAATATGTCACCTTGGAACCAGTTAGCTTACCTCCCCTCCACGGAGGATAGCCACTGGTCATTCGACATCAAACAAGCGTGGGTTTGATCTCACTATCGTAGAATCATAGAATTCTACAGCGCAGAAGGAGGCCATTTGGCCCATCGTGTCTCTGCTCTTTGAAAAGAGCTATCCAAATCAATTCCACTCCGCTGCTCTCCCCCCATAGCCCTGCAAACTTGTCCTCCCCAAATAATTACCCACTTCTCTCTTAAAAGTTGTTATCGAATCGGCTTCCACCAACCTTTCAGGCAATGCATTCCACTCGCTGTGTGAAAAAACTTCTCCTCACCTCTCTGTTTCTTTTAACAATTATTTTAAATCAGTGTCCTACCATGCACTAGTGCATGTTAGGTACCAGAAAATCTCTGCAAGCTTCCTGGTGGGCAACACATCTGAGCATGAAATGCATGAGAGAATTGCCACCATCTTCCTCTCTGCAGCTCGAGCACACAACCCTTCCCATTGAGCTACGGTTCCACCAATTGGAGGTGCACAGTTTAAGCAGCAGACGTTGGCCTCTCTGCAGGCCAATCGAGGTGTATTCCAGGTGCTGGATGCATGAACGTGTATTCACTGACTGAAATGCCTTCCAACAACTTATGAAGGAATTTTTTTAAAAAAAAGTTCCCATTGAAATTTGGACATGTCAGACAGATTAAATCAAGATAAAAATGTGCACATCCAACTCAGAATATACTGTCTCAGAATCATCACTCATCTCTTCAGCCCTCATGCCTTCCTTCCAGTCAGCAGAAGAAGATGATTCATATGGGGCCTTTCTAGTGGCCACACACAATATCCTTGTCAACTGGATGTGCCTTGTGATCCTTTTTATCATTTTTAACAAAAACCTGTGGCAACCAATAATTAGGATTATGCCTGCAAGCAGGATGGAAAAGGGAAGGAGGGTAATATCAATCTACACAAAAATATACTCTGTGCACATAAAACATACCTGCCACTCGAATCCAACAGCTCACATCACCTAAACGTGCCTAGATTGTGTTTAAAAGAAAACTGAGATCACGGTTATTTCCAAAAATGGATGTCAACCTTCCTCTTGCCACTTGTGTCTAGCCATCTAGGACAAAAAAATCCTCCTTCATGAATTAAATGTTTTAAAAAAAGATGTTGCGATATATTGAAAATATCTCACACATTTCATAGCAGCAAAACTGCTGTTTCAGGTTGAGCTCTTTCCTCTTAACTGACTGTAACATTTTGCAATGGCAGTTGCAAAGCCAACACCTGCACAGTATCAGAATTCATTTGAATCACAGCAGTCCTGCTATTCGATAGTAATTTAATCTAAGAGCCCTAAAATCTTCAACTCATGGAAAAAGTTACCCAACTGAAACACGGCTTGGACACCTACGTGACCTATTGCAGGTAGTGTTACATCCTGGTGTGTGTGCCAAGAGAGGTTTCTTTTAGCAAACAGTTCTGTGGACGTGCTGTGTCGCTCCTATCTATCTTCAAAGTCTAAAGCTTTTACAGCTCTGTGGAAACAGCTGTGCAAGCAGACCTGAGTCTTGTGTTACTCCTATCTATCTACAATAATCCAAGAGCTAGGGAGGGGTATTTTTCTCAGATGCGAAAGGTTTAAAGATGGAATTTAATACAAAAAAGGGGGAAGATGGTGGGTCTGGACAATGTAGGACAATATTGATCAGCTTACAGAAACGTTAGAGGAGTTTGTTTGTGGCAAGCCAAATCTCAGAAAAGTTGAGGAAGTGCAATTATCTATTTCAGGGAAAAGTATGCTCCAACAAATCAGAATAAACCTCTGGAGAAGATAAAAGGTACTGATTCTCTAGCCTTCTGCTTGTAGCACACTCAGTTTTGAAAAAACAAACAGTTGCATTGTGCTACCTGTATGTGGAAGAAACCAGACTTACATTCACCTGTTCAGATTCATCCATTCTAGTATGGATAGAAACTACTGGATGGCAAGTACATCTCTTTATTTTTGTCCGGCAAGCTTTCCCACTGCTCGTCCAGCTGGGATCACGCTATCCGTCAGTGCTTTGACTTGCAGAGTTAACAGGAGCTAAATTGGAATGATTCCCTGCCCCCAGCGACGCGCCTGCCCTTCCAGGTTCTGCCGATGAGCCAGGCTGGCTGCGCTGTCATGATCAGTTCCCTGGAATACCGTGGACTCAACTGGCTCGGGATCTGGACTTCCGAGCCACCACAGGCTGGCTTGATTCTGACATTCCATTGCCAAATATGTCACCTTGGAACCAGTTAGCTTACCTCCCCTCCACGGAGGATAGCCACTGGTCATTCGACATCAAACAAGCGTGGGTTTGATCTCACTATCGTAGAATCATAGAATTCTACAGCGCAGAAGGAGGCCATTTGGCCCATCGTGTCTCTGCTCTTTGAAAAGAGCTATCCAAATCAATTCCACTCCGCTGCTCTCCCCCCATAGCCCTGCAAACTTGTCCTCCCCAAATAATTACCCACTTCTCTCTTAAAAGTTGTTATCGAATCGGCTTCCACCAACCTTTCAGGCAATGCATTCCACTCGCTGTGTGAAAAAACTTCTCCTCACCTCTCTGTTTCTTTTAACAATTATTTTAAATCAGTGTCCTACCATGCACTAGTGCATGTTAGGTACCAGAAAATCTCTGCAAGCTTCCTGGTGGGCAACACATCTGAGCATGAAATGCATGAGAGAATTGCCACCATCTTCCTCTCTGCAGCTCGAGCACACATCCCTTCCCATTGAGCTACGGTTCCACCAATTGGAGGTGCACAGTTTAAGCAGCAGACGTTGGCCTCTCTGCAGGCCAATCGAGGTGTATTCCAGGTGCTGGATGCATGAACATGTATTCACTGACTGAAATGCCTTCCAGCAACTTTCGCCCCAAGCCTCAGAGTTTCCTCATCATCTTTCTGGCGTCATCTGCCTTCGGCATGGTGAGAAGACCTTTACAGGACAGCTTGTGACGTTGCAACCACCCTGATGTTCTCAAGGTCAAAGTTGAATGCTATGAACCAGGCTAACTCAGCACCAACTGCTCAATCCAGGTCCTCATGTGAGTGGCCTTGGCAAATATTCATGCCCATTATGAAGCTAACTCCGGCTCCAGAGTGCTTAGAGACAGGTCAGTGTAGGCTGGAGCCATCCCTCACTACAGCCGCTTCCCATGTTTGCCAGGAATCTACCTCACTGCTTGATACTGGACTTTGCAGATGGTTGGAGGAAGCCTCTCCCTGCATCCCCAGGAGCTCAGATCCCTAAAGAAGGATTGTTTACATACAGGTCTTGTATGTCACAAGCTTGACCTGCATTGGGACCTTACTGTCCTTGAAGAGGGATGAGCATGACCAGAATGCCCTTCGCCCCTTCTCAGCGCAGTCCTTCAGGACAGTATCCAGGCTGACATTGGTGTCCACCATGACCCCGACGTACTGATAAGAATCAACAATTAGGACTGATGCCACTTGTATCTTCCAATCAATTCCCTCAATGTCTTCCCTTGGGCTGTGCATAAATACATGATCAATTAGTTTGAAGGTGAACAAATCCCACAGGATATCTGTAATGACAAGTCATTTCCTGATGAAAGTAATTCTGATGATGAAAACGACAGTTTCTTCTTCCGATGAATCAGATTATGACAATGAATGAAGATTCATTACTTTTATGTTTAGCTCTCATATCTAACAAGAAAATAATATTGTTACTGTTGATAAATACAGTTGACTGTTTATGTTATTAATTATGTTCATACATTCATAATAAAAGTGCTATACAGTACACTGAATTTTGATGTTTTCTATGATCTTTGACCTGTGATGATGTCACTGTCATATGAATTGTAGGTCAGTTGCTTTATTATGAAAGAGCAGAGTATATCTCACACAGTCATAGCAGATTTATGAAGATTGACCCTAAATTAAGAAAGTTATTGACATTTTGGTAATCCTACCGCATCTTTGCATCGGAAAGCATAGGAACTAGCAAAATTCCAGCATTGCAAAACTATACAGGATGGCACAACTAAGACTGTCTAATTCATATTCTACTCACTTTTTTGTATTACAATCCACTTTCAAACCTTTTGCAATCAGACGGAAAAATAAACCTTCTTCGTAGCTCTTGATTCACAAAGTCTAAAGCTTTTACAGCTCAATGTAAACTGCTGTGCAAGCAGACTTGAGTCTTGTGTCCCTCATACCTATACCATTCAAAGTCTAAAGTTTTTAAGCCTAGTAAAGCCTGAGGCAAAGTAACGTGTTTGATAAAGTTTGCAATTTTTATGATCAAGATTTTAATTGTTTTAGTGTATTTAAAGGAAAATAATTCAATGAGAAGGTAAATGCCTGAAGCCTGAGGAAGCTTTTTGTAGCCACCTATGTAGTTTCCATCCATCCCTTCTCCTTCCGCTACCCTACCTCCCACTCAATTCCATGATTTGGTTTTGCAATTTTATATTCTAATAATAATAATAATAATCCTTGCATTTGATATAGCGCTTTTCACGTCGGGAGGACGTCCCAAAGCGCTTCACAGAACACACTATAAAGTGAATTGACTGTATATTTGTGGGCGAACGCGGCAGCCAATTGCGCACAGCAATGTCCCACAAGCAGTCGTAGATTGAAAATGACCAATTTTGTTGTTGTTTTTGGAGGGATTATTATTAGGCGTGTGACCAATTCTATGACCAATATGCATTTTCTTTTAAATGACACTTACATAGCCCAATTCCAAATGTTGTTACTGTCTGTCGATTAAGTCAATAAAATATGACCCTTGAAATCCAAGACAAATTCAATTTATAAAAAAAATTAATCTTGCACCCAAATGTGTTTTTTAAAAAAAAATTCTGGAGTTTTGTAGTTTACCGGTTAGAGCAAGCGAGAAGATCTGGGTTCAACTCCCTGCAGGGTGAAACATTGGGCAAGTTTCCTTACTCCAAACGCCGCTGTTTACCTAGCAGTAAGTAGGAACCCGGTTGTTAGTCAATTGGCGGATCGCTTTTCCGGGGGTAATAATTCCTTCAAAATAAATAAAGATAATTTGGTCACTCAATCCGCAACTATTTGTCGGATGCTACTGGGTGCAGTTGGCTGCCATGTTTTGCCCACAAAATATACAGTCAATTCACTTTACAGTATATTCTGTGAAGCGCTTTGAAACATCTAGAAGACATGATAAGGCACTATATCAAATCCAAGGATTATTATTGTTTGATACTTGGCTGAAAAAAGTTGGCTACACCTAAACCTTTGTTTTGTCATTCTTTCCACATTTGAGAGCACAAATTTCTAAGGTGCAGAACAATCATTTGTTTTGGCTAAGATGTAGCCATGATGTACTAATATTTGTACATAAATACATAGTGAATACATTGTTTTATTGTAGCACTGCTTATCAGCATTTGAAGAAATCCACAAACCAGCCCCGAAGCAGAGACTTTATGGTTGGATTTTGAACTTTAGTATTTTTGAGAGGGTGGACCGACTATAAATATTGTGGAGTCCTGTAGCTTAGTGGCTAGAGCGCTCACTTTGCAAGCAAGAGGAGCCTGGTTTGATTCCCAGCAGGGCAAAACGTTGGGCAGGTTTCCTTATTCCACATGCCTCTGTTTACGTAGCAGTAAGTAGGAACCCGGTTGTTAGTCGATTGGCAGATCGCTTTTCTGGAAGTAATAATCCCTTTGAAAGATATAATAATAATTTGATCACTGAATCCATAAATGTTTGTGGGACTCACTCACAAAAATAGTCAAATCACTTTATAGTATATTCTGTGAAGCGCTTAGAGATGTCTCGAAGACTTGATGAGGTGCTATACCAAATGCAAAGATAATTATTATTGTATGATATCAACAATTTATTTTAAGTTGTACTGCATATGTTGAACATGAACAGAAAGTTATGTACTACACATACTTGAATGGTGTTTACAGTAAGTACTGTAATTTTTCTTTCCTTTATTTCCAGCTAAACAAAATGGCTGGGAAAGAAATGGCAAAACCACTGTTGGCTAATGAGAATGAAAGTCATCACTATGACCCACAGAAAATAGCTGTTGGAATTCTAGGAAGTGGAGACTTTGCTCGCTCTTTAGCAACACGTCTGAAAAATTCCGGTTACAGTGTGATCGTTGGAAGTCGACATCCGAAATCCACAGCACATTTATTTTCCAATGTGGCTGAAGTCACAAATCAGCGAGATGCCATTGAAAGAGTAAATGTGATCTTCATAGCACTATACCGGGAACATTACAGCACACTGAGTGAGCTGAGAGATGTACTGACTGGGAAAATTTTAGTGGATGTCAGCAACAACATCCGGATCAACGAGTATGAAGAATCAAATGCTGAATATCTAGCCTTTCTGTTCCCAGAATCGACTGTGGTAAAAGGTTTTAATGTAGTCTCAGCCTGGGCTTTACAATCTGGTGGAAGAGATGGAAATAAGCAGGTGAGCATCTCTGAGATGACACAGTGCAAAGCAAATTTTCTTCAATATGTGATTTTGTTTAAAAGAAAAGTTGCCAGTGTGACAAGGGTGATTTCCAATGGGACTAAATGCTCATAGGGATAAATACACTAACATAGTACTGGATTGGGTAAAAGCTTTTCATGATAAGTATTTTTTAAAAAAAGAAAAATACTGTAACTACTTATTTTCTGCAGCAAATAACAGGGTGATGTAGACAGTGTACAGTACATGGTTCTAGTTTACATAGCAATCAGTGCATAGCAATCATTGCGTCAGTGTTTCCCTTCACAATTATTGAAGCATTGCTGAAGGTTTTAATTTTGAGAGGACCTGGGTTCAATTCCCAGCAGGGGTCAAGTTTCCTTACACCACATATTTATTCATCAATAAGTAGGAACTCAGTTGTTGACTAATTGATGGATCATTTTTCCGAGGGTAATGATTCCTTCAAAATAAAAATAATTTGGTCATTCAATGCACAACTGTTTGTGGGACATTGCTGTGCACTATTAACTGCTGCGTTTGGCCCACAAAATATACAGTCAATTGATTTTACAGTATATTCTGTGAAGCGCTTTGACTCATCTAGAAGACGTGATAAGGCACTATGTTAAATGCAAGGATTATTATTAGCTTTATGTGATCACAATTGCTATTTTCTCTAACAAAACCACACTAAAGTACCCCATTCTCCTCTAGGTGATGATCTGCAGTGACAGTCAAAAGGCTAGATCTACGGTGGCTGATATGGCACGGAATATGGGATTTGTTCCCATGGACATGGGCTCATTATCATCTGCACACGAAATTGAGAATCTACCATTATGCCTCTTTCCTTCATGGAAAATTCCCATTCTGCTGTCACTTGGCTTATTTGTATTTTTCTACATCTATAATTTTATTAGAGGGGTTATTCATCCATTTACAACTAAAGGACAAAATAATTTTTATAGAATCCCAATTGAAATTGTCAATGTCACTCTGCCATGCGTTGCCTTTGAGTTGTTGGCTTTCGTTTACCTAGCAGGAATCCTTGCAGCCTTCCTCCAACTACACAATGGAACAAAATACAAGCGTTTTCCACACTGGTTAGATCAATGGCTTCAGCAAAGGAAACAACTTGGATTGCTAAGCTTTTTCTTTGGTGCTTTACATGCAGTCTATAGCCTCTGCCTCCCTATGCGCAGATCTGCGCGTTACAAACTGCTGAATGAAGCTTTTAAACAGGTAAGAGAAACATTGAACTGTAAACAGTGTGCTTCTGCACAACTCCCCACTTTGGCTGGGTTCAAAGACACAAGCACACCACCAAGTGGCCAGTTTCATTAGAGAATTGCTGTATTGATGATGTTTCTTGGAGTTCTTGGATGATTGGTTACCATAGATTATTTGCTGATCGGTATATAATTCACGTTTGTTTCAACACACAATAAGTATTTGAGTACATATGCTGCAGTTTTCAACTTTGAAGTTAGAAGAAGAAATTGAGCTTGAAATATCTTGATTAGAGGGCCTTTTTCATCTAGGAAGGAATGTTTTACTACTGCTACATTGCTTAATGATAACTAAGGTTCTCATTTCTAGCCAAAGTGAAGTTACCATAAAAAAAAGTATAACCTCAGAGAAATCATCCTACTAGCATGCTCGGAGTTTCAAATGTAAAGTTGTAAAACTAAATGTTTCACTCTCCACTAAAGGTGCATTTAAAATGGCACATTGTTAAAGTCACTATACTTGGAGACAAGCTAAATAATGTATGACCCCTAAATGACAGCATTTTAAACAAACATATCCATATTCCCCTATGCATGAACAATTGCACTGTTAAATAATTAATCTCCATTGTTGGCACTCAGTTGTATGTTTTCTCATTAGCTGAGCAGGAAGGATGGTGTGGCCCACACCTTTCATTTGCCCTGGTTATACATCATATTAAAAAATATATTCAGTTCAACTAACTTCTCTCCCCCCAAAAAATAATTGGTGGGGGCGATAATATTTCTGACGCTGCACCGTATCTCTCAACCTCCTTCATTCAACTATGCAGCCAAAAAAAGAAACTTGCTTCTAGCCACCGCCGCTTGCTCTCACTCCGAGTGGGTGACCGGGTAAATGGTGCTTCATGGCCCCTCCACTCTGAAGCCTGAAGTTTCACTTGGTATGAAACTTGAGACTGTTTAATTCAAATTTAAGCTAGTGCAAGATTTTTTTTTCAATCCGCAACTGTTTGTGGGACACTGCTGTGCACAATTGGCTGCTGCGTTTCGCCCAGAAAATATAGTCAAATAAAGTCAACTTACTTTACAGTATATTTGAAATATCTCAAAGAAATGATAAGGCACTATATCAAATGCAAGGATTATTATTATATACAGCTTTCATAGCTGAAAGCAGCTGTTACTTAATTTGGCATCTATCATTTTAGTACAGAGAACAGGCCACTGATGACAGAAGCTCACAGCAGGTAAAATCACACCAAGAACGTTCTTACTCAGTCTTTTCCTTCAAATTCTTAACAAAATCAGCAGGCATTATTGAGAAAGACGTATGTCCCAACCTCACCATGCTTTTAAACCAGTCTGTTCTCTCCCATCTTTGCTTCTGCTGTAACAGGTTGAAGCTGGCAACGAAAATGCCTGGGTGGAGGAAGAAGTATGGAGAATGGAAATTTATGTTTCCTTTGGAATTCTGGCACTTGGTATCCTTTCACTAATTGCTGTGACCTCCTTGCCATCAGTGGCAGGTTCCCTGAACTGGAGAGAATTCAGCTTTATCCAAGTAAGACAGTTTTTTTATTATCTTACAACTTCTGAATGAATTCAGGAGTGGCATCCCAATATAATGCAGTAATTGTGTGTGGGGGGGTGGGGGCATAAAGGAAGGGATATTATGACCTGATGACCTGGAAGTCAGACATTTTAGCTTCCTGGGCACTGGTCGGTATCTTGAAGCACTGATGAAGCCCGTGCACCCTTTTGTATTTTTTGGGTAAGAAAATGTCAGAGACACACCCAAATCACCCTATAAGTGAACCCATATTATAATAGCTTCCATTGTAGTATTCTTACATCCATCATCGTTAGCAGAAGAATGCAACCTAATTAATCACAAGTGAATGTAAAAAATGGAGGTGTAAGCAGCATTTCATGTTAATTAAGATTTCTTCAAAAATATGTGTCGCAAATTAAAGTTGAAAAGAAAATTGAAACAATTCTTTGGTTCAGAAGGGATTAAAAGCTTAGACTGAAATCTTGATCTGGTATCTCAAAACTGAGGCTGATTTTGCTAATTTACCAGTCAGGTTGTTCTCTAATCTTGGCAGAATCTCATTGCGACTTGCAACTTAATTGGATAGAAATTCAGATGTGAAACCACAAACTCATTGAATTTTGCTCATGGCTATTCTGGTCAACATATTTTAATTGCATTTCTGAATCTAATGTCCCTTGTGGAAATAAACATCATTAATTTTGTAATGAGTTGTAACGAATAGAATATGTTAAAAGTGCATCATAAGATTACTACAATTAGTGAATTAAGACAGGAGAAATTAAATGTATTGATATTACAGACATTATGTTGCTATGTGAGGATGCAGTAGTAATGTGTCTACAAGGAAACTGCACAAATGCTGATCTAGATGTTATAATAATAATCCTTGCATTTGATATAGCGCTTTTCACATCTTCTAGACGTCCTAAAGCGCTTCACAGAATATACTGTAAAGTGAATTGACTGTATATTTGTGAGCAGTGCCCCACAAACAGTCGTAGATTGAAAATGACCAATTTATTATTGTTTTGTTTTTTTGGAGGGATTATTATTAGGTGTGTGGAGTAACGAAACTTGCCTAACGTTTCGCCCTCTGCCTGGAATTGAACTCGGGTCTCTCACTTGCAAAGCGAGTGCTCTAACCACTGAGCTACAGGACTCCTTGAATTTATTTAAATGCATCCTGTATAAAACATTACTATTGAAAAAAATTCCACAACTCGTTCTGGCAACATTGAAAGTCAATAACAATTGCTTTTTACATTGTAGTCTAGACTTGGATACACTGCACTGGTGTTCAGCACCCTTCATACGTTGACCTACGGGTGGGAGAAAGCCTTCGACCCAACACAGTACAGGTTCTATACGCCACCTACATTTGCAGTTGCTCTTGTTATGCCTATTATAGTTCTTCTGGGCAAAGTATACCTTTACCTTCCTTGTGTAAATCGTAAACTGACACGAATCAGACGAGGATGGGAAAGAAATCATATAGTAAGGTTTCATGAACCTGACAATTCCAACCAATTCAATCAAGATAACACCAGCAGGCTATAAGAGTAATATATTAATACTAACAGTCATCATGAGAATTAGTGCATACAATTTGCCTCCAATATATCGAAACACTAATTTTTTCAAAAAATATATACATTACAAATTACTTTTATATAGTACCTTTGACTTGATAAAGTGCTTGATAATAGTTAAGTAATTTTACTTTTCCTTGCTTCCTCCAAATCAAAATGAACCAATTTTAGAAAGAAAACAACTTTCTCATCTTTTCAGTGAAAGTTAGATGCCTACATCATTTTTACTCACCTCCGTATATTCGAGAATAATATCCTTCTCACGATTTGATGGCCAAAACTGCACATTGCATTTTAGCATCTTATACAGCAACAACACACGTGTGTATGTATGTATGTGTGTATATACACACACACACATTCTGTGCCTCCATAAATCCAGCACCTAATTTACTTTTATTTAACCACCAGCAAGCACTAGGCTCAGTTTCTTAGGTTTAACCATAATAACCTTAGATTATCAAAAAAATCCTGGCTTTGAGATCTCTCCAATGATCTTGTTGCATCCTATTTCAACCTATTTTCTTGCCTGTACCCTGTTTTTTTCCAAATTTCTCTTGCTCACTACCTGCTTCACTAATAGTGGCAGATCTGAAAGTCACCATTCTCTTTTCCCCTGAAACTCTCTTTGAAGACCAATTTGTTTTACAATCTCTCTCCCTACCTTCAAAATTGTCCTCGACCTATAGTGTTTTGACTGTGTCCAGTTATATCTTTAAATCACTTTTCTCTATTTGATGCTCAATACAGTAAAACTCATATAAGTTGATTCTGACAGAAAATCGAGGTTCCACTTGTACTGTTCGAAGTCTCTTCAAATCTGTTCAACAAGCTAGTACTGCTGGAGCTGAATGTGGGTTTTCTATTTTTCTTTGCATTTAGGAAGAAGCTTTTTTTAAATCAATAGTAAGACTTTGTTTCATTAAGTCTTGGGGGAAAATTATTTTCAATTAATCATAAAATTTACAAGTTTTGCAGAATCACTATTTTTTTTCTCGTTGCATGTAAAGCAGGTCAATCTCTAGGGCTATGAGATAAAATAACCTCCTCACTTCCCAATCAGTCTCTGGGGAAGGAGGAAACTGTCTCTAACACAATCATCCAGCCACGTTCTGTCTTCAACCAGCCTTGCCTCTTAGAGAATTATTTCAGGCCATTTCTTTTATAATTGTGCTGTTCATTCTTTTAGTTATCATACTGCTGCTTTTCTTATTGGAATAAATTGCTCATAATTTCTTTCAGTGTAGTTGCCTTCGAATTCAGCAAATGCAGCATATTTCAATTTTGCTTGCCGCTTTTGCAGAAATATTTAAGATATCTGTTCACTTGACTTTTTATGACATAGAAATTATATTTTTCAAGTTGAACTCAGAGCCTAGTTACATTGAAGTTAAAGTAACAGGAGTCAAGTTTCAACATTCAAATTTACAGAATTAACTACAGCTTTAAAAAGTAAATGTATAGCACTTCTAGCTGGCAATGACTTTATGTACTAATCCAAATGTTGACATTTATAAACCATAAGGGCAAAGCTTGAAATAGGTTTAAGATATTAATCTTACACAACTAAATCACTCTTGCACCACTATCATCTAATATACATTTAGTGAAATACTCTACCCCACCCCCGCATATCATAACCATTCGAATATGTTGAGTAGCATTTCACCTCATTCATATCTTATGATTTGATTTATGTGGCATCAATCAGTGGCAAAGACAAAATTTGATAAGAACAGAATAATATCATGTTCACTCACATTATTAGAGGACATACTTTAAGAGTATTACAAAAGCATATTACATTTTTCATTACAAAATGCTTAAATGTCACCCATTTACATCAGAATATTCCCAGTATGATCCTGCATTCAAACACACTTCAGCCTCTTTGTAACTTTTTGTTTCATTAATATTGAAGAATATTTTGGTCAATGCAACTATTCAGTAGTATTTTGTGTAAATAACTTCACCAGCATTATGTGTAAGTACAGTAGTTAAATAATTTGACTAATAATAGTTAATATGGTCCCATAAATTTGGCATGCAAGCTTTACTGTTCAAGGTTTTGGCATCTTATCCTGTATTTGAACACATATTGACACTGAAGGTTCATATTTACTACTGATCAGATTAGGCACTTTTCAAAAAATGCCATTGCCTGTAAAGGTAAGGTGTATGCTTTTTACAATTGTAATATACATAAATTCATGCATAAATTTCACAAAGTTTATTTTAAAATGTGAAATCAACAACATACATATTGTAAAGAGATTTTATATTGTAAATTGAATAAAGCTTCTTCTGTAACAAATTGGTTTTCCTTGCTTATTGCTTATACTGGACTGTAGATTATTCAATTAAACAATGTTTATTCTAGACATTTTGGTTAAAGGTAAGAATTGATAATTAAATCTAGTTTTGTTCTGATAATCCTTTCCCTCTGTTGATATTCTAGTATGAGGGGAGGGAGAAGATAGAATATTCATATAAAACAATTGTTACTCTACTTTAATCCCAACCATAGATGTATTGCTATCAGGAAAAGAAAAAGCAGACTAAATCTTCCCTGGATAATATTCTCAGAAATACACTAGCATTAAACTCCAAATGGGTTGAGGGAAGGAGCAAATGGATGTATGTGTGGCTTAGTTGGTAACACCCTCACCTCTGAGTCAGAAGTTTGCGAGTTCAACCCCACATCGGGACTTGAAGATCACAGTATAGGCTGACTCCTGTGGAGTGTCAGAGGTGGTGGACTTTGGATAAGAGTTAAACCAACTTCCCATCTGCCTATCTGGTGGACATTAAAGATCCCATGGCACTATCCAAAAAAAATGAGTTTCTTTCATTCTCCTGGCCAACATCTCCCACGTAAAATAGTTCATTCACTTCATGACTAGTTGCTCTATGAAAATTAGCTGTCTTGGTCACCTTTGAAGTACAAAATCACTGCACTTCACAGTAAATTCTGTGAGGCACTTTTGAGACAGACAATATGTTCAAATGCAAGTAAGTATTATTATAAATTATTGAAAATTTGAAAATCTGTACAACAAAGCTTTTCAATTTAAAATATTATAATAATAATCCTTACATTTGATATTGCATCTTTGAGACACTCAAAGCGCTTCACAGAATACACTGTAAATTGACTGTATATTTTGGTGGGCGAAATATGGTAACTAATTGCACAGCAGTATCCTACAAACAGTTGTGGATTGAGTGACCAAATTATTATTATTTATTTTGAAGGAATTAGTAACCCTGGAAAAGCGATCCGCTAATTGATGAACAACCGGGTTTCTACTTACTGCTAGGTAATCAAATCACCTTGCCTGGATTTGAACCCAGGTCCTCTCACTTGCGAGGGAAGGGCTAGAGCAGCACATCAGTGTGATCTCTAGCTTTTCTATTTTACTGAAGTTGGAGACAAAAGTTTAAAATCCCAATTGATACCCATTCATTATTTCCTCTAACTAATGGAATCCTTTCCCATCAGTTCCTCAGTGAAAAAAGCAGATCTGATAGTTGGCCTGTCAATACTACTTTGTAACCAGTCACTAAGAGGTGACTTGTTCTTTTGTCTTTCAGAAAACACTTAGTTGCCACTCAACATCTCCTTTAATGGCAAAGATCAGAAGCATAGTGATGTCACACAAAGATACACTTAGTGCATCATTAGAACTTTCAAATAAATAGTATTGTTTTAAAGTTTAAAACTGCTGACGTTCCTTTATGTTGTTTATGAAGATGAGCTCTGTTCATTCTATTTCCATGCAGAATGTGTCACATAACCTCATTAAAAATAATTTAACATAATCTTATTTGTCTTGTCACCAGGCCACTGTGGGGTTGGCTTTGTACTTTTCGTAATCTTCTTTCTTAAAATAAGCCAGTTCTGTTTCATGAGCTGCAAAATCAAAAAAGGAAAGATGTAGTAAACTATAAACCCTTCACAACACTATATGAAACCTTGGTTTCATTTAACAGTTTAGCAATTTAGAAAATCAAAGTCCAATTCATATAGGTGTGTATATCAATATCCATATATGCATGGCGGTAGGAAACGGGAGAAATAAATTGTTCTAACATTTTAGGAATTGGCAGAATAAACCATCCTGGTTCTGAAAGGCCAATGGTCAAGTCAGTTGTGATGGTGAGATGGGCATAGAACGGGCTTCAATAAGGGCCCAAGAAATCTGCATTCCATGGGTGCACCTAAGTGAAGCTACTCAGTATTCTGTGAACACATGCCGATTAGATGAAATGTTTCTACCAGACAGAGACAGGCTCCGGCCTTGGAAGGGAGAATCAAGATGTCCTCTATTACACCTTAATTGGATTGTCGGGTCATTATTTGAACCTCGGGATCGGAAATCCCAACACTACATACAGAAATTGGACAATGCTAACTAAAATACACAGTTAAGACAAATGGCTCAATCAAGAACTAAAGATCAATAGGACTTGAGAATATTGTGGTGTTGTGAGCTATTTTCTATAAAGCAATCTGAAAGCCATAACTCTATACCATTCTGGATTGACAAGTTCATTTAAAACTCATTTTCAGCAAAATTAACCCTAATTTACTGTGGAGACCTACATTTGATGAATATCCACAGCTCAAATCTTCTGCAATTCCCAGAGACAACTCAGGGATTTAAAACCAAGATGTTGTTTTCTTCCCTCTTCCTAAATTTGTGATGTTGAGGTATGTTTTCACAATGAACAATCTTCCAGTACCTCATGATATGACGAGTCATACACATATTTTATATAGCCTTCCACACTGGGATGGTGTCTCAAAGCGCTCAACACTGCAGGCTGAGGTGGGAGCCAAAGTGGGTGGGAGGGTAATGACTGAAAACTAGACAGCTATTCATCTGTGGGAACCATTATTGCAAACTAAACCTTCCATTTTCAGATAATCACTCACTTGGAGATATGTTCAAGCACGGGATCACTGAATAATAATCCATATTAGGAATAGGCAGTTTTTTCTCTCCCTCACTTGGGATTAAAGATTAAATGTAGTATTCCCACTCCCTAAAATGATTTAACACAGATGAAGGATTACATCAGGTCTGCAAGCCTCAATATTACATCACAAAGGGCATTTACCAACTGAGTTATTGGGACCAAGCCTGTAATCCATTTAAAAAGTGTTTGTTTGGCTTTTGCTTCCTACTATGACCTATACGCATACAAACAAGTAAAGATGGGTTTAAATTATTCTACATTCAGCCTGGCTCATTGATAGCACACATGCCTCTGGGCCAGAAGATTGTGGGTTCAATCCCCATATCAGGACTTGAACTCATATAGTCCAAGTTGACACTCCAATGCAGTGCTGGGTGATGTTGCAGTACTGGAGGTGCCATCCTTTGGTTGAGACATTAAAGTGAGGTCATGTCTGCCTGTTCAGAAGGACGGTAATGATCCCATGGCACTATTCAAAGAGAAGCAAATATCTCCCACTGTCTTAGCCCCAAATCTCCCAAATGAAATCAGTTATTCATTTCATAGCTGTTTGTGGGCCATTTTAGTGCATAAATTGGCTGTTGCATTTGCTCATAATTACAGTTTCTGCACTTCACTGTAAATCCTGTGAAGTGCTTGGGACATCGTCCCGATTTGAAAGGCAATATAACAAATACAAGGATCATTATAATAATTATTAAGTCTGCAGAAACACCCTACACTCAATTTTTCCCTAAAAACTGATTTAACTGGAAAATGGATTTCATTTATTCAATTCTAAATTAGATATTTTGTACAAAGAACTAAATAATTCTCAATCACTTACCCACTCCTGCTGCTTTCAAAGTGCTATCCTCCTTTAACATCAACTGATCATCATCTTCCAAACTCATTACAAGTTCATTTGTCTATAAGAATAGAAATGTGATTCTGTTTTGATGGATATTTTTAATTTATACAGATGTTTCTGCAGTTTTCAGCACAAAGCTATTTTATCAATGTTTTATTCATGATTTATGTAATTAAAAAAATGATTAATTTATACAGAACTCCTCCACAGAGCTCTGTATATTCTCCACTTAGTTGAACAATATCAGAACAGATCAAGGTATTGCAGGACAAGGGAACTCCCTGGGGCATGCAAATCGTAGTTTTTTTTAAGATAAAAGATTGCTTAAAAAAAGGCAATGGGTGACATAAATTTGATCCATAAGGGGGCAAAAGTCACTGCATTATATTTGAGAGATTTTGAGGAAAATCTATAATAGTAAAACATGTGAATGTTATCTAAATGTCCAAATTAGATTTGGATTACATTTAACTTTTATAATGTACCTTCGCCCCGTGTGCCTGGTGAATAATCTTCAACGTGTCTGAAGACAAAAGGAAAGGTAACTTATTCATCATGGAAAGTTGGTGACCCTGATTTCTGTTTTATTCCATCAACAAACATTTTGCAATATACAGGTTACTCTTAATTAACAATTAAAAAACAATTTAAAAAATTGAATCAAATGTGTACATAGAAGAACTGCTCTAGTCATATTACCAATTGTTATACGGGACAACCATAAACAAATGTAAAGTTTGCACTATTTAAATGTTAAGGCTTACCATAGATGTATTTCTTAAATGGCAGTGGAAGTTCGGTTCGTAACGTTATATCTGCATAAAGAAAATAAATTTCTGAATACTGTATGCAAAGCAAACACTAACCTAAACAAAATATATATGAGATATACTTGCAAATCAGAGAAATGAAACAGGCAATACTCAACACATACACTCACGAGGGAGAGCTGGGCAATAGGTGTCACGCACAACAACAACTTTTATATTTATGTAGGGCCCTTCACGCGGGGCAGCGCTCTGGAGCGCTTGACGGTGGCAGTCTCTCTCTCTCTCTCTCACACACACACAAGGGTTAGGGCAATGGCTGCCACAAACTGGCCAGGCACCAGTTAGGTGCCTTACACTGGCTGGCAATAGGCGCCACTCACTGACCAGGGACTCACCATTCTGCAGGAAGCTGAGGAATCGCTTCACGGTCTGATTGATATTGACGCGGTGATAAACCACGGGCCTGAAGTTGCGGTGCTGGAAGGAGCGGACCAGCCGCACGGTCAGCGTCACCTCCTCCGCCGCCATGAGCCGTGCAGTGACGTCAGAGCGCCCGCCGCGCACCCCAAGCCTCGCGAGATGTCAGCGGAGGCTGTTTGTGTGGATGGGAAGTGACGCCGCCGCCATTATAGTCACAACGTCACCAGCGCACGTGTGTGTGTGAGAGTGAGTCAGTGAGTGAGAGGGTGAGTGAGAGAGTGAGTGTGTGTGAGAGAGAGTGGGAGAGTGAGTGAATGTGAGCGGGAGTGAGTGTGAGCGTGTGTGGGAGTGAGAGTGGGAGAGAGTGAGTGAGAATGAGTGAGAGAGTGGGAGTGAGTGAGAGAGTGTGAGTGAGAGAGTGAGTCAGTGAGTGAGCGTGTGTGAAAGAGAGTGAGTGAGAGGGTGAGAGTGAGCGTGTGTGTGAGAGTGAGTGTGTGGGAGTGAGTGAGAGAGAGAGTTTGCTGGGGGGGTGACTACAACATGGATGTTTTGGCACCTGTGAAATTGAATAACAAAAAGGCAATTGAATAAGTATAAATAATGCGCTGTATTTATAAATATATTTACCCAAAATATAGGCAGAAATACCACGTCTCTCGTGGAGCATTAGTACAGAGCTGATGGACCGAGTGGCCTTCCCTGTGGCTGTCATTGACAACTCGCTTATGTTTAAATCAGCTGATAGTTTGAGCTGAATGGCTTCCCGCTGTCCGGGCTGCGGCTCTCCAGGTGACTGTGCGATGGTCTGGAACCCCGGACTTGGTTTTAATAAATCAACTGAAACCGTTACCGCTCTGTTTACACTGAGACCAAAAATAAACCATTGAGGGTTTTGTTTTCCTGGTAACGTGCGCTTAGATGTGATGCGCGTGGATTCGCTGTTGGACTGTTGCAAAATTGGTGCATTTCCCTCTTCAGATCGGACGATTTACTCCAGTTTTAATGCACAGATATCCGGCCCCGAGGGGGGGGCGGTGCTGCACACAGTGCAGCCATTAGCCAATGTCGGATCGCACCACCGGCGGCGGCACCAGTGAGTCCCACCGCCCCGACATCCCGCCACAGCCCCCGGCAGCTTCACACCGCTGTTGGTGCGGGAGTGCGGCCAATGGGCCAATGACGCACGAGGGGCGGGAGCGGGAGCTACATAAACAGCGGCTGAGGCGCCATCGCAGCCATTTGCTCTTTTCTGCGATTCTGAAACGATATTATTCTTTTAAAAAATAAGTGCAGCCATCGATCTGGGGACCATGACCGAGGTATTGGGGCAATGGCGCTGCTCGTTTACAGGGAAAGTGATTTTATTGTGTTATAAACGGGTGGGTGTAACCGAGGCCGGTGCGGTCTGCTTCCGGAACCCGGAAGGGTTGAGCTAACACGGCCCCGCACCGCGCAACCCCGCCCGGCACAGCCCCACACAGCCCCGCACCGCGCAGCCCCGCCCGGCACCGCGCAGCCCGGCACCGCGCAGCCCCGCACCGCGCAGCCCCGCCCGGCACAGCCCCGCACCGCGCAGCCCCGCCCGGCACAGCCCCACACAGCCCCGCACCGCGCAGCCCCGCCCGGCACCGCGCAGCCCGGCACCGCGCAGCCCCGCACCGCGCAGCCCCGCCCGGCACAGCCCCGCACCGCGCAGCCCCGCCCGGCACCGCGCAGCCCCGCACCGCGCAGCCCCGCCCGGCACAGCCCCGCACCGCGCAGCCCCGCCCGGCACAGCCCCGCACCGCGCAGCCCCGCCCGGCACAGCCCGGCCCAGCACAGCCCTGCACAGCGCAACCCCGCTCGGCACAGCCCTGCACAGCGCAGCCCCGCTCGGCACAGCCCGGCCCCGCACGGCACGGCACAGTCCGGCCCGGCACAGCCCGGCCCCGCACGGCACAGCCCGGCACAGCGCAACCCCGCCCGGCACAGCCCTGCACAGCGCAACCCCGCCCGGCACAGCCCGGCCCCGCACGGCACGGCACAGTCCGGCCCGGCACAGTCCGGCCCCGCACGGCACAGTCCGGCCCGGCACAGCCCTGCACAGTCCGGCCCGGCACGGCAGGATGGAGGTGGGAGGCTCCGGGCTGAGCCCTGGTTTAGCTTCTCCGGCGCGGACACAGACAGACCTCTGTTTGCCGCTGACGCTCCCACTGATCGGCAGAAAGCTTTGCTGTGTAATGAACCAGGAAATGGTTCGGGGCTGATTCTGCTCCCGGGAGGGAGGCTGATTTGTGCATATAACGATGTCCCACAAACAGCTGTGATGTGAATGATCCATTATTAACTGAAGTGTTACATTGCCACTATGTTGGTTGTAGAGATTGAAATCGCTGTCATCCTGTTTTATTGCCACTGATTCATTGATGTTAAAAAAATCAGCTTTCCATTGCCCTTGAAATCAGACGATTGCTTTCAGCTGTTACCAATGGATAGCAAGAGCACACAGCGAGGATAGCTCCTCCCTTCCTGGGTGTTTGTGAAGTTGTCCAACGTGAAAGGTACAAATATAAAAGCGAGTTGTTGCTATTGGCAAATTTTAGAATATGACTAGTTATATGTTAAGCAGAATGACAAGTAAAGCGGAGTCCCTTATTAACATTTTACATAGGACAGCATAGCAACAAAAGTGGTAGTGACAAGCTAAGCCAGGGTCTTGTTATCAGGAGTTTACTGTGCATGGAGTACAATGAAGTGAATATATCACCAATGAAGCAAGATCATAGCTCCTGACACATATTGGAAGATGAGCTTCAAGAGCATTTAAATATGAATCCACTGCAACATAAATGCAATGTGGTGATTTGAAAGTAAATAGCCTGAGAAAATTAAACCACGACTTTTTGTTTTAAACATTTTCTTGTAATGGTTTCCTTTCTCTTCCCCCCCCCCCCCCCCATTCACACACACACACACCAAATTATATTAGAACAAGGAGCATGTAGCTCATAGAAGAATAAATGTTCAGTCAGCCAGATGGGGACCTGTCAGCTGTATTCACAAGGCTATCCACTGAAGGGTGGGCTGTGGATAGTCTACAAATGTCTGAAGTGGGTTTACATAGCTGTCAAGTTAGAATCTGCCTCTCAAAGTGCTACTTGAATGGATATTAAAAGCAGAGCATCATGTTCAAGCTTGGACATCTTATATTACCAATTTACTACAACTGTAATTCATACCTGGCATTTACTTAAACCAACTATTTTACCTGTGCTCTTTTGGGAGAGAAGTTTATCCGACTTCCTTTATTTGTCCAGTGCATTTCCCAGCTGTGTTAGTATTACAATAATTGTACTGTCTACCCTGCTCTTTGGCCACAGCAAAGTTCCATTTCCATTGCTGTACTGAAGGACAATGTTAATCAACACCATCAGTGCTATTGTCATTATTCCAAGCAGCTGTGAACTTTAATAATCTGATTTTGATTTTTCTGTTCTAGATTGCTTTTCAGAAGGCAGCTGAAGAAGTTAAACACCTTACGACTGTACCTACTGATGAAGAAATGTTAGCCATCTACAGTCTGTACAAACAAGCAACTGTTGGGGATGTAAACACAGGTCTGTTACTCAGATAACAATAACATTGTAAATGCTTGTCTTTTTTGTAATCATGAACTATTATAAATTATTATTATAATAAAATCAAATTGGCCTTTCACCTCATGATGGCAAAACCCTGGGCAAGTTTCCTTACTCCACATGCCTAATAATAATCCCTCCAAAAAACAAAACAATAATAATTTTAAAAAATAATAAATAAAAATAAATTTAAAAAAAATTGGCCATTTTCAATGCACATTTTGCCCACAAATATACAGTCAATTTACTTTACAGCATATTCTGTGAAGTGCTTTGAGACATCTAGAAGACATGGAAAGCGCTATATCAAATGCAAGGATTATTATTATTATCTAATTTTCAGAGCGTCCTGGAATGTTGGATTTTAAAGGAAAGGCCAAGTGGGATGCGTGGTCTAAACTCAAAGGTTGGTGTGCATTTCTTGATTATTAAAGCATAGCAGAGATGAAGGTTATTAACTGATACACACACAGATTTATTTCCCATACCAAGTGACAATTTATTTTCCTTAAACAATGTAAACTGGCAATGATGATCCATTCGGTAATATATTGCAGCAAATACATGTTCATGCAAGAATATTTTTGTGAGTTGTGTAAATTATTTCTGGTAAATTGCTGCTCTCCTATCACTTGTTCCGTGGACCAGTATTTTTTTGGAGTGCCACCACTACAACCTGTCTACCTGAGGGCCATCCTCAAGACTTCACTGCAGAGTAATCTGTGCCTAATTCTCTGTATCCTGAACCCCTCATTCAATTGGCACTTTAGATTGTGACACTGCTTATGGAAAGAAACATTTAGGAAAATAGTGTGTTAAAAGGTTGCACTATAATAGTGCAGTTCTACTTGTTAGGAAGCAGGTTCCATATTCCATATCCAGTTTCCATAACAAATTCCCTAGACTTTTACAGAGAGCAAGGAAAGAAGTTGGCAGAGCACTGAATTCACCAAATTATATTCGTATCTCTGGATAACACTGGTCTGAAAAGTTTGTCAATTTAATGCGAACTAACTGATATGGTTTGCTTCACGAATCCAAAACTTGGTGTGATTTCTGGAAGTGTTTTTGAAAACTGAAAATCCTTTTAATTAGCTGCCTGAAAGCTTGAGTCCCAAATCACACAGGGCAGCTGTCGTGTTTACTGACTCCTGTGACTCCTTCTTAATAGGAACAAGTAAAGAGGAGGCTATGAAGTTGTACATCGCTAAAGTGGAAGAAATGAAAGTAATCTATGGCATGGCAGAATAAAAATCGGCTTTTTTTTAAAGACGTGTTACTTCAAAACGGCTAAAAGATTTCTGATTTAAGAATAAATGCCTTAATAATAGTAACCATTTCAAGATAACTTGTAGAATTTCTATGGCAGTTTGTATGTTTTTAATACTGCTGAGGATTGAATTCCAGAAATATGACTGCTGTGTGATTCGTAAAAAGAAAGTACTGCAAAGTTTTAACTGCTATTTGGTTAGACCGTAAAAATGTTGAGTATAATGGTATCCTATAGAATATGGTTACTTGTCAATTGCACTCGAGAGCATGCCTTCACCTTTTGTTCAGAATACTTTGATTAATGTACCTATATGTCTTCCATGTCTTGTACTAAATTTTGTAATTTAGATTCTTACAGAACACATGATGACTGTGAAAATAAAGTTCCAGTTGAGACTATTCTTCTTTCCTATTGGTCTTTGACTTAAATTCATCAATTGCTTTCCTTGCCTGTTTCTTGCACGTGTTCAACTGAAATTTGCACTATAATACTAATGGCTTCACACATACATCAGTTTGACGTTGAGAAAGGTGTCACTGAAAATAGATCAATTCCCAGGATGTTAATTATTGGGTAGTATGATGTCCCTTTTCACCTCTACAACCTGCACTAGTGGGAGAAAAGGCTCTCAGCCCTGACTACAGTGGTACTATATGAAATTAGATTAACCTTTGCCTAGAGATTGAGGTATGGATCCACAGCACTTTAGTTGTTATGATGTTGTCTCATTGGTAGAGCTGAAAAACAGAAATCTTAACATTAGTGCAGTTAATGAGTGTTAGTCTGGCTCACTTGGCAACACACTTGCCTCCGAGTCAGAAGGTTGTGGGTTCTGGCCCCACATTAGCACCCTGAGCTTAGTCTGGGTTGACACTCCAGTGCAGTGTTGGGGGAATACTGCATTGTCAGATGCCATCCTTCGGAGAGATATTAAACCGGCACCCTTTGAAAAGAAAAGGGAGTTTCTCCTGCCTACTGGCCATCAATCCCCCAAATCAAACTGGTCATATGTCTGTTTGTGGGACATGGCTGGGCAAATTGGCTGCACATTTGCCCCCAAAATAGACGGATGCATTACTTTATTTTATAATCTGTCAAGTGATAGTGAATTGTTCTTACAACGTGATAAGTGATATCAATTGCAAGTATCATAGGATTCACAGAAAGTTTCAACACCTAATGTCGAATTGCTGGATGCCAGTACAAGGTGGAGTTCTGTTACCTGGAATTGTCTCAGCTTTTAATAACTGCAAAAATCTAAATGTAAAAGCGAATTTATACACAAATTAGCTGTAATACTTGTATTTGATATAGTGCCTTTCACATCGAAAGGACCTCTCAAAGTGCTTCAGTGCTTTGAGAGGTCTGTAAACTTAGTATAGTGACTATTTATAGGTAAACACTAATTTGTGCACAACAATATCCCTCAAACAGACGTGAAGCAAATTAATGATTTTATTGTTGTTCATCCTTCTGACATGAAAGGCACTATATAAATGTAAATTTTTGTTTATTGGTGTATTGTAAGCCAGTTACTCAACTTGGGCAGTGAATGGAACTAACGGCTGCAAATATGAGGCAGTGTATGCAATGACATTCATCCAAATAGAACAATGAAGACAAACCCCCAATACATACACCACCAGCACTGTTCCCGCTAAGCTGCACACTTAATCATTCCAGCCACACACATAGTGAACAATTACTCTCCACTTTCCAACATCCTTCAAATAAAGGACATAGTTTGAAGAATTAACAAACTGAAAATACAAGGAAGGACACAGAAATTGGTCTGGCTTGGTAGATGTGTATCAGAAAGTGGCTCAGGTAGGCAGGTTACCAATTGTGTTGTGTCCAAGTTCACAAAGTCAGCTAATACTTTAAGATAAAAACCTGATCTTTTGAGAGAGACATTTTCGTTTATGTAGACTGTCAGCTCGGCAATAACATACTGTCATGTTAATTAAATTAAAGTTTCTGTAGCTACATAGATATGCAATGTCAAAAAGCTTCAGTAACCATAAAATTCCATCAAACATTAGCTGAAAATAAAGCTTTACTGCAGACGTCTGAGAGTTCCGCTAGTGAAGCAGTCTTTTTATTACATTACCCATGCATTGTTTCATTTAGTCACTGTAAATTGGGTTTTTATCAGTTTTTTTTATCAGCTTGTTTATTTAGTCTGCGTTGTTTGCCATTACTGTGGCTTCAGTGGTGGGCAAATAATAGATCACAGATCCACCAAATTGGTGTAAAGACTAAATCAGATACATGTAATAAAATGGATTATGTCTGTGACCAAGGTCTGTATAATCCTCCCAATATTCTTGCCAAAAAAAAGCTAAACCAACATTGGCAATGTAAATAAGCAAGCATTTTTGCCACTTTTTACTCAAGAGATTCACTAGAATCCTGTAGGTCAGTGGTTAGAGCACCACCATGGAGTCCTGTAGCTCAGTGATTAGAGCGCTCGCCTTGCAAGCAAGGCACCTGGGTTCAATTCCAGGCAGGGGGAAACCTTGGGCAAGTTTCCTTACTCCACACATCTTATAATGATCCCTCCAAAAAACAAAACAATAATAAAATTGGTCATTTTCAATCCACGACTGTTTGTGGGATATTGTGCGCAATCTGCTGCCATGTTTCACCCACAACAATAGTCAATTCACTTTACAATATATTCTGTGAAGCGCTTTGAGACATCTAGAAGACGTGAAAAGCGCTATAACAAATGCAAGGATTATTATAGAATCTCAGCTTCTAAGATGCCTCAGAATTTACTGAAATTAAAATTGCAGAAACCAATAAATACCGATAGACTGTAAAATAAATCTATTACTTTAATAATTGCTGCAAATAGGTAGTTTTGACCATCTTTATATGCTAAAGTGTTGAAAATGCACAAAATTTAATTAAACATTTGTTTTCATTATTTCCCCTCATCAGCAGTGAACACAATGCCTAATGCAGCTCTCACCTTCCAAAGCTACACACCGGGCTTTTACATATTGTAGCTGTGAGATCACTTAATAAATCACCCAAAATGTTGGGAAATGAACAAAAGTATGAATTTCATGACTCATTTCAAATTGATTTAAAAGGCAGTCTTTCAGGAGGATGGAAAGGCATTTTTCTCTTTCCATTTCTCTCACTCTATACAATTCCTGCAAAGGGGCAGGGATCAGATCCCTGTCTCTCCACTCATGTCCACTAAGCAGCAACCGGGGCGGCAGTGTTTACTTCTGAAATTTCTATAACCAGTTTTGTTTAATTAAAAATCCTTGACAGCTCGCCTTAATACAATCATCCATTATTTTACTTTATGGCAGCGCAAACAGCCATTATTTCGGTGCACAAACCCAAATTCATTCATGACTGAAAAAAATTAGAGGGAACGTAGATCACCAGCCCATCCTGATTCAGTTCCATAAAGCAAATACTTGGCAGATTTTTCCTCGTTGTGGGATTCAGGCTGGTGGAGAGTCTTCAGAAATGTGCTCTCATCAATATTTCAGAAGTGGAACAAGTAAGGAGAAGTCTACCCTGTCTGAAATGTAAACCAGTTTCTGGTTGTTTTTCAAGAAGTGGGTATTCCCTCATGGCATCCCATATAATTCTTCATTGAACAATGTAAAGAAGGCTGTCAACAACGCAGCCTATTTTCTTGGAAACATGTGGGATCTTTGTTGAAAATCCTAACCATAGAAAATTTACAGAACAGAGGACCATTCGGCCCATCGTTTCTGTGCTGCTTTAAGTGAAAGAGCAATCCATTCAATTGTATTTATTTGCCTTTTCTCTATTCCTTGCAACTTACTCATGTTTAGATATTTATAGAACAAGTCTAATGGAAATAAGACTCTGAAATGGATTTGACACTCCTATTTAATAGAAGCTAGTAGAATTGTTACGTGCATTTTTTAAGAAAATAATTTTAAGAAAATTAAAACAGCGGAACAGCTAATGCTTTATACCTCTCTTTAAATTTTTGCATTTATAGGTTATGAACCCAGTCAGATTGAGTTATTATAAATCTATTCTATTTGACAAGGTTTAAAAATAGATTGATTTACCATATTTGTTGCTTGGCAGAACCATTCTATTTTAAAGCCTAGTATCCCGTATGCTTTTTTAACAGCTTTATCTACCCGTCGTGCCATCTTCAAATATTTACTTATATGAAGCCCCAGGTCTCTCTGTTCCTTCACCCCCTTTAAGATTGTACCATCAGCTTATATCGCCTCTCCTCATTCTTCCTCCCAAAATGCATCACTTTGTATTTCTCCACATTAAACTTCATCTGCCACATTTCTGCCCATTTTACCAGTCTGTCTATGTCCATTTGCAGTCTGATACTATCCTCCTCACTGTTTACTACTTTTCCTAGCTTCGTATCATCTGCAAACTTGGAAATTGTACTCCATATACCCAAGTCCAGGTCATTTATATAGATCAAAAAGATCAGTGGTCCCAATACTGACCCCTGGGGGACACCACTGCACACTTCCCTCCAGTCAGAAAAACAACCATTCACCACCACTCCCTGCTTTCTGTCTCCCAGCCAGGTCTGGATCCATGTGGGCTCCATTCTGGTATCCAGGGAGGATTGAAACATTGTGGCCAGAGCTCTGCTATTTCCACCCTTACTTCCCTCAGTAACCTAGGATGCATCCCGTGCGGACCGGGTGACTTATCTACCTTGACCTCCGTGAAACTTTCAAGTACCTACTCTCTGTTTACTCTTATCCTATCCAATTTCTATACCCTCTCCTCTGATACTGTGGCATTGGCTGCATCCTCTTCTTTTGTGAAGTACACATTCATTGCGTCAGCTATGCCCTCTGCCTCCAAAAGAAGATTTCTTCTTTGGTCCCTAATTGTACACACCCTACCTTTGACTAACCTTTTATTCTTATAAAATACCTTAAAGTACCTTAAAATACCCTTTTATGTTACCTGCTAATCTTTTTTCATACAATCTCTTTGCTCCACTTATTTCCTTTTTCAGTTCTCCTCTGTACTTTCTATATTCTATTTGATTATCGTCTGTATTTTGGACCTGACATTTATCATAAGCTTCCTTTTTATGTTTTATTTTAAATCCTATTTCCTTAGTCATCCAGGGAGATTTGGATGCCCTACCTTTCCCATTTGTGGGAATGTATTTTTTCTGTCCCCGAATTAACTCCTTGAAGGCTTGCCATTGCTCGTTAGCTGTTTTACCTGCCAATTTTTCATTCCATCCACCTTGGCTAGGTCCCTTTTTAACTCATTGAAATTAGCCCTCTTCAAGTTGAGTATCTTCACCTTTGATTGCTCCTTGTCCCTTTCCATAATTACTCAAACCTAATGATGTTGTGATCACTGTTGTCCAGATGCTCTCCTACTGGAACCGCCTTCCATCACCTCCGGAACATCACCAGACTACGGCACTACCTCACCCCTCACACTGCTGAAACACTGGTCCACGCCTTTATCACCTCAAGGCTGCACTACGGGAACTCTCTCCTCGTCAGCCTTCTCGGCACCTCCCTCCACAAGCTGCAGGTCATTCAGAACTCTGCAGTTCGTGTACTGTCCCGCACCGGGCTTCGCGACCACATCACTCCCACCCTCGCTCGCCTCCACTGGCTTCCCATCCCCCAGAGGATCGAATTCAAGATCCTCATCCTCACCTACAAGGCCATTCATGGCCTCGCTCCCTCCTACCATCCCCCTACGTACCTGCCCGTACCCTCCATTCCTCTTGCTCCGGTCTGCTCCACATCCCCCGCCCTACCATCGGTGGCCAGGCCTTCAGCCTCTCAGCCCCTAGGCTCTGGAACTCCATCCCCCAGTGCCTTTGCCTTGCTTCCTCCCTTTCCTCCTTCAAGGCCGGTCTCAAGACCTTTCTCTTCAACCGTGCCTTCACCTCCCCTCTCAACTTTCTACCCCCTCCTTGCTCCCTCCCTTCGCTTCCCTCACTCTGACCATTTCCCCCCTGCTCGGGTCCCGGCCCAACTGTCCAGTGCCTTGGGACGTCCTCCTGACATGAACGGCGATCTATAAATGCAATCTTGTTGTTGTTGTTGCTCCACTTGCCCTATTTCATTCTCCAGAACTAGATCCAGCACCGCTTCCTTCCTCAATGGGCTGGAAACATACTGATCCAGAAATTATCCTGTACACATTTCAAGAATCCTTCCCCCTCCTTGCCCTTTACACTGTTATTCTGCCAGTCTATGTTAAGATAATTCAAGTCCCCCATTATCACTATTCTATTGGTTTTGCAACTTTCAGAAATCTGCTTGTAGATTTGCTCGTCTATCTCCTTCTCACTATTTGGTGGTTTATAGTTTACACCTAACAGAGTAACAGCTCCTTTTCTGTTCCTTAACTCTAACCAAATAGATTCTGTTTTTGGACCCTCTAGTACATCGTCCCTTTCCAGGGCTGTAACCGTGTCTTTAATCAATATTACCAACCCCTCCTTTTTTTCCTTCCCTATCCCTCCTGAATACATTGTAGCCAGGAATGCTCAGCTCTCATTGCTGCCCTTGTTTGAGCCAGGTCTCCGTTATTGCCGCTACATCATAACCCCATGTGGCAACTTGAGCCACAGCTCACCAATCATATTTGTCACGCTCCATGCATTTATGCACATAAATTCCAAGACCGACTCTGCATTTCTCCCCCGTTTAATGCCTCCTTTTCTGGACTACTCCTTATTGCATTGCTATTTGTCTCTCCCAACCCTCTATATAAGTTGTTTCTCTGATGCTACATCCTGATTCCATTCCCCACTCGAAATTAGTTTAACCCTTCCCCACAGCACTAGTTAACCTCCCTGCGAGTACATTGGTCCCAGCCCTGTTGTGTAACCCATCCAGGTCCCACCTACCCCAGAACTGTTCCCAATGTTCCAGGAATCTGAAGCCCTCCTTTCTGCACCATTTCTTCAGCCATGCATTCATGTATTTGATCCTGCTGTTTTTATACTCACTTGCAGGAGGCACTGGGAGTAATCCAGAGATCATTACCTTTGAAGTCCTACTCTTTAACTTTTTCCCTAGCTTCTGACATTCTCCTGTAGAATCTCAGCCCTTTTTTTCCCCCTACGTCATGGATCCCAACATGGACCACGACTTCTGGATGTTCCCCTTCCCCCTGTAGAATGTTTTGCACCCGTTCTGTAATGTCTTTAACCAGGAAAACAACATACGAGAGTCATGTGTTTGGTTGCAGAAACACGTGTCTACTTCTTTCACTGTTGTGTCCCCATTGACACTCTTCCCTGTGTTCCTCTGTGCATCCATTTGCTTTTGACTTCTCTCTCCAGAGGTATCATCATCCTCATTGAGTACTCAGTACAGAGAACTGGTTTGTGAGTGCCACACTCTTCTTACCATGCAGAGTGTTCACCCACTCACTCTCCTTCTGAAGCCTCTGTGGCTGTGGGGTGACCACTTCCTGAAACGTACGATCAATGAACTCTTCAGCCTCCCGTATGCTATTTAATGACTCCAGCCTCTCCTCAAGCTCAGAAACCCTCATTTGTTTGTCCAGGGCACAAGAAGCATCAACAGTGGAGTCCTGTAGCTCAGTGGTTAGAGCACTCGCTTTGCAAGTGAGAGACTCAAGTTCAATTCCAGGCAGAGGGCGAAACCTTGGGCAAGTTTCCTTACTCCACACACCTAATAATAATCCCTCCAAAAAAACAAAACAATAATAACTTGGTCATTTTCAATCCATGATGGTTTGTGGGACATTGCTGTGCGCAATTGGCTGCCGCGTTCGCCCACAAATATACAGTCAATTCACTTTACAGTATATTCTGTGAGGCACTAGAAGACGTGAAAAGCACTATATCAAATGCAAGGATTATTATTATTATCATAGCACAAAATGTGCATGCAACATGTCTCAGCTGCTCTGCCAAATTCCCAGGCACATTTTATATTATTTTAATATAAATATATATTGTATGATTGTGCACCTCTTTCCCCCTCTGTACTGAATTCCCACTCTACCCAAATTTCTGCACAGAATTTCCACTCTGTTCCACCTAACTCAGTTATCTCCTCACACTGCTGGGCTAACTCCTCAAGTGAGGCTCTTGCAATTCTTCCCCCTTTATATGCAGGAGGTCACAGCCAGTCATGCGGGGTCAGCAGGTTGTGGGTTGGGGAGTAAGCAGGTCAGAGAGGTAGGGAAGTGCTAGAATATGAAGGGATTTGAAAACAAGTGTGAGGATCTTGGAATTGATCCATTCGGTGATAGGGAGCCAGTGGAGCCTGGCAAGAACTGGTGTGATAGGGGTGCAGAATTTAGTATGGATGAGTACGCAGACAACAAAGTTTTGGATCAGATGGATTTTATGGATAGTGGAGCTGGGGAGATCGGCAAGATGGGCATTTGAATAGTCAAAGCAGGAGGTGACAAACCTGCTCTGAAGATCATAGTAGCTCATCCACAACACCTGGCCTGTGACTAACTGCCAACTTGACTTGTTTGCCTGCTTACATAAAAAGGTAGTCTCGTCTTCAAGAAAGATATCCCACTCTTCTGCTGAATGAAAGAGTTCTCTCTTGCTCTCTAGTATCTCTCTTGCTGAAGAATTCCCACTCTCACCAAATTCCTGCACACAATTCCCACTCTGTTCCACCTCATACAGTTACTTCTTTACACTGCTGAACTCTCTGCTCTATACTATACTAAAAATGTGGCACTCTAGATGTGAACTAAATTTGAAACTATCCAAAAATTTTAAATAAAACCACTGCAAATCAATTTAGGTTTTACTTATGGTCAAGGTCTTGAAAAAGCATAATATCAGATGGTCTGCTTTACATAAATCACGTTAACTTATCTTTATTGTTTTCCGTGATAGAGTATTTAATGGAAAGTTCAATTCGTTTTAGCCATAGGGTTTATTCAGCAAGTCAGAATTTAAAAGTGTAATTCTCTTTTCCAAACGATCTTATTACAGATTTTGAAGGACCAATCACAACAACAACAATAAAATTACATTTGTATAGGGAGGTCGATGTTGTGCTGGACAGACAGCGTTTTGGACCCGAGCTGGGGGTCAAGTTCGGGTGGAGGACAGGGGATAGGAGGACGATCGAAAGCACGGTCGAAGAAGAGGATGTTGAGATGGGTCTTGAAGGAGGTAAAGGAGGGGGGCAAGGCAGAGGGACTGTGGGATGGAGTTCCAGAGGGTGGGGGCAGAATGGCAGTCTGCTAATGGTGGGGCGGGCGAAGCGGGGAACGTGAAGCAAGCCGGAGCCCATTCAGCACAGGGAGCGGGCAGGATGTTAAGGGGTTTGCAGAGTGGGGGGAGCAAGGCCATGGAGGGCTTTGAAGGTGAGGACCACAATCTTTAACTGTATCCTCTGCGTGATGGGAAGCCAGCGGAGTCAGGCGAGTGTGGAGGTGATAGGGTCACAGAGCCTGGTGTGGGAGAGGACACGGGCTGCAGAGTTCTGGATGATTGGCTGCCGCGTTCGCCCACAAATTTACAGTCAATTCACTTTACAGTGTGTTCTGTGAAGCGCTTTGGGACGTCCTTCCGACGTGAAAAGCGCTATATCAAATGCAAGGATTATTATTATTATTATTATTATTATTATTATTATTATTATCTACAGCCTATGGAGGGAGGAGTTGGGGAGGCCGACAAGCAGGGAGTTTGTAATCAAGCTTCGATGTTATGAATGCGTGTCTGAGGGTTTCGCCGGCCTGTGGTGTGAGACAGTGGCGGAGCGGGACAATGTTGGGGGAAGGCAGAGCGGGTCATGGCACGGATGTGGGTTAGAAAGGATAGTTAAGGGTCAAACAAGATGCCAAGGTTCCAGACTGGCTTAGCAAGGTGGAGTGTACATCCATGGATGGTGAAGCTGTCACAGTGTCTGAGGTGTGGAGGCGCTGATGGGAGCTAATCATGGGATCCTTGGTCTTGTTGTCATTCAAATGTAGAAAGTTAGCTGTCATCCAGGACTTGATGTCTGACAGACATTCTGTCAGGACAGCAGTGGTCCTGGAGTCAAGAGATTTAACTTAATCACAGCATGACATCCATATTCTTTCAGTCTGATCAACAAAGTATAGTTCACATAATCCACTTACACATAAACGTGTTAGTTATGTCAGCATTTCAACTCTATCCATCAGCAAGATCACTGACACAATGATGACTAAATAACCATTAACAGTGAAATCAGGCGTTAAATTCACAAATTAGTGGACCTGGTGGAAATCACAAGAACCTTCAGTGTAGCCAGAGGTTCACAGCTGAACTAGTAATGCAACCAGATGTATCATCTGGCCATTATCCTCACTCCCAGTAGCTGAAGGACTGGTAATCACAGGGGATAAGGAATTACAGAAACTGCTGCGTTAATGCATTTTGCACCCTTATTAGTTATACATGTAAAATATGTAGAAGGGTGCAAAATGCATAATATTGTACATGTATACCTGTGTAAATTTATGAGTACATATGACAAAAAGTTAATGGTTGCTGAGTGTTATCTGTCACCCTGACACAGTGTGTATATGAAAAGTTGAAAAATGAACAAAATGGGGAAAAAACAAAAAGTTACAACCACACTGACTTCAATTACAGACAAAAGGCTTGTGCTCCCAAGCAGTTGTCTTCAGAGTCACTTTCTGCTTTTATATATCAGTAGTCAGGGTTCCAAATAAGAAAATAATCAGCTTTAGAGCATCTGAACCCAGAAACCCAACCGATCCTAAACTTAAATCATCCAAATATCACTAAGTTTTTTGATCATTATTCTGATAAGTGATAATAATAATAATCCTTGTATTTGATATTGTGCTTTATCACATCTTCAAGACATCTCAAAGCACTTCACAAAATATACTGTAAAGTGAATTGGCTGTATATTTTGTGGGAGAAACACAGCAGCTAGTTGCATACAGCAGTGTTCCACAAACAGTCATGGATTGAAGTAACCAATTTTTTTTGAAGGAATTATTACGGAAAAGCGATACGCCAATCAACTAACAACCGGGTTCCTCCTCACTGCTAGGTAAACAGAGGCATGTGGAGTAAGGAAACTTGCCCAACATTTTGCCCTGCCGGGAATCGAACCCAGGTCTCTCGCTTGCGAGGCGAGTGCTCTAACCACTGAGCTACAGCACTTTACATAACCTTCTCAATCAGCTAAAATTGTTTCTCATAACCAAACTGCAAATGAAATGAAACTGGAACAAAATGTCCCGTATGATATTGCACATAATCATCAGATGGATCACTAGATGGACCCACTGGTCTCTAGTTGTTTATTTTATCTAAAATCACATGCACACGTTGAGTCTATAAACATATACACTGTGACTAGACAATTGATTCATTATGACTATGGGTCTCTACCTCACACGCAAGTTGGTTGGTCTTATGTCACTATTCTTAATTCATTTTCTACTTACAGATTCACATAACAACAACAATAACTTGCATTTGTACAGCGCACATCACATGGGGCAGTGTCTAGGAGTGCTTAACAACAACAACAAGATTCCATTTATAAAGCGCCTTTCACGTCAGGAGGACATCCCAAGGCGCTGCACAGTTGGGTCATGACCCGAGCAGGGGGGAAATGGTCAGGGGGAGGGGAGGGAGCGAGGAGGGGGGAAATGGTAAGGGTGAGGGGAGGGATGGGAGGGAGCGAGAAGGGGGAAGAGAGTCGAGAGGGGAGCTGAAGGCTCGGTCAAAGAGAAAGGTTTTGAGACCGGCCTTGAAGGAGGAAAGGGAGGAAGCAAGGCGAAGGCACTGGGGATAGAGTTCCAGAGCCTCGGGGCTGAGAGGCTGAAGGCCCGACCACCAATGGTAGGGCGATTGGGGCGGGGGATGTGGAGCAGACCGGAGCCAGAGGAACAGAGGGTACGGGCAGGTAGGTAGGGGGATAGTAGGTTGGAGAGGTAGGAGGGAGCAAGGCCGTGAATGGCCTTGTAGGTGAGGATGAGGATCTTGAAATCAAGAGTGGCAGAGCCTGACACCGAGCCAGGGGGAGGGTGGAGGTGACCATAAGCACGGACAAAGGAAATGTTACCTGGGAGGAAATGTCTGCGGGAGCAAATGGATGATATTACCGCTAATGACAATTTTCATAATTTCTTATGTATTATAAACCTTCCTCACTATAATACACATAGGTTTATGGTGCTGGATAAAATCAAGAACTAAAGCTAAAATAGTAATCATGCTGTTTACATGCTGTTTACAAAGTCACAAATTACCTAATCAGCTAAAACTGCCTTTCCAGTTAGGACGGTTTTCCTTTCAGAGTTGAATTCTAAAATCTCATTGGTGATCTAGACAGATTGGTCAGTAATCAATGCATTGAACTCCTATGGATACATCAACCAACACAGCAGCCAAGTTAGGAGGAATGAACCACCCATGGGAGGGAATAAACAGGCAGAAGCCATATCTTCACCTGCCTCCTAATTGTGAAAGCCCATGGTATATATAGGAGGTTCAAAATAAGACCAATTTAGATGTATAGGAGACAAATTGGATGAACGATATATTTATATAGCACCTTTTACATTGGGAGAATATCTGAAAGTAAGTGACTCAACCGACTGGATTTAGCCGTGAAAGGAAAAGGCAGTTAAAAGCATAGTCAAAGAGGTCATTTTAAAATGGGTTTAGAAGCCACTGGTAGGAGGGCAACTTGGAAAGACTCTGGGATGGAGGTTCACCACGAATAGTAAGATAAAGCAGTGGAAGGAACTGAAAGCAGACTGGTGTTTTGTGAGCAAAATGAACAGCCAATGTGGTAGGGTTCAAGCGACATAGTTTCTATGGAAAATTTAAATTGACAGATTGATAGCAACAGATGCAAATTCAACGACGATTCCAAATCGTTTGACTTTTAAGGTTCGTCTCAACATAGACATTTCAAAGTCTCCAAATCTAAACAGAACCCTTGTTTAGTACAATATAGGATTTATAAAATAGTGAATAGCTATTCAGTTTATAGAACTTGACAACACGGCAACGAGTTATTTATAAATCGGCAGCTTTTTAAAATCTCACTCAATACTTTTCTTCTTCTGATGTTTACTGCAAAAGGTAAACATAAGAGGTTTTATTATAATATAGTGGTTGGAACCAATCAAATCCGGTTGAACCACTGTTATCTAAAGCAGATTTAAATTGGACTTTTCAACCTCTTAACAAGGTGAAAATTCATCATCTCAGCAAACCTCATTCGTGCGTGAGAGCACATTTTTTCTGACAAAAATAACTCTTTACTCGACTTCACTGTATCACTCAGGGCCACTGAAATAAAACACTGATCTGCTATTTGAATAGTCCTTCTTAGTCAGTTTCCACTTAAACCGAATCATTCCTGAGCAGTTTACCAATGAGTTGGCTGATCTTTATTCCTGCCCAGTCAGCAAAGGAATATCCGAAGTACAAGTTTTGCAACTCAGTGCAGTTTCTCCAGACTGCCCCCGGCCTCTGCATCCCTTCTGCGCTTCAAGACATTTGTTAATCATAAAACCGCTCCCCAGATTATCGGACTTTTGACTCCACAAATGAACCGAGAAATCTTCAATTTCTGACCAATAGCTTGGATCATCGTCCACCGCCTTTCACTCCTTGCAGCGCTATGGCGGCTGAGCTGCTGATCAAGGTATACATTTTTTAAATGTTGCGTTTTCGATCAGCAATATATATATACTCACATGTAAATATCGTCAATGTAAATATCGATCATTCATTATGTCGAGGGAGATATTTCGTTTTGGGGCATCAAATTTAAATCTAGTTAAGTGTGAGTGTGGGATAAAGCATCTTGTGAGCCAACTGGGGATAAGATTGAGGCAGTCAATGCGTTTTTACTTTATCTAAAGGGTTGTGGAAGGGTACAGTGTGACATTAGAGGGAACTTTAAACATCAAAAATATCATTACAGATTGACGCCTGCGATTTTATCAAATCATGTGTATGCTATATTTGCACTCTGTACCAGGATAATAATCCAACTCTACCATTAGTTAATGTGAGAGTCACCAAACCTATCCCTCGGCAAAGTGTGTGGGAAGGTAAGGCAAGGTTGTCTCCTGTCACCTACCTTCTTCGTCAATGGTGTATTAGGTGGCATTGAGAGGGATGGACTTTTTGCATATGTGCCAGGCATTTTCGGGTAGAATTGTGGCCTTCCGGTGGCAGAGGATACTGTCCCGATGGAAAACTCACTGGGCGAGGTTCTTGTGTCCTACATTCACCACCTCGACCACTGGGCCACTTAGTGGGACTTGAAGGTGGGTGCCCCAAGTGTGTTATTGTAACTCTGTAGGCCTTGAGAAGGGACCTTCAGGTTATTGATTGAAAGATACAAGAGGATTCCATCCCAATTACTGATCTATATGGGTATCTGAGGGCAGTGGTGGACTCTAAACTTTGCTTACACTCTTCTTCAGCACCACACCGAGAAGGGGTGAAGGACAATTTGTTCATTCTCTTTTCTCTTTAATGATAGCAAAGCCATAATTCGATTCATTAGGGCAGCAATTCTGGAGTTCCAAATGAGAGTGAACCGCGCGGCTGATTAGGATAGAGAGAGAGAGGGATTGAGAGAGGGGGTGAGTGAGGGAGGGAGAATGAGGGAGAATGATTAAGTGAGAGAGTGTGTGTGTGAGCGATGAGAAACGGGGATTGAGAGAAGAGACTGCGTGAGAGAGGGGGAGCAAGAAAGTGATTAACAGAGAGAGGGAGAGGAAGACTGATTGAGAGAGCAGAGAGTGAGAAGTGGGGGAGAGAGGGGGGGGTGTGTGTGAGGGAGAGGGGAATCTGAGGGAGGGGTGAAGGGGAGAAGAACCATTCAGTGAGAAAGAGGAGAAAGTGTGTGTCAGAGAGAGGTGAGAAGGGGAGTAAGAGATTGTGAGAGGGGGGATAGAGTGATTGAGAGAGGAAGAGGGGGAGAGAGAGATTGAGAGTGTGAGAGAGAATGGGGAGAGAAAGGGGAGTGAGAGAGAGTAATTGCGAGAGGGGGAGAGTGTCGTGAGAGAGCCAGAGGAGAGCGGGAAGAGAGAGAGTGTGATTAGGAAAGAGAGGGTGTGAGAGAGAGAAGTGAGGGCAGCGTTTCGTGGTTCACTGTCACGACAGACGATCCCTCGGCACTTCTCTACGTCCTTCATCTCTCCAACCCCTCTCCACCCCACCTCTGTGACCTCCCAACCGGACTGTTCCCTCTGCCCGCAAATACGGGCTCTGTACTTCATGTCCCCCTCCCCCCCATCCCATCTGCACCACCATCGCTGTTTTGCTCCTGCTCTATAGAGCTCTATTCCCTCCGACTCCCTCCCCTCCTCCTTCAAGGCTCGTCAAGACCTAACTCTTTGACTAAGCTTTGGGTCATCTTTTCCCCTCCCATCGCACCTCCTTTGGCTCCCACCCCCAGCTCAGGCCCGGCCAGCAGTGTTGAGTGTTTTGAGATGTCCTTTCAACATGAAAAAGATGCTGTGGAAAAGTTGTGCAAACTTTGTTTGACTTCCTTTTTTAAAAAATGGACAAAGTGAGTTGCAGTGGCCTGCAGTCAATTCACTTTACAGTATATTCTGCGAACCTTTTTTGAGACATCTTGAAGACACGATAAGGCGCTATATCAAATGCAAAGATTATTATTATTATTAATACTTCTGGTTTCCTTATGAAGTAATCCCATTAGGAAAAACTCGACCTATTAGATGCCAAATGTATAATTTTGAATTTAACTTCTCACCTCACTTGACATGACTTCAAAAACAGATAAATTAATGCGGATGCTTGGAACATATCGTGAAATAATAAACAAAAACAAGTGCAGTACTGGCACAAATTGCAGTTGACACAGATAATCAAACCACATGATTTGGGATGGGGGTGAAAGAAGACATAAGAGATATCTGTAAAATAACTGAGATCACTAGCAGCATTCTTGTGCTTTTTGCTCGGCTCAGCTCCCTTTGTCTTCTACGATTCAGCGTAGTTAAATAGTTCTCTACTTTTTCTGGTGTTAATTTTAATAGGTAAAAAAAATCAAGTTTTTATTTAATAAGTGTTTACCTCAGCATAATGCACACTTGTTAGGTTGCAATGTAATGCACTTCACAGATCATGAAACCATTGTCTAATGTATAAAGGGATTGCTGGCCTCTGCGGCCTTCCCGGTACCTCCCTCCACAAGCTGCAGGTCATCCAGAACTCTGCAGCTCATGTACTGTCCTGCACCAGGCTTCGCGACCACATCACTCCCACCCTCGCTCGCCTCCACTGGCTTCCCATCCCCCAGAGGATCGAATTCAAGATCCTCATCCTCACCTACAAGGCCATTCACGGCCTTGCTCCCTCCTACCTCTCCGACCTACTATCCCCCTACCTACCTGCCCGTACCCTCTGTTCCTCTGGCTCCAGTCTGCTCCACATCCCCCGCCCCAACTGCCCTACCATCGGTGGCCGGGCCTTCAGCCTCTCAGCCCCGAGGCTCTGGAACTCCATCCCCCAGTGCCTTCGCCGCCTCCTCCCTTTCCTCCTTCAAGGCCGGACTCAAGACCTTTTTCTTTGACCGTGCCTTCAGCTCCCCTCTCGACTCTCTACCCCCTCCTCGCTCCCTCCCTTCCCTCACCCTGACCATTTCCGCCCTGCTCGGGTCCTGACCCAATTGTCCAGCGCCTTGGGATGTCCTCCCGACGTGAAAGGTGCTCTATAAATGAAGTCTTGTTGTTGTTGTTTATTCTGAGCACCAAATCTCATAAATCATGCAATTTTTAAAAGGATTATTCTGCTTCAGCTACTTCAGGATCATAATCGTCCATCTTGAAGTGCATCTGTGGTTCAGATATGGATTAGATTCATAATCTGATGAAGCAAAGAATGGAGCATCATCTTTGAATTAGAGTTTGAATCCATAGTTGAAGTGGAGTGGCTTATTTACTGTAACTGGATTTGAACTTTGTTTTATCAGGTCAGCTGATTATTGATTCTAAAATGTTATGGCTAACCAGATTCACCATAGAAGGGCTTTACAGTGTTTTGTAATTTGATATACATTAACTGATAAACGTAGAAGGAATTTCAGCCCATAAAAAGTAAAGTTAATTGCAGTTACTTTCTTTTGAGACTACCCAATGTTTTTGTTGAAATCTCTTTTAAACTTAGCAAGAACTTTTGGTCAAGGTGATTGAACTTGCAGTATTTTACCAGATTTTGTGCATTTATGATAATTACTGTATGATGTGCATGCATAATGTGCACGAACATGTAATACAGTTTGTAGAATCCATTGTAGTTCACGCAGATGCAAAGCAAAGTCGACACATTCTTATTGTAGCAATGAGTCTTTCCTAGTATTGGAAGAGTGAACTGGTAAAAATGTTCAATTTCCTTGATCAGGCATTCTCTTAAAATTGTGGAAATTACAATAATAAGGAGGCCATTCAACTCATCTATGGAGTCCTGTAGATCAGTAGTTAGAGCACTCGCCTTGCAAGAGAGACACTTGGGTTCAATTCCAGGCAGGGCAAAACCGTGGGCAAGTTTCCTTACTCCACATGCCTAATAATAATCCCTCCAAAAAAAAAACAATAATAAATTGGTCATTTTCCATCCACAACTGTTTGTGGGACACTGCTGTGCGCAATTGGCTGCCGCATTTCGCCCACAAATATACAGTCAATTCACTTTACTGCATATTCTATGAAGTGCTTTGAGACGTCTAGAAGACGTGAAAAGCGTTATATCAAATGCAAGGATTATTATTATTATTATCTAGTCTTGGCTGGAGCTATATACTTTAACCCAAATGCATATTCTTGTATTTTCTCTGAGTAAGATTTCTAATTTGTGCAAAATTATGGTCAGATAGCAGAGTGAGAGTTTCATTTCTCAATCTATGTTTATTTCAAACCATGTTCCAGGGTAGCAAGACAATGTGCTTACCATTACCACTGAATCCCTTTTGTAGTTCATTTATAATAATCCACTGCCCCCCTCCCCATGGCAAAATCCACAAAATCTGTGTTCTGGGAAACTAGGAGCTATTTTGATGTGAGACGATAGCTGATCCAACTCTGTTTAAAATCTAGATAGTTAAAAAATTTTAAGTTATTTTAAAAGTGTTCAATAATATTTTGTATGTTATTTCAGCTGTAGTTTATAAGTCTATTGAATTCATAATGGTAGTCATACTAATGCAGGTTAATCTTTGACTTCAAATGCAATATGATTCACCATATTATATAAATGTAACAATATAACAATGACACCTATTATATATATTTATATATATATATATAATCAGATTCCATGGTTGTAGGTCAATAAAGAGGTGAGGAGTAAAGAGATCTCTAGGATACTAGAGATTGTTTTGTCATGCCAAAAAAAAATGAGATCTACAGCTGAGATGTTCAATATCTAGATATCTGGAACAGTTGATTTAGGAAATGAATGAAAGATGGGAATTGGAAAGAGAATTTAAATCTGTGTAACTTTCCAGGCAGTATTTTAATAAGTATGGAGCTTAAAGAGTATTTTAAGTGTGATTTTCAACAAAACTCTCAGTGGTTGCTTTCAGGATACTGCATCATATCTAAAGATTTATAATGCTATTGTGATGGAGTTCTTCCACTGTTAAGAAGCTAACCTCAAATGTGTCACATATGATAGTTAATTGGCTTGGTTCGTCACTATTCCAAACTACATTGAATGAGTCATTGTAAAAAGTTCCACAGCACACAAGGGTGGTTTAACATTATGGAAAACTGATTCTACAAGTTGGTAAACCCACAGATTTGGTAATACAATCTTAGAAAGGAATGTAATGGTGAGCCCTTCTGACTCCAATTCCTTCAGGAGATTAAGGATGAAGTTTGTAAAATTTATATGAATTGAAGGACATTTGGGTAAATAAATATTTACCTGAATTTCCCTCTTAATCTCTTGTTACATAAGCTTGACTCTTGAAAATGGTATGTGATTTCCAAGTAAGTTTCACTTTATCTAATATTAATAGTATTGTCATTAAACTGTAGTATGTGTTGCAAATTGACGCCTAACATTTGGGTTCCAATGCTCTCCTTGCACTACCTCTGGGTGAGGTGGTTCCTGAAGTTTAATTCCACATGAAGCAGATTTTGCTTACTTTGTTTTGCTTCACAAAGAATTATAACGCTTACACAAGCAATTGTAAGACAGATTTCACTGGAGGCACCTCATTTCCCAAATGAAGCATAATGAAGATTATATAACTGATCAAATAAAAGATTCTAATAACTAACTGGTATGTGACAGTGGATTCAATGGCCAGCACTGGGAGACGGGGATAATCTTTATAATCCAAATTGTAATTTGGAGTATATCTATGAATATGGATAATTGTGATACAAAGTCATGTAGTTCTGCTGACCTTATATACCAGTCAGGCTCCATTGCCATGGTTTTGATATAAAAATGTGATTGTTTCTGGAATGATGATTCTACAATGATTCACAGAATTGTAAACAATATACTGCATATAATGTATCTAATGTGAAATCCTGAACTAATAATATGCATATTTATTTCTAGGTGCGAGAAGAACCCTACTACAGAAAATCAACCATGGATGTTTTTATCAGGATTTTAATAATTCTATGCACAACAATATCAGTTGTCCTTTCCTCAATATCTGTGTGTGATGGTCACTGGCTGCTTGTAGATGGCAAGGTAATTGGACTATGGTATTTCTGCACTTTGAAGGAGAACCACAAGTCTGAATATACCACTGATTTCTGTGCTGCTGAGGTTGATGGTTTATACATTGGATTCATTTTTATAAGAATTATGGTCACTTTTGCTGTAGTGCTGGCCATGTTTGGTCTGGAGATGCTCGTTGTCTCTCAGGTTTACCAAGATGTCTACTCCACCCGCAGATGGGCATTCGGTTCATTTCTGGTTGTATTGGCCTTCTTCATGACATCAGCTGGTGTGCTCAGTTTCGTTATTCACCTGAGGAATTTCCTCACATTCACAGGCTTCAGTTTAACTTTCTGGTGCGAATTTATTGCAACTTTTCTTTTTTTCCTTAATGGAATGAGTGGTCTCCACATTCATAGCATGACATTCTCAGTCAACACAAAGTTCACTCAGTTTGCTTAATGGTTACTCATGCTGTAACTTTTTGGTGCAACTGGCAAAGTATTCTGTGCACATCAAATTCAGGTCTGCCAAGGTTCACTGTTTCATTTAAATATCCCATAGCACACTGACAGTTTTGAAAAGTTTGTACCCTATTTTCTGATGTAATGTGCCCCTTCAGGTTCTTTTTTCGATGTCATTTTTTTAATGGGCTTTGAATAAATTAATAATTTTGTTGCAGACAACATCCAATAAAGCTTATGTCCAATGATTTAGCATCCAAGTTCTGACTATTATTTTGTGAGAGGAGAGTTCGAGCTTAGTTCAACTTGGCCTCATAATCTTAATATGATTAATTTCCTGAACTTTTAGCAATAGTAAGTTTTAAGCAGGAGTGTTATTAGTTCACCCATCTCCCCATTCAACATCCATCCCCAAAGATTCCTTTCACACATCTACCTCAAAATCTAATATGCCTGATATCCCACCCTGAATCCTTTTAATTTCCAGAAACTTGACTAGTTCCTTTTGGAAATACTATACTTCATGATTTTTTCTTCCAACAAGCATAGTTTGCTCCAGGACCTATCATCCTTTCCTTATAAAAACACTTCTTATGCTCTTTTGTTGTCCTTATTTTGAAGCTGCAATACCGTATTCAATCTTGCACTTACCAGAAAATCATATCTAGATCTAAATTTCCACACTTTTCATAATTCAAGTTGTTTCCCCTCCCCCTCATTTTCCTTTTAAATTCTGGAATTAATCTGGTAGCTCGCTGCTACATTTTCTCTAACAACTAAATAACTTGTGGAGTCCTGAAGTGTATTGGTTGGAGCACACGCCTCGCAAGCAAGAGGACCTGGATTCGATTCCTGGGCGCAGCAAAACTTTTTCTTACTCCACACGCCTGTTTACCTAGTAGTAAGTAGGAACCCAGTTGTTAGTTGATTACTGGATTGCTTTTCTGGGGATAATAATCCCTTCAAAAAAATATATATATTTGGGTCACTCAATCCACGACTGTTGTGGGACACTGCTGGTCGCAATCGACTGTCGGGTTTCGCTCACAAAATATACAGTCAATTTACTTTACAGTACATTCTGTACATTCAAATAATCATGGATTAAGTGACCAAATTATTATTATTTTGTAACTGATGGAAATACATCCGACTTGTATACAAAAGAGGTACTTCAGAAAGGAGTTGTGTAGATCACATCTTAGCTTGTCAATGTAGGACAAAGTGGGTACCATAATTCACACCTTTTCACCTTCACTCAAATAATATCCATGCCAAAGGTGTCCTAGTGGTTTCCTTCATTGTCATGTCAATTGAAAGCATGGAAAGTAAACATTATTTACTACAGACACAATTCGCAACATTATGCTTCAAAAGCATTTGCTAAAGAGGCTTTAAAAATGCTGAGGACTTACCTCAGTATTTTTGCCTCAGTATACAATACAAAGTATTGTACTTTGATGAAATGCCAAACAAAATAATAATTTCTAGCTTAATTATTAAAACGTATTTCATACATTGGGTAAAAGCCAATAATGAGTCTTCAGTTATTTTCGGTGTCTTATTCTCAATCTCTTACTTTATGATTTATAGATTTAACACATTTGTGTGCCTCAATAGAAAACAATGGGAGTAAAAGTGGTCATCTACAGAACCTTATATTGCTCTGGCATTGAATATTTGGTACACGCAATAAGCACTCCTCCTGGTATCCATCATAGAAAGGCACCGAGAATTTTTTTCTGTCATTCAGTCCAAACAGATGAGTCAGTTTGGCTTTTAAAGTCATTTTTCAGATGATCCAAATAGCCTATTTAAAGTGCTAACTTTACCAGGAAATTTTGTCTGGAACGACAAGTTAGCAATTTATAAAGTCAAAGCAGTTTCATTATGACAGCAATTCAATAATGTTCAATATGTTTCAAAATGCATTTTGTGTTGCAAATGTACAGAGCAACTTTAGAAGTGAAAACTAGAATGAATACTGTATTTAAGACAATATTTTAAACCTTTGCATTGTGAAGATATATTGTCTGCTGCAGCAATTGATTTCATGCTGAAATTGTTCCATGAACTTCCTGCCTAAAGTCTTACCATTCTGAGGCTCTAACAAAGTTTATTGGTTTGTATTAAAAGTTTTGGTGTATTTGGCAAATGATAGAGGTTCGCAAAGACTGATATTCCTACAACTAGCATATGTCCAAAACAGAATAAATTATCATGACCCCAGTATAGCTAGTTTTATTCAACACACATTGTAAATAAACTTGTGCTTAATTTGTACTTAACTTGCATTTGATTATAACGTGAAAACATCTCTGAAGCGTTTCACAGAGCTTTCTATGAAGTATAGTGACTATATCATTAATAATAATCATTTGATACAGCACCTTATCATGTCTGCGAGACGTCTCAAAACGCTTCACAGAATATTCTGTAAAGTGAATTGACTGTATATTTTGTGGGTGAAACACGGTGGCCAATTACACATAGCAGTGTACCACAAACAGTCATGGATTAAGTGACCAATTTTTTTAAAATAAGAAATTATTACCCCCGGAAAAGTGATCCACAATCGATTAACTGGGTTTTACTTACTTCTAGGTAAACAGAGATGTGTGGAGTAAGGAAACTTGCTCAACATTTATAGGCAAACACAGTAGTCAATTTGTACACAGAGATATCCCACATCCAGCCATAAAGTGAATGTCCAATTATTTATCTGGATGATTGTTTAACAGGACTCTCAGAGAAGTTCCCTTTTCTTACACCATAGTGCCGTGGAATCTGAACAGCAAACAGAACCTCAGTTTAACACCTCCTCCAAAGGACGACATCTTTTGTCGACGACATCCCCCATCTTCACCACAACTGCTGCATTACGTTCAGTTTAGATGATAAGCTTAAGGTTTCGATGTGGGGCTTGAACCCCCAACCTTTCACAGTGAAGCAAGAGTGTTACTAATTGAGCCAGGCTGACAATTGCCATGAAGACTTTAGACACAGTCACTACACTTTACAGTCAAGCCTTTGAAGCGCTTTGAGACTCATGATCTGGAAAGTACTATATTGAATGCAAGTTTTTTTTATTGTTCATGGAAGTTCATGAATGAGATATGTTTACATCAATTAGCTTGGAATAAATCAATTGCTAGACTCTGCTTGTTCAGATTCAGTCAATGTGACACATTATAAAAAGCATGTAACATTTATTTTGCTTATTAGATACATTTACCAGCAATATTGTGATTCTATTTGCAGTAAATATTATCAGTAAATATTTTTGGATAAAAATAGGTTCTACGCTGTTACAGTGGTAGTGGGGTTGAGTTTACATTAGGGTAATGAATGCCTGAAACAGCCTGGTTGTGTTACTATGGCTACAACTCAAGGCAGTACTCTATCAGAAACAGAGAAAATAATCCAGTACTGTTTATGCAGAGATTGGCAATACACAGTAATGCTGTTATAATGAAGGTATGGTATAGCTCCCTCAGCTGATTTGGAATTTTCATACATATCCTTATTTTCATGCATATTCAAATATGACAACAGATAAATTCAATAATAAACCATTGTTAGACTGAGAGATAGCGATAAGTCTCTCCTGATTCGCCAATAACATACTGTTAACAGGTCTCAGTAATACAATGACACTGACACAGCGATACTGTCATCATCACCTTCTATCTTCAACAACTCCATTTCTTACACTGTACAAAACAACACAAAAAGTATGCCTTTCAGAATTAATAAACATGGAGGTTATTTCACCAATAATTTTTAAAATAACTTCTATATGCACAGAACTAATTGACACAGTGCAAACTGCACAACACTTTAAACAGCAAAGATAGATGTACACAGATTACATATTTAAACCTCACTGTATCACATAAATACATAATTTCTAAACAAATCTTGATCAAGTGTATTGTCGTATGGTGACTGCACATCACAAATACCAGTTTATCAAATAGGACATCTCAGAACCTTTTGAAAGTCTCACTGGAGTGGCCTACTTCATATGTCTGAACTAACAGTAGCAGCACAAGACTTGTTTTTTTTCACAGTTTTTAAATAAATCTGGATTATTTTGTTTTATTTTGAAAAGTAGTTGGAACCTGGCATTTCATGTGTTCTCTTAAAAAACACTGGATTCCTGGAGGGTGAATTCTTGCTGTTTCTTGGTGCTGGACCCGGTCAGGAGGGACACCTGGGTTCCACCATTCACCCCATTACTGATTATAGAACTCTGTTGGTTGCGCAAATCAACAGCAAAATACTTCTTTAACCTCCATCGTCTCCATTTTCTTTTAACTTCAGCTCGAACCTAGGTATACAATTGAATGTTATGTGCAGAACCATAATTAAAGAAAAGCTTTTGAGACTGCATTTCACATATAAGTGTGAAGGAATTAAAAAAAACTTACTTCACCATTAAGGAAACAGTAAAGTACTGCCACAACAAGGCCCTGTTGGATAAAACCATTTCATTAATGGTTTGAAAAAATACATTTCGCATAAAATACGTAACAGAAGATTATTTCAGGGCTCACTAAGTCAGTTCAAATTTATAAGTTATTGCACTTGTATCCATGCAAAGTTACCATATAGATATCCAATTAACTGCAGTATTAATGATGCATTATATGACTCATTTACTACATTTTAAAAATAAATAATTCTTATTAAATTGTTATTAAAAATAATTACCTGATATGCACCAAAAGCGAGCTCAAAACATAGTCTCATCTCTATTGCAAGCTGTTTTTTTGCGTCTGGCAAAATTGCTAAAACAACATAGTGGACTCCAAACAATGGTATTAACAAGAGAGTGGATTTTGCAAGTCTCCTGGAAATAATAAATACAATACATAAACAGTTACACATTCTATGTCTATTCTGTTGTATGTAATCACACTTGTTTAACCTTAAAGATTTTTCCTTTTTTTAACATTTTGGAAATTGGATTAACATTACAGTTCTTCAAGCAATTCTATTTGGAATGTGTACACCAGACTGCATGGCATTTTGTCAATTACCAGCCTGTCATAAGTCACTCTTATGATTTACACTGTGAAGCTAAGCACCATTTAAAAAGTAAAAATATCAAGTCCATATTTTATCCATTTCAAATCATGTGAGAGGTTATTTGTATTTGTAGCAACTGCAGAGATCACTTAGAGATTTTTATTAAAATAACTCAACTTTACACCAATACTGATTATTATCCTAAACACATTAGAAGTGTCTTGGGTCCCATTAATAATTTCACAGCCTGTGGTCTTGTGGTGCATCATATTGAGATGAAATGGACTGAAGGGTCTTTCTCATTTGAACCTCTCATCATCAAGTATTTTCTCCTTCCTCTTGTATGCAAGTTGGCTGCCATGTTTGCCTACAAAATAGACAACCTACAGGATTCACAGTAAATTCTGTAAAGTGCTTTGAGATGTCTCGATGATGTGAAAAGGTGCTATATCAAATGCAAAGATTTTATTTTAAAGGGAGTTTAAATGTAGCACGTCACCTGTATTGGCTAAAATCTTTCCCCTTAAGGTCAGTTGTTGTTAGCTTTTTAATTAATATTCCAATGATGCGAACAAAGAGGATTAAGTTGATCTGTAGAACAAGACAAAGGTAAATGTTAAAAGGGGTCAGAATGCATTGAGCAAAGATCATTAACACTTTTATTGGCTGTCTTATCCACCAGTCAAACAGATCTTGAAATAAATAATCTGTCTATAATCAATCTTCATTGAAAATATAAAAATATAATATAAATATAAAAAATTCTAGAAAGATTAAATTTAATACAATTTGCCATCATCTTCCAAAATTTTGGAAAAAGTGTATAATCAATAGTCATAATCAGTCTTATGATTTACACTGTAAAGCACCATTTACCTCTTAAATGAGCATATACAACCAGTTTTTACATTGTTACAGACGCTGATTACAAGTAACTGATATTGACAATTACTGGCCATGGTGAGACATTAGGGCAGAATGTGTCTGAGCTTTTTCCTTCCGTTCTACACCAATATGAGTGCCTATTCATCAGGTCTAAAACAAGTATAATCTACATGATAACACACATTTTCTTCAAACCCTTTCCTAAATGAAAATAACCAAATCTAGCTTTAAATACACACTGGAAATATATATTTTTTAAATCCTGGAAGGTCTCTGGGTGACAAAAAGTGAATGTAATACTTTCATGTCACAATTGATATTTTGTTCAGAGATTTGTTCCCAATTTGCTCCCCTGATTTGCGTCTACTAAGAGCACCATCTTCTGGCCAGATACATGACGATGTGTTTATGGCTGTAATCAATTTGAAACTACTGTACATTTAGCATTACAAAATGTTACATTTGATTTTCTGCCAGTCTGAAACTCATATTTTAAATTAAAGATCTAATTCACCTCCCATCTCAAGTAATTTTCCTATGATTCTAAAATGGCTAAAACGGCATTATTGATCACCATTAAAAAGCCTACCAATCTTTCAGTGGTACAGGATATTAGTGTTCCAATGAGCTTGCCATGCAATGGTACCATGCAAGCTCATATCCATCATTCCCTTGGTATTGAGTTCCCAGTTTGGGCTTTGTCACCAGAGCATCGACAGCAAAGGAAAACTAAGGAGTGAATTAACCCACACTGCTGTTCAGATCTCCTAGCAACTGGACCACGAAAACGTCAGTCAATCACAACTTAGTTAAATGTAGTACTGATCTTAGACATAAAAGATGTATGTACCAGCCTATAGTGAAATGTATTCTCCTACCTCTCCATTATTGTGTTTCCTACTTGAGCTTGTTTTGTCTTTAACCAATGTGTGTTTTTTAATGGAATAGTCATTATCAGACACCAATAAGAAGCAAAAATGAAGCAAGATGAGAATTACATTCAATAATACATATACTAGTTAATATATAAAGCATTTCTATAAATCAAACAATGAGACAATCCACTAATGTTTGGTATGTAGTATGTACATGTAGAGCATGGAATCTGGAGTCCATGTAAAAGCTGTCTCCTATAAACAGTTATTGGGCTTGTACTCTCATGAGGCACACTTTCTATTTGCTACCTAAACATTTAAAGTTATTAGACTACATAATTACACAAAAATTGTACTTTACTATTATTTTATAATTATTTGGAATCATCAAGATTCCATATTTGGAATCATCTTTGATATTTACTTACGAAAATAGATAGAATTACAGGTCCCTTGATGATCCACCAAATCCACTCATCTGAATTAACATCCCAGCACCTGTGGGTTAGACACATCGATGAGAAAGACATTTAATAGATGTTTTATTTAGGAATGTAGGTGGTTATCAATCTGGCTTAAACTTCAACATTTTAACAATATCTCAATGGACAGTTAAAGATCTCAGTCAATTTTCATTTCAATTTCATATATAATAAGAACTTGCTGTGAACTTTGTACTATATTTGTCTGATGACACAATTGCATGTCTAGTTGCAAATACAGTTAATATTTCTATGTATTAGAAATTTTTGCTTCTGCCCGAATGCTTCAGTTTTACTTCTAATATTTCAAGGTTAACCACATGGCCACCCACCGTCCCTGGATGGCCAAATTAGACAACTAAAAAGTTTGAAATAATTTCCTTTCTTTCACATATGTTAGGCATTTAATAGATATCGTTTATCACAGAAGAAGAGCTTACCCAATGTTTTCATGTACCTGCCTTGCAATTGCCCAGGGCATAATAAAAATTGATGGTCCACCTGCAAGAGAGAAAGTAAAGGAAACTGGATTGCGAGATACAGGCAAACAAGATGTTATTTTGTGAAAATAGTTAAGAACTGAACCAAAGGATTTAAAGTGAAACATACCCCATCCTAGAACAATGTACCACCAAAAGTATTTCCGTTCAGAAAAGACAGATACCACCAGGAGTGTGTGGAGATACATTCCTTCAACAAGCAGCCAACTGAAATTAGCCATAATACAGTATTGGAAGAAAACCATAACAACTTTGCATTCGACCTAGGAAACAAAGTGAATATGGTACAAAATCAAATCAAAGATAAAGCTTTCATCCATTTAAATAATCAAGCATCCAATATTCTTTGGCAATCATAATTAATTTACTGTCACTCCGTTCAGAAATAAAAGATAGCTCTTGAATGGTTAGCTTAGTAGGCTTGTGGCTTTACTTAGACTTTTAGTGAAAACATGACAGTTCAAAGTCCTGATCTGCAAGCCAGAACATAAACACGACCCGCCTCATGCCACTGGCATTAAGAACGGGATTGGAGGAGGTTGGTCGACCTCCAGCACATCTGGGTAATTCAAATTTGATACCTAAGGAATGTTTTTCTTTAAAGCAGAAGTTACATAAAACAAAAACTGTGTAGTAATAAATAGCTCTAATAAATAGCCAGAAATATTCAACCAACATGTTCGGTTTCTATGGTTACAATAATGGAACATCAATAATAATATTGTCAACATTATGCTGGTCCAGTAATGGCAGCCTCACTGTCAACAACTCTGTTATCTGATCAATAATCACAAACATAGCAATTGAATATTTCCGATATATATTTTGGCCGGATACACTGTTAGACGATCGCTGCCATTAAGAGCTAATTTATGTTGGGACAAATTGGCTGCCACATTCACCTACAAAATACATGGTCACTACACTTTGCAATATATCCTGTGAAGTACTGTGAGACATCTTTCTGACAAGAAAAGCACTGTATTAAAATGTAAGGATTGTTTACTATTGTCCACATATTATATGGACAATTAGATATTTAGAAAGTAGAATAATTCTAAAGTTTTAAAACATTTCATATAAATAGTTTTCATTTTTAGTCTGTAGGGAAAAGAATTACCGAGTAAGTATTGCAGTGATGACGATCATCATTAGAAAATAACACACTGTCTTTTATGAAGATTGATACTGCACGGAGAATATAGGACATGAACAAGTGCATATGAATGTAATTCCTGGTGCAATGAAGTTTCCTGTAAAATATGCAAAAAAACTTAAGTTATAAAGGTTGGACAATTTTAAATCTCACTTGAAATTAATTTGCTTTATGCTGTTCTTTGTGTCAGTGCCTTTGAAATAGAATGTTGCTAATGTTCTACTCACCGAAAGAAGCCAAGAATTGCTATAGCAATGGACAGGGATATGAAAGAAAGGCTGTATCCTATGGTATACATCATCTTCACGTTCACATAGTATGATGTCTTTAAAAAGATACAAATAGATACCATTTTAAAAGGCAAAGTGTTAAATTAAATCTACTGTGTTGAAAACAAAACAATTTCCAGAAAGTCAATTGAAATGTCAGTAATAACATTTCCACCGTACCCTATTAATTCAGATACACAAAATTCTAATGTGAATTAATTTTATGCTTTCTATAGACTTACTTCGGCAACATTTGTTGGATCATTGACATCAAATCCACATGCAATTCCATACACAGGGAATGGCTCGGACCAGCCCTCACTAGTGCAGTTTCGGTAAACAAAACCTAACACAATAAAATTTGCCGTCATTAAAACAGTGAAGTATACACTTCTAAGAGTGTAAAATATAGTTTTGTAAATACATATTGCTACAAGTACCAGTTTGTGGAACACAATCACTGTACTGAATAATAAAAAAGTAATCCTTCCATTTTGATATAGCATCTATAATATCAAAACCTCTCAATTGCTATCAAGTGCAGTGAGCGTGTCTTTATAGTCAAACTGAACAATCAATTTCCACAGCAAGGCCTTACAAAGTTCTGAAGTGATTTAACCAATGTATCAGGAGTTTTTGTCCTGGACATTGGGAGAAACTTTTATCAAATATGTCACAGGATCTTTACATCCACCACAACAGGTAGAGGGGGCGAGATTTAAAGTTTCATCTGAAGAATGCCATCTATGACAAACAGCTTCTCCCAGCAAGGCACTGGAGTCTCAGCCTAGATTGTGAACTCAAAGTCCTGACAGGAAGCTTGTTTCTTCAAAGGCGAGAATGCTACCAACTGAGTCAACCTGGCACAGTTGACAAACTAAATGTTCACAAACAGAAAGAAGGACCAGTCAAATATATACAAAACACTTTCCCAAATATATTATTATATTATCATTATATATTTATGAACTATAATAATAGCACTTAATACTTCTTTTTCTTCTGAACATTGAAACGTAATGCAGAATAATGCAGAAATAATTTACAGAAAATTCTGTGAAGTAATTTTAGATATTTCAATATGATAAGGGCTCTGCATCAGATGCAAGGATTATTATAATAGAAGATCTTCTTATATTACATCATATAGCTTTGCTGTTGTTGCTGTTGCATAATATGCCTGATGCTTACTTGCATTGACTCAAAATTTGTTGAGAAAGCTAACTGATTAAGCTGTTTGTCAGTTTGTTTTCTAAAACCCTAAAATTTGGATGTGAAATTATTTATGTTAAAACTGAAAGGCGACATGTTTATTAGTTCTTAGAATTTGTATAAAGAAAATAATCCTTAATAATCCCTGCATTTGACATAGCGCTTTTCACGTGGGGAGGACGTCCCAAAGCGCTTTACAGAATATACTGTAAGGTGAATTGACTGTATATTTGCGGGCGAACGCGGCAGCCAATTGCGCACAGCAATGTCCCACAAACAGTCGTAGATTGAAAATGACCAATTTATTATTGTTTTTGGAGGGATTATTATTAGGCGTGTGGAGTAAGGAAACTTGCCCAAGGTTTCGCATTCTGCCTGGAATTGAACTCAGGTCTCTCGCTTGCAAAGCGAGTACTCTAACCACTGAGCTACAGGTCTTACATGTGGAGTCTTACAGTTAAGGTCTGTGCCTAATAGTTACTTTATTAAGGGTTATATGAACAGAAATAATAGCTATGTTTTTGAGTCAGGTTCCTGATTGAAGTGGAATTTGTTTAACACATTCTACTTTCTATTCATTCAATACTGACAGTGCTGACTATACTCTTATTATAAAGTAAAATATGGTAAATATTAACCAACAGAATAAAACTCACCAAACATACTAAAAACATGTCTGACAAATAAGTAATCAACAAAATGGTAATGTTATGAAGTTTATGCTCTGCATCACACTCAGCTAACGCAACTGATGTAAACAAGTCTAGTTCTGATATAGGCATGTCAAATTGTAATTGAAGATAAGGCTTATTTTTAATCTAGCACATTATTTTGAAAATTATTTTAATTTACCTTCTTTACCGATCAGAACATAGAACAATTTAGGACAAGATACAGCAACAGTTTGTCCTAGTGAAGAAGAGGGCCAGCAAGTCAGGTTATCCCACATTCCAATACAGCCTGTAGCAAAACAAAAGCAGCAACAATCAGCAGTCAATTGTTTACAAGAAATACATAAAATACAATACAAAATGACATTTGTATAAAGTGCCTTTCACATCGGGAGAAATGTGCTGAGTTAAGTATCACTCACTCTACAATATATCCTGTGAAATGTTTTAGGACAATCATCTCACTTGAAAGGTGCAATACCAAGTGCAATGAGTATTATCATTATTGCTGTTTTCCAGCGGCTGGAATATAAATATACCATTAACTTCCTCCCTTCACCTCTTACCAATAAACAGTTCCTGTGCACCAACTAGCTCACTTTACATTTAAACACCCAATGTTATTAAATTCCCATCATTCAATCCACGTTAGATTCACTACCGTATTATACAATACAATTCAGTAATTTTTTTACAAATTATGACAACTTATTTATCCCTAATCTAACAAGCTACCTCAGCACACACACACACCACACACACATCACCATCTCATGGTCACTTTTCGGCATGTGTTTCTACAATAAGCTCCATTTGTCACAATTGCCAGAGTCACACTGAACTGGTAGTTGTAACTGGGAACTGAATAGAGATAACTGAATATTATTCTTCACATACCTGTTAATGTCACTGATATCTTATTTTTAATTATGTTTTCGCTACATCACATTATCAATCATACATCCATTGATTTCACTGTACATGGCAGATTGGGTACAATCTTATTGTATTGAGAGTCTTGTAGCTCGTGGAGTCCTATAGTTCAGTGGTTAGAGCACTCGCCCCACAAGCAAGAGACCTGAGTTCTATTCCTGGGCAGGGCGAAATGTTGGGTAAGTTTCCTTATTCCACATGCCTCTGTTTACCTAGCAATAAGTAGGAACCCGATTGTTAGTCGATTGACAGATCGCTTTTCCAGGGATAATAATCCCTCCAAAAAAACAGTAATAATTTGGTCTCTCAATCCAAGAATGTTTCTGGGACACTGCTGTGCGCAATTGGCTTCCGCGTTCACCCAGAAAAAAAAATAGTCAATTCTCTTTTCAGTATATTCTGTGAAGCGCATTAAGACGTCTAGAAGACATGAAAAATGCTATATCAAATGCAAGGATTATTATTATATTATTCTATACTGTATTTGCAATTGGCTTTGATAATGACTAGCTCTTGGGGCTAGTACATGTGCTTGGACATTTTGAACAATTTACACGTATAACATCTTTCCTGTAGCATAATATCTCAAAACTCATCGCAAAAATGTATTACAGTCCTTCTGACTTTCACTGAAATAATTCTCCAAAATTTATCAATAAACTGTACAGATTCCAATATTGTTTCCTGTTGTGTCAGTGCCTGTTCTGTTTTTTCGGCCCCATTCCTATAACATCCCAAGCTGTCACAATATATAGGTTGTCACCTGAGCCATATGTGGAGTCCTGTAGCTCAGGGGTTAGAGCACTCGCTTTGCAAGTGAGAGACCTGAGTTCAATTCCAGGCAGGGCAAAACCTTGGGCAAGTTTCCTTACTCCACACACCTAATAATAATCCCTCCAAAAAACAAAAACAATAATAAATCGGTCATTTTCAATCTACGACTGTTTGTGGGACATTGCTGTGCGCAATTGGCTGCCGCGTTCGCCCACAAATATACAGTCAATTCACTTTACAGTGTGTTCTGTGAAGCGCTTTGGGACATCCTCCCGACGTGAAAAGCGCTATATCAAATGCAAGGATTATTATTATTATTATTATATGGGGATTAGGTAGGTCAATGTGACAGGAAGCAGGATTGCATACTGGAATGTTGAAAAATATCTCTAGATTCAGTCTTAGTTTGTGTGTGATGTTCTACAATTCGGAGTTACTTTCCATGCTACTTTGACCACAGGTCGACCAGATGGTAGTGGTGAATCTCAGTGGGATGCACAGGTTTTGGGTTGCAAAGGACACATTTCAGACCAGACATCAGGAAGTATTTCTTACCCAGAGAGCAATGAACAACTCAACAGGTAACTAGAAAGGATGGCTGAGGCTAGGATGCTAGACTCATTTAAAAAACAGCTTGATGACTTGATCACTCTGAGGATGGTAGAATGATACATTCCAAAGGATAAGATCAAATTCTTCATCCCAACTTTGCTTCTTTTAATCTTGTATTGTTTTGTAAATTTCCTCCTATTTTAACGCATTAAAGCTGTGTGAGGCTGCTTCACAAATCAATCCTCATTTACTATCAGACAGGATTTGCCCAGCTTACTGTTTATGTTTTCATTTCACATTAATAAAAAGTTCCCCTCTTCCGATTTTCTTCTTCCTCTCCTGACTGTGCTAAGATAAGATTTCATGGACACCTTCACCTTCACCAGTCACCGGACACCCGAAGGCAATGAGCCCAACGAAGCAACCCTACTGTTGCAAACTTCTAGTCCTCTGGCTCCACAGTGTCCAAAGAGGATTGAAAGATTGTGGCCAGAGCCTCTGCTATTTCCACCCTTGTTTCCCTCAGTAACCCAGGATGCATCCTGTCCAGACCAGGTGACTTCTCTATGTTGAGCACTGACAGCCTTTTTAGTACCTCCTCTCTGTTGATTTTTATCATATCTAATTTCTGTTCACACACCTGTGATATTGTGGCATTGGTTGCTCTGGAACTCTATCCCCCAGTGCCTTTGCCTTGCTTCCTCCCTTTCCTCCTCCAAGGCCGGTCTCAAGACCTTTCTCTTCAACCATGCCTTCAGCTCCCCTCTTGACTCTCTATCCCCTCCTCGCTCCCTCCCTTCCCTCCCCTCACCCTGACCATTTCCCCCCAATGCTCGGGTCCTGACCCAACTGCACAGCGCGTTGGGACATCCTGCCGACATGAAAGGCGCTCTATAAATGGAATCTTGCTGTTGTTGTTGTTTTGTGAAGACAGTCGCAAAGTACTTATTTAGTACATCAGCCTCAACAAGAAGATTTCCACTTGGGTCCCTAATTGGACCCACCCTACCTTTCACTAATCTTTTACTCTTGATACGCTTATAAAATACCTTAGGGTTCCCTTGTATGTTTCCTGCTAATCTTTTCTCATACAATCTCTCCGCCCTTTTTATTTTCCTTTTCACTTCTCCTCTGTACTTCCTATATTCTATTTGATTATCCTGTGTGTTTTCGACCTGGTTTTGGACCAGGCATATTTGTCATACACCTCCTTTTCTGTTTTATTTTAATCCCAATTTCCTTATCATCCAGGGAGGTTTGACTGTCCTACCTTTCCCCTTTGTGGAAAAGTATGTGCTCTGTCCCCGAACTATCTCCTCCTTGAAGGCTGTTCATTTGCTCTCTTACCTGCCAATCTTTCTTTCCAATCTATCTTGGCCAGGTCCCTTTTTAGCTCACTGAAATTAGCCCGCTTACAATTGAGGGTCTTTACCTTTGATTGATTGTTGTCCTTCCAATACCTATTCTAAACCTAATGATATTGTGATCACTGTTATCTGGATGCTCTCCTACTGAAACCTGCTCCACTTGCCCCACTTCATTTCCCAGAACTAAATCCAGCACTGCTTCCTTCCTCATTGGGTTGGAAACATGCTGTTCCAGAAAGTTTTCCTGCACACATTTCAGGAATTCCTCCCCTTCCTACCCTTTACACTGTGTGTTTCCCAGTCTATGTTCGGATAATTGAAGTCCCCCATTATCAATACTCTATTGGTTTTGCATCTCTCCAAAATCTGCTTGCAGATTTGCTCATCTATCTCCTTCCCACTATTTGGAGGTCTATAGTAAATGCCTAACAGAGTAACAGCTCCTTTTCTGTTTCGTAACTCTAACCAAATCGATTCAGTTTTTGGACCCTCTAACACATCGTCCTTTTCCAGGACCGTGACCGTATCTCTCACGAGTATTGTCACCCCTCCTCCTTTTTTGCCTTCCCTATCCCTCCTGAATAGGTTGTAACCAGGAATATTCAGCTCCCATTTCCTGTCCTTGTTTGAGCCAAGTCTCTGTAATTGCCACTACATCATAACCATATGTGGCAACTTGAGCCTGCAGCTCACCAAGCTTATTGGTCACGCTTCGTGCATTTACGCACAAGCACTTCAAGACTGTTAACTACGGTAAATTTGGCTGAACTGTTAATCGGTAAACCCACGGACATACAGTGGGAAGTATTCAATGAAGAATTTGGTACAATACAAAACTAGTACATACCCGTAAAACACAAAAGCGCCACTTGTGTAGTTCAACAACTATGATTAACAAATTAGATAAGAGGCAGCAACAAAATTAAAAGAAAAGGCTTATACTAATGCAAGAAAAAGTGGAAATCCAGCAGACTGGGAGACTTATAAAAAGTAAAAACGAGATACAAAGAAAATAATAAGAGGTGCAAAAAGGGAATTAAAGAAAAAACTTGCTAGGGAGATCAGTTTTTATAAATATATTAAGAGAAAGATTTAAAGGGGAATTAAAGAAAATGGTAAAGAGCTATTAAAGACAGATGTAGGTGAAATTATAATAGAAAATAAGTAAATGGCAAGCTTGTTGAATGAATACTCTGCTTCCATTTTCACAGAGAGAAAGAGGACAGAATACAGGCGGTAAGTAGGGAACCTGAAAATAAGCCAATGAGAAGTACTAAATGGATTTAATATAATTTTTTAAGATGGTAATAAGGAAAATAATGGGACTAAAGATAGACAAATCTCCAGGGCTTGATAGATTCCACCCCAGGATATTAAAAGAAGTAAGAGAAGAAATTGCAGATGTGTTAGTCATAATTTTCAAAAGCTCTCTATATTTGGGAATTGTGCTCTTTGATTGGAAAATTGCAAATGCAAATCCATTATTTAAGAAGAGAGGGAGGGAGAATCCAGGTAACTGCAGACCTGTCATCTTAACTTCAGTTGTGGGGAAATTACTGGAATCTCTCATCAGGGATAGAGTGACTGAGCACTTGGATAAGCTAATTGAGCTAATCAAAGAGAGTCAGCATGGATTTGTGAAAGGTAGATCATGCCAGACAAATTGAATTGAATTTTTTGAGGAGGTCACTGATATGGTGGATAAGAGAATGTCAATGGATGTAGTCTATATGCACTTTCTGAAGGCATTTGATAAGGTTCCCCACAAGAGGTTACTATCAAAAATGAAAGCGCATGGAATTCGAGGTAACCTTGTGTCATGGCTTGGAAATTGTTTGGGAGGCAGGAAGCGGAGAGTAGAGATAAATGGAATGTTCTCTGATTGGCAGGAAGTGACAAGTGGTATTCCCCAGGGTCTGTACTGTGGCCTCCTCTTTTTACCATATATATATATATAAATGTCTTGGATGAAAGAAGAGAAAGTTTTATGTCAAAATTTGCAGATGACACAAAGTTAGGAGGCACAGTATTATGGTCACATATTAATGACTGGATACACATAGAGTCTATAATGGCATTGTTAATGTCCACCAAAACCACCAAACAAGCAGACTGGAACATGTTTTAACAAACCATTCAAATGATGAATGAGGTGGTATAAAACGTTACAAAACATTTTACTACATTGTCTGATATTCAATTTGTCCATCTTTTTTCTTTAAAGAAACTTTGATGTTGAGGTACATAAGATTAAAAAAACTCTTATTTTAGATACTTAAAGTAACTTAAAAATTACTTGGAAGACAAATTGGCATGAATCACAGGAAAGTATTTTGCTGTAAACACTAGAAACCACAGACATACTTCTTTGTCAGTCGTGGTTATACAAGAATTATTTACTGGTGTTCATGAATATGACACAACCTATATATTTGGGGACATATTTAATTTTCTGGGCTGCACTATATATGAAATATCATTGCATTTGTTTTATATTATATATATTTTACAATATGCTAAATGTTACATTTGATGGCTTCATTCTTAACATTTCTTTATCTATTTACATTCTTGGCCTCTGATCTCAAATGGAATTCTCACATCTTCATTCCTAAAGAGGCCGCCAAAAAATAATCTTTCATGTTGAATATTTATTTCTCCTTCACCAATTCAATTCTCTGTAAATTCCAAGTCTTGAATGATGCTCCCATGTCTGGAAGTCTCTTCTAACACTTTTCTTGCATTCTGAACATTCAGCAAGAAAAGGTCTGATCTTCCTCTTACCTGTGGCCTCTGAACCTCTCATGTTGTGCATTATTACCTTTCCTGTTATAAGGAATTTAATTGTTCAATCAGTTTCTGTGCACTCAGTAACTCCCTTCATTATACTTCCAAAAATGTTCTCTCTAGTTCAGCTATGTCTGTGCTGCTATCCTATATAAACAGTGGTGTTATGAAATGACAACTCTACCCGCTGAGAGTTATAGTCTGATTAAAGACTAAGATATTTTAAATTAGATGACAGCTCCAGTATGCATAGCAGACTTCAATTGTAAAATAGTTTAAAGGCAAACTTAATCCTCAATCGAGAAGCAGAAGAGGAAAGCATTCTATTATTCAGTATTGATATCCCTTCCGGTCATTATGCCCGAATCTCTGGAACTCCTTGCCTCAATCCTTCTTGGCCTCTTTGCCCATCTTCAAATCACACCTGAAGACTTTCCTCTTCGGTCAACTCCCCTCTCTTTCGGGTTCAGGATTAAGCCTGTCAGGTTCAGGCGCTGACAGCATCAGCATCCAAGGCTGCACTCTCCACCTCTCAAAGTCAGTCAGGAACCTCGGTGTTTGTTCGACCCTGAGCTGTCCTTTCTTCCTCATATCTGCGCCACAACTGCCACCGCCTTCCATCACCTCCGGAACATCGCCAGACTACGGCACTACCTCACCCCTCACCCTGCTGAAATTCTGGTCCACGCTTTTATCACCTCAAGGCTGGACTACGGGAACTCTCTCCTCGCCGGCCTTCCCAGCACCTCCCTCCACACTGCAGGTCATTCAGAACTCTGCAGCTCATGTACTGTTCCTCACCAGGCTTCGGGACCACATCACTCCCACCCTCGCTCGCCTCCACTGGCTTCCCATCCCCCAGAGGATCGAATTCAAGATCCTCAACCTCACCTACAAGGCCATTCACGGCCTTGCTCCCTCCTACCTCTCCGACCTACTATCCCCCTACGTATCTGCCCGTATCCTCCGTTCCTCTGGCTCCAGTCTGCTCCACATCCACCGCCCCAACCGCCCTACCATCGGTGGCAGGGCCTTCAGCCTCTCAGCCCCGAGGCTCTGGAACTCCATCCCCCAGTGCCTTCGCCGCCTCCTCCCTTTCCTCCTTCAAGGCCAGTCTCAAGACCTTTCTCTTTGACTGTGCCTTCAGCTCCCCTCTCAACTCTCTACTCCCTCCTCGCTCCCTCCCTTCCCTCCCCTCACCCTGACCATTTCCCCACTGCTCGGGTCCTGACCCAACTGTCCAGCGCCTTGGGACGTCCTCCCGACGTGAAAGACGCTCTATAAATGGAATCTTGTTGTTGTTGTAAGCCAAGCCATTGTTAAGTGCTCTGAGCCACTATCCGTGTGAAGGGTGCTATACAAATGCAAGTTGTTGTTGTTTATTCCTATGATATTCCTTACTATGAAACCGTCCACCTGCTCCCTCGACCCCATCTCTACCCCTCTCTCTCCTTACCTCCCAGCTCCACCTTCTTGCCCCTCTACACATAGACATCCTAAACTTCTCCCTGTCAAGGGCACCATTCCCACCCCTTTAAAAATGGCAGTCATCACTCCTATCCTTAAAAAACCCTCCTGGATCCATCCCTGCTCTCAAACTACTGCCCTATCTCCTACCTCCCTTTCCTAGGTCCTGGAACAAGTCATTGCTTCCCAACTTTGCTCCTTCCTCTCCCGCCACTCCCTTCACAAACCCCTCCAATTGGGTTTCCACATGACTCACAGCACAGAAACAGCTTGGGTCAAAGTGACAAATGACATTCTGTCCATCTTTGACCAGGACTTCCTCTGCCTCTTTGAAGTCTTTGCTGTCTTCTATAACGTTGACCAATCTAGCCTCCTCCACAGCCTCTCCTCTCACCTCAACCATCATGGTTCAGTCCTTGAATTGTTCAGATCTACCTCTCACACGGTCTCCACTTCATCTCCATAAACGGTTTCTCCTTTAGCCCCTGCATGTCTCGTGCGGAGTTCCTCAGGGCTCTGTCTTTGCTCCCCTCTCCTCTTTTCAACATCTATATGCTCTCTCTTGGTGACATCATCCGCAGATGTGGCGTCAACTTCCACATGTATGCGGATGACACCGAACTCTATCTCTCTGCCTCCACCCTTGACTCAGGACCACTGCTGTCCTGACAGATTGTCTGTCAGACATCAAGTCCTGGAAGAGAGCTAACTTTCTTCAGTTGAATATCAATAAGAACGAGGACCTCTGAATCGGCTCCCGTCAGCGGCGCCACACCTCAGGCTCTGACAGCATCACCCTTCAAGGATGCACACTCCACCTTACTAAGCCAGGCAGGAATCTTGGCATCTTGTTTGATCCTCAACTATCCTTTCTGCCCCACATCTGTGCCATGATCTGCTCTGCCTTCCCCCACCACTGCAACATCACCCGGCTCAGCAACTGTCTCACATCGCAGGCCGCCGAAAAATACGCATTCATAACATCCAGGCTTGCAAACTCCATGCTTGTCGGCCTCTCCTACTTCTCCCCCCATAGGCTGTAGATCATCCAGAACTCTGCAGCCCGTGTCCTCTCCTGCACTAGGCTCCTTGACCCTATCACCCCCATCCTCGCCCGACTCCACTGGCTTCCCATCACACAGAGGATATAGTTCAAGATCCTGGTCCTCACCTTCAAAGCCCTCCATGGTCTTGATCCGCCCTACCTCTTGACCTCCTAACCTTCTACCAACCTGCCCACTCCCTCCACTCGGCAGGTTCCGGCCTGCGTCACATCCCCCACCTTTCCCGCCCCACCATTGGCCAGCTAGCCTTCAGCCACTCTGCCTCCACCCTCTGGAACTCCATCCCGTAGTCCCTCTGCCTTGATCTCTCCCTTGCCTCCTTCAAGACTTATCTCAAGACCCTCCTCTTCAACTGTGCCCTCAAACACCCTCGTTCCACCCCTGCCCTCCACCCTCCCCGATCCCCAACTCGGATCCAAAACACTGATTGTCCAGCGCCTCGGGACATCTTCCCATCATGAAAGGCTCTATACAAATGTAATTTTGTTGTTGCTTATTACATTGATCAACCAAAATATTCAAACTTTTTTTTAAAAAATACCAGTAACATTTTCAGTTACTCCATTTCATTACAGCACAATACAGTCTTACATTTATCAATCTTGGTGCAGACCTAAATCTACAATATAGGTGCTATCTCCAGTAGGGCAACAATAAATGTGAAGGTTGAGCTATGGATAATAAATCACTCTAGTTTGTGGTTTATGACATCACCCATTTCAGCTTTGCTGAATTAGCTGAACTCAGATGGGGTAGCAATTAACCTCAATATCCTGGGCTAGAGGAGAAATCAAAAAGGATTCCTATTGCTAATTAGTATTTAGTGTCTTTTGCTTGATGGCGAGCTGGATGATGTGTTAATGTTGAGTGGGGACAGGATTGAGCTCAACTGCGACGCCATATAGTCACCGTCATGTAGTCTGCCAAGACTCCTTGGCAATGCCCACAATTTGATGGCAATAAATTTACCTTGTTTCATAAATGTGACTGTACACATTAAGTGAAATGTTTGAAACATATAAAACGAGATGTTAAATACTGGGCTCAGTTTTTCTGGAGTTAATGAGAAAGTGAAATGCAAATGTTATGGTCACTTACTAACTACCTGAGGTAGAAGAGAAACTCATATCATACTCAGGTTCACCTTCAAAGTGAACACCTTCAAAGTAAACATTAAAGGATCAAATTCCTCACTGCAGTGGGATTAGCATTCCTTCCAGATTATAATCTTTATCTCAAGGACAACTAGGGGGAAAATAGCACAGGTATAAGATAACCAAGGCACGTGCTCTCTAATATAATGCATAACCTTCCAGGAAAATGATCTCTTGCAATAAATAAAATTGGATAACTCTCAAAGACAAACACCGGTACCATTTCCTGTGAAGTGGGCGTTGACAAACTGGAAACCAACTGCAGCAGTGTAGTGTCAGTGGGCAATTTAGCCATCTGAGGGCAGCAGTACTTTTGTAATCCAAGAAAGAGCATGATGCAAACAGAAGGGTCCAAATTGTTCTTTCCTTCTGCTTTCCACAAAAGCTACAAGGAAAATATTTCATATCAAGCTATCTGAGTGACAGAACTAACCAAAGGGATACACCACTGTTAGGATAAGGAGAAAACAAGGTATCAGTGGAACAAGACAGAAAAGGTCAAAAGGACAAGAGCTAGAAAAGCTGGTGAGAAGAAACAGCCAATAAATCTCTCACATTGCATCAAACCCTGGATAGTTGTGGGTCCTCATGTAGCTTTTAAATATTTAAACGATTCCAATAGATCAGATTGAAACGACCACATTCTTAAATTACATCAACTCACCAAATCTTTGATCACTATATCAAAAACCCAGGCCACAAAGGTCAAAATCCTTCACTCACTGATGCTGCCACAAACCCATGATACCAATTCCTCAGCAATAAAAGCCCTCAATCATACACAAAATAGTTTTCAACATACAGACTAACTAAATGTCAATCTATATATTGCGATAAAAATGGGAAATATTTCCTTAAAAAAACAATAAATATATCACTTAACAGGAATGGGAAAACAAACTTGCAAACAAACCTGTAGAAGTCATTGGAAATTTACTTTTAGCAAGTATCAGATCAGGCCCATTCATATATAAGGATGGACTCAATCATCCCTTTTCCCAATGTCATCTTCTATGTAAATATATCGAATTGTCGGCAACAAAATTCACCTTGTTTAAAACTGGGTTAAATATTTTGGTTAAATGAAACTATATCAAAGTATCATAACATCACAAGAGAGACTAGGATGAAAGGACCCTCTGACCTTGAGCTCACCTTTCCATAATAGCAATCCTATAGTCTTTCCTTGACAGTATTGCACTGTTTCGTAAACGGTTCAGACCTGTATCGCCCCTCCAGGTAAGTTTTTTTCCCATTTGGGTAAAGAAATATTTCTTGTTGTCTGTTCTAAATTGCCCTTCACAACCCTGTATCTTGCCTTTTATCTGCTACCTTGCCACATATAAAAGTATTTTTCTGGATTTACTTTATTCTATTTTGTATCTCATATATTGATAAAAGGTCCAATTTGAGATGTCTCTTCCAGTAAAAAAAAAAGCGGGAATCAGTGGAGGTATATTACATTGGATATGCAATTGGTTGACCAGAACAATCCAGAGGGTGGTGGTACAGAGAATGTCATCAGACCGGAAAAATGTTACCAGTGGAGTTCCAAAAGGGTCTGTTTTGGGACCACTTTTGTTTAATATTTTTGTAAATTAGGAGTCGCAAGCACAGTGGCTCAGTTTTCAGATGACACCAAGCTAATGAAGGTGGTAGATTGTGAAGCTCAACAAGATAGATTACAGGAGGATTCGAACATACTTGGGTATTGGGCAGATCGGTGGCAGATGAAATTCAATGTGGAGAAATGTAAAGTATTTCACATGGGGACAAAAAATCCTGGAAGAGACTATTGTTTGACCAGAAGGAAAATAATATGTATGGAAAATGAAAAGGACCTGGGGGTCCTGACTGATAATAAATTAAAGCTCTCCCAACAAAGCTCTGTGTCAGTGATAAAGCGGATATTGGGATGTATCAAAAGATCAATAGCAAGCAAAAATAGTGGGGTAATCCTGCCACTGTATAAATCATTGGTGAGACCATACTTAGAGCACTGCGTACAGTTCTGGTTGCCACAGTACAAAAGAGATATTGAAGAAATCAAGAAGATACAGAGGAGGGTAACCAGAATGATTGAGGGAATGGAATAGATCATGACAGGCTGTCTCAACTTGTCCAGAATAGTAAAACCAGAGGACTCGGATTGCAATTGAAAGGGGGTAAATTCAGAAAGAATCTATGCAAACACTACTCCAGTGAGCGAATAGTGATCCTGTGGAACAGGCTCCCTAGGGAGACGGTTTAAGCAGGAAGTATTGCTTCTTTCAAACACAGATTTTTTTAGGAAATAACATTATGGGATTTAGTGCACAGGTAACTTGGGACATATGTGCATGCGACCGCAAGGAAGGTGGAAGGCGAACTAGATGGACCTTGGTCTTTTTTCGTCCAGCATTTCTTATGTTCTTATGTTAAGAGCCCAGCTTATCTACTCATTCCTCAATGTTAGGGTCCAGTTCTTACCAATTTGATAAATTAACCTCAAAATTATGGTTAACCTATTTTTTCATTTAACCTATTCATTGTGCCCTCAGCATTGCTTTTCCTTTCGTTGGTTTTGTGCTATCTGAATTGCTGTGGATCAACCAATAGATGGCAACAGTGTAACAATGACAGCAATTTAGCATTTTGTTCAGTTGCATTACCCATCCACATTTTTTTATGGGATTGTAATAATAAATAAGTTTTAAATTGAATATTTTGTGGAGTTAACTTAAATAGTTATGTCCAGTTTAATTTGCCTACAAAAGTACAGTCACTACACTTTACAGTGAATCCAGTGAAGTGCTTTGAGACGTTGGGAAAGCCGCTATATCAAATGCAAAAGTTTATTATTAAGATGATGTTACTATCTTCATGCCCTTGTATGTTTTCCCTTACTCTGGCAGAGATGATGGGTTGAATCTTCTGATCTCAGAAGTGCATAGGGGAAGTCCGAGGAAGTGTCCCACAACCAGCCCTCTGTGACCCATTGAAAGGTGTTTAGCCTCCACTTGGAACCTCCCTGCAGTCATGCACTTGAGATCAGATGTTCTGCCAAGTGAGGAATTGAATTGTGTCACACCACTCAATGGTACCATATGTTAGTTCTCCAATGAAATTTGCTGCTGTGACAACTGTTCAGGTCAATGTTGTTAACATATACAGCAGTAGAAACAAGCACTTAATATAACTCCTAATCAATCATGTCAGTATCTTTCCACATTAGAGTCTGCAGTCCATTGAAGTTCAGCTCAGATAAGATCACATCTCTGACAATCTGAATTTTTGTTAATGATTAATTCCTGTATTGTTTTATCTCAGGTGAAGTTAAACACATTGTAAGATTAACTTTCTTTCAACCATACAGATTAGATCCAATGCATTTGAAAGGGTGTTTTATATGCACAATTAGTATCCTGACAAGTGGTTGGGAAATTCTCATGAAGGGTCAATCATTGAAATAAAACATTTTAGATTTTGAAAAAAATCATTACACGGATGAAAAGATAAAAGCAAGCTGATCATTTGTGAAATAACTCATTAAAGTAACAATCCTATTAGATCTAAATATTAATTAACACGGGAATCCAAAGGAAAATGTTTTAGGACTCAGTGGAATCTGAGTCTAAAAGCTAAGTACAGTATGTTATTGATGGAATGTTAACGAACTCTTTGGATTATTATCAAAAAAAATTGAATTCCTAACATGTGCAGAATCTATGATCAATAAAATTAACGTAATTTTCTACTTTTAGACCTTGAAATCAAATATTACAGCTTCACTTGTTCCTATATTTTATCCTTCCATTGCATTTTCCAATTCACTGTAGTTATAATAGTTTTTGTTTTGAAAGGATATAATTCATATCACGCAAGCTGAATGATTAGATATCTACTGGGCCAAACAGTAAAACATGATGGTGAATGGTATTTGTGCACTATCTCAATTATATTAAAAACAGGAAAAACGTATGAGATGAGAAAATACCATTTGATCTATGGAACCTCATTCCTCTAACACATTGGTAACAACACCGAACATCAATACAGATATCGTTCTTGTTCAAACATACCAAACGTGTATATCTGCAAGTCTTCAGAATGGCGTCTTACCTGAGTCAACCCCAAGAATTTCAGAACTATTTATAAAGTTCCACGGCATTTTATAGCACTGGTCTCTCTCACTTTCGAGGATACTTTGCAAATTGCATTCCGGTGGGGTGGCTTTCACCTGAGAAAGGAGATGGATGAATACAGTAACACCTACGTCCACAGTTCTTCCGTTATAAAAGATAAGACACTTTATACAGCAAAGTTTTATCGAAGTGTAAGAACATAAGCCCCGGTAATAAAATATAACATTTTTCTTTTTTTAATACAAGTCTTAAATACTATACAACCAACTACCTAATGATTTCATTTTTCTAAAAAAAGCACTTCAACTGTTAAATGCAAAGATTAACGCAAAGACACCATTGATCGATTAGGAAGAGAAACCGCGCGGGGACTCCCTCACACCGTCACACACGGTACCTGGAAATGGGAACAGTTTCAAGAAGAGTAAAATAAGATTGTCTCTCAATTCAACATTACAGGATTTATTATTTTATTTTAAAGAAAGATATTGATGTCGAGGATGTAACGATATGTTGTATTATGAATGTATACGGCAATAAAAACGTTAAAAATCCGCTTCCTCTGGGGTCACGGTGGGAACTATTGGCGCTTCACCAAACAGCCCGCAGTGAGCTCGGCCGCTACACTGTTATCTTGCACATGGGTTTGTTTGGTTTGGTTCGATAGGAAGATTGATTAAAGTTTATCATAGCGTAACCCTCTTCTTCGACAAGACATACGGTACCGAATATTTCTCCTGCGTTCTGAAAAAAATGGCCAAAACATTAAAACACAACTCCCTCTTGACTTGTCTTCTCTCTCTCTCTCTCTCCTCTCTCTCTCTCTTGCCTGAGTCTTCAGCGAAGCAAATAAATCCGCGATTGCATATCACAATTAATCACAAAGAAAGATGAAAAGGTTTACTTACTGTGAGAAGGATGTCCAAATAAATGAGAAAGAGTAGGGTCCTCATTGTGTAGCTGAGCCCCAGACCTTGTACTGCAGCCGATGTGCACATAATTGTAACAGATTAGAGCGAGTGCAATAAACCCTGTCCAATTAAATGTTGTAAATTGTAGATTTGTTTTAGGTTCTGATTCGTCAGAAACCCAGAGTAACTCGGTTTTATTGTTCTGTGAAGAACCTTCGGACGCTTTGACCAGAGACGGAGCTGCTAACCCGCCTTCTCGCTACAGGATTCCCCTTCAGCTTCACTGCAAACCTCTCCCGCCACCGACTGCAGTTTGACCATTTCACCTGAAACAGTGCGTGTTCCGAGGGCTACATTTACAGATCGCATTGACTCAATGAGAAGATCGTGGATTTTACACCATATAAAACATAGATCAACCTTTACTCTGTTGTTTTGAAAAAACACAAAACACTTAATTTTTCAATTTAAGAAAAATCATTATGTCATGACTTAAATTTGGAACTTTCTCTTCCAACTTTTACCGAGACATTCCTTTGTAAGCTGTTCTGAAACTGATCGTGATGCGCGACCTCTTTCCAATGCTGATAAATTATGTGGAAAAAAAACTTCAGCTTCTCGATCTGTTGGGAGCAAATGATCTTTCGTTTTGGTCGCTGTTCTGGAAACCACCAATAGTCTTCAGAGATCAGTCAATTTCTCATTTTCTTTTACTCACCAGCAGTGAGTTATACAATCCGCAGGAGGTGGGACATTGTCCAGAGGACAAATAACACAATTATAACACAAGAGACACTAAATGGCAGTTTTATATGCTTCGAGTAATATTATAAAACGGAAAATAGAAAGTCTCTGTTATGATATATTTAACTACATTTATTTAACAACAACAACAACAACAACAACGATAAAATTACATCTGTATAACGCCTTTCAGGTCGGGAGGACCACCAACGGCACTGGACAATCATTGAGATTCAGATCCGCGCTGGAGGTCGGGATCTGGGAGGGTGGGGCCCAGGGGAGGAAGGAGGGTGATCAAAGGCACAGTCAAAAAGGCGGGGCTTGAGATGGGTCTTGAGGGAGGTAAGGGAGGGGGCGAGGCAGAGGGACTGAGGGATGGAATTCCAGAAGGTAGGGGCAGAGTGGCAGAAGGCCCACCCGCCAATAGTGGGGCGAGCGAGGCGGGGGACGTGAAGCAGGCCGGAGCCCGCTGAGTAGATAGAGCGAGCAGATGGTAGGGGTCTAGGAGATCAGAGAGGTAGGGGGGAACAAGCTCATGGAGCCTGGTGCGGGAGAGGACACGGGCTGCAGAGTTCTGGATTATCTGCAGCCTGTGGAGGGTAGAGTTGGGAAGGCTAACAAGCAGGGCGTTTGCATGCAACATGACAGAACTCCTTTTGTATCTGAGGAAGATAAGATAGCTAGGAGCAGATATTAAAATCAAAACTGGAGCTACATGGTCCAGATGGGTCAATGGTACCTAATTTTTGACCCAAGAATGGCACTGAAGGTGAGAAGAGGTTATCTGCACATCTTTCATCAGTGATGTTTTTTGGTGGAAAGGGGGCAGAGTATCAAATAAAAAAAAATCAATACAGACTAAATATAAAACCTCATTTAATCTTAAAAGCTTTACAAAATATCTACCCTTGCCTCCAGCAGCCATCTGTTAAATAGTTATTGCAGCTACAAATTCTAAGTGCTCAGTTTGCATCAGAGCATAAAATTATGTATATTAGCTTTACCATTCAACCAGTTACCATTCAGTGGTCTGAGATTGTTAAACTGAGAGTAACTGTGTGTTTAGCCATACTGGTGGTAAGACTGTCTTCTGTTATAAATTAAGCAAACTTACCAAAATGAACTCGAAACAAATTGGATGTGGGAAAAAAATGGGTCTCATTTAGAAAACTGATAGGCTGTAAACTTTTGAATTCAGATTACAATTCAAATGAGAGTAACATACATCAGATAATTCATATTTTTACAATTATTGTAGAAAAAGGTCATTTTTTATTTTTGCAGCTGAATTTCTAAACCATTAAATTGCTTTGAACAATTTTTTTTAAAAATCAATTGTTATAGCTTTAATATTTTTGTCACTATTTAAAATGTTCTCTATCTTCACCAACAATCTTTTGATATTAATGCCACTCTAAACTCAAGAGGATGGATAAGTAACTTGCATCCAGGCTTTGAAAGAGTTGTCCTGACGCTCATTGTGTATCATTGAGATTCATAATAATGTTTATTTATGTCAATGGATTTAAATGTAGACAATAATTTTCTCCATCTATTGATTAATGGTCAATCTTGCTGACATAATATCTCAAAACAAGTAAGCTGGCTCTGCACTTCCTCTGTGAGGGAAGTTGACCAATTGTCCAGACCTTAGCAGTCGAATAGGTTAAGCATATGGTTGACACATTTATAGAATATATTGCCCGCTATACAAATATTTTTAAAACTTAGTGGAAAACCTATATTAATGAAAAATGTTTGTACAATACAGTAAAACTCACATAAGCCAGGACCATAACATTTTGTATGACTTACACAAAGCCCAAGTTGCACGCAAACTATATAAATCATACAAAATCCTATTTAATCAATAATCTACATTGTGCATTGTATTCTACATTCATTGCAGCTGGTAAGTCGACATGTGGTAGTTTGTCACTGCAACCGGTAAGTGCACATGTGATGACGGGTCAAAACTACATTCCATGCAGCTTGACCTGTCGCTGCATGCACACTTACCAGCAAGTATTGAATCGCTGGAAATGGAAGTTCTTCTGCACATGTGTTGACGGATCAAGACTATATTTTCCACGACTCAATGCAGCCGGCTGGTAAGTGTGCATGCGTTGCCGGGTCAGGGCGCCATTTGTCGCAATTTAATACAGCTGATAGCTGCTGAAGTAATGGAGGTTAGAGGTGCAGCATTATGAGTTAGGAGGTGATTAATGTAAGTAGTGCAAAGAAATATAAGTTTTGATAGGATGACTGGGACTCGGGTGGAAGGTACAAGTTTTAGGGGATTATATGATTTATAACGATAAGACTTATGTGAGCTTTACTGTATAACCACTTACTTACTTGCGCACATTTACAACACACGGCTTCTATTGTAGCCATGCTGTTTCAAGCACTGTTGCATAACAATATCTAAAAGTGTTTACATCGAAACCCTTTTTTTTCAGCTACTTTCAAACTGTTTCCTTTGATTAATTTACTACCAAATAAAGTTACACAAGAAGACATGGGGATCAGAACGTAGCATCAGGGAGGGGAAACGAGTTACATAGTGGACGAGGAGAGACAAATAGAAATGAAACAAGGAGGAGTCCAGCAAAAAGTGGAAAGAGACGGGGAAGAAATGTAGAGCGGATTAAACCGATATTGGAGTGCATGTGGGTAAATGCACGAAGCGTGACCAATAAGCTTGGTGAGCTGCAGGCTCAAGTTGCCACATATGGTTATGATGTAGTGGCAATTACAGAGACTTGGCTCAAACAAGGACAGGAAATGGGAGCTGAATATTCCTGGTTACAACCTATTCAGGAGGGATAGGGAAGGCAAAAAAGGAGGAGGGGTAGGAATACTTGTAAGGGTCACGTTCACGGTCCTGGAAAAGGACGATGTGTTAGAGGGTCCAAAAACTGAATCGATTTGGTTAGAGTTACGGAACAGAAAAGGAGCTGTTACTCTGTTAGGCATTTACTATAGACCTCCAAATAGTGGGAAGGAGATAGATGAGCAAATCTGCAAGCAGATTTTGGAGAGATGCAAAACCAATAGAGTATTGATAATGGGGACTTCAATTATCCGAACATAGACTGGGAAACACACAGTGTAAAGGGTAGGAAGGAGAGGAATTCCTGAAATGTGTGCAGGAAAACTTTCTGGAACAGCATGTTTCCAACCCAACGAGGAAGGAAGCAGTGCTGGATTTAGTTCTGGGAAATGAAGTGGGGCAAGTGGAGCAGGTTTCAGTAGGAGAGCATCCAGATAACAGTGATGTTAGGTTTAGCATGGGGTTGGGGGGGGGGGTGTTCCGTGTGTGTGACTGTGTGTATGGGTGGGTGTCTGTGACTGTGTGTCTGTGTGTGTATAGGTGGGTGTATCTGTCTGTGTGTGTGGTGTTGGAGAGAGGGTGGGGAGTTCTGTGTGTGTGTGATTGTGTGGGTGGTGGTGGGGTTCTGTGTGTGTGACTGTATGTGTATGTTGGTGGTGGTGGGTTCTGTGTGTGTGTGACTATGTGTGTGTGTGGGTGGTGAGGGATTCTGTGTGTGTGTGTGACTGTGTGTATGGGTGTGTGGTGGTGGGGGGGGAGTTCTGTGTGTGTGTGATTGTGTGTGTGTGTGTGAGAAAGGCGGTTCTGTGTGTGTGATTGTGTGTGTGCGGGGGGGTGGGGTTCTGTGTGTGTGTGTGACTGTGTGTGGGTGTGTGGGAGGTTCTGTGTTTGTGTGTGACTGTGTGTGTGTGGGGGGTGGGGGGGTGTCTGTGTATGTGTGTGGGTAGTGGGGGGATTCTGTATGTGTGTGTGTATCGTATGGGTGGTGGGGTTCTGTGTGTGTGGGAGGGGTGGGGGGATTCTGTGTGTGTCTGTGTGGTATGGATGATGGAGAAATCTGTGTGTGTGTGTGGGAGGGGGTGGGGGGTGGATTCTGTGTGTGGTCCCGACTCCATTGGCTCCCTATCCTTCAGAGGATCCAGTTCAAGATCCTGGTCCTCACCTACAAAGCTCTCCATGGCCTCGCCCCACCCTATCTCTGTGACCTCCTATCCCCCTACCAACCCGCACGCTCCTTCCGCTTAGCCGGTTCCAGCCTGCTCCACGTCCCCCGACCCACCCATCCCACCATTGGCAGGGGAGCCTTCAGCCACTCTGCTCCCAACCTCTGGAACTCCATCCCCAATCACTCTGCCTCACCCCCTCCTTAGCCTCCTTCAAGTCCTGCCTTAAAACCCTCCTCTTCGACCATGCCATTGTTCATACCCCTTCCCCTCCCCTCTCCCCCCTGACCCCAGCTCGGGTCTGAAATTCTGTACACTGTCCAGCGCCTTGGGACGTCCTCCTGATGTGAAAGGCGCTATACAAATGTAATGTTGTTGTTGTTGCAGGAATGTAAAATTAAACTTTGAGCAAAATCATTGAGATATATGTGTAAAAATCCTTGCCTTTTATATGGCACCTTTCAAGTCGAGGGAATGTTGTAAAGTGCTCCACAGGATTTACTTTAGAGTGTAGTAACTATAGTGAACATTAAATTGTATACTTAATGCTTTACAGGGAGGTTTAGTTTAAACCTTCAATAGAATTCTTGAGACAATTGTGTACAGTGTACACAGATGGCAACACATTGGTGTTCTCTAATTTAAAATTGTATTCCATTCAACTTGTCTCTTCAAATGATGTTTTTAAAAATAAATTGAGAATGCATCCTTAGGAGTCGTGGATTTTTAGTTCATCTGTATTTTTTTGTTTTGTGCATCAGTCAAAACAGGTTTTTTCGATCGTAACTCATCATGGAGGTGGAAAACAATAGTACCTTTCATCTCAGCAACCACAATGTTACGCTTGGGAAACAAACAATTCTTCCTCAAGACAGAATGGTTGAGGAGCCCAAACGTGGAAATGTACCAAATCATCTGCTGGAAACAAGTAAGATTGTTTTAAAGAAATAATTGAAGCAGATATAACAATTTAAACCAAAACCGAAGATAGTCTTATCTCACGATACATAACAGTTGCATAACCAGATTTTTACGCAAGTCATAACATTCTCTTTATATATCAACAATTCATTATATTCCGATTGGTAAATCAGAATATAAGAATTGGAATTCTGATTAGTTTTGTAAGTACAGTATATCATAATGTCTTTTAATTTTATTAATTTAGCTCATTTATTGTTGTGCATGGTGTGACTAGATGTGTTGAGGTAGTTCTTGCGATAGAACTTCATGTATAATAGTTAATGAAACTATTAACTTAATAGAATTTAAGCTTCTCTAATATTTACTGCATCCATTTAGTTCATAAAATATTAAGGCTGTGGACAGGTCAGTAATGACTTGTATTTCGTAGCCTGCAGCATTTTCTCCTGAGAATTGTTTTATTAAGAGGTCAGAGTGATTTTACACTGAGTACCCACTATAGTTGATTGAAGAGAGCAAGTGTTAATAATCTATGTTCTGCTTGTGCTGTAAAATTAGGATTACTTGCATGTGGCCTGGACTGGGAAGGTTAATTGAATCATAAAATACAAATTTATTGTTATCTTCATAAAATTCTTAATTTTCAACATGGCGGAATAAAATATATAAACTCTGATGTAATTTATGGAAATATGTAATGTTGTGCGGATGAGCCTTGGCCCTTCAGCAATTGTCTCAATAATTAAAATGTTTCAACCATTCTGCATTAGTTTTATTGTATAAAGTGCTGATAAAATGTTGATTGATTTACAAGAAAGTGCTCAACCTGAATATCTCCTGAAAATTCCAGGAATGTTTGATTTACTTTAAACCTTCTTATGTTCTTTATGCTCTGTTGTAGAGGTTTATGCCACAATGATGAGAAACAAAGTGATTCAGGCTCAGCCTCCTGTATTACATTTTGGAGGTTATGAGATTGGAAAACCTCACCAACAGACTCTGGTAAGATATATAAATAGTTCTACTCTAAAAAGTTCATCATCCAACCCAACTCAGTGTTTTGTTGTCTGGTTTATTAATGTAAGTAGGATATGTAATATGTAAATAATAATATAATAATGATAATCCTTGCATTTGATATAGCATTTTTCACGTCTTCTAGACGTCCCAAAGCGCTTGGGATGTCCTATGTTCTATGTATATATTATTCCAGACAATATTACGTCTGTGGTGTTGGACTTCTGGCCTTTGACTGCCGTCTAGTAGGATATTATAATTCTGAGATTTTATTTACCAGAACGCTAAACCTGCTAACTGGTAGTTTTGAAGGCTAAAATCTGGAAATTGAAAGATTGAAAATAGCCGCTAGGCTGCATCCTCCTCCCCCAGACAATCTAGACCACCACTCCTTCCACCACGGCCCCTACAACTCACACCTCCCTACACTTCTTTGCACCAATTACTCCCACCTCCCTCTCAACCATCATCTCCAAAATGAAGCCCACCACCTGCTATCTCGACCCCCATTCCCACCTAGTTGCTGGTCACCCAATTCCCCCTCCTCTGCCTGCTGCTGGCTGACACAATCAACAGTTGCTCTCCTCAGGTTCTGTTCCTCGCCCCCTTAAAACGACTGTCATCACTTCCCCACCTCAAAAAACCCACCCTTGACCCCTCCAACCTCACAAATTACTGACCTATCTCCAATCTGCCCTTCATTGCCAAAGCTCTGGAATGCGTTGTAGCTAACCAGCTTTCCTCTCACTTCTCCCTCCACAAGCCCATTCAGTCTTGTTTCTGCCATGGCCAGTGCCTTGGGTCGTCCTCCTGACGTGAAAGGCGCTATACAAATGTAATTTTGTTGTTGTTGTTGTCCATAGCACAGAGATGACACTTGTCAAGGTCACAAACGACTTCCTGTCTCTCTTTGACCAGGGTTCCCTCTGCCTCCTCGTCCTCCTGGACCGTTCTGCCGCGTTCGACACAGTCGACCACAGCATCCTCATCCACCGCCTCTCCTCAGTGAGACCGCAGTAGCCTGGTCCTACCTAACAAATTGCCTTCACTTTATCTCCTCAAATAGTTTCACCTCCCATCCTTGCCCGGTCACCTGTGGTGTATCTCAGGGTTCCATTGTGGGCCCCACTCCTCTTCCTCATCTATATGCTCCCTCTTGGTGATGTCATCTACAGACATAGGGTAAACTTCCACATGTATGTGGATGACACACAAATCTACTTCTCGTCCTCCAGCTGTGACTCCAGGTCCGCCGATGTTCTCTCAGATTGTCTGGCAGTCATCAGGGCCTGGATGAGCGGAAAGTTTCTACAACTGAATGTTGACAAGACGGAAGCCATACTCATTGGCTTCCGTCAACGTCTTCTATGCTGTGGCTCCGACCTCTTCAAGCTCCCCAGCCTATCCCTCCAGCCCCCGCACTGTCTCGTGCGGTGTCCCTCAGGGCTCTGTCCTCGGTCCCCTCCTCTTCACCCTCTATATGCTCCCCCTTGGTGACATCATCCGCAGACATGGGGTTAACTTCCACATGTATGCGGATGACACCCAACTCTACCTTTCCTCCTCTACCCTCAACTCCACGACCACCGATGTCCTGACAGCTGCCTGTCTGACATCGAGTCCTGGACAAGAGACAACTTTCTTTAGCTAATTGTGCGCACAACTGAGGCCCTCCTGATTGGCTCACATCAGCGCCTCCGCACCTCAGGCGCTGACAGCATCCCCTGCCCCAACCGCCCTAGCATCGGTGGCCGGGCCTTCAGCCTCTCAGCCCCTAGGCTCTGGAACTCCATCTCCCAGTGCCTTCGCCTTGCTTCCTCCCTTTCCTCCTTCAAGGCCGGTCTCAAGACCTTTCTCTTCGACCATGCCTTCAGCTCCCCTCTTGACTCTCTATCCCCTCCTCGCTCATTCCATTCCCTCCTCTCACCCTGACCATTTCCCCCCTGCTCAGGTCCCGACCCAATTGTCTAGCGCCTTGGGACGTCTTCCCGACGTGAAAGGCGCTCTATAAATGAAATCTTGTTGTTGTTGTTGTTGTTCGCAAATGCCCTCTTTGCCGGTCTACTCAGCTGCACCATACACAGAATCCAGCTGATCCAAAACTCCGCCGATCACATACTCACCCATACTAAACTCTGTACCCCATCACACCAGTTCTAGCCAGGCTCCACAAGCTCCGTATCACCAAACGGATCGACTTCAAGATTCTCACACTCGTTTTCAAATGCCTTCATGCCCTGGCACCACCCTACCACTCTGACCTGCTGAGACCACAACCCACAACCCGCTGCCTCCGCTTGACTGGCTCCAGCCTTCTGAATGTCCCTCAGGCCCTCCGCTTTCGGCCATGACATCCTGAAACTCTGGAAAACCTCTCCCCGGCTCGACCTCATGCTCCACCACTGTCAACCACTCTGGGACGCTACCCTGCATGAAGGTCACAATATAAATGCAAGTTGCTGTTGTTGAAGTTTAATGATATGGACGAGATACTTGCTGTTGGAAAGATTTATGTGTGTGTGTGTGTGGGAGGTGGGGGGTTGGAGGTTTCACAACTGGCTCAATCAATGAAGGTAAATACTGTATCACAAAATACAGAACTTAAATGTGACACCACTGTGTGTAAATGCAGAACCAATTGATTACCATATTTCACTAACAACAGCAAATTACATTTGTATTGCGCTTTTCATGTCAGAAAGAGCGGGGAGGGTAGGGATAGGAAGGTGACCAAAGGCACAGTCTAAGAGGAAGGTCTTGAGACGGGTCTTGAAGGAGGCAAGTGAGAGGGTGAGGCAAAGGCACTGTGGAATGGAGTTTCAATGGTGGGGCGGGCGAGGCAGGGGATGTGAAGCAGGCCGGAGAACCCGCTGAGCAGTGGGAGCAGACAGGTTGGTAGAGGAATAGGAGATCACAGCAGTAGGGAGGAGCGAGGCCATGGAGGGCTTTGAAGTTGAGGACCAGGATCTTGAACTGTCTCTGACGATTTAAAACTGAAGCCAGTTAAAACTAGCAAAATCAATTGTTTCCCATGAAGTAGTCAGTAGTGACTTGGTAGTGTAGGAAAGCCTCTCAATCTGTCAAGTTGGCTGATCGGTCGTGTATTGCAGCTGCCTATAGAATGCATCTCCCACCTCCCATTTGTTGTCCACTCTAGGTCTACTTGAAGACTTACTAGTAGTTATCTTATTTACATTTGTTGACAGTTGATGCTATTTTTTTGCTGTAAAATTGTGTGGATTGAAAAAAATGCCATAACAGGAATGGAAAAGTGAATTGAAGGAACTTACCAGAAACTAAAATGGAATAAGAAAAGGAAATTTAGTAAGCGGAAACATGCAAAAATGTTTTTGGTGCTTATAAACTCTAAGCTCTGGTGTTCTTTTTTGAGTGGTTCTGACCCTAAACTTGGGTACAAATAAATATCATAATTCAGTATTTAGTGACCCATATTCTTTCTATTTGTTAATGTGGAGATTCCACATGGCTTTACATCAATTTAAATTATTTTTTGTCACATTTTGTTTGACACGCAATATTGGTTACAATGTTAATGCTTACAAGGAATTATAAATAGTTCAGCTACTACCAAATAATGAAAATTACCTAAAATTGCCTAAATTTTGCAAAATGTTGTTAAGTATAGACTTTGGAGAATGACCACATACAACAACAACAACAACAAGATTCCATTTATAAAGCGCCTTTCACGTCAGGAGGACGTCCCATATAAAGGTTTTTAGTATTGACTTGTTGAAAGTTCCATTGTGGAATGTAGCTCATCATAAAATCATAAATGTAGGATATATAATAAGTTAGAACCATTCTGCTTAAAATTGTATTTTTCACAAATTAAAGAATGCACAGAAATATATACAGATGTAATGAAGGGTAAACTAAATGACTCAATTCTAAGAATAAATCCGCAGACATGGGGTTAACTTCCACATGTATGCGGATGACACCCAACTCTACCTTTCCTCCTCTACCCTCAACTCCACGACCCCCGATGTCCTGACAGCTGCCTGTCTGACATCGAGTCCTGGACGAGAGACAACTTTCTTCAGCTCAACGTGCGCAAAACTGAGGCCCTCTTGATTGGCTCGTGTCAGCGCCTCCGCACCTCAGGCGCTGACAGCATCAGCATCCAAGGCTGCACTCTCCACCTCTCAAAGCCGTCAGGAACCTCGGCGTTCTTTCAACCCTGAGCTGTCCTTTCCCCCTCATATCCGCACCACAACTGGCACTGCTTTCCATCACCTCCGAAACATCGCCAGACTACAGCACTACCTCACCCCTCACGCTGCTGAAACTCTGGTCCACGCCTTTATCACCTCAAGGCTGGAATATGGGAACTCTCTCCTCGCCGGCCTTCCCGGCACCTCCCTCCACAAGCTGCAGGTCATTCAGAACTCTGCAGCTCGTGTACTGTCCCGCACCAGGCTTCGGCACCACATCACTCCCATCCTCGCTCGTCTCCACTGGCTTCCCATCCCCCAGAGGATCGAATTCAAGATCCTCATCGTCAGCTACAAGGCCATTCACGGCCTTGCTCCCTCCTACCTCTCCAACCTACTATCCCCCTACATACCTGCTGTTCCTCTGGCTCCGGTCTGCTCCACATCCCCCGCCCCAACCGCCCTACCATCGGTGGCCGGGCCTTCAGCCTCTCAGCCCCGAGGCTCTGGAACTCTATCCCCCAGTGCCTTCGCCGCCTCCTCCCTTTCCTCCTTCAAGGCCGGTCTCAAGACCTTTCTCTTTGACCGTGCCTTCACCTCCCCTCTCGACTCTCTACCCCCTCCTCGCTCCCTCCCTTCCCTTCCCTCCCCTCCCCCTGACCATTTCCCCCCTGCTCGGGTCCCGACCCAACTGTCCAGCGCCTTGGGACGTCCTCCCGACGTGAAAGGCACTCTATAAATGGAATCTTCTTGTTGTTATTGTAAATGAAGATTTTAAAATGGTTCAAATTTAACAATTCTGAAATATTTGTTTTCTTACAGAAATTGATCAACATTTCTTCGGCAGTGATAAATGTTCACATAATTCCACCTCAGACAAAGTATTTCCAAATAAAATATTCCAAAAGAGTAAGTACATCATTTATATTTATTTTTGTCATCTGGTGTCCATTTACTGTACCTTTCCTGATCATCAAGGGATAAGAATATCATGCAGATATGTTAATTACTCTAAATACCTCAGTGCATGAATGGTAAATGATTTTCCTCCTTGCACTCAGTAGCACAGCTTAAACGCATTGGTTATACTTAATGCAATGTATATATTGTTGTGTTGTATTCCACAGAAATGTCTGGTGCCTGGAATGTCATGCACTGTTGCAGTTAATTTCTGTCCAGATGAATGGCGCTATTACTATGACTGTATTCGAATACATTGCATGGTGAGCTTTTAAATTTATCAGCACTGATAGCTAGCATATAAAATAAATGAATACTTGCATTTGTTCATTTTGCGATGTTTCTAAAGGTAACTCAGTGAATATTCTGTGGCCATTAACTGCCAATTTGAAACCTTGTCATAAGCTTTCTGAAAATTCAAGTACATATTAACCATATTAATCTTTTATAGGTCAGTAATGCTCTCGAACACTTCACTTGGTTAATCTAAGTTGATTGCTGTTCAACAGGCTGTATATTTTTCTTTACAGATATTCATCTTCAAAGTGATACAAATTAATTTGAGACTTTCTGTGTAACTGATATTAAACTTGCTAATTTATAATTTGTGGGTATGTCTCACAAACATTTTTAAAATAATGCAGATGTGTTAATTGGTTTCCAATGCTCCCAAATGTAGCACACTTAAATAATATTAGATAAGAATTATTCATTTCAACAACAAACAACAAATTACATTTGTATAGCGTCTTTCACAACGGGAGGACATCCCAGGGCGCTGGACAAATAGGGATTTGGACCTGAGCAGGGGATTGGGATCGGGAAACATGGAGGGCAGGGAGGGAAGGGGTAGAAGGGTGACTAAAAGCGCAGTCGAAGAGGATGTTTTTGAGACATGTATTGATGGAGGCAAGGGAATGAACAAGGCAAAGGTACTGTGGCATGGCCTCTCAAAGGGTGGGGGAAGAGAGACTGAAGGCCCGACTGCTGATGGTGTGGCATCTCGGGCACAAGAAGTGGAGCGGACCAGAACCTACTGAAAGGAGGGAGCGAATAGGTTGATGTGGAGTTAGCAGGTCACAGAGGAGGAAGGAGCAAGGCTGTGGAGTGCTTTGAAGGCGAGGACAAGTATTTTGAACTCTATCCTCTAGGGGATGGGGAGCCAATGGAGCCGGGCGAGGGTGGGTGTGATGGATTTATAACATACTCAATCCTTATACAAATGTAATTTTGTTGTTGTTAATATGCTGATCTGAAATGGAACTTTCACATTTCCTCCATTAGTAAAGCATAGATTACTCCTGTGTGTTAAATTATTTTCCCCCTCAACAGCTACTCAAGGCTTGAATGTTACTCCTTACATACGAGGAGATTTTTTAAACACCTCTCATGAAGCTGCGGACAAGTGAAGGAAAAGGTTCATCATGTGATATACATTCTTTCCAACATCGTTGGCTTCTAATTTCTCCCTGGTATAACAGTCTTTCTCTTGTTTTATTGGTTCTAGCATGCTCCTGATAAAGAATTTTTCTCTTTTGTTCCTTTCCTAATTTACTTGTTCTCTAACCTGCATCATCATTGATGAAACGAGATTCATCAAGTATCATTGCATGACACTATCTTATATTGTAACGTATTCTTTCTAAAAGCCTCAAGACTGGAACTTCCTTAATCTTCTCTTCACCTCCAGGGGTTTCAAATCCAAGCTAAGAATAAGCTATTCTAACTAGGTTTACATTTAGTGTTTTTTTCCTGCAGCTAAATGTTGATCAGACAGAAGCCATACTCCTTGGCTCCCGTCAACATCTTCTGTCCTGCGCCTCTGACATCCTCAACCTTCCCTGCCCTTCCCTCAGATTCATTGAACCGGTGTGAAAACTAGGCGTCAGGTTCAATCCACAGCTGTCCTTCCTACTACACATCCGGTCCCTGACCAGGACCCCTTTCCTCCACTTCCACCATATTACCCACCTCCAACCATACCTTACCCCAAATGCAGCTGAAATACTCCTTTATGCGTTTATCACCTCCTGCCTCGCCTACTCAACTGCCCTCCTTGCCTGTTCCACTATCCAAAAATTCCAGTTAATCCAAAACTCGCTCGCAATAAACTCCTTACCCCCATCACACCAGTTCCAGCCAGGCTGCACCAGCTATCACTGAATGGATCGATTTCAAGATCCTTACACTCGTCTTCAAATCCCTTCATGGTCTGGCGCCTCCCTACCTCCAAAATGCATACGCCTCAACCCACTACCCGTTGCCTCCACTCAATTAGCTCTGGGCTCCTCCTCTTGCTCTCTGTTCCACCATCACTGGCCACGCTTTCAGCCACTATGCCCTCAAACCCTGGAACACTGTCCCTCAATCCTTCCATCTTGCCCCTCCTTCCCTATTTTCAGGTCATGTTTGAAGACTGTTCGATCGTGCCTATGATCACCCACCTCCTCCTCCCGGTGTGTTGAGCGCTACCCTGTGGCCTGGAACCTGCATTTATATGGCACAGGCTACCCTGTGCCATATAAATGCAGGTTGTTGTTTTCCAAACTTGGAGATGTACTACACTTGGACCAAAACCCATCACATAGGTTTTTCTATTTTAAAAATCCTCATGCTCACTAGATTCCTATATATTTTAAAAGGCTTCTGCTTATCACAAATACATTTTTTACAATTTCAATTTAACTTTGCTGATCTCTTAATCTGTTTTACTTTGGCTGGAATGAATTTCAACTGTAGCTCACACAACGGTTTCTTGAACATTTCACAATTTTCGACTATAGATCTCTCAACCTTTATTGCTTTCAAATAAACAGTTTGTAACCCATTTCAAATTCCTCAAAGTCTATCATTTTAGAATTCAATATTTTTATTGGGTCGTCCTCCTAATGTGAAAGGAGCTATACAAATTAATTTGTTGTTTTATTTTGGTGTATCCCGAATAGTGTGTGGTCTAACAGCATTATAATTAGCTTTGAGTGCTGCATACGTAATTAATAAAGCCTACATTCCGAGAAATCTTCAGCTCTGTTGGTAGTTTAACAAACTACGTAAGGAATATCTATAAACTCCAGCTCCCTAGTTTTGCTTCTGCTGTTTTTTGAGTAAGTTTTGTTTTAATGGATGCCTTTTCACAGATTTTCTTGATTAATAAAAGTTCCTGTTAACCCCTATTTCCTGCTCTTAATCACACCCTGCCTTCTGAATAACTATTACTGCCTGGTTTAATATAAATTAAGAGTTTTCTAGTTTGACTAATTCTAATTTCTAATGTTGGGGATGAAAAATATCTGTTGCCAATGACAATTTTAATATGCTGCAGTGAAAAAAAATTCTTGCCAGATAGCTTTAAATGTTTCTGACTAGTTTGATTCACTCTGAGGCTCATTGTATTTGTACATTAAGATTATAGATTGATGGTTGTATCACTAATATTTAGGATTCGTTAAATGTTTCAATTTCAATTTTGAGATTTAAAATGCATTCAAAGCACTTATTTGTTTTAACCAGGGAGATGATACACTTCTTGTCCCTGTGCATTCTTATCCAGTTGCGAACATAGCGAATTTTCCTCCTTACTTAAACTTAACCAATGTTCCTGTTGGACAACGGTAAGTTTTAAAATGCTATAATTACCAACCAAATTATAATCAAACTTTACCAAGTTTTGTTTCTAGCTTCAAAGAAAGTGAAAATCTAGGGGAATTCTTTGTGGGCAAGCCTTTAACCAGTTTACCCTGGAAATCTCTTCCTAAATTCCCTACTCTTTCAACTCCACTTTCAAAACACTGCCACATGCGTACCTCTTTAACTGTGCCTTTAGTCCTCAGCCTGGCTCAATTGACAGCACTCTTGCCTCTGAGTCAGAAAGCTGTAGGTTTAAGACTTTAAACTCACAAGTCTTGGCTAATACTTCAATGCAGTACTGAGGGTATGTTGCATTGTTGGTGGTGGCTTCCATCGACTGAGAAATTAAACCAAGGTCCCCATCTGCATATTCAGATGCACATTAAAGATCCCAGAGCACTATTCGACGAGAAGGGAGTTTCTCCTGGTGTCCTGCCCCCTCCTACCTCCAGACCTGCTGACTCCCTACGAGCCTGCCCGTTCTATCCGTTCATCGGGCTCTGGCCTGCTCCATATCTTTCAGCCTCTCTGCCCCCACACTCTGGAACTCCATCTCACGGTCCCTTTGCATCGCTTCCTCACTTGCCTCCTTCAAAGCCGGTCTCAAGACCCTTCTCTTCAACCGTGTCTTTGGTCTCCCTCCCACCTCTCTCACCCCTACACCACCCCCACCACCCCCCACCCCATGCTCAGGCCCCGACACCTGAGTGTTCAGTGTTTTGGGATGACCTCCCAACGTGAAAGGCGCTCTGTATATGTAATTTTGTTGTTATTGCCCAACAATCCCCCAGTTCAATAGCATCTAGAAGATGTACTTGATGTACATCCTGAAGGAATCTGCATTTTCCGTTTGTTATATTGTGAACCTATTGTACAATTCTAAATATGATAATTTATTTGAACAGTGACTTGAATATTTATTTGTTTAATTTTTCAAATCAAATATTGATAGCATTTTGTTAAATTTTACAGCAAAGACACAGTCATACCTTTGAGATGCAGTTGTCCAGTGGATTTTGAATTCCACTTGAATTGTTTAGAGCTTCATCATGCATTCACAATTAAGCCAAAAAGAGGTGAGCTATTTGTATTTAGTGTGCTGGTGTCTATTAGTGAATGTAATCCCTTCAGATTTACTGAATTCAAATATTATAAAATTAAATACACATGTCAAATCTATGTTGCTAGATTGGGAAATCAAATACTTGAAATCAAGATATTTGATTTAAACATCTTTCTTTATTGGCTTCAAGGAAAATGTTTTTAAATTCTAACTATGAAAACAAAATAATAGTTTTTTCAGGCCACCTTGTATAACAGCCCACCACATCAAACTGTATTCAGTTTGGTCCTGGTTGAATGTCACTGGCTGATAATCAAGGCATTATAGTAGTTCGATATAGATTATGGTTAAAATCAGTCATATTTATCTGAACATATGTCGAATCTTAAATGTTAAATGCCCACACAGCCAGTTCTTTTTCCCTCCTGTATCTCTTTCTATATTTTTAACTATAAGTCTACGATTGTTCTGTCTATCAGTTTAAAACAAATTTAAAATCTGTTTTTTCTGCCTTCCTTTTTTAAGAAATCTGTGTTTAAAAGTTTGGTGTAGGTAATCAAAAAGGCAGATTTAATTCCCCTGCATTGTACATTATCACTTAATATTTGGTAAGAGTTTTATTTTCTGTTTTTGGATTTTCTTTGTTTTCTCCTGAAAGCAATTGACTTCTGCAGGAAAGTTGCAGGAAGACTACCTAACTATTTTAGGAATAATTTCTTAAAGGGACTGTTGTTTGTTCTCTGTGGATGATGAATGTGATGTATTTGTCCCTACAGATTATATTTATTTCAAAGAATGATAGACCATTTATTATCACAAAAGTTATTTTACTAAACATGTATTGATTTGAATCTTCTTTTGTCTATGCAGGCATAATTCCAGCTAATGGGGAAGTGAATATTGTTGTCACATATTCACCCTCTGAATATTCTACAGCTCAAATAAGAGTGCAGCTCATTATTTCACAGTTTAACTCAAAGCCTTATAACTGTGTTATTACTGGAACTTCCTCTCCAGGGCTTGCTTTTAAGTAAGTCATAGACTAAGAAATGAAAAATGAAGTCAATTTATGTTTTGTGTATTTTTTTATTAATCAATCCATTTATATGCTCAAAGTAATTAGGACAATAAATTAATTTGAGATAGAAAAATTCTGAACTGTAAAATCATACGTCAACGTATAGATACAATATTTGCTATTACACTTTTATTAATAATGCTGATATTAATACTTGTTTGACAATGTAGCCCAGCAATATAGCCCAGTCATCAGCCCATTTGCATACCTCATTGTAATATTTTTGTTGCCTCCTCCAATTTTACAGTTTTCCTCAATCTGCGGTCATCTCAAATTTAATTTTTTGAACTGAGACTGTAATTTGAGGGCATTAATGTTTGCCAGGAACAGGAGGAGTCCCAGTACAGACCTTCTGAGGCACCCCACTTAATAATATTTTTCCCACTATCAAATCAATTGCTGTAATAAATCCAGTGTTCAATTCTATAACAGGAAAAATAGCAACTATGTAATTGGCACCTTATCCAAAGTCTAAACCAGTATATATCCCAACATATAATTGGGAATATTGTGATAGTTTGTATGTTCGCTTTTTTTTTAAGCTTTGCAAATAGATGAATAATTTGAGCAATTTAACCAGAGTAGATGTATGATAAAACTAGTTATAAAAGGCATAGTGTAATGGATTATATTTATTATTTTGTTACAATAATAATAGGACTTTGTAAACACTGGTTTTAACATCTGTCCAAGTTAAAATAAATTAGATACAGATTAAAATAAACAATGCTGATTGAAACTAGATGAAAAGCATCTTTTGTCATCAGTTCATTGTGTTCAAAATTTTAGAATTATATTTTTACAGGATTAATAGCTTCAATTTATTCCTATTCAAACCAGTCAAAATCACCAGGGTCATCCATAATTTCACAACAATGCAAAGAATATTCTGTGGGAAGGTAATCTTTTAAGCATGACATTTAATTTATTTCTATTCAACGAGTACAAAATGACAATGGTAATCTAATTTCACAACAACACAATGAACAATTGTGGGAGAGAAGGCAATGCTCCAAAACTGTTTTTAATAGTGTTGGATGAAATAACAACTTGCAATTATATGCTGCTGTTCACGTAGGATAACATCTCAGAGTGAGACCATCCAAGAGAGAGGGGGGTGGAGGTGACCAAAGGCGTGGTTGAAGGGATAGGATTTAACAACAGAGAAGAGGGGAGAAGGAGACAGAGGGATAAACGAAGGAAGGGGTTAGGGACACATAGTTGGAGGCTCAGTCTCTGATGATGAAGAGGAGGGGGTGGAGAAAGAGTAAGCAAGTCCGAGTCAGCTGAGCAGATGGGGTGAGCAGACAAGTAGGGAAGGAGAAGAACACAGGGATAGAGTGGTGCTTTAGGGTATGAAGGGATTTATAGGTGATTGTGAGAACCTTGAAGTCTATGTGGGTCCTGCATGATTCATTTCTAAAAGCAATTTCAATAGGTTTCCAGAAAGTAGAAGAAAATAGCACTCCTATCAAAAACTGAAAATTACAGATTGTCTCTTTATTATAATACACTTTTCTTTTGCTATTTGAAAGAAACGTTGAGATTTTCTCCTGGTTATATTGGTTTACACTCCATGGAGACGGAGGCAGCCTCACAACCAGCACGTCTATTTGCCAAGGACCCTCACATGAGGACCTGGATTGAGCAGCTGGTGCTGCATAAGGCTGGTATGTGATATTAGACTTGAACCTTGAGAATATCAAGGTGGATGGCAGGTCACAAGCTGCCCTGTAAGTTCCACCCACCACACTCAAGGCAAATGCCCGCCAGATAGCTGATGAGGAAACTCTGAGGCTTGGGGCGACAGTTGCTGGAAAGCGTTACCTGGAGTCTGAGTTCATGAACACACGTTCATACATCCAGCACCTGGACTCCATCTTGATTGGCTGCAGAGGCCAACAGCTGCTGCTTAAACTCTTCTCCAATTGGTGGAACCATCACTGAAATGAAAAGGGATGTGTGCCTGAGCTGCGGACAGGAAGATGGTGGCAATGCTCTGACACATTTCACGCTGACAGAGAATTCCTTGTATCTACAACCTAGTGAGGGCTCAAACCCGTGTTTGTCAGATGTCGAACGATAACTAGTGACTATCCTCCTTGGGGGGGAAGGTAATAATAATAATCTTTGCATTTTATATAACTCTTTTCACGTCTTCTAAACGTCTCAAAGCGCTTCACAGAATAGACTGTAAAGTGATTTGACTGTATATTTGAGGGCAAAATGTGGCAGCCAATTGCGCACAGCAGTTGCCAACCTGCGCCTAATAATTTCCAGAACTAGGTAAACAGGATGTGTCCTTCCAGGGAAAGAGTGCGCATTCTATTCCATCAATCTATCTCTGGGATTTCCATGTCTTGGTGGGATGCATGGAACGCTCAGCTTGGTTTGGATAATCTTAAGCATGGTGATGGGGTTCCACACGTGTGAGACACCTGGCTGACCAAACAAAAACTCCTCCAAATTCAAGTTAATTGATAGTTCATCTCATTGTTGTTGTTTACAGGATGTTACCAGCACAGATTAGCTGCCACATCGGGATAAATAACATTTACTTCATTCTTATTTATATTTTGGAAAGCATTTGGGGATGTTTACTTTTAAGCAAAAGATACGTTATAAAACCAAGCTATTTTGATTAATAAGAAATTGAAGGTATTTTGAGTTATAGTTACTGGACTTTGTTTAGGTAAAATCCCTGAAGAAGGGTAATCCGAAACATTTCCAACAGAAAACAACTGCATCACAGAAGCCAAGAAGTATATCCTCTGTCCTTTCCAGGCAGATAATAGCAATAATACTTGTACGCAGTTTTGATGTGTTCCAAATTCTATGACTCGATCACTCCCATCTTCGCCTGGCTTCACTGGCTCCCCATCCCCCAGAGGACCGAGTTCAAGATCCCAGTCCTCGTCTTTAAAGCCCTCTGAGGGCTTTAAAGACGAGGAGCTTCTCCATACCTCTGTGTCCTTTAAAATGTTACCAACCTGTCCACTCTCTCTACTCGGCAAGCACTATGGCCTGCTCCACATCCCTTCCCTGCCCACTCCAACATCACAGGCTGGGCCATTCTGCTCCACTCTCTGGAACTCCACCTCAGAGCCCTTCCAACTCACCACTCTTTTGCCTACTTCAAGGCCTGACTCATGACCTTCCTATTCGACTGTGCCTTTGGTCAACTTTTCATCCCCATCCCTTGCCCTCTACCCCTCTTGATTCCAACCCCAGCTCGCGTGCAAACCCTCACGGTCTAGCACCTTGGAATATCCACTCGACGTGAAAAGCTGTATATAAATGCAATTTGTTGTTGTAATTGTTGTTGTTTTCTCTTGCTAAATTTTCTTGCACATTGCTGAATTTTGTTGCATGCCTTCCTATAGTAATTTATCATGCATCATGTTTGTTAAACTCAAGCAGTATCCCAACACATATCCTGTGGCTCTTGGGTCTTTCCAACCTGCGCTTAATACTTTATTAATACTTTATTTATTGCGTTCGCCCACAAATATACAGTCAATTCACTTTACAGTGTGTTCTGTGAAGCGCTTTGGGACGTCCTCCTGACGTGAAAAGCGCTATATCAACAACAACAACAACAACAACAAGATTCCATTTATTGAGCGCCTTTCACGTCGGGAGGACGTCCCAAGGCGCTGTACAGTTGGGTCAGGACCCGAGCAGGGGGGAAATGGTCAGGGTGAGGGGAGGGAAGGGAGGGAGCGAGGAGGGGGTAGAGAGTCAAGAAGGGAGCTGAAGGCACGATCAAAGAGAAAGGTCTTGAGACCGGCCTTGAAGGAGGAAAGGGAGGAGGCGGCGAAGGCACTGGGGGATAGAGTTCCAGAGCCTAGGGGCTGAGAGGCTGAAGGCCCGGCCACCGATAGTAGGGTGGTTGGGGCGGGGGATGTGGAGCAGACCGGAGCCAGAGGAACGGAGGGTACGGGCAGGTAGGTAGGGGGATAGTAGGTCGGAGAGGTAGGAGGGAGCAAGGCCGTGAATGGCCTTGTAGGTGAGGATGAGGATCTTGAATTCGATCCTCTGGGGGATGGGGAGCCAGTGGAGGCGAGCGAGGGTGGGAGTGATGTGGTCCCGAAGCCTGGTGCGGGACAGTACACGAGCTGCAGAGTTCTGAATGACCTGCAGCTTGTGGAGGGAGGTGCCGGGAAGGCCGGCGAGGAGAGAGTTCCCATAGTCCAGCCTTGAGGTGATAAAGGCGTGGACCAGAGTTTCAGCAGCGTGAGGGGTGAGGTAATGCCGTAGTCTGGCGACATTCCGGAGGTGATGGAAGGCGGTGCCAGTTGTGGCGCGGATATGGGGGAGAAAGGACAGCTCAAGGTCGAACAGAAACCCGAGATTCCTGACTGGCTTTGAGAGGTGGAGAGTGCAGCCTTGGATGCTGATGCTGTCAGCGCCAGAGGTGCGGAGGCGCTGACGCGAGCCAATCAGGAGGGCCTCAGTTTTGTGCACGTTGAGCTGGAGAAAGTTATCTCTCGTCCAGGACTCGATGTCGGACAGGCAGGCTGTCAGGACATCGGTGGTCGTGGAGTTGAGGGTAGAGGAGGAAAGGTAGAGTTGGGTGTCATCCGCATACATGTGGAAGTTAACCCCATGTCTGCGGATGATGTCACCGAAGGGGAGCATGTAGAGGGTGAAGAGGAGGGGACCGTGGACAGAGGGACACCGCACGAGACAGTGCGGGGGCCGGAGGAAAAAACATTTATGGAAACAAAGTGAAGACGGTGGGAGAGGTACGACCTAAACCACTCAAGGACAGGGCCTTGAAGGTTTAGGTGGGAGGACAAGCGGTGGAGGAGGATAGCATGGTCGACCGTATCGAATGCTGCCGATAGGTCGAGGAGGACGAGGAGGCAGAGGGAGCCCTGGTCACAGATGGTCAGGATGTCATTGGTGACCTTGACCAGGGCAGTTTCTGTGCTATGGGCAGCACGGAAACCCGACTGAAGGGGTTCGAATAGTGAATGGTTGGAGAGGAAAGAGCGCAGCTGGGAGGCGACAACTCGTTCCAGGACCTTGGATAGGAAGGGGAGGTTGGAGATGGGCCGGTAGCTTGATAGCTGCGACGCATCAAGGGAGGGTTTTTTTAAGGTGGGAGTGATGGTGGCAGTTTTTAAGGGAATGGGAATAGAGCCAGAGGAGAGGGACAGGTTGACGATGTCTGTGATATGTGGGGCAAGGAGGTGGAGCTGGGAGATAAGGAGTGGAGTGGGGATGGGGTCAAGGGAGCAGGTGGTAGGTTTCAGGGAGAGGATGAGTTTGGTGACAGAGGATGGGGAAACGGGTACGAAGGTGTGTAGGGAAGGACGGGTAGGAGTCGGAGTGTGGGAGGGAAGGGGTGGGTGGTGGGTGGATGTTGGAGGGGAAGTGACCGCGGAGCGGATTCCCTTGATCTTGGATTCAAGGAAATCCAGCATCTCCTTGCAGTGAAGGTTGGAGGAGATGACCTGCGTGGGGTGGCGGGGGGGACGGAGGAGTTGGGATGTGGTAGAGAATGCAAGCTTTATTATTATTATTATTATTTATGGAATATTTGGCCGTTCCATTCCAGGCAAAGGAAAATTTCCATGCATATGTGTCGAATTCTTAGTCTGGTCTGAATAGTGATGAGTTCTGCATGTGTCAGTCTATAATGTATTTGTATGATGCTTTAGGTATCAACAAGAAACTGAAAAGGAAGATGTATTTACAGCCAAGTTGGTGGACCGCCAAAACCTTTCGCCAGTGCAAGTTTCCAAACAAAAACAAGTGAAAACATTACAACCAATCAGCTCTAAGAAAGTAAAGGTAAAGTCTAGAAAATATACATTATGCATTTTTTTTGTATACTTGTAAATTATGAGTCGAGTTAACATCTTTAATTTCCTGTAATTTATTGACCACAACATAACTTTCTGAATATAAATACACTTTCAGTTGAGCGGAGGCGGACGTTGAGGAGTAAGCAGTTCGAAGAGTTAAGAAATGTCAAGGCATGAAGGGAGGAACTTGAAATCAATGCATGTGATGATAGGGAACTGGTGGAGCCTGGCTAGAACTGGTATGATGGGGATACGAAGTTTAGTGCAGGATCATATATCTTATAGTATACATATTTCAGTCAAACTCCCTTCAGTTAGCCTCACCTTAGAATAATACACAGGTTAATTAACAAAGAATCTCAAACCATAATGTACTGCTGTCCTCCAGTCTGGTCTCTCATTTCCCCAACCAATAGTAGAGCAATATTTGGGAATCTTAATGAAAGAAAAACTTGCATTTATATACCACTCGTCACGCAGGGTAGCGTTCCTGAGCGCTTAACAGTGGCGGAGCACGGGTAGGTGGGAGGTCACCATAGGCACGGTCAAAGAGGAAGATTTTGAGACACGACCTGAAGATGGGGAAGGGGTGGGGGGCAAGGCAGAGGGATAGCGGAAGAGTGTTGCAAAGTTTCAGGGCCTAGTAGCTGAAAGAGTCGCCACTGATGGTGGAGAGTTGGACATGAGGGACAGCAGGAGGCTGAAGCCAGTCAAGCAGAGGAGATGGTAATGGGTTGGGGAGTAAGCAGGTCAGAGAGGTAGGGAGGTGTCAGGACATGAAGGCATGATGATGTGTGTGAAGAATTTGAAATCGATGCGTTCGATGATAGGGAGCAGTGGAGCCTGGTTGGAACTGGTGTGACGAGGGTACAGAGTTTAGTGCAGGATCAACATGTAATCAACAACTAGAACAGAGTACAAAGAAGGATGTCCAGGTCAGGCACTGAATTTATTCAAGCAATCATTAACGTGTAATGAGAAGATGGCAGGAATGGTATTTTAGGATGATATTAAAGCAACATTTTCATCCAAACCTTTCTTGGGATTTTTACTTCATGACATGTGCAGGAGTCTGGAATCCAGCATTCTCTATTAAGGAACTGGCCACATAACTAATAATTTGATTTGCACTCCCCATTTTTTATACTGCGAAGAGGTGAATTACCCTTCCTGAGAGGATCTCCTCAGGCTAACTTAGGAGCAGGTAGCAATACTGCCAATTCAATAACAAAATAGTATTGATTATTTGCAAAAATCATGCAATATAATTTAGACCCAATGTTTTGCAATGTTGAAATTAATTTGGAAATAGTAAGATAACAACAAATCCACAATACTTTCTTTTTTATTGCACAGGAAATTGAGTACCAGAACCTGTGGATTCCAGTTGATTTGTCCAATCCTTATGCTGTAGCCACTGTGTTGAATCAGCAGCCAGGCAAACTACGAATAAAAGATCTGCGTCAGGGTAATAGAGATGGAATCATATTTTTTATATATTGCTGTTTGACTCTAAAAATAACGTGTTTCAAAATTGCTGTGAATACAACGTATTGCATAGATTTATATAGAATATACAGCACAGAAACAGGCCATTCGTCCCAACTGGTCTATGCCGGCGTTTATGCTCCATGTGAGCCTCTTCCTGCCCTTCCTCAATTAAGTCTATCAGCATAATCTTCTAATCCTTTCTCCCTCATGTACTTATCTAGCTTCCCCTGAAATGCATCTATGCTATTCGCTTCAAATACTCCTTATGGTAGCAAGTTCTACATTCCCACCACTCTCTGGGTAAAGAAGTTTCTTCTGACTTACCTCTTTGATTTATTGGTGACTATTTTATATTTATGGCCCGTGGTTTTGGTCTCCCCACAAGTGGAAACACTCACAGATGTTCTTCTTCAGCAGGTCAAATGTCCTCTTCTCATTGGATGGTTTCTGACATTCTTATCAAACTAACATCAAACTAACATCTCATAGCTCACTGCAGATTAACTCAATATCAGTTGTTGGTCAAGCTAAATTAGCACAATTTACAACAACAACAATTTGCATTTGTATAGCGCCTTCCACGCAGGGTAGCGTCTCAGAGTGCTTAACAGTGGCGGAGCCTGACTCCGACTCGGGGGGTGGAGGTGACCATAAGCACAGTTGAAAAGGAAGGTCTTCAGGTGGGACTAGGGAAGAGAATGAGCAAGGTGGAGGGATTGAAGGAGAGTGTTCCAGAGTTTCGGGGCATAGTGGCTGAAAGCGTGACTTCCAATGGTGGAGTGGAGGGTGCGAGGGACAGGTAGGAGGCCAGTGCCAGTCAAGTGGAGGCGCCGGGTGGTGGATTGGGGAGTGAGGAGGTTGGAGAGGTAGGGAGGTGCCAGGGAGTGAAGGGATTTGAACATGAGTGTGAGGATCTTGAAGTTGATCCATTCGATGATGGGGAGCCAGTGGAACCTGGCCAGAACTGGTGAGATGGGGTTACCAAGTTTGGTCCGGGTAAGTACGCGATTTAAGAAAACAATGTTTTCTGACACTGAAAAGAGCACTTTATTATCTTACTGATGGAAATAAATTTGTTACAAGATACAAAGGCATATTTATTTGCATGCTTATGCCAAAGGTTTTCCTCAAGCATAACTCTTACGGTAAATCACCAGTTTATTTTCTATCTTCTGCTTGCAGGATTCAATGCCAGGATCGTTTTTTTGCACTGAAAAATGCCGGTGCCGAAAAAAAACATTAAATGCCATTACCGGCATTGTAATTACAGTTAGCCGGAAATTCTGATTCGCAGCACATTGGTCTGAGCAGCAGGGATTTAGTGTATGGACTTCCCGGATTCAAACTGTAACCAATGAACCTTCATTACATATAGAACGCTACAGCACTGCCATTCCACTGCACTGTGTTTACGTCCCACATGAGCCTTAATTTTCTTCAATGCCTTCCTATTCCCTTTACTATCATGTTTGCATCAAGTTTTCACTTAAATGCATTGATACTTTCTGGAATGGAAATCCACATTTTAATGAGTTTTTTTTAGCTCCACATTCTAATTTAATTAATATTACAACTAACATTAATTCAAAAAAGATTAGACATGTGTAAGAGAGGATAAAGTTGTGGGATATGGAGAAAAAGCCGGGATATGGAACTAGGGATAGGATATAGGAGAGGCACTCATGGAGTATTATAAATACCAGTCCAACTGGTTGGGCCGAATGGTCTGTTTCTGAGCTGCATCTTCTCTGAAATTAGTTAATTACCCAACACCCAAGCTGGTGAACTAGATAATGTTCTCTTGTCAACTCAATAATCCTCTTGTTCATTTAGCTATATTTATATTTTGCCCACAAATATACACTCAATTCATTTTACAGTATATTCTGCAAAGCACTTGGAGATGTCTCGCAGACGTGATAAGGCGCTATATCAAATGTAAGGAGTATTATTATTATCTACTGAACGTATTTCTTTTTTTATAAAGCATTGACTCATTCTGGCAAAGGATTGAAAAGCAGACAGACAAAGGAAGCGATATATGAGTTAAAAGTCAAGGCAGAGGTCATGAAGGAACGTGCAAATGAGCTGCAATGGTGAGCTGAAGATGAAACAGAAAAGTTAAACCTGAGTAATATTCTTATTTATGTTATCACAACTGTGACTTGATAGATAAATAAGTTAAGATTACTAATTTCTCCCAGTACTGTATCTACTTGGTTACCAGATATCATCTCAAAATAAATATTGTTTTGTTTGTAGTCTGTTTGCAGATCTTAGTAATGCAATTCCATCCCCATTCAGGCAGGTACACCTTGGTCATGATCCAGTTCCTGCTAAAGTTAAACAGAAGATCCTGGATGACAGACTGGTGGCAGAAGAGGAATATAAGGTGTGAATAATATCATTGCCCAGAAACGTACATACACAGTTAAAAATATCCATTACTGCTTATACAGTATTACCTCATTATACACCATGTTTCAAATAAGAAAGTAATGATTGCAGAAAATGTGAAATATCGTCTCTTCAAAGAACTCCCCCATCTTTATTTGAAACATCTAAATATATTTGGTTCCACTATGAATACACTGTGAAACAATGCAGTGTGAAAACATGTGATTTTTGCTCTTTTTCTCCTTAGCCACTTCTTCCAAATATTTTATTGGAAAATTTTATCTCTACCAGCTCAAAGTCCATTAACAATTTTTATTGGCATAGTTAATGTTAAAATCACAACCCCCTTTACAGGGATTAGCGACTCTCCAGAATGTACTTCGACCCTTCCTGTAATATACAGGTTTGTCACCGGACTAGGTGAAGATGAAAGGACACTTTACTGGATAATAATCCTTGCATTTGATATAAAATAATAATCCTTACATTTGGTAATCCTTATGCCTTTCACATCAGAAGGACATCTCAAAGTGCTTCAACAACAACAACTTGCACTTATCCTCCACGCAGGTTAGTGTCTCAGAGCACTTAACAGTGGCAGAGCCTGACTCCGAGCCATGACGGGGGGGAGGGGACCATAAGCACAATCGAAAAGGAAGGTTTTCAGGCCGGACTTCAAAAAGGGTAAAAAGGGGGCAAGGTGGAGGAACTGAGGGAGAGTGTTCCAGAGTTTCGGGGGGTAGTGACTGAATGCGCAATCTCCAATAGTGGAGCGGAGGGCGCGAGCGACAAGCAGGAGGCCAGTGCCAGTCATGCATGAATTGGGGAATGAGGAGGTCGAAGAGATAGTGAGGTGCCAGGAAGTGAATGGATTTGAACACAAGTGTGAGGAACTTGAAGTTGATCCATTCAGTGATGTGGAGGGAACCAGTGAAGCCTGGCCGGAACTGGTGAGATGGAGTTTAGTCTGTGTAAGTATGTGGGCAGCAGAGTTCTGAATTAGTTTTTTTTGAATAGTGGTGAGGAGTGTGTTTGAGCCTCATAGGATATACTATAATGTGCAGAAACTGTGTATTTTGAGGAGAAACACGGTAGCCAATTACCACAAAGAGCAGTGAAATAAATTACCAACAACAACAAAATTACATTTGTATGGCGCCTTTAACGTATGGAGAACGCCCCAAGGCGCTGGACAATCAATGTTTTGGACCCGAGCAGGGGATAAGGATCGGGGAGGGTGGAGGGCAGGGGGGGAAGGAGGACATCCAACGGCACGGTCGAAGAGGAGGGTTTTGAGATGGGTCTAAATGGAGGTAAGGGATGGGGCGAGATGGAGGGACTGCAAAGTGAGAGAAGGCCCACCCGCAAATGGTGGGGTTGGTGAGGTGGGGGACATGAAGCAGGCTGGAGCCTGCTGAGTGGAGGGAGTGGGCCAAGGAGGGCTTTGAATGTGAGGACCAGAATCTTGAACTGTATCTTCTGTGTGATGGAATGCCAGTGGAGTTGGGCAAGGATGGGGGTGATAGGGTCACGTAACCTTGTGAGGGAGAGGACATGGGCTGCAGAGTTCTGGATGATCTGCAGCCTATGGAGGGAGGAGTAGGGGAGGCCAACAAGTAGGGCGTGCGTTGTCGAACCTGGATGTTATGAATGCTTTAAAGCGCTCTGAGACCACCGTCCAGAGTGGAGGGCGCTATATAAATCCAAGTTGTTGTTGTTGTTGCATGAGGGTCTCGGCAGCCTGCTATGTGAGACATTGGTGGAGCCGGGCGATGTTGCGGAGTTGGGGGAAGGCAGAGCACGGATGTAGGTTAGATAGGATAGTTGAGGGTCAAACAAGATGCCAAGGTTCCGGACTGGCATAGTAAGGTGGAGTGTGCATCCTTGGATGGTGATGCTGTCCTTGCCTGCAGTTTGGAGACGCAGGTGGGAGCCAATCAGGAGAGCCACTGCCTTTTTGATATTCAACAAATTTTACTTGTTTCTTTTTGGAGAGGGATCATTTTGGGGGGATCCTTTCGCTTACATGAATTCCAAGTCCCAATATGGATCTCAGAGGCAAAACTGCTGCTTGCTATGATAGGCAGACACAATAAATGGGCAAGAAGGTTATAAAAAACTCAGCTAGAGTACTGTGTTCAGTTCTGGACACCACACTTTAGGAAGGCATTGGAGAGGGTGCAAAGGAGATTTACCAGGATAGTACTAGGAATGAGGGACTTTAGTTAAGAGGAGAGGCTAGAGAAGTCAGGATTATTCTCCTTGAAGCAGAGGTTAAGGGAAGACTTAATAGAGGTGTTCAAAATTATGAGAGGATTCGATACGGTGAAAGAAGAGAAACTATTTCCACTGGCGGGTGGGCTAGTAACCCGAGGGCACTGATTTAAAATAGTTGGTAAAAGAAACAGAGGGGAGGTGAGGAACAACAATTTCACGCATCGGACCGGATTTTCGAATCTGGAATGCATTGCCTGAAGAGGTGGTGAAAGCCGATTCGATAACAACTTTTAAGAGAGAAGTAGATAATTATTTGTGGTGGACAAGTTTACAGGGCTTTTGGGAAGAGAGCGGAGGAGTGGGATTGATTTGGATAGCACTTTTCAAAGAGCCAGCACAGACACAAGGGTCTCCTTCCGTGCTGTATAATTCTATGAAGAGAAATAGTTTGAAATACACTCAAAATTGCACTGTTCAAACAGTCTTGAGTTGAAAAATTAATTTATTCTGTTTCAGTCAATTCCCAATATGCATTGCAGGAAATGTAACCCGTTTTGATTCTTATACATATCAAGGGACACGTCTCAAGCTGTCCAATTAATTATTGTGGAAAATGCAAAACTTCACACTGAATCATTCAGGTATCTTGTCTGAAGATGAGGTTAAAGCTTGTTGTTGGCAGAAGGATCTTTTCTACGGATGTATCTTGAGTTGTAACTGACCTTGATAACTAACTTAACGGAAAAAACATTCCGTTCCAAACACTGGCATATTTAATCATTATAAATACAAAAATCTAACAGGAGAACATAAGCTTAGCAAAAAAAAACTTTAGAAACAACTTTTCCCTCAGAATGGAATACTTTATTTCCTGCTTCATCTCAATACTCTTTTATATTGTTCCTCTTCAAATGCTTGTCCAATTTACCACCACCAAAAATATTATTATTTCCTAGATAAGCAGAGGTGACCCTAAAATGGAAAATGAATTCCAAAGAAGGCAGACCCAGACTTCATTGAGACCTGTTCTACGAGCTGTTGGAATGGTTAGTGAGTTTTTTTCACAGACTATTTCATGTTATTTAGTAATAATGAGGTGGGGATTCTGCGTCACAGGCAGGATGGCATTTAGAGTAGATTGTCATTGTATATGAGTGAAACATCTACCCAGCATTCTACACTAAATCATCATAAAACAGCCAATTTTATAATAGTATCAGTAATTATAGTTCACTATTACATTAAGCTAAGAATTAACTCCCAAACAATTTGACTTGGGGGCCTTACAGCTAATGGACTGAGAAGAAAATCAATAACGCTAAATTTCAACCAAGACGATGAAAGGTAAGGTGCTGCATCACCTGTTCCACGAAATGTTTAAGCATATACGGTATTTCCAAAAACATTTTTTGGAGATAACGTGCTAATAGTAAGTGGGCAAAAGTAAGGAAGATGGAGTTTAACATTACATAAGAGCATAAGAAATGCTAGACGATAAAGACCAAGGTCCATTTAGTTCTCTTTCCACCTTCCTGGCGGTCGCATGCACATAAATCCCGAACTACCTATGTACTATATCCCATAATGTCATTTCCTAAAAGAAAACTATCTAATCTGTGTTTGAAAGAATCAACACTTCCTGCTTCATGGGTTCACTATTTGCTCACTGAAATGGTGTTTGCGTAGATTTGTTCTGAATTTACCCCCCTGCAATCGCAAAACATTGCAACAACAAAACAAAAATTACATTTGTATAGTGCCTTTCGCATCAGGAGGATGTCCCAATGCAAATTCTGAGTTAGTATTCTTCAAGTGGAAGAATAATAGCAATTGGGAGTATGTCCAAAATGGGGAATAGCAGTAGGAGGGGTAGATGAGCAGAGAGATCTAGGAGGTCGAGTCTTTAGATCATTAATATCTAGTTTCCAGGTATCGAAAGCAGTCAGTATGGCAAATTAAATGTTGGCCCATATTCTAAGAGCTTTGTAATATAAAAGTAAGGAAGTGCTTCTCCAGTTATATAATCCTGGTCAGAGCTCATTTGGACTCTCTGTTCAGTTTTGGGATTTTTTAGCCTGCATTAGACCAAGGCTGAGTAAGCTATAATTGTATTGAAGAGACACCAATTTAGATTATATTTATTTACTGACCTTTCATTTTATGTATTACAGGTTCCAAATTGCAAACTAGGATTTGATCCCTATTCTAATGATTATTGGTTATCTCGCCATCGAGCTCTCAAACACTTTCGGGAAGCTGCACGGAAGGTATGATGACACATTCATATGTAAGACTTAGTATAGTTTTCAGCGACCTCCCTCCAAAAAGAGAAAATGCAGTTCTTATTGAGTATATTAGTGAATAATGATGTGGTTAGATTTATTTCTTCCCATTGTTCTCCACCAATCTTCTTTACTTTGGGCATGATTTTAAAGGTTGTGGCTCCTGCATGGCTGCAACTTCATGTGCACCATAGTACCATGTCCAAATGACCTACTTCACAGTAATTGCAATCCCTGCCAGAAAATGGTTATGTGTGGATGTTGACTGAGGACAGATTTGAAGATGTCTCATAAGCATTGTTGGATGGAGGGGTGCCTATGAGTCATCTTCAAATCTGTTCTCAGTCAACTTCCACACATAACCACTTTCTGGCAGGGATTGCATGATAGTGATCGGAAACAAGAATTTTGGTTGAATTTCTTCTCCCTGTTCTTCCTTTCACTTAACTCAAAAGTGCTGATGCTAAATAGTAGCAGCTGAGATTAGCTAACTGCACCGAAACATAAAATTGAGAATGTTCTTAGTAAATTAGAACTCATAAAATCAAGGAGAATCTACAGCACTGAATCGTATGTTTATTGAAGCCTGAAAAAGTTATAAGATGGTTTTTATTTTTGTTCATTGGTTTTTTGTCAGTTAGAATATTATGGAAATTAACTTTTTCATTTTAAAGAAAGTTTTTTTTCTTGAACTTCAGGCTAGGAATGCTGTGACATATCAATCAGACTTCCCATTCCACATTGTTCTACTGTAAGAACAAAGTTGCCAGTATAAATGTAGCATAAATCTCCATCCATTTTATCGGCATAAACCTATTCGTCAAATTGTTATTTGACTTTCTTTTCTCTTCCAGTAGAATTGAAGTCTATATTCAGAGTTTAATTCTGGAATGAATAACAATCTGATTTATCATGCTTCTGTACCGTTCTCCTTGGCTCAATATTACTGAGCTTATGTGATAAGTGCAAGTATTAAATAACTACAGAGCCTGATGAGTTCAAAGGAAATTCTGGAGAGTTGTTTTCATGCTGCTTTCATCGTTTAATTTTTCTATTTATATTAAACACTAAGCATGGAAAACAACAGAAGAATAAACTGATACAGCTGTTTTCTTCAAGAACTGGAAAGTCTCAGCCCTGTGATGTTAGATCTATGACTAAAGCCCACATATCTGACCTTAGCCCATTTGCCAAAAATAAGCTGGTTCTTTGTATGAATTGTCTGTGACACCTATCTGTTTTTAGTGTAGTACACTGAAATTGTTGATAAGAGCACAGTTGAAATGAATATCCTTCCACTTTTCCTAGAAATTATCAAAAGTAATTCAATAATTTTGAAAAGAATTAATGTTCGCAGTATTCATTTCTATCTCATCCTCACTTTTATGAAAACAACACGGTGAGTTGCACTAAACTAATCTGCATTTGGGGATCTTCAGGCAACTTTTCTTCCTTCACTTTTCTTCCTTGTTGATTAATGTTTGTAAATTGCGCTGTCCTTTATTTGGGGTAGAATTCCAGAATATTTTAAGGATCTGAATGAATTCTATTTGAGGAAAAATTTTGAAATGTTTCCAGATTCAAAAAGATATTGCATTTGGATTTTCAACAATGTGCATGGGACTATTCAGGCAGGTATAGATGCATAATTGTTGGTTTAAAATGAACCTGAACATGAACTAGAACAACAGTTGCGTTGTAAAGATTGGATTCAGACTCAGTTAACCAATTCCTGCTTGCCATGTTCAAATACTTTTGTCAATAATGTACTTAATTAGCTAACTTTTTTTTGTCTTAGATTATTATACGATGCAGAGTAAATAGCAGGTTGATTTTGTTGAAGAAGCTTGTTGAAAACCTCAAAAGAAGTAGTGCAAGCAGTTTAAAAGGTATTTTGTATTGTCACACATTGTATCTTTTTAAACTCCAAAAGCATTTTTGTCCAACATATAGCAGATAAATGTGGAACATTCATCCTATCCTACCTCAGCAACCTCCTACCACTATTGCCCTAGCGATTCCCCCCACTCAGCAAACACCAGCTTGCTTCACATCCTTCACTACTCTGCCCCATCATTGATGAACAAGCCTTCAGCCACTGTATCCCAGAGTGACTCTTCCTCGTCCTGTCCGTACAGATTCTAATGTGAAGTGGAGTGACTTTATTTTTGTAGGTGAACACTGCACCAATATTAGCCCGCAGCAAGGTCCCAAATGAAGTTAATGATCAATTTTATCCGGGGAATTGTTGGCTAGGACACTAGGAGAAGTTTTTTCTGTTTTTGAATGGTACCATTCACCAATCGAACCTAGCTCGGTTTAACATCTTATCAAAAGAACAGCACTTCCAACACTTCTCCAGCATGGCACTGGAGTGAGCATAGATTATAAACTCAAACATGATCTGATATCAGATATAAACCCACAAGCTCTGAATCAGAGGTGTGAGTGTTACCTAAGTGACTAAGTTACTTGCACAAACAAATTGTGTACTCTGTTCTCTGATAAAATACGTTTTCCCCTTTTTACCTCTTTTGACAGGGAGCACTCTCAGCTTTGGCAACAATTTGTATCAGAATACAGAGGAAAACAGCCTTCCAAACCTTTCCAAAGACAACATATTGCCTTACACATTTCCTTATTATGTCCCTCCTGACTGGATTGATGAATTGGTATGGAATATATAAAAGTATTTGGGAATTTTGAATTATTTATGTTTAATGACAAACTTTTCCAGTCTTAAATTGTCTGCTGACTTAATTGTTTTCAACATTGCAGTAGTTAAATAAAAACTAAAATGCTTTCAATAGTTCACATCCTGTTTGCCAAGAAAAGACTGCAAAATGTCAATTCAAATACAATGTATTCAGATTGTGGAATGGGAAACAAAAGTTATTTAAATCACTAGGAAAGAGGTCTTTTGTCATCTGCATCTCCTTCTAGCTTAGAATATTAGTGAACTATCCACATAATTTACCTGTACATCCTAGGGATCCTGTAGTTGTAGGCCCAGGGCAATACAGCCGTACTGAGAAGATAAGTAACTTTCTAAAGTTTTCAAATTTATCAGAAATCATATGAATAAACAAATGGTTTTGATATTATGAAATACTTTTTTAGAAGTATTTTTCTTCTCTACAACAGCTATGGTCAATTCTCTGTTTTCTCTCTCTCTCTCTCTCTCTCTCTCTCTCTCTTCCCTCACACATTTACTACTGCATGCCAACTATGACATGCAGGAAAAACTTTGGTTCTTGTAATTATTCAATCATTCAGTCACTTATTTTATTGTTATAATTGACCAGTGTAATATGACATTTCGGAATCAAGTGTGCATGTAACATTGTTTACTAATACTATATCACTGTTAATGCTGCCACTTAATGATCTGATGCTTCACAGCTCAAGAACAATGTTACGTTTAATGATGTAGGATATTTGGCGACTTCACTATTCCAGTCGTTATATTATAACAATAATAAATAATCCTTGCAATTGATATAGCACCTTTCATATCAAGAGAACATCTCAAGGAGCTTCGCATGATTTACTACAAGTAATAGTAACTGTGTGTTCAGAGTCCCGATAAAGTGCTTGAATTCACAATCCTGTGACTCAAAGGTGAGAGGACTGCCAATTACGCCAGGCTAGTTTCCAATTATAATTATGAACTTCTGTTGCCATTTTGTAGAAAGGGAGGAGAATGGTTAGAATGATATACCAGAGTCCAACGCGATTTATTTTTTAGGAGCCTGATATTTTAAGAACGCTTTAAAACATTCAAATATCTCGCGAAAACTGTAGATTGACCGCACAATGCAAGCATAATGGGTGGGAGACCAATCTTGCAATGGTAAATTTTGAAAAGAATAATAACAGTAACATTATGCTTCTCCTTTGAGGAAATCAATAGCACCAGTAGTTGCTACCATGGAGACTAGATAGAGATCAGTACCATTTACTGAACCCTGTCCCTAACTCGTTTCTGACATCCAGGAGCTAATTATGCACAGTGGGAGAAAAGGATGAACCACATGATTCAGGGAGTGAGCTCCGTTTAGTACAATTTTATCTTGTTTTTCTCTTTCATGTCCAAATTATACTCAGCTTGTGTGATATTTAAACAATGCAGCACAAGTGTTTTTTTTGGAATTTTTTGGAATTAAAGAGACATAGTCTTCATGAAAAAAAGATTAGGAAACTATTTGTTTGCATGGGAGATGAATTGTATGTGATTTTAATCCCAATGACAAATATGATGCAATAATGAGTGCAATTTATGTCACTGTTTATAAAAACAATGGAAATCAAATTGCTGGACATTTTATTTGTGGACATAATACCTCAAAATCAAATAGATAGATGGTATTAATCATTCAACAAAATACAAATATTTGGCTACTTGAACAAAGAAAATAAAATTATTGCTAACTGCTCCTCTACACCTACATGTGTGACTTCCGTAGCCAACGAAAAATAACTAATAAAAGTTGATTGCTTTGATGTAAATATGAAAGTCTTTCAAGCTATTCTTTTAATCAAATAATTCCCTATCTTTCTGATCTCTTGCTACTCCACTTCTTTGCTCACTGCCTCCAACCAGCTAACTCAGGCTTAGGGTTTGTCCCATGGCCTATCTGTGCCACTATCGGTGGCCAAGCGTTACAATTTTACACCTCTAACCTCTGAAATTCCCTCCCTCAACCCCGCCATCTCGCCTCCTCACTATTTGTCTTTCAGTCCTGCCTTAAAACCTATCTCTTCAACTTCAACTCTCTCTTCCTCCTCTCCTATTTCCCTGCTTGGTGTCCATCCCCACCACTGCAAAGCACTCAGAGATATAATTCTGCACAATGTTTGTTATATAAATGCGTGGTGGTGTTGTTGAAGTTAACCAAAAGCTCCCATTGTATCTCATGAATGAAACTTCTTTTTTTAGGCTCCTGATGCACTTGGATTGGTGCCTGTGAATACTTTAGAAGTAACAGTTGAACGTCCAGTTTTATTCTTCAATCTAAAGGTTATGTATTTTAGGTTACATTTCAATATCAATGATACAAAGTAACTGCTTTAAATTAAATATTGTTGTTACATATTGAATGAAACTCCTTATTTTTAATGTTTTCCTTACTTTCTACTGATACAATCTTTGATGTATTGATTATGGTTAATGTAACCTTTATCTGCATGTAATTTGTAAATTTACAGATTCCTCAGCATTATAAATTAATGGGATACCAACGTGATTCTGCCCATAATGCTTCATCTTCATATATTCCTTTAAAACTGTCACGACCCCTCCGATCAGGAGCAGAGGTAATATTTTCATCAAATCTTGGGAACAGGATAATATAGGTCTTGGAAACATGGATATAAATATAGTCATTAGTTATTACTGTATGAGGAACAGTGTTGACTCTCTTGAATAATAGACATACTACACTTAGAGGCACACTTTCCCCATAATGATGCCTGTGATGCTTCTTCCAGTTATTATATTGTACATCGCAATATTCCACAATTGTCAAGATGCCTCAGATTAGAAGCAAAGTTGATTATTACAATGTTGTGTATTTCTTTATGCCTCAAGAAAAGATCTTAAACTATTGATTGGAAGATACAGTGGCCTCTCCCACAATTGTTGATTTGTAATGATATCTAGAGAGGTATGCCAATATTTGCTTGGCAACAGTTCTTCAGCACAAAAAGAAAAAGACCTTGTCATGTTAAAATGTCTTAAAGCACTTTAGAAATAATTGTTGCTGCTGATATCACTTTCTATGTGTAAATGGTGCTGCTAACATCACTTCCTTTGAGGAAATAACACCAAAGCTGCTTCATGTGCGCAGTGTACAGATAGTGACATCAGCAATGATTCCTGTGTTCAGTGTGCAGAAAGTGGTGTCAGTGGTTTCCTGGCAACCCATTTTTAATGTGGTTTGCTGGCCAGTCAGTACTGAAAACCAGATGTCATGCATTTCTGATTAGCGTGGATCCACAGAACCGCAGTGCTTTAAGTGAAGCAGATTGATGTCAGGGTACCAGGTTTCCCCAGCATGCCACGTCCACAGCATTATCTTTATGACTTCTCTCAGTTATTTCACCATTCTCTCAGCTTTATTAAGCAAAAATTGTCATTAACAAATCCATGCTGATTGTCTTTAATTAATCGTTTATTCGTCCCCTGCCTAATCCTCCCCACTATCGGCATGAGGGCAATCAACAATTCAACCCCCACTCTTTGGAACTCCAACGCAGAGTCCCTCCGACTGTCCCCTTCCTCCCCTGAAAACCATCTCAAAACATAGCTCCTTCACCATGCTTTCAGTCATATTTCCCTCCCCATGCCCTTCAGCTCCCACCCCCAGCTTAGGTGGCCAGCCAGCAGTGTTAAATGCTTTGAGACGTGACGTGAAAAGCACTACATAAATATAAAATGAAAACAAGTGGCTGGGAACACACAGCAGGTCAGGCAGTATCTATGGAGAGAGGAAAATATATTAACATTTCAGGTCTTTGATCTTTCGTCAGAACGTAAATATGAATTGTATTGTGTATTGTATGTCTTTCTAAGTGATTATTAATATCCTGTTCTGTGGGTTCCACAATTTTGTCCACTATTTTATGAAGAATTTATGTAACAATATGTAAATATATATGTAGCACTTTTTTATTTTGAAATGTTCATTTCTGCAGAATGAATTATACCCAGTGGAATCATTAGAGAAAAAGGTTCCTATAGCTACCACACATTTGGTAGACTTAGAAGAATCGCTTAATCAGGATTTTTTCCTGAATCTCACAGTGGATCCTCAGAAGAAACCAGTTCATCCCTTGAACTTGTTACCTCCTGAAGGATTATTCAAACCGCCTGTTTATCATCCACTCTATGTGCTGGTAAGTACATTAGTAAGAACAAAACAAATCCTTATTGAGTACCTCAGTCAAAAAAAGTTAATATTTTCAAGTTATTTTTAGACTTCAAAGATTACTGAATATTTTTGCTTTCAAACGTAGAGCCAACAGTGTATTTATAGGCAAACGCATCAGCCAGTTTGACCCACAAACTAGCTGACCTGACATGAATATATCGCCTTTCAGGCAATAATGACATCCTATTCTTTTTCCCAATAAGCAGTACCACACATGCATCGTCACTAAACATCGCCACATTTCCAACTATTTCTCTAGCCTATCAATTTCCTCCTGAAGTATTCTAAAATTCTCATTTGCCTTTTTTTACTAGAATTCTGTTCCTGGACTTCATGCATACAAGCCCCCTCTTTCATATTGTGAAACAGAGCTGGATTTTCATATTTGTCCTTTACCAAAGTACATCGTCAATGCAAACCCTCCAGGTGATGTTAATCTTCCCAAAACACAGAAGAAATTCCTCGATCGAGATGTAAGATTACGACTGGTGTTCTTTTTCTTTTACAAATGTAGCATTCTTCATTCTACACTACTACATATTTAAATGTATGTTGTTTCATTCTGCATATTCAAATACTATTGTACTTGTCCAGATTTTCTGAAGACCAGGAATAAAGCGTAGATTTTATTATGAGGAAAGTATCATTTACTGAATTAGTCCATAACTATAAATCTTTTTGTGATATCTGAATTGTTATAAGGAACAAGAACAAGGTTTAGGCTTGAATTGTATCCATGAGCAGCCCTCTAGATTTTGCTACTTTCTTCAATTTACAGTGAACAGTAAATAAGATCACTTAGTCTATCATAAGTATTCGGTGCATGTTTAATCAGACAATTTTATTTGGTTTCAATGCGTTGATCCTTAAATATATTTTAATTTATTTTTATCATTCAAAAGTTAAAAGCAGAATGATTGACCTTCATTATAAATCTGTTTTGTTGTAAATGTAGAATAAATTATTAATTAGCAACTAAGATATATCATTTTAATCATTTTAATATTCAATATATCTCATTTCATTCTATAATGAATTATAAATATCCTAGAAATCCAAGAGAATAATATTGTAGTTAATCAAATTAACTATTCTGCTGTTGATCAAACAGGAAGTAATTAAAGGTCTAATGACTTGGAAGAAATTTTATTCAACACCTATTCGATCTTTATCCAGCACTGCGACTTTAACCAGCTCATGGGTGCCACGATGGTATGTATTATTTAAAAAAGCTCTAGTGTTCATATAAATCTAATTTCTAATTGTAATAATAATAATATAATAATAATAATCCTTGCATTTGATATAGCGCTTTTTACGTCGGGAGGACGTCCCAAAGCGCTTCACAGAACACACTGTAAAGTGAATTGACTGTATATTTGTGGGCGAACGCAGCAGCCAATTGCGCACAGCAATGTCCCACAAACAGTCATAGATTGAAAATGACCAATTTATTATTGTTTTTGGTTTTGGAGGGATTATTATTAGGCTCTGTGTGGAGTAAGAAAACTTGCCCAAGGTTTCGCTCTCTGCCTGGAATTGAACTCAGGTCTCTCGCTTGCAAAGCGAGTGCTCTAACCACTGAGCTACAGGACTCCACAAATAATAGCATGTAATAGTAATAGCATTTATGATTTTGATATGCTTTTGTTTGTTTAGGAGTGATCCATTTTCAACAGATCTGCTTCCTATTAATGCCCCATCACTATTGGATAGTTTACCAGAAGAGGACAAGAAGAATGTAATTGAAGGAGCGTAAGTACAAATGATTCACAAAATAACCACAAAGATCATCAGTCGCAAAAGTATTAAAAAATATATTGTGCTTAATAAGACTCAGTGTTGAAAAACACGAATGTAAGGCGCATTAGCAAAAAGAATAGGCAGTCTCACTCATGCAGATCCACAATACATCAAGGACTGCTGAAGATAGACCAGTCAGTCTGACCCATTAGCAGGACTTGGAGAAGCAGACTTGTCACTGAGAATATTATTAACTCCCTATAGAATTTATCCAGCAGCATTTGCATTTATATTTTTTATCCACAGAGTAACATCTTAATTACATATACTTTAAGCATTTAAGATCCTGTGGCAATATGCTGTCACATGTGCAACATGAAGTCGATTGAGATGGCCAGTGAAATTCATTGCCTTGACCTGGTGGCAGTAATATTGCGGACAATACAGAGTTTAGAAATAAAAAAAGAATTAAAGTGTATTTTGCTTACCAATATTGTGGTAGTCATTCTAATTGTTTTTCTTTGCATTCCACTGAAAGGGAAGGAAAAGTGGAACTAATACCAGAGATGCTGAATGTTGAATTCACAAAAATTGAAACTACAATGGCTTACTTGGGGGAAGACGGGGATAAAACTGCTGAAGATCACAGGTACACAATGAGCTCCTGCGTAGGCATGATCAATGTGGAAAGCATTGTTCATGTTACGTTTAGGAAAAATATTCTTCCTTGAATTTTTGCCTATCAAAGTTGAAATTGTACATAATGATGTCCAAAACGTGCTAGTCGTTATGGTGAATAGTGACTCCTGAGAGTAACCGGAGATTCATCATTCAGAATTGTGGGAACTCTGCTCTGACACATCTACTGCTAGTGTAGTGTTCCTGTTAGTTTGTGTAAGCCATTTCAACTTCCAGTTATGAGTGATTAGTTATCACTTCTGTTATATCACATATTGAACTCTGATGTGTTGGAAAGAATGAATTGTACATTGCATATAGGAAGCAAGGAATGGAATTAATAATTTACTATCTTCCACGCACAAAATATACAGTTAATTCACCTTACAGTATATTCTGTGAAGCCCTTTGAGACATCTCAAAGACGTGATAAGGCTCTATATCAAATGCAAGTATTATTATCTTTTTTCATTCTATACTATGTTTTTATGTTTTTGAAGTGGTGATGTGTAGATGTGATAGAAGAAGAAGATGACCTCTAGTACCTTATTAATTGACTAATTAACTTATTCATTATTTTTTCATCTGAAAGCAGCTGAAGACACAACTCAATATTTTCCAGTAATATTTGGATAATGTTAACCTTATCCCACTTCAAATGGTATTTGGATTAGCCTGATATCCATCCATCCATGAAGATAATTCAAACCAACTCAAAATTGAGTAATTGTGGAAAGAGCAGAGAAATGGGAGTAATTTAGATAACTCAAGTTATCAAGTCAGAGCAAACATAGACACAATGGGCCAACAAATGACCTTGTTCTGCACAATAAACATTCTATGATTCTTTTGGGGGAAAAAAATCTTTCAAATGCAATTTTATAGAAAGGAGTTTCTTGTTCAAATTATGAAAGTGAAAATGAAAGTCATCCTTTGTCATTCTAGAATCCTGAACATCAGATTAGAAAAAAATTCTGTTTAATACCGTAATAGGTAAAATAATGTAGGTACATTATTTTCAAAGTACTACTACCTTAATTCTGTAGAAATTGTGTTTTTCTGTGTTGATCCTTGATATTAATAATAGCGCACTTCTAGGTTGTTTTAAAGTAACCTCTTAGATTCATCCTTTTTTTAAATACAAAGAGGAATGTTTGGTGTGGTGGCCCATTTTGACACTTCCTTTGTGAAGGAAGTAAAAAGGGAAGGATAACAGGAAATTAAATGTTTAAAAAGCATTAATGAGAATAATAATCACTGTTTAGTCTTTTCTTTCAGTGAGTTCAAGGCACAACATCCAGGAGCAACACCTTGCCGTGGACCTATTCCAAGGTAAATATAGCATGAACAAGTTGTAACTGATTATCCTTTGTATGAAATGTGTGTGAGCTTCGCACACCTGCTGCTTTTTTAGTCTACTGTAAATCGTTAACCAGAAGAACACTGAAAAACTATTTCTACTTGTAAAATCTGAAGGGTTCTGCATTCAACATTCATAGTCAGAATATTCCTAACAGCTATTATGCATAGAATAGGTAATTACATGAAGAATACACCGCAACAATAAAATGGTCTTATGTCATTTTAAAAATGGCATCAGAATAATTTGCATGCAATTGCAGTCAAGCAAAACTTTTGCTAAATTCCCTGTTTGTTTCTGATGTAGACCCCTATTCACAAACCCCCAGTTAGTGTATTTTCAACCATTCAATAAAACATTTTTATTCAATTAAAAGCTTTTTTTATAAGTACAGAGAACTACATTTCACAGATTTGCAAAAACTGCACATAAATCGTTTATTTTTAATCTTCGAGTCATTCTGTGTTAAAATTTAAAAATAGCCTCCAGGTTTTGATTGGAAACGGAATTATGTTTTATATTGAAACATTCATTATCCCTGCAATATGAATATATCAATTAGCTGGTGGTGTAGGTAGCAGTTAGCGTTGGAAACTCGTATAAATTTTATTAAGATATTTAGATAATTTCAAAGATTAAATATTTATAGAAATGGAGCATATATGGCAGTCTTTGTATGTTTACTTTGTATGTTTTTAATAGTGCAAAACAATGTGACTACATTACCAATGAGTAGCAGTCACAAGTTGAAACAAAACCAGCAATGCTGGAAATCCACAGCAATTCAGTCAGTTTCTGAAGAAAATATTTCGGACTCAGATAAAGAATCACACCCGAATATGTACCTTTTTTTTCTCTTTCTCATTTTTACCTTTTTATGATATTTTCTGGGGGGGATTTCTGATTTCCAATCTTCAGATGTTTCTGTTTCACATCAAAAATATGTTAATCAAGTTCACTGGTAGTTTAAAATTCATGTACATTCCAGCTGGAGACACTATGCTATACTTGTAACATGCTTTGCCTTTGTAAATCTAATACCTTTCCATGCTTCTAGTCATCAAAAGTGTGATCTTAATTTTGTATTGATATAACATAGAGTACCAAATGTATAGGCTTAATACATTTATATTTTTTATTTATTTGTGCTGTTACTATTTCTAGCTCACCTTTGAAACATTTTTGGTATTTTCTATTCAAATTTACAAAAGTGCTTTAGCTAATCTGAAAGACAAAATAGTATATACAACATTGCTAATCAGTGATCTTCCGCATATATTTCAGGGATGTACGAGAGCAGCAGCTAGAGTGGTTTCTAAGATTACAAAACAATCAGCTCGGATCAAAGTTTCAAGCCAATATGAAGCATCTGAAAAAAATATCTTCCAATAACTTTCTACTCCTTCCATGAGTCCTGGTTTCAGTTACATGCTGCAAAGACTGTTCATCAGAGAAATATTGTTAGCCTACTGTAAACCAAATGCAGTGATAAGCTTGTAATATTTGCAATCTTCTCTTTAGAGATAACTTGTGTGAGTAAAATATACTTTGAAAAAGACCGTGGTTATTAGAGGCATTCCAAGAGTTAGTTATTACAGTTTTGTAATATTACTATTTGGATATTTAATATACATCATTGAAAATGAGAATCAAATTGACTAATTGCATCTTTCATAAGAAAATATTTTTTTAATTACATGACTTCCACTGGAAACAGTGCACATAATTATCAAGCATTTTTTTAAATGCAGTGTGATTTTGTTTAGATCTCCCAATATCTAAGTGCACCATGTGATATTGCAGTGAGCTTCATTTACAGACTGGGTATGATGTACATTTGAACCCTTTCTGTACATACACTTAATGGATATTTATTGGCCTCCATCTAAACTTGTGTTATGGATAAAGTAAGAGGGTCTACTTGAAGTGACTGGCTGCAAGATAACGGGTTGGCAATGGAATGACAGAATTGAGCAAACCCTCTTTGGCGGTCTCAGTAGTTTAATTCCTGAGCCAGACAGGTCCATAATACTCTAGATCAATGTTGATGACAGCCAATCTAGCCTGGCTCATCAGTAGGATTTGGAAAGGCAGACAAGTCAATGGGGCTTGGGCTCTACCTGTCAACTCAGTTCCCTGATCCCAACCCACCCCCCTCCCTGCTCAAATCCTATTCCCTCACTGTCCCGACATGAAAGGTGCTTTACAAATGTAGTTTTGTATTGTATCAAGCCCTAACATGTAGCATGTCCCAGCTGGACAAGCAGCCGAAATGCTTTCAATGGCAAACTACGCGGTTATAATTGGTTAAGACTCTTCAGTAGTACCCCAACGCAACCTCTGGGTTCCCCAAACCTTAGCTCTTGACACCTTTAGCCTGATACTGTCCACAATTAGGGAAGCAGGTTATGTCCCTCCAGAGGGAGAGTACATGTTACATTCTAATAAATATGTGTGGAATTTCCATGTATAGGTGGGATGCATGGAACTTTGTTTGTTTTGTATACTCTTAAGCATGATGACAGGTTTCCACATGTGTCAGGCACCCAGCTGACCCAAAAAAGTATTGTGGACGAAAACAAATATCAACTTTCAAAATAAATAAAAGTCATACATATTTTATCACTTAGTGTTTGTTCCACTGACTTAAAAAAATTATTTGAGTATAAATGTGTAAAATCGTCTGGAAGAGCAAAATTAATAATAATAATAATAATAATAATCCTTGCATTTGATATAGCACTTTTTCACGTCGGGAGGACATCCCAAAGCGCTTCACAGTACACACTGTAAAGTGAATTGACTGTATATTTGTGGGCGAACGCGGCAGCCAATTGCACACAGCAATGTCCCACAAACAGTCGTAGATTGAAAATGACCAATTTAATTATTGTTTTTGGTTTTTTGGAGGGATTATTATTAGGCGTGTGGAGTAAGGAAACTTGCCCAAGGTTTCGCCCTCTGCCTGGAATTGAACTCAGGTCTCTCACTTGCAAAGCGAGTGCTCTAACCACTGAGCTACAGGACTCCACGACTCCACGACTAATATATTAGGAATACTTTAATAGAAAATACAAAGTTCACGATGGATCACCAGGAGCGAGCCTACTCCCACATTGTTCCTTTCCTCTGGAACATTTTACCACTGCCATTTTACCATTTCTCTCTCTGCTTTCAAATCCAACCTAACTCTTGACTGTGCTTTTATCTACTTCTCACGAGATGCACTTTTTAGAAAACACAACAGTATTTTATTGGTCCTTATAGCCCTATGCCTTACTTATACTGCCCGATAATACAATAAACCGTCACAATGTTAAGACATAGAAAAACCCTGACACCATAACTGTGACACGAGCAGCTTTACCCAAAGTGAGTAGACAATGNAAAAACAACCTTCATCTGGAGACAAGGCTCTCAGGTCAGACATGTACCTCCTTGATGACACTAAAGGCAAAGAGTGACCCTGATTCTAATGAGTCCCCTTCTTTTATACGATTTTAACTCCTCCCTTTTTCAATATATCTCTCTATACCTTTACCTTTTGAGAAGTTTCCCAATGTGAAAGGCACTAATTCTAAGTAAGTATCAATTATTGTTGGTGAAGCCTACCAATGACCAATTAGACATTTACATTATTATTTCCATAGGTTTGGTAAATTGAGCTATAACTGATTTAAACCTGATTTTCCCTTTTTTGTTGCAACACTTACCCAGGTTACAGACTTTGTGTCTTCAAGCCAGTACCTCTTTAAATTATATTTTCCCTAGACCATAGTTGCACTTAAAGTGAAGCGGCTTATTTTAACACAAACTCTCTATACATAGACTATCTACAGCAACTATCATTAGAACGAGGTAGAGCATTAATAAGAACAAGTTGTCCAGGACAGTCCCCAAGCCATGGTTTTTGTCAAACTGCGCGTAACACTTTCCAGAATTAGGCTAGCTGGATGTGTCTCCAGGGAGAGAGCGTATTCTATTCCAACGATCTATCTCTGGAACTTCCATGTTTAGGTGGGATGATCAATTCTCAGCTTGGTTTGGATACACTTAAGCATGATGATGGGTTTCTGGATGTGTCAGACACCAGCTGATAAAAACATGCAGGCTGTGCATTTACCCACTCAGCTAGCAGGAAGTTGTTGTTAAGCTCTTGATAATTCACTTCAAATTCGTTAAATTTATATTGTAACATGAAACATTAATATTGGACCATAGAAATATACAGCACCGAAGAAGGCCCCTCAGCAATATGCGATTCTTTGAAAGAGCAATCGATTCCGTCCCTATTCGGACCTTCCTATTCCCCCTACCCCTTCATAGTTATATAGTAAACCTCACTTGAGTTGTATCAGTTGGTCAGATGTACTGACTTAGGGCCTGGCGATTAAGTGCTGTGTGAGGGTGACTCTACCCTGTGTGAGGGGCGCTATGCAAATGCAAGTTGTTATACGATTTATACAGATTAGACTTTTGCTAGTTTTACTGTAGAAATGTAAGGGTTTCAGTCTTTGACTTTTGCAGGGGCAAAACAATGAATACAAAAATATGAGGTCATCAACACTCAGTGCTAGACAACATGTATAGGGAGACAAATATTAGTTGTATTTTCATCAAGAGTGTGAAAATGCTCCTTTCTGCAATAGACATGTTATCAGTTTGTTTTAAGCAACATTTCATTTCTAGCTTACTATAGCTCTTCAATTGTCTACAGTTTGACAGGTAAATATCCTTTCCCAAAAACAAACTTGAATACTACCGCAATTCACAGTAGAGTTTGAATCGTAGCAAGTGACCCCATTCATTCAATGGAGATTATCTGTCATCGCTCTAATTACTAAGTGTAAATAATGTTTACTAATATACCAGCTTCAATTAATTTTGCTGAATATATTTGGACTGCAACACTTACATTTCTCACAGCTTTTGGTTTAGTTTTCATTAACATCAGCCTGTTATTTAGTAAAAGATTAATAGTGCTGTTTCAGTGAAGCCAAGTATTTACAGAGCACTGGTACTTATTCCATATTGAAAAATGTAACTGTGGGAGTACGGAAATCCTAATAAAGTAGTTTGGCGATAGTTTGTGATTTTATACAAAGAAATTCAAGAGCTAATTCATTTTTAAGTTTCTAAATATATCAAATCAAAAATGATTAATATTTGTGACAGCTTTATATTATCTGGTGTTGGCTGATCATAATGATCCTAATACCCAAAACATCCACTTCTATATGGTTAACAGGTGAGCAATCTGTTTGTCATTATAGGAACACTGCTCCTTAATTGCTGTTGGCACTAAAATTATTAGAGTATAATTCTGCCTCCAGCAATCACCTGATTCAAAATATAAAATGCTAGGCTGACACCAGGTCTAAGGAAATGACCAAACTGTTGGTGGGGGAAAACAGGCAATAACCCAGCCAGTGGTAAGGGAAGAAACGTGTGGTTTATGGTGTGGTTTATGCCCACCGAATAATAATGATTCAATCACTTGGGGAAAAGAGCTGTATGTTAAACCTACATTGAAAGGTACTTTAACAATAACAACAACAACTTGCATTTATATAACGCCTTTCGTGCAAGGGTAGCGTCCCAGAGTGCATAGGGAATAAATAAAGGTTACGCATTATAAAATGAAATTAAACAGCTTAATTTCCTGATAGGTATAACTCAGTTCTTGTTTATAAATATAGTCACTACATGTGACTGTAATTACTCTAAAGTGCTTTGAAACACTGAATTTATAGACCCTACAAAATAAAATTATATTTACAAATTAATTAATAATGCACATATTTCTTCAAGTGATAGATTAATAACTCATACAGCATTTACATTAATTACTTCCCTATTCCCATCACTACACTGGAAAGTAAAAACACCTCGCAATCTATTGACTGGAGCATTACTTGAGTCCAATCTCACATTTAGATCAGGCAGGCCTGGGATCCTTCTCAAAACTGGGTGCCTGCCAAAATAAATTTAGTGTTGACTTTTATATGAAATAAGTCACAGATTTCACTGCTGTTTTCTCAGAATGTCAAACAATTGTTTGATTTGAGGTTCGGTACACTTTGTCTGGATTCCCTCTCTGCAGCAAGCCGTGCATCCTGTGTCTAATTCATTCAAAACGCCTTCAAAAAGGTAACAGCTAAAGGCTGACACTAAATCAAGGCAAAAGTCTCTTCAGTGAAATTCATACCAATATCAGTTTAGATCATGACATCCCCCTACTACTGCTTTACTAGAATTGATCAAACAACTGAAATGCAAAACAAGATAATTCAAGTAAGGTACACATGCCGTGAAATGATCATTGAGACTATATGCAGTCTCATCTTTATTGAACTATTTAACTCTTATTTAAGGTATAGTTTCCAGGTTGATTCAATGTGAAATGGCACTGAATCAATGCAAAAAATGCAGTATAACATGTTTAAGATGAGATTTGAAGATACATGAAGAGGAGCAAGGCAGAGGGACAGAGGCAGGGAGTTCCAGAGGTTGGGGCACTTAGGAGCATTTGCAGAGCGAAACATTAATAACTTTAATGATAAATAAGCCAAAGCACATCGAGCTGGAGCAGGTGATGCAATATATGAATGTGAATGTATTCAGTCTCCGTTAAAGAAACAGACCCTGAAAAATTGTTGGACAACCCTTTGGACTGCCATTAAAGTGGCTATTGTATTCAGTTTCAGTTGATGATACATAGTGGTAATTGTAGTTTTAGTGTTCATAAACCACCTGAACTTTGCTTTGCTGCTGGTTTCATAACCAGCCACTGAATGACTATATTGTAATTCACTGCCAATCATCTACATAGATTGAATTTATGATTTAATACCTTGTAAAATAGGTGACATTAAACTATGGATGTCCAATTCAAAATTGTGCATATTTATATATATATATAGTCTCTGTTGAGTGAGACGTTTAAGTGTACGAATAAGAATGTTCCAATATGTCTGCAATACTCAGAGGCTTGAAGGACAATGAGTATTGGCAAACTTCAAAATGTAATAAGCTGCCGCTAATCTGATTAGGGCTGGGCTAGTAGAAGCCTAGGTTCAAAGTCTTTAGTGTCTTTAGTTTTCTGAGTGGCCTCTTTCCATATATATCTCATAGAATATATATAGTAGGATGATAATTTTTCAAAGGAGACTTGATACAGACTTGGAAATAATAATCAAAACTTTCGATATATCAGTTTATATCATTGAGATAATAAAAATAATAATAATAATCCTTGTATTTAATATAGCGCCTTATCAAAACGTCTCAAAGCGCTTCCCAGGATACACTGTAAAGTGTACTGAGTGTATATTTTGTGGGCAAAACATGGCAGCCAATTGCGCCCAGCAGTGTCCCACAAACAGTCGTAGATTGAGTGACCAACAACAACAACAACAAAATTACATTTGTATTACATCTCTCATGTCGGGAGGTCATCCCAAGGTGCAGGATATTCAGTGTTTCGGATCTGAACTGGGGTTCAAGATCAGAAAAGGTGGAAGACAGGGGGCGGGAAAGAAGATGACCGATGGCATAGTCAAAGAGGAGGGTTTTGAGATGGTTCTTGAAGGAGGCAAGGGAGGGGGTGAGGTGGAGGGACTATGGGATGGAGTTCCAGAGGGTGGGAGCAGAGTGGCTGAAGGCCGCCCGCCAATGATGGGGCGGGCAAGGTGGGGAATGTGAAGCAATCCGGAGTCTGCTGAGCGGAGGGAGCGGGGAGGTTTGTTAGGGGCTTAGGAGGTCGCAGCTGTAGGGGGAAGTGAGGCCATGAAGGACTTTGAAATTGAGGACCAGGATCTAGAACTGTATCCTCTGTGTGATGGGAAAGCCAGTGGAGTCAGGAGAGGATGGGGGTGATAAGGTCACGGAGCCTGGCACAGGAGAGGACATGGGCTGTAGAGTTCTGGATGATCTACAGCCTATGGAGGGAGGAGTTGGGGTGGCAGATATACAGGGAGTTTGTGGTAGTCGAGCCTGGATGTTATGAATGCATGTATGAGGGTCTCGGCGGCCTGCGGTGTGAGACAGTCGCGGAGGTGGAGAAAGGCAGAGCGAGTTATGGCACGGATGTGGGGTATGAAGGACCGTTGTGGGTCAAACATGACACCGAAGTTCCGTATTGGCTCCGAGAGATGTAGAGTGCATCCATGGAAGGAGATGCTGTCAGCGCTTGAGTTATCGAGGGGCTGATGGAAGCCAAGCAGGAGGGCCTTGGTTTTGTTGACATTCAACTGCAGGAAGTTGGCTCCCATCCATGACTTGATGTCACAGGCAGTCTGTGAGAACAACAGTAGTCCTGGAATCAAGGGTGGAGGCAGAGAGGTAGGAGTTGGGTGTCATCCGCATACATGTGGAAGTTGACCCCAGGTCTGCAGATGAGGAGGTCAAGGGAGAGCATATAGTTATTGAGAAAGAGAGAGCCAAGGACAGAGCCCTGAGGGGCTGGAGGAGAAGCCCTTAGTGACAACAAAGTTGAAATGGTGGGAGAGGTAGGATTCGAACCAGGCAAAGGCAGGTCTGCGAAGATTGAGCTGAGAGGAGAAGTGGTTATACACACAAACTATATATAAAAATAATTATTACTATACACACTCACAAACTGTATATAAAATAATAATAAAGAATTATTATTATCAATTATTATTACACATACTCAGACACGCACTCACACACACAAAGTTAATCTAGGATTATTATCATTCATCTTAATAGTGACCAACACCAAAATGGTCATTGTAGTATGGAGATCAGATCAGTTGCAGATGACCTGTAAATTTAACCCAGTTAATCTAGTGAACTTTGTAATTGAATGTTATTTGACAGATATCTTAATTTAGATTTGCATATCTTTATTTTGGTTGTTTTTTGTACACATGACCCTTTGTTGACATAATTAATAAAAAGACTACAAGATGTATTAAATTGAATACCAATTTATTAAATTGTAGGATTTAATATTGCAAAGCTATAATAAAAATATCGCTATCTTTAGTCCAAGTCATTTGTTTTCTTCTAAAGTACTAGTTTCAGATGATGGATTTGGAGTTCAAGTCCCATGATTGTATTTATAAATTAAGAAACAGCATGTGCTCTGTGTTCTCTCATGCTTTCTGTCATCACTTGGCACTGAGCTCCAGCAAAAACATAGATAGATGGCTACATGATGAATTTAGCTTAATATGGCGGGCTCTACATTTTCATTGTTTACTGAATATTGGCGTCTTCGTTGTTCTGTTAAAAAGGTGAAAGATATCCTACAATAATTCATAAGACAAACTAGCTACTAAAATCGTCTTATAATGCTTTAAAAAAATAATATTACAAATTATATACCTTTCATTTCTGGGCAATTGTTTAATCTATCACAGCTCCAGCTGAGTTCATATTGTGCCTGGTCAGGATCACACACCATGCAGATTTTAAATGATCTGAAATAAGCAAATTTTATTAATATGAAGATGTCCAGTTGGGAGCAATATTTCTTTCGAGGTTTCTTTACCTTCCACTGGGACATGACTCAAACTTGTCCTTTTCGTCATTTCTCTCCGAAAACCTTGGAAAATCATCTTCAAAATGCCAGCCAATATTATCTCCACTGGGAAATGTACACCAGATACCAGTGTAGTGTAGTTAAAACCTTTTGACATTACATTGCTACATTGCTTTGGTTTAAGAATTCCATGACAAGAACCAATTTAGGTTGTAGTTCAGATGTTCTGGTGTATATGCTACTTTAATTGTAAATTTAACTTCATTCTAAACTCATCTTACATTGTCCCTAACACTGAAGATATATGTATTGTATCAGTATAATATCCTAGTTAACCCTTTGAGTACTGAACATATTTTTCAACTTTCAGAATGCATACATTTTTCCAAAGTAAAATCAGTACAACTGAGATAACTGCTAAACTATCAGAACAAGAAAAGGAGGGTTCACAAAAGTTTCATTTGACAGCTTTAGTAAAGGAGATAAGGTATTGCTAGAGAAGCCAGGAATATATACAGTCACAGTATTTTTAGCATTTCTAATAATGGACTTAGAGGTTATGATCAGGAATGATATTTGTTTGGGATGATCCAAACTGATTAAAGCATGGCATATCATGGCAACAACAACAATGACAACTTGCATTTATATAGTGCCCCTCCTGCAAGGTAGTGTCCCAGAACGCTTGACAGTGGCGGACACCAAGCCAGGGAAGGGGAGGTGACCTTAGACACGGTCAAATAGGAAGGTCTGCAGGCGTAACCTGAAGATGGGGAAGGAAGGGGCAAGGCAGAGGAATAGAGGAAGAGTGTTCCAGATAAGCAGAAGGCCAGTCGAGTGGAGGCAACAGGTTGTTGTTGGACGTCCAGCGCCTTGGGACGTCCTCCCGACGTGAAAGGCGCTCTATAAATGGAATCTTGTTGTTGTTGTTGTGGGTTGGGAGATAAGTAGGTCGGAGAGGTAGGGAGGTACCAGGGCATGAAGGAATTTGAAAACGATGCAAGAGATATCAGAACAGTTGGCAGGTTTGATTGATTACATTGCTTTGGTTTAAGAATTACATTACGAGAACCAATGTAGCTGCATTTCTGATGCAATAGCTCAGCGTGGTCCAAGAGGCGGCTCAACATTCCAACTTCCACTCCCTCCCTCACTGGTGAACATCCTCCCAGGGCAGCGCCAGGAGCCAGCAGTTGAGGGGATGAGGCACAAAAAGTGGGGGTGGAAGCAGGGAGATCAAAAGCAAGGTCAAAGAGGAGGGTCTTGAGGTGGGACTTGAAGGTGGCGAGGGAGGGAGCGAGACAGAGGGACTGCGGGATGGAGTTCCAGAGGATGGGTGCAGAGTGGCGGAAGGCCCGCCCGCCGATAGTGGAGAGTGTGAGGCGGGGCACGTGAAGCATGCCAGAGCCCGCTGAGCAGAGGGAGCGAACAGGATTGTAGGGGGTTAGGAGGTCACAGAGGTAGGGTGGAGCAAGACCATGGAGGGCTTTGAAGGTGAGGACCAGGATCTTGAACTGTATCCTCTGTGTGATGGGAAGCCAGTGGAGTTGGGCGAGGATGGAGATGATATGGTTGCGGAGCCTAGTGCGGGAGGAGACACGGGCTGCAGAGTTCTGGATGATCTGCAGCCTATGGAGGGAGGAGTTGGGGAAGCCGACAAGCAGTGAGTTTGCATAGTTGAGCCTCGATGTAATGAAAACATGTATCAGGGCTTCGATGGCCTGAGGTGTGAGACCGTGGCGGAGCCGGGCAACGTTGCGGAGGTGGGGGAAGGCAGAGGGGGTCATGGCATGGATGTGGTGTAGAAAGGATAGCTTAGGGTCAAACAAGACCCCAAGGTTCCGGACTGGCTTAGCAAGGTGGAGTGTGCAACCATGGATGATGCTGCTGTCAGCGCCTGAGGTGAGGAGGCCCTGATGGGAATCAATCAGGAGAGCCTCGGTCTTGTTGACATTCAACTGAAGGAAGTCCAGGACTTGATTCCTGACAGACAGGATATGTCCCCCTCCCACTCTCAGACCCCCTCCTCTCTCCCCCTTCCTCTTTCTACCCCCTCGTCTCTTTCCCCGCTCATCGCTCTCCCCTCTCTCTCCCTCTCCTCTCTCTCCCCCTCTTCATCCCCTCTCAATTCCTTTCTCTCCCAATCAGCCATGCAGGTCACCACTACAGCAGCAGGACTAAGTTGCTAAGGATACAGTTGGTAAGAGACACGCTTGCCTTTCTGACAGACTGCCATAACTTCCACTTCCACTCTGCTCTGCGTCCCCCCAATTGCCGGTTCCTATGGCTGCCCTGGAAGGATGTTCACCAGGGAGGGTCAGAGTGGAAGTTGGAATGTTGGAAGTGGTCTTGGGCCGGATAAAATCATCGGCCAGGCCAGATGTGGGCCACAGACCGTTCTCAAATAGGAAATCTGGCCCACAGCAGCTAGAAGGTTGGACCACCCCGCTATAGCTGATCTCACTATTGGCAAGATTGAAATATGAAACCATTCAGATTAAACAGTTACAAAAACATCAGTTACTTCGCTGGTGAAGACAGAAGGGTCAGAGAAGTAGAAGCAGGATTTGAAGCAGGAAAAGGCGGCAAAGATTTCTCCAGATCAACCCAGTCAGCTGATTTAGTGCCAATATGTCAAAATTAACACTGGTTATTGTCCGTATCATTTTGTACCAAGAAGCAACAGATATATGTTGCAAAATAGAGCCCTCTGCTGTTAAACTGATAAAATACAACTGGAACAAAAACTGAGCATCTATGGAGAAAGGAAAGTGAGTCAACATTTCAGATCCACGACCCTTCGTCAGAACAGAACGTTTTGTAACTTACGCCTATGAAATACACAGTCACCCCGCTTTACAGTAAATCCTGTGAAGAGCTTTGATGCCCTCCCAAAGAGAAAAGATACCATATCAAATGCAAGTATTATTAAGTTGGGACTGATACTTGAGTCTAGTTGCAGAAAGTTACAGAACGTTCCGACGAAGTGTTGTGGACCCGAAACGTGGCCTCACTTTCCTTTCTCCACTGCCTGACCTGCTGAGTGCTCCCAGCAAATTCTGTTTTTGTTTCAGATTTCCAGCATCTGTAGTATTTTGTATTTTGAAAATACAACTGGATCTTGTTCATGAACTGCACCTCCGATACTGTAGCACTACTGTTGAACTAGACTCGAGTATCAGTCCCAACTTAATAATACTTGCATTTAGGAAGTCATCAAAGCTCTTCACAGGATTTACTGTAAAGCACAGTATTTTGTAGGCATAAGTTACAAAGGTTAACACAAACACAACTGTGGAAAAATATAGAATAGATAAAATGAGAAAAGGGCATTTGGCCCATCAACTTTTGTTTTTTTCGCACAGATAAAGCAAAACCTGCCCTATACTGAACTACTCTTTTATTTTCTAGGGGAAATTTATGTATAAAAATTACCTGATTTCCAAACATAAACAAAAAACATCTCCAGAACTTTCATCCACTCATCTTTAACTATTTAAGACTTTACCAGCTTGTGATTGACATTTGCAAATTTCAGCAATATAATCTAATTCTGATATTTGCATACCTGATATCAGAAATCACAATTACAGCAATAAATCCAGTTGGTGAATATCAATTTTAGATTTCAATATTCCAAACATTGTATTGGAATGCAAAAAAGAAGGAAAGAAAACCCTGTTTTGAAATTAAATTGCATTAGCCCATTATTTTCACTTTAGACTTACCATAATACTGAGAAAGAAGTAAACTAAATCAGAAATTAAATATCAATGCAATGTTGTGTCTTATTTGCAGTAGAGAGTATGAGCAGCAGAGTGATAGATTTAAACAATATTTCCCATTTTAGAACTTCAAAATGTTTTTAGAAGTGATCTTTACATAAGTTAGTACCACTGATTGTAACTGCATAATCTGTGAGGTCACATAGCTTCACTATGAACAAGTCACAGCACAGATGTAATCAATGGTGCAGTTACAGATCAATGGTGTAGAGCAGTGGACACTGTCCTGAAGTTGTAAACATATATAAAAGTGGTAGTGTGCTTCCCTCTGGGTCAGTATATTGTGGGTTCAAGCCCCATGTTTGGATCTTGAGCTTACAGTATAAGATGGCACTCCAATAAAATACTTGAGCCCGTCAATATTGACAGGTACCATCTTTCAAATGAAAAATTGAAACAGGTCTATTTGCCTCAGGTGGATCTTCAAGATCCCATGACACAATTTGAACAGAAAAGGAAGTTTCTCCTGGTGTCCAGTTGAATTGGTCATTTACTGAATGCCTTTGCGTGGGAACTTGAAGTGTACAGATTGGTGCCTACAAACAAACAGTAACTACCTGTGAAGTTCTTGGAAATGTTATAGCATTAGAGACATTGTATTCAATATAATAATCACTATTAAATTATAAAGTTGCTCCAATAAGATATTTTAAAGCAAATCCAACAAAATGTATTTGTAATCTCTGGACATTGGGGATGTTAAAGTAATAATTAAAAATATTTCCAGTATGTTTATTACTTTCCCCTATGCGATGACAGATTTTGTACTTGGGAGGCGTTCTTTGAATGAGCACAGCCATATGTATAGTAATGATCTACTGTTTTCTGAGTGAGCCAACAAGTGGAATCTGTTGCTGTGGTGTAACAGCAACTGAAGGACGGACTGAGGCTGTTCAAATGTGTTTGAAAGTCAGCACAGAGAGAGAGAAAATATTTCTCAGGCATTTTCTGCTGAATTAAAATATTGCCGTCAGTGATGGTAAGATCCAAACATCCTCTGAATTCCATTACAAAGATGTGATAAAAAAGGGTTAAAATATGGTCCTAGTTTTAAATACACAGTAGAAGGATAGTTTCATATAGTAATACTAAAAAAGGAATAAGATGCTTGCTGTATAAACATCAAAGAAACTGGGATAAAACAGACTCAAGTTAGACTAAGACTGGTACTGGAACGTGGCTTCTGGACAAGAGGGCAAAGGAGCGGAGATAACAGGGCTTGTGAAAGCAGCGTTGGGAGTACCTGGGTCCTCACCTAATCGGTACAAGCCAGCACAAAAATACATTAAGAACGTGGGCAAGATAGCAACAAATGCATCATGGGTATAAAAAGCCAATTAGGCCGCACACACGCAACAGGAGGGAGATAATTGATCATCTAAGGTTGTCAAGGCCAGGAGTCAGGAGGACTGGTTGGGACAGATAGGGAAGAAAGAATGGAAAGAATGGTGAAGGATAACAGCAGTCAAGAATGCGACTAATTGGACAAGGTAACAAACCCATGGATTAGAAGGAAAGCCAGGGCAAGGGTTACAGACAAGGCCAGAGAAAGGAGAATCAGGGAGTTATGGGAGAATGAGTGTGACGTTGTCCCGATGGGTGAAAAAGGGTATAAGACTGGCAGCCAGAGCGAGGGATAGCACGCACCTTCGAGGGGAGAGAAAGACGCGGGTCTAACTCTCACTGAAAGGGAATGCCAGGAGCTGAGCAGAGGTTGTCCAAGTCCAGAGGCGAGAGAAAGAAAGATTGTCCAAGCCAAGAAGCAAGTTGAAGACCTCATTCCACTGACAGCCGACAGATTGGTAGTATTCTCTCTTCCTAAAACATGCACCCAACACTATAACAAGGTCAGAGAGGTACACACATATATCACATAGGAAACATAATAGGTTCAAATATGTTATAGTGGTTAGATTGGTTAATGACGAGTGTAATTATCGAAAAGGATAGAGTATAAGGAAGTTCATTGTGTATGCGTCGAGTGATTAATGTGCGTCGGGCCTAATGACGTAATTTATATGCTAAGCGGGTTTATAATCACCTGTGTACTGGGATTTTGATAGTTTGGGAATAAAACATTTCAAAACATATGCTTAGTATGACTCAGTCTAGTGCTTGGTTATACCGGGTCAGAGGCGGCAATCCAACGAGCAAGTTAAGACTGGGAGTAGAGCAATCAGGGGGCATCATCAGCCCGTAGGTAAGGCGGGAGCTTGGGGAGGCTTGAGGAGACAGTCCAGAGGGTAGAGAATGGGGAAGGAACTCATAGTGTTTTTTACTGTCTGTCTGACATCAAGTTCTGGATGAGAGCCAAATTTCTACTGCTGAATGTTAGCGAGGCTGCCACCTTCCTGATTGGCTTGCGCCATCACCTCAGCACCTCAGGCTCTGGCAGCATCAGCATTCATGGTTGCACACTCCACATCACCAAGCCAGTTTGGAACCTGGGCGTCTTGTTCGACCCTCAACTGTCCTTTCTCCCCCATATCCATACCATGACCCGCTCTGCCTTCCCCCACCTCCAGTTGACCCATAAGTCAACCATGTAGTTCATAGACTGATAATTGCATGCCAAGCCCTACTTTTCGTACAAATGTATCGATATGGATAGCTATTATATACATACACTTATGTTTAACCCATCAAATCCACTCTTATAACAGATCCTATCCATTCTGTGAATTTTTATAATCTAATAGTCCAATCCGGATTCAACCTTGTTGCTCTTCATTGAACTAAATATCATTTTGAAAGCCAGTTGCCCAAAACACACACATTATTCCAAAAATGTTTACTTTTTATATTTTCATTTCTAGAACTGGTTTTATCAAGAATATTCAATTAACAAAAGTTAAGAATATTCAACACTGCAATGAGAAAAGATAATTCTGCATATGAGAGAGACCTTTATTTAATAAACTTGAATAATAAATGTCATTCACAGTGAGATGGTTCTATATCCCTTACACCCATGATATGGCTCGCTCTCCCTTGTAGTGTACTGGGTGGCCTCTGTGTTCAATCCTCACTAACCAATGCAAGTCCCTATAACGAGGTGTAACTTGACTAATGAGTTCTTCCATGATGACAGGTGCTACCAATTGCTATTTAAATTAAAGCAAATTGGGAAAGTGGCAGTAAATCCGGCATTAACCGAGAACAACAGATCCTTGGAACTTGTATCGACAAGAAAGCTGGTGAGGTGGAAGGAAAAACTACCTCTAACACTGGGGCAAAAGAGCGGATGGTTGTCGTCATTGGGGATGAGACTATTAGGCAGACAGACACAATCATCTGCAACACCAACCAGAAGACCCGAAGGCTTTGTTGCCTCCCTGGAGCCGGGGTGAAGGATGTCTCGGCAGGGCTAGAAGATAATTTAAAATACGAGGGTAAGGATCCATTGGTGGTACTTCACATAGGTACCAACGACATCGGTAGAGTTGGCCAAGATGACTTGAGAAGGGAATTTGAAGAGCTGGGGTCCAAATTGAAGTCGAGATCATCGAAGGTGGTAATATCAGGACTACTGCCTGTACCATACGACAATTGGTACAGAAACAAACAAATTAAGGACTTGAGCGCATGGCTAAAAGAGTGGTGGGGAACTCAGGGGTGTCTTTTTATGGGCCATTGGCATGAGTATTGGAGGAAAAGAGAGCTCTTTCAGAGAAAAGGGCTGAATTTAAATCATGCTGGGACAAATGTCCTAGCTGAACAAATTAACAAGGAAATAAATAGGAATTTAAACTAGTAAAGGGGTGGGGGGAATATATAGATAAGAGAAAACATAAGTTAGCATTAGAAAAAGTAAAGATGACAGTGCAGAATAGCATGTCAGATAGCAGGAATATGTTAACTTGGGGTAAGAAGCTTGGCAAAATAGATATGGAATCAGAGAGAAGTGGAAATATAAAAAGAGTAGAGCAAATATAAAAATGTTATATCTGAATGCGCAAAGCATTTGGAATAAAACTGATGAATTAAAAGCACAGGTAGACACATATGAGTATGATCTAGTAGCCATCACTGAAACATGGTTACAAGGAGATCTAGGGTGGGAGTTAAATATTCCAGGGTTCTCAGTTTACAGGAAAGATAGGCACAGTGGGAAAAGAGGTAGGGGGGGGTAGTAGCCCTGTTAATTAGGGATGAAATAAAAGCAGTGGAGAGGAAGGATCTGAAATCCGATGACCAGGAGGTCGAGACAATATGGGTGGAAATAAAAAATAATAAAGGGCAGAAAATATTAATGGGAGTGGTTTATAGACCCCCAAACAGTGATCACAATATAGCACAGGGTATTAATCAAGAAATCAGTGGAGCATGTAGGAAAGGTAAAGCGATAATAGTGGGTGATTTCAATCTCCACATAGATTGGGAAAACCAAATCGGCAAAAGTAGGTCAGAAGAAGAGTTCATTGAGTGTATGAGAGATAACTTTCTAGAGCAGCATGCCGAGGAACCAACTAGGGGACAGGCCATCCTAGACCTTGTTTTGTGTAACGAAACAGGGCTAGTTGGCAGTGTAGGTATTAAGAATCCTCTAGGGCAGAGTGATCACAATATGATTGAATTCTGCATTAAGTTAGAGAGGGATATAGTTAAATCCGAGGCAAGTATTCTGAATTTAAATAGGGCTAATTTTGTAGGTATGAGGAAAGATTTAGGTAAAATAGACTGGAGAATAAGATTAAGAGGTAAAAATGTAGACCAACAGTGGCAAATATTTAAGGATGTAGTGCAAAATTCTCAGCGGTCGCATATTCCCTTGCGGAATAAGAGTACCACAGGGAAAGCAATTCATCCGTGGCTAACTAGAGCAGTTAGGGAAAGCATCAAATTAAAAGAAAAAGCTTATAAAACTGCCAAGAAAAGCAGCAAATCTGAAGATTGGGAGAGTTTTAGAAACCAGCATAAAAAACTAAAAAACTCATTAAGAGCAAAAAAAAGGAGTATGAGGGTAAGCCAGCTAGGAACATTAAATCTGATTGTAAAAGTTTTTACAAATATATTAAGAGGAATAGGCTAGTGAGGGTAAATGTTGGTCCACTTCAGTCAGAGACGGGAGAAGTTGTAATGGGGGATAAGGACATGGCAGAGTCCCTAAATGGGTACTTTGCATCTGTCTTCACCCTAGAAGACACAACAAGTCTGCCAACAATAGAGATGCACCAAAGGGATAAGGACAGGGAGCAACTTAGGGAAATTTTCATTAGTAGAGAATTGGTGCTGAGAAACTGTTAGCACTAAAAAGTGACAAATCCCCTGGTCTGGATGGCTTGCATCCCAGGGTTTTAAAAGAGGGAGCTTATGAGATAGTGGAGACCTTATGTCTGATCTTCCAAAATTCCTTGGATTCTGGAACAGTCCTCCTGTTCTGGAATAGTCACACCACTATTTAAAAAAGGTGGAAAGGAAAAGATGGGGAACTATAGGCCTGTTAGTCTCACATCAGTGATAGGAAAAACTTTAGAATCATTGATTAAGGATGAGGTAGTGCGGTATTTAGGGAAGCACAATATTAGGCCAAGTCAACATGGCTTTACAAAAGGGAAGTCATGTTTGACAAATCTCATAGAGTTTTTTGAGGACATTTCCAATAAACTAGATAAGGGTGAAACAGTGGATGTAGTCTAGAATAGGGATAAAAGGTTCCTTTTCAGATTGGCAGGATGTGACTAGTGGAGTGCCACAAGGATGAGTCCTTGGGCCTCAGCTATTTACCATCTACATCAACGATCTAGATGAGGACATCGAAGCTAATATATCTAAGTTCGCAGATGACACAAAATTAGGAGGAAATGTCAACACAGAGGACGACATTAAAAAAATGCAGCGCGACATAGATAGGTTAGGTGATTGGGCAGGTAGGTGGCAGATGAAGTATAATGTAGGGAAGTGCAAAGTCATCCACCTCGGTAGCAAAAACAGTAGAGCGGGTTATTTTTTAGAAGGGGAGAGATTGGAATGTGTTAGCGTCCAGAGGGACTCGGGAGTCCTTGTACACCAATCACAGAAAGTTAGTCTGCAGGTGCAGCAGCAATTAGGAAGGCGAACGGTATGTTACCATTCATTATGAAAGGATTAGAGTATAAGAGTAGGAAAGTCTTGCTGCAACTGTATAGGGCCCTGGTGAGACCACACCTGGAATACTGTGTCCAGTTTTGGTCGTCTCATTTAAGGAAGGATGTACTTGCCTTGGAGGGGATGCAGCGTAGATTTACTAGGCTAGTGCCAGGAATGAAGGGGATGAGTCACAAGGATAGGCTGACCAATTTGGACCTATATTCTCTAGAATATAGAAGAATTAGAGGGGATCTTATAGAAACCTATAAGATCATCAAAGGGCATGATAGAGTAGATAGTGGGAGATTGTTTCCCCTGGTTGGAGAAACTAAAACCAGGGGTGACAACCTTAAAATCAGAGGCCAGCCCTTTCGCACTGAGTTGAGGAAGAATTTCTTCACTCAAAAGGGTGGTGAATGTATGGAACTCACTACCCCAAAGGGTTGTTGACACTCAGTCCTTGAACATATTCAAGACTGAGATAGATATATTTCTTATTGCAAAAGGGATTAATGGATATGGGGATAAGGCAGGGTCAGGCTATTAGCTGCAGTTAGATTAGAAGATCAGCAATGATTGAATGGCGGGGCAGGCTCGAAGGGCCAAATGGCCTACTCCTGTTCCTACATGTTATGTTATGTCCTGAAATGAGTTGTTGCTTCTCAAATTCACTCCTTCCGCTCCCGCCAGTCCCTTCTCCAAACCCTCCAATCAGGCTTCCGTGCCACCGACAGCACAGAAACCGCCCTGGTCAAAGTGACAAATGACATTCTGTCCGTCTGCGACCAGGACTCCCTCTCCCTCCTCATCCTCTTGACCTTTCAGCTGCTTTCAACACCGTTGACCACTCTATCCTCATCCACTGCCTCTCCTTTCACCTCAACCTCCACTGCGCTAATTTTGATTGGTTCAGCTCGTACCTCTCACACCACCTGCGCTTCATCTCCTCAAACGGCATCTCCTCTAGCCCCCGGACCATCTCGGCAGCATTCCTCAGGGCTCTGTCCTTGGTCCCCTCCTCTTCAACATCTATATGCTCCCTCTTGGTGACATCATCCGCAGACGTGGGGTCAACTTCCACATGTATGCAGATGACACCCAACTCTATCTCTCTGCCTCCACACTCGACTCCAGGACCACTGATATCCTGATAGAATATCTGTCAGGCATCAAGTCCTGGATGAGAGATAACTTTCTTCAATTGAACATCAACAAGACCGAGGCTCTCCTGATTGGCTCCCGACAGCGCCTCCACACCTCAGGCACTGGCAGCATCACCATCCATGGCTGCACACTCCACCTTGCTAAGCCAGTCCGGAACCTTGGGGTCTTGTTTGATCCTCAACTATCCTTTCTACCCCACATCTGCGCCATGACCCGCTCTGCCTTCCCCCACCTCTGCAATGTCGCCCAACTCCGACATTGTCTCACGCCTCAGACAACCGAAGCCCTCATACACGCCTTCATTACATTGAGGCTCAACTATGCAAACTCACTGCTTGTCGGCCTCCCCAACCCTTCCCTCTGCAGGCTGCAGATCATCTAGAACTCTGCGGCCCATATCCTCTCCCACACTCGGCTCCGCGACTCTATCACCCCTATCTTGCCCAACTCCACTGGCTTCCCAACACACAGAGGATACAATTCACGATCCTGGTCCTCACCTTCAAAGCCCTCCACGGTCTTGCTCCCCCTACCTCTGCAACCTCCTAACCCCCTACCACCCTGTTTACTCCCTCCACTCAGTGGGCTCCGGCCTGCTTCATGATCCCTGCCTTGCTCGCCCCACTATTGGCGGACGGGCCTTCCACCACTCTGCACCCACCCTCTGGGACTCCATCCTGCAGTCCCTCCATCTTTCCCCCTCCCTCAGCACCTTCAAGACTCATCTCAAGACCCTCCTCTTCGACCGTGCCTTCGATCTCCCTGCTTCCCCACCTGCCCTCCACCCTCCCCCACCCCGACCCCCATAACTTTGTCTGTCCAATGCCTTGGGACGTCCTCCTGACGTGAAAGGTGTTATACAAATGTAATTTTGTTGTTGTTGTTATCAGGCATGTGGAGTAAGGAAACTTGCCCAAGGTTTCACCCTGCTGGAAATCGAACCCAGGTCTCTCACTTGCAAGGCGAGTGCTCTAACCACTGAGCTACAGGACTCCTATAGGACTCTTGACTTGACCAAAGGAAAATCACAGACTCATGGACCTATTTACTTCAGAAAAGCTGCAAATGCATGAAGGCCAAGGACAGTGGAAGAATGGTTATGGAACAAAGTGTTCTTAAAAAAAACAAATACTACAGATGCTGGTAATCTGAAACAAAACAGAGATCACTGGTAACACTCAGCAGGACAGTAGCTTTTATGGGGAGTGGAACAAAGCCTGAGGAGAGGGACTGGTTGACCGTGTCGGCCAGCAGTGGGGAGAGAAGGGGGAGTTGAGTGACTGGGTGGGTAGAGGGTCGAGGTAGCAGTTGGTGAACTTCATCCGGGTGTGTTGAGAGGGAGGAGGGAGAAATGGGGGCAAAGGAGCAAAGAGAGAAGTTGGTGTGGATGGTCTGGGTGGGGTGGAAGGGGATATGGGGTGGGAGGACGATGCAGTCAAGCGGATGTTTTCAATTTTTGAGGCGAACAAGTCTAGGATCTCTTTGCACTTGACGTTTGAGTGTCCAGATAATTTTTTTCATTTTTTATAAATAAAATTTGGAAATATTGAAGTAAGGTCCCTAGCAGATAAATAAGATAAATTAGTTTTATTCAACAACATCATGGGCAGACAAAGACTTGATTGAAACAAGCTGTTAGAAATTTGATAAAGTTTGCCCCTGGTTTGCAGCTGGTGTTTCTAACAACACTTTAAACAGGCTGGCGTTTGTGACCAAAAAGGTATAAAAAACCAGAGATGTTTTTGGTTATATCGGAAAAGAGAGAATGGACTAGCTACCTGCAACTAAACTAGAGGAAAGGAGGATATACTACAATCAACATTTTTAACGCATGTTAACAAGTCGGTTCCTACATCAAAGCCACTATATTGGTCTGATAAACCTATTGCAGTGAACTTCACCAACCCGTCGTAAAAAATAATTTGATTTCACGAAATATAATTTTTATTTTGTATAACCTTGCTAATCTTTTATTAAATTTCTACTACTTAAAAGGAAATTTGTGTCAGTTCAGACTTCATCGCAGGGTCGTGAAATTTAAATAACCTTTACATTGGTTGCATAGGATATTTAAATCAACCAATAATAGAAGTTATGAGGTACACTTCAAATCCATTCTATGAATGTATCTGGCATACTTGGAAAATTGAAGAAAATTGAAAATTGAAAAATTTGGAAAATCTACTGATGGATGCTCCAATGTATTCAGTCAATGTGCTAAGGTTATTTAAATACAAGAAACTAGTTCCTGTATGAAACTTGCTGAGACAATGAGTATCACTACTGTAAAGTACTATAGTTCCATTTTATATTTTTGAAACTTTGAGTTTCTGCTTCAATACATTTAGAAAAAATACTTAACAGGAACAGCTAGTTATCCGATTGATTGGATCATCTATATAATAATCCTTGCATTTGACATAGCGCCTTATCACGTCTTCGAAATGTCTCAAAGCACTTCTCAGAAACAGAATATTCTGTATATTTGTGGACAAAATGTGGCACAGCAGTCATGGATTGAGTGACCAAATTATTTTTTTTAATTTTTTGAAATGTAGATATTGTGTTCACTTAGTTAAATGCATAATATCAAAAAAAACACTGTAACTTGATAGACATAAAAGAAAAGCAACACACCCAAGGTCAGAGACCCCAATTCATTCCTTGCTGCTATTCACACTCTGGCTTCATCCAGATAATGGTGCTCAGACTTTGGTCCTGGCTGTATTTGTGACCTATCATCTTGGCACCTGTGGCACTTCACAGACTTGCAGCTCCATAAGATTCTGGGAGCTTTTCACAGCTGAGATTTGATGCTGTTCCCTCTCCGTTCCTTATTTCAAAGTATAGGTTGTAGGTTATTGTAGGGTTTTTTTTACTGGGAATTCTGTCCATAAAAAGTTAAAAGTACAAGAGTAAAATGGCACAAAATTTGTTGTAAAAATAATTTTAGTGATAGGAACCTTCTAGAAAACAGCTGCAAGAAACCTAGTCCAAGAGTTCAAATTGTGTTGGAGACAGAGTTTTAGCCAATACATAAATGTTTGTGGTTTTGTAAATAGAAACTCCAGTGAAATTATTAAATTGAAAGTATTAGGTATAAAAGATTGTGAAAGAAAGTGAGAACCTTATTTCTGATTTACATAATGCTGCTGTTTGCAGTGAAAAGTAGAATGTTACCTTCATAAATAGTAGGTCTGTGCTAGAGTGTTAGTAGAAGCATCACACTGTACTTATAGTTCAACAAGGGCAAAGATCAGCGGGATTTCAGTTCCTGTTTCATGTTGAATTATCTCTTTTCTGGAGAATACAAGTGTAAGGACAAAATTGGGCTTGGCCATGATGCTCACGCTCACTTACAAGCTTCATCCATGAAGAGCAGTGAATTGGAAAAGATTTGTTTAACATCTGTTGAACTGTAAAGTCATTGACTTCAAGAGAGAGAATAAAGAGGGAAAAAATGAACAAAATGAGAGGGTTAGTTTTCACTTTAGAAAACCCTGATGGTTTCCCTGAACTATACTATTCTCTGATCTCACAGTGATTCTCTCCGATCTCAATGATTCTCTCTGATCTCACAGTGATTCTCTCCGATCTCAATGATTCTCTCTGATCTCACAGTGATTCTCTCTGATCTCAATGATTCTCTCTGATCTCAATGATTCTCTCTGATCTCACAGTGATTCTCTCTGATCTCAATGATTCTCTCTGATCTCAATGATTCTCTCTGATCTCTCAGTGATTCTCTCTGATCTCAATGATTCTCTCTGATATCAGTGATTCTCTCTGATCTCACAGTGATTCTCTCAGATCTCACAGTGTTTCTCTCAATTCCTAAAATGTGTACAGGAGAACTTTCATAGAATCCATAGAATTATACAGCACAGAAGGAGGTCATTCGGCCCATCGTGTTCATGCCAATTCTTTGAAAGAGCTGTCCAAATTAATCCCACTACCCCACTCTCTCCCCATAGCCCTGCAAATTTGTCTTCCCTAAATTTCTATCTACTTCCCTCTTGAATTTTGTTGTTGAATCGGCTTCCACCACCCTTCCAGGCAATGCATTCTAGATTCGAACAATTCACTGTGTGAAAACATTTCTCCTCACCTCCCCTCTGGTTCCTTTGACAACTATTTTAAATCTGTGTCCTCTTGTTACCGACCCATCCGCCAGTGGAAACAGTTTCTCCCAGATCACCCTATCGAAACCCCTCATAATTTTGAAAACTTCTATTAAATCTCCCCTTACTTTTGAATTCTATGCCCCTATTTATAAAGCTGAGTATCCTGTATGCTTTTTTAACAGCTTTATCTACTTGTCCTGCCACCTTCAAAGATTTGCTTATGTGGACACGCAGGTCTCTCCGTTCTTGTACTTCTTTAAGATTGTACCATCTAGATTATATTGCTTCTCCTCATTCTTCCTCCCAAAATGAATCACTTCGCATTTCTCCACGTTAAGCTTAATTTGTTACATGTCTGCCCATTTTACCAGTCTGTCTGTGTCCTCTTGCAGTCTGCTACTATCCTCCTCACTGTTTACTACTTTTCCTAGCTTTGTATCATCTGCAGACTTGGAAATTGTACCCCCTATACCCAAGACCAGGTCATTTATGTAGATCAAAAAGAGCAGTGATCCCAATACTGACCCCTGGGGGACACCACTGCACACTTCCCTCCAATCAGAGAAACAACCCTTCACCACTACTGTCTGCTTTCTGTCCCCCAGCCAGTTTTGCATCCATGCTGCCACTATCCCTTTCATACCATGGGCTTCAATTTTTCTAACAAGTCTATTATGCGGCACTTTATCGAAAGCCTTTTCAAAATCCATCATCAACTACATCAACTACACTACATTCACCCACCCTCTCTGTTACTTCATCAAAAAACTCAGATTTGTTAGTCATGATTTGCCTTTAACAAATCTGAGTTGGCTGTCCTTTATTGACCCATATTTTTCTAAGTTAAAATTTATTTTGACCTGGATTATAGACTCTAAACGTTTCTCCACTACTGACATTAGGCTGCCTGGCCTGTCGTTCCCGGGTTTATCCTTTGGCCCTTTTTGTACAGGGGAGTAACAGTTCCATCCCTCCAGTCCTCTGGCACCACCCGGGTATTCAAGGAGGATTGAAAGATTGTGGCCAGAGCCTCCGCTATTTCCACCCTTACTTTCCTCAGTAACCTCATCCCGTCATGACCGGGTGACTTATCTACCTTGAGCACCGTCAATCTTTGTAGTACTTCCTCTCTGTTTATTCTTATCCTTTCTAATTTTTTTACACTCTCCTCCAATACTGTGGCATCGGCTGCATCCTTTTCTTTTACAAAGACAGATGCAAAGTAATCATTCAGTATGTCAACCATCCCCTCTGCCCCCACAAGAAGATTTCATTTTTGTCCCTAATTGGCAGCACCCTACTTTTGACTAACCTTTTATTCTTTATATGCTTATAAAATACTTTAGGGTTCGCTTTTATGTTTCCCGCTAATCTTTCTCATACAATCTCTTTGCCTCACTTATTTCCTTAATCAACTTTCTTGATCAGTATGTTTCCAGCCCAACAAGGAAAAAAGCAGTGATGGATTTGGTCCTGGGGAATGAAGTGGGGCAAGTGGAGCAGGCTTCAGTGGGAGAGCATCTTGATAACAGTGATCACAATATCATTAGGTTTAGAGTACTTATGGAAAGGGAGAGGAACAATCAAATGTGAAGATACTCAACTGGAAGAGCTGATTTCATTGAGTTGAAAAGGGATCTGGTCCAGGTGGATTGGAAACCCAGAATGATGGGTAGAATGGTAAACAAGCAATGGGAGGTCTTCTAGAAAGAGATAGTTAGGATACAGACCAACCACATTCCCATGAGGAGGAAAAGTAGCGATTCCAAACCTAGAGCTCCCTGGATGACAAAGGAAATTGGGATTAAAAGGAAAAACAGAAAAAGGAGGTTTTTGATAAACTAGCTGTACCCATTGCAGCTATGCTTGCAACCAGTTTCATTTAATCGGCCTTCTGTCTTTTGGCTGGCATTTTCATTTGTCCTTGAAAGGCTTGATCTTTGCTTCTTAGGCATCTTTATCCATTCAGATTAAGAAAATGTGCTATTGAACTCGTTAGCATCCCTTGTTCACATATTTCCACACATATCTTTTGGGAGGACTCCTGTGGGGGGACTCTTGTTGGGAGGATTCACTGGGAGACCTCAGTGGGAGGACTCCTGTTGGTGTCTCTACATCAATCGGTTAGACAGACACACAGACATACATTCCGTTTTTATTAGTATAGATATATCTCTCTAGAAGGGTGTAATATTCTGCAACTTTGTTGCAGAATACCATGCATACCTTTTTGGGGCTTAATTAAAGCATTTGTTAATATATTTTTTAATATAGCTCATCAACGATAGTTCCCCCCAAAAAATATGCCCATGACACTTCTCCAGGCAAGACCATTCCTATGAGGTAAAAATCATGTCTCTACATCAGTCGGTTATTGCTTTCTTGGTGGACACACACACACCAACATTTTGTCTTTATTAGTATAGATGTCAGGTTCAAAATAGAGAACCAAGCAGAATACAGGAAGTGCAGAGGAGAACTGAAAAGGGAAATTAGAGGGGCAAAAAGAGCATATGACAAAGGATTAGCTAAAAAGGAACACTAGTCTTCTATCAACTTCTATAAACAACAAAATGTAACAAAATTACATTTGTATAGCACCTTTCATGTCGGGAGGACTTCCCAAGGCACCGGACAGTCAGTGTTTCGGACCCGAGCTGAGGGTCGGGATCGGGGAGGGTGGAGGGCAGGGGGGGAAGGAGGGTGATCTAAGGCACAGTCGAAGAGGAGGGTCTTGAGATGGGTCTTGAAGCAGGGAGTTTGCATAATCAAACCTGGATGTTATGAAAGCGTGTATGAGAATTTCAGCGGCCTGCGGTGTGAGACAATGGTAATGTTGCAGAGGTGGGGGAAGGCAGAGCAGTTCATGGCATGGATGTGGGGTAGAAAGGATATTTGTGGGTCAAACAAGACCCAAGGTTCCGGACTCGTTTAGTAAGGTGGAGTGTGCATCTTTGAATGGTGATGCGTCTGAGGTGTGGAGACGCTGACGGGAGCCAATGAGGAGGGCCTCTATCTTGTTGATGCAGAACTGTAGAAAGTTAGCTCTCATCCAGGACTTGACATCTAATAAAACATTCTGTCTGGACTGCAGTGGTCCTGGAGTCGAGAGTGGAGGCAGAGGGATAGAGTTGGGTGTCATCCGCATAAGGTTGAGGTGATAGGAGAGACAGTGGAGGAGGATAGATTGGTCAATATTATCGAAAGCAGCAGAGAGGTCAAGGAGGATGAGGAGGCAGAGGGAGCCCTGTTTGCAGATGGACAGAATGTCATTTGTCACTTTGACCAAAGCTGTTTATGTGCTGTGGGCAGCACGGAAACCCAATTGGAGGGGTTTGTGAAGGGAGTGTCAGGAGAGGAAAGAGCGAAGCTGGGAAACAATGACTCGTTCCAGGATCTTGGAAAGGAAAGGGAGGTTGGAGATGGGGTGGTTTTTTGAGAGCAGGGATAAACATATAAAGAGTAAAAGGATGGTCAAAGGAAGCGTGGGGTCGATTAGGGACCAAAAAGGAAAACTTCTTGTGGAGGCAGAGGCTGACGTACTGAATGTGTAATTTGCATCTGTCTTCACAAAAGAAGGTGCTGCCAATGTGACAGTGTAGGAGGAGCAGACAGAAAAATTGGATAAGCTAAAAATAGATAAAGAACTTAAAAGGTTAGTAGTGCTCAAAGTAGAAAAGTCACCGGGTTCAAATGGGATGCATCCTAGGTTGCTGAGGGAAGTTAGGATGGAAATAGCCATCTGGCCACAATCTTTCAATCCTCCTTCGATATAGGAGTGGTGCCTAAGGCCTGGAGGGTTGCTAATGTTAAACCCTGTAATAAATGGGTTCCTCATGATGTAATAATACAAGAGTTAATGTTTTAATAACCAAAGTCAATACATACAACCAGGGACAGTTCAGATTCAAAGGCAGTGATCCAATCCTTCCTCTAGAAGAGAATGGCAACTTCTTTGTGTTTGTTGTTGATCTTGTTGATCTGCCCTCCTTCTCCTTTGCCTTGGTGTCCGAGTCTTTTAAACAGACAGTCCTTCCCTCTCTGTGTCTCTGAGTATCTTACGTAGACAGTCTAAGGGATTTTCTATCTCCGTTTCGGTATAAAATGGCGTTCGTCTCACTCCTTTTCTTGCCATGCAGCCGCCCTGACTTTGCCACTGCGCCCGTGTTATCCCTTCCCCAGATGGCTCTAGCACAGTTCATGCTGATTCTTTGTTTGCAACAAAGTCTATGTTACACAGAAACCAGCCCTAGATGAGGTGGGTGTAGGGGGGGTTTCAGCTGCATTGTTTCATCAGCTTACAACCCCTGTTCAAAAAAGGGGAGAGGGATAAACTTGGTAACTGAAGGCCAGTCAGCCTAACATCTGTGGTTGGGAAACTTCAAGAGACCATATTCCAGGTAGTGCAGTTGATGTAGTGTATACCGACTTTCAGAAGGTGTTGACAATGTACCACATATTTAGCAAAATTGAAGCCCATGGGATAAAAGCGACAATGGCAGCATGGATATGAAATTGGCTGTGAGACAGACAGCAGAGGGCAGTAGTGGTTGTTTTTCAGACTGGAGGGAAGTATACAGTGGTGCCCCCTAGGGGTCAGTATTAGGTCCACTGCTCTTTTTGATATTTGTGAATGACGTGGGTTTGGGTACAGGGAGCAAAATTTTAAAGTTTGCAGATGACACAAAGATAGTAAACAGTGAGGTGGATGGTAGCAGACTGCAGGAGGACTTAGACAGGCTGGTGAAATGGGCAGACACATGGCAGATGAACTTTAATGCAGAGAAGTGTGAAGTGATGCATTTTGGAAGGAAGAATGAGAATCAATATACAATAAATGGTACAGTTTTAAAGGGGTTCAGGAACAGAGAGACCTGGGTGTTCACCTGGAGGCAGGACAGGTTGATAGAGCTGTTAACAACAAAATTACATTTGTATAGCGCCTTTCACGTCTGGAGGACGTCCAAAGGCGCTGGATAGTCAGAGTTTCGCACCCGAACTGGGGGTCGTGATTGGGGATGGTGGAGGGCAGGGGTGAAGTAGGGTGATCAAAAGCACGGTTGAAGAGGAGGGTCTTGAGATGGGTCTTGAAGGCGACAGGGGAGGGGTGGGGGCGAGATGGAGGGACTGTGGAATGGAGGGTGAGGAGGCAGATTGGCAGAGTCTGCCAATGGTGGGGCGGGCAAGGAGGGGGACATGAAGCAGGCCAGAGTCCACTGAGCGGAGAGAACGGGCAGGATAATAGGGGGTTAGGAGGTCACAGAGGTAGGGGGAGCAAGACCATGGAGGACTTTGAAGGTTAGGACCAGGATCCTTTGTATTATGTATTATTTTGTATTATGGAAGCCAGTGGAGTCAGGCGAGGATGGAGTTGATAGAGTCACGGAGCCTGGTGCGGGAACGGACGCGGTCAACAGAGTTCTTTTTTTACACAGAGGTCTGAAATGCTCTGCCTGAAAGGGTGGTGGAAACTGATTCAATAACAACTTTTAAAAGGGATTTGGATAGGTACTTGAAAAGGAAAAATTTGCGAGGATATGTGAAAATAGCGGGCGAGTGAGACTCATTGGGTAGATCTTCCAAAGAGTTGGCACAAGCTTGATGGGCCGAATGGCCTCCTTCTGTGCTGTAATATTCTATGATTCTATGCAACATGGGCTATGACAGATTATACATATTCTTACAGCTATCATAATCCTTTTAGGTCTTTGTAATTGCCTCCAATCTATATCCCATTAGCCTTGTCCTCTTAATCTTTTAAAGTGAGGTCACACTGTAAATAATTATGGCTCACAGAGGCACTGCATGAGAATATGAGAACATTTCCTCTAAAGCCCTTCTGTAATATCAATATTAGTCAATAATATTAACAATTCTTATCTATCATTCCTTATCTTGTTAAATTCTAACAGTCTAAGGAAGAATCTAACTGCCAGATAAACTAAAATGGTGCATTTACTGTGCATTTGATGAGACAGAAATGGGTTGAATTATCTTTATATTGATTGGCACTTGTATTTTATTATATTTTGAGTTGTACAATAAACCAATTGTCATGGGATTCCCTATATTTTATGAAATAATAGTTATAGTAATAATAATCCTTGCTTTTGATACAGCCTCTTATCAAGTTGTTTCAATGTCTCAAATCACTTCACAGGATATATGTAAAGTGGAGTGACTGTATTTTATGGGCAAACACTTAAATATTACAGTTTCATGTGTGTAACTATTTGCAGAATATTTGACAACAAACTGATATACATGGACACCAAAGAACACAAGCAACTGCATCTCGGGGCTATGCTGCGCATCCAGTGAAATGTTTATATGTAGCAACAACCCTGGTAAATAGTGACTAGGTTGTCTTTATTGCAATAAACATACTGAACAAACTCAAACAGGTTTGATAAATGCCATGGATCAATGCAGATTTTCAGTTTAGAATTTGGCTGAAAATTTTTTAGTTTTTGAAGAATTAAATTTTGAAGCACTGGACAGATTTTTAGGTGGGAAAAGAGATAACCGAATACAGAGATCTGGGAACACTTTGACAAACTGAGCAAAAAACCTTGACATGCTTCGTTAACATTTCAATATGCTTCATTAACACTGACTCAACTTGTCAAAAATAACTTGTCTTTATATAGCTCCTTTCGTGTAAATAAACATCCCGAAGGACCTTAGAAAAATTCGATTAATTAGAAATGAATTGAACGTTATTTAGACAAACTCGGCAGCTAATTTTGCCGGCAATGCCCTACAAACACGCTCACTTAGCACATTTGACGCAGTCCACGAATACTTTGGCAGAGATCTACATTGTTGACTGAGGATAGTTTGCAGAATTTTAACGATACAGTTTGTGATTTTTAAATAATCGCACCATTAAGGCTTAATCGGGGGATCATCGCGGTGAGTTGAATCTTTCCTCACGAGCGAATCTCCGGAGAGGACCACTGGATCGTGATAGACAATGATAAACAGAGATAGTGATAGACATCCCTCTCCCTCAGTGTCAAACATAAGGGATAAAAGAGGTGACGGGGGGGGGGGGGGGGGGGGGGGGGGGGGGGGTTCAATGTGACACACGTATTAGAAAAGTATTGCTATCGTTCAAGTTTTTTAAATGTGAAGTAATGTTGAACTGTTTTGTATTTGTAATTCATCATTAATATTGGGGGTTTCCGTAGGGAGACAGACTGCTGTTTGGGGGCAGACTGGCGTTTGTTTATCCCGTGATGTCAGCACCACAGGACACGCAGACTGACTGCTTTCTGTGAGGTGGACAGCGCGACACGTATAACAGGGATCGTGAGTAATATTTTACTACATCTCTAATCTTATTTGTTTCAGATTACTATTGAGAAACATCGCTGGTAGGAATTTAAGTGAAATAAGGACAGAACAGGCAGAGCTGAGAAAAGATCGCTCGGTTCAGCAAAGCTCTTATCTCCAGTGCTTCTCCCACTCCGGTATCAACCTACAAACCTCCCAATACAGGGTCAGGACTGGAGGTATATAATGTGTTACAGAGGGGGCGTTTCCATGTGTGATTGGGATATATGGAAACCTCAGTTTGCTTTGCACTCTCTTGAGCACAATGATGGGTTTCTGTATAACCAAAACATGTGATTTGATGTAAAATGTTAAGAATTCCCAACCACCGCTGAAATTACAGGACAATGACACGTGTGAAATAAAACAACCAGTGCTTTCTACCCCCTCACAAGTTCCAATCTGATATTGGTTTTGATTTCGCACAGTGGAGAGCAATGAAAGCACCAGAGCAGCGCCCCCGCCCCGCCCCCACCCCCCGCCCCCGCCAGGGGAGAGGCCGGAGCACAGCCACTCACAGCCACTCAGTGACTCGGTCCGGGGTTAGTGCGCAGTGAAAACAGAGCGGACAAACCGGTGAGTGTGGAGCCCGGGATCCCCCGAGAGGCTGAGACGGCAACACGCGGGGCGGCGAGAAGACGGCACAGTTGTTGTCCGCAATGTAACGCCAGAGGCGGAGCTGCTTTTAAATCGTTGATCAAATAAGTTTTGATCCCACGGGTATTTAGCTCAGACCCGGTCAGGCTGAGGCTGCAAACAAAACCGAGTACAAAATGACTCCCGCCGCAGAGGTAAAGGAGTATGAAGTGTCGGGAGGAGCGGCGCCGCCTGAGCAGCGAACATCGCAATCTTCTGAGATTACTAATGAGGAAGTGAGAGGGAAAACCAACCATCGGGTCCCGGGATTAATGGACCTGTTAACGCACTTTGCGAAGGCATTTTTCTACCTTTTCCCCGTGTACCTGACGGGTTACTTCGGACTGAGCATCGCCTGGATTGTGTTCGGGCTTTTCGTGTGGATGTGGTGGAAGAAGAACAGGAGCGCGAAGCTGTCTCGGTTACAGGCGGCGTTCAGATTGGTGGACGAGGAAAGATTGGTGATTACTAATGAAATCAAACAGGAGCTGCCTCCATGGGTACGTGTGTATGTATGTGTACGTTGGGCAGGTTTCCTTACCCTACACAGCTAAGTAGGAACCCAGTTGTTAGTCAAGTGGCGGATCACTTTTCCAGGGGTAATATTTCTTTCAAAAAAATTAAATAAATAATAAATTGGCCAATCCACGACTGTTTGGGGGACACTGCTGCACAATATATTCTGTGAAACGCTTTGAGACACCTCGAAGATGCGATAAGGCACTATATCAATTGCAAGGTTTATTATAAAATGTGCGCATGCAACATTTAATTATTTATGTATGTAAAAAAAAGTTGGCCACTAACATGCGGCAACATCATTTTAGGATATTGAAGTGAGTCACTTTTGCCATAATGATCCCTTGGGAGTTCAACCACCACTGCAGGGGCTGAACAGCACCTGTGCGATCCCTGGATACATGATTGTAATGATTGTTACTTTGACTGGTTGTACCCACCCATGACCAGAATGTCGAGCTTAGCCCTGGAATGTTAAATGGTAAGGTGATACAGAGCTTTTACACTCACAAGAAGATGGTGCTTTTTCTTGGGTTATACCAAACTGGTAGCATTGTTTTCTGCATTCCAGATTTTGTGGATTACAGCAATAGCTTTGTTTTGACGGAAAAAGTTACTCTCACAAGCTAAGTCTATACTGTGCAATCAAACAAAACGTAGTAAAAAGGTTGAGTTAAAATAGTGTCAACACTGCTAAGCAAGTGAAGTAAATACTGTACAATAAAAATTGGAGGTTCAAGAAAGAGGTTAAGCAATGTACACAGTTTAATCTAGTGTTAGACTATTTGATACGTATCTTCATAGACTACTGATCTGTGAAATTGAGTTTAATACAAATAGGGATGTAGTTATGTGCTCTTATACTGAAAGCTATTTGAGACCTCCTCCCCACCAGGTTACTCTTATACTAATCAATCAGTGCTGTTCCCATTGCATGTTTAACAGCAGTCAGTGCTCATCAGGAGCTGTGTTCCTATTGCAGCCCATGCCACTCTTAGTGAAGAAAGTGAGAGCACCATTCCTGAACTCAGTCAACATTCTGATTACTAGCTTCTGGCTGCCTGTATGATTTCTAATGACTGTAAACAGCTTGTAAAACATCTTTTCAGTCATTAGTTCTTGAATGGTGTGGCAGTGGGAAACTGGGGAAATTTTTTTAAAAGGAAATGCACATAGTAAAGAGATTGCAGAATGTGCAATACCAGTAATGTGAGCCAACTCTTAATGGGTGGTTAAATCCAGCTGCATGTCTGGTCAGATTGGTAGCACTGCAGTGTACACTTTGCTTCATTGTGCATTTTTGTAGCAGCACTGAAGTGCACACTTTATGTTGTGATGCATTTTTGTGACATTATAGGGACTAAATCTATAATCGAACCAAGAGAAAATGGTTCAATTATAGATATATACTGCTGGAAGCAAAGTGATGTGATATTCAAACACTGGAGCTTCAAAGCAGTAAAACATTTGAGAGCATACCATTTTGGATTAGTTAAGTATGGTAAAATGATGTACAATACCAGTGAAATTGGGTAATGCCCCTTCAATCCTTGTGGAGTGATTTTATATTGCTTCCAATAACAAAGCAATTGAAGTGGCAAACTAGGTTTGTATTTTCAAAATGCAAAATACTGCAGATGCTGGAAATCTGAAACAAAAACAGAAGTTACTGGGAACACTCAGCAGGTCAGGCAGCAACTATGGAGAAAGGAAAGTGAGTCAACGTTGCAGGTCCACGAACCTTCGTCAGAACCCAAGATTTGTATTTCCCCTAACCAAACTGCTCAATCAGGTGAGAACTGAGGAGAACTATGTGCAAACACAGCAAGGTGGGAATGAGAATCCAATGGATATCCTTCAAAATCAGATTTATACTGCACTTTAAACAATACCAAAATTAACTGTAATATAAATAGAACCTTAGAGGCACTGTTAAACAAGCCATTTGAGGTGAGTTTCCTTTTTTACGCAGTTTAATCCATAAACCAGATACATATTTTACTAAGTTCCCATCCACCTGAAGGCATGGATGCTTCCTGGAGTATGGTTCCATAGGCACTACCAGATCTCTGCCCTGTTCTTTGTGTCAACTTTATCATTGCGGATATTGCAGGCTATTAGAGCAATGCCGGGTCCAGTTCTCGTTGACATTCACACCCACACGTTGCAGCAGGGTTTTCATGGATAGCAGGATCAAGAACCGGTGGCTGTTTTCTATTTTATCTACTCAGAGACATTAAGGCAAATTATAACATCCTGCTTCAAATCACTGGTTAGAATGCTACAATGAATCAGATCTCAAACATTCTGATATGTATAACGTACAGGCCAATGGCATGTTTTTAATAAATTATGCTTCTGAATTGCTTTTACTGCTTAGGATATTCCAATAGTTGTAATTTACCTCCTTAGTGTCTATTACTTGCTAGAAGGAAGAGACTTAGTACTATATAGAATCATAGAATTATACAGCACAGAAGGAGGCCATTCAGCCCATTGTGTCTGTACCGGCTCTTTTGAAAGAGCTATCCAATCCAATCCCACTGCCCCGCTCCACCCCCGTAGCCCTGCAAACTTCTTCTTATTTGTTTCTCTCTTAAACGTTGTTATCGAATCGGCTTCCACCATCTTTTCAGGCAATGCATTCCAGATGCAAACAACTCGCTATGTGAAAAAAAATTCTCCTTACCCCCCCTCTGTTTCTTTTAACAAATATTTTAAATCGGTGTCCTCAGGTTACCGACCCACCAGCCAGTGGAAACAGTTTCTCCTTGTTCACCCTATCGAATGTATATATTGAAGTGTCAGTGTTATTGTTGGTTCTGTATGCTTTCATGTAACATTAATGTTTAAAATTACAGAAACTAGATATTTAATAATAATGCTTGCCTAAAGCGCCTTATCACATCATTGAGATGTCTCAAAGTGGGTCGTAGAATATACTGTGAAGTGAATGATTGTGTATTTTGTGTAAGAAAATGCAGCAGTCAATTGCGCACAGCAGTGTCTGTGAAACAGTCATGGATTGAGTGACCAAATTATTATTATTTTTTGAAGGCATTATTACCCCCAGAAAGCAGTCTGCCAATTGACTAACAGCCGGGTTCTTACTCAATAAACAGAGGTGTGTGGAGTAAGGAAACTTGCCTAAAGTTTCACCCTGCCTGGGAATCGAGCCCAGAGTCTCTCACTGACTCCAATTGAATGTTGCAAAAACTGAGGTTTCTTTTGCTGCACAATCTAAACAAAGTGAAAGAAGTTAAAGAAAGAGAAAATTAAATCAATGTAGACGAAAGTTCACCAGCCAACTGTGGGGCAGAGTACACAGGGAATATGAAGTAGGCCAGAGTTGGGAGAGCGGGGAGGGTGGAGAAGTAGGATCACAGAGGTAGGGTGGGGCAAAGCTGGGGAGGCATTTGAAGGTAAGGATCATTCTACATAACTTTCCACAAGCAGTGACTCCGGAAATGGGCTTGAATCCACTGTCTACATACACAGAAACGTGAGTTCCACCAATTGAGCCAGGTTTACATACAGTGATGATGTCTAAGCGCAGTATCTGCTTGTGGAAAGTTACATAGAGTGATACGGGCCCGAAGCAGCACCTTGGGACGTCTTTCCGACGTGAAAGGCACTTTACAAATGTAATTTTGTATTGTATTTGGCCCAAATAGGCCATGCTGGAGAAGAGGACTAGCAGCTTGGGAAATATAAAATGTAGTTTTCTAATTATGGCATATGTTGAGAAGAATTCCAAACATTTTTCTCCATTATAGATATTAACATTTAGAAGCCAATGGAAACATAGGAACAGGAGTAGGCCATTCAGCCCCTCAAGCCTATTCCACCATTTTATTAGATCATGGCTGATCTGTACCTCAACTCCAATTACCCACCTTTGCTCCATATCCCTTGATACATACATACCCAACAAAAAATCTATCACTTCCATCTTGAAAATTTGAATAGATCCAGCCTTTTGGGAGAGAGTGATCCAGAATTCCACTACCCTTTGCATGAAAAAATGCTTCCTGATTTCACTCTTGAGTGGCCTAGCTCTCATTTTAAGATTACGCCCCTTCGTTCTGGATTCCCTCACCAATATGTATAAACTAGTTTTGTAAAGGAAATCTCCACGAGACAGATGCAGGTTGAAAGGTCTGGCAACTAAAGAGGCCTTGATGGAACTGATCAGGATATTTATTTGATTAATTAACTGAAAGACTGATTCTTTATATGGCAGGTATTTGAGTGTTCTTTTACTAAATCCAGGTACAGTAATTGGATATTGCATCAGTGTGACATGCTATATCAAATAATTTTCTTCCAATTTGCTGTGTACAACTTTTTAATTCTATTTATAACATAACATGTAGGAGCAGGAGGAGGTCATTTGGCCCTTCGAGCCTGCCCCGCCATTCAATCATGGCTGATCTTCTAATCTAACTGCAGCTAATAACCTGACCCTGCCTTATCCCCAAATCCCTTAATCCCTTTTGCAATAAGAAATATATCTATCTCAGTCTTGAATATGTTCAAGGACTGAGCGTCAACAGCCCTTTGGGGTAGTGAGTTCCATACATTCACCACCCTTTGAGTGAAGAAGTTCTTCCTCAACTCAGTGTGAAAGGGCTGGCCTCTGATTTTAAGGTTGTGACCCCTGGTTTTAGTTTCTCCAACCAAGGGAAACAATCTCCCACTATCTACTCTATCATGCCCTTTGATGATCTTATAGGTTTCTATAAGATCCCCTCTAATTCTTCTATATTCTAGAGAATATAGGTCCAAATTGGTCAGCCTATCCTTGTAACTCATCCCCTTCATCCCTGGCACTAGCCTAGTAAATCTACGCTGCATCCCCTCCAAGGCAAGTACATCCTTCCTTAAATGAGGAGACCAAAACTGGACACAGTATTCCAGGTGTGGTCTCACCAGGGCCCTATACAGTTGCAGCAAGACTTTCCTACTCTTATACTCTAATCTTTTCATAATGAATACTAACATACCGTTCGCCTTCCTAATTGCTGCTGCACCTGCAGACTAACTTTCTGTGATTGGTGTACAAGGACACCCAAGTCCCTCTGGACGCTAACACATTCCAATCTCTCCCCTTCTAAAAAAAATAACTCGCTCTACTGTTTTTGCTACCCAGGTGGATGACTTCGCACTTCCCTACATTATACTTCATCTGCCACCTACCTGCCCAATCACCTAACCTATCTATGTCTCGCTGCATTTTTTAATGTCGTCCTCTGTGTTGACATTTCCTCCTAATTTTGTGTCATCCGCGAATTTAGATATATTAGCTTCGATGTCCTTATCTAGATCGTTGATGTAGATGGTAAATAGCTGAGGTCCAAGGACTGATCCTTGTGGCACTCCACTAGGTACATCCCACCAATCCGAAAAGTTTATCCCTACTCTTTTGTTTCCTACCCGTTAACCATTCCCCAATCCATGTTAACATTCTCCCCCCAATTCCATGGTCCCTTATCTATTGGACTAACCTTTTATGCGGCACCTTATCGAATGCCTTCAGGAAGTCCAAATAGACCACATCCACAGATTCACCCTTATCTAGTTTACTGGAAATATCCTCAAAAAACTCTATGAGATTTGTCAAACATGACTTCCCTTTTGTAAAGTCATGTTGACTTGGCCTAATTATATTGTGCTCCCCTAAATACCGCACTACCACATCCTTTATTACCTGTGCCATGCTGTAAAATAAAACATTGTAAAAGGTGGATCTTAAAATATGCTTTTTACATATGCTGAGGGTTCTTTAGAAGGATTATTTTGCAAAGTATTTCCATACTAATTTGTCAGACCTGGTGAGAGTGCAGATGTTTGTAAATGCCTTTTTGTGTATACACAAAAAAAGCTTGTCAAATAATTAATTAACTTTGATAGACACATAGTGATAGCAACCAAGACATTTGAGACCGTGGCATTGTTATGACAGTAAACAGGCCACTCCTGCATTGTATGACCAAATATAGTTCTACATAGTGTCTCTGACCTGTTGAACATTGGAGGAACCCGCTACTATATGATTCTGGTTATCCTTACTGTATTATTGTTATACTCCCTTTGTGACTAATAATATCAACGAAAAATGGAAACTTCAAATATTGAAACTCAACCAGGAATATTCATGAATACAATAAATTTAAAAAATTTCCGCTGCAAATAAACACTACTAAATCCTATCAATTTACAGTCAGAGAATCCTCCACCATAGATTAAAGTCCACTGACAAATGCTGACCAATTTTTTTTTTAAAAATCAGAACTGGAAAAACTCTAGCCCATTCAATCAATGTCTTCTTTTACAATGACAGATGCTTGTGGAGCAATCTATTCTGTGGTTCACTTGATAAGCATCAACCACTTCAACTTTCTGTGTGATTCCTGCTGTGGTCCAGTGTTGGGCATAGAATCCTGTGATCATTGTTCAATGGCCAGTCTTCATTTTGCAGCACTGACCTGTCCCATTGGCACATAGCTCATGATACAACATGCAGCATGTCTTTCATAGAATTGCACTAAATTGCTAAATTATTTTAAGATTAAATCATAATGAAGATTTGATCTCACTTTTACAGATTAGCAAATCTATCTTCCCATCATAACATCCAGCTTTTTTTAAAAAAATCACTCTTCCTGGTAATCAGTTCTAGATTTTCATTAATTATTTCGTAAATAAATACTTCTGGGTTACTACATAAAGTTCTAATAGCATTTTGATTGAAACAGGTTGAACAGGTTTGGACATGAATAATGGTTTAGTTTCATCTGATTTCATGGTTTTCGCTTGGCTTTCCTGGCAGCTATGCCCATTTTTGCTCACTTTAAAAAGGAAACTAGCTTAACTTGTAGAGGAGAGGTGGAGTGAGAATAGGTAATAACAGCCTTCTTCTTCAGCAGCAATGTCATGTCCACGTGTCATACTGCCATTCTCACAAGACTTCTTGAGGTATGTTTGAGAAGTGTTGATCTGACCTTCAAATGAGATGTTAAAACAAGGTTCCATCTGCCTGTTCAGATGGATGTTAAAAATCCCATGGTGCCATTCTCCTGGTTTCCTGGCCAACAACCTATCAAATAACATTGGCCATTCACTTTATGGCTGTTTGTAGGGCATTGTTGTGTAAATATTGGCAGAGATGTTTGCAATCAAGACATACCATCATAAGTTTACAGTATAATCCGCATATTATATCTCACAAAGTGCTTTGAGACGTCCAACATGAAAGGCACTATTAGCAAACGTAAGGATAATTTTTATTCACTTATGTGCATTTGTCAGAGGGTGAGAGCTGATAATGCAATAAAAAAAACAGAAAGAGAAGAAAAGGAAAACATGAGGAGCAAGTTACAGGTGGTAATGTGAACTTTAGCTCAAAATACCCCAACTATTTTCACAGTTGTTTCGTCCATTCTCACTTGGATCTGTCCAAAGGAAAAATGTAGGAAAACTACCATTGGAAAAGTGTTATGATGAGTCATTGCTCTCCTGTACTTTGGAACAATAAAACTATTGAGTCGTATTTAAAGACTGAGTGAAGGCAATAACTATTAATGATCTTGTAGCTGAGCATATTCTCCACCCATTATAACTTCCATTGTCATCAGAATGGAAGTCTCCCAGGAATCACAACCATCTAAATCTTAAACCTTCAAAATTTTCTTCACCAGACAAAAATATCCCAGAATAATAATAATTAATAACCATGAACCTCATGTTGACCAGAGCTCAAGACTTACAACCAGGTTCCTCCTTACTACTAGGTGAACAGAGGTGTGTGGAGTAAGGAAACTTGCCCAACATTTCGTCCTGCTGGAAATCAAACCCAGATCTCTCACTTGCGAGGCGAGCGCTCTAACCACTGAATTACAGGACTCCAATTAAAACATAATAGACTCTTTTATGCAGATGTGCAAATCAGAAGGCAAATACTGTAACCTCTTCAAATAACATATTTTCATTGCACTACCGACTAACTCTCCAATACAGTCCTAGGTGCATTGAATTGTTGGAGGTGCTGTCCTGCAGATGAAATGTTAAACAGAATTGCTGTAGACCTATGCATGAGTATATGGTTTGAAAAAAGAAGGGGGTTTCTCCTGGAGTCCTGCCCAAGCAATCCCCCAAAATAAAATTGGTCATTGACTTCATTGCTGCTCGTGGGCCACTGCTGTATGCAAATAGGCTGCCACGTTTCACTTACTCAAAGACGATGTCTCAAAGCTCTTCACAGTCACTATCCTGTGAAGTGCTTTGAGACATCATCCAGATGTAAAAGGCACTATACCAAATGTAAGATTTATTATTACTGTACTGAGATTCTGTGCTTTGAAAGGGGCTGTGATAGCAGTAAGGTTCAAAAATGTACCATGAATCTTAACAGGTACAAAAAGGAAAACTTGGCTGAATTCCTTCTCTTTTCCTCAGAGTGCTGATGCCAATTGTAGGACTATGCACAAGTGGTTTTAAATTATAAAATTGAAGTCATCAGCAGTTACTGCCACTCTTCCCAAGATTCAGCTCAATACCAGTGACAAACTATTACTGTTTGCGTAGGTGCACAGTTCAAAATAGCTTCCTGGATGAAAGCCAATAATGCTATCATCTACTTGAAAATCCCACACCATGTTGCTTTTTGTATAGATAAATAATCCACTGTACAGCCAAATTCACTTGTGTGCAAATCAGATGCATGCATAGTCTATCATAAAATGAAAGCAAACATAGTTTTTCCACCTCATTAAAGTTTATTTTATGGAAACTGCTATATGCAAATTTTGGACATTTACAAAACACTGCATGTTACTAATGTGGAGTCACTGGGTAATGTCAAGTTGAATGAGTTTAAGAAAGTCCAATAAATAAGCATCATTCAGCATACCGCTTCACGCTGCATTTTGATTTAAAAATTCTCTGTCTCATCGATGGTCATATAAATTATAAGGCCAGTGTTTCTAGCACACTGGAAAACCATGGGCAGACCTTGGACATCCAAGGATGTTCTTTTAGATCTAGCAAACGTGGAGCAATAAGGATGCTATCATAGAATAGAATTATACAGCACAGAAGGACACTATTCAGCCCATCGTGTCCATCCCGGCTCTTGGAAAGAGCTATCCAAATTAATCCCACTCCCCCGCTCTCTCCCGATAGCCTTGCACATTTGTCTTCCCCAAATATTTATCTCTCCTCTCTTGAAAGTTTTTATTGAATCTTCTTCCACCACCTTTTCAGGCAGTCATTCCAGATCTGAACAACTCGTTGTGTGAAAAAAATTCTCCTCATCTCCCCTCTGGTTCTTTTGACAATTATCTTAAATCTGTGTCCTCTGGCTACTGACTGAACTGCCAGTGGAAACAGTTTCTCCCTGTTCACTCTTTCAAATCCCCTCATAATTTTGAACACCTCTATTAAATCTCCACCTAACCTTCTCTGCTCCAAGGAGAACAGTCCTAGTTTCTCTGGTCTCTCCACAAAACTGAAGTCCCTCATTCAAGGAACCATCCTGGTAAATCTCCTTTGCACCTTCTCCAAAGCCTTGAAAGTCAAAGTCCTGAAGTGTGGTACCCAGAACTGAACACGGTACTCTAGCTGAAGCCTAACCACAGTGTTTTATAAAGGTTCATCATAACCTCCTGACTTTTGTATTCTATATCCCTATTTATAAAGCCAAGGATCCTCTAGGCTTTTTTAGCAGCTTCATCTACCAGTTCTGCAACCTTCAAAGATTTGCTTATGTGGAATCCCAGGTCTCTGCTCCTGCACACCCTTTAAGATTGTACCATTATTATCTAACTTATATTGCCTCTCATTCTTCTTCCCAACATACATCACTTCGCATTTCTCTGCATTAAATTTCATGTGCCACGTGTCTGCCCATTTCACAAGTCTGTCTTAAGTCTTCCTGCAGTTTGCTACTATCCTCCTTACCCTTTACTACTTTTCCTAGCCTTGTATCATCTGCAAACTTGGAAATTTTGCTCCCTAAACCCTGGTCCAGGTCATTTATATTGATTTTAAAAGAGCAGTGGTCCTAATACTACTTATCCCTGATTATTCTTGTTCTTTCATAGTCCTCACATCCTTGTTTGAGTAGGGATACATTTTATTCTTAATTACTTTGTGTGTTTGTGCATGCATATGCTTGCAAATCAGTTTAACAAAATCTAGTTCTAACTTAAAAGTGTCACTTCAAGCAATGGTAATGCACCTATACTGAGGTGAGAGCCTTAAAAAGGATATAGGATTCTTTGGTCATTCAGCTCACAGTGGTCAAGGTGCATAGAGTCTATCTCGGTGCACTGGAATAAGAGCTGGTATTGAAAATTTAGAGTGGTGAGGAGCAGGGATCTGAGCAGGAGTCCAGTTGGTTCAGTTCTCAAATAAAGTGGCAACCAATTCAGATGTGAGGAATTCAATATATTTAGCAGTCCAAATGAGGTTTGAGTTTCACAGCATTAGCATTTAAATCTGATGTCTTCTGGGCATGTTAAATGAGATATTAAATGTTCACCTGAGAAATCTTGACTTTAAAATGCTGCATATATCCAAATCTGCACATATCCAGAATCTGCTTTGGTCTCTTATATGTATATCCTTGATTCTGTTTCCAGGGATGCACTGAATGAGAATGGAGGCAGTTTGACTGCTGATGATACAACAGCAACAATGTAAATGTTTTGTGGTGTTGCCCTCATTCGTTTGAAAGTTAGTCACTAAATAAGAACGACCATTTGGGTTGTTGAAGCTCAGATCAATTCTGATTTATTCTGTCATTTTTCCTGACGTGTTTTTTCCCCCTTATTTTCAGGTCCATTTTCCAGATGTAGAAAGAGTTGAATGGTTGAACAAGGTAAAAAGAACAAAACTCCAATGATCACATTTAAAGCTCTCATGGCCTGCAGGGTAACCGCAGATTAACTCTGGCAAGATCAGAGCACCAGCAACTTGTGGGTGCTTAAAGACCCAATCTACTTTAACCAGTGCTAAAGAATCACAAAGCGAAATTTCAGGACAGACACCAGGAGGTTTTTCTTTATCCAGTGGGTAATTAACAACTGTAACATTTTTTCCAGGAAGGCTGGTTGAAGCCTTATTTAAAACAAAAAGCACTGGACTCAATTAAACAAAAAAAGCTTCATGGTATGATAGGGGTACAGTAAGTTATTCAGGAAAGATGAGATCAGATGGGCTGAAAGGCCTTCTTCATCAGAACAAATCTTGGGATCTTGTATCCTATGCACTGTTTCCATTAGTTCTTTGCAGTGTGATCTTCAAAAGAGCTGGTTCACATCTGCAACCAGAAACCATGACCGAATCACCCACTATCAGTTCCAGAAATTTGCAAGGAAAAGATTTTAAATCAATTTAATTCTGGTTTAATTGAAAGTAAACACAAGCAGTCTATTTGTGTTCTTGTTTGTCATGGTGACAAAAATATAAATTAAAAAATAGCATCTTCTGGGTCATTGGAGCAGAAGCAGGCCATTCGAGTGCAATAGATGTCGGTTTGATTAAACTTTGTTCGGAGCTTCATTTTCTCAATATCTGCAACTTCTCCCTAATGTTGTGCTTTTCTGACCAGATTGTGAGTCAAGCCTGGCCATACATTGGGATATATCTGGAGAAATTATTTAAAGACCGCATTGAGCCTTCAATATGTGGATCAAATGTCTACCTGAAAACTTTCATATTTTCAAAACTTCATTTTGGAGAAAAGGTAAAAACAATGATCTTTTGCAGCTGATATTCCTTCTGAATGTACCAGCTATTCTGAAACTGTTTGATAGAGGAAGGGTTCTCAGCATAGTCAAGAGAACTGCAGCTTTGCTAGTGAACCAGCCCTTTGGTCAGGCCTGATGGATGTTATCTGTGTAACTCTGCCTGTGCTAATTCTGTTATGTTTGCATAAATTTTACATTTGATTAACAAGGAGGGCAATACTAAGATGTAAGGGATTACAATATGTTCATTTGAAATCACTTTGCGACTGAAAAGCCATGGAAACGTAGAAAGATTCAGGAAAGGGCAACAAAAGAATTCACTGAACTACAAAGAGATGCCAAAGTAGCTAAATCTCTATAATCTTTTGGGGATGTATGATCCAAATTTTTAAAATTTGCAAGTTATATGGATGAAGAGGGATAATATCGACAAAACTGGGTAACGTGATTAAAAGATAGAGAAGTTATGAATGAAATTCTTGGTATTTAGAGTTTTGAACTAAATGCATTGATTGCCGACTCAGCTGTAAGCATTCTGTGTGGATTGGCTGCTGGTCCACTGAAAATGGAGGAGAAATAAATAGTCTGTTCATCTATTCATCCAAGTTCAGTAATGCATTGATATATTCATAATATAACTAAACTTGAGATCTGACTTCCTGTCATTCGACACAGACAATGCTCCCTGATCACTTTAAGAATTTTGTTGTCTTCATATTTAAATGTCATAGTTTTTACCAATGTTTTTTCAACTCAGAATGAAAGTAGCAAACAGTATGTGCAATAATTGCACCAAACTGTGGCTGACCTACTTCTTCAATTCAATACCTATCTCGCACATTCTGTAATCATTCAGTTTATCAGCATATGTATTTTTTATATATAAAAAAAATTGATAGATGTGTCAAAATCTCTGCCTCATTTATTTCTATGTTATCAGCTTTCCTGATACATTTTCTACACAATGCGGTCACAGAGTGTAGTCTGGATTTCCTTCCAGAATGTATCTGTACTGAGTACTGGAGGAACTGGAAACTTTTTTTTGTTGAAAGCAGGTTTGAGGGGTGACTTCATGGAGGTCTTTAGAATTATGAAGGGTTTTGATAGAGACAACAGGGAAACATTATTTCCATTGGGTGGTGACTCAGTAACTAGAGGGCATCAATTTAAGAAGGATAGTAATAAGTAAATGGAGGGGTTAGGAGAATTTTTTTCTTACATAGAGAGTAGTTAGGTACACACAGAGTAGTTAGGATATGGAATACCCTGCCCGGAGCCACAGGGGTATAGGGACAAAGGAAGGTGAATCGGACTGAAATGATTGCTCTAAAAGGAGACAGCACAGATATGATGGGCTGAAAGTCCTTCTGTTGTGCTATATATTTCTATGGTTCTGTATTTGTATGAATCTACAATAGCGTATGTACCAGCCACTAACATACCAATTAAATAACTTAAAACAGTTAACTGTCCGTTTTTACAATTTTTTCTTATTCGTCTAGCTTTTGTTCTTGATTTCAACTTTTTAAGATTTTAGTCTTTTATTAAATGCTAATTCAAAACTTTTCTGAAGCACAGACTCACTGTCCCGTCAGCAGAGTAGCTTCCCAACGTGACCTCTATGACCAATGGCAAAAAAATCTATTGAACATCAAATTCAGTGACTCAATCTTGTATTTTAAAGTGTATTTTAATTTAAGCATCTAATTATTTCTTGCAAATACAGTAATGCTCTTGTTTAGTTATTATAATTGTCACACTAGCCCATTTGGTGATAATCCAGTCACTTCAAATTGTTTGAAACACAAAGAAACAATCTGGCACATTGATAAGTACATCATCTGAAACAAATGCTTGTTTCCAGAGTTGGACAATATTTTCTTTATGCTCCTATTTTCAGAGTGTAGTTTAGGTGAACGATTGAGGTGGGGGGGGGGAGACAAAATATTAAAATTCCTGACATCTGTTGTGAATATTTAATATGATCCTTTTCCTGTGAACTAAGATTTCTATTAGCTAGAGATCTGGAAAGGCACTGCAATCCTGCATTGCTCATCTGGTCACAGCATATTTATAGAAGATATTGTACAGAAGAAAAATAAGTTTGATTAACCTACATTAAACTGTTATTCATTAAAACTGCACTTGTGAAATCCGGCAGTATTAATAGCTCAAAATGCAAATTAAATAGTCCATCTGAGGGTTTTGTAATCTAATTCTCTGCAGACAAGGAATCTTCAGCATCATCATTCCAGTCTGTTTGAGGCTGATGTTGCTAACAGAGCAAAGAGACACAAGTCATGGAGTTTATCTTAACGATAATCATTGCATTTGATATTACAATAATAATCATTGCATTTGATATTGCGCCTTATCACATTGTTGAGACTTCTCAAAGCATTTCACAGAATATACTGTGAAGTATATTGACTGTTTATTTTGTGGGCAAAACATGGTAGCCAATTGCGCACAGCAATGTCCTACAAACAGTCATGAATTGAGTGACAAAATTATCACGTCGTCAAGACGTCTCAAAATAAATAATAATCATTTCAAAAGAATCATTTAATTGTAAATATTGAGTATGACGAGGTTAGTTATTCAGAACTTTTTCTCAGAAGTAATTTTAAGGAGAAATAACAAATAATGAGATGTTTTAAAGCTAGCTTTGTACAAAGTACTGTTCAAGCCTTCTTTTAAAAACGTGTTTTAATTCATAACCAATGTATCAATCTCTTGACTATACATTTTTGTTTAGTTCTATGTGTGAGAGTCTGCTGATAGAATGTTTTTCTTTACAGTCACCTAAAATTGCTGGGGTTAAAGTGTACACAGATGAGGTGGACAAACGACAAGTGATCATTGATTTGCAAATTAGGTAATTTCACTTTCCGAAAAGTTGCATTTTTAAGACATTTTCTAATCTAAGTAAAAGGTTGCATTTTTATTTAGATCCCACGTTCTTTGTTTTTTCTCCGATAAGATTCTGAGTATTGGAAAATGTTCAAACCTGTGTGTGAACAATCAATATTAACCACCCCTATTCCTCCAGGACCGTCCCCTCTTTTGAACACTTAACCCTGAACCATCCCTCCTTGTTCTTCAAAATCCTCATTATTTATCATCCTCCCAAACTGTCTGGTTCCTTCATCCCTGACATCTCCTCCCAGCTCTCATCCCTCTGCCGCTGCACTGAACACCTGATCACCTAAACTCCACTAGTCCCATCTGCTCTGACTTCACTGACCTCCTCTCCACACTAAACCCCACCCTCTACATAAACTCCCCTACCCACAACTATGGCCTCCCTATTGACCTCATTATCACACATGGCCTAGACATCTCCGATCTGTCCATCACAGACAAGGCCATCTCAGACCATTTTTTCATCTCCCTCTCCTCCCGCACCCCTCTCCCGTGTCCTCCACCATCTTTTTCCAACCTTTGAAACAGATTCCACCCGGATCCTTCACAAACTTCTCTTCCTCGGATCTCTGCTCCCTCTGGACTTCCATCAGCAATGATCCTGATGCAGCCTTCAAGCTGCTAAACGATTGCCTCTCTGAAACCCTCAACTCCCTTGCCCCCCTGAAATATACGTCTATCTCCAAATCTACTCGCTCCCCCTGCTATAACAGTCACCTCCGCTCCCGCAAACAAAAACCTGGACGCTCAAGGCACAAATCCGGTCTCACAATCCACCACCAACTGTGGCTTGAGGATCTCTGCAATTATCGCCTCTCCCATTTAAAACCACTGTCACCATTTCCCCTCCTCAAAAAACCCAAAGTTGACCCCTCCAACCTCACAAATTACTGACCCATCTCCAACCTGCCCTTTATTGCCAAAGTTCTGGAGTGCGTTGTTGCTAACCAGTTTTGCTCTCGCCTCTCCCTCCACTCCTTCCTCAAGTCCCTCCAGTCTGGTTTCCGCCCTACCCATAACACAGAGATGGGGCTTGTCAAGGTCATAAACAATATCCTCTCTCTCTCTGTGATCAGGGTACCCACTGCCTCCTCGTCCTCCTGGACCTCTCCATCGTGTTCGACACAGTCCTGCACCACTTCTCCTCCCTCATCCCCCTTAGTGGGACCGCACTAGACTGTTTTGAATCCTACCTAACAAACCACCTTCACTTTATCTATTCAAGGCTTCTCCTACCCCCACCTGGTCACCTGTGGTGTACCACAAGGCTCCATCCTAGGCCCCACTCCTCTTCCTCATCTATGTGCTCCCTATTGGCAATGTCATCCGCAGACATAAGGTAAGCTTCCACATGTATGCAGATGACACACAAATCTACTTCTCCTGTTCATGTTCTCTTGGCTTGTCTAGTGGACATCAGGGCCTGGATGAGCAAAAATTTCCTACCAATGCTGGCAGGAAGGAAGCCATACTCATGGCTCCCGTAACGTCTTCTATCTTGCGGCTCTGACCTCCTCAACCTATCCCTCGACTTACCAAACCAGTGCACAAACTAGGCGTTAGGTTCAACCCACAGGAGTCCGTCCTTCCCCACATCTGGTCCCTGACTAGGTCTGCCTTCCTCCACCACAGTGCCCGCCTCTGACTGTACTTTACCTCAGATGCAGCTGAAACACTCGTCCATGTGTTCGTCACCTCCCGACTCGACCTTTCAAATACCCTCTTAGCCGATCTCCCCAGGTCCACCATGCACAGGAACCAGATGATCCAAAACTCTGCTGCCGATCTCCGTACCTCCTTCACACCAGTTCTAGCCAGGCTCTACTGACTCCCTACCACTAAACTGATTGATTTCAAGATCCTCACAATTGTTTTCAAATCCCTTCATACTCTAGCACCTACCTAACCTCTCCAACCTTCTTACCCCCCAACTCACAACCTGCTGCCTCTGCTCAACAGGCTCCAGCCTTCTGCTTATCCCTCGTACCCTCCGTTCCACCATTGGTGGACGCACTTTCAGGCACTATGCGCTGAAACTCTGGAACAATCTTCCTCAATGCCTTCGTTTTGCCCCTTCCCCATCTTCAGGTCATGCCTGAAGACCTTCCTTTGACCTTCCTATGGTTAGCTTCTCCCTTGGAGTTCACAACAAGGCCCAAGAGTAAAGCTTTGATTTTATTGCCCAAAACTAGTACCACCGAATTTATTGTCCAATCCTTGTTAAAGGTACATTGTAAATGCTGTATAATCCAAATTAAATGCTACAATCTGTAATGCTCTACAACTAATGAAAACTCATCAATTTGTAATGGTTTGAAATAGCAGGGGCTCTGGCCACAATCTTTCAATCCTGCTTGGACACCAGGATGGTGCCAGAGGATTGGAGGGTTCCAAATGTTACTCCCCTGTACAAAAAGGGGCAGAAGGATAAACCCGGGAACCAGTAGTGGGGAAACTTCTGGAGACTATAATCCGGGACAAAATAAATTTTCACTTAGAAAAATATGGGTTAATAAAGGACAGCCAACATGGGTTTGTTAAAGGCAAATTGTTTCTCACAAACCTGATAGTTTTTGATGAAGTAACAGAGAGGTTGGATGAAGCTAGTGCAGTAGTGCAGGTTGGATGAAGGTAGTTTATATAGATTTTCAAAAGCCGTTTGATGAAGTGCCACATAAGAGACTTGTAAGCAAAATAGAAGCCCACTGTATTAAAGGGACAGTGGCAGCATGGATACAGAACTGGCTGGGAGACAGAAAGCAGAGAATGGTGGTGAACAGTTGTTTTTCTGAATGGAGGAAAGTGTGCAGTGGATCCCCAGGGGTCGGTATTCGGATCACTGCTCTTTTTGATCCATATAAATGACCTGGACATGGGTATAAGGAGTACAGTTTCCAAGTTTGCAGATGTTACAAAGCTAGGAAAAGTAGTAAACGGAAAGGAGGATAGTAGCAGACGGCAAATGGACATAGACAGACTGGTAAAATGGGCAGAAATGTGGAAAATTAAACTTAATGTGGAGAAATGCGAAGTGATGCATTTTGGGAGGAAGAATGAGGAGAGGTAATATAAGCTGATGGTACAGTCTTAAAGGGGGTGAAGGAACAGAGAGACCTGGGGTTCATACAAGTAAATCTTTGAAGGTGGCACGACAGGTTCAAAAAAAGCATACAGGATACTAAGCTTTATAAATAGGGGCATAGAATACAAAAGTTAGGAAGTTATGATGAACCTTTATAAAACACTGGTTAGGCCTTAACTAGAGAACTGTGTTCAGCTCTGGGCACCACACTTTAGGAAGGATGTCAAGGCATTGGAAAGGGTGCAAAGGAGATTTACCAGGATGGTACCAGGAATGAGGGGCTTTGGTTATGAGGAGAGGCTGGAGAAGCTGGGATTATTCTCCTTGGAGCAGAGAAGGTTAAGAGCAGACTTAATAAAGTGATGTTTTCAAAATGATGAGGGTATTCGATAGGATGAACAGGAAGAAACTATTTCCACTAGAGGGTTGGTCGGTAACCCGGGGACACCGATTTAAAATAGCTGTTAAAAGAAACAGTGGGGAGGTGAAGAGAAGTTTCTTCACACAGCGAGTTGTCCGGATCTGGAATGCATTGCCTGAAAGGTTGGTGGAAGCCAATTCGATAATAACTTTTAAGAGAGAAGATAATTATTTGTGGAGGACAAGTTTGCAGGGCTATGGGAAGAGAGTGGGGGAGTGGGATTGATTTGGATAGCTCTTTTAAAAGAGCCGGCACAGACACAATGGGCCAAATGGCCTCGTTCTTTCCTGTATGATTCTCTGATATGTCAATTATCAGCAAATTCTCAGTGCAAAAAGGATCTGCAGGAGTGGGTGACTCCCAGAAAACAAAACTTGTACAACAGTTTTAACTATTTAAAAAGAGAAGGTCTATATTGAAAATATAGTTCAACCTTTTTTTATATATGCATCATCCCCAGACTCCCTTTACTTCTCACTTGCCTTCAGTTTTATAGTAGTGCTCAATTAGCAATTAGGACTGGTGCCCAATTATCACTTAGGGCTGGAACTCCAAACACGCCCTTGTTAGCTCTCTTGATGTGGCATCCTTTTAGGAGTCATATATTAAAAAAAACATTTTTTTACACATAAGTTGAGTGCCAACAACCATAAAAAGCAGTGATAGGGTTTATCCTCCTTCACAGGATCCAACATTAGAAAGGATTGTTGTAATCAACCTGCCAGATTTAAAACATTAGACACTCCCTGAATACAGCAGTCAGAACATGTCAGAACCTGCTATTGGCACCTCTTCAAGTCTGCACCTGCAGCTCTTTTCCCTCCCTTTTTCTGTCCTGTTTGCTCTTTAGCTTTCATTTTGACTGCTGACAGTATTGTGATAATGAATAATTTGTTGAGATGTCAGTTAACCTTATCAACTTGATCAGGAATCTTTTTCAACCTTGGTGAGGCACTAATTACAAAGCAGGTGAATCCAAATGATCAGGAGAAACTTAGACAAAAACAACACAATAAAACTGATGGTAAAAATACTCCAATGATACAAGATCCAAGAATACATAATACACATGTATATTATTGGTATACATATCCCAAAAAATGAAGAAAGGGAAGGCAGATTGATTTTTGCTCCTGAGCTTTCTCTTGGAACATTGGTGGAACACACAATACTAATATTATTGGTGTTGATGAAAAATCCAAATCTAAATTGTGGTATTCTAAATTGTGCGTTGGATTTTCCTCAGGACTAAAATATTACAGAACTACAAATAGCACAATAACATGTTCCTTATACAGCTAAATACAGTGCTGCAGTGAGGTGGCCCTGCAATGTCACAGGCATGTCAGGGCTTGCAGCTACTTGGGGATGAAACTGTGGCCACAACAAGTTATGAGTTTCTGTACAGCTTTGTTATAATACACCTTAAGTCGTTCACCAAACCAGTTTGATTCCTAATTCAAAAGGATTTAATTTGTTTTGCCAAATATAGGATCATACTTAAACATTATAGATGCGTTGAGTTGTGTAACTTTATTAAGGCCTTGCTTTGGATTCAACATAGACTATTAACACTGATTAATAGATTAGCATTTCTGAGCCTGTGAAAAAGAACCACCAAACATTGAACGGCCTTAAAGTAAGGTGTGCAGTGTCATTAGCATTGAATTATCTTAAAACTTGTTGGACCACATTTCTCATACTGTTGCAATTGACTTCATTTAGCTAAATTGCTCTGGGGTAAATGGTTCTATTCAACCAATTGCAGATTGTACCGAACAGTATGGCTGAAACTGACTACATATAGTCAGTTTTTATTATCAGTGCAAAATTAAACTTTAACACGGTCTTTCATTTACTTAAAGGACATCAGATATTGGCTTGACCCACCTCACCTTTGGGGCAAGCTGGGTCAATTAGTCAGGGAGGGGAGAGAAGGAGTAAGTAAAAGTGAGAGAAAGAGAGAGAGAAATAAAGAGTATGTAGTGGTAAATCCACACTTTTTTAACTCTAGGACGCGGATTTTGAATCTGGCCACAGTATTGTTTATTGGTCTGGTGAAAGGCTCTCTTTTCTCTGGCTTTCGGGTGCCTATTCTGATGCTGTTGCTTTTCTTGTAGGCCGTCTGCAGGGAAAAATCACAAATACATTTCTGTGAGTCTGTGAAAACTTTCTGATTATGGAACTTAATTAGATTCATCATCAACCAATTACTAAAAATACCAATGCTTTTATTATATTTTAATAATGGGCTCCTTGTACAAGGTCCTGAATTGCTTCTACAGTTAGCTAGAACATTATGGGCTGGGAGGCATTCATTGTTAAAGTTTGAACAGAGCAGTTCATCAGAAAATGCACCTCATGGATTTATCTTGTACAGGGAAGCTCTGAATTGAACGAAAATTATATTTACAGCCACAAAAATACAAAATACAAATACAAATACCATTGTTTTTATAAGAAATTTTCTGGGAATATAGGTTCAAATTTCTCTTAGAGACCCATTCTGGTGAATACATAGGCAGGAGGAGTGTCTATTTACAGAAACCTCGTCGGTTCTTCAGGTAACTATGCTTGAGTCACAGTCATTGCAAAACTAGGAAAAGCACATGCCCTGCTTTCAAAAGCCCATCTACTTTTTACCTGGAAATACACACTGTTAAATTGGTACTGGAGTACTAATTAGTTTAGGGAAACATTATGGAAAGTGTTTTCTAAAACTCATCTAATTCATTGTATGTTATCTCTGGATTTAGGGCCTTTTCTCATTTGCACATGCAGAAGACTGTGTTTAATAAACAGCTATTTGAAGGAAAATATTGTATTAAATCCCGCATCTAGCTCAGTGTTACCACGCACACTTTGTTGGTGGCAAACCAAACCCTGCTTAGCTGACATGGACATTTTTTAAAATGTTCTTATTTTTCTCTCAGCTACATAGGGGATTGTGAAATTAATGTGGAGATAAAAAAAGTCTGCAAAGCTGGTTTGAAAGGAGTTCTGGTAAGTAAAACCTTCGGATTGTGATCCTTAGTGTTTGTAAGTAATTGGGTAAAAATTGCAATGTACATTTTACTAGAATTACCAATGAGGATTTAGAAACCAGCTGCAGTAAACTTGACAGTTCGACTCGAGCACAATGATCTTAGTGCAAGAATTGTTATCTTCAGTGAATAGAATTGTATTTAGTGCCCCAGTTCCACTGATCTCAGCATACTGTTGTGGGATCTGTTTTTCACTACATTGTACTGTATGTCTCCTGAGAGCTAATCAAAAGAAGCAGTAGCTCCCACTGCGGTCCTGACAAAATATCTGTCAGACATCAAATCCTGGATGAGAACTAACTTTTTACAGTTGAACGTCAACAAGACCGAGGCTCTCCTGATTGGCTCCCGACAGTGCCTCCTCACCTCAGGCACTGACAGCATCACCATCCATAGTTGCACACTCCACCTTGCTAAGCCAGTCTGGAACCTTGGGGTCTTGTTTGACCCTCAACTATCCTTTCTACCCCATATCTGTTCCATGACCCGCGCCGCCTTCCCCCACCTCCGCAACATTGTCCGGCTCCACCACTGTCTCACACCGCAGGCCGCTGAAACCCTGATACACGCCTTCACTACATCGAGGCTTGACTATGCAAACTTCTTGCTTGTCAGCCTCCCCAACTCCTCCCTCCATAGGCTGCGGATCATCCAGAACTCTGCAGCCCGTGTCCTCTCCTGACCAGGCTTCGTGTCCCTATCACCCCCATCCTCGCCCGACTCCACTGGCTTCCCATCACACAGCGGATTCAGTTCAAGCTCCTGGTCCTCACCTTCAAAGCACTTCATGGTCTTGTTCCCCTCTACTTCTGCACCCTCCTAACCACCTACCATCCTGCTGGCTCCCACCGCTCAGCGGGCTCCAGCCTGCTTCAAGTCCTCCACCTCACTCGCCCCACTTTTGGCGGGCGGGCCTTCTGCCACTCAGCTCCCACCCTCTGGAACTCCCTCCGCAGTTCCTCCTCCTCGCCCCCTCCCTTGCCTCCTTCAAGACCCATCTCAAGACCCTCCTCTTCAACCATGCTGTCACTCACCCTGCTTCCCCCCTGCTCTCCATCCTTCCCGATCCCGACCCCCAGCTCGGGTCCAAAACTCTGACACATCCTCCCGACGTGAAAGGCACTGTACAAATGTAATTTTGTTGTTGTTGTTCTCGCTCATATTCAGGAGGCGTGTTGGCTTTGATGAGGGGAGTGTGCCAGGTCCCATGTTTTCCTTTATATGGGGAATTGCTTAACTTCTGTATGGGGACTTTTTATTGTGGAATGGCCACAGAACCACAGTAGGAGACCATTCGGCCCTTTTTGTGTTGGTATCCACTCCTCCGAGACATTATTTGTCTTAATCTCTACTCCCCGGTTCTTTCCCTATATCCTCTAACACTCTTTGTCTGTGTCCCCCGACGCTCTCCGCCTGTGTCCCCCGACGCTCTCCGCCTGTGTCCCCCGACGCTCTCCGCCTGTGTCCCCCGACGCTCTCCGCCTGTGTCCCCCGACGCTCTCCGCCTGTGTCCCCCGACGCTCTCCGCCTGTGTCCCCCGACGCTCTCCGCCTGTGTCCCCCGACGCTCTCCGCCTGTGTCCCCCGACGCTCTCCGCCTGTGTCCCCCGACGCTCTCCGCCTGTGTCCCCCGACGCTCTCCGCCTGTGTCCCCCGACGCTCTCCGCCTGTGTCCCCCGACGCTCTCCGCCTGTGTCCCCCGACGCTCTCCGCCTGTGTCCCCCGACGCTCTTCAGCGGTATTTGCGCAGATGGTTTGTCTATTTGTGAAGGTCAAGTCTGTGTCGTTTTATATCAGTGCTATATTTCCTTCTGAAATAATAATAATATAGTCTAGTTGAATTGTATGGAAAAAAATAAACAATTTGCTATTCCCTCCATGTGATTTTGTAAGGACCATAACAAAGCTGATGCCATTTTGCTGAAACTGTTGAAATCACAGTCACTTCCAGCAGTCATGAATAAGTAATTTAATGCCAGTTTGTGCACATTGAGGAAATTCATTTGTGTTAATAGAATTCATTTGGATAATTGTTTTTTTAACTTTTGTCGATTGTGATTTGAATAATTAGTCATTTCTATTCTTCGTCTTTCTCCACCAATAACTTTATTGAGGTCATTATAGCTATTAAGTATTTAAAACAGATATAAAAATTCATGTCTTTAATGTGCCCAGAGTAATGTTGTGACAGCTGATTGTGAACTGTGACTCGGAAGCTGCTAAGCTATTGTCCAAGGACCACGGCTAATAGATTGTAGGTTACAAAGAGGGGACATTCACTCAAAATAAGGATTACTTTTATAAATTAAAGGTTAATGCGAAATTTATCAAATGCAAGGATTATTATTTAGATTTATAGAAATATTGAAATTGGCATTTTTGTCGAGAATGAGCAACCCACCCTGTTCAAATGGATTCCCTTCAAACTCTGAACATTAAGGTGAAGTGAGCATTTTATGGGTGAAGTCCTCTTAACCTGGTGCTCAAACTCCTATTTCTAAATATGAATCCACTGAAAACGTTTCACTTGACACTGAGGTATTATCTTTTGTTTGTGTCAATAATTAAAAGTGACCTTTATTAATAATTACATTGCAGCTACATGGCACACTCCGAGTGATCCTAGAGCCACTCATTGGTCAGATGCCTCTGGTTGGAGCTGTGACCTTGTTCTTCATTCGCCCCCCGGTAAGTCTACTCAAACCTTTTTTTAAAATTTCTAGCAAAAGTGGGCCAGATAAGCTTGGAGTTTTGAAGTTGTTCCTGATGCAAGCAGCAGTGAATACCACTAAAAACACTGGCCTAATAGTGTTTCATTCTTTATTTAAGAAGTACTTTTCAGGAAACCCTCTCCACGTCAGTCATTTGCACCACCATTTTGTTTTACCCAGAATTTATAATTTTGTTTTGTAAATTTTAGGCTTGATGTTGGGTCTCGGTTAGTTTTTACTTAATATTCTCTCCCAGGGATTTCCCACACTGTAAAGAATTATGTAAAAGAAAGATAAAAGATACCTGTTCTCAACCAACCAAGCTTCTGAAGGTGATTTCAGAACAAGGCTTTTTTTTTAAAGTAGACTTTCTTTATCACGGGATGTTTTCTCTCTGCCCTCAGCTTGACACATCTCAGTTTCTATCTCTCTCTAGAACATTGTCTTTGTGCCCCTGAGTTTCTTCACCTCTGATTGTCTCCTTCCCTCGTCCTCTCTGTTTAGGATAGCTAAACTTTGTCTTCTGCTAGGTTAGCAAATTAATGTTTAGTCATCATCTTAGAAGTTTCAAATGTAGCATGACTAATTGCTAAATGTAAATTTTTGGGGCCCTAGATTTTTTTTCTAATCAATTTTGCTTTCCCAAGGATGATATTCTGGCAGGCAGTTCAGCTCCCCCTTTACAGTGAAGTGTTCCTGAGGAGGGCATAGGCCAATAATTAGGCAATCTGGGCCCAAAGTCTCCAGATTGACTGCTATGGTATCTGGCAACAGTCCTCTAAATAAATTGATTACTCGCTTCATGACTTGCTGTGTGCAGACTGGCTGCTCCATTTGCATACACTTTAGAGAAATTATTTGTGACATGCTTTGAGATGTCCTGATGTTATACGCTCCAGGTGAAACATAATTGTAAGTTACAAAATAAACCTATAGCTTGCTGATGTTTTTATCTGTTTCCATGTCAGACCTTGGAAATCAACTGGACAGGTCTCACCAACATACTGGACATTCCTGGAGTCAAGTAACTATTCTATATCATTTACACATTCTTCATCATGCATATATTTTGCATCTTTATCTGTGTTCTGTGTCGTATACGTATTTTACACATATTGCATGTACAAACATTCTATAGTATATAACATCTCTATTCATTACATTTTTCAGTCAACACTAACAATGCAGCATAAATTTTGGGCTAAGGTCATGATTAGATTGTGAGTCCTACTCAAACTGATGATTTAGGTTCTGGTATTAATCTGATTTTACTGCATTCAATTTCAAACAAACTTTTAAACTTGAATTACACTAAGAAGTTCTTGGGTTGTGTAAGAGACAATTGCACTCTTAGCTCTTTAAATAGTATTATAAGTTAATTGGCACATGGCGCTACACAGTGTAGGTGAAAAGTTCTCCCCAGACAACACAGAAGAGTGGATGGGAAATATAAATTACTTTTCCTGCCCCCAATTGCTCTTCACTGAAAAGTGATTTCAAATTGCTCCAGCAGTAAACATAACTTTGTTTTGATTGAGGTGGGAGTAAAATAGTTTCAAGTGCCGGTTTTACAGTGAAGCAAATGAACAAGTTATTGATTTAGATCCGGAAAAATTTCACAAGTAATGTCTCTGCATTGCCATCCACCCAATGAGGATGAAGAGCATTATTCATATATCATCTTCTTATTGTCACATGATTCCCACACATATGGCAACATTTTCCAAAAGAAATCATCGAGTGAGGTAGTTGGGATGGGGTGTTGTAAAGCTACTGTTTTATGGTCTGTTCAAGCTTTGCTAGTGATTTTTATGATCTTGGTAAAACTCATCAGCTGAATTACACCCTGCAATCTGCTGCCACATCCCTGTTGTTCTATATATAAATAAACTGTGAAAAATCTGTTGTTCTGTATATAAATAAACCATGAAAAAATGGGTAGTTAGAGGAAGAATGTATTACATCATCCACATATGTCACAAGAGTAAAATTAAAACTAGGATTATATTTTAATCCTCTGGTTCCTTAGTTAATAAGGAAATAAAATGTTTGCTTAACCCCTAGACTGCCAGATATCAAATGCACTGTCTCAGAAGTATACCAATACAAATAATTGGCCTGCATTTCATCCAAGTACTTCAGTTACTCCTGGTAGTCCAGGGCAATTATCTGCTAACATTACGCTAAAGAAAGTTTCATTTCAATTGTCTTGCTAATAGATAACTTGATTGTTCTATTGGTACAATATGTTCATAAGTATGTTAGATAGTAGGCTCCAAGACACTACCTGGCCTTTAAATCAAATTGTTGTTGTTCATACTGTGGTCACAAGATTTGTTTCAATGAAGAAGGCCCTTTGTCCTGTCTGATCTCATCCTTACCAAATACCCATTCTTATCATGTTCCCATCGCTTTTTACTAAATAAATGCAGTGTGCTGGCCTCAACCACTCTTTCTGGCAATGTATTATGCTCCTTCCTTACTTATGTTTGCATTGATGTTTACTGTGATAATTTGCTTGATGTTAAATTAAACTTGCTGGTTGTGTATGTTGTTTGGAATATCATGGGCAAGATAATGCAAATTGAAACTCAGCCCATTACAACAACAACAACAACAAAATTATATTTGTAAAGCACCTTTCAGGTTGGGACGATATCCCAAGGTGCTGGACAGACAGAGTTATGGAGAGCAGAGAGATCGAAAGCATGGTCGAAGAGGAGGTTCTTGAGATGGGTCTTAAAGATGGCAAGGGAGGGGGTGAGGTGGAGGGACTGCAGGATGGAGTTCCAGAGGGTGGGGGCAGAGTGGCAGAAGGCCTACCCGCCAATAGTGGGACGAGCGAGGCTGGGAAGTGAAATGGGCTGGAGCCCACTGAGCAGAGGGAGCGAGCAGGATGGTAGGACGTTTGGTGGTCGCAGAGGTAGGGGGGAGCAAGACCGAGGAGGGCTTGGAAGGTGAGGACCAGGATCTTGAACTGTATCCTCTGTGTGACGGGAAGCCAATGGAGTTGGTGAGAATGGGGGTGATAGGGTCGCGGAGGCTAGTGCATGAGAGGACACGGGCTGCAGAGTTATGGATGATCTGCAGCCTATGGAGGGAGGAGTTGGGGAGGCCAACAAGCAGGGAGTTTGCATAATCGAGCTTCGATGTAATGAAAACATGTATGAGGGTTTCGGCAGCCTGCAGTGTGAGACAGTGTTGGAGCCGGGCGACGTTGCGGAGGTGGGGAAGGCAGAGCAGGTCATGGCATGGATGTGGGGTAGAAAGGATAGTTGAGGGTCAAACAAGACCCCAAGGTTCCGGACTGGCTTAGCAAGGTGGAGTGTGCAACCATGGATGGTGATGCTGTCAGTGCCTGAGGTGAGGAGGCGCTGTTGGGAGCCAATCAGGAGAGCCTTGGTCTTGATGACGTTCAACTGAAGAAAGTTAGCTCTCATCCAGGACTTGATTTCTGACAGACATTCAGTCAACAACAACGACTTGCACTTACATAGCGCCCTCCACGCAGAGTAGCGTCTCAGAGCGCTTAACTGTGGTGGATCCTGACTCCGAACCAGGGTGGGGTGGGGGGGGGTTGGGTGAGGTGACTGCAAGCTCGGTCGAAAAGGATGGTTTTCAGGCGGGACTTAAAAAAGGGGAGAGAGGGGGTACAAGGTGGAGGGATTGAGGGAGAGTGTTCCAGAGTTTCAGGGCATAGTGGCTAAAAGCGTTACCTCCAATGGTGGCACGGAGGGCGCGAGGGACAAAGCAGGAGGTTTGTTGCCCGTAGAGTGGAGGTGGTGGATTGGGGAGTGAGGAGGTTGGAGAGGTAGGAAGGTGCCTGGGAGTAAAGAGATTTGAAAACGAGTGTGAGGATCTTGAAGTCGATCAGTTCGGTGATTGGGAGCCAGTGGAGCCTGGCCAGAACGGATGAGATGTGTGTACGGAGTTTGGTCTGGGTCAGTATGCGGGCGGCAGGGTTCTGAATGAGCTGGATTTTTTGAATAGTGGAGCTGGGGAGACCGGTGAGAGTGCATTTGAGTAATCCAGGTGGGAGGTGACAAACGCATGTATGAAAGGTTTTGGCTGCATGTGGGGTAAGGTACGGTCGGAGGCGGGCAATGTGGCGGAGGTGGAAGAAGGCGGCCCTGGTCAGGGACCAGAAGAGGGGAGGGAGGGACAGACAGACGGATGGACGGCTGGGGGTCGAACCGGACGCCTAGATTGTGCACTGGTTCGGTGAGTCTGAGGGAGAGGCTGGGAGGTTTTAGGAGGTCAGATCCGCAGGAGTGAAGACATTGACGGGAGCCAAGGAGTATGTCTTCCGTCTTGTCCTCATTCAGCTGCAGGAAGTTTACACTCATCCAGCCCCTGATGTCTGCCAGACAAGCTGATAGAACATTGGCAGACCTGGAGTCGCAGGTGGTGGCAAAGTAGATTTGTGTATCATCCGCACACAGGATGGAGCCCTGGGGTACACCACAGGTGACTGGGCGGGAGTGAAACATTTGCAGAGGTGAAGTGGTGGCGGTTCGTTAAGTAGGACTCGAATCATGCGAGTGCGGTCCCACTGAAGAAGATGAAGGAGGAGAGCCGATGGAGGAGGTCGTACGTGGCAGAGAGATCCAGGAGGACAAGGCGGCAGAGAGAGCCCTGGTCACAGATAGAGAGGACATCATTTGTGTCTTTAACAAGCGCTGTCTCCGTGCTGTGGCAGGGCGAAAACCAGACTGCACGGGCTTGAGGAGAGAGTGGAGGGAGAGGTGTGACCAAAGTTGACCTGCAACAATGCGTTCCAGAACTTTGGCAAAGAAGGATAGGTTGGAGATGGGATGGTAGTGTGAGAACCATTAAAAACTCAATGTTTATTTGGTAATATTCAGCAATGTCTCAATAAGTGTACAATTTATTTTTATAAAAACCACGAAATAATATAAGAAACATAATTTTAATTTGATGTCGGTATATTGCAAAGTCAATCATGGTTTGAGCGTAGTGCTCAATAGATGTCACCTTTGTCTGGTCCTATTTCAAAGGAATTTAGTGCAGTATCTACCCAATTCTTATAGGTGAAGGTTAATGGAACAAACCTGTCAAATAATTCATCACAACTGGTAGCTCTAAATAGGAGACTGATGTGGCAAATGGAAAGCCACACTGTTGCAGTAACGTGTAGTGTTTTCAAGATGTAGTTGAATATTTTAGTGGGCCAGATTATAGGAACTTTTTGTGATCATCTATTTAATCATGCTGTATGTGACCTGGGAGTGTTCAGTGCTGAAAGAGTGCCTGACGTTGAACTTCAATGCCTCAGCACAAATATTCCCCACCTTAATGGCCACAAAAATATCTGGAAAGGATTTGCAACAAATGTGTATTGTGTTTTGCTGAACGTTGTACTAAAAATGCAGCAAAGGTTACTGTAGAAATCACTCTGCCAAGCCCACTATTGTACATGAAAATACTGCACTGTGAGTAAATTTAATTGGGAAGCGTTGTATTAGACATAATTGTTAGCATGCAAAAGTATCCATTGCAGTTGTAAATAATCCATTTAATACTTAAGTACTAATTGATGTAGCAATACCAACATTTGCATTCAGTTTTATTTTCCCTGCATAAAATCACATACTTGATACAAATTTATAAAGACACACAAGTCATAACACAAAACACTAAAACTCTACACAGTACTACCCATAACTTACCATCGTTATTTTCTAACCAATGTTTCTTATTTTCTGAATGGAGCAGCATCCTTTGAGCATTTTGGCAGTTTGAATATTGTAACAACCTGACAAAAGTACTGTTTATACTGGAGTGGAAGTTGTGGGTTGTGCTAATCACGTGTGTGTGTGTGCGCACTACAGATGCTCTTCATCATGTAAATAATCTTTTGTAAATTTCTGTAATAATTTTCATTAATTACATAAAGACAGCCACCTGTACTTCCTTCTTTACAGGAGTTTACACATGCTTAGCACAATCCACATATTTGACCCCGGTAGCGTGAGCCAAAGGTTTTCCATTCAGCAGTTAATGGGAAGCTAAGCAGTTCCCATGGAGAGGGAAGAAAAAGCGGTTGCACTTACTCCTATCTGTTCCTGTTCATCTCCTGGTGACTGGTTTGAGCATTTTATTTTGTCTGAAGTGCACGTTTTTATTTTTAGCCTGGGTCCCTCACTGATGTTTTTCATATTTTTTTTAAGTGATCTAATTGAAAGTGCCTGGTGCCTCATGTTGTTTACAAGCATGACTCAGGCTGAAATTGTGCAGCGTTTAAGTACCAAATGGCCTTTCATCTGCATGTATCTGGTCTCCCTTCTGGAAATTATTATTTATAAATTAAACGTGTTGTGAGTTAAAAATTCTAAATTATTAAACGTAACTTTATCATCTTCCAAGTCCATTGCCTTTTCCTGTCCACCTAAACCTATCGTAATGGTACACCAGTAGCCATCTCAAGGATGAGCAGGGTCTATGGATAGCTCTTCTAAAAAGGGGGCCAACTCAGGACCACCTAGATATTAATGCCTCAACTAGGGATTGTGTGTACAGTAAGGAAAGAGTTAAAATATGAGAGGATAGAAAATAATTTTAAAGAAAAAGATGATAATTGCTAATATTAAATTTTAAATGTTTTGAAGTTTGTGGCAGAAATTCTTCGATAGCCTTCAAGGTGTTTACATAGTTGATATGTCAATGTCACATTGGTTGGGCATTGCACTGCATTTTATTATTGCAGTGTTTCTGTGTTATCCTTATTTGCTTTTCATTTTCCTCTTTTCGAAAACTCAGTCGATGTGGACAGTTTCCATTGTTGCACAGTTTAAGAGCTCATGTTAGGTGCATACTGGAGAATAGTTGTTAATGAGACTTACAAGAAGCTTACTTGAAGCTTAAGATTACAAAAAAAACTATGATTTAGATATAGTTGCAAGCTCACAAATGTGTAGTATCTATTGTGCTATACAATACTAGTTTTAAAAGATGCATCCAATAAGCTTGTCTTAATCTCTGTGTATCCAAAAGCTCTTGCTTTTTGGATACACAGAGATTAATATTTGAGATGAATGTTTGATATTGCAAATGTTTGTAAATGGTATTGCAAATCTAATTTACATGATGGAGCATCCTTGGTGACATTTTGGTTGAGAGAATTACCTTCAAATGTGGTTACATTTAGCTGAGTTATTTGTTTGCTACACCAGCAGCAAAGAAGTTGTAAATTTCTGTAATCATTTTCATTAATTACATAAAGACAGCCACCTGTACTTCCCTCTTTATTTTGTTCAACTGCACAAAGCAGATGCCTAATTTGGTTATAGCAACAACAATGATCGCATTGAACATACATTGCTATATACTGCAGCACTGTTTGCTAAGTGGTTATAATCTAAATTTGTGTACTGTGAAAAGTGTATGCACTTTTGTGTATCACTAGGAGCCAAATTTTTTAAAAAATGTTAATATTATATAAATGTAAATTGTGTAATATATGAGTGAGATAATCCACTAAGTACAGTACATTTTCAGATCAGTGCTACAATATTGTGACAAAATTCACAACCATTGTTAAATGAAAATTAAGAAACAACAGATAAGAATTAAATCTAATTGAAACACATGTATTCTTTGAATCAACAGGAGCACGTGCTCTCAATAATTTCCGTGAGTTGCAAGTATCCCTAATCCAGCTGGTTCTTAACCTTTTTCTGACCCTGGTTAAATAAGGGTCTACTGAGCCATTTATGTGCAGGGCCATCAATACAAATAAAATGTGACCATTTTATGTATAAAGTGATTAAATACTTTTCCAAAAAATAAGGTTTTATTAGGTGATATAAGTGCTATTTATTAGATTTTTCATCTGAACTGAAAATGTTTTTTTATAATAGTTACCTCAGGCAGCCTGAATTGTGTGAGTTGCCAACATCCACAAAATGTTGCAAAACCCATCTCAACCTCCTCTTCAACCGTGCTTTCAATCTCCCTGCTTCCCCCCCCTGCCCTCCACCCTCCCCGATCCAGACGCCCAGCTTGAGTCCGAAACTCTGTCTGTCCAGCGCCTTGGGATGTCGTCCCGATGTGAAAGGCGCTGTACAAATGTAATTTTGTCGTCGTTGTTGTGAACATCCACAAAATGTTGCCAACATCCACAAAACGTTTCTCCCACAAAATACAGTCAATTCACTTTACGGTATATCCTGTGAAGCCCTTTGAGACTTCTCAAAGATGTGATAAGGCTCTATATCAAAGGCAAGGATTATTATTATTATCCCCCAATTTTGATACTTACCCTCTAATTTGACTTGAAGCTTCACAGTGAATTTGAGGGGAAACATAGAGATGCTCTCAAGGTTATTGTGATGAGTCTAACAAAATCTAGGGTTTAACTGTGCTCACTTTCCAGCTAGGCTGGAAAGTGTAGGAGTAGGAGTAGAATGACCATGTGATTGCAAATGCTTATTTTCAGTTGTGCTGGTTGCTCTTGAAGATTACTGCAGAGTTTGCTTTCATTTCCAACAGATTGGGATTGACTTTGAGAATAAAATAATTTATATAGGTGTGCATAATTAAATTGTTGAAGTTGGTATTCTGGGGATATCATTTCTCCACTAATGAGTGTTCAATAATATTAGATTCATGTCCTGGAGTTTTATTTAGTTGGAGGGATGAGTAATTCTGAGCAACTATTATTCTATTCTAATTTTAGGGGAAAGCTATGGCATACCGAATGCTGCAAAGACAGTATTAGTGCCAAACTCTCCCCGGTATTCTCCTCACAGTGAGAACAATGAAAGTGTAAGGTATTATGTTTTGTTGTTTTGCTGGACTGCAGTTCACTGACAATTATTTGTTTTCTTCCCAGTGAAATGTCAGACACAAAGATTCTTGATGCCATTGCTTCATACATGGTTTTACCGAATAGGTTCACCTGTCCACTGACCAGTAAGATCAATGTTTCACATCTAAGGTTTCCTTTACCACATGTAAGTAGTTTATATTGACAAATAATTTAGAAATATGGAATGTGCTTTCAGTGTATAATTTGTATAATTGCAGTTCACAAGATTATAAGAATAGTTCAACTGAGCATGACCCTTCGCCCCATTTGATCTCATCCTTCCATAATACCCACCCTACTTTCCAATCACAGCATCAAATTGTTTTTAAAGGAGTTTAATGTCCTGGCCTCAACCATCTTCCTGCATTCCGCTTAAGTTCTGGAGAATATTAGGTACAGGTTGGCAAGAGCCAAGGTTTGGGGATCCTAGAGTGTGCCTTGGGAAACTGCTTGAGTTTAACCAGCTAAAACTGCATAGCTTGCCATTGAAAGCACTGTCTGCCATTTCTTGTCCAGTTAGGACCACTTTATGAGTTAGGGCTTTGGCTTGCAGAGTTTACAAGAGTTGAGTGGGAAGAATCCCTGCCTTAAACTCTTAACCCTAATGAGTCAACTAACACCCTAAATCTTTCTCAGGTTCCTGCTTGGCAAGTTCTGTCTCATTCTTGAAGTACATGCTTCCTATTCTTACTTCCTGTATGTAGCACCTTACATTTATTTATCTGTATTAAACTTAATTTTTTAACTACATATATTTGAATTACATGTATTTAGTTTTTGAAATCTTAAAAATGTTTGAAGTGTGCTTTTTATTCACTGATGGACGAACTCTGGTGGATTGAATTGATTATTCCAATATGCAGCTTTCTGAATGTAAAGAGTTTCATATACACATTCTAAGTCATGTCAATCCTCCCCTTTTGCAGTACATTTCCATTTCAGTAACTTCCATTTAAGGTTAAAGTATTTAAGGTTGCATGAAACTGTGGAAAATTCTTAAATTCAGAGATTCTGCAAATTGTAAGAAGAAATGGTCTTTCATGTTTAGGCTAGGTGAAACTTCAAGCCTTGGATTTCTAAAACTTGAAAGCTAACTCCTGTTCCAACATTAGTTTCCAGGTTCTTTTCAAAATTGAAAATGACGTTGTCCATGCAGATTTGGTTTAAACTCTTTACTTGGTTAATGCACATGCAGTGGATCTTAACACCCTACTGTATGGCTGAATCATTTAGATTTTATCATGTTATGCAACTGAAGGAAATTGTTCATTCACAGTGGATACACCATAAGCAACATAAATGTGACCTTGGATTCAACATCTGTGGAATTACAGCTATATTATGAAAATATTGTGTGCCTGAATTGTATATTGTGCATCAATTAACATTGAGTCTCCTCACTGTGTTTCAGGGAGTTGTGAGAATTTATGTAAAGCAAGCTGCAGACTTAATAAGGAAAGACACTTATCTGATGGGTATGGTGCAAGGGAAATCTGATCCATATGCCGTTGTTCGAATTGGCACCCAGACCTTTCGCAGCAAAACAATAAAAGGGAATTTAAATCCTGCATGGAATGAAATCTATGAGGTCAGCTTTTCTAAGCAATATTTCTCACACGAATCAGCACATTTCTGATCGCTGTTTAGGTTTGATTTGCTCTCTGGAATCATAAAGTTGAAAGGGCAAATGCTCTAAGACACCATTGGTGTTCATCTTTTTCAGGCTGTTGTCCATGAGGCACCTGGTCAGGATTTGGAAGTGGAACTTTATGATGAAGACCCAGATAAGGATGACTTCCTTGGCAGGTAAAGTGCCAGCAATCCCTTTAATGTATATCTTTCAGCATTTATCTCAACATGTTCCCAGTTTTCTCTCCAGTATGACAACTAAATGTCAATTATTTGCGTGTGACAGTGAGTGTTGGCAGCCTATTGTACACTGCTGATCTCACATCTATCCTTTATATGCGCTCACTTCCATCAGTGACCAGGAATTTTATTTTGCTTTATTTTGTTTTCTCTTTCTTAGTCCCAGCACACTAAACCCAATAGTCCTTTCCCTATCAAGCACAAACAGGCCTTTTTCTGTATATGACTTAGACACCAGCAGTGAATTTACACAGTGAACTGTTGGTAAAGATATCTGCAAATATTTTCACAAGTATACATAACAATTGCTCTGAAAGATTCATTTTCTGCAAAGCCAAATATGTTTTTTTTCCAATCCCCCCTCTCCTGAAAGCATTTGATGATGTTTTATCTTTTGCTGGGGTAAAGTTCCCCTCCAGTGATAATAGTAATCCTTGCATTTACTCATTGATTAAAGTTGCTGAGGTATCAGATGGAGGAAGATGTATACAATTTAATGGGAGTGATCGAAAATCCAATTCCTATCCTGTCTATTTCGACCATGTTGTAGACTTCAGTGATTTATTAAACATTTCTTATTTACAGTTTACTAATAGATCTTGGTGAAGTGAGGAAAGACAGAGTTGTGGAAGAGGTGAGAAGACCAATATTGACCTTATCAGTACAATTTAGACCGAATGTACACTTCTTTGTACATCTTGAAATTAGGATTTAAATATGAATCTTCTTTCTCTACAATGAATAGTAAAAGAATGGATTGTTATTAATAAACCTGTCTGTTCTACTTGGTATTAATAGATATAATCAGAGAATCAGTACTCTTGTGTATCATCGTGAATGATTTTAAGATTGCTTCATGTACAAGCCATTTAAAAAATAATGTAGTTCTAAAGCAAATGATTGTATAGTGCTCTCTCCTACCCCAATGGCCATGATTCATTTAAGCATTCTGTCTTTAAACAGTGGTTCCCTCTGAATGATGTAGACCATGGGAAAATACATCTGAAACTTGAGTGGCTGTCCTTGCTTACAGATCAAGACAAAATATATACGGTATGAATACCAGAATGATACAGGGTATGGTTGTATATTAACATGCTATATGTTGGAGACCTGGGTTCGATTCCTGGCAGGGCAAAATGTTGGGCAGATTTTCTTACTCCATCTGCCTCTGTTTACCCAGCAGTACGTAGAAACCGGTTGTTAGTCAATTAGTGGATCGCTTTCCCGGGAGTAATAATTCCTTCAAAAAAAATAATAAATTGTTCACTTCAGTTGCTCACTGTTTGTGGGACATTGATGCCACGTTTCACCCATAAAATGTTGTCAATTCACTTTACCATATATTCTGTGAAGCGGTTTTGAGTCGTCTCGAAGACGTGATAAGGCTCTATATCAAATATAAAGATTATTATTATTTATAAACGTGTAATAAAAATAACTCAGAATTATGAAAGGGAAACTTTTTCTCTTCGTTGTTTAGGAAGAAACTGCAAGGCGTATAAATCCTGCTCTGTCAAACGCCTTACTGATTGTTTATTTGGACAGTGCCTACAACCTGCCTGTAAGTAAATGTTTATTTGTATTCTATAAATATTACTTATTCCATAAATTAATTGATACTAGTGTTTTAACTCTTGAAATATATTCCCAAACAAATTATGAATTTAATTCATAAAATACTGTGGAGTATGATGTGTACTTTAAATTCTTTAAACACATTCTTTAAATTCCTGAAATTCACCTTAGTAACAATTCAAAGTAGAAATGTAGAGGGTCAACTGAATTGAAGACATTCAACACACCGTGTATGTATTTAGTATTGGATTAGATAAACTGGGCATGTACGCGCTGAAGAGAAGGCTGAGGGGCAATATGATTATGGTCTTTAAGATTCTAAAGGGAATAGATAATGTAAACCCTCATGAGCTGGTTTACCTTGTTCTGAACAGTAGAACCAGAGAAAATGGACTACAATTGAAGGCTAAATTTAGAACAAATCTGCAGAAACACTACTTCAGTGAGTAGTAAACGTATGGAACAGGCTCCCTAGGGAGACTGTGGAAGTGTTGATTCATTCAAGAACAAATTAGATAGATTTCTATTAGGAAATAATATCTATGGATACAGTATATAGTTTGGAACACGACATGTAATGCAACTGCCAGTATGGTTGAAGGCAAATTGGATGGACCTTAGTCTTCTTTTGCCTAGTAAATTCTTATGTTCTTAATAGACCATGAGCAAGAACAAAACTGTCAGTAGTACAAGCCAATATTCCACTTCAAGGAAGTTATGGAATTGTTTCTGTGATGTAAACTGCTCAGCACACCACATCCTGTTTTCCAGTCCACTGCTCTTAACTTTTGTGCATTGGAAGTTTAACATAGTTCAGTTAGAATGATATTCTGTCTCTTCTATTACATTGTTGTGCAACTCAGTGACTTACTATTTGAAGTCATAATGCTTGTTAATGAGTCATTTAATTCCACCCTGTTCCTAAGTAAAATATGATATAAAATATTTAAAATATGATCTAATTTGGTTTTATGATTATTCTGAAGAATGTTGTGGAACTCGGGATAGTTTATAAAGCTTTCTTTTTTAGCCTGGAAAGAGTCATTTATCTTATTGTACAGTGTAAGCTAATTTTTTCTTCTATTTCTTTTGAGTAACCGTTATTAAAAGTAACAATCCATTCTTCTCCGCATAAAAGAGAAATCATTATGAATACACCAACAATGAATATAGTATGAAGAAAAAGAACAAACAAAAGTATATCAAGGTAATTTGTAGTATTTTAGTATTAAATCTAACTGCTAATTACGTTAAACTGGTCTGGTCTTCTTATAAGGAAGCCAATTTGGGCTATTATAAACTTAGGAATTGTATAAATCTGAAATTAAGCATTGTTCCACAAATGTATTTTCATTATTAACTTACTTTAGAAAGGTGGAAAACATTGTTGAAACAATTTATTTCAGTGTTGAAAAGGTTTAAATACCTTTACTTGTCCTGTCAATCTCTAAAGGTTTAGATAATGGGAGATGCAGATAATTAAAAGTGTTGATGAAATTATTTGAGATTTGATGGAATTATTTGAAGTTTTACTTAAACTACAAAGCTATTGATGTATTTTGCATAGTTGCTAGATGGACTATATGTACAGTGTTCATAAAATGTGTTGTAACATACGGCATATTGAGGAAGGTTTTTAGCATTATCTGTGAAAGAGACAAAATTGATCTTAATTCTCACAAATTCAGCACTTTCGGATTGAGTTCACCCAGATCAGGCCTGCTGGAAATTTCAATGGCTTATTTCCTTTTAAGAGAAGGCTTTTTGATGGAGGCTTTTTGAATCAGAATCAGACACAATAGCATCTAAACAAATCAGTTTCTTATAAGCCATGTGATTAGTAGCAGTTAGTCATTAGGCCTGCCTTTAATATTGAAATATTGTTCATACAATTGTAGAAGTGGATTTTAAATGCAGATATGTGCTGTTTTTGCATCATCAGTCAATAAAGAAATCCACCTTAGATCCTAGTTCTTCTGTACAGCTTGCAGTAGACAACAAGAAGCAAGAAAGCAAGGTACAAATGATCCATATTCATGACTGTGCTATGCCACATTTTTTACTGTCTGATTTTGCAGGAAAATTGAAAATGGGAGGGCATTTATCCTTGGTATAAAAATATTCTATTGCTGGAGCCATTAAAGACAATTGTATGCTTTTGGGCAGAACCTCATCAACATTAAATATTCAGTTTCCAGAAGTTCCTCAAAATACTATATATAACACTAGTTTTGTTGTGATTCCCATTATAGAATGGGCAGCTCTAGTTCCAAATCCCACTGTGATGCTCTCCAAGAGCTGTTTGGCATGAAGGGTGCTATATGAATGCAAGTTGTTGTTGTTAGCTTAGCTAACTCCTTAGGCTCCTTCAAGTCCCACCTCAAGACCCTCCTCTTCAACCATGCCATCGGCCACTCCCCTTCCCCTCCCCTCCCTTACCCCCCCAACCCCAGCTCGGGTCTGAAATGCTGTACTCTGTCCAGCGCCTTTGGACATCCTCCCGACGTGAAAGGCGTTATGTAATCTTGTTGTTGTTGATGGACCCTATTCCACGTCATTCTTATGTTGGGTTCTTATTATCAATAATCTGTGGATTCCAATTACCTGAAAAACTACTCCATAGGCTACTTTCAGCTAATCAAATGTCAGGGGGTTAAAGTTTTTTCTGGCTAATCTTATATTTATTCATGTAATTTTTCTCCACCAGTTTTCCCTTCCTTCTCGTAACCATAAACTTAAATTTAATATCTTGTTTGTATAATCTTTCAAAACAATGTTACGAAACCTGAAATCCAATGTTGTATTCACAGATTTGCTACAATTCCAGTGCACCTGTCTGGGAGCAAGCATTTACATTCTTCATCAAGAATATTCACTCCCAGGAACTTAACATTGAGGTAAAATACCAAGGCATACCCAAAACGTATCGAATACCAGTATTTTAAAGCCATAGCTACTTAATCGTGAAGAATGAAGGTCAGTTTGCTTTCCTTAAGCAGTTTGAAGAAATGTACAGTTTGAAAACACTTTGAAATAGTGATGGTTTAGATACAAGAAGATTTTGTAGCCTGTTCAAAGATGTATCTACTAAACAAGATCTACCATAAGTTGTAGGGAAAGATTATTGCTTTGCTTTCTGGTTGTCAAATATCATTGCTACAGTAATTTGAGAATTATTAATATATGTCGGTTTATATTTTTAATTTAGATCAAAGACAAAGGCAAGGAGTGTGTCCTGGGAACACTGGATATACCCTTGTACCAGGTTTTGGCTGCCCCCGATATGACCCTTAACCAAAGGTTTCAGTTGGAACATTCAGGACCAAACAGTCTTATAAAGATGAAGTTAGTGCTTCGGGTAGGTTACACATACCAGGGGAATTGTGTTTTCTGTATTATGTTTTCCTTAGCTGTGAAACAGTATATTTGGAGTGTTGTAGCTCAAAATATAAGAGGGCTATGTTGATTTATAGGGTCAGTCAAAAACTCTGAAGCCACATAATGGTATCCAACATGCTTATCAATCCATCTTTTTTCTAAAGCAATGACTTTGAAGCATTAGAAACTCATTACCAAAATAATAACAAATAATAATAATCCTTGTATTGATATATCCTTGCTTTATCATGTCATTGAAGTGTCTCAAAAAGGTTCACAGGAATTATTATAAAGTGTAGTGACTGTATTTGTTGGTGAATGCCGCAGCAAATTTGCACACAGTAATAATAATAATAATTCTTGCATTTGATATAGCGCCTTATCACGTCTTTGAGACGTCTCAAAGTGTTTCACAGAATATACTGTAAAGTGAATTGACTGTATATTTTGTGGGCGAAACGGAGCAGCCAATTGCGCACAGCAATGTCCCACAAACAGTTGTGGATTGAGTGACCAAATTCTTCTTCATTTCTCTCTCCGATGGGCACCAACTTTGGCTACAATATAACTTCACGTAAGTTGGAAATGGGATGGGTTCCTGAGCTGTGTTTTGGGAGGGTGCCAAAGCTTTAACTTATCCTGTAAAATGGACCCCGGTGTAATCTACAGTAAGGAGAGGAGTTCTGTTCATGTCAAAATGTCCCACAAACAGCCATGAAATGAATGACCAGTTTTATCTGGGGATGGATGTTGGCCAGGACACTTGAAAGAAACTCCCCTTTCTTTTCAAGTCATGCCATGGGATCTTTGTCTCTGTCTCATCTGAAGAATGCACCTCTTACATTGCAGCACTGCGCCTACACTATACTGTAGTGTCTGTCAGCCTAGACTATTTACTCAAAGTCTAAGATAAAGAAAATATTTTTTTCTAAGATGATCAATATTAGAAGCTCTGTGAGCTATGAGTTGCTGGTTGATATTTGATCTGTATTCGACACACACAGGTCTTAAGTATTGAAGAACCAAATCCTGACAGTATCTACCAAGGGATAAATGCCCTTAAGAAAGTGCCAATATCAATAAAGAAGAAAAGATCTGGAAGCAAGCAGGAAACTCCACCATTGGCACTCAGATCGTCTGATGTTGCAGCAATGCCATTTAATGGTATAATTGATGAGCAACTGGAGAGAGAAGAAAGTAACAGGAGTTCACAGCTTGCTAATGAAATCAAATCAAAAGTACCAGCACAATCCAGTTCCTCAGAAACTTCTGTAAAGAGAGACACTACTTCTGAATTTTCATTCATCAATTCGATCCATGAGCTTAATGATCAAGAGTTACAGCTACAAAAGTACAAACATTTTTCCCCTTGTACAATAAACTAAATAAACCTATCAGTTAATATTTGTGCACATTTTGAATCTTGACATGCAAAAGTGAAATTCTTAAATGAGAGTAACATTGTGATGTAAAAATTTAAGTGAATCTGAATGGACATCTCAGATGAAAATATTGGCAAACATTTTTGTCATAAGATGACTAACTGATAGACCTGAACTAATAAACCCACCACTGAAGCATCCAGTTAGATCTGATCTCTGTGATAGAAATTACTTTAACCAGTGTCGTGAATGTTAAAGATTGTTTGTTTTTTGATGCACTTAGTCATATCTAATTAGCACCAATCATAAAGTCCACATAATTGATTGTCTCTAAAAGTTCACCATGTTTGCCAATGTTCAGTAAGTTTCTATAAGCAATTCGCTGGATGCTAGGGCTACTTTGGAGTAATGGAAATATAGTTGTACTTCTCTATTTCTCTGCCTTTCAATTTTTTTTAAAAAATTTGTTTTGAGTTAATAGAAAAGATATAACAAGGTCATATTCTTGACCTTTATCCACTAGAGTCTCACAGAATTTACACAGATATATTGTTTCTATTTTTAAATGTAAATGTTATTGTAGTTGGAAGTTATTAATTTATTTTTTACTAATAAACAAGTCATTAATACCATGGTGAATTATTTCCATGTAATTCAGTGAATAAACCCTTGTCTTCACTTTTTTTCTAGTGGGATGGCTCTGACTGAAGACAGTCTGGGAGAGATCCAGCTTTCAGTGCATTATTCCACTCCACGACACAGTCTGGTAGTATTAATTCAGTGTTGCAGGTAAATTTGTTATTGGTGTTAAAATATGTACAATTGCAGCCTTTATTAAAACACAAATTTTATAGATAAAAACATAGGGATTTAATCCAGTGTGCTCACTAATAAGTCAGTTCAGTCGGTTAGTTGCATGTTTGTATGTCCACAATGACATGATTTGTTACATCTAACAATTTCTGTAGACAAACTATCATACTGTGGTCAGATTTTGTTGTTTTTTTTTCCCAAATAACAAAAATAATGGAGTTGAGTTTAAACCATGTTATAATTTTCGTGCTTTTGTGTGTTTGTGTTTTTATCTAATGAGCTGTACTACTTTCCTTAATAGTACTGTAATACGGATCTTGTACCTGATTTAAAAAACAACAATGCCAAGAATCTAGGCAACCGAATCAATTGGGGAATCTTCTGAGTGACTTTCTTTGTAGAGAAGTATACATCTCAGAAATTACAACCTCTCTTTTTGCTCTAACTGGTCCTGGTTCAACAGGACACTTAAGTGTTCTAACACAAGTTAATTCCTTAATAACTTGTGCATGTTGTTTTAAAGTTGCAGCATTATTACTTTTCTTTAGAAAATGGCAGCAAGGCATCAAAAGATTTTTTTAAATGCAAAACAGAAATGCATTTAAATGTGATCACACTATTTCATTTCCAGCCTTAATCTCTTTACTGAATGGGTCATCATTCTGACATTTAAAAACATTCTGACATTTTAAAAATGATTGTGTTAACCATATGTATGCAAATCGGCCATCACCCTCTCTGATTTTAATCGGGGATATTTCAACAGATGTGATGGGAACTGGTTGATTTTGTCCGCAGGGTTTTACCTGCTGCTGTTATCCCATATTACAATCCTCTCAATGATGCACACACAACAATGTGGGAGCAGAGTAGCATAATTGTTGTCAGAGCCGAATTACCTTAATCTCATTAATTTATTTTTAGCATCTTTTATTCACCTCTTCTACATAGAACTGAAGTTATTTGTTCAGCAAGGCAGTACTGAAGCTGACTTTTTTTGCGGTGGGGTGAGAGGAATCAAATGCCCTTTAAATGTTTCCTGTTCTTTTTGACTGTTAGGTGCCATCTATTCCCTTTTGTGCTGATGAAGTGCCACAAAGGAATATATAAATATGTAAAACCAGGACTGGCCACCAGGAGTGGAAAATGTTTGCAACATTAAATTTGTTTGCTATTGTTACTTGCCCACAGGCAAATCTAAGCCCTTGTATTTTTAAGGTTTCCACTTTAGCAAGTTCATTTTAAAATATCCATCCTGCTGTTCAAACTCCTGCTGTTTTTTTTCAGTGTGCTTTTCTCTTCTTCCATGAAGATACTGAAAGCATTTGCTTAATTCACCTCACATTTAAACTGATTGTTTCTGGACAGGATATGAGAAAAACACTTGATAACATCAGTGATCTTTCTCTTACTCTCTCTTGCTCCACTGAAATCTCTTAATATTATCAATTGTACTATCATCGTCATTCTTCTGATCTTTCCTCCAAAACTTTAAATATACCATTCTAAGTGCTCTTCTCCCTTTCTTAAAAATGTATTCTGCTTTTAAAACTCAAGCTTGGCATCACATAATCACTTCATGACTTATCTTGTTACTCTACTTCTCTTGCGTGGTGGTATACCATTATGGTACTCATAATAAGAAAGATGGACATATGCAGTCAATCATTGGAATTCAGTGTTTTCACTGAAGGCTGTGAATGCTTTGGCATTTATATTACAGAAACCTGATTCCTTGCTCGAATGATGGTGCAGATCCGTATGTCCGAGCTTACCTTCTTCCTGACAAAAGTTGGTCAGGACGGAAAAAAACACAAGTTAAAAAGAGGACACTTAATCCACAGTACAATGAAAAGTAAGTGTTGGTAAGGATATACAAACAGTTGAGCTTGTTCTTTGAGATCTAAGTAAATAGAGGTGCATTTTAATCCAATAGAGAAATCAATGGCAATTATTGATAGTTAATCTTTGCTGAAGGTGATAAATTTGAGATTTAAAATAATTTTGAGTTTCTTATGGCTAATTGTTGAATCAGATTGTGTTTTGGGATGAGGATGGTAATATCTTTTAGTTTTTATGAACCTGGGAGATCGCAGTTCAGACATGAGGACTTGGGAACTAGACAAGTAAATATAACTCACTAGTTTGAATGTAACAACAACAAAATTATATTTGTATAGCAACTTTCACATCAGGAGGACCTCGAAAATTAACTGAGTTATTCCCAGAATAGATTTGTAACAATGGACATCTCGTAACATTGCCAACAAAATACACTTTATAAATCCCTGCGTTTGATATAATGCTTTTCACGTCTTCTCGACGTCTCAAGAGCTTCACAGAATAGACTGTAAAGTGAATTGACTGTAAACTTGTGGGCGAAACGCGGCAGCCACTTGCGCACAGCAGTGTCCCACAAACAGTCGTGGATTGAAAATGACCAATTTATTATTGTTTTGTTTTGGAGGGATTATTATTAGGCGTGTAGAGTAAGGAAACTTGCCCAAGGTTTCACCCTGACTGGAATTGAAAGTCTCGCTTGCAAGGCGAGTGCTCTAACCACTGAGCTACAGGACTCCACTTTACAATAAATCCTGTGAAGCGTTTTAACACATCTTGTAATAATAATCATCCTTGCATTTGTTTTACCACCTTATCATGTCATCGAGGCTTCTCAAAGATCTTCACAGGATATACTGTAACTTGGGGTGCCTGTGTAGTTTGTGGTGTGAAACCCAGCAGCCACAGTGACAAATTTTATTTGGAGAATTTGTTGTCTAGGAACTCCCTTTTCTTTCCATACAACAACAACAAAATTACATTTGTATAGCACCTTTCACGTCGGGAGGACATCCCTAGGCGCTGGACAGTCAGTGCTTCGGATCTGAGCTGGGGGTTGGGATTGAGGAGGGTGGAGGGTAGGGAGGAAGCAGCGTGACCAAAAGCACGGTCAAAGAAGAGGGTCTTGAGATGGGTCTTGAAGGAGGCAAGGGAGGGGGTGAGGCGGTGGGACAGCAGGGTGGAGTACCAGAGGGTGGGGGCAGTGTGCAGAAGGCCTCCCGCCAAAGGTGGGCCGGGCGAGGCAGGGGACGTGAAGCAGGCCGGAGCCCGCTGAGGGGAGGGAGTGGGCAGGATGGAAGGGAGCTAGGAGGTCGCAGAGGTAGGTGGGAGCAAGACGAAAGAGGGCTTTGAAGGTGAGGACCAGGATCTTGAACTGTATCCTCTGTATGATGGGAAGCCAGTGGAGTCGGGCGAGGATGGGGGTGATAGCGTCACGGAGCCTGGTGCAGGAGAGGACATGGGCTGCAGAGTTCTGGATGATCTGCAGCCTATGGAGGGAGGAGTTGTGGAGGCCGACAAGCAAGGATTTGCATAATCAAGCCTCGATGTATGAGGGTTTCAGAAGCCTGCAGTGTGAGACAGTGTCGGAGCCGGGTGACATTGCGGAGGTGGGGGAAGGCAGAGCGGGTCATGGCACGGATGTGGGGTAGAAAGAATAGTTGAGGGTCAAACAAGGCCCCAAGTTTCTGGACTGGCTTAGCAAGGTGGAGTGTGCAGCCATGGATGGTGATGCTGTCAGCGCCTGAAGTGAGGAGGTGCTGACGGGAGCCAATCAGGAGAGCCTCAGTTTTGTTGACGTTCAACTGAAGCAAGTTAACTCTCATCCAGGACTTGATGTCTGACAGACATTCAGTCAGGACAGCAGTGGTCCTGGAGTCAAGAGTGAAGGCAGAGAGGTACAGTTGGGTGCCATCCACATACATGTGGAAGTTGACCCCATGTCTGCAGATGATGTCACCAAGAGGGTGTTGAAGAGGAGGGAACCAAGGACAGAGCCCTGAGTAAAGCCGCACAAGACGGTGCGGAGGCTAGAGGAGAAGCCGATTGTGGAGAGGAAGTGGAGGCGGTGTGAGAGGTACGATCTAAACCATTCAAGAACACAACCGTGAAAGTTAAGAGGAGGTGGTGGATGAGGATAGAGTGGCCAAAGATGTCAAAGGCAGCAGAGAAGAGGCAGTAGGAGTCCTGGTTGCAGATGGATTGAATGTCATTTGGCACTTTGACAAGGGCTCTTTCTGTGCTATAGATGGCACGGAAACCTGATTGGAGGGATTCGTGAAGGGAGTGGTGGGAGAGGAAGGAATGAAGCTAGGAAGCAATGACTAGTTCCAGGACCTTGGAGCGGAAAGGGATGTTGGAGATGGGGCGGTAGTTTGAGAGCAGGGATGGGTCCAGGGTGGGTTTTTTTAAGGATAGGAGTGATGACAGCCATTTTTAAAGGGGTGGAAACAGTACCAGTGGACAGGGAGAGGTTTATGATGTTTGTGAGTAGATGGGGCAAAGAGGTGGAGATGTGAGATAAGGAGAGGGGCAGGGATGGGGTCGAGGGAGTAGGTGACCGGTTTCATATAGTGGTGAGAGAGGTGTGGGAGACAGGTTTGAAGGTGTGGAGGGAGGGATGGGTAGGGGCCGGTGTGAGAGGAGATGGGGAGGGTGTAGTAGACAGAAGGGCAGAGGCAGCTGAGCGGATCAACAATGAGGTCTTGGATGGTAAGTGTTTAGGATCTTTAACGTCCACTTGAACAGGGACCTTGGTTTAATATCTCATCTGAAGAACGACACCTCTGACATTGCAACACCTCCCAGCACTGCATTGGAGTGTCAACTCAGACAAGTCCCGATGTGAGGTTTGAACCCACAATCTTGTGATTCAGAGACAAGAGTGCTACCACTACACCCGGCTGACACAATCCCAATGTGATTGTATCAAAATGCAAAAATTATTCATGAGTGAATATTAAAACAACTCACAATAATTTATTATGGCAAGATACATTTCATCTTTTTCAGATTTGAATTCTCAGTTTCTTCAGACGAAGTTCATAAACGGAAATTAGACATTGCTGTAAAGAATAACAGGTCATTTGGATCTCATGAGAGAAAGGAACTTGGAAAGGTAACTTTTGCCTCTCAAAGCATGAAATTAGCCTGAATATACCAGCTATTGGAATTGCAATATCCCTTTGCTGTTTGAAAGGACAAATATGTAACATTAAGATCATTGCCTTATATTTCTGTAAATATTGTATTTTCCTCCCCCCACCTTCCATGTTCTCTTTCCTAACCAGAAATTGATATCTTATGCCTGGGTTATGGTTCCACTGGGGCTGGTAACTTGCCAGCAAGCAGCTCATTCATTTGTGAATTAGCTCAGCATGGTCCAACAGGCGGCCTGTGGGCGGCATTGTGGCCTGGCGGTGATTTTATCCGGCCCGAGACCATTTCCAAGATTCCAACTTCCACTCCCTCCCTCCCTGGCGAACATCCTCCCAGGGCAGCAGCAGGAGTTAATGGTTGGGGGGACTCAACGCGGATAGTGGAGATAATACCGGTCGTTTAATAATACCAGCCCCTGCCCTCCATCCCTCCTAACCTCAACTCCCAGCTCAGGTCCAACACCCCCTGACTGTCCAGCACCTGGGCCATCTTTCCAACTTGAAGGGCACTATATAAGTGTAACTTGTTGTTGTTGTTACTGCAGTGATTACTGGAGCTGAGAGGAAGGGAAGCGCGTCTTCAAAACTCATCCAAAACTCTGCCACCCGCACTCTCACCCGTACTAAACTCCACACCCCGATTACTCCAGTCTTTGCCAAACTTCACTGGCTCCCTGTCACAGAGCAGATCGACTTCAAGATCCTCACTCTAGTGTTTAAATCCTTCTATTCCTCGGCACCCCCCCTATCTCACTGACCTCCTCTCTCCCCACGGTAGTACCCACTGCCTCGGCTCTACTGGCTCCAGCCTCCTCCTTGTCCCTCGAATCCTCTGCTCCATCATTGGCAGCCGTGCCAACTTCAACCACTACGCCCCGAAGCTATGGAACACCCTCCCTCAAACCCTTTGCCTTGCCCTCTCTTTCCCTATTTTCAGGTTGCACCTGAATACCTACCTCTTCGACTGCACCTTCCCCCTTCCCCCATCTCGGCATCGGGCTCCGCCATTGTTAAGCGACCCAGCAACCCACGCAGCTGAATGGGACAGAGAGTGAGAGAGAAGGAGGGGAGAGGGGGATTGAGAGGGAGAAAGAGAAAGGGATTGAGGAGGAGAGAGAGAGAGAGAGGGAATGACAGAGGGGAGGGTGGGGAGAGAGAGTGTTATTGAGGGATTTGAGAGGGGGAAAGAGAGGGAGGGGAGAGAGGGAGCAGAAGGGTAAAAAGAGGGGGAGCGGAGAGGGGGAGCAGAGGGGAGGGTAGAAGGGGACAGAGAGGGGGGGAGCAGGGAACACAGGGAGGGGAGAGGGGAATTGAGAGTAGGGAGAGAGGTGAGAGGGGAAGAGGATGGGGGGGTGGGGGGAAGAGGATACGGGGAGGGAGGGGACATTGAGAGATTGAGAGAAGGGGAGAGCGAGTGATTGAGAGGGGGAGAGAGAGTGATTGAGAGGGGGAGAACAGAGAAAGATTGAGTGTGAGAGGAGAGTGAGTGTGAGGGGGAAGAGAATGATTGAGAGGGGAGAGAGTGTGTCTGTGTGTGAGAGGAGAGAGAGTGGGAGAGATGGGGGGAGATTGAGAGAGTGATTGAAAGAGAGGGAGAGAGAGTGGGGAAAGAACTGGGGGGGGAGGAGCAGAGTGAGAGAATGATTGAGTGTGTGAGAGGGGAGAGTGTGTGAAAGAGGGAGAAAGAGTGTGTGGGACAGAGTGCATGAGAGAAGGGAGAATGATTTTGAGGGAGAGAGAGAGAACACGAGGGAGAGGGGTGGAGAGCATAACAAAAAGAGAGCAGAGAGAGAAGTGAGGGCAGCATTTTGTGGTTCACTGTCACGACAGATAATCAGAGCCTCCCTCAGCTGCTGCGGGTGGAGGTGGGGGGACCAAGGACAGACAATGAGATACGTGCCGTGCAGTTTCCTCACAAAAAAACTCTTTCCCCATCCCACCTCAGCTCCCACCCCCAGCTCAGGTGCCCAGCCAGCAGGGTCAAGCGGTTTGAGATGTCCTTCCAACGTGAAAAAGATGCTGCGTAAATGTTGTTTTGTTTCTGGAAGGGAAACACAAAATATTGCTTTCAAGGCTAATGGTCCATTCTCAAAGAGGGAATCCAGCATTCGGTAGCCAAAAGGTTGGACCACCATGAACTAGATAATGAATTTGGGCAGAAAATGTAACTGTGGGGAGTACCACACTCAACCCTGATCCTGTCCTCACAGGATGTATTCATGTCTCCCTTCTCCCTCTCTCACTCATGTTCTCTCTCATATATACAAACTAGTGTAAGTGGAGACAATGTAGGTCTGACCAGCTTTTCTTGTTTAACAAAGGGATTGCAGATTACCGTAGTTTTAATTTTTTTTTATTTTTTGAAGGTATTGCTTGAGATTCCAAGAAGTAATTTGACCCTAGGCTTTACAGGATGGTAAGTTGTATCCCTTCTTAGATTTTGTCCAAACTTAAGCCATTAATATTTTTTATGAGAACATATTATTAAAAGCACGCATCAACAATTTTGGTAACTTTACAGACTATGGAGAAATGTGAACATTAAGCTCTAAATAATATTGAAAAATTGTATCCCATCTTTATACAGGAGGTAGAATTCTGCCTTTGTTGTTTGCAGAGAATAACCCCCATTCATTGCAAACGTACAGAATTCTAATTTCTGAGAATCGTTATACAATACTTTGGCCATGTTTTGCACAGTTATTAAATTATTCTGGAAATAGCAATAACTAAATCTGTAAGAAAATCATGACCACAACTTTTTGCAACTTGTAATGATTACAGTGAATACATGCTCCTAACCACCAACCTCCTGTCCATCAATCTCACCTATACTCTCATTGAACCATCCTCCCGACAAGTGGATGGCCCAATAAGAGCATAATGGATTCAACAGATGGGTTGATGGACAGGTGAATGATCCAATTGGAGTGTGTGTTTACTGAAGTCAATAAAAGTTGTAGTTTCCAGGCCATGATAGCTGAAAAGTCTTAAGGTTTATTCATATGTCAATCTTTGTGTTCAATCTGTCATTCAGTGTTTGTGATATATTCTGTTTATAATTTTCCCAGGTATCAACTGACACCTGATGGATTGCCAAGCAAAGCAACAAGAAACTTTTAATATTAACATGAGTTCCCTTGGGCCTTACTTGATTTTATGATGTACAGTCTAAGAAAAGAAATTTGTATATTTTTGATTTACTCTTATTGCCTTGTGTGCTGTTACCTTTCTTTTGGTATCAAGGGACCAAGTTGGAAGAAAAACCAAATAGAACTGCATGTGTGCCTAAAATGTCTTAAGTCATAAGTGCCCAAATAATATTACAAATTGTTGTATCATTAAGCCAAATATTTACATGAAAGGAAGTTGTGCAAAACAAATTGAACACATGTCAACTCACTTTACAAACATGAGGTGTAAAATTCTTGACACCTAGGCACTTGTGATTTACAAATGCTTCCTAAGTAGCGCTATACAAATATAATCTTCTTGTTGATCGTGTCAATTGTGGGTTATCAATTGGCAGGATCAAAATATCATTGCCAACATGTGTTAGAATTTGTTACCACTTTTTAGATTCATTTGGTTAAATACCATTTACTGGATCATCTTAAAATATATTCATACATATTTACACATCTTAAAATATGAGCAATTGTCCTCTATTAAAAAAATCCTAAAGTCCATTAAAGGCACCGTTACAACATATGAAGCCAACCTTTGTTCGACTGTGCGATTGAACAAAATGAAAACTAATTTGCATTTAGATGAAGGATATTGCTGAAAACATTCTTGCTCTGCAATTCAATGTGTATTACCCAGCATGTCAATACTGCTCAGATTTTCCTCTTCATTTTAAATATCAATTAAACAGTAAACCCATAGCTTACCGGACTCCAGAATTTGACTCCAGGACCGAAATCAATGTTTTTCTTCCGTCACAATTTTCTGTGGGCATTGGTATAGACTCCCACTGATCCGACTCATCACGTGGTGAGCAGCCCATGTGAGCCCCACAACTTTCCACCTCACTGGTCTTCGTCTGGTGTTCAGAAACTACTTTTTTTGAACACAGCAGTAGAAATGCCTATGCATTATCAGCATTTCCCAACACAGCAGATGCAAGTGTTGCAATGTTGGTATTGTAATTGCACAGCTGGAGATTCCGACTCACCGGACCAGATCTCCTCCATTAGTCCGGCTAGCCAGGGTTTATCTGTATTTTCATTGTGGCAAAAAATTGAATGTCTATTATGAAAAATTCTCAGCTTGAAGTATTTACTTAGGGCAAAGAAATTTTGATTGGAATATGCAAGTTCACTATGCTTTATTTTGTATGTGAAAAAGGTTTGGTGTGTGCTAGTTTTAATGTAAATTTCCTCTTGCTTTTTGTATAGAAAATCTCTTTGTATATTCAGTTTCATTTTTTATGCACAAAACATACAAATGGAGCTTTTGTCAAACAAAAGCCAACATTGTGAAAAAAGAGCACAGATTAAAAAGAAAAATCGTGTGCAAAATCTGAAGTGCAAAATGCTGGAAATATACTAAAGAAAGAAAGCTTCTGAACGGTAGAGGCTTTGATTTCAGATGAACTGGCTGGTGAAACGTTGGGTCATAAAATGTTAATTGCTCTCTTTCAAATATTGTTCAAGGTCCTCATCTCTTATTCCAGGTTTATTAAAGACTTAAAGACTGATACTTAAAATGCTGCTGATCTGTGTATCAGCATTTTAGTATTCTCATAGTACAGTACGTTAAGTCTTTTCATAGTACAATTCACTTTAAATTATTTGAATCATTTAAAATCATGGTAAATCATTTTTAAAAAATCACATTTCAGTGTTGTATGAAATACCCCAAATTTTGTCAGTTAACATTTATATTTAAGAAAACAGGTCTATTTTTGAGTCAAATCAATGTTTACATTTGTAAGTGACATGGATGCTGTTGGTGTTTCTTGATCTCTTGCTAAAAATGTTTGTGGACAGACTACTGAAAGTATGATTTACAATTTATTAGCAGCTGTAAATAGAAATGTTGTAACTGTTCTATTTACTAATTATGTTTGTTTGTATAAAACCTATATGATAAATAAATGGGGTCTATCATTACAAGTTGTGCAATGTATTGTAAAAAACAATCTGCACAGAAAGACTTACAGGGGCTTTTAATTCTGTAATTTATTAATGGAAAGAATTATAGATCATTTGTATTGTATCAGTGAATGGATACATGCTCCAAACAAACAGATGTTGTCAACAGCAACACACACTCCTATGCTTTGTCTAGGATTTTAAGCCATCTTTCCCACAATTTAGATCAGATGTGATTCCCAAACAGTTAAATGAATAGGAAACATCATAATGAATCTTTTGAAAAATGGAAGTCTGAAATGGATCCATTAAAATTGGAATGGATCACTTCCAATTCTGTCAGATTTGCCTGTATTGATTTTGTTTGCACTAATCTACAGGACATTCTGTGGAGAGTGTTCCTCTATGTTCCAGCCGAAACTGTCACAAAGCAGTATCATTTATGGAGTCTGAATGGGTAAGACACGAGAGGCATTAGAGGCATGGGATGAGAGAAGGATTTGGAGCAATAATGAAATTAAATTCTTAGTTCTGTACTTGTCTCCAGATCTAGTAAATCAGACACATAAATAAAAAAACTGACTGGATAGAGGAAGGGAGTGAGGGAATCTAAGAAGAAACACCAAGATGTTGAAATGGCAGAGCTAATAACAGAACGGACATGAAAGGAAGGTTGGAGCACAAATTACTGAGAAAAAGGATTAATGAAAAACAAATAGTGTGTAAACAGTGAAACTCTGATAACAATACCCCAAGGAAATAGCTCAAATGACTATTTATCAGAGTTGACTAGTTATGCAAAGTACAGTATCTAGCAAGTACAAAGAATTCGAATAGCCAGGATAGTGAGTGATGACTAGTTATGTGGGGTTGGCTAGTTATCAGAGTTTCACTGAATAACAAAGCATAACCTTAGATTAAAATCTAGCACCCCACTGGTAATGTAATTGGTGGATTCACATGAGCAATTACAGAGACATCACAAGCTTAATGGAACTATTAACAGTGAGTAAATACTGATTGATAATCTTAAAAAGCTGCAGCAATTTTTGGAAAGAAATGTAAAAAAGTGCTTACCTTGGGAGCTCTTACTGCTGTAATTCAGCTCCAAAGAGAGAACTTATTTTATTATTTTGCAAAACTTCAGACTGTTTGGTAAATAAGCATGAATGATAAAGTATATTGTTTGAGGTAATCCAACAATCCACACAAAGCTTGAGGTATTTAAATAAAGACCTTGCTTTACGTCAAGTGTTTTTTTAAAAAAGTCAAATTTAGCATTTCAAGGGGCTTTTTTGTGCTAATTCAACAGTCTATTCACAGCTCCTGACCACATCCTCTAATGATTTACAATATAAATTGAGAACATCAGATACTAGTAAGTTATTTTCCTGCTGATGCAAGGTGTCTGAAATGGCCAGTGATTCTGCTTACTGTAAATGCAAATTAATGTGTTGGAAAAGCAGATTTTTGTAAGCATTCATTTGTAATAAAGAACTAAGTACAACACTGTTGGCAAATGAATGGATTTATTAATAAAAGACTAATCTTTAAAAATGATTTAATCAAGGCATATCTTAAAAAATAGAAATTCATATAAACCACTACCAATCGTACAAATCCATATTATTCCACAAGTACATCACATAACCACCACTTGGAATTCACCTCATTGCAGTTTTAGAGCACGAACTGTTGGAAGAACATAATCCAGGCTATCTATCTCTGTAACAAGAGAATAGGTTTACAATTAATAGAAGAGTGGGACTTATTAGAGAAATTAATATGAATAGATTATTCCTTGAAAACAAAACTATAAGATAATAATAGTATCTAATATAGTTATACTAAATTCAGAGCAACAGCAAAGCTAGGTGTAAAATTAAAATGTATATTGTATTACTGTTAGCTAATTAATTTATGTAATTCCTATTCAGAAATGCTGGTGTAAAAGTAAATTAAATTCAGGAGACTCTTTTTACCCAATATCTGGAGCAGTTCCTGCATGAGAGCATAAAATGCAGGGAAAAACTCTTCATGTTCTTTCAACTTGTTGATTATGCTGGAAGTTGAGGAAATGAAACATTAGAATTTTTTTACTGAACAGGACACAGTAATACTAAATGTTTCTTAAGATTACTTCTCCAAGAACAGATGCCTGTTAAAAGCAAGTAAGTTTATTTACTTTAGCCGTAATATACTCCAATGATCTATGTCCTGTGTGTGAACATCTATTGTACTCTTTGTTATTTTCAATACATTATTTAGCTTGTTAAACATTTTGGAAATTCAGAGAAACAATTGGTCAACTATAGTGGATCAAACACCTACCTACAGAGAGACGTCCCAAGGTGCTGGACAGTTAGGGGTCAGGACCCAAGCATGGGGGAGGGGTGGGATAAGGTTGAGGTAAGGCAGAGAGGTGGGAGGGTGACTGAAGGCACGGTCGAAGAGAAAGGTCTTGAGACCGGCCTTGAAGGAGGCAAAGGAGGAAGTGAGGCAAAGGGACTGTGGGATGGAGTTCCAGAGTGTGGGGGCAGAGAGGCTGAAATCCCGGCCACCGATGGTAGGGCGGGTCAGGCGGGAGATATGGAGCAGACCAGAGTCCGATGAACGGAGGGAGTGGGCAAGTTGGTAGGGAGTCAGCAGGTCAGAGAGCTAGGAGGGGGCAAGGCCATGAATGCCTTGAAAATGACGACGAGAATCTTGAACTCGATCCTCTGGGGGATGGAGAGCCAGTGGAGTTGGGCGAGGGTGGGAGTGATGGGGTCACGGAGCCTGGTGCGTGAGAGAACACGAGCTGCAGAGTTTTGGATGATCTGCAGCTTGTGAAGGGAAGAATTTGGAAGGCAGATGAGGGAGTTTCCATAATCAAGCCTTGAGGTGACAAATGCGTGGATGAGGGTTTCGGCAGCCTGAGGGGTGAGGCAGAGGCGGAGTCTGGCAATATTGTGGAGGTGGTGGTGATAAGGGAGCTATAAGGTTGATAACACTATTGTATCAGGATATATTAAGCCAACAACAATTATTTGCAGCAAGTATACCACTTTGGCTCCCCCAAAGCACAACTGGGTTAAAATTCCACCTGGTTCCAGATCCACTCCATTAACCCAGAAGAATTTATGTAGAAAATAAATAATCTATTTTAAGTTAAAATAAAAACCTTTTAATTAATTTTTATTTCTTCCATTTTCATTACATGAAAGAATAAGGGTGAATATTTATTGGGAAGAATAATATTGTTATGAAAGTAAATATTTTACTGCTAATATATTTCATACAGTATTTGGGTAGTAATTTTACTATTTATTCACAATATTGCTGCACACTCTTTCACTCCAAGTTTTCAATGATTTGTGCAGGTCTAAATCTACATGAGTTGTATAATGGCAGGCAGCATCTATGGAGAATAGATGCTGCCTGACCTGCTGAGTGTTCCCAGCGACTTCTCTTTTTGTTGCAGATTTCCAGCATCTACAGTATTTTTGCATTTTGAGCTGTATAATTATTGGCTCTCCTGTGTAACATGCTGTAAATTCAGATTATGTTGATGTATACTGTTTTGGTCTAATCTATTGAGGGTGACTGTCAGCTACCTGTCGATGTCCTGTGTTCCCAGAAGATGCTGCACCTGTCTGCAGGCATCTTCATTGATAGAGCTGCACAATTTCTCAATCTTATTCACCAATACATGGGGAGAGATGGAGTCATCTAAAAAGGGAAGTCCAACAATTCAGTCAAAAATTTATCTTTGAAAGAAAAATATTTAAAAACATTGTAACTGAAACAACTAAAATTGAAAACACTGAGAACATCTGAATCTCTTCTTTAGAAAGAAAAGATATTTAAAGATGATAATAATCTTTGCATTCGGTGTAGCACCTTTCATTTCAGGAGGACATTCCAAAGCAGCTTCATAGGATATAGTGTAAACTGGAGTGCCTGTTTATTTGTAGATGAAGGCGGGAGCCTAATTGCGTGCAACAATATTATCTCACAAACAGCTATGAAACGAATTATCAATTTAGTGGCGAGGAGGATTGGGGATCCACAGCAGACTCAAGTTAGCCAAGTGGAGGGGAAACGCGGAGTAGAGGGGCAAAAGCAGATCACAAAAATAGGGAGGTGCTAGAGCCTGTAGTTCCTTACCTAGCCCTAAAAGTTGTTTAAGACTTCTCATAACATTGCTAATTTCACCAAGTTTGCTGTACACCTCATTCATCCGTGGATAAACGCCACTAAGAGAAGTGACATCAAACAATTTCTGGAAATGAGATACAATAGCTTCCAGTGGCTGTTTACTTTCCTGGAATGATAAAACATAATAGGGTGGTTTGTATCTGCTTAGTCCCAGTGCATGTTAATATATTTCCACAGTGTGAATATTATACAATGGCAATACATCTGAATGATGCACATATCACTCTGGAGACACTGAAGTGGTAACAGCAATAAAATCCAGATTTGATGTATTAATCTTATGGTAAGCCAACAAATCACTAAAATCCACACTAAGATTGGATTGTGTTTTCTAGATTTTTAATACTAGACATACTTGTAATCCAGTCATGTTCTTTTTATTCATGAGATTGTTCAATATTTCGTCTACTATCAACTGTAAGTCTTGAACACAGATTTCATGACTTGGGTCAGATAAATCCACAAGTTTCCAGGGTCCCAACTTTGATAACTTCTTCAAAGATCTGTGCAAGTCCTGGAAACGAGTTGGAACTAATGAGTAGAATTGTAAAAACAAAAACACATTTATATAAGTGATCTGGATTCTGGTGTACAATTTCTAAATTTGCTGACGACAACAACAACAAATTACATTTGTATTATAATAATAATCCTTGCATTTGATGTAGCACCTTATCACGTCTTCGAGACGTCTCAAAGTGTTTCACAGAATATACTATAAAGTGAATTGACTGTATATTGACTATATATATTGGGCGAAAAGCGGCTGCCAATTGCACATGGCAGTGTCCTACAAACAGTCATAGATTGAAGTGACCAATTTATTATTCTTTTTTGTAGGAATAATTACCCCCGGAAAAGCGATCGCCAATCAACTAACAACCGGGTTCCTACTTACTACTAGGTAAACAGAGGCGTGTGAAAACGTGCCCAACTAACCAAAAGAAGCAGAGGGGAGGTTAGAAGAAATGTTTTCACTCAGCGAGTTGTTCGAATTTGGAATGATCTGCCTGAAAGGATAGTGAAGTCCGATTCAATAACAGCTTTTAAGAGAGAACTGGATAGGTATCTGGGGAAGACGGGTTTGCAGGGTTATGGGGAGAAAGCTGGTGATTGGGGTTAGTGAAAGTGACTTGCTCTGTCAAAGAGCCGGCACAGACTCGATGGGTCGAATGGCCTCCTTCTGTGCCGTAACATTCTATGAATCTATGAATCATGATCGGGAGTGGTGGAGGGTAAGGTTAGGAGGGTGACCGAAGGCGCCGTCGAAGAGGAAGACCTTGAGACAAGCCTTGAAGGAAGCAAGGGAGGCAACAAAGCAAAGAGGCTGTGGTATGGTGTCCCAAAGGATGGCAGCAGAGAGGTGGAGCGGCCTAGGCAGGGGATGTGGAGCAGGCCAGAGCCCCTGAGCGGACAAGTCGATAAGGAGTTAGCAGGCCACAAAGGTAGAAGCAGGGAGATAGTATGGTCGGGCCTGAATGTGATGAATGCTTCAATGAGGATTTCGGCAGCCTGAGGGAAGAGGGCAGTGCCGGAGACAGGTGATATTGCAGAGGTGGGGGAAGGCAAAGTGGGTCATGGCACGACATGGGGTAGAAAGGACAGTTGAGGGTCAAACAAGACGCCAAGATTCCGGACTGGCTCGATGAGGTGGAGTGTGCATCTCTGGATAGTGATGCTGTCAGTGCCTGAGGTGTGGAGACTCTGACAGGAGCCAATCAGGAGAGCCTCGGTCTTGTCCATATTCAACTGAAGAAAGTTAGCTCTCATCAAGGACTTGCTGTATGACAGACATTCTGTCAGGACAGCAGTGGTCCTGGAGTCGAGGGTGCAGGCAGAGAGATAGAGTTGGATCTCATCCGCATTCATTGGTAGTTGACCCCATGTCTACGGATGATATCACCAAGAGGGAGTTTGTAGATATTGAAGAGGAGGGGACCAAGGACAGAGCCCCAAGAGGCATGAGATAGTGTGGGGGCTGGAGGAGAAGCTGTTCGTGGAGACAAAGTGGAGACGGTGCAAAAGTTAAGATTTGAACCAGCAAGGCCAGAACTGTGGAGATTGAGCTGAGAAGAGAGGAGGCGAAGGAGGATTGAATGGTTGAAAGTGTCGAAGGTGGCAGAGAGGTCAAGGAGGAGGAGGAGACAGAGGGAGCCCTGGTCATAGATGGACAAGATATCATTTGTTACTTTGACCAAGGCTGGTTCTGTGCTGTGGGCAGCGCGGAAATAGGATTGGAGAGATTCGTAGATGGAGTGGCAGAAGCAAACTGGGAAGCAATGACTCATTCCAGGACCCTGAAAAGGAAAGGGAGGTTGGAGATGGGGCAGGAGCTCGAGAGCTGGGATGAGTCCAGGGAAGGCTGTTTGACGATGGAGGTGGTGATAGCTGTTTTTAAGGGGGAGCAGTGCCAGTGGACAAGGAGAGGTTGATGATGTCAAAACACAAAAAAGGGAATGTACCGAACATTGAGGTGTGTGGGTAAGATGGGGATTGGATCGCTCTTTCAAAGAGCTGGCTGAATTGCCGCCTGCTCCACTGTAAATTTCTAGCCTATAGTTCTATGAAAAAAAATAATTGGGTTCCACTGGTAACAATTTATTCAAACCTTGTAAGATGTGGTTTAATATTCCCACTTCATTTGAAAATATTTAAGTCTGTTTTGGAAAAACATGAATCCCTATGGAATTACAAAATCCCCCTGTGATAGATTTATCTATTCCAAAAACATCTGATATAGAGCTGCCACCAATATAGAAGCTGCAATAACCAAATTAATGACAGTCTCCACTTCCAAATAAGCAGTTTTAATGTGTGTGTGTGTTCCACACATGCACACTTCCTTCTTATGCGTGAATGAAGCTCATATAAAGTGTTTAAAACTGCTTTGTAGGATGAACGCTGAATACAGACAGTCAGACTGGTAAACCCAGTTAATGAAAGCGTCCATAGGATGACTAAATAGCATCTCTGAATACATAAAAAAGTAGATAATAGATACGAAACAGGATATATCTGCCATTTCCCACCTCATTCCATCCCAAATAATACCTTATCTTTTCATACAACTTCTATACTTGAATACAATAGATATTCCTAAAAACATAAAACTATAATCACTAGTTTTGCCTTACATTACATACAACAGAAAAATCACCATACCTTCAGTGCCATTAACTGTTCAGCCCATTTCTCTACCGTAGAGACAAGATTTTCATACATCAATATATTTCCTACACCAAGTTCTGCATGAGACTGCAAGAACAACTTCTGACTTTTGGTTCCATTGCTTACAACTGAATTAATATCATTCAGAATCTGAAGAGAAAAGTTATAATAAAACCATTTGTAATATTGTTTTTAAAATAGCACAGAAAAACAATAACTAATTTTCCACTCCTGTGAATTTTTTAAAGAATCATACACAATGAAGTCCAACACATGGTTATTTGTTGACACTGGAAGCTTTTCTTTTTGTGTTTCTAATAAACACAAAAATTAAACCTATTAAAAGCTCACTATATAAATGTAAGTTATAATATTAATAATCCTTGTGCCTTATCACATCTTCGAGATGCCTCAAAGCACTTTACACAATCTACTGTAAAGTGAATTGACTATATTTTGTGGGCAAAACATGGCAGCCAATTGCACACAGCAGTGTCCCACTTTCATTTTTTTTAAGGATTAAACCTGGAAAAGCCTTCCGCCAATCAACTAACAACCAGGTTCCTACTTACTGCTAGGTAAACAGACATGTGCGGAGTAAAGAAACTTGCCTAATATTTCACCCTGCTGGGAATTGAACCCAGGTCCTCTCGCTTGCAATTGTTTGTACTATAATTCTTAGTCATTGTATTTTTATTTATTTTTATGAAGGAATATTTATTTATTCATTCACTGTGAGGTTTACTTTTGTGCATTACGTCATTTGGGAGAAGAAGGAAAGAAAATTAGAACACAAAATTGAAGAGGGTTCTTTAAAATAGTTGTTTGTTTACCTTCTGCAGTTTGGGACATGCTGCTGCTAATTTCGATCTTTCACGGACAGCTGGTATAAGATTATTTACATCCTGGATTTGTATCTCTTTGCAAAGATTCTAGAAAAAGTGTGGGAAAAAAAACAAATAGGTTCACAAAACATGACACTCCTGCTAAAGGTTCACTACTTGTCTGACACGTGAAAAAAAGCATTATTCACTTGAAAATTGCGATTGTATTTCCATACCATTATAAATGTTTCCATTTCGCACACTTACTGTCCTTATAGCTTCTCAAGAATGAAATTCAATGAGATTTAAATATGTAATGAATGTTCTGAGCAGTTTAGTACAGTAACAAATAATTACTAAGAACTGCATTCAGTCAAGCATAAAAGCATTTCACAAGATAGCTTTCGATTAGCAGATCTTGGTCTTCTTAGTCTGAGCTGGATTCAAAGCTCTAGTGCTGAAAGAATACCACTCTATTCCATCATGGTACCCAGTCCTTTCTCTATAACCATCTTTAGTACTCACAAGATTAAGTAATAATATTATTCTTTGCAAAAGCTATCAGACATTAGAAAAAGGGATGATATAAACATTCCAGTAGCCAACTATTTTGTCAATTAAAGCCATATCTTGCATGTCTCGCGTGACTATTTGTAGCAATTATTTTAAATAGCTTTTTAACTTTTCATTTCACTAAAAAAAAACTGCTCATACTTAGAATCTTTTAAAACGGCACTCATTGTCTGAACTGTACAGAATAAAGAAATTAAGATAATATTCTCATATAATAAGCCTACTGCAATACTCTGTTAAGTGAAAGCATGTGTCCTTGCAGATTTTCACAAGAATAAATATGTAGCGATACCTTCAGGAACCGTTTGCAATCACTTCCCTGCATGTAATCTATGTCTTCAATTTTCATACTATCCCATTTTCCTTCCTTTTCATCTTTTCCATCACCATTACCTAAAAACCTAGGGTCAAATTATCACAAACAACAAAAGAAAATGAATTTGTTTAACTAAAACATATGGAAGGCACAAAGGTAATCACTGCTATCCTGGCTAATTGTTCATTAGACATCAAGTCCTGAATGACAGCCAACTTCCTCCAGCTCAATGTTGGCAAGGCAGAGGCCCTCCTGCTCGGCTCCCATCAGCACCTCTAAAGACCTTCCTCTTCAACCGTGCCTTCGGCCAACCTCCAACCCCAAACCTCCTTGCCCTCCATCCCTCCTGACCCTAACTCCCAGCTCAGGATCAAAACCCCTGATTGTTTGGTGCCCTGGAATGTCTTTCTGACATGAAGGGCACTATACAAGTGTAATTTGTTGTTGGATATGTATTTAAAAAACTGCACATGTAGAAAATTAATGTAAAACAGTGGGAATTCAAGGTTGAAGAAATTATTTATCATTACTTCTGTCCAGATTTGCATCAATTGATCGGGAACATTTCTGATCTATATAGTACATTTACCAACCAAATCATTCAAGGAGTGAAACAGAACATTTTAAGCTAAATTAGAGCAAATCTTTGTTTAAAGTATATTCTGTGAAGCACTTTGAGACATCTTGAAGACATGATAAGGCGCTATATCAAATGCAAGGATTATTATTATTATTAATTGTTGCACCCTGAATACAGATGAAGGTACAGCTGTGGAAATATTGAACATTTTATCGTTCCCATCTCATTTCCAGAACTTACTTATAATTCCATTGTTTCTGAAAAATCTTCTCATTCTTAGCTCTCGATTCTTGTAAATAGTCTTCATATACCTGAAAAAAAACCAAAGTAAGCCTTTCAGCAGGCCCACCTCCTATATTAATTTCCCAAATCCCAGTATCAGCTCCATTACTCACTTTTGCAGCACTTATAAGAACATTCATAAATAGCTTTTGCGAGTCATCTTGCAATATATTCCTTAAATTTGTGCATGAAAATGCACCCCTCTTTCCCCTCACTCCCGGTCCCTGCATGCGCATTATGGCTGCCGCTCTGACCCGAGCCCCTCACCCCCTACTCCCTCCCCCCTCCTCTCTCCCCCCAAACCCTTCCCCCTCTGCATCTCTCCCGCTCTGTCCTCCTCTCTCTCCATCCCCCTCGCCTTCTATCCCCACTTGACCCTCCCACACTCTCCCTCTGTTCCAGCCTGGGAATCTGCCACCGGGCTCACCGTGGCACTCGGCGTTGGCTGTCCAGCAGCAGCCACACCGACTGCCCCATTCCCCACCACACTCGCCAGCCACCCCAGACACAGACCCGGGGAGCCAACTTCTCCTCCCTTATGTGTGGAGTCCTGTAGCTCAGTGGTTAGAGCACTCGCTTTGCAAGCGAGAGACCTGAGTTCAATTCCAGGCAGAGGGCGAAACCTTGGGCAAGTTTCCTTACTCCACACAGAGCCTAATAATAATCCCTCCAAAACCAAAAACAATAATTAAATTGGTCATTTTCAATCTACGACTGTTTGTGGGACATTGCTGTGCGCAATTGGCTGCCGCGTTCGCCCACAAATATACAGTCAATTCACTTTACAGTGTGTTCTGTGAAGCGCTTTGGGACGTCCTCCCGACGTGAAAAGCGCTATATCAAATGCAAGGATTATTATTATTATTATTATTATTATCCCCATTCCCATTATCCCCACCCCTGCCTCACAACCTGGACCCCCCTCCCTCCCCACACACCCTTCTGTCAACCGCTCCCTCCACATCAGAGTCCAAAACGTCCGCTCCCTCTGTAACAAGGCCCTTGATGAGAGAGTTGACATCATGGCCTTAATGGAAACCTGGCTCACCCCAAGCGACACCTTCCCCCTCATGGAGGCCACGCCACCCGGCTACACCTCCTACCACATCCCTCGCCCCAACTGCCGTGGCGGTGGTGCAGCCCTTATCTCAAGGACACCACTTGCCTATCCCCCTACTCCTCTGGCTCTTTCCCCTCTTTTGAGCTCCCACCCCTCCTTTCTCTCACTCAAAATCCTCCTCCTCTAACCGGCCCCTTAAAACCTCCCCCACCTTCATCTCCGATATTTCTACCCTACTAACATCTCTCTGCCTCTGCTCTGATCGCCTCATCATCCTGGGCGACTTCAACCTGCACTTCACCCCCTCCTACTCCATCTCCTCGAACTTCTCTCTGCTCTCCTCGCTCAACCTCTCCCTCTACATCAACTCCGCCACTCACAGTCACGGCCACCCACTCGATTTGGTGATCACCCGGGGCCTCAGTGTCTCGGATCACCATTACCGACAAGGCCGTCTCCGATCACCACTTCATCTCCTTCACCACCTCCACCCCCCTCCCCACCTCCACCACCATCTTCTACCACCCCTGGAAGAAGTTACCCCCACAATCCCTAACCGCTGCCTTGGAGTCCTCTCCCTCTGGCCTTCATCCCTCACTGACCCCTCTTCTGCTCTCACCCTCCTCCACAACACCCTCTCCTCCACACTCGACACTCTTGCCCCCATCACCTCCCGTACTGTCTCCTACTCTCGCTCCTCCCCCTGGTTCACCACCCACCTCCGCTCACTGAAGAGCCAGGTGCAGGCCGCTGAACGCACCTGCCTCAAATCTGGCCTAACGGTCCACGGACAAATCTGGCTGCACCTCCTCAAACTCTCGCCTCGGCCAAGTCGTCCTTCTACTCCAGGATAATCCTGGAGGCGAAGAACAACCCAGGCTTCTGTTTTCTACCACATCCTGACTCCTCTGTCCCCCCGCCACCCCGCGCAGGTCATCTCCTCCAACCTTCACTGCGAGGAGATGCTGGATTTCCTTGAATCCAAAATCAAGGGAATCCGCTCCGCGGTCACTCCCCCTCCAAATTCCACCCACCCCCCACCCCTTCCCTCCCACACTCCGACTCCTACCCATCCTCCCCTACACACCTTCAAACCCATTTCCCCACCCTCTGTCACCAAACTCATCATGTCCCTGAAACCCACCACCTGCTCCCTTGACCCCATCCCCACTCCACTCCTTATCTCTCAGCTCCACCTCCTTGCCCCACTTATCACAGACATCATCAACCTGTCCCTCTCCTCTGGCTCTGTTCCCATTCCTCTAAAAACTGCCACCATCACTCCCATTTTGAAAAAACCCTCCCTTGATGCGTCGCAGCTATCAAGCTACCGGCGCATCTCCAACCTCCCCTTCCTGTCCAAGGTCGTTGAAAGAGTGGGCGCCTCCCAGCTGCGCTCTTTCCTCTTCACCCATGCATTATTCAAACCCCTTCAGTCGGGTTTCCGTGCTGTCCATAGTACAGAAACCGCCCTGGTCAAGGTCACCAATGACATCTTGACCATTTGCGACCAGGGCTCCCTCTGCCTCCTCGACCTATCGGCAGCATTCGATACGGTCGACCACACTATCCTCCTCCACTGTTTGTCCTCCCACCTCAACCTTCAAGGCCCTGTCCTTGAGTGGTTTAGGTCGTACCTCTCCCACCGTCTTCATTTTGTTTCCACACACGGTTTTTCCTCCGGCCCCCGCAGGTGTGGTGTCCCTCAGGGCTCTGTCCTCGGTCCCCTCCTCTTCACCCTCTACATGCTCCCCCTTGGTGACATCATCCACAGACATGGGGTTAACTTCCACATGTATGCCGATGACACCCAACTCTACCTTTCCTCCTCTACCCTCAACTCCACAACCACCGATGTCCTGACAGCTGCCTGTCTGACATCGAGTCCTGGACGAGAGACAACTTTCTTCAGCTCAACGTGCGCAAAACTGAGGCCCTCCTGATTGGCTCACATCAGCGCCTCCGCACCTCAGGCGCTGACAGCATCAGCATCCAAGGCTGCACTCTCCACCTCTCAAAGCCAGTCAGGAAATCGGTGTTCTGTTCGACCCTGAGCTGTCCTTTCTTCCTCATATCCGCACCACAACTGGCACCGCCTTCCATCACCTCCGAAACATCGCCAGACTACGGCACTCCCTGCTGAAACTCTGGTCCACGCCTTTATCACCTCAAGGCTGGACTATGGGAACTCTCTCCTCGTCGGCCTTCCCGGCACCTCCCTCCACAAGCTGCAGGTCATTCAGAACTCTGCAGCTCGTGTACTGTCCCGCACCAGGCTTCGCGACCACATCACTCCCACCCTCGCTCGCCTCCACTGGCTCCCCATCCCCCACAGGATCGAATTCAAGATCCTCATCCTCACCTACAAGGCCATTCACGGCCTTGCTCCCTCCTACCACTCCGACCTACTATCCCCCTATGTACCTGCCCGTACCCTCCATTCCTCTGACTCCGGTCTGCTCCACATCCCCCGCCCCAACCGCCCTACCATCGGTGGCCGGGCCTTCAGCCTCTCAGCCCCTAGGCTCTGGAACTCCATCCCCCAGTGCCTTCGCCGCTTCCTCCCTTTCCTCCTTCAAGGCCTCTCTTCGACCGAGCCTTCAGCTCCCCTCTCGACTCTCTACCCCCTCCTCGCTCCCTCCCTTCCCTCGCCTCACCCTGACCATTTCACCCCTGCTCGGGTCCTGACCCAACTGTCCAGCGCCTTGGGATGTCCTCCCGACGTGAAAGACGCTCTATATGAAATCTTGTTGTTGTTGTTGTTGAAAAGTAGATGACATAACCATAGCACAAATGTTCCAAATTGGGAAAAACAAGGAGATAGAGAATTTAAAATAATTTTGAAATAGCATTATAAAGAGTTATAAAGGTAATACAACTTTGGAGTGTGGAAAAAAAAATAGTAAACATATATTGAGAAATCTCGCAAATTTAATTGCACAAAATATCATACCTTCACCAATGTCTTGCGATTGGAAATTGTATCTGGAACTGAATACTTGTTCTTGCCTTTGTTTCTTGAGTGTTCTCTTCTTTTTCTAACAGTTTCATCAACCTCATCTTTCCTGCCAAACAGTTATCAATTCAATTCCCAAGGGTATTGCATGAGACAGTATTATCCTTTGTTACAAATACTTGTTTAACTTTATGTTTATTCATTTTGTAGTTTAATTGATTTAAAACAAAATGATCAAGAGAGGAACAACATTAGTATAAAGTATGACCATGTACAGTTTGATAGCAGTCAAACAATACATCAGGTGATGTTATCATACTGCTCTCCGGGTAACAGACTTTGCCTCAAATTGAATTCCATTGAGAAAATCCCCCCCACCCCCCACCACAAATTTGGAAAACATTTCAATTTCATATTCTGGGTTGGAGGTTACAGAAAATTGACAACATGTAAAAATTATGTTTGCTACTTTTATGACACATTTACTGTATCTTATGAATTTAACTAAATTTTAATTAAGGAAGTGATTATCCTTATGCTTCACAGACATCAATCTTTAAATTCTTCACAGCAACCTTATTTTGTGTAATGCCATCTCTACTGTGCATAATTATTCTTCAAATCATTTTCAAGAGCATAAGCAAAGCATTTATTTACATGTGAATAAAAACATAAAATTTAAAGCTATGTAAGATTCCCTGAGTTAACCTCCAATCCTGTTGGGTGCGATGATTCTGCGTTTCGTCAAGTAACCTGCAGAAATTAGAATGGTTTATTACTTTCTAATGCTTTCAGATCATATCAGTAGTTCAACATACTATACACTAATTACTCTACAGATCTAGTCTACTGTTGTCCTGATGGAATATGTGTCAGACATTAAGTCCTGGATGAGAGCTAACTTTCGGGCGCTGACAGCATCACCATCCATCGATGCACTCTATGCCTCACTGAGCCAGTCTGGAACCTTGCCGTCTTGTTTAACCCTCAACTGTCCTTCCAGCCCCACATCCATGCCATGATCGGTTCTGCCTTCCCCCACCTCTGCAACATCGCTCGGCTCCGCCACTGCCTCTCCCCTCAGGCCACTGAGATCCTCATCCATGCATTTGTTACATCTAGGCTCGACTACGTCAACTCTCTGCTTGTCGGCCTTCCCAACTCTTCCCTCAACAAGCTGCAGATCGTCCAAAACTCTGAAGTTTGTGTCATCTCCCACACCCGGCTCCACGACCCTATCATCAACACCCTCGCCCGTCTCCGCTAGCTCCCCATCCCCCAGAGGATAGAGCTCAATATTCTCGCCTCTCCTACAAAGTCCTCCACGGCCTTGCTCCTTCCTACATTCAGCGGTCTCACTGCCCCCACTCTTTGGAACTCCCTTCACCTTGCTCCCTCGGCTCCTTCAAGGCATATCTCAAGATCCTCCTCTTCGACTGCGCCTCCAGTCACCCTCCTAACCCTACCCTCCCTGCCCTCCACCCTGCCTAATCTCAACTCCTTGCTCGGGTCCAAATTCCTGACTGTCCAACGTCTTGGGACATCCTCCCAACATGAAAGGTGCTTTACAAATGTAATTTGTTGTTGTTGTTCAGACAAACTGTTTTGCTTACTGTTGATCAAATGCAGAATGTGTTTTGGGAACTCGCTTATGAAACTTGTGAAATATTTTGTTCCGTCTTTCAATGCGTTGCTCTTCCTCTGTCACTACCATGTACAACTTTTTCTGCAATCGCAAAATAGTTTCTTCTTGTTCATGCAACTTTTGTTTCAATTGTTGGTGATGAACCTAAGATTACAAGATGAGCTTCTTCAACATTTATATACTTTTTGGAGAGGATGTAGCAAATTAATCAGACGCAAAATATTGAGTCAGCCAAATACAGTATGTGACCAATCTTGTTTTCTTTTTCCTCACCTATTCAAAATATAAGTTTTAGATAAAAATTATCAAAAAAAATCTATTAATTGCTGAGTTACCTTTAATTAAGTGGGTACAAGGAATGTGCAGCAATTCACAACAAAGCACATTTTTCTTTTCTTATCTCAGGTTGTGGGGAAAACTGGCAGGGCAGCATGTCTTGCCCATCCCTGGTTGCCCTGACTGAATGGCTTGCTGGACCATTTCAGAGGGTGTTAAGTCAATAACATGGTACAAATATAAATCCCCCATAAAAACAAAAATATGACTGTAACTTCTAGTTCAATTTAGGGTGCCATTGTTAAAATACATTTAAACAGTGTGTAGATCCAGTTTATAAATGTTGCCCTGCTAAGGTGGATATAGTAGTTTCCTCATTGTAATGAGAAACTGTCTTGAGAATTCTGTTTCCTAAACTAATCATGAAAATAAAGGTTGGAAGACTTGCTTATTATGAGACCCAAATGAATTATCCATGTTCTTCAGCAGAAACATTTATGACTTTAATAACGAAACTGAATATATAAGTAAGCTGTTTGCATCAATTTTACTTACCTGGCTGTCTTGTTTTTCTCGCTCTAGCTGTTCAATTAGATTTTTCTGCTGTGAATCCTTGGCTAAGAAGTCACTCTCCAAATCCTGAATCTTGCCCTTAACATCTTCAACGATATGTTCCAGGTCTGATGCTCGCTGTTCATACCGAGAGGCTTTACTTTGCTGCTGACGCAAATCATTCCTGAAACAGTAAGAAACATAGTTCTTGACTTACAATATACACTAAGATACAACAGGTAAGATTGTATTTTGTTGCCTTGTGGTAAAATGAATGCTTTTTTTTCTTAATCTAACTTTTTTTTGGTTAATGTGCCCCTCCATTTTCCATCTATCGAATTTGGGCACATCCAATTTGTGATGTGCTACGATAGCTACCTCAGCATTCCTAGTTTACAAAGAGGAAAGAAAGAAAATCAGCCAGGATTCCTGCTCCTTATTGCTATCGACAGATCAGCATACCTGATATGAGAACTGGAAAATACTAGATTCTCATCATCAGAGATGTTCTTTAGAGTTTGAGGACTGAAGCAGATTAGAAGGAAGCCTTCTTCTAATTGTACCTGACCTGAGAGTGCTTGATGTTAATGCCTCTAAGTGGGGAAGCATTTCTTTTCTCAGCACCAACACTCTCACCTTCAGCTCAAAATAAATGGCTCATTCATGTGTATAATGAAACAAATGGTCAGATAGTTGATTTACTTCAATTCATTGTTGGACTGGATAAGATCCCGGATCAATGCCTGACGTCGTTCAGTGTCTTTTATTAGAGTTGCCACCACATGTCTGATTTCAATTCCTGATTGTTTGCCCAGAAGAACCACAGCTAGAATCATTAAAAAAAAGCCATAGTTAGCATAACTTTCAAAATAAGGAAATATTCATGTTGATTCACTGGATGTTAAACCTCAGGAGCATGAATAATTTAAAATAGCTGTCTAAATCTTGAAAGAAGACTACAACTTTGAATGAAATAAATTGTATAATTATTGCTAATTAGAATATATATTCCGTGTGCGAATTCCGTGTCACCTGGTCCACAAAACATTCACTTTACAGTATATTCTGTGAAGCGCTTTGAGACATCTCGAAGACGTGATAAGGCGCTATATCAAATGCAAGGATTATTATGTTATGTCAGCAAACTATTGGTATGCTCCAAACTTTGTAAATGTTCACAAGCTTCAAAACTTTCTACAAGATTACTGATAATGACAGAAAATGACAATTCTCATACTGTATAATCAGATTCTGACTCAGCATTTTCAAACTAGATGTTTTAAGCAATTCTATGTTTTGTATGAAAATATCCTCAGGTATCATTAGATAACATTTGAACAAATCAATATCTAAAAAAAGACAATAACAAAGCCACTTTACTTCCACATGTGAGCATTTTCTGCACAAGTCGATAGATTCTGATCAGGATTAGGAATACTGTCTGTCTTTTTCCATGATTTATTTACCTGTTAAATCTTTGGTTTGTGGATCTGCAAGATGAATTGGGTTGAATCCATGGTGCTGAAGGAGTTTATTTAGAATCTCCCATTCCACTTGTTCATGCTACAAAGGAACAGAATAATGGTCCACAAGTAAACATCAAAATAGAATGAAAAAAGAACAGTTAGTTAACTGTCTGTCAATTGACACCTTTAAAAAAAAGGAAATCAATATCTATTGAGAAAAGGAATTGAAGGCTGTGGGAAGTGTAATGGCTTACAGATCATTTAAAAAATTTAAAGGTGTAGAATACTTGAAATTAAAGGATTAACAAAGGAGACAAAGAAATCTATGAAAGGCTGACAATGTGGAAGAAGTGAGATTGATCAACCAAATTGCTTTTTCCCCAAATTGGAAAAGTTGTTCGAAAATAATATGACAATATTGAATTGGTCAATATTGGAACTTGTTAAAAGTATTTTTGTTAAACAAAATGCGTTAAATCAAGATATTAAATCAATATTAAAGTAATATACATTACAGTAAAGCTCACATAAGTCACGACTATAACATTTAATATGACTTACATGAAATCCGACTTGCAAGCAAACTGTATAAATTGTATAAAATCCAATTTCATCAATAATCTACGTTATACATACGTAAGTCAATGCAGCCTATAAATGCCCACGGGGTAGGTTGTCTGCAGCAGTATGTGTACATTCGGTGACAGCTCAAGACTACATTTCCCACGATTCAATGCATCTTGACCCGTGGTTGCATGCACACTTGCAAACATTGGAATCGGATTGAATCACAGAAAGGAAGTTCTTTTGCGCATACATCGACTGGTCAGGATATCACTTCCCATGATTCAAGACAGCTGGTAAGTGCGGGAGTAATGGAGGATAGGAGAGCAGCGTTACGAGTAAGGAGATAATTAATAGTGCAAAGGTATCTAAGTGATTTTGATAGGAAACTGAATGGGACAAGGGTGAATGTACAATTTAGGAGATTATATGATTTATAAAGACGTATGCAAGGTTTACTGTACTTTAAAATGGGGTGAATTTTCTAATCCCGAAATTGACCCTATAGCATTTGACGTCTGGTTCACACTTCGACTGACGATTTTTAGTAAACAATAGTTCAAAAAGCTGGAATCCCACCAATCAGGAATTTACAGAATAGAAGACCATTCAGCAGACTATGTCAAGTAACCTGCAGTGAGTCATTTTAGAATGCTCAACTCCTAAGGTTTCAAATCCTCTGATCCTATTACAGCGCAGCAGATGGCTGGTACAGTATTCCATACTGTAGCACAATCATCAAGTTAACAATTTGAGTGGTTTACAATTCTTTCACCATTTAACATCAAAATTATATTTGTAAAGCCCCTTTCACGTCAGGAGGACGTCCCGAAAGAAATAGCTCATGATGATTCCTTTTCCATTATAATAATAATAATAATAATCCTTGCATTTGATATAGCGCTTTTCACGTCGGGAGGACGTCCCAAAGCGCTTCACAGAACACACTGTAAAGTGAATTGACTGTATATTTGTGGGCGAACGCGGCAGCCAATTGCGCACAGCAATGTCCCACAAACATAGATTGAAAATGACCAATTTATTATTGTTTTTGGTTTTGGAGGGATTATTATTAGGCGTGTGGAGTAAGGAAACTTGCCCAAGGTTTCGCCCTGCCTGGAATTGAACTCAGGTCTCTCACTTGCAAAGCGAGTGCTCTAACCACTGAGCTACAGGACTCCACAGTATATCACATTACAGTATATACATATTTTCAATGACCTAGAATCACAAGTGAAATAGATAAATATTGCATTTTTGGATTGTCAATAGCAATATTCAGTTTGCTTCATGTTGCACTGTAAAAGTTAAAATGAATAAGTCAACATTGCGAAAACTCAACTAAACCTAAAAAATAATGCTTCAATAACTATTTTGGGAGGTAATTTTACATATAGAAAATGAACAGCTTATACACTTCAAATTATGCTTCCGACAGTTCTATACAATGACAACTTGAATTTACAAAGGGCCCTTCACGCAGGCTAGTATCCCAGAGCACTTGATAGTGGCAGAGTATGACGCTGAGCCGAGCGGAGTGGGAGCTGCCTGTATGCACAGTCGAAGAGGAAGATCTTCAGGCGTGACCTGAAGATGGGGAAGGAAGGGGATAAACGGAGGCATTTGGGAAGAGTGTTACAGAGCTTCAGGGCAGAGTGGCTGAAAGCGCGGCATAGGATAGGCATAAGGCCGAAGCCAGTTGAACAGAGGCAGCGGGTTGTGAGTTGGGGGTGTAAGCAGGTCAGAGAGGAAGGGCAGGAAGGGATTTGAAAACAAGTGTGAGGATCTTGATATCGATCCATTCAGGAGTCAGTAGAGCCTGGCTAGAACTGGCGTGATGGGTGTATGGAGTTTAGTGTGTTTGAGTATGCGGGCGCCGGAGTTTTGGATCAACTGGCTCCTGTGCATAGTGGAGCTGGGGAGACTGGCGAAGAGGGTATTTGAAAAGTCGAGTCGGGAGGTGACAAATGCATGGACATGTATTTTTGCTGCGTCTGGGGTAAAGTACGGTCGGAGGCGGGCAATGTGGCATAGGTGGAGGAAAGTGGTCCTGGTCAGGGACCACATGTGGGAAGGAAGGACGCTGTGTGTTGAACCTGATGCCTAGGTTGTGCACCAGTTCGGTGAGTCTGAGGGATAGGCCGGGGTGGTTGAGAAGGTCAAAGCCGCAGGATAGAAGACATTGACGGGAGCCAAGGAGTATGGCATCCGTCTTGTCACCACTTCAAAATTCGTAAGAAGTTTGCTCTCACCTAGGCCCTGATGTCTGCTAAAAAAAGTCGACAGAGTCGACAGGTGGTACTGGAGACGCAGCTGGAGGAGCAGAAGTAGATTTGTGTGTCTATCTGCATACATGTGGAAGTTTACCTTGTGTTTGCCGATGACATCACCAGAGGGAGCATGCAGTTGAGGAAGAGGAGGGGGCCAAGGATGGAGCCCTGAGGAATGCCACAGGTGACTGGGCGGAGGCGGGAGTAGACACCGTTTAAAGAGATAAAGTGAAGGCGGTTTGGTAGGTAGGAACTGGAACCAGGCGAATGTGGTCCCACTAAGGTGGATGAGGGGGGAGAGGTGGTGGATGCCATGGGTGACTGTGTCAAACACAGTAGAGAAGTCCAGGAGGACATGGAGGGAGGGAGCCCCGGAAACAGAGAGAGAGGATGTCCTTCGTGACTTTGACGAGCATCATCTCTGTGTTATGGGCAGGGTGGCTTGGAGGGGCTCGAGGAGGGACTGGAGGGCGAGGTGAGAGCAAAGCTAGTTAGCATTCCAGAACTTTGGCAAGGAAAGACAGGTTGGAGATGGGATGGTAATTTTTGAGGGGTCAAGAGTGTTTTTTTTGAGAGGAAAAGTACCTGAGGAGAGGGACTGGTTGACTATGTCAGCCAGCAACGGGGAGAGAAGGGGCAGTTGGATGACCAGCAACTAGGTGGGATGATTGGTCAAGGAAGCAGGTGGTGGACTTCATCTGGAAGATGGTGGTTGAGAGGAAGGTAGTGTAGAAGGTCTGGAGGGCGAGGAAGGGGATATAGGGGAGGCGGATGCAGTCAAGCGGATCATAGAATCATACAATCATACAGCACAGAAAGAAGCCCTTCGGCCCATCGCGTCTGCGGCGGGTCCGAAAAGAGCAATCCAACTTAATCCCACTGGCCCGCTTTCTCTCCATAGCCCTGCAATCCTGTCCTCCCCAAATACCAATCTACCTCTTTCTTAAAAGTTGTTATTGAATCGGCTTCCACTACCCTTTCAGCAAACAACTCGCTGTGGAAAAATTGTTTCCAGCCTCCACTCTGTTTCTTTTAACAATTATCTTAAATCGGTGTCCTCGGGTTACTGACCCACATGCCAGTGGAAGCAGTTTTTCCCGGTTCAACCTATCAAATCCTCTCATGATCTTGAAAACCTCTATTAAAACCCCTCTTAATCTTCTCTGCTCTAGGGAGAATAATCCTAGTTTCGCTAACCTCTCCTCATAACTAAGGTCCTTCATTCTTAGTACCATCCTTGCACCCTCCCCAATGCGCTAACATCTTTCCTAAAGTGCAGTGCCCAGAACTGAACGCAGTACTCCAACTGAGGCCTAACCAGCATTTTATAAATATTCAATATAATCTCTTGACTTTTGAATTCTATGCCCCTATTTATAAAACCTAGTATCCCGTATACTTTTTTAACAGCTTTATCTACCTGTCCTGCCACCTTCAGAGGTTTGCTTATGTGGACCCCCAGGTCACTCTGTTCATTTGCTCCCTTTAAGTTTGTACCATCAGCTTATACTGCCTCTCCTCATTCTTCCTACCAAATGCAACACTTCGCATTTCTCCACATTAAACTTCATCTGCCACGTTTCTATCCATTTTATCAATCTGTCTAAGTCCTCTTGGGAGTCTGGTGTTCTCCTCCTCACCATTATCTACTTTTTCTAGCTTAGTATCGTCTGCAAATTTGGAAATTGTGCTCCCTATATCCAGGTCCAGATTAATATATATCAAAAAGAGCAGTGGTCCCAATACCGACCCCTGAGGGACACCACTACACACCCTCTCCAGTCAGAAAAGCAACCGTTTACTACCATTCTCTGCTTTCTGTCTCCTAGCCAGTTCTGGATCCATGTTGCCACAGTCCCTTTATGTTGCCATGTTGCCACAGTCCCATGGGCTTCTATTTTGTTTATAAGTCTCTTATGTGGCACTTTGTCAAATGCCTTTTGAAAATCTAGATAAACTACATCTACTGCACTACCTTCATCCACCCTTTCAGTCACTTCATCAAAAAATTCTATTAGGTTTGTCAGACACGATCTGCCTTTAACAAATCCGTGTTGACTGTCCTTTATTAAACCATAATTTTCTAAGTGAGAATTTATTTTGTCCCGGATTATAGTCTCCAGAAGTTTCCTTACTACTGACGTTAGGCTGATTGGCCTGTAGTTCTCAGGTTTATCCTTCTGCCCCTTTTAGTACAGGGTAGTAGTATTTGCAACCTTCCAGTCCTCTGGCAACACTCCAGTGTCCAAAGAGTTTGTGGCCAGAGCCTCCGCTATTTCCACCCTTTCTTCCCTCAGTAAACTAGGATGCATCCCGTCCGGACCAGGTGACTTATCTATGTTGAGCACCGATAGCCTTTTTAGTACCTCCTCTCTGTAAATTTTTATCATATCCAATTTCTGTTCACACACCTGCGATATTGTGGCATTGTGGCATCATCTTCTTTTGTGAAGACAGTTGCAAAGTACAAAGGACATTTTCAATATTTGACACAAAGAAGTCTAGGACCTCTTCGCACTTGGCATTTGAAGTGAGGATGGAGGCAGTTTGCAAGGCTGTGCGGAAGAAGTGATGGAGGAAGTGATGGTGGAGAACTGTGTTTTTAGTCTCCAGAATGGTTTAGGAGTAAAAAGCAGTTTTGGCCTTCGAGAGAGAGAGGCGATAATTGCAGAGATTCTCAAGCCACAGCTGGTGGTGGATTGTGAGGCCGGATTTGTGCCATCTGCGCTTGAGCGTCCAGGTTTTTGTTTTGCGGGAACAGAGGTGACTGTTATAACAGGGGGAGTGAGTAGATTTGGAGACAGACATGGACTTCAGGGGGGCAAGGGAGTTGAGGGTTGCAGAGAGGCAATCGTTCAGCAGTTTGAAGGCTGCATCAGGATCGCTGCTGGTGGAAGTCCAGAGGGAGAAGAGATCCAAAGAAGAGAAGTTTGTGAGGGGCTCAAGTGGAAGCTTTTTCCAATGTTGGAAAAAGATAGTGGAGGGCTTGGAAGAGAGGAAGGGATATTTCCTGTATTTATATAGGGCCATGAATTAGACATAATAATGGGTTGAACACAAAGCAGGGGGAGACAAAGCACAGACAAAGAGAAAGGTTTTAAGGCAGGATTTGAAGATAGACAAAGAAAGTCAAACCCAAGGTGTAGCGGGAGGGAGTTCCAGAGGTACTGGTCAAAATTAGCTGAGTGGAGAGGGCAAACATAGAAGTGGAGAAGCAGGAGATCACCGATATTGGGAGCACTATGAAGTGAAGAGACTTAGAGGCAAGATCTTGAAGTCAATTTGTTGGTAGACAGGGAAACATTATTGCCTGGTGAGGAATGAGGATATAGGTGGGCAGAGTTTGGTGTGGATGAGGATATAATAATTATTATGAATACATAAAGAGTTCATACCTGTACAAAATAATCTTCATCCTCTCCTGAAATAAGAAACAAATAGCAAATAGTTACATACAAGGTATCCCAAGACCAAATGTAGAATTGGCAATTGTGTTTGGCTGAAGCCTACTTAAACCCAATTTGAAAGAATTACTTACACAGAACCGACAATCATAGAATCATAGAATTGTAAAGCACAAAAAGAGACCATTCGGCCCATCGAGTCTGTGCCGGCTCTTTGAAAAAAGCAATGTAATGTCAATCCCACTCCCCAGCCCTTTCCCCATAACCCTGAAAACCCGTCATCCTCAAATACCCATCCACCGCGTTTTTAAAAGTTGTAATCGAATCGGCCTTCACCACCCTTTCAGGCAATGCGTTCCAGATTCGAACAATTCGCTGCGTGAAAAAATTTCTCCTCACCTTCCCTCTGCTTCTTTTAGAGACTATTTTAAATCTGTGTCTCGAGTCACCGACACACCCACCAGTGGAAACAGTTTTTCCCTTTCTAACCTATCAGGAGTGTGGAGTCCAGTAGCTCAGTGGTCAGAGACTCGCGTTGCAAGCGAGACACCTGGGTTTAATTCCAGGTCAGGGCGAAACCTTGGGCAAGTTTCCTTACTCCACACGCCTAATAATAATCCCTCCAAACAAAACAATAATAAATTGGTCATTTTCAATCCACGACTGTTTGTGGGACACTGCTGTGCGCAATTGGCTGCCACGTTTCGCCCACAAATATACGGTCAATTCACTTTACAGTCTATTCTGTGAAGCTCTTTAAGGCGTCGAGAAGACTTGAAAAGCGCTACATCAAATGCAAGGATTATTATATTATATATATCAAATCCCCTCATGATTTTGAAGACCTCTATTAGGTCTCATCGTAACCTTCTCTGCTCCAATGAGAATAATCCCAGCCTCACTAGCCTTTCCTCATAATCAAGGTCCCACATTCCTGGTACCATTCTTGTACATCTCTTCTGCACCCTTTCCAATGCCTTAACATCCTTCCTATAGTGTGGTGCCCAGAACTGGGCACAGTATTCTAACTGAGGCCTAACCAGCGTTTTATATAAGTTAATCATAACCTCCTGACTCTTGTACTCTATGCCCCTAATAAATTGGTCATTTTCAATCTACGACTGTTTGTGGGACATTGCTGTGCGCAATTGGCTGCCGCATTCGCCCACAAATATACAGTCAATTCACTTTACAGTGTGTTCTGTGAAGCGCTTTGGGACGTCCTCCCGACGTGAAAAGTGCTATATCAAATGCAAGGATTATTAAGGATTAGTATCTACCTGTCCTGCCACCTTCAATGATTCATTTACCTGCACCCTCAGGTCTCTCTGTTCTTTTACCCCTCCTTAAGATTGTATTACCAGCCTATATTGCCTCCCCTCATTCTTTCTTCCAAAATGCATTACCTCGCATTTCTCCACATTGAAATTCATCTGCCGTGTATCTGCCCATTTTACCATTCTGTCTATGTCTTCCTGCAGTTGGCTACTATCCTTCTCACTGTTTACCACCCTACCTAACTTTGTGTTGTCCGCAAACTTGGAAATGCTACTTGCTATACCCAAGTCCAGACAATATAATAAGTAAATTTTGACTCATTACCTTTGAACAGTTTTGAAGTTTTAATTAGTTGGGTTGTATTCATTATTTTCCTTAGCAAAAAGTAAATGTATACCTGAGAGCAAATGGCAAATGGAAGTCATCTCATAATCTGATGAAAGATCATCTCATCTCTGATTATAAACTCTTTGTTGATTTTTCCTGCTTTATTTCCTTGTTGAGCAAAATAAACAATATGCATGTTATGTCAGTATATTCAAGATGATATTTACAACTCTAAAGCTGAAATCAACAATTAGCCCTCCTGATTGGCTCGCGCCAGCGCCTCCGCACCTCGGGCGCTGGTAGCATCAGCATCCACGGCTGCACACTCAACCTCACTAAGTCAGTCAGGAACCTGGTTGTCTTGTTTGACCCTGAACTGCCCTTTCTCCCCCACATCCACACCATGACCGGCACTGCCCACCCACTCCTCCGCAACATTGCCAGACTCTGCCACTATCTCACCCCTCAGGCTGCCGAAACACTTATTCATGCATTTGTCACATCAAGGCTCGATTATGGAAACTCCCTCCTCATTGGCCTTCCTAACTCTTCCCTTCACAAGCTGCAGATCATCCAAAACTCTGCAGCTCGTGTACTCTCAGGCTCCGTGACCCCATCACCCTCACCGACTCCACTGGCTCCCCATTCCCCCAGAGGATCGAGTTCAAAATCCTCGTCCTCACTTTCAAGGCCATCCATGGCCTTGCCCCCTCCTACCTCTCTGACCTGCTGACTCCCTACCAACCTGCCCACTCCCTCCATTCAGTGGGCTCCGGTCTGCTCCAAGTCTCCCGCCCGACCCGCCCTACCATCGGTGGTCGGGCTTTCAGCCTCTCTTCCCTCCATCCCACAGTCCTTTTCTAAACATTCTAAATTAGTTTGTAGGTGGAGAAAGCAATCAAAAAGCTTGGATGTGACGTTAAATCGAGGTCCTGTCTACCTGTTCAGGTGAGCGTTTTAAGATTTCACGACACTCTTTAAAAAGGGAAGAGTTTCTCGTGGCCAAGAATCCTGCCAATAAAATTGATCATTCACTTAATGGTTGTTTATGGAACATTACTGAGCACAGATTGGCTGTTGGGTTCACCTACAAAATACAGACACAATGCTTTACAGCAAACCCTCTAAAATCCTTTGAGACATGATATGATGAGACATGATATGATGCTACATCAAATGGAAATATTATAAAAAGATTGAATTGGTGCTGAATCTTATTGCAAATGGACCAACAACTTGTGTGTATATATATATATATAAGGCCTTCCATGCTGAATAGCCATCTTCGATCGTTTAACAAGACAGGATTAAGTACAGTACTACTGCACAAAGAGGTGCGAGAATGTGCCCAGAAGACCATAAATGCACAATCAATGAGGAGTATAGGGGGCGGGTACAGGAGGGCTCAAATACAGACTGATGTGGAGACAGAAGCAGAGATTATGATATCAGGATCTGACAGGAACTGATGAAATGCCAAACAACCCGACTCTTGTGTTCTCGCTGCTCCAATACTCACCAATTAACTAACAGCAGCCAGTAGTGATTTCACAGGCGAGTCAGCGACTGACAGTTACTGAGCTCGACCCTGAAGACCAGTGCGAACCACAACCCGATGACTGTTACTCTAACAGCGCGAGGGACCGCGCGCCGAGCAGCGACAGTTGCCTTTGTGGAGGAGCCTACCATCGGGCAACAGGGTAGGGGAACGCCGCCTAAATAAGAACATCTTAAGTTAAATATCATACCGGAATGAAGAGTCGGGACTAAGTTTATATTGATTATTTTTGTACTGCCATCACAATATTATATTTAGGAACAACGTTTTGTGATTGTTTGCTTTTAAGTCATTGGTAGTGAGCGCTTCCCCCCCGAACGCATTCCCCCCTCCCAGAGCCGGGTCTCTTTCGAGGGCGCCGAGATCGAACACAGCCAATCACAGGCCGTTAATGCTCCGACAAACCATCGAATCAGAGGCCGATAATGCTCCGACAAATCATCCAATCAGAGGCCGTTAATGCTCCGACGAACCATCCAATCACAGGCCGTTAATGCTCCGACAAACCATCCAATCACAGGCCGTTAATGCTCCGACAAGCCATCCAATCAGAGGCCGTCAATGCTCCGACAAACCATCCAATCAGAGACCTCCTACGCTCTGGCCCTGATACAAACAGCCTACCCGAGCTGGTCTGGCTGTGATCTCGCGAGATTGGCCGGGCTTCTCTCGGCGGTTGTTGTTGTGACCGCTTTTCTCGGGAACATTTTCATAACGTTACCAACGAACAAGTGGGATATAAGGCAACAAGTGGCTGGTTATCTCGGTTTGGCCTGTGAAGAACACGGCCTATACAGCTCCCAAGCCAGAAGCTGGGCGTTTCCATAGTTACCTGCTGACCTGACTGACCTGTAGCCCGGGGGCGGCCCGGCCCGGCCCGGCGGTGGCGCGGGTCCTGGAGAAGCTCCGTGTTCATTCTTATTTGGAAGCGGAGAAACGGGCGGTGTGTTTCTTGTATACGTGAACTGAGTTTTTTACGGGAACCTCGGAAGTCCCGGAGCAGAATTCACCTTTTTACAAAGCTGATCATTTGATTCTTTTGTAAGGTTTAAAATGTAAGGTGTTCTGGTTTTCTTATTTAAAAAAATGATACCTGTTCTTGTATAGCGCCTTCACGTTGGCAACGTGCGCTCACAGTGCTGGGGGGGAGCTGATGGGGTGGAACCTGAGGGGGTTGGGGAGGGGAACGATGACCAGAAGTGCAGTGAAAAAAGTATATCCCTTGAAAGGAGGTGGGACGTCAGAGAGACATAATGATGGAGTTTCAGGGAAGGCTGAAAGCCCACCTGACTATGGTGAGGCAGAAGGATGGGGAACATGAAGCAAACTCGTGTTACTTGGGGAAGGGAAGAATTTGAAAGTGAGAATGAAAGAATGAACTCGATCTCTGGGGGATGGGGAGTCAGTGGAACCAGTGAGCATTGGGCTGATTGGCTTCACTGATATCCTATAATGACGTTTCTCATCAGACTCGAATTACTTGGAGCCAAAGTTCTGGATAAACAAATAACCTAAATGTTGTTTTATATATTAATATCAAAACAAATATATGGACAAACAATGTTGTTTAGATTTTGTACACCATATAGTATGTAGTATTGGTATTTCAGCTCCTTGGGATGTCCTCCTGATGTGAAATCTAAAGTTGTTGTTGTGTAATATATAAAGATTCAATTATGCATAATATAATGACACAAATACATGTATTTGCAATTTATTTGTTAGATAATTATTTGGGGAGGACACATTTGCAGAGTTAATGGGAGAAAGCAGGGGAGTGGGATTGACTTGGATAACTCTTTTAAAAGAGCCGACACAGACATGATGGGCCGAATGGCCTCCTTCTGTGCTGTATGATTCTATGACCTACTGAATTTGCCCTCTTCAATCCAGACAACTACACTAATTGAAACACTATGTAGAAAAATTTAAGTCCTGCAAGTTTTAGAGACATTTCCCAATATTTATAGTATTTTTACTGCTAAGTGAAAATTCTTGAACTATTCCAAGCAGCAACATCCAAATGAAAGCTCCTACTTTTAATTCCTCAATGCCAACTTCTTCACCTGGGAAATTCAAACTAGAGATTTCTTGACCATGTCAAAATTGCTTCTTACATACCGTATAGTATATCCAATTAAAGACAGCAAATATAATTTATCAAGGTATAACGTATGTTTCTGACTTCAGTATTCATTAGACAGGTTTAAGTAATTGATTTAAAATAATTCATAATCTTTAAATACACACAAACATATCAGCACTTTAGGACATAGTTTATTTAAACCAGTGTTTAAGAAATGTCTCACTCAACATATTGATCTTTATGTTGAAGAAACCAGAATCTCTTGATGTCACAGCCATCAGCAGAAAAGTTTACACTTTTTGTTGTGAAAGAAAGACCTTGATTTTTATTGTCAAGTAGAGTTCTAGAGCGTTTCATAAGTAATGACTGTCAATTCCCACGTCTTTTTATAGACAAAGCCTCAGCTATTACATCACAAGATACTATAATCCGACCCCGTGCCAGTTAATTTGGAGGATTGTTGATCAGGATATCGAGAGAAACTCACTTCCCAGTTTCAATAGTGTCATAGAAATTTCACACAGTGTGAATGAACGAATTCTTGCTTTATATTTCTAAACAAGATTCAGTAATATAAACAAAGTTGTATTTTCAGTTTGTGTCTTATTTAATCCAGCTAGCAGTGATCAAAACAGCATTTGAAGATAGACAGGCAGCATCTATGGCGAAAGTAAAATGAGTCAACGTTTTAGACATTGAACTTTCGTCAGAGCTAAACGGAGTGGACGTGGACCAGAGTTAAACGTGGACCTGAAATGTTGACTCACTTTCCTTTCTCCATAGATGCTGAGTGTTCCCAGTTCTGTTTTTTTGTTTCAGAGTTTGAAGGTAATTCAGTACTGTACATTTATTTTAAAGTAGTTTATTTCTATAGTAGGCAGTCCTTTATGCCATTATCCTGCTATTGGTACAAACTGGATACATAGTTTTGCTTAATGCACAGAAGTGATGTATGACGCCAAAAGCTTTGAAAAGAATTTGAAAGCATGGTTCTGATACTCACGTAAAATGTGATTGGTCCTCTGAAAGCATTTTATCCAATGCCATTTCTCTGCTGAACAAATCAATGATCCATGCAGTAATATTCTAGTAAATTTACAGTATAATGTAATCATGAGCATTTATTGTGAGTTTTTAAACTGTAATTACACAAATGTATCTATTGCCTTTAGATACTGAATTTAACTGAATTTAACTGAATTTAATAGGCCATTAAATCAGAAAAACTTAGTTGGGTATTAGCAAACTTTAAGATATTCTATATTATGACTGATCAACGCTGTATTAAAGAAGGTGAAACAAAATATTTCCAAAGTTCTACTTATAATTAAACTGACATTTTACCCTGAGAATCTTGAATGTCACTGTTTTTGGTAACAAATGTGTTTTGTCTGCAAATAAACTTTTATTGGTCATTTGAATGCTCTTTGGCATCTAAGAATTTTACGAATTGTAGGAAAATACTTATTCTGTAGAAATGTATTTGTCAGTAACTCATTTTATGAAGACACATTGAAATTTCTTTGAATGAAAACACCTATTTTCTTACTGATGTTTTATTTATTGTGTTCAGCTTTTATCTATTCTGCTTGCTAATTGGATTAGAACCTGATAAAATGTTTACTGTGGTGTTATGGAAGGCGATTACTAGATATGAAGATGTACTGTACAATAATTATCTTCCATTGCTGAAAGGTGTTATCATCATATACAGTGTGCACGATGCTAATGAATGAATTTTCTGATTTACAGTGCAGTACGTAATGCTGTTATAATAATAATCCTTGCATTTGATATAGCGTTTTTCACGTCGGGAGGACGTCCCAAAGCGCTTCACAGAACACACTGTAAAGTGAATTGACTGTATATTTGTGGGTGAACGCGGCAGCCAATTGCGCACAGCAATGTCCCACAAACAGTCGTAGATTGAAAATGACCAATTTATTATTGTTTTTGGTTTTGGAGGGATTATTATTAGGCTCTGTGTGGAGTAAGGAAACTTGCCCAAGGTTTCGCACTCTGCCTGGAATTGAACTCAGGTCTCTCGCTTGCAAAGCGAGTGCTCTAACCACTGAGCTACAGGACTCCAAATTATAGAAATTATACAAAACTTTTTTGGGAGGAGTATGATGATTACTTTCACAGTACAGCAAACAATTGGATTTCTGGTTTGTTGGAAAGTTATTGGAAGGCTTTTGCATCATAAACCATAGAAATGTACGACACATTAGAAATCTATTTGAACCATGTTTTCAATTTGGTGGTTCTCTCCCCCAATTAGACACCCATCCTAATCCCAATTTCCTGCTCTTTCTCTGTACCCTTTTACCCTATCATGCTACAGCATATAGAAAATATGCTCTTTGTTTTTTTCTAAGGCCCAATTGAAGAAAATGACTGATCTTGTGGCTGTCTGGGAAGTAGCGCTGAGTGACGGTGTGCACAAAATAGAATTCGAGCATGGCACTACTTCAGGCAAACGAGTGATATATATAGACGGAAAGGTAAAATAATCAGTCACTATTAGAGTTCATATTTAATTATTTTTAAAGCTTGTTTCAATAAAACCAGCAAATTACTGCAGTGAGTTGTGTTCATAATAATGTAATAATAATCCTTGCATTTGATATAGCGCTTTCCACGTCTTCTAGATGTCTCAAAGCGCTTCATATAATATACTGTAAAGTGGATTGACTGTATATTTGTGGATGAAACGTGGCAGCCAATTGTGCACAGCAGTGTCCCACAAATAGTCGTGGATTGAGTGACCAAATTCTTATTATTTTGGGTTTTTTTGTTTTTGTTTTCAGATATAAAATGCTTCGTTTAAACATAGAATAATGTTTAACTTGAAAAGAATTATGTTTTTTTTGCAACTGCAGTGCAGTGTTGAGGCAGCATTTGTGAAAGTAACTTCCTTTTAGATGAGATATTAAGTCAAAATCCTAGCTGCCAGTTAAAGATCCCATTGTATTGTTTTGAGATATTTGGAAGGAACAGACACCGCTTCCTGTACTGGATTTCTGATGCCTGAAATGTACAAAATCAGTTGATTTATAGCTCAGTCCTTTCATTTTATTGTATAGTCTTTCAATGTATCGCATGATTTACTGTAACTTCAGGTTTCTGTTTAACAAAAACTCACATAAGTCTTATCTTTATGAATCATATTGTATGATCACCTAAGTCGTACATCCACCCATTCAGTTTCTTTTCAAAACGACTTGCATTTCTTTGCATTAGTCATATTAATCATCTCCTAACTTGAAACGCCGCTCCCCTTTCTTCCATTATTCCCGCATTTACCGGCTGCATTGAATCACGTGAAATGATATCTTGATCTGTCAACGCATGCACATTTACTGGCCGGCTGCACTGAATCATGGGAAACGTAATTTTCATCTGTTGATTTATGCGCAGAAGAACTTAATTTAGGAGAGAGTGCAAAGGAGGTTTACCGGGATGGTACCAGGAATGAAGGACCTTAGTTATGTGGAGAGGTTAGCAAAACTAGGATTATTCTCCCTAGAGCAGAGAAGATTAAGAGGGGATTTAATAGAGGTGTTCAAGATCATGAGAGGATTTGATAGGTTGAACCGGGAAAAACTGTTTCCACTGGCATGTGGGTCAGTAACCCAAGGACACCGATTTAAGATAATTGTTAAAAGAAGCAGAGGGGAGGTTAGAAAACATTTTTCACCCAGCGAGTTGTTTGGATCTGGAAAGCATTACCTAAAAGCCGATTCAATAACAACTTTTAAGAACGATGGGCCGAATGGCCTTTTTCTGATCTGTATGATTACCTGCGATTCCAACAGTGAGAATGCGGCACCGGTCAAGACTTATTGAATCATGGGAAACTTAGTCAGAAATGCTGGTCAATGCCTTTGTCACCTCTCGGCTGGACTATTCAAATGCCCTCCTCTCCGGTCTCTCCTCCACTACCACCCATAAAATCCAGGTCATACAAAACTCTGCCGCCCACATTCTTACCCGCACCAAACTCCGCTTCCCTGATTACCCCAGTCCTTGCCAGACTGGCTGCCTGTTCCAGAGAGGATCGATTTCAAGATTCTCACCCTCGTCGTCAAATCCCTCCACTCCTCTGCACCCCCCTACCTTTCTGACCTCTCTCCTCAAAACAGTGCTCGTTGCCTTTGTTGCACAGGGTCTGGGCCTCCTCCTTGTCCCCGAGTCCTCCACTGCATCATCGGTGGCCGTGCCTTCAGCCACTATGCCCTGAGGCTCTGGAACTCCCTTCGTCAGACCTTTCTTTTCGACCGTGCCTTTGGTCACCTTCCTCCCCCTCCCCCTGGCTCGGCCCCGGGATCCGTTACTGTGCAGCACTCTGAGATGCCGGAGGGCGCTATATTAATCCAAGTTGTTGTTGAGCCATCACTGATGCACACTTACCGACTGCCACTGTATAAATCATTGGTGAGACCATACTTAAGATACAAAAAGGATATTAGAGAAATCGAGAAGATACAGAGGAGGGCAACCAAAATGATTGAGGGAATGAAAGGACTGAGCTGAAGAACGATTAAGTAAATTTGGCATGTTCACGCTGGAAAAGAGACAACAACAACAACAACAAGATTCCATTTATAAAGCGCCTTTCACATCAGGAGGACGTCCCAAGGCGCTGCACAGTTGAGTCATGACCCGAGCAGGGGGGAAATGGTGAGGGGAGGGAAGGGAGGGAGTGAGGAGGGGGGAAATGGTCAGGGTGAGGGGAGGGAAGGGAGGGAGCAAGGAGGGGGGAAATGGTCAGGGTGAGGGGAGGGAAGGGAGGGAGCGAGGAGGGGGAAGAGAGTCGAGAGGGGAGCTGAAGGCACGGTCAAAGAGAAAGAGACGATTGAGAGGTGACATGATTGCTGCTTTAAGATTCTAAAGGGGCTAGACAATATAGATCATGACAGACTGTTTCAACTTGTCCAGATTAGTAAGACCAGAGGACACGGCCTGCGATTGAAGGGGGGTAATGTCAGAACAAATCTATGCAAAGACTATTTCAGTGAACAAATAGTGAACCTTTGGAATAGGCTCTCTAGGGAGACGGTTGAAGCAGGAAGTGTTGATTCTTTCAAACACAGGTTTGATAGTTTTCTTTTAGAAAATAAAATCGTGGGATAATTTTTCGATAGCATTTGTTATGTTCTGATGTTCTTAATTTATCTGGATTATTTATGTGGATTATATTTTATTTTCAGGAAGTGATGCGTAAGGACTGGATGTTTAAACTAGTTGGGAAAGAAACGTTTAATGTTGGGGCCACTAAAACAAAAGCAACAATCAATATTGATGCAGTTAGTGGGTTTGCTTATGAATACACATTGGAGATCAATGGGAAGAGCCTTAAAAAATACATGGAGAACAGGTCAAAGACCACAAATACATGGTTGTTAAATCTGGATGGAGTGGATTCTCGAGTAGTGTTGGGTGAGTTCGCCTTATGGTAGGTATAATTTTTGGTACTACTATTTATTATTAAAATATTTAGTTAATGTAGGCTTTGAGATTTTGCTGCTGTATAAACTGGAGAGTAGAAAGTTAGATAGGGTAACTTGCCAGTAATGGTAGAAATCAATGTAGAGTTTAAACTTCACATTCTGAATATTAGATTTGATAATTTTGTTTCTTTTCAGAGAAAGACACCATGGATGTTTGGTGCAATGGGAACAAAATGGAGACAGCTGTGAGTTTTTAAAATTTATACATTATTTTGTTTGGTAGCCAAGTCTCTCCTTGTATATGTTGATCATCAAAGATACTTTTGCTAAGCTTTCTTATGGGGAAGTCAGAATTAATATTTTATTTAAAGAAGTAACTTAAGAAAGAAGTAGATAATTATTTGGGGAGGACACGTTTTCAGGGCTATAGGGAGAGAGCAAGGCAACGGGATTGAATTGGATAGCTCTTTTCAAAGAGCTATCCAGACACGATGGGCCGAATGGCCTCCTTCTGTGCTGTATGATTCTATGTTATAATAGACATATATGTTCACTGCTTTTGAGATTTTGGAGAGGCTAAATTCCTGGATCAGGAAAAACCTTTCATCAAGAATTTAAATGTTGCTCATCAGTGTAAATTTGCATTACAACAGTAATCCAGAAATAATTTATTCACTCATTTGCTCAGGAAACGTTAAGATTACAAACCCCTTAAAGTCCATAATCCACTGTGTTGTCTTGAGGTTGAATATAAAACTTGCCTTTTGTGCCTTATTTCACGAGTTGCTCAATTGATGGCAACTTCACAAACCCCAGTTCTAGTAATATGTTAATCTTAACCCAAGACAAGGGTATGTCACCAAAGTAACCACTCTATTCCTTTTTTCATTAACGGCTTCTTAAATGTCATCTTCATAATGTTAGCTTTGCTTTGGGTTGGGTACTGAAGTCAACCCAAATAGTTTTGTCCTTTGTATCTTCTATTCTGTGCAGCATTTAAGATTTACACCAATTTAATTTACCTGCTGCAGATACTTTGGCAATATAATAATGTAAAACAGGGAGCTCAATTTAAACTATTGCTCTACATAGCTGTAAATTCAGGGGAGAATTGTTTTTGCACAAACACAGGATACCCAAATTAGGTGTAAGTAATTGTATGTAAATGTTTGAAAGAATCTAAGGGACAGCCTGAGAGTTTTTACAGAGAAGCTCACACAGTGTAAGGGAAACCCACCTCATTTATATTTGAAGTATATGTGTTTAAATCACTCCTTGAATTCTGCCTATAATAGAAAGAATTACAGACCAACAGCTATTAAGAGAACATGAGTTAAATGTTATGCAATTTTAATATCTCATTAAATTAGTTATTCTGCTGTTAAAAATGCACAGATCTTACTTAGATTGCATCAAATATTGTACAGCTTCTGAGCGCCAAAATTTCAGGATACCATCATATGAAATTTTAAATGGGCTCCATCTTGTGCTCTTCTGTGTTTTTGTCTCATGTCCACCATTTTCTTTGGGGAGATTAAGTTGCTGTTGGGATAGCAAGTGTGGGAAAGGGGAATATGTATTTCTTAATCTAATTATTTAAGAAAAAATAATCCTGGAAGGACTCCATGTCACCAGGATTTGAACTTGTGTTTTTGATTGCACAAAGGAGTATAACCTTGCCCATCTGCCAGCATAAAATAGTGTAAAGTGTATCCTGTTACTTGTTTCACTTTGAGCTGTCCTCCCGATGTGAAAATCACTATATAAATGTAAATTGTGTTGTAGTAGGTATTTAGCATTCAGCAGTTTTTATTGCAACTGAATGAATGAATTGGATTGATTTACAGCTTCAGCTGCACCAGCAATGCTTCCAGATTTTGCTTTTTGCTGCAATAGATTTGGGCAAAAAGTATAAACGTTTACATTTCATTTCAGAAATAATACCTCTTTAGAAATAATACCCCAAGCCTCCTGGCTCCTTCCTCACTGATATCTCCTCTAATCCCTGTCCCTTTGCACTGAACACCTGCTTGTTGGTGATTTCAACTGCCACCTAAACGCCCCTTCCTCGGATTTCACTGCCCCCCTCCTCCCTAAACCTCACCCTCCACATCAACTTGCCAACCCACAACCGTGGTCACTCCCTCGACCTCATCACCACACATGGCCTTGACATTTCCGACCTGTCTATCACAGACGAGGCCATCTCGGACAATTTCCTCATCTCCCTCTCCTCCCACATCGCCCTACCCTCTTCCAATCCCTCCCCTCTTCCAAACCCTCCATCATTTTTTTTCCGTCCCTGAAAAAAGCTTCCCCCTGAGTCCCTCACGAATGCCCTCTCTTCCTCGGACTTCCTCTCCTTCTGGCCCTACACCTACAGCAATCCTGATGCAGCCATCAAGCTGCTGAATGACTGTCTCTCCACAACTTTCAATTCCCTGGCTCCCCTGAAATCCTGGGTTGTTTCCATATCCACCCGCCAACCCTGGTACAACGGTCATCTCCTCTCCCTCCATCCTTGGCCCTCTTCTTTTCCTTTTCTATATGCTCCCTCTGAGCGATATCATCACGGTGTAAACTTCCACATGCGTGCGAATAATACACAAATCTACTTTGTCTCCTCCAGTACCAACTCCAGGTCTGCCGATGTTCTATCAGCTTGTCTGGCAGATATCAGGGCCTGGATGAGTGTAAACTTCCTGCAGCTGAATGTGGACAAGACAGAAACCATACTCCTTGGCTCCCGTCAACCTCTTCACTCCTGTGGATCTGAACTCCTCAACAACCCTGGGCTCTCCCTCAGATTCACCGAACCAGTGTGCAATCTAGGCATCCAGTTCAACCCACAGCTGTCCGTCCTCCCCCTTATCCAGTCCCTGATCAGGGCCGCCTTCTTCCACATCCGCCATATTGCCCATCTCCGACCGTACCTTACCCCAAATGCAGCCAAAACCCTCGTGCATGCGTTTGTCACCTCCCACCTGGATTACACAAACGCACTCCTCACCGGTCTCCCCAGCTCCACTATTCAAAAGATCCAGCTCATTCAGAACTCTGCCGCCTGCATACTGACCCGGACCAAACTCCGTACACACCAGTTCTGGCCAGACTCCACTGGCTCCCAATCACCGAACGGATCGACTTCAAGATCCTCACACTCGTGTTCAAATCCCTTCACTCTCTGCACCTCCCTACCTCTCCAACCTCCTCACTTCCCAATTCACTACCTGGTGCTTCCGCTAGACTGGCACCGGCCTCCTGCTCATCCCTCGAACTCTCAGCCCCACCATTGGAGGTCACTCTTTCAGCCACTGCGCCCTGAAACTCTTGAATACTCTCCTTCAATTCCTCCGCCTTGCCCCCTCCCTCCCCTTTTTCAAGTCCTGCCCGAAAGTCTTCCTCTTTGACCATCTTATGGCCATCTCCCTGATCCCCCCCCACCCACTGGCTCAGGAGTCAGGCTCCGCCACTGTTAAGTGTTCTGAGACGCTACCCTGCGTGGAGGGCACTCTATAAGTGCATGTTGTTGGTGGTGGTGTTTATGAATCAATTTTGTGTTTTCTTTGCCAATTTCCTCCCCTCCTTCCTGAAGTCATGATTCCTTATTTCTCAGATTTGCACTTCTGTAAATGCTGGTTTACTTCAGTATCTCACTCAAGGGGTCACTATTTAGTGCTGGTAGAATATTTCACTCTCCAGATGATCCAGCAGTGGGAGTTAGATCGGAATCAGGCTTGTGAAGATGATTTAGCATGGACCAGGTATCATCTGGGGCCTTCATCTGTATGATTTAGTTACTCAGCTGCACAAGGCTTTGCAAGCCCATTAACCCAATTCTTGCCAGGATTCCTATCGCTCAACAAATCAACTTTAAGATCCATATCCTTTCATAGGCCTCTATATCGTTGCCCCACTTGACCTCAGTGATGTCCTGCACACTACTCACTTCCTGTATTCCTTTTGATAGATTGGTTTGCTTCATGTTTCCTAACCCCTCCACCCCACTGTCAACAGATGAGCTTTCAACCACTGTGTGCCCACCTTCTGAAACCCTCTTCTGAAATCCTTCCATCCTATTCTCTCCATCACTCACAATAATCCATCTAAATAGCCTTTGAATACACCTTTTGCCTCCTACCTTCCACACCCCCACTTGGTAAGGCACATATATATATATTTGCCTACATGAAAGGAGCTCAATAAGTGCAATTTGTTGTTGCTGATAAACCACAAAAAGAGTACTAGATTTCCTGGTTGTCTAAAAACATAACTAGTGGTTGTAGGTGTGTCAGCCTGGCTCAGTTTGTAACCCTCTCAACTGAGTCAGAAGGTTGTAGGCCTCAGTCCCATGTTGGGAATTGGAACCCATCATAGTCTATGCTGTCATTCCAATACAGTTTTAGGGGTGTGCTACATCGTCAGAGGTGCCATCTTTCAGATGAGATGTTAAACCAAGGTCATGATTACCTGTTCAGCTGAACGTTAAAGATCCCATTGCACTGTTCATAAAGAGAAGGGAGTTTCTCCTAGCCAGCAAACCTCCAGATAAAATTGGTCACTCACTCCATGGATGTTTGTGGGGCATTGCTGTGTGTAAATTAGCTGCTACATTTGCTCAGAAAATACAGTCATACCACTTTACAGTATCCTGTGAAGCACTTTGAGATGTCTCAACAACATGATACGGTGCTACATCAAATGCAAGATGGTATGAAATGTGGAACTTCCATTAATTCAGTAGTAATGGAAACAGTGAGATTAAGTTTATCAATTGCCTGCACTGTAATCACTTATCTTATTTTTGTAGGGTGAATTTGTGGAAGATGGCACAGAAACCCACTTCACTGTTGGTAACCATGAATGCTGCATCAAAGCAGTCAGCAGTGGGAAGCGAAGAGAAGGAATTATTCATACTCTTATTGTAGATGACCAGGAAATCCCAGAAACTACAGAGTAACTTCCTGTGTTCCAGCTGCGCACACTTGCAAACAATACATTTGAACATTATATGGCCCATGGTGAAACTTATTGTAACAAAGGAAATTAGCATGTGAGGAAAAACAAATGAGGAAATGCAAATTCAGTGCAAAAACTATTAGGCGTCTCTGTGACCTTTAGAAATGGTAGCTCTGTGATGCTATTCCAAATCATTCAAAATTAGCTTTTTTTTAATGAATCTCGTTTCTAAATTTGCTAGTTCCTTTAGTCATGACCTGTGGTATTAAGTTGTAAATGAAAGAAATGATGCATTATGAATTGGATATGTTTGAAAAATAAATGGTGTCCTGCAGCTTTCAGATATTTTTTAATAATACTTGCATTTGATATAGCACTTTATCACATCTTCTCAAAGTGTTTCATAATTAAAACCTGGAAATGAATCAAAACCCATTTTGACTTTCTATGTGGGTCTCAGTCAAAATCTTTGTGCTATTTGTAAGCACCATTACAGTGATTTTTATGCACACAAGAACCCAAATCAGGAAAAAAAATAGAAGGGAAGACATGGAACCTAGCATTTTTCGAAGCATAAGTCAAAAGCTCCTCACTCTCAGATCACAATCAACAAATGCAAGCCATTGTGTCACAAAATAACATACTTGTCCTGAAGCATGTTATGTACACACAATCCTGTGCATTTGTACATGTGTGTACTGTTGCAGGCTTAAGATTTCATCTGCAAGATTACAATTAGTACATCAATCAGCCAGAATAGAAGCTGATAAAGCTTTAAAAAAATCAGGGTTTTTTTACTTTAAAAGTTCATAATTATATTGTAATATTAAATACTATTTATTACTTTGTACTGAAGTTAACAGTATACTGAATTCCTAATTTCTTAAATGAAGACACAAAAAAAATAAAGTAGGGAAACGAGCAAAGCCTTTTAGGCTGATCATCTAACATTTACATTGATAGGTATAGAGAAACATTAAAGAAATTCAGAGCCCAACAATCAGCATGTGGTAGAGAAAAATAAATTAGTTTCAGATAAGACCCTTCCATGATGAAGATGCTTGAATTATGAATGCATCAGAAAGTGATGAACCTCTGAATTTCCAATATTTGCAGTTTTTAATTTCAATATTTGTCACTTATCAAATATCCCAATTCAAAACAAATTATATATTTGTAGTGATCCAGACATAGTTTTGCCAGGGAAAATTCAGCTCTTTAAAACAGAATGATAATCTAACTTGTGTAAATGTTTGTGGAGGTTTTATGTAATATACTTGGTTGGTATCTATGTCTAAGCATGCATAATGCACGTTTTGTTTCCAATTGAATTTTATGATGCAGACTGATTTTTTTATAGAATATTTAATACAAATAAATGTCAAATAAATTGCAAGTTTGTGTTTTTTTTTGCTGAGAATGAAATCCAAATCTATTTCAGTAATTATTTATCAACCATCTAGGATTATTTAATCCTTTTTGGTAAAAAAAATCAGTCAGACCCATCCACATCAAAACCACTCACTTCAGTAATTTCAGCCAGTGTTTTGATAGCTGACTTTTATTGGAATTCATTCCCACAGGTAAATTTCACAATCCTATAGTTCAAAACTAGAAGTCATAATTAACACAGCAATTCAGATTTAATAATCTTAAACCCCATTTTCACCTGAAGAATAAGTTTTTTAAGTTTGTTAATTCAAGTAATTCATTGTAAATGATGGCTGCACTCCAAAAAATTTGGAGCAAAATAAAACTAAAAACTCTTTTCAGTCATTTAAAAAGGTGCAAAACAGTTTGTCACTTAAGCCATTATAGATAGAAAATAAATTGAATATGTCAAACGTGTGCAAGAAAGTACATTGTATTCCATTACTTCTCTATCAGAAGGCCCATAAGTTTATGCCATTTATAAGTGAAGTTGACCAGATGTATGTTACAATACTAAGCATTTGCACATCATCAAGAAGTCTATAATTTTTGCCTTTACCACATTAACATGATAAATCAATGTACTTATTTTCTCTCACATTTTATAAGATACTTTGGATAAGCTTGAGAACTGTTGAAAATAACGTACGTTTTGGGTAGACGTTTGTCATCCACGACACTATCAAATAATTCAAAAGTTTCAGATTTTCTGGTGGGGGGTAAAAGAAGTGATTGACTCCCTTGTGCGTATTTGCCGACAAAAACATCTGCTTCAAAGATGTAAATAATTTTCTCTTCATCACTGATTTCACTATGGCCTCTCAATACATTTCTCACATTGGTACTGAAGTAGATCCCTTCACCGTACTTCCTCTCTACAAAATAAAAATAAAAATAAGGGTTTTCCTCTTCATTGGATCTTTTAACTTCTGAAAGAAAAGCCTTTTTCCACCCGCTCACCTGGTGAAATCTTCCATTTGCTTAATGCCTCAAATTCAATTAACACTACAGTGACAAGCAGCTCAGGAAACTAAATTGACTACTCTATATGGATGTGATTCCAAACAGTATTCTCAATAATCAGTCATGCTAGGTTCTTCACTATTACGAAGTGATATAACAGGATACACATATATAATATGTATGGAGCATTATGTAATGAAAATTTGCATTTTCCCATAAATTTCTAACGATTGTTTTTAGTGGGAAACTTCCCCCACCTCCACCCCAATGGTTTTGCCTGAAGCCAGTACCAAGAACTTAAATGTTGTCAACATGGTTTCCTGCCAATGGCTTAAATTTTTAGTTCTCGACTCTAAAGGCGCTATTTCAGGGCAGTTACTGAATGAGCACTGACACGCTGCAATCAGTAATGATTTTTAGAGGGCACAACCATTAAAATAATTATAATCCTTGCATTTGATATAGCACCTTATCACGTCTTTGAGATGTCTCAAAGCACTTCACAGAATACACTGAATTGAATTGACTGTATATTTTGTGGGCAGCCAACAGTAGTATCCAACAAACAGTCATGCATTGACCAAATTATTATTTGTTTTATTTTTTTTGGAGGGATTATTAAAGGGGCACTGAAATGTTGGCTGTTGGTCAAGAACAAGAATTAAGCAGGTGGCAAGCATCTTTGAATCAATTTTGAGTTCAACTATGGGGCTACAGTTAGGGGTTTATGTCAGTTAGGGGTTTATCCCTTTTAGGGATAGATGGAAATGTGAGATTTTATAACAATTTTAAATATATTGAATCTATTACAAAACATTGATCCCGTACCAAGTTCCAGCAGCCAATCACCCCCATCATCGCCCGGCTACACTGGCTCCCCATATCACAGAGAATTGAGTTTAAGATCCTCGTCCTCATTTTTAAAGCCCTCCATGGTCTTGCTCCTCCCAACCTCTACAACCTACAAAAAACCTTATAAACCTCCCCTCTACCTCCGATCAGAGGGCACTAGCCAGTTCCATGTTCCCCAGCCTGCCCGTTCCACCATCGGCAGTGAGGCCATCAGCTTTTATGCTCCCACCCTCTGAAACTCCATCCTGGAGTACTTTTGCCTTGCACACTCCCTTGCATCCTTCAAGGCCCATCTGAAGACATTCCTCTTTGACTCTGCCTTCGGTTATTCTCCAACCCCCAACCCCTTTTATTCCGACTCCCAGTTTGGATGTAAATCCTTGACTGGCCAGCACCTTGGAACTTCCTCCTGACGTGAAAGGCACAACCTAAGTGCAATTTGTTGATGTTGAGTTTTTCACTTGTATATTAAAAGAAAAATATTCATTTCCAGATTCTTCTTGCACACACCTTAGTGTGAGTTATACTGCAGTATTTTGAGAAAAAGTGAAGAGGTAGAATATACCTCTTCCTCCAAATAAGCAAAAGCCATTTCACAAACAATGTTTTTCATATCAGTTTGTTTATCAATATTGAAATGGCTTGGACAAATGTTTGAAACCATTATGGTTCAATTAAAATAATTAAAATGTGGTCTAATGTAACAAGTTTGTAATGAGTATTTTAATAACAAAAAATACTTACCAGATTGCTTTGAGTATATTCTCTGAAATCCATTTCTACATATCACTCTCCATAAATGGGCTGGTGATCTATGGTACAGTGAAACAACTCTGGTATCATTCCCTGGAGGTTTCGTCTGTCCAATTTCTTTTTTACGTATGTAGCAATTCCACAAAACCGGATTCTGTATGCTTTCAATCTGTGTTTGAACAATTTTCTGAATAAATCTTATAGAATGCCACTTTACCAACAACAATAATAATAGTTTGCCTTTATATAGCATATTTTATATTTCTTTAAAAGCTCTCATAATGCTTTATCACATATAATTGATTATAATAAATAATAATAATAAATTGGTCACTCAATCCACAAGTATTTCTCCCACAAAATATACAATCAATTCACTTTACAGTATATTCTGTGAAGCGCTTTGAGACATCTTGAAGACATGATAAGGCACAATATCAAATGCAAGGATTATTATTATTAGAAATTAATGATTTTATATCGACAAATGTGGCAGCTAATCTGAGCCAGAAACAGTTCATGAATAACAATAAAATGAGCAGGTAAATTTAATTTGCATGATAAATTGGGATTTTTAAAGTAACTGATATACTTTTTCAATGCCCGTTTCCTATTTATAAATTATTGCCATACTTCACATCTTTTATGATCATGCAGGAGTAAAAGGAAAATAATTCATGTAATTTTGTTCTTGTAAATTATATCTACTTGCAAGAATGGATAGAAACTAATAATACCTCCACAATGTTAAAACCCGCATTTGAAAATTCCTTTTTCGTTTTGTTGAATTCATGGGTGCTTGGATCTATTAATACATTCTGAAAATTTAGGCCAGTGATTGTAACCCAGTTACTTGGAACACTGTTCACATAATCTTCATGACCTTTATCTGAAAAACAGAGAAAAAGTAGGTATTTTTATAAAATATTTAATGATAACATAAAAACGTAATGATCATTCGTGAGAATAATTACAATGTACACAACCTTCTTCTTACAATTATCCTTGCAATACATTTACACTCCTTAGCAGAATGCTTTTACAAGTTAGAATGGAGAAGCAAAATAGAATAAAATATATTAATTGGGCTCCTACTTAAATTTTTTAAGATGAAAAAGTAAAGAAAACATGTATGTTATTAAACACTAATAGGGGTTTAGAGTTCTGGATCTGGTTTTGTATTGACAAATTATATAGCATGTTATTCAGGATTTCACTTCAGAAACATCTTCAGGATGGTTTGGACCATTGTCTTGTACTTGCCTTCAGAAGCTGAAGTAAAACCCAAGCTCTAGGTTTGTCATTTCATAACAGCATTGCTAAAACTAGTGAGATTAGTTTCCCCGGTCAGTAGATTGATATGTTTATTGTAATAACGTAAAGCATCCAATCCACTTTAATCATAACACTTGACACTCGCGTTTTTGTAGCTTTTCCGTTATTACAAAATAAATCTGTATCTTTATGTTCTTTAAAGTTATAATTCCTGAACATGTTGTCAATCTTACGGTCATTAAGAAATATTTCTGGTTAAAATGTAGGGCATTCAGCCATAGAATTTTATAGAATACAGTGAGACTTTGTTGCAGAAGGAAATTATGTTTTTTATCGTGAATAATTCTGTTAAATCTTATGGAATGAAAAAAAACTTTACTCACAGTGTCTTTCAACCTTCACTGAACGTTTTTTGTCTCTCGATGCTGTCCCCTGTAGTAAATTTACTGTGTGCTTAGTACCATTCATTTCAACGCTTACAATTGGCTCTTTATCCAGGAAAGCCTTTTCTAAGGCAAAGTTCACTTCAGCATCATACTCAATTATGTTACCCCCATCTTTGAAGACCCAATAGACTAGGGACTGCAATAGCTCAGCTTCTCGTTTCTTTGTATTTTTTTCCTGTACTTCGCAAAGCATTTTTTCTATATTGAGTATTGCATTCAGTACCATCAAGCGAGGCCCATTTAAAACAATCTGTACCCCAGAGTCAGTTATTTTTCCTGCGATGTCTATCGCATACTCAGTTTTAATGTTTGATAAGGCTGCATATTCCTGTACTGTAATGTAACAGATGTTCTGATTATTTATGATAAAATGGCCTTGAGGTTCCAGAATGTTTTTCGTAAACCAATGTTTGGCACATTCCAAAGTTGGATAATCTTTGGCACGAAGTGAAAGGTATGTTTTATTCTCATTACGTTTGGTAGTTTTTAAATCTATAGAGAGAAAATCAATTTCAGTATTGATTGAAACATTTTATTCAAGCAATTAGGGACCTAATCTATTAAAAAAAATCAAATGATAACACAGTTAATATTCATTGTTAGGCAAACTAGAGTTACAAAATACCACAGAGCATATTTTGGAAATTTGATCACTGCCATTTTTCATTTATCAGTTGCTAATCTCATTTCCAACTTCGAGCATGTGTTTATTAGAATACCCACTGGGTTATGTATGGATCTACTTACTCGGACCACCTAAGGTTTCTGCAGCTGTTGAGGGCTCTGAAATTCCTTGAGTTAAGCGTTTTACGATACTTATCTCCTGTAGAAAAGCCTAAACAAACAAGTTCATCAAAGTTACAAAATAAGTCAGCAAATGTTGTGGAATACTAAATGTAATGCAAGCTTTTAACTTAGAACTTTCAAACCAATATATTTTAAGTATGATTCAGAGAAAAACTGCTCAGAAAAAGGTCATCAAAAGTAATGCAGTTAGCTGGAATGTAATGATCCTTTGCTTGAGTTTGTCTCAAAGCCTTTTGCTTTCCCAAGGTCAACTTATCATTGAGAGCACAATTCCAACTGCTGGATTTGTACTTTATCTAGCCGTACCCTTTAGGGCTTTGGCTTGCAGGGTTTAAAGGAGCTAAGTGGAAAGAACCCTTGCTCGCAAGAACCTTTAACTCTGAATTTATATTTGAAATGAATTGCAGTCATTTGCAGCAGATCCAAAAGTGAGCCGTATAGAAGATTTAATATTACATTGATTTGTTGTTCTTACCTCATAAATCTCTGTTTCTGTTGTTTGAAGCACAAAGAAAACATCATTCAGTTTGGTGTTTCGATTTTGTTCAGCAAAACTGACAACTTCATCCACGAAAATCTTTGCTACCTTTGCTTTTGGTAAACTTGAGCTACCTATTGCAGGAAATGCAATAGAGGAAAGATCATCTCTATCTGCAAGTTCCAAACATGAGCCTACAATTTTCTGCAAAATCTGCAAACGAGTAAAACAAACCACCATGAGCCAAATAAAAATTCCCAAGTTACACAATAAATATTGTTTTAAAGACATTCTGTGGACTTTTTTTTAGTGCAACTTACCATTTCAGGCAAAGCCTTGGCCTGCTCATAACACACTGCATGGTACAAATACTTGCAGTTAAGTTGAAATCCTGGAGTTTTTACTACTTTGCCCAAAGGCAATAAATTTGTCTTTATAATTCTTGAAATTTCTTTTTCAAGTTCCGGGCCAGCTTTCTTCTGAATTGCTTTAGAAATAGTTCCAGATTCCAAATTTAGGTTTTTGGATATGGAATTCACAATCACGTCACACTGTTTTAAAAAAAAGTTTCATTTTTTTCACCCAAATGCATGTTAAAGGTTGTTTATTTAAAATCAAAGTACTGTAAATTTCTATGAATGGTAGAAAAAGGAAATAATATTAACAAAACATAGCAGTTCTTTTAAAAAGAAAAGTACATACTCGCTGGTCTTCAATGTTTTCTCTCTTGATTCGTATATTGAGTTTGTAGATACGAACGTTATCACGTGTCAAAAATATAGCAGATGAACTTTTGAGTTCATTCATTTCACCAAGTATATTTATGCACGCATTCTTCATTGCTGTCACTGTTAAGTCATCAAAATTTACCAAACGAATGTCTTTCAGAGTATCTGTTGTCTTTATGGTCTTGTAAAAAGTTTCAATTGTTCTTACTATAACTTCTGCACATCTTTTTAATGGGAAGCCAAATAATCCAGAACTCACTGCAGGTATGGCAATAGAAGTCATTTTGTTTATATTTGCTTGGTTAAGACTATTTCTGATGGCATTACTGAGTAGAGTGTCATTTTCAGCAGGTGAATAATTTTTCCAAACAGGTCCAACTGCATGAATGACCTTCTTACATGGAAGTCGCCCAGAGGTGGTGACTACTGCAGTACCGGTTTGAACCTTCCCCTGTCGTTTAATAATGTCATTACATTCAAGTTCAATTTGACGTCCAGCTGTTCTTGCCAAAGCATTAGCAAGTCCACCAGCGTGTCGTAAGCTTTCATTGGCAGCATTTACTACGGCATCTACCTTATACCTTGTCAGATCATCTATTACTACAGCAACAGTAACACCTTCTGGTAGATACTTCCTATACCAAACTCCAGGAGGCAAAGCATGTGAAATTGACTCTTTAACGGATTGATTCGCCGTGCTAGTTTCGGTCTTTGTTTCTGTGTTTTCTAAGCACAGTATAGCAAGGCAACCAAATTTTGCTTCCATGATATAATTTAATATATTCTCATTAGGCTGAAGGAGCTGAGCAACGTTATCTTCAAGTGAAATATCAATATAGACTTCTTCCAAATTCAGATTACCTGATTAAAAAACAACACACGATTATGAAGCAATCTTAAAGAAAACAGAAACAAATGATACAAGCAAATAATGTATTTCTGATTCCACTAGCCCATTTCCTACAAGAAGGCAAATGTCAAGTCTTGCCTTGAACTCATGTATGAAGCAATCTGAGATTGGTGTTTCTTATCCTTGAAATAAGGAATCTGGTTTAACAAATTAAACAGTGGATCATCTACTGAGGGGTATTACCTTATCCACAGTTATTATGCAATGCATAACTCACAATAAGCAGAATGTTACTGGTACCAAAAAACAACAGGATAAAATGTATAAACAATACAATTTACATTTATATATAACACTTTTCAAATTAGAAGACTATTTCAAAGTTCTTTACATAGCTGGCTGGGTTCATTAGCAGGAGGAGGGGTGAGGGGGAGCTGAAGAGCGGGTGGCGGAATAAAAAGATGACTGACAGTGCAGAGACAAGTCTTGTAGCAAATGACATTTCATGTTTGCGTAAGTACCTTACTGTATAAGCAACCCAGTTTTTTATCAGCTGTTCACATATGCACAAAGTTAATAGAAATGTATTTGAGTGATGTCCATTGTAAACATATGGCATTGTGGGAAAAGAATCATCTCTTCAAATTATTACCTTGTTGGACTCGAGTGGTGGGACCCTATGAATAAATGAAAACAGATCAGTTTTACAATAATATATTTATACTGTTTAAATATACAGCAACTTGCACTTATACAGCACTATTCACTTGGGGTAATGTCTTGGAGAGCTGAACAGTTGTGGAGCTTGAGGCTACATCTGGGAGGTTGGGTAGAAAAAAGAGGAAGGTCTTCAGGTGTGAGCTGAAGACAGGAAAGGAGGGGGCAAGGTGGAAGGATTGGGGAGTCCCAAGAGTTTGGAGCACTGGAGCAGGGGGGGCTAAGGATGTGCAGAAGCCACATTATTTTAAATGATGTATTTTGCAAAATGAAGTGACAATTAAACAATGAAACATATAGGTTTCAAGCATCACATTTGTAATCTCTCTCATTTTTCTTTAATAATAATAAACCTTGCATTTGATATAGCACTTTTCACGTCTTCTCAACGTCTCAAAGCGCTTCACAGAATATGCTGTAAAGTGAATTCACTGTATATTTGTGGGTGAAACGCGGCAGCCAATTGCGCACAGCAGTTCCCACAAACAGTCGTGGTTTGATATGACCAATTTTTTTTTGAGGGATTATTATCAGGCATGTAAAGTAAGGAAACTTGCCAAAGGTTTCACCCTGACGGGAATTGAACCCAGGTCTCTCGCTTGCCAAGTGAGCGCTCTAACCATTGAGCTACAGGCCTCCAAAATCATGTAACTTTACCTTTGGAGTTGTAAAGTTGTCTGGACCCTGCTCCATGGGAACTGAAATATCCAGGTCAGCATTAGGGATATCAATGAAGAGTCTGATTTGTTTATTTCTAAACAGGACTGACGTGTTCCCAAGAGTCACCATGGTGTGTAGGACTAAACAGCAGAAAAAAAGGTCACTATTGTATCATTCATGATAAAGGTAGTCAGTATTAATCAGAGAACAATACTATTCAAGTGGTCATACAATTTACACTTACGTATCCCAAAGCATCAGAAAAGGCTAACTAACTGCGTACAATGCATTACATCCTCGTGATTAATACAGACTAAAAACATCACATTCTCACTTAAATATAAAGTTGTAATACGGTGAAAGGAAGACGATAAGGGAAGGGATAAGAAAGAGATGAAAGTACAGGGCTGCACCTTCTCTGGCCGCTAACCCCATGGACACCAGGGCTTGGCGGGACTGCAGCTGCTGCACATCGCAGGTTGTTCCGATGTTAAACGCCAGTTGGTTGAAGTGCTCGTCAATAGCCGACTGCAGGTCCTCAAACTTGATATTTTCTTCCCAACTCACGACCAGGGACGGTCTGCCGTCAGGGAATGACACTGCCATGTTCGCGCTGACACTCACTCAGATCCCTTCTCTCCAAACTCCAGACTACTCTGAAAAACAAAGCGGCCACTGGGGCTCAGGGTGGAGCCCAGGACCCCGGTCCCCCCCCCCAGCCCGAGCCCCCCCCCCAGCCCCCCCCCCCCCGAGCCCCCCCCCCCAGCCCGAGCCCCCCCCCCCCCCAGCCCCCCCCCCCCCAGCCCCCCCCCCAGCCCGAGCCCCCCCAGCCCGAGCCCCCCCCCCCCCAGCCCCCCCCCCCAGCCCGAGCCCCCCCCCCCCCCCCCAGCCCGAGCCCCCCCCCCCCAGCCCCCCCCCCAGCCCGAGCCCCCCCCCCCCAGCCCGAGCCCCCTCCAGCCCGAGCCCCCCCCCCAGCCCGAGCCCCCCCCCCCAGCCCGAGCCCCCCCCCCCCCCCAGCCCGAGCCCCCCCCCCCCAGCCCCCCCCCCCAGCCCGAGCCCCCCCCCCCAGCCCCCCCAGCCCGAGCCCCCCCCCCCCCAGCCCGAGCCCCCCCCCCCCCCCCAGCCCGAGCCCCCCCCCCCAGCCCGAGCCCCCCCCCCCCAGCCCGAGCCCCCCCCCCAGCCCCCCCCCCCCCAGCCCGAGCCCCCCCAGCCCGAGGCCCCCCCCCCGGCCCGAGCCCCCCCCCCCCCCCAGCCCCCCCCCCCCCCAGCCCGAGCCCCCCCCCCCCAGCCCGGGGCTCCGGGGCCTCACACCGGCTTCTCCTGCTTCCATTTCTACCTTTTTGAGATCGAAATCCTCTTTCTCTTCCGCACTTTCTCTCTCCTTTTCCTTTATCTATTTCTCTCTTTACTTTCTCTCTCCTTTTCCTTTATCTATTTCTCTCTTTACTTTCTCTCTCCTTTTCCTTTATCTATTTCTCTCTTTACTTTCTCTCTCCTTTTCCTTTATCTATTTCTCTCTTTACTTTCTCTCTCCTTTTACTTTCTTAGCGCAAAAGATTATTAAAAACGTAAACCTGAGCCGAGGGGACGCGCGTCGCTCAATTCTTCGAAATTTACAATTCTAATTTACAATTAGTTTACAATCCGTGAACAGTGACTCTATGACAATCTGTTTAAGATTTGATCAACTTCGCAAACTGTTGTTTTTTGTGAAGCACCGATTCCTTTACAAATGTAAAACGTGTCTGGAGGTGTCTGGGAGGTGTCTGGATGGTGTATGGAGGTGTCTGGTGGTGTCTGGGAGGTGTCTGGTGGTGTCTGGGAGGTGTATGGTGGTGTGTGGATGGTGTATGGTGGTGTATGGAGGTGTCTGGATGGTGTATGGAGGTGTCTGGTGGTGTCTGGGAGGTGTCTGGGAGGTGTATGGTGGTGTCTGGATGGTGTATGGTGGTGTCTGGGCGGTGTATGGTGGTGTCTAGAGGTGTCTGGTGGTGTCTGGAGGTGTCTGGGTGGTGTCTGGAGGTGTCTGGGTGGTGTCTGGAGGTGTATGGTGGTGTCTGGGTGGTGTCTGGAGGTGTATGGTGGTGTCTGGGAGGTGTCTGGGAAGTGTATGGAGGTGTCTGTGTGGATGTATCTCAGTGACGGGATCCGCCGCCTTTTACTGTTGTAAACCTGATCTTTGTTGAAGTTGTACGTCACCGATTGTGATTATTACACTGAAGGGAATGCTCATAGCGTTTCTTAAAGGGACACTCACCCCTTCAGCTCTCCAGCGAAAATTGTTATCGCTGTTGCCATATAAACATTCATAAAAAATGTTATGGATGAAGAAGGTTATTGGTGAGTCACTTGCATGTAATTGTTGACCTGTTTTTCATCTGTATTGTGTAAACACATTAAAAATACTTAGTTAAAAAAACCAGAACAACAACAATTTGCATTTATGTAGCGCCCTTTGTGTAGGCTAACGTCTCAGAGCGCTTAGAAACCAGTCATTGCTCACATTGACGAGAACCTATGGAAGGCCCATTACAAAGAAGTGATCAGTCTGGTGCATGTTTCAGCAGATGTTACTGAAACATCTACATACATATCACATTAGTCAGCTATTGGATCCCAAATATCATTGTGTGCTCATGGACCCAAACCCCAGTTAATGCCTTCCAGCAACCATGATCCTAAGTAATGTTGGGTTCTGAGGTATGAGCAGAATAAGGCCAGTTTGTTCTTTCTAACTCACTTTAAATTAAGGAACAGAGGAACCAGAGGAACTCAGCAATTTGTGCTTTAAAGTTTCTTTATTTAATAAGGCATGTAAAGTTTGTTTGTTCAATTATCAAAGAGACAACTGACATTTTATCCATCTGCAACCAGGGTTCCCTCTGTCTCCTCATCCTCCTTGACCTCTCTGCTGCTTTCAATACTGTTGACCACTCTATCCTCCTCCACCACCTCTCCTCTCACTTCAAATGTCATGATTCTGTCCTTGAATGATTCAGATTATACCTCTCACACTGTCCCCACTTCATCTCCACAAACAGTTTCTCCTCTAGCCCCCGGACTGTCACGTGTGGCATTCCTCAGGGTCCTGTCCTTGTCCCCTCCTGTTCAGTATCTATATGCTCCCCGTTGGTGACATCATCCACAGACAGGGAGATTCCATATGTATGCGGATGACACTCAACTGTACCTCTCTGCCTCCACCCTCGACTCCAGGAACGCTGCTGTCCTGACACAATGTGTATCAGACATCACATCCTGGATGAGAGCTAACTTTATTCAGCTGAACATCAACAAGACAAAGGCTCTCCTGATTGGCTCCCGTCAGCACCTCCTCACCTCAGGTGCTGACAGTATCACCATCCAAGGATGCACACTCCACCTTGCTGAGTCAGTCCAGAAGCTTGGGGCCTTGTTTGACCTTAACTATCCTTTCTACCCCACATCCGTGCCATGGCCCACTCTGCCTTCCCCCACCTCTGCAACATCCCCTGGCTCTGCCAGTGCCTCACACCACAGGCCATCAAAACCCTCATTCACACATTTATAACATCCAAGCTTGACTATGCAAACTCCCTGCTTGTTGGCCTCCCCAACTCCTCCCTCCATAGGCTGCAGATCATCCAGTACTCTGTGGCCCATGTCCTCTGCCGCACCAGGCTCTGTGACCCTCTTACCCCATCCTTGCCCGACTCCACTGGCTTCCCATCACACAGAGGATATAGGTCAAGGTCCTCACCTTCAAAGCCCTTACCTCCATGGCCTCCTAACCCCCTACCAACCTGCCCGCTCCCTCTGCTCAACGGACTCCAGTGTGCTTCACATTCCCCCGCCCCCTCGCCCGCCCAACTATTGGCAGGCGAGTCTTCAGCCACTCTGCCCCCATCCTCTAGAACTGGGAGTCACTCTGCCTTGCCCCCTCCCTTGCCTCCTTCAAAACTCATCTCAAGACCCTCCTCTTTGACTATGCCTTCAATCACCCTCCTTCACCCCTGCCCTCCACCCTTCCTGTTCCCGACCTCCAGCTCTGGTCCAAAACATTGATTGTCCAGCACCTTGGGACATCCTCCCGACATGAAAGGTGCTTAACAAATGTAACTTTGTTGTTGTTATATCACAATATAAGTGGAGTCCTGTAGCTCAGTGGTTAGAGCACTCGCTTTGCAAGTGAGAGACCTGAGTTCAATTCCAGGCAGGGCGAAACGTTGGGCAAGTTTCCTTACTCCACACAGAGCCTAATAATAATCCCTCCAAAAGAACAAAAACAATAATAAATTGGTCATTTTCAATCTACGACTTTGTGGGACATTGCTGTGCGCAATTGGCTGCCGCGTTCACCCACAAATATACAGTCAATTCACTTTACAATGCGTTCTGTGAAGCGCTTTGGGACGTCCTCCCGACGTGAAAAGCGCTATATCAAATGCAAGGATTATTATTATTATTATTATATTAATACAACCAACAGATTAGTCCATATCAAACTAACAGAATCAGTAGTTAGTCAGTCCACAAATCATTACAATCTTTGTTTTTTGGTGAAGTTAGCTTGTAAATTCACAAACAGGTCAAGAGACGAAATGTCTCTTGCTTCAGACCAGAAACGTCTTGCTTGGGTTCATTGATTACAAAGTCAAAGTTAAATCTTCAATGGTGTAACAGCTGAGCTGTGTTCCTTTATTTTGTAGTTGTGATTTGTTGTTATTCCTCTCCTCCCTTTGCTTTCCAACGCTTTCAGCCGTTCTGTTAGTATCTTCTGCAGTTTTCCTTCTTCCTGAGATTGTTGGAATCAACAAAAGTTGATGGAACAGTCACAGCTTTTTACCCCAAAGAAAGCACACTTGCTTCACTGCATCAGATTAAACACAAGGGATGACTCGTGTGCACCCCGCCTGACCTGCACCAACCCTGGACTGAACAAAGTATAGTTCAGCCATACGTCTTTTATAATTGACTTTCCATAGTCAGGATGAAAGTGCAAAATCTTCCCACTTTCTCCCAACTGATAGTAATTTACTGGCTGGTTTGTTCTCATGTCCTTAAAGCAAGAAGTCCACATAGAGCATGAAGGCCACAATCTGATAAAACTACAGAACTGTTATAGGAAAACATCTTCAACAACCTTCAGCTGCACTGAACCTTGTTTATTTTTAAATAGTGCTCAAAACGCAAAATACTGCAGATGTTGGAACTCCGAAACAAAAACAAGTCACTATGAACACTCAGCAGGTCAGGCAGCATCTAAGGAGAAAGGGTCCATGTCCCTTCGTCAGAACTGTGTCGTGGATCCGAAAAGTTGACTCAGTTTCTCCTTTCTCTATAGATGCTGCCTGATCCGCTGAGTGTTCCTAGCAATTAAAATAGTGCTTTTACCTTCACATATATTCTAAATTTCAGTTATGAAGCAGATCACAACAGTAAGAACTTCCTCCCCAGTCTTTTGATCAACATAACCTCAGCATGGTGGAGAGATCTTGGGGTGCAGAGTATCCTTGGTCCCCTCCTCTTCAATATCTATATGCTCCCTCCTGGTGACATCATCCGCAGGCATCGGGTCAACTTACATATGTATGCGGATGACACCCAATTCTATCTCTCTGCCTCCACCATCGACTCTGCTGTCCTGACAAAATGTCTGTTGGACATCGAGTCCTGATGAGAGCTAACTGTCTACAGTTGAACGTCAACAAGACCGAGTCTCTCCTGATTGGCTCCCGTCAGCACCTCCTCACCTCAGGTGCTGACAGTATCATTATCCAAGGATGCACACTCCACCTTGCTAAGCCAGTCCAGAACCTTGGCGTAATGTTTGACACTCAACTGTTTTTCTACCCCACATCCCTGCCATGACCCTCTCTGCCTTCCCCCACTTTCGCAACATCGCCCGGCTCCGCCACCGCCTCACTCCTCCGGCCTCCGAAATCCTCATCCACGCATTCATCACATCTAGGCTCGACTATACTAATTCCCTGCTTGTTGGCCTTCCCAACTCTTCCCTCCACAAGCTGCAGATCAGACCCCCTCCTGATCCCAATCACCAGCTCAGGTGTAGATCCATGATTGTCCAGTGCCTTGGGACATCCTACTGACGTGAAAGGCGCAATACAAATGTAATTTTGTTGTTGTTGCTCAGTCACTCGAGCTGTTGCCAAATTACATGGTCGCCTTCAAACAACCACTGTGTCATATCGCCTGTGTGCAGCCTTCCTAATTGTAGACAGCCAGCAATCACCAGTGCCTGTCCCTGTGGCTGCAGGACTTTGAAGGAAAACAATGCTGAGAAACACCTGTGTGTGATATTTCTGTAATGGGGAGGCAGGTGCTCAAACCACAATCCCAGTTCCTGACAAATCAAGCTTTTGGCCCAGTGGCAAGCAAAATCCCAGGCGACTGTAGAAGTCAGTCAGCTGCAGTGTCAGCCCCACTTTTACTATATGTTCACCGTGCAGTGGTATGCCATTGGAGCCTTTGGGACCTTATTAGCATCCTCACCCCCTTACCCACCAGATACCATCTCGGTATTTCCTGAAAAGATCAAGCAAGTCGGCCATAACCTGTACTTACTAACTGAATAACTAAAATTTGAAAAATATAGGCAGACAAGCAGCTCACCAATTCTGATGTCAGCACCAGGAGATATGAAAGTTGCGATACTTTTCAAAGATTTTTTTCTGAAAAATAAACTGTTTTCAGGTTTCAGGAGTGTGGCCAGTGAATGTATTGAGGGTTGAATTGTAGTCACTTGTTTAGTTTAAAAGTTTTCATTTTGAGTCTCAATTGGGGAAATTCAAATTGGGTCCAGCTGTTAAGCAGCAGCATTGATGGTATCAATCGTTAGTCAATCACACAATCACTCAACTTAAATGTATTACAGTGCAGCTGCAGATGTGTGTGAAAGACAGGACAGGCAAACTGTCCACTGAATGTGGAAGAGTACTTTCTGACTGTCTTGTTCAGCTCAGGCTGCGGTATGGACGATGTTATCACTGCAAGAGTTCTTGTCTAATTCAGAAACTGTTGTAATTACGGGAAATGGCTCAGTCGATGTTTGTTTTACTGAATTTTATTGAACAGAGCCCACAGATCTCACAGAGATAACAGATATTACAGTGCTTCTTTGACACAAGTGCTGATTTGAGAAAGAGGGTGACTGTTGCAATTGGAGATGTTACTTCCGTTTATAGTTTACAGCTACAGTTTGAAAGGTCTCGAGGCTCTCCCAGTTTCCAGAGTTGACTACATAAGCAGTCCTTTCCTCTCTCCACCCTCGCTCCCCTGTTTACAGATCTCTCCTCTCTCACTCCTTCCCGACATTAACCCGAAGTGTGAAGGACACCTCTGACGTAACACTGAGAATAGGTATCGATTGCTGACGTGTAGCCTGGAACCCGGTGCCGGACCCCCACACCCTGTGCTGACACACCTCATGGGTCATCAGCTCAGCGGGAAATACTCAATAACCCGGGGTTTGGTTCCTATTTATCAATGTATATTTCTTACACTCACTCACTCACTCACCAGCATCATGAGGCAGGAACAACAAGACGACACTGGTCCTGTTTACCCATTAAAAGAGGTGACTTGCAAATCGAAAAAGGGCTAATGTTATCAAATCTATGATCCTTCAAAACGATCCTTTAAAAGTCGTGCACTTTCATAAAAGTTAGCTTTGAGATGTGGAAAATAATAATAAAGCACAATAAAGAAATTAATTTAGACCAATAATTCCGCACAAACAGCTCCCGGTGCAGTTTTGATTTGTATGAATCGAAAATGAAACCACCAGCGAAGTGTATATAGTGAGTGCGGCTTTCGCTCCGCAGAGGGAGGAAGATGGCGGAGGAGCGGGTCTATGCCTATCCTCTGTGTGTTGAGGGGGATTGGGATGCAGGTGATGCAAAACTTTTAAAAAACAAATTGCAGCTTTATTTCCAAAGCCCCAAGAGATCCAATGGCGGGGACTGCATCGTGGAATACGAAAACCCGAGTAAAACCGAAGCGGTGGTGCGGTTTGTGAACGATGACGGTATGTGTGAATATCTCTCCATTTTATCAAAACCTGATTTTTTTTGCTTATAAATTGAAATAGTTACTAAAAGTAACATATTTATACACCCCTTCATATGAGAGAGTTCACTGGGTAGAACTCCTAAGGGCCACATGGGATTGTGATGGGAAATGATGATATAAACCAATTCAATATGAATTTGAATGTGGACCCGATGGGGAAAGGCGCCGCGGACGGGACCTGCAGGTCAGGTGGTGGATTAGTGGATTTGATCAGTAATTAGACGCTTCGACTGCGAATATAATCTTTTGAGTTCATTCCCAGTCGATCTAACACTCTGCTCTCGCATATTTTTTTCTTTTGCTTTTGGTCTGAAATGCTGTTCTCTGTTCAGCCCTTTGGGTCGTCCTCTCGACGTGAAAGGCGCTGTACAAATGTAATCTTGTGGTTGTTGTTTTGCGCCTAAACAATCCGTCCGAGAGTTTCCTTTCCCCAATGCCCAGTTTTGCCATCTTCCAGAGTCCAAACATCAGGATGGGGAAATTCAGCACTTCCTGGTTTACAATCGCTTCCTTTTTTTTAACAATCAATTTTGAATAAAATGCTGAAACCCTAAGATAAAAAGAAAGGGTTGTTTTTCTATTGGAGTTGATAATAGCGCCCCAGACCTCACCAGTCAATCTGCATAGAACCACGGGGAGTTCCAAAGGTCTTGCCTCTCTTTCAAAATATTCTTTTGCCACTATGTCACACCTATATATATATATATATATATATAAGAGTCAGAAACTCTTTGGAAAACCCCATAACCACATTAAATGAACCCAATCTGATTGTGGATATGAAAACGGTACCCATATGAGTTAATGTGTAAAATATGATGTGCAGTAGGAGCCATCCTTCTAAGTAAAATTTCCTGACAATGAAATCATTCGAACCCAGACTTTGGTTGTACAGAATAGCTGGGGACAGGTTCCGTGAATCTAAGGGAGAGATCGGGGAGAGTGAGGAGGTCAGAACCACAGGAGAGAAGACGTTGATGAGAGCCAAAGTGTATGACTCAGACACTCAGGCGGAAGCTTTTTCCATGGGTGGAAAACGATGGTGGTGAGTTTGGAGGAGGGGGATATGGGAGGAGAGGGAGATGAAGACGTGGTTTGAGATGGCCTTGTCTGTGATGGAAGACCAGAGATGTCTAAGCCATGGGTGATGACGAGGGCAAGGTGGTGGCCATGAAGTCAGGGGAGATGGAGGAGGAGCTGATTAGGGATTTGGGGTCATAGGGGGACAGCTAGGTTTCTGTGAGTCCTAGGATGTCAATATGCTCGTCAGGATGAGGTCATGGATGGTGAGGGCTTTGTTTGAAAGCAAGCGGATATTTTGATGCCGATGTGGGTGGTGGTGGGGGGAGCTGAGGGGTGAGGGGATTGGGGGATTGCAGGTTGTGGGGGATAGTTGAGAATTATGTGGATGAGGGAAGGGGTTTTGCCTTCTGGAGGCAGGTGAGGGTCTTGCAGAGAAAGTGGGCAATGGGGCAGTCTGGGACAACCATCGACATGTGCCGTGATAAGCATGGCTGAGGATGCCCAAGCTGGAGCAGAGGAAGGCAGTAGTAATTTGAGGTTGATACAAAGATTACCTGTGGAACTTGGGATCGGGAGTGCCTGTCTGAAAGGAGAAGGCCCATAATGCGCCAAAGTCAGGAGTAGGCAGAGGACTATGCATGTTCATAGAATCTTACAGCACAGAAGTAGGCCATTCGGCCCATTTTGCTTGCTCTTTGAAAGAGCTATCCAGATAGTCCCATTCTCCTGCTGTTACCCATTAGCCCTGCAAATTTTTCCTTTTCAATTACTGTATTATGTCATTCATAGGGATTCCGGAAGTATGTATCGGGTATTCTCGTGTTCGCTAACTTATTGTCGAGCGAATGGGTTGATGTCTGTGGTATGTTGCTCACAATCCCAAATTGTTGCTCTAAAAACATTGTGCAGTAATTATTTGTTGAAATTTTAAAATGTCTGTTATATTCCCATGAAGCAGAAACCTCTAGGCTTCACTTCATAATATTTGTGTCATTATGTTGTTGGTCCTGGAGGCCTTGTACTTTTTGCCAGTCCAGGATAAGAAGCCAACAAAATTCCCCTCCACTTTAACTTGTCATTCAAACATTTTAAAAGCATCCTGTTAAAAAAAACAGTTTGTAACATTTTAAAAATAAGTTGTTTTTATTTTCATTTTAAGAACACAAAAGTAGGTTGGGCTATGGAGGGATTTAAGTGTGAGGATGAGGATCTTGAATTTGATCCACTTGGGAGTGGGTGGAGCTGAGCAAGGCTGGGGTGATGGGCCAGGTGGCTGAGAGTACACTGGTCATAGAATTCTGGATGGTCTGCATGTGGTGTTAGGAGGAACAAGGGAGTCTGGCGAGCAAACCCTTGGAATACAACAATAACAAGATTACAACAACAAGATTCCATTTATAGAACGCCTTTCACGTCGGGAGGATGTCCCAAAGCACTGGATAGTTGGGTCAGGACCCGAGCAGGGGGGAAATGGTCACGGGGAGGGAAGGGAGGGAGCGAGGAGGGGGTAGAGAGTCGAGGTGGGAGCTGAAGGCACGGTCAAAGAGAAAGGTGTTGAGACCAGCCTTGAAGGAAGAAAGGGAGGAAGCAAGGCAAAGGCACTGGGGGATGGAGTTCCAGAGCCTAGGGGCTGAGAGGCTGAAGGCCCGGCCACCGATGGTAGGGCGGTTGGGGCAGGGGATGTGGAGCAGACCGGAGCCAGAGGAATGGAGGGTACGAGCAGGTAAGTAGGGGGATAGTAGGTCGGAGTGGTAGGAGGGAGCAAGGCCGTGAATGGCCTTGTAGGTGAGGATGAGGATCTTGAATTCGATTTGTACAACGCCTTTCACATCGGGAGGACGTCCCAAGGTGCTGGACAGTGTACAGTATTTCAGACCCGAGCTGGGGGGGGAGAGGGGAAGGGGCGTGGCCTATGGCATGCTTGAAGAGGAGGGTCTTGAGGCAGAACTTGAAGGAGGCTAAGGAGGGGGTGAGGCGGAGTGACTGGGGATGGAATTCCAGAGGTTGGGGGCAGAGAGGCTGAAGGCTCTCAAACCAATGTTGGGTTGGATGGGTCGGGCGACGTGGAGCAGGCCAGAGCTGGCTGAACGGAGGGAACGGGAGGGTTGATAGGGGGTTAGGAGGTCACAGAGGTAGGGTGGGGCGAAGCCATGGAGGGCTTTGTATGTGAGGACCAGGATCTTGAACTGGATCCTCAGAAGGATAGGGAGCCAATGGAGTCGGGCGAGAGTGGGGGAGATGGGGTCACGGAGTTCAGTGTGGGAGAGGACACGGGCTGCAGAGTTCTGGATTATCTGCACCCTGCGGAGGGAGGAGTTGGGAAGACTGACAAGCAGAGCCTGGAGCTGATGAAGGCATGAACAAGAGTTTCAGTGGCCTGAGGGGTGAGGTGGTGGCGGAGTCAGGCGATGTTACGGAGGTGAGGGAAGGCAGAGCGGGTCATGGCTTGAATGTGGGAGAGAAAAGACAGTTGAGGGTCGAACAAGACACCCAGGTTCCTGACTGGCGGTGAGTTATAGTGTGCAACCATGGAGGTTGATGCTGCCAGAGCCTGAGGTGCTGAGGCGCTGGCGTGAGCCAATCAGGAGGGCCTCAGCCTTGTTCACATTCAACTGTAGGAAATTTGCCCTCATCCAGGACTTGATGTCTGACAGGCAGTCTGTCAGGACAGCAGTGGTCCTGGAGTTGAGGGTGGAGGCAGAAAGATAGAGTTGGGTGTCATCCGCATACACGTGGAAGTTGACCCCATGTATGCAGATGATGTCATCAAAGGGGAGCATGTAGATATTAAAGAGGAGAGGGCCAAGGACAGAGCCCTGGGGGATGTCAGATGTGACATGTGGGGGCTGGAGGAGAAACCGTTAGAGGCACCAAAGTTGAGACGGTGAGAGAGATAGGAATCGAACCAGGCAACCAGTAAAGCGGAGAGGCGGTGTATGAGGACGGAGTGGTCAATAGTGTTGAAGAGGTCAAGAAGGACAAGGAGGCAGAGGGATCCCTGATCACAGATGTTCAAAATGTCATTAGAATAATCAGACCTGGAGGTGGCAAGGTGGGGATGAGGAAGTGAGAGGGAGGCTTGGGGAGTAAGAGGCTGTCATAGTCCTTTACCTCTCATCAGGTGAATACAGGCCCAGTCAGTCATCTGTGGTTGAAGAGAGTGGGCGTCCTACGTTTTCACCTCTGTGACTTTGCTGTTAAGTGTCCAAGCATTGCATATAGGGACGCATCCAAACTGCAGTTTCTCTTTGAGAATATGGAAGAATATCCGAATCGGAAATCAAGACCATAAATGTGTTCCACGGGAACCCCTGAGGAAATAACAATGCTGATCACAACTTTTCCAATCAATATAGAACTCGTTTTTTAGCTGTAATTTTAAAGGTAAACCAGCACTTACGACTTTTCGTTCTGACTTTTTTTTAGTAAGAAGCCATGTTTTGGAGAAAAAGGTTCATAAACTCGACTTACAAAAGAAAGGCACAATTCAGCTCACTGTCAAACTTCCACAAGATGTGGTACCTCAGGAATATACTGGAGGGGAACAGGTAAGAAGGAGCAAGACAACTGAGTCCAAACAAATCTGCAAGTTTAATGTTGATTTATTAAATCAGAATGTTTTGCTTTGTTTAATATCTTTATTGAAAATTATATTTATGTGCTTTAACAGGATATGGAATCTGTAAGGAAAAGATTCAAAATAAAAGGTACTTTCACTTTTCAGAAATAATAGCACCTCTTCTAGTGTAAACATTTAATTATTAAGCTTCTATCTAAAGCATTCCTACTTCCATTTGCACAATGTTAGGGTTCACAGAAACAAATCTTCCTCTAAGCAGAATATTCGTATATGATTTAAAATCTCTGTAATATCCTAGCCACTACCGCCCTATTTCAAACCTGCCCTTCCTCGCCAAAGACCTAGAACGCGTTGTTGCAAATCAGCTCCGCGCACACCTCTCCTCCCACTTCCTCTTCGAACCCCTCCAGTCCGGCTTCCGCCCTGTCCACAGTATAGAGACTGCGCTTGTGAAAGTCACAAACAACATCCTCTCTATCTGTGACCAGGGCTCTCTCTGCCTCCTTGTCCTCCTGGATCTCTCCACCGAACTCGACACAGTCGATCACGCCATCCTCCTCCACCACCTTTCTTCTGTCATCCACCTCAGTGGGACCGCCCTCGCCTGGTTTGAGTCCTACCTCACAAACTGTGGGGTACCCCAAGGCTCCATCATGGTCCCCTCCTCTTTCTGATCTATATTCTCCCTATTGGGGATGTCATCTGCAGACATGGGGTACATTCCACATGTATGCGGACGACACCCAACTCTATTTTTCCACCTCTCTTTGCGACCCCCAGTCCTCTGATGTTCTGTCAGTCTGCCTGTCAGATCTCAGGAGCTGGATGAGCGTGAATTTCCTTCAGCTGAATGTTGACAAGACGGAAGCCATACTCTTTGGCTCTCGTCAATGTCTAAAATCACATGGTTCTCACCTCCTCCATCTACCCGACCTCCCCCTAAACCTCTCTGAACCCGTACGCAAACTAAGCGTCAGGTTCAATCCCCAATTATCCTTCCTCCCCCACATCCGGTCCCTCACCAGCACCGCCTTCTTCCACCTCCGACGCATCGCCTGTCTCCGCCAATACCTCACTCCAAAAGCCACTGAAACCCTGGTCCATGCCTTTCTCACCTCTCGGCTGGACTATTCAAATGCCCTCCTCTCCGGTCTCCCCTCCACTACCATCCATAAAATCCAGGTCATCCAAAACTCTGCTGCCCGCATTCTTACCCGCACCAAGCTCCGCTTCCCCGTTTACCCAACAGTGCCGTTGCCTTCGCTCCTCCGGGTCTGGCCTCTTCCTTGTCCCGCGAATCCTCCACTCCATCATTGGTGGCCGTGCCTTAAGCCACTATGCCCCGAGGCTCTGGAACTCCCTTCCTCATTCCCTTCACCTCGCTCCCTCTCTTCCTATTTTTAGGTCTTGGCTGAAGACCTTTCTTTTCGACCGCGCCTTTGGTCACCTTCCTCCCCCTCCCCCTGGCTCGGCCCCGGGATCCGTTACTGTGAAGCGCTCTGAGACGCCGTCCGGCATGGAGGATGCTATATAAATCCAAGTTGTTGTTGTTAAAAGGCTGACATTACTGCCACAGAATTTGTTCGATGAGTAGCTGAAGTAAAAAAGAAAAAAGGATTGCTGTATCCTCAACCTTGGAACTTAAAAGTACCATAGGGAAACCCTGTTATAACATGTTATAATCCTCGTTAAGTGGGTTTGCTTACAATGCAATTGTGGACCCTGCCATTTGGGCGAGCATGGAAGTTATCAAGAATTAAAAATTCATCTGAGGCAATTTTGATACCACAACAACAGATTGCATTTATATAGCACCTTTCACGTCAGGGGCATTCCATAAAAAATATTCTAAAGGTTCATCGAGATAAAGGAAACAAAGCAAGCAGTGGATTAATTTAGGGAGTGAAGTCCTAGTCCAGGAAGGTCAGTTGGTGATTAAGGGAGAAGATTAGCAGTAGGATGTCAGAACAAACCAAAATACCTTTTAAGGTACCAAACTATTTAAGCGAAACCATTTGGTTTGGAATACAAAGGGCAAATGAGGAAGAGCAGAGGTGAAACTTTGGGTTTCCCACAGACTGAGATAAATGTGGGTTTCCTATAGACTGGGTTGAGATGGTTGTGCATGCAGCAGAAATTAAAGGCAATGTCATGAATGTTATCAAAACTGCAGGATAACTGGAACAATTTTCAGTTGATTTTGAGAAAAATTGTTTTATTTCCCCAAAAGAGCACTTCTTTTTATTGATTAAATTTCAGACAAGGAGTAGGACTGTCTCCCCACCATATTCTCTGGTTGAGAATGTTTTTTGGGGGGAGAAATTCAACGTGACAATAATTATTTATTGTGATGGATTAGATTCAGACTTATATAATTTGAATGCCTCTTGGCAATTGTGCTGTATAGTTATTGTCTTTGGGTAAATGCAGAATATTTATGGTGTCATTTAGAAGAACCAGCTGAGTCAAGCCTGCCTAAAGAACAAAAAACCATTTCAATAATTTTACCAAGTGATGAAATTGAGGATGACCATCTCCAATTGTATTTTGAAAATAAGCGGTCCCGTGGGGGGCCTATTGCATCTTTCACCAGAGAAAGGAGAGAAATAAAGATTACTTTTGAAAATGCTCAAGGTAAGTAAAGTCACAGTAAGTGATTAATAACTTTTCTGGCAACATTAGATTGAAGATACTGTTGAGAAACTTAGGTGTTGAATTTCACATCCTAAAATTATCAAAATTCACTTGAGTAAAGATATTCCTTATAATCTTCCCCTTCATTTTTCTAACTCACGATTCCATGCGGTCTCATTACCAATTTCCCTACAGAAGGAAATGTTTTTCCCCCGCATTGCTTTTTTGTGATCTTTTGTTATTTTAAACATCTGGATTATGTCCCTTTCAAACTCTCCTATGTTCCAGTGGGAAAAGCTCTTATTTAGCCAACCCCTCTCGATATTGATATTCGCATCCTGATATACTAATGAAAATAACATCTACATCTAATTAGCTATTGTCAAAAAAAAGTTTTCCACCATTGGAATTAATAAAAGATGAGTGTACCTTTGTGAGATTTGCAGCTGAATTCAGCAGTGTTGATATTGTCTGTACTGTAAGGAGGAACAACAGTAATCATTTATTAGCCAATGTAATATATTGTGGCCTGGTAATGTGCATGGTTTAGCTCAGGGTAGTCCAAACTTTTGGCTGCTAAGAGCTGGATGCCCTATTTGAGAAATGTCTGCGGGCCGCATAAGCAACATTTTTGTGTTTCCTTTCCAAAAACATAGCAACACAGCACCTTTTTCACATCGGAAGGATATCTCAAAGTGTTCAACACTCCGGCTGGGCACCTGAGCCGAGGGAGGTGGAGTGGGAGGGGAAAAGATGACTGAAAGCGTGGTCAAAGAGTTGGGTCTTGATGTGCCTTGAAGGAGGGAGTGAATTGGAGGGACTTCAGTAATGGAGCTTCAGAGAGCAGGGGCAAAATGGCAATGGTGGGGCACATAGAGGTGGAACGTGAAGCAACAACAGCAAAATTACATTTGTATAGCATCTTTCATGTCGGGAGGACATCCCAAGGTGCTGGACAATCAGTGTTTCGGAGCTGAGCTGAGGGTCGGTATCATGGAGGGTGGAGGGCAGGGGGAAGCAGGGTGATCGAAGGCATGGTTGAAAAGGAGGGTCATGAGACGGGTCTTGAAGGAGGCAAGAAAGGGGGTGAGGCAGAGGGACTGCGGGATGGAGTTCCAGAGAGTGGGGATAGAGTGGAAGAAGGCCCGCCCACCAATGGTGGGGCGAGCGAGACGGGGGACATGAAGCAGGTTGGAGTCCACTGAGGGGAGGGAGCGAGCAGGTTGGAGTCCACTGAGCGGAGGGAGCGAGCAGGTAGGAGGTTAGAAGGTAGCAGAGGTAAGGGGGAGCAAGCCAAGAAGGGCTTTGAAGGTGAAGTACATAGGGGAGTTTCTCACTGGGGAAAGCGTTTTCCGTGAGAAAACTGCGTGACATGTCTGTCCACTCGCTCATGCTCTGTCTCCTCTCTATCTGTTCCTTTCTCTCGCCCTCTCCCTCATTCTCTTTTTCTCTCTCTCTCTGTCTCCCAATGAATCTCTCTCTGTCAATCACTCTCTCTCAATCATTCTCTCTCACTTGCGCAATCACTCTCTTTCCGCCTCCCCCCTCTCTCCATCTTTCACCCTCTCTCTCTCTCTCTTACCCTTTCTCACCTCTTGTGCACACACATACTCTCTCCCTCTGTCTCTCGCCCTCTTTCTTTCAATCATGTCTCACTACCTGCAGCGGTGGAAAAGGAGACCCACTTGCTTTCTCCTCATCTCGGGAGTGATTTTCTGATAGACTGTAGTAACGGTCAGTGTTATTTCCATCCCCTGCACTGTGACATGAGAGGACAGTTCGCCAGAGAGGGAGCGGGTGTCCCAAAGTTGGAAACAGTCTTGGCTGGATGAAACAGGCCACCTGTTGGGCCGCCATGGTTTAGCTGAATGAGCTTTGAGATGTCCTCCTGATATAAAAGGAATGATTTAAATGTAAATTGCATTGTTTTGTTGTATAACACTGATCTGTCATATATCAGAATCAAATAATATACTTGTGTAGTGTTAAACCAGATATATTGTGGTGATCGTGAAGCAGAACTTTTTTTTAAATGGCAAAACCTGTCAGATCTGTGCCATAAACAAGCAGCAGGAAATGTTTCCTGCTTTTAGCACATTGCAATACTTGATATTCCGTTCCTTGTTGTTAGATGCTGAAGCAGTGCTGAGCCAAGCAGTCCATTCAGTGGAGAACATTCCATTAACAGTTAGAAAATTTCAAGCTGCAAATAATGAAACTTATCTACTATCTTCCTCTGTTGTTTTGGAAAATCTGTCTGAAAACGTCACATGCCAGATGTTGACTCTGCTGGTAGAAAATTTCACTGAATTAACTGAAGAAAGTGACGGCTTCAGCTTGGAAAAGTTCAGTGAAAATGCAGCTGTTGTGACTTTCAAAACCAACATCGGTCAGAACCTTTATATACTCACTGTTTGATCAGAGAAAGATTTTGGTATTGCACTTTTCATGTATAACAAAATATTACGTTATATTGTTTTAATTTTAAGAGATAACTACCTTTTATTAATAGGTTGTGTTTTAATAACAAACCACAGCATAATACTGATGGTATTCTAGTGATTGAGGGGGAAAAGAACTACAGCGTTCACTTGCAATGTCAAACATCACTAAGTTTTATTACTGAGCTGCTAAGAGTCCTGAAGGAACTCAGTGAGTCAAAGAATAGCACGCAGGTATGATTGGGAATGCTATATAGTTCATATATGTTATGGACACTGTTAATTGGCTGGGTTTATTTAAGAGGATATACGACTAGGTATTACTTGTATTGTCGTTCTAAACATTTATAACCATGTTTATTGGAGACAAATTGTATCTTTTGGAATGGGTTGTATTTTTAGTTTCTTTATTTTGCTGCTCTTCTACTTGAGTGTTCTTCTACTTGAGACTTTGTAACTGTAGCATCCAACCACCACCGCTATAACTGATGCTCTGTGATCCTGTTTTAAAACACACAAATGCAGAATCCTGTGCCTATAGCTTGCTTTATGTGCACCTAGTGTTCATAATTTTAAAATTAGAGCTAGTGAAGTGAAATCAGGAAGCATTTTTTCATGCAAAGGGGAACTCTCTCGCCCCAAACCTGTGAAAGCTCGATCCGTTCAAATTTTCAAGACTGAGGTGGATAGATTTTTGTTAGGTACAGGTATCAAGAGATATGGGGCAAAGATGTGTATTTGGAGTTGAGGTACAGATCAGCCATGATCTAATAGAATGGCAGAACAGGCTTTGAGGGCTGAATGGCCTACTCCTATGTTTACTGATGCACTAATTTTCACTTAGTTTCTATGACTGTTCATTGAACTATCCATTGAACTACTATAGTCTTCACTCAAATACTGTATTTGTGACATGCATTATTTGAAGAAAAAAATCTTTTTGTTCAAAAATGTATTTGTGGTTCTTGATTCCTTTACACCCCACTAATTGCTAACATTTACATCATGGTATTTTTTTCTACTTTTGTTTGGTTTCCAGACATCACTGAATTTATCAAAAGATGCTCTACGAAAAAATTGTATGGCCAATTTATTACTCCAAGGCAACTGGAATTGACAAAACATGTTAGGGTGGAGAACCTACCTTCAATTGTCAATGAAGAATTTCTACAACTATATTTTGAACGCCCCCAGAATGGATGTGCAATAGTGACTGCAATTGAGTTGATTTCTGAAGATAGTGCAGCCATAATTTCTTTTCAAAATTATGAAGGTAAGTTTTACATACTATGAGACTAAAATAATAAACTTTACTCGTGATTTATACTGAATGTTTGAAAGATGTACCTTTAATCTTGCTATCTTTTATTTTCAGTTCTGGAGACTATTTTTGCTGGGAAGCACATCATGAATAAAGTGCCAGTCTATATTTATCCTTACTACAAGTCCTTGGGTTCTGCATTGTACGGAAACAAAAGACCAATGGTGAAAATGCCAGATCCTTTCATTGTGGATATTGATATCTATGTCTTGCAATTTCTTAGAAATGATCAACATCGTATTGCAGAGATCAACGAGAAAATGTCCAAACTCTTCTGTCAAATTGCGTGGCCAGAATTGGATCAACAGACCTCGATAAAGATATCTCCAACATTTTCAGGTCAGAAAAGCTTGCTAGAAAAACATGTAAAGAAGTGGCAAATAACAGCATCAGAGACATTTTGTCACATTTTATTAAAGTACCAAACTATTGAAAATGATGTAAATTTGCAAATCTGGGAGGAAATTAAGGAAAAACTTAATCAATCTTTGAATTCAACTGTGTCTGTTATTACCAACCCTTCAAAAGGGAAGATGATATTAGTTGGTGAATTTGACAGTGTGACTAGTCTACAAGAAATCGTCACATCCATGATGAATACTGCCATTGAAAAATTAGAAAGAGAAAAACAAAGCCTGACTGAGATGCTGTCCATTAGTTCTGCAGTATATTGTATATTGAAGAATGATGATCTGGAACAGAATTTGTCTATGATATATCCAAGCTTGAGCATGAACTACAACATGGCTACTGGTGAAATAAAATTGTATGGATTGGCTTCAGAAGTTTATGGTGCCAAAAGTAACATATTAGAAGGAATTCTTCACCTGAAACGTAGAAGACCAGTGGTAAACCTGCAACTCCTTTCTTTTTTACAAAGAATAAATCACGATGAAGCTTCTTGTTGCTTATTCACATCAAGTGGAATAAATGCTACATATGAGATTGAAGATGGTGCTGTTGTGCTGATAGGAACCACAGAAGCTTCTTTAGCTGCAGCAGAAGAACAAATCAAAAGTCATCTTAATTTCAAGTCCATTGAGGTGCAAGATATCAGTGTTATGAAAAAGAATGAATGGAAATGCTTAATAGATGAATTGGTCACAAAATTGAATGCTTCACAGGAAAATGTTTCAATTGAAGAAATACCTCTGGATAAAAGTGGGGAGGTCATTGTCTCTGGCTATTCTCTTGCTGTCATGGAAGTCTTTGAAGTGCTTAGTGATTTTGTCCAACAAAATACAATAATTGAAAAGTCCATTCCATTTAAATCCAGTACAATACTGACATTTTTGAAGGAGGTCAAGAAAATGGACCTTTTTTATGATGAAGCAAAGATGGGTGTGAAAATTGAAGTTCATAATGCGGCAAATGTCATTTCAGTATCTGGTCCAGTGGAGAATGTTGGTAAAGTGGAGACTTTACTCTCAGCTGCTATTTCTAGATTAACATATTCTGTCTTGAAAATCACCAAACCAGGAGCAAAGAAATTCTTTGAAGATAAAGAGTCATATGTTGATACTGTAATGAGTAAATTTAGTTGCGTGCTAAGATTATCAGAACATCATGTATTTGCAGAAAGTAATGGATCACATCAAGCTTGCTGTCAAGTACAGTTGCCCAATGGACCTTTAGTTGCTCTTTATCAGGCAGACCTGTGCAATCATTCTGTTGATGTGATTGTCAATGCAGCAAACGAAGATTTACAACACATTGGAGGTCTTGCAGGTGCACTGCTGAAAGCAGCAGGACCAGTGTTACAAAAGGTCTGTGACTCTATCATTAAAGATAAAGGAAAACTTGAAGCTGGTGATGCAGTCATTACAGAAGCTGGTAAACTACCATGTTCATATGTAATTCATGCAGTTGGTCCAAGATGGATTGATTTTGATCCAGAAACTGCTAAGAAACGTTTAAAAATAGCTGTTATGCGGAGCCTTAATTTAGCTGAAACCTACAACCTTCAGTCAATAGCAATCCCTGCCATTAGCTCAGGAATTTTTGGATTTCCATTACCTTTGTGTGCAGAAATCATTGTCAGCACGATCCGAGAGTACTGGGAGAATTCTGGTGGAGGCAGTGTGCTCAAACAGATCCACTTAGTAAACCATGATGAAAAACAAGTTTGTGCTGTTTCCAACGCTGTTCAGAAACTATTAGGTGAATATTTAACTCGTTCCACTCCACAACCAAAAAAGCTCAGGATTCCCAATGTGAGAAGAAAAAATGTTGAAGTTGAAAGCCCAAGAAGTGGAAACGTAAGAAGTTTAAACAAACTGCACGTGACTCAAACGATTGAAGGTTTAAACATCATTGTTGTTCAAGGAAATATTCAAGAGGCAAATGTAAGTCTTCTCTCTATTTATTTACTTATAATAATAATCCTTGTATTTGAAATAGAGCCTTATCATGCTTTCGAGACATCTCAAAGTGCTTCACTGAATATGATGTGTGGTGAATTGATGTAATATTTTGTGGGCGAAACGCAGCATTTACACACAGCAGTGTCCCACAAACAGTCGTGGATTGAGTGACCAATTTTTTTAAAAAAAAAATTTTGAAGGAATTATTACCCCCGGAAAAGTGATCGGTCAATCGACTAACAACTGGGTTCCTACTTACTGCTGGGTAAACAGGTGTGCAGAATAAGGTAACTTGCCCAGTGGTTCGCCCTGCCAGGAATCTAACGCAGGTCTCTCGCTTGCGAGGCGAGTGTTCTAACCACTGAGCACTTTACATTTAAAAGTCATTTTGTTCTCTTTTTAAAAAAATGTTACAACTGCCATATGGTCTATGGTAGAGTCATCTCAGTAGGACCAAAGGCCTCCTGCTAATTCCTATTTAAGAACATAAGAATTAGGAGCAGGAGTAGGCCATTTGGCCCGTCGAGCCTGCCCTGCCATTCAATAAGATCATGGCTTATCTTCTGACCTAACTCTAATTACCTGCCCTATCCCCATATCCCCTAATCCCTCTGTTTTTTAAAAATCTATCAGTCTCAGCCTTGAAGATGTTGAAGGACTGAGCATCTACAGCTTTCTGGGGTAGTGAATTCCTTAAATTCACTACCCTCTGAGTGAAGAAATGTTTCCTCAACTCTGTTCTAATTTCCTCAACTCTGTTCTAAACATTTCTTGTTTTGAATTCCTATATTCATATTTTCAGACTGACATCATTGTAAATACCATTGGGCCTGATCTGGATCTGAACAGTGGTGCAGTATCTCGAGCAATATTAGGAAAAGCTGGCCCAAAGCTTCAACAATTATTGTTTGCTGAAGGACAAGGTGGAAAAGGTTTTGCAGGTTGTATTTACCAAACAAAGGGATGTAATCTTGGCTGTATTGAAGTACTTCATGTTGTTGCTCCACAATGGGATCAAGGAAATGGACCGTCAAAAAAGGTAATTGGTAACCACTGAGCACTTTACATTTAAAAGTCATTTTGTTCTCTTTTTTAAAAAAAATGTTACAACTGCCATGTGGTCTACGGTGGAGTCATCTCAGTAGGACTAAAGGCCTCCTGCTGATTCCTATTTAAAAACATAAGAATTAGGAGCAGGAGTAGGCCATTCGGCCCCTCGAGCCTGCCCTGCCATTCGATAAGATCATGGCTGATCTTCAGACCTAACTCTAATTACCTGCCCTATCCCCATATCCCCTTATCCATCTGTTTTTTAAAAATCTATCAGTCTCAACCTTGAAGATGTTCAAGGACTGAGCATCTACAGCTTTCTGGGGTCGTGAATTCCATAAATTCACTACCCTCTGAGTGAAGAAATGTTTCCTCAACTCTGTTCTAATTTCCTCAACTCTTGTCAGTAACAATTATAGCTATTCTACATTAATCAGGAAGGAAATTGCCTCTTACAAAGTATTGTTGCACAATTATAGGTGTTAATAAATATAATCAAAGGATGTCTGAACATTGCTGAAACATCACAACTAGAGTCCATCTCGTTCCCAGCTATTGGCACAGGCAACCTATGTTTTCCGAGGGATGTTGTTGCAAAATTAATGTTTGAACAAGTTTTAACATTCAACCGAAAGTATCTAAAAGAAGTTCACTTTGTGGTTCATCCTGATGATGCTTCAACTGTTCAGGTATGAATGACTGTTGGCAATTAGATTAAGGTTTAAATTGAATTAAATTCATCCTTTCATGTCCTCCTGACGTGAAAGGTGCTTTACAAATGTAATGTTGCTGTTTGTTGTTAATATGTATGTGCACTCCTCTACTCAGCTAATCTGGGCTTGCTGCATGTCCTTCACTCTCTCCATGCCTCCATCAGTGTGAATGACCGAGCTTTTAGATTCTTTACCCCTCTGGAACTCCTGTGTGTCCCCCTCTCTTATCTGTGTTTAAGTTTTGCATTAAAAGCTAGCTCTTCAATCGCAAAAAGTTTTTCATGAGTAGGAAGACTTGAAATGACAATTGAGTGATGTATTGATAACAAATTGTACAACTGAGGCAAACTGAAGAATGAAGGTCCAGAATCATTATAAATTGATGCACACGTAAGTAATTGAAAGCAAAATGAGACCAGTCTGTACCTACTATAGTAATAAAGTAGCAGTTGAGTTTTGGTATAAATCTTGCTTCTGGAATGCCATTGTAAAGCAATTTGTACTGGAATTCACTTATTGAAAAATACCTGTTTAAATTGTTCTTTTTTTTGGTCAGCCGGGTGTCTGACACATTCAGAAGCACAACACCATAACCAAACTGGATACTCTTAAGAATGGTGATGGGTTTCTCCCTATGTCAAACACCCGGCTGACCCCCCAAAAATAGTTCCATTGAATTGAATTTTTTTATATTTTGCTTCAGGCAATGTCTGATGAATTCAGAAGAAGATTTGACCAACATCTCAAAAGCACATTCACAGTACTCAACACAACCTCTGTCTCTGAACTAAAGCAAGGTAGGTAGCTGCATGTTGCACTATGCAGTTTGTACATCATAGTGGTATTAGGCGCAATTGATTCAATTGAGCCCAATTGGTGTGATTTATGCCATCATCATTCTAACATGCTAATTTGATGAATTGTACATTGTTTACTGAGCCGGATAGATAGATATTCTCTACAAATAACTGTTGCCTTAAAAGAAAAATACCTTCCAGTGTTAGAAGAAGCGTTTTAACTTTTAAGAACCTCTTTTGCAGAACATTTGCTTGGATCAACCAGTTTAGCTTCTGGTGAAATGAAAATAGGGCAGGTTTTGTTGCAAGTGGTACATGGGGACATTACGAAGGAGACCACTGATGTCATTGTCAATTCAACAAACAATCATTTTACACTCAAAGCAGGTAATGTACCATTTGTACCAGTTTGATATAATTGCTAATATTCGGATCTTCCCTCACAAACTTTGTGTCAACAAAATTGATCTCTGCAAGCTCCTGGTGTGTCTGTTATGCAAAGAGGATCAGCAGATTTTAGTCAGTCTCCAATTATTTACATGTGTGCGATAACTTGTCGCACTGAAATGCAAATAATTAATCATGAGACAAGCTCAAGTGAATGACATTCTGCTCTAAAACCAGTGGCTGTTATTTCTCAAGAAGAAAATTTGTAACCAGTTTAGTGTTTAAAGTACTGAATTTACCTCTTTTTCTGGTTAAAAAATGAAAGCATTATATTACTGCTCATAATTTCATACAATGATAAGTTAGACAAAATCATGTGGACACATTGTTTCCCTGTATAGGTTGGAGATTAAAAATTGATGGAAAGAAAAGTTGCGATGGTGTTTGTGTCTGTGCATGTTTGATCTGCAGTAACTTTGCTGTTTCTGGAATAGTTAGGGTGGAAATAGTCCTAGCATCAGCAGTCACATTTGAGTGCGTTTGATAAAGATGTAGAATGAGTGAATACTCAATCTCATTGCCTCTGAATGAGATTTGAGAATAATGAGCTTTTCATCAGAACCTATTGATTTGGTGTACAAAATGGACTTTGAATTGCTAGGTGATATTTTGCTACACTTAATGGATTAAAGATCTGTTGATGATTGGTATTTTTACCAACAACCCAAATTCCCATTTGCAGGAAGAAGGCATTTCAACTCTTTTATGGTGAATCCCTAAGAGGACTTAATTTTTCATTAATTATAACGTTGTAATTTTTAATTTTAATTTTAGGCGTGTCCAAGGCAATTTTAGATGCTGCGGGTCAAACTGTGGAAGATGAATGTGCACTACAAGGTATGTTCTATTGGTGGGGAGAAGGTGAGCCTGGTTGTAACAATTGCTTTAATTTGCACAAATAAACATAGCCTTGTAAAGTATGGTTTTAACTATCGCAGGTGGGTGGTCTGTAGTTTAAATGGTCACCAATCCAAATAGAACCTGTTAAGAGGACAGACTGCAAAACACCAAAAACAACTATGGTCCATGTGCAAAAACTTCCATTTAATTTCCAGATTGAAAATTGTACCTTTCTGGCTAAGGACCTTTCCTGCCACGAGAACACCCGGTATTTTAACCTGCAAAAAAAAAAGGCTGTGTGGATAACACTTGAATATTGTATTTTCAAGTTTGTTATATGATATTGGGGAGGGTGAGATTGAAATGCATTAAAATGCCAGTGAACTAATGCTTGCTTAAACTTGCTTAAATTGTGCTTCTTTTGAAAGGATTGCAAGGAAAACAAAGATTAATAATGACCAAGGCAGGGAACCTTCAATGCAAAAATATAATTCATATAGTTGGAGGAAAGGATCCAAATCAAATACAGGATGCTGTCCAGATAGTTCTTCAGGAGTGTGAAAGAAACCAATTCTCATCAGTTGCTTTTCCTGCATTTGGAACAGGTTTGACTTTTATAATATTACCTTGAACAAGTAAAGGCTGTTCAGGATCAAATGAGTTACTTCCTTAGCCAGCGGCCTCACCTACAAAGCCCTCCATGGCCTCGCCCCACCCTACCTCTGCGACCTCCTAAACCCCTACTATCCTGCTTGCTTCCTCCACTCAGCGGGCTCCAGCTTGCTTCAAGTACCCCACCTCACTTGCCCCACTATTGGCGAGCGGGTCTTCAGCCATTGCCCCCACCCTCTGGAATTCCATCTTGCAGTCCCTCCTCCTCGGCCCCTCCCTCCCCACCTTCAAGACTCATTTCAAGAAGCCTCCTCTTCGACCATGCTTTCGATCTCCCTGCTTTCCCCCCCTGCCCTCCACCCTCCCCGACCCTGACTCCCAGCTCGGGTCTGTAACTCTCTGTCCAGCACCTTGGGATGTCCTCCCGACTTGAAAGGCGCTATACAAATGTAATTTTGTTGTTGTTGAGAGGAGGGCGGAGAGGGGAGGGGAGACAAAGAGGGGGCGGAGGGGGAGGACGGAGAGGAGGGGGGGGGGAGGGAGAGGGGGAAGGGGCCAGAGAGCGGGGAGGACACTCCCTCTTCTCCCTTCGCTCATGCACTCTCTCCTCTCATACACTCTCTGTCTCTCTGTCTCTCTCTCTCTCTCTCATTACTCTCTGTCACTCCCCTTCTCACAACCTTTCACACTCTCTCTTCCCTCTAACACTCCACCTCTCCCCTCTCAATCATTCTCTCCCACCTCTCCTCTCTTCCCCTCTCTCCTCTATCTCAGACACTCTCCCTAGCCCCTCTTAAACTCTCTCAATCACTCTCTGAATCATCCCCTTGTTTCTTTCTCTCCCTATCACGTTCATTCCCTCCCACCTCACATGCTCTCACTCTCTCTCCACCTCTTCCCCTTCACGCTCTCCCCACTCTCCCTTTCACGCTCTCTCCACTCTCGCCCTTTCACACTCTGCTCTCTCCCTCTCTCAATCACTCTTCACGCATTCTCTCACTCCCCTTTTCTTATCCCTCACACATGTAAACTCTTCTTTCTCTCCCCCTACTCTCTCCATCTCTCTCTTCTCCCTCCCTCCTTCCTCTCTCTGTACCTCCATCCCTCCTCTCTCCCCCTCCTTTCTCTCCCCCTCCTCTCTCTCCCCCTCCTCTCTCTCCCCTCCTCCTCTCTCCCCACCCCATCCTCTCTCTCCCCTCACCCTCCGCTCTCGCCCGGCTGCCCTCCTCTTTCACCCCCCTCTCTCTCCCCCCCCTCGCCCCTCTCTCTTTCTCTCTCTTCCAACAACAACAACAAGGTTACATTTATACAGCGCCTTTCACGTCGAAGTTGGGGTCAGTGGAGGAGAAGGCAGGGGAGGCGAAGAGGGGTGACCAATGGCATGGTCGAAGAGTAGGGTTTTGAGGTGGGACTTGAAGGAGGCAAAGGAGGGGGCGAGGTGGTGTGACTGGGGGACAGAATTCCAGAGTTTGGGGGTTCCCTTCCTCTTCCCGCTCCCTTCCCCCCCTCATCCCCCTCGTCCTTCCCCCAATCCCTTCACCCCCCTTCCCTTCCTCCCTCCTCCCTTCCCCCCACCTCTCTCTTCCCCCCACCCCATCCTCCCTGCCTCCTGACCCACACTGGATGCGGCCTGTGCACCTTTCTCAAATAGGGAATCGGGCCACGGCAGCCACAGATTGGACCTCCCTGCCTTAGACCCAGCATATTATAATGGCACTCTATCTCAGTTGCCACTAGTTCAGTCATTTTGTCAGGTCCAAACTATAGAGAACTAGCAAGACATTCAGTTGCAGAAACATGTCTAAATGAGACATCTTTGTAATGTCTTATAATTTCATCATAAGCAATGTACTGTAATTGGTTTTCACTTTGAACATTCCTGAGTCAGATAAATGTTGCACTGTTTCCAATGTATTCTTTCTAAGACTCCTATCATACCTAGACTAGAAGGTTATTTTCCCACTGATTCAGAATGACTAAATATATATTCACCAAAATACAGATGTCATTTATTTTCCTTTTTTCCAGGACAAGGAGGAATGAACCCTTCACAAGTTGCTGATGCAATGGTTAAATCAGTTGCTGAGTTTGCAAGTAAAATATCCCCAGCTGCTTTACACCGCATTAGATTTGTTATTTTTCAGCCTCAACTATTAACCGAGTTCCACAGCAGCATGCGGAAGCAACAAGATTCAAACCTTGGAAAACCAAAAACTTTCTGGGAAAAGGGAAAAAGTAAGCAACAACAACAACAAGATTTCATTTATAGAGCGCCTTTCACATCGGGAGGATGTCCCAAGGCGCTGGACAGTTGGGTCGGGACCCGAGCAGGGGGGAAATGGTCAGGGTGAGGGGAGGGAAGGGAGGGAGCGAGGAGGGGGTAGAGAGTCGAGAGGGGAGCTGAAGGCACGGTCGAAGAGAAAGGTCTTGAAGGAGGAAAGGGAGGAAGCGGCAAAGGCACTGGGGGATGGAGTTCCAGAGCCTAGGGGCTGAGAGGCTGAAGGCCCGGCCATCGATGGTAGGGCGGTTGGGGCGGGGGATGTGGAACAGACCGGAGCCAGAGGAACGGAGGGTACGGGTAGGTATGTAGGAGTATAGTAGGTCGGAGCGGGAGCAAGGCTGTGAATGGCCTTGTAGGTGAGGATGAGGATCTTGAATTCGATCCTCTGGGGGATGGGGAGCCAGTGGAGGCGAGCGAGGGTGGGAGTGATGTGGTCCCGAAGCCTGGTGCGGGACAGTACACGAGCTGCAGAGTTCTGAATGACCTGCAGTGTGGAGGGAGGTGCCGGGAAGGCCGGCGAGGAGAGAGTTCCCATAGTCCAGCCTTGAGGTGATAAAGGCGTGGACCAGAGTTTCAGCAGCGTGAGGGGTGAGGTAGTGCCGTAGTCTGGCGATATTACGGAGGTGGTGGAAGGCAGTGCCAGTTGTGGCGTGGATATGAGGGAGAAAGTACATCTCAGGGTCGAACAGAACCCCGAGGTTCCTGACTGGCTTTGAGAGGTGGAGAGTGCAGCCTTGGATGCTGATGCTGTCAGCGCCTGAGGTGCGGAGGCGCTGACGCGAGCCAATCAGGAGGGCCTCAGTTTTGCGCACATTATAATATGCGCATCAAAATATTCAAGTTTTCATGATCTGTGTTTTTGTTCTTCCTTCCTAATGATTAATTTTTGACAATCCTAGATGCAATAGCAGCAGTAATTTGGGGGAACAAGAATAAAGAGAATAAAGAATTTGGCCCTGAAGACTTTGTTTTAGAAAATACGATAGAGCCGGTTGTAATGGAAATCTGTGGAGAAGATGCGCAAAATGTAGAAAAGAGTATATCCTGGATTGAAAAGGTATTTGAAAAGGAGCACTCTATCAAAACCATCAACAGTGAATTCATCTTTCACTTTACTGAGAGAGAACGTGCAAAATTAAAAAACCTCATGGAAAATCACCAGATCACCATCGAAATGGAACAATCTGGACCTCAGATCAGAGTCTGTGGTCTCCACCTGGATGTGCTGACTGTCTATTCTGAAATTCAAGAAATGGTTAATGAAGTCCGAGATAAACTAGCCAGGCAAAGAGATGAAGCACTTGTTAATAATTTGGTTGAATGGCAGTTTAGAAAAGGTGGTCAGTTTCAGCCAGTGGATAGAGCTGCAAATTTCAACCTGGAATCTGCATTCATTGGAAAGGCTTCCCATATTGAGCTTGAAATTGAACACAGGAAATATACTGTAGAGCTGAAAACGTGTACGGCCACAGATAATCATGGAAACTCAATACAGCTGAACAGGGCTTCTAAGTCTAAAGGTAAATACACTTTGGGTTCAATATCACAAACAATGCATCTTAAGGATTGCCCAAGGTTTCGCCCTCTGCCTGGAATTGAACTCAGGTCTCTCACTTGCATGCGTGAAGAACTTCATTTCCTGTTATTCAATGCAATTCCAATGCTTGTTGGTAAGTGCACATGCGGCAATGGGTCAAGACGCATTGAATCATGGGAAACATAGTTTGACTCATCATCATATGCGCACTTGCCAGCTGTATTGAATTATATATGTGCAGTGTCAATTATCGATTAAATCACATTTTATACAATTTATACAGTTTGTCTGCAACTCGCACACAAGTCATCAAGTCACAAGTCCACATTATTGTGGAGTCCTGTAGCTCAGTGGTTAGAGCACTCGCTTTGCAAGTGAGAGACCTGAGTTCAATTCCAAGCAGAGGGCGAAACCTTGGGCAAGTTTCCTTACTCCACACAGAGCCTAATAATAATCCCTCCAAAACCAAAAACAATAATAAATTGGTCATTTTCAATCTACAACTGTTTGTGGGACATTGCTGTGCGCAATTAGCTGCCGCGTTCGCCCACAAATATACAGTCAATTCACTTTACAGTGTGTTCTGTGAAGCGCTTTGGGACGTCCTCCCGACGTGAAAAGCGCTATATCAAATGCAAGGATTATTATTATTAAATGTTAAGGCCCTGATTGCTGTGACTTAAGTGAGTTTTATTGTAATTAATTTTCAGATGAGCTGCCACCTCACTGGGATGATATGGCTGGGCAGCAGTTCAAATCTGTGGCTCTACAGCAATCCACACTAGAATATCAGAGAGTGGAAACATTATTCAAAAATACATGCTCTCAGTTCCAGATAATACAGGTAATATTTTATCATTCATGAGAAATTAATACCTACACTTCAGTGAATAAGGCTATTTGTACTAAAATGTTATTTAACCACCTAGCAAATTTTATACAACTGCCTGGAAGCTACAACATTGAATTTATTGTTACATTCTTAGAATTACTAGGGTTAACAATCTGTATTGTCACACGGGTTTAATTTATACAGTCTGTTTCTGCTAAAACTTTACTAGAGATCAGAAAACACTTATTCACATGGATGGTTGTTCCAGAAGATCGTAGAGTTAGAATCAATTGGGATGATTAACAGGGAAGATAAGAAAGTAAGAAAATAAGGGATAGGAGAAAAGCCTAATAAACAAGCAGAATGGAATGGATGACCTTATCTATTATGTTCCTAGGTGTTCATAAATGTTATCTCGCTTCTCATCTACCATCCATTCTCCAAACTTCCCTTTCTTTCCAAGGGCCTGGAATGAGTCGTTGTCTCCCAGCTTCACTCTTTTCTCTCCCGACAGTCCCTGTTTGAATTTTTCCAATCTGGTTTCCGCCCTGTCCATAGTACAGAAATAGCCTTAGTTAGAAATGACTTTTTATCTATTTGTGACGAGGGCTCTCTCTTGGTCCCCTCTTCTTTCTTGATCTCTCTGCTGCATTTGACACTCTATTGCTTCTCCATCACTTCTCCTCTCAGCTCCATCGGGTTCATTTTTCCGCGGGTGATAATTCCTTCAAAAAAAGAAATTCGTCCCTCAGTCCACGACTGTTTTTGGGACACTGCTGTGCGCAGTTGGCTGCCGCATTTCGCCCACAAAATATACAGTCAATTCACTTTACAGTATATTCTGTGAAGCATTTGTGAGACGTCTAGAAGATACGACAAGGTGCTAAATCAAATGCAACGATTATTATTATTATGGCTGTGTCCTTCAGAGAGCTGAAATTCTCTTCCACGCTTTCATTACATCCAGGCTTGACTATGCTAACTATATAAATAATGTATTATATATAACTATGCTCCCTGGATTTCCCAACTCTTCCCTCCACAAACTGCAGATTATTCTGACCTCTGCTCATGTCCTCCCTTGCATTAAGCTTTGTGAGCTAATCACCCCCACCCTTGCCTGGCTTCACTGGCTCCCCATTCCCCAGAGGATCGAGTTCAAAATCCTTGACCTCACCTTTAAAGTCTTCCATGGACTTGCTCCTACCTATCTCTGTGACCTATTAAACAACAACAAATCACATTTGTATAGTACCTTCACATCAAAAGGATGTCCCAAAACTTCACCAACCTGTCCACTCTGCAAGCACTGACCTCCTCCACTTCTCCCACCCTGCCTGTTCCACTAGCAGTCAGGCCTTCAGCCTTTCTACCCCCACCCTAAGGAACTCTATCTCAGAACTCTTCCGCCTCACCTCCTTTCTAGCCTTCTTCAAGGTCTGTCTCAAGACCTTCCTTTTCGATCTTGCCTTGGCCATCTTACCTCCTCCAACCCTTGTCCTCCACCCCTCTCTGATCCCAACCGAAGCTCGGGTGCAAATCCCTCATTGTCCAGCAACTTGAGACGCCTATCGGATGCAACAAGCACTGTATACATGCAGTTTGTTGTTGCTGTTGTCATTATCTGAACTAATAGAAGGAATCTAACCAGATGGAATTTGCCTCCATGTTTAGTAGCCTGACAACACTTGCATGGAAGTGTTGTCTAGTGTAAGGAAGTGTAAACCATGGAGTCCTGTAGCTCAGTGGTTAGACCACTCGCCTCGCAAGCGAGAGACCTGAGTTTGCTTCCCAGCAAGTCAAAACCTTGAGCAAGTTTCCTTACTTGATAAATTACACAAGTCACAGATAATAATCCCTCAAGAAGAAGAAAAAAAATTAATAATAATTTGGTCACTCAACCCATGACTGGTTGTGGACACTGTTGTGCGCAATCGATTGCTGTGTTTCGCCCACAAATATACAGTCAATTCACTTTACAGTATATTCTGTGAAGCGCTTTTGAGACATCTGGAAGACATGAAAAGCGTTACATCAAATGCAAGGATTATTACATTGCAACAACAAAAACTTACATTTATATAGCGCCCTCCACCCTGAGCAGTGCCCCAGAGCACTTTTGCCAAGGCAGCAGCTTCAGGATAGTCAGTCAGGCAACTTTTGCTTCCTTATTTTTGGTCAGCCGCGGGTGCCTGACCCATACGAAAACCCATCACTGTGCTTAAGAGTATCCAAACCAAACTGGGAGATTCCCTGAACCTTGAGTTTCACGTTGCCACAGAGATAGTGTCCAAATAAAAACAACATTGCATCTTCCTCTTAACTCTGTGTAACCTGTTAGAGTTGTTGCTTTCCCTCGCAGGCATTTTGTGGGAAACTTAAGCTAATTTTTTGGAATTTTTTTATTGATTCAGTCAATTTTCAACGATAGATGTTAAATGGGAACAAATTCCAGTGTAGCAACTTTGAGGATGTAGAAATCTCATTAAATAGTAAGTTGTCAGTCACTTGCACTTGTTGACCAGAGTTTCACCACTAAAGATATGAGAGTGTCCGCAAAATTAATTTGTAGTTTTCAATTTAAAAACAGATTGAAAGATTGCAAAACCCTTTTCTCTGGAAGAATTACATAATTAAAAAACAATATTTTCATGAGAAAAATCCAAATGGAACAAAGAATGAACACGTCTTATTTCATGGAACAGCACCAGAAGCCAAAGATTCAATCAGCAATCTTGGATTCAACCGCAGCTATGCAGGGAAAAATGGTAACATTATATTTTCTCAAATGCTTCAGTGATAAAACTGAAATGGGAATTTAAATTAAAGCACCTACTTTTCAGGGCACCCCTATATAAAAGTCATATTACAAAGGGGTGCTTTGAATTTTTCCTGTGACTTGTGTAAATACTGGGTTTTTTTCCCCCTTCTTCCCCTCAGAACCTGTATTCCTGTAGCTTGCACATGTTGATGGGCCATTGATCCACCTCTGGTTAAATGATCATCTGATTAGTATTGCCACATTCCTCCTCTCTATCTCCCATCCCCTGCATTTTCATATCATTAATACTATTTTTTCACTGGCCAATAATGAAAATATAACTCTTTAAATTTTGTTATCTAAAAATTCAACTGGCCTCACACTTGCATGTTTTAATACATATTCTTAAACATTTCTATCTATAATCTTTGTGAACCTACTTAAACAAAAAAATCATCTCAAGTCATCTAATTAAGTTAACATGGTCAATTTTAAATTCAATATGGCAGCTTTCCTCTCTACCCTTTAATGGACTTTATAACCAGCATTCTTTTCTGAAAGTAATTATATTTAAAAAAAAATATTTTTCATATTATGTACAAAGTAAAGTTAATTAAACTTTTTTTTGTCTTTATTAGCTACAACCTATGGAACTGGCACCTATTTTGCTGTTAATGCAAGTTATTCTGCTAGCAACACATACTCCAAACCTGATAGCAATGGAGTGAAGTATATATATCAAGCTTGCGTGCTCACTGGAGTCTATTGTCAAGGAAAAAACGGAATGCTCATTCCACCTCCAAAAAACCCAAACAACTTGACAGATTTATATGACAGTGTGGTCGACCGACCAAATGCTCCATCGATGTTCATTATCTTCAATGATATCCAAGCTTATCCAGAGTATCTAATCAGTTTTAAGTGAATCTAAATGTTTACAGAAAATGTTTCCAACAGTCTTGTTTACTATAATGACTTGTTTTAGTTATCTTTAACTTGTTACTCAACTGGAATTCTATCAAGTTTGATCTGATTGTTGTGGGATTTCCCATAGTGACTTTAATGCACCTTTCAATCTAATCAAAGAAAAATTTCTGATGGAGTAAAAATTCTGGGAATTCAGAAATAAATATTTGTTGTTTTTCATAATTGTCAATTCCGAAGTACGAACTAATAGAGATGTTATTTTGTAATTTGTGATAGTTGGATTCATTTAGGGAACAAACATATTGAACTCAAGACAAATGGTCTAGAAATAAAGTAGGTTAACCATTAATGTTGGGAAAAAAATTAATGCAGAAGTTGCCTGCTGATCTACTTCCATTGTAAGTAACAGATAAAGTTAGCTAGTGACTAATTTTTTTTAATTGATATAGAATTTATTGTATGTGTATTCTTCTGTATTCGAATATTTTGTCAACTTCTTGCAAGCATTTTGTGTACTTAAGAAATAAAAAAATTATCTATTTTAAACCTTTTAAACTGAGTTTGTTTTTGTGACCTACAACTGTTATAGATTGTAGATGCCCCAACACTTTGCCCGGCCGTAATGTTCACCCTTTCACGATGCAGTAATCAATCGGAACTAATCCAAATTGTAGGTGTTGTTTCTCATTCCATTAGAGCTCCAGTGCATTTGAACATTCGGAAATTTATATCATAAAATCAGCATCTCACATTTCAAAATTCTCCCTATAGAAATCTTCCTCCCATCAGACAAACTGTCCTCAACTACAGCCTGTTATGTCCAGGACAATAAAGGTTGTTATGGTTGCTTACCACAACATTTTTCAGGAAAGAAATTTCAGGGAAGGAAGTGGGCGTGTAATGCAGCTCATTGATTCCAAAGATTTTGAAGTAGGAATTTTACTGAGACCATAACTACTATAAATATCAATGGGCCTTCCACTATATTCTTCTGGACATTAAATTGAGGTGCTGTTTGATGTTAAAGACATCATATTGAGTATCCTAGCCAACAATCCTCAAAATAAATTGATGGTTTTTTTTGTCTGCTTGTGGGACATTGCTATGAGCATGCTGGCTGCAAATCCACCCTCTCTTGCAGACTGATTAGAAACATTTATTTGAGTGTTTTTTTTTATCAGACACAAATTATATTTGGCTTCACCACACCAAGACTGTGCACTTGCCTCCGCCAATTTCTCCTTCTACTCCAAGGTTAGCCTGGAGGCAAAGGACAACCCCCGGCTTCTCTTTTCCACCACTAACTTCCTCGAATCTAAGATCGAGGGGATATGTTCAGTCGCCTCAGCCCTGCCCATAGACACCCCCATATCTCCTCTCCCTCACGACCCACCTCCCACCCATCCCCCCCTATACTCCTTCGATCCTATTCTCTCCCTCCACTACGACTGTCCTCAAACTCAAACCCACCACCTGCTCCCTCAATCCCATCCCCACCTCTCTCCTTACCTCCCAGCTCCACCTTCTGCCCTCGACCCCCCCCCCACCCCGTCCAAAGTCATCAACCTCTCCCTGTCCACCGGTTCAGTTCCCACCCCCCTAAAAACAGCTGTCATCACCCCCATCCTGAAAAAAACTTCCCTGGCCCCATTCCTCCTCTCCAGCTACCGCCCATCTCTAACCTCCCATTCCTTTCCAAGGTCCTGGAATGAGTCTTCGCTTCCCAGCTTTGCTCCTTTCTCTTTTGCCATTCCCTCTTTGAACCCCTCCAAACCAGCTTCCACGCTGCCCACAGCATAGAAACAGTCCTGGTCAAAGTCACTGATGACATTCTGAATATCTGTGATCAGGGCTCCCTCTGCCTCCTTGTCCTCCTCGAGCTCTCTGCCGCTTTTGACACTCACTCGTGGCTCGTGACTCACTCGTCGATCACTCACTCCATCCTCATACACCGCCTCTCCACTTTACTCAATCTTCACAGATCTGCCCTTGCCTGGTTCGATTCCTATCTCTCTCACAGTCTCCAGTATGTTGCCTCTAACGGTTTCTCCTCCAGCCCCCGCACTGTCACATCTGGCGTCCCCCAGGGCTCTGTCCTTGGCCCTCTCCTCTTTAATATCTACATGCTCCCTCTTGGTGACATCATCCGCAGACATTGGGTCAACTTCCACGTGTATGCGGATGACACCCAACTCTATCTTTCTGCCTCCACCCTCAACTCCAGGACCACTGCTGTCCTGACAGACTGCCTGTCAGACATCAAGTCCTGGATGAGGGCAAATTTCCTACAGTTGAATGTGAACAAGGCTGAGGCCCTCCTGATTGGCTCGCACCAGCGCCTCAGCACCTCAGGCTCTGGCAGTATCAACCTCCATGGTTGTACACTACAACTCACCAAGCCAGTCAGGAACCTAGGTGTCTTGTTTGACCCTCAACTGTCTTTTCTCTCCCACATCCAAGCCACGACCCGCTCTGCCTTCCCTCACCTCCGTAACATTGCCCGACTCCGCCACTACCTCACCCCTCAGGCCGCTAAAACTCTTGTTCATGCTTTCATCACCTCCAGGCTCGACTATGCAAACACCCTGCTTGTCGGCCTTCCCAACTCCTCCCTCCACAGGCTGCAGCCCGTGTCCTCTCCCGCACCAAAATCTGTGACCCCCATCTCCCCCACTCTCGCCCGACTCCATTGGCTCCCTATCCTTCTGAGGATCCAGTTCAAGATCCTGGTCCTCAAATACAAACCCTCCATGGCCTCGACCCACCCTACGTCTGCAACCTCCTAACCCTCTACCAACCCACCCGTTCCTTCTGCTCAGCCGGCTCCGGTCTGCTCCACGTCCCCCGATCCACCTGCCCCACCATTGGCAGGAGAGCCTTCAGCCACTCTGCTCCCAACCTCTGGAATTCCATCCCCCAGTCACTCCACCTCACCCCATCCTTAGCCTCCTTCAAATCCCACCTCAAGACCCTCCTCTTCGATCATGCCATCAGCCACACCCCTTCCCCTCCCTTCTCTCCCCTGACCCCAGCTCGGGTCTGAAATGTTGTACACTGTCCAGCGCCTTGGGACGTCCTCCCGACATGAAAGGCGCTATACAAATGTAATCTTGTTGTTTTATGCCCAATTTCGGAGATATGGGTCAGGCAGCATGAGTACATGTGAATCTATGCAATAATTGTTAATAATTATGTTTGTGGAGTCCTGTAGCTCAGTGGTTAGAGCACTCGCTTTGCAAGTGAGAGACCTGAGTTCAATTCCAGGCAGGGCGAAACCTTGGGCAAGTTTCCTTACTCCACACACCTAATAATAATCCCTCCAAAAAACCAAAAACAATAATTAAATTGGTCATTTTCAATCTACGACTGTTTGTGGGACATTGCTGTGCGCAATTGGCTGCCGCGTTTGCCCACAAATATATAGTCAATTCACTTTACAGTGTGTTCTGTGAAGCGCTTTGGGACGTCCTCCTGACGTGAAAAGCGCTATATCAAATGCAAGGATTATTATTATTATTATTATAATTACTCAAATCCAATTTCAAGCACTTCCCCATATCCTCTCATATTTTTCAGAAAATATTTATCAAATTCCCTTAGATATGCTATTGGGATCTCACCTTAAACAATCAAATTGAAGGTATTGTTTCTCATTCCATTAGAGCTCCAGTGCATTGCACATTCAGAAATTTATATCATAAAATCAGCATCTCGCTTTTCAAAATTCTCCCTATAGAAATCTTCCTCTCATCAGACAAACTTTCCTCAACTAGTCTGGGAAATAGGATCAGGAGGAAAAAAATTCTAATTAGATGAGCAAGGGGAAAACCAACCTGGGTTTGTGTTGCTGAATGATAACCACTATCCCCATGTAGTTAGGTAGACTCACATGAAGGATAGGCAGTAGATGAGACATTGGAGAGCAACCAGTGCATGTGGCACCAAACTCTGGTGAATCACCACTGCTGACTTGTGGTAACTCCACTCCAACCAATAGATTTTCAGAGCACAATTCCCATGGGATAACAGGAATTCTTAACAAAGAAATATCGCAAGTTAGATCTCAATTGATAATAATAATGCTTGCATAACTCTTGATAGTGCCTTATCACATTGTTGAGAGATCGTAAGGCTTCACAGGATAGACTGTAAAGTGAATTGACTATATTTTGTGGCCAAAATATGGCCGCTAGTTGCACACCGCAATCCCCACAAACAGTGAGTGACCAATTACATTTGCGGGAACGTTGGGTAGGGCACTGGGAGAAACTGCCTGAAACTCATCTGAAGAATAACAATGCAACATCCCAGCACTGCACTGGAGTGTCAATCACCCTCTCGGCCCCTCTCTTAATCACTCTCTCCCCCTCTCACATTCTCTTTCTTAATCACTCTCGTGCCTATGCCGGCTCTTTGAAAGAGCTATCCAACTAATCCCACTGCCGCCACTTTATTTCCACTCCCCGGGCTGCGTCCCTCCCAACAGCTGGCTCCTTCCTTTGCCATGAGGGGACGGTTCGCCAAGGGAGGGAGCAAATGGCTCAAAATTGGAAATGGTTGGATGAAATCATCCACCAGGCTGGATGTGGCCGCCTGTTGGACCACCCTGGCTTAGACTGTGTGATTCCAAGTTCTGATGTGGGGCTTGAAACCACAACCTCTGACTCAGAGACGGGAATGCTACCACTGAGCCAAGCTCACATACAAAAAAAAATCATATGAATACCTGGAATTCCTAAGAGCCAACTGTGAGAAATGCAATTTGGGTATTATTAATGCCAGTAGACTTTCAAAAATGAGCATTTTTACATTTCTGAAACAGCTAACAAATCACTTGATTCTGTTATAAGATTTGAGAAATCCCAAAATACAGTTCGAGAGTGTGGAGTTCATAGTTCAAATATAAAAATTAATGATCCTTGAATTTAATTTAGTGCCTTTCATGTCAGGAGGACATCTTAAAGTGCCTTACAGGATTTTCTATACTGTATTTTGTAGGCAAACACCAAAACCAATTTGCAATCAGCAATTTCCCACAAACAGCTGTGAACTGAAAGACCAGTTCAATTAGGGGGATTGTTTGCAAGAACACCAGGTCAAATTCCCATTTTGAATAACGCCAAGGAATAGGATCTTGATTTTATCCGAGGGACAGTAGCTCGAACAATAAAGCACTCTCCAGCACTGTATTGGAGTGTCATCCCAGATTGTAATCAGAGACCCAACATGGAGCTCAACTTCACAGCTCCAAATACAACTTCGGAGTCAGCAGCTTGAAACCACCAACTTGTGGATGAGAGCAAGAGTGTTACTAATTGAACCAGGCTGACAATTACGCAATAGAATTGCCAACGTCACTGTTATTTTATTCACAAATTCTTTACATTATGAGCCTGCAGTTTATTATAACTGTATTTTCTGGAACCGTATGTAAAGATATCTCTGCAGATATGTTACAAAACAAGTAACTATTAACTTTGATAATAAATACCAGCATTTTATGGCACTGGGGATGGGAAGGGCCACTTCGCCATATGATCTGGTATTTTCGAATTCCTGCACTTCAACAATCGGGGAGTTTGGATTTTCCGCTGAGCTGAGCTGATCTGTGTTGAGCTGAGCTGTGTTGAGCTGCGCTGTGTTGAGCGGAGCTAAGCTGAGCTGTGTTGAGCTGAGCTGAGCTGTGTTGAGCTGAGCTGTGTTGAGCTGAGCTGAGTTGTGTTGAGCTGAGCTGAGCTGTGTTGAGCTGTGCTGAGCTGTGTTGAGCTGAGCTGAGCTGTGTTGAGTTGATCTGAGCTGTGTTGAGCTGAGCTGTGTTGAGCTGAGTTGAGCTGTGTTGAGCGGAGCTGAGCTGTGTTGAGCTGAGCTGTGTTGAGCTCAGCTGAGCTGTGTTGAGCTGAGCTGTGTTGAGCTGTGCTGAGCTGTGTTGAGCTGAGCTGTGCTGAGCTGAGCTGTGTTGAGCTGAGCTGTGCTAAGCTGAGCTATGCTGAGCTGAGCTGTGTTGAGCTGAGCTGAGCTGTGTTGAGCTGAGCTGAGCTTCGTTGAGCTGTGCTGTGTTGAGCTGAGCTGTGCTGAGCTGAGCTGAGCTGTGTTGAGCTGAGCTGAGCTTTGTTGAGCTGAGCTGTGTTTAGCTGAGCTGTGTTGAGCTGAACTGTGTTGAGCTGAGCTGTGTTGAGCTGAGCTATGTTGAGCTGAGCTGTGTTGAGCTGAGCTGAGCTGTGTTGAGCTGAGCTGTGTTGAGCTGAGCTGAGCTGTGTTGAGCGGAGCTGAGCTGTGTTGAGCTAAGCTAAGCTGCGTTGAGCTGAGCTGTGTTGAGCTGAGCTGTGTTGAGCTGAGCTGTGGTCAGCTGAGCTGTGCTGAGCAGTGTTGAGCTGAGCTATGTTGAGCTGAGCTGCGCTGTGTTGAGTTAAGCTGAGCTGTGTTGAGCTGAGCTGTGTTGAGCTGAGCTGTGTTGAGCGGAGCTGAGCTGTGTTGAGCTGGGCTGAGCTGTGCTGACCTGAGCTGTGTTGAGCTGAACTGAGCTGTGTTGAGCTGAGCTTTGTTGAGCTGAGCTGTGTTGAACTGAGCTGAGCTGAGCTGTGTTGAGCTGAGCTGTGTTGAGCTGAGCTGTGTTGAGCTGTGTTGGGCTGAGCAGTGTTGGGCTGAGCTGTGTTGAGCTGAGCTTTGTTGAGATGAGCTGTGTTGAGCTGAGCTGTGTTGAGCTGAGCTGTGTTGAGCTGAGTTGTGTTGAGCTGAGCTGTGTTGAGCTGAGCTGTGTTGAGCTGAGCTGTGTTGAGCTGTGCTGAGCTGTGTTGAGCTGAGCTGTGTTGAGATGAGCTGTGTTGAGCTGAGCTGTGTTGAGCTGTGCTGAGCTGTGTTGAGCTGTGCTGAGCTGTGCTGAGCTGTGTTGAGCTGAGCTGTGCTGAGCTGAGCTGTGTTGAGCTGAGCTGTGTTGAGCTGAGCTGTGCTGAGCTGTATTGAGCTGTGCTGTGTTGAGCTGAGCTGTGTTGAGCTGAGCTGAGCTGTGTTGAGCTGTGCTGAGCTGTGTTCAGCTGTGCTGAGCTGTGCTGAGCTGTGTTCAGCTGTGCTGAGCTGTGTTGAGCTGAGCTATGTTGAGCTGAGCTGTGTTGAGTTGAGCTGTGTTGAGCTGTGTTGAGCTGAGCTGAGCTGTGTTGAGCTTAGCTGAGCTGAGCTGTGTTGAGCTGAGCTGAGCTGTGTTGAGCTGAGCTGTGTTGTGCTGAGCTGAGCTGTCTTGAGCTGAGCTGTGTTGAGCTGAGCTGTGTTAAGCTGTGCTGTGTTGAGCTGTGCTGAGCTGTGTTGAGCTGAGCTGTGTTGAGCTGAGCTGCGTTGAGCTGTGCTGAGCTGTGTTGAGCTGAGCTGTGTTGAACTGAGCTGTGTTGAGCTGAGCTGTGTTGAGCTGAGCTGTGTTGAGCTGAGCTGAGCTGTGTTGAGCTGAGCTGAGCTGTGTTGAGCTGAGCTGTGTTGAGCTGAGCTGAGCTGTGTTAAGCTTTGCTGAGCTGTGTTTAGCTGTGCTGAGCTGTGTTGAGCTGAGCTGTGTTGAGCTGAGCTGTGTTGAGCTGTGCTGAGCTGTGTTGAGCTGTGCTGAGCTGTGCTGAGCTGTGTTGAGCTGAGCTGTGTTGAGCTGAGCTGTGTTGAGCGGAGCTGAGCTGTGTTGAGCTGGGCTGAGCTGTGCTGAGCTGAGCTGTGTTGAGCTGAACTGAGCTGTGTTGAGCTGAGCTGTGTTGAGCTGAGCTGTGTTAAGCTGAGCTGAGCTGTGTTGAGCTGAGCTGTGTTGAGCTGAGCTGTGTTGAGCTGTGTTGGGCTGAGCAGTGTTGGGTTGAGCTGTGTTGAGCTGAGCTGTGTTGAGATGAGCTGTGTTGAGCTGAGCTGTGTTGAGCTGACCTGTGTTGAGCTGAGTTGTGTTGAGCTGAGCTGTGTTGAGCTGAGCTGTGTTGAGCTGAGCTGTGTTGAGCTGAGCTGTGTTGAGCTGAGCTGTGTTGAGCTGAGCTGTGTTGAGCTGAGCTATGTTGAGCTGAGCTGAGCTGTGTTGAGCGGAGCTGAGCTGTGTTGAGCTGGGCTGAGCTGTGCTGAGCTGATCTGTGTTGAGCTGAACTGAGCTGTGTTGAGCTGAGCTGTGTTGAGCTGAGCTGTGTTGAGCTGAGCTGTGTTGAGCTGAGCTGAGCTGTGTTGAGCTGTGCTGAGCTGTGCTGAGCTGTGTTGAGCTGAGCTGTGCTGAGCTGAGCTGTGTTGAGCTGAGCTGTGTTGAGCTGAGCTGTGCTGAGCTGTGTTGAGCTGTGCTGTGTTGAGCTGAGCTGTGTTGAGCTGAGCTGAGCTGTGTTGAGCTGTGCTGAGCTGTGTTCAGCTGTGCTGAGCTGTGCTGAGCTGTGTTCAGCTGTGCTGAGCTGTGTTGAGCTGAGCTGTGTTGAGCTGAGCTGTGTTGAGCTGAGCTGTGTTGAGCTGAGCTGTGTTGAGCTGAGCTGAGCTGTGTTGAGCTTAGCTGAGCTGAGCTGTGTTGAGCTGAGCTGAGCTGTGTTGAGCTGAGCTGTGTTGTGCTGAGCTGAGCTGTCTTGAGCTGTGTTGAGCTGAGCTGTGTTGAGCTGAGCTGTGTTGAGCTGAGCTGAGCTGTGTTGAGCTGTGCTGAGCTGTGTTCAGCTGTGCTGAGCTGTGCTGAGCTGTGTTGAGCTGAGCTATGTTGAGCTGAGCTGTGTTGAGCTGAGCTGTGTTGAGCTGTGTTGAGCTGAGCTGAGCTGTGTTGAGCTTAGCTGAGCTGAGCTGTGTTGAGCTGAGCTGAGCTGTGTTGAGCTGAGCTGTGTTGTGCTGAGCTGAGCTGTCTTAAGCTGAGCTGTGTTGAGCTGAGCTGAGCTGTGTTGAGCTGTGCTCTGTTGAGCTGTGCTGAGCTGTGTTGAGCTGAGCTGTGTTGAGCTGAGCTGTGTTGAGCTGTGCTGAGCTGTGTTGAGCTGAGCTGTGTTGAGCTGAGCTGTGTTGAGCTGAGCTGTGTTGAGCTGAGCTGTGTTGAGCTGAGCTGAGCTGTGTTGAGCTGAGCTGAGCTGTGTTGAGCTGAGCTGTGTTGAGCTGAGCTGTGCTGTGTTGAGCTGTGCTGAGCTGTGTTTAGCTGTGCTGTGTTGAGCTGAGCTATGTTGAGCTGAGCTGTGTTGAGCTGAGCTGAGCTGAGCTGTGTTGAGCTGAGCTGTGTTGAGCTGAGCTGTGTTGAGCGGAGCTGAGCTGTGTTGAGCTAAGCTGAGCTGCGTTGAGCTGAGCTGTGTTGAGCTGAGCTGTGTTGAGCTGAGCTGTGGTCGGCTGAGCTGTGCAGAGCAGTGTTGAGCTGAGCTATCTTGAGCTGAGCTGAGCTGTGTTGAGCTGAGCTGTGTTGAGCTGTGCTGTGTTGAGCTGTGCTGAGCTGTGTTGAGCTGAGCTGTGTTGAGCTGAGCTGTGTTGAGCTGAGCTGTGTTGAGCTGAGCTATGTTGAGCTGAGCTGTGTTTAGCTGAGCTGAGCTGAGCTGTGTTGAGCTGAGCTGTGTTGAGCTGAGCTGTGTTGAGCGGAGCTGAGCTGTGTTGAGCTAAGCTGAGCTGTGTTGAGCTGAGCTGTGTTGAGCTGAGCTGTGTTGAGCTGAGCTGTGGTCAGCTGAGCTGTGCAGAGCAGTGTTGAGCTGAGCTATCTTGAGCTGAGCTGAGCTGTGTTGAGCTGAGCTGTGTTGAGCTGTGCTGTGTTGAGCTGAGCTGAGCTGTGCTGAGCTGAGCTGTGTTGAGCTGAGCTGTGTTGAGCTGAGCTGTGTTGAGCTGAGCTGTGTTGAGCTGAGCTGTGCTGAGCTGAGCTGAGCTGTGTTGAGCGGAGCTGAGCTGTGTTGAGCTGGGCTGAGCTGTGCTGAGCTGATCTGTGTTGAGCTGAGCTGAGCTGTGTTGAGCTGAGCTGTGTTGAGCTGAGCTGTGTTGAGCTGAGCTGTGTTGAGCTGAGCTGTGTTGAGCTGTGCTGTGCTGAGCTGAGCTGTGTTGAGCTGAGCTGTGCTAAGCTGAGCTGTGCTGAGCTGAGCTGTGTTGAGCTGAGCTGAGCTGTGTTGAGCTGAGCTGTGTTGAGCTGACCTGAGCTGTGTTGAGCTGAGCTGTGTTGAGCTGAGCTGTGCTGAGCTGAACTGTGTTGAGCTGAGCTGTGCTGAGCTGTGTTGAGCTGAGCTGTGCTGAGCTGTGTTGAGCTGAGCTGTGTTGAGCTGAGCTGTGTTGAGCTGTGCTGAGCTGTGTTGAGCTGAGTTGTGCTGAGCTGAGCTGTGTTGAGCTGAGCTGTGCTAAGCTGAGCTGTGCTGAGCTGAGCTGTGTTGAGCTGAGCTGTGCTAAGCTGAGCTGTGCTGAGCTGAGCTGTGTTGAGCTGAGCTGAGCTGTGTTGAGCTGAGCTGAGCTTCGTTGAGCTGAGCTGAGCTTCGTTGAGCTGTGCTGAGCTGAGCTGTGTTGAGCTGAGCTGTGTTGAGCTGAGCTGTGTTGAGCTGTGCTGCGCTGTGTTGAGCTGAGCTGTGTTGAGCTGAGCTGAGCTGTGTTGAGCTGAGCTGTGTTGAGCTGAGCTGTGTTGAGCTGAGCTGAGCTGAGATGTGTTGAGCTGAGCTGTGTTGAGCTGAGCTGTGTTGAGCTGAGCTGTGTTGAGCGGAGCTGAGCTGTGTTGAGCTGAGCTGCGTTGAGCTGAGCTGTGTTGAGCTGAGCTGTGTTGAGCTGAGCTGTGGTCGGCTGAGCTGTGCATGAGCAGTGTTGAGCTGAGCTATCTTGGCAGCTGAGCTGAGTTGAGCGGAGCTGGCTGTGTTGAGCTGAGCTGTGTTGAGCTGCTGTGCTGTGTTGGAGCTGTGCTGAGCTGTGTTGAGCTGAGCTGGTTGTTGAGCTGAGCTGTGTTGAGCTGAGCTGAGCTGTGTTGAGCTGAGCTATGTTGAGATGAGCTGTGTTTAGCTGAGCTGAGCTGTGTTGAGCTGAGCTGTGTTGAGCTGAGCTGTGTTGAGCAGAGCTGAGCTGTGTTGAGCTAAGCTGAGCTGCGTTGAGCTGAGCTGTGTTGAGCTGAGCTGTGTTGAGTTGAGCTGTGGTCAGCTGAGCTGTGCAGAGCAGTGTTGAGCTGAGCTATCTTGAGCTGAGCTGAGCTGTGTTGAGCCAAGCTGAGCTGTGTTGAGCTAGCTGTGCTGTGTTGAGCTGGGCTGAGCTGTGTTGAGCTGAGCCTGTGTTGAGCTGAGCTGTGCTGAGCTGAGCTGTGTTGAGCTGAGCTGTGTTGAGCTGAGCTGTGTTGAGCTGAGCTGTGTTGAGCTGAGCTGAGCTGTGTTGAGCTGAGCTGAGCTGTGTTGAGCTGAGCTGTGTTGAGCTGAGCTGAGCTGTGTTGAGCTGAGCTGTGTTGAGCTGAGCTGTGTTGAGCTGAGCTGAGCTGAGCTGTGTTGAGCTGAGCTGAGCTGTGTTGAGCTGAGCTGTGCTGAGCTGTGTTGAGCTGAGCTGAGCTGTGTTGAGCTGAGCTGTGCTGAGCCTGACTGGTGGTTTGAGCTGAGCTGTGCTGAGCTGAGCTTGTGTGAGCTGAGCTGTGTTGAGCTGAGCTGTGTTGAGCTGAGCTGTGCTGAGCTGAGCTGAGCTGTGTTGAGCTGAGCTGAGGGGAACTGTGTTGAGTTGTCGGAAATCAAAACTGAAAGTGAATTCAATAAACCTTATTGACTTGGGCTGTTGTTTGAGAGAGGAGACGAGATGGCGGAAGGTCGGTGTGAGTTCCCTGTCCTGGTGAAAGGCGACTGTAAAGCAGAAACGTTTAAGACTTTAAAAAACAAACTACAACTTTACTTTCAAAGCCTAAAGCTGTCCGGCGGCGGGGAATGCATTGTGGAATACGGAGAACCGTCCAAAGCACAAGCCGTGGTGTGTTTTGCAAGTGAGGAAGGTAAATGCATTGTTGTTCTTTTATTTAATCTTCATATGTTTGAGATGCAAATTACGATGTAGTAAAATTTGATGTTAAGAGTACAGTAACAATTCTCCTTTAACTCACTGGGTGACTCCTGATTAATCCAAAAGTGAAGTTTTAAAAGCAATCTCTGTAATGATCACAGATCTCAGGGGCGGACACTATATCTGCACTGGGTTTTGTGGGCGTTTTCTGCAGAGAAAATGATACCAGACCTGAGGAAACAGATTACTATTTGGGGGTTTTGCTCGTCTACAGTTTGGCGTTAGAGGGAGAGTTAGTGCAGATCTTTTCCCCAACGGGGCAGCGTGTCAAAGGGGAAGATCATGACAGACTGTTTTTTGTATGGTCTGTGTGTACTTTGGTCCGATCTAATTTATTATTGTCTTATGTTCCTGTCGCCATTTATGATCAGTGCTTCGATTGGGTAATCTTCACTGCTCTTGACTGAGCTCCTGGGATGGTCTGACCTGTTGGCAGCTGAGGGCCTGATCCCAGATTTGAGAAGCGTTCACTGGCGCAAAACAATATTTTATCCTGATGCCACACCCGGAGCCCCCGGTGACTGGCACCTGTATTTGCTCATCACCCAATAATGTTAGAAATGGTTCGGGGCTGGAACATCGCCCCCTGGGCCAGACCGGGCCTGCAGGCCGGTTGGATCACTCTGATGTAGGCGGACATCTCAATTCAGTGCTGGGGGGTACTGCATTGATGGTGATGGCAGCATTCAGATGAGATGTTGAAATTCAATTTGCGTCTGCCTGCTCGGGTGGGCATCACACATCCCCCCGCATTGAGGGAATGGAGTTTCTCCCAGTTGGGGACAGGGGAAACTGACTATTCGGGAGATTTCCCAAGTGCCTCCGTGAATGGTGCTTTTATGCTGTTTGTGGAACAGCCATGTGGTGAGCTGTGGAATGGAGTTCCAATGGATGGGGGCAGAAAGGCTGAGCCAGGCCGGCTAGGGGACATGGGCCGACCGGAGACCGCTGAGTGGAGGAAGCCAATAGGTCTAAATGGAATTAACAGGTCACAGAGGTAGGGAGGAGCAAGGCCATGGGGGGCTTTTTAAGGTGAGGACAAGAATTTTGAACTCTATCCTCTGGGGTTGAGGTGCCAGTGGAACTGAGCAAGAATGGGGGTGAATGATCTGCAGCCGGTGGAGGGAAGAGTTGGGCAGGGTGACAAACAAGGAGTCAGTGTAATTGAGCCTAGATGTGATGATTGTATGGATGAGGGTTTCGGTGGCATGAGGGGAGAATAATTGGTGGAGCCAGGCAATGTTGCAGAGATGGGGGACGGCAGAACAGGTCATGGGACGATGTGGGGTAGAAATGACAGTTGAGGGTCAAACAAGTTGCCAAGTTTGCGTCCTGGCTTAGTGAGATGTAGAGTGTATCAATGAGTGTGATGCTGTCAACGCCTGAGGTGCTGATTGGACCAAGCAGGGGGTGTCTTGGTCTTGTTGACATTTAACTGCAGAAAGTTAGCTCTCATCCAGGTCTTGATATGTGACAGGACAACAATTGTCCTGGTGTCAAGGGTGGAGGCAAAGAGGCAGAGTTGGGTGTCATCCGCATACATGAAGACTGTGAAGATGAACTGAGAGAAGAGGCAGCAGAGGAGGATAGAATGACAGTGTTGAAGGCGGCAGAGAGGATAAGGAGGGCGAGGAGACAGAGGGAGCCCTGTCACAGATGGACAGAATATCATTTGTCACTTTGAACAAGGCTGTTTCTGTGCTGTGGGAAGCGCGGAAACCTGGTTGGAGGGGTTTGTAGAGGGAGTGGCAGGAGAGGAAGGAGAAAAGCTGGGAACTCATTTCAGGACCTTGGAAACGAAAGGGAGGTTGGAGATGAGGCAGTAGTTGGAGAATAGGGATGGGTCCAGGGAAGGTTTTTTGAGGATGAAAGTGATGACGGCTGTTTTTAAGGGGTGGGAATGGTGCCAGTGGATAAGGAGAGGTTGATGATGTCTGTTAATAGAGGGGCAAGAAGATGGAACTGGGAAGTAAGGATGGGATCGAGGGAGCAGATGGTGGGCTTCATTTTAGAGGTGAGAGAAGAGGGAGAGTCAGGGTCGAAGGTGGAGGAAGGGATGGGGTGTGAGGGGGAGGTGGGGAGGGGCTGGCAGTAGAAAGAGCAGAGCCAGCTGAGTGGATACCCTCGATTTTGGACTTGAGGAAGTCCAGCATCTCCTTGCATCTGGAGTTGAAGTAGAGGATGGGCAAGGCCCGAGAGGGTGGATGGTGGAGTCGGTTTGTGGTGGAGAAGAGAAGCCTGGGATTGTCCTTGGCTTCCAAGCTTACCTATAAATATGCAGCCACTACACTGTACAGAAAACTCTTTGAAGGATTTTGAAACATTCTGATGTAATGAGACACTGTGCGAAATGCTAGGCTGCTGAATACTTTGACGGTAACTAAACAGAAAAAGAATACTAAGGGTTAAATTAATCTCAGACATGCTTAGCATCCTGGGGACTTTCCATGACATTTAACCCAGTGGCAGCTACGTATTAGTTTCATATTAGTGATTGTTTTCCATTAACTCTTACCATGCCAAACAAGGCTTTTAAATACAAATGTTTCATTGTTGCTTTGAAGTAATACTTTCTCCCGGTGAGCAACCTATGAGTTTGTGACGTAGTAAATGATATGAACCTTCCTTTATTTTTCAGTAAGAAATCGTGTACTGAACAAACCAAGTCACGAACTGGATTTGAAAAAAACAGACAAAGTGCAACTTGTCGTTACACCCCTGGACAAAAATGCAGCTGAAGATAAAAATAGAGCTGTCGCTCAACAGGCTGAGCAGGAATCTGTAAGCCTAAAAAATACCTTACATAATTATTCACTTCTGTTAGGTGTCTTGTTGCTTGTTTAAATTGCCTTTATATTTAAACTGTTTTAAAGGCAGTGGAGACTGCAAGCAAAACACAACAGAGAAAAGAAAAAGGTACTATACATTAAAGGGAAGTACAATCATAATAACATATGAATATGATAATGATTCAGAAATGAATTGCCACTTTAAGGAAACTGTTGAGTCAAATAATTAGCATAATAACGAGTCTAATAATTAGTACATACTTTGTCCAATTGTGTAACTACTTTGATACAAAGGTAACATTCCATCCTTGTAATCAAAATAATTTATCATTATTTTATGATAGATTGTAATACAATCAAGAGAACTCAATTGTGAATAATTATTCTCCCTTCTCTATGATGAATAACTCTTGTTAAATAACTTAAATTTATATTTAAAAATCTACAATATAGTGTATTGCAAATGACATTTTCCATTAAGGAAAATAGCTCAAGCCTGTTGAACTTTTATATTCTGATGTAAGTCCCATCAGGGTTCATAAAGAGTAAATTTGTTCTTATTATCTTCTTGTCCTAGCGCCTTGAGACATTCTCCTGACATAAAAGGCGCTATTCAAATATAATCTTGTATTGCATTGTATTGTATTATTATAACAGTATGTGCTTGTGGGAAACTAACTCTTTTTTAAAAAATTCTGTTCCTCTTGTGTCTTTCTATATGTCTGGATGTTGAATCTATTTTATGTGAGAAAGTTCATTCAGTCAGTTGTGTTTCATCAGGTGCAACAGCATTTGAAGATATAAAGAGTGATGATCCTTATCATCCCTCTGCTGTTGTGCTAAACAATCTTTCTGAAAATGTCACAACTGACCTGCTGATTCTCTTTGTGGAGAACAACAGTAGATTATCAGAGGGAGAAGGTGACTTTACCTTAGAAATGTTGAGCGATATTGATGCTGCTGTTGTGATCTTCAAAAAAACTATTGGTAAGATACAGTACTTTACTGGTAAAATACAATCCTGAATTACGCATTGATTGTTTTTTGGATTAAAATTGGTGGTAGTGTGTGTGTCCTACACTTAAAGTTTACTACTAAGCATTTGTTCTTCAAACAATAAATGGAGCAATGTATTTTGGACAATAGTTTGGACCAGCAGTTAGGACCATTTTGCTACCAGTTGCTCAGGGAACTGCAAGAATTATTTAACAACAACAACAACAACAACAAGATTCCATTTATAAAGCGCCTTTCACGTCAGGAGGACGTCCCAAGGCGCTGCACAGTTGGGTCATGACCCGAGCAGGGGGGAAATGGTCAGGGTGAGGGGAGGGAAGGGAGGGAGCGAGGAGGGGGAAGAGAGTCGAGAGGGGAGCTGAAGGCACGGTCAAAGAGAAAGGTCTTGAGACCGGCCTTGAAGGAGGAAAGGGAGGAGGCGGCGAAGGCACTGGGGGATGGAGTTCCAGAGCCTGGGGGCTGAGAGGCTGAAGGCCCGACCACCGATGGTAGGGCGGTTGGGGCGGGGGATGTGGAGCAGACCGGAGCCGGAGGAACGGAGGGTACGGGCAGGTAGGTAGGGGGATAGTAGGTTGGAGAGGTAGGAGGGAGCAAGGCCGTGAATGGCCTTGTAGGTGAGGATGAGGATCTTGAATTCGATCCTCTGGGGATGGGAAGCCAGTGGAGGCGAGCGAGGGTGGGAGTGATGTGGTCCCGAAGCCTGGTGCGGGACAGTACACGAGCTGCAGAGTTCTGAATGACCTGCAGCTTGTGGAGGGAGGTGGCGGGAAGGCCGGCGAGGAGAGAGTTCCCGTAGTCCAGCCTTGAGGTGACAAATGATGGAAACATTTCTGAATTAATGATAAAATTAACAGACTGGAGTTCCCAAAGGTCAACATGACAAGGTAGTTTTTCCTATAGTTGCAGGCAGTATATGGAGGATAACATATCAAAAGTATTTATGAAAGTACTTAGATAACACCCTATCTCTGACAACAAATGTTGTTTATTCTGTAAGTCCAGAGAAGGCCCAAGAGCTCCCACGAAGACAACTGTGAGTCAAGAGTTAAATATGAAAAGAAGGTTCAAAGAAACAAATGATAATTTAATTTAAGTATTGAACATCAATATGGGATTATTTTGTTGGAATATAGAAGACAAAATTACAATTTAAATTAAGATAGTAAGACGTCTTTATCAGAGGTCTTTGTGTTGGCCTTTGGGTTAATATTATTTTCTACCCTATGCTTATAAAATAAATAATAATAATCCTTGCATTTACTTGTCTTATCAAGTAATTGAGATCTCTCAAAGCGCTTCACAGAATATACTGTAAAGTTGTGTGACTATACAGAGTCCCTTAAGCATAGTGTGTGTGCATTTGCCTCTGGTTCGATTCCCGGGCAGGGTAAAATCTTAGGCAAGTTTCCTGACTACACACACCTCTTTTTACCCAGCAGTAAGTAGGAACCTGGTTGTTAGTCGATTGGTGGATCGCTTTCCGGAGGGTAATAATCTCCAAAAGTGTATTTGTTTACTCAATCCATGACTTTTTGTGGGACACTGCTGTGCGCAATTGGCTTTCGCATTTTATCCACAAAATACACAGTCTACAATATACACTTTACAATATATTCTGTGAAGCGCTTTGAGACATCTCAATGACACGGTAAGGTGCTATATCAAATGCAAGGATTATTATTATGTGGATTTTATGGACAAAATCTTATTAGCAAAAGGGGGATTATATTAGTTCTTTTGATGTTTGTTTTCTTTCACATGAAGGTGGACACTAAGACCCTGCTGCTAGTAAAATTGTAATGCCAAATATCTTCTGACAGAATTGTCAATGCATGTAAAATAGTAGTAAAACTATGAGTAGTAAAACAGAAAAACAATTTAATTACCTAACAATTCACCAATATTTGCAGATATCATTTTATTCACAATCATGTATACCACTATCATTTGTAGAAAGTCTCTATAAAACTATTGAATATTTACTGTTGAATATTTTAACAATTTAAACTTTTAAAAATGTATAATTTTGTATATTTATTTGAATCTTTTTAGATATTTTTGAATTCATTGCAAAATGTTCTGGTAAAGTTATCGAAAGGAAAAAAATTGTTGCAAAGCATTTGGAAATCACAAGGAGTATCCTTGTTGAAAACCTGTCTCCTGCTGTGAGTGATGAACTGCTAAAGCTGTATTTTGAAAAACCGATCTATGGAGGCGCAGTTGTGAATGATATTGTTCTTGAAGACAGTTCAGCTATTATTTCCTTTCAAAATGCTAAAGGTAACAACTCCTTTAAAACTGATTAGGTATTGATTCACATGAAGTGTACAGTACTATTTCTATATGTTTCTGTAATTTTTTCCCAATGATAATTATTTGTGTTTAATTTTCCAGATTTGGATTCAATTCTGGATAAGGATCATGTGGTTGATAAGAAGCCAATCCTTGTCTATCCCTATTATAAGTCCTTGGCTTCAGCTCTATATGGAAACAAAGGACCAGTGGTGAAAATGCCAGATGCATTTCCTGTGACTGTCAATCCGTATATCTTGAATTTTCTCAGGGATAAAAGATATATTGGAGAAATCAATGACAAAATGTCCAAATGCTATTGTGATGTTGTGTGGCCAGACCTGGGCAAACCAAACATCATCAAGTTATTACCTTCTTTCTCAAAAGTAGTGAAAGGATTGACAAAACTGACAAAGGTTTGGAAGAAGGAAGCTTTAGATACTATAACATCCATCTTGTTAAAATACACCTTTGCTGAAAATAATATTAGTTTGCCAGTCTGGAAAGCAGTACAGCCAGAGATTGACCAACTGTCGAATCAGAACGTGTCTGTTGTATTAGACATGCCACTAGGGAAAGTGATATTAGTCGGGGAGTACAATCCAGTCAATGAATTGAAACAGCAAATGAGAAACATCATTGAAATCGCTTTTCGAAAACAAGAAAGGGAAAATCAAAGTATTTCACAAACAATAGATCTTAGTCCAGCTATGTATACTTTCCTGCAACACAATGATCTTCAAGAAAATCTTTCTATTCGATTTGCTGATCTTTGGATGAACTATGATGCCACCACTGGATCCTTAATTCTTTGTGGTTTACAACATGAAGTGCATGGAGGCAAAAGCTATGTTTTACAAGAACTTATTAATTTAAAACAGAAACAAATAGAAATGGATAATTTACTTATCTGTTTTCTACAGATGGTGAAAAATAATGAAAGTTGTCACCGAATATTTACCTCCCTTGGAATCAATGCAGTGTATGAAATAAAAGATAATGGCTTGGTCTTGTACGGGAAGGAAAACAACATTCTCTTTGAGGCAGAAAGAAGCCTGGAGACCATTTTTAATATCAAGCAGATTGTTGTAGAGAATAGAGATCTCATTGCAAAGAGAGAATGGAAACAACTACTCAAGGAATTAGACAAAAAGTTAAACTATTCCCAGAAAATATTTGAAATTGAGGAAATGCCATTTGGTACAGGGGTAAGGATAGCTATTTTTGGTTTTTCCGATGCTGTCAACCAAGTATTTGAACATCTTGATGATTTTGTCAACAAAAATGCATTCATAAAGAAATTCATTGAAGTGGAATCCAGTGCTATGTTGGGGTTTTTGGTTCACTTTCAGAAGATTACCTCATTGCCTCACACTGAGAAGAAAGATGTGAAAATTGAGGTTAATGAAAACCAGATGAATATTAAACTCTCTGGACCACGGGAGCACGTGTGTGATGTAGAGGATTTCATTAGGAAAGAAATATCCTTGTTATCCTTCAGTGTTTTAAATCTCACTGAACCAGGAATAAAAATATATTTCAAAGAAGAGAAAGATATACTTGCTGCCTCAGTAATGCAAAAATTCCACTGTGTGATCAAATCACAAGAAAAACATTTCTTGAAAAGTGACAATAAAGAATCCTCTCAGCTTTGTTACCAAGTACAGTTACCTGATGGGCCTTTGGTTGCTGTTTTGAGGGGAGATTTATGTGGTCATCATGTTGATGTGATTGTAAATGCAGCAAATGAAAATTTACAGCATATTGGGGGCCTTGCAGGAGCAGTATTAAAAGCAGCAGGGCCAATGTTGCAGACAACTTGTGACTATATCATCAAAACACAAGGAATTCTCAAACCTGGTGATGCAGTCATTACAGATGCAGGTAACTTGCCATGCTCCAGTGTTATTCATACAGTTGGCCCAAGATGGGGAAGTAATAACAAAGAAACGTCTGTGAAGTCTTTGAAACGTGCAGTGAAGGAGAGCCTACGACTGGCAGAAATGTATAATCTTAGATCAATAGCAATTCCTGCAATTAGCTCAGGAATTTTCGGCTTTCCCTTAAAATTGTGTGCAGAAATAATTGTCCAATCGATTAAGGAATTTTGGAAAGATTCTAAAGGAAGACTTAGCCTTCAAAAGATTGATCTTCTGAACAATGATAGGAAAACTGTTGAAGCTGTTTTAGATGCAGTTCAAAGGGAATTTGACGTTTACATAAAAACTCCTTCCATGGGGCAAAGTAAAACGGAGCTCAGAGTTCAAGAAACTGGAAATGTCAACCAAGAGAAAGCCCTCACAAAGAAAGATCCAAATGTCCAAATTGTAACATCATGTATTCAAAATATGAAAGTAAGTTATCTTTGTCATATTGATATAGTGCAAATGGAATGAAGTAGCTCTATGTTAGATAATTCAACTCATAAATCACAAGACTGCCCAGTCTTTTGTGATGATTTCTCCTTTGAACTTTCCTCTCTAAGCTTTAAGTGATGGCACCTCTCTGTTTCTCACAACCTGGCTTGTTTTTTATTGTATTAGTTTTACAGTAATGTTGCTAAATTAAATTACTGCTCGTCTACATGTTGCTATTAAACTCTAAATGACCTTCCCTCACAACTCTCTTTGCTAAATTCTTACATTGTTGAAATCAAAGCACATCATACTATTTCCTTTCTCCAACATATTTTTTCAAGCACCTCAAGAGTGCAAAATTCCTTTTAATGTTTTGCCCACAAAATATACAGTCAATTCACTTTACAGTATATCCTGTGAAGCGCTTTGAGAAGTCTCGAAGACTTGAAAAGGCGCTATATCAAATGCAAGGATTATTATTATTATTTTATCCTTATTTTTCTACCTTTTCTTCCTGCAGAAAATAATTACCCTAATTAGGCTAGTTATTATTTTATTTTGTATTATTTATTATTAGTTATTAATGTAACTAACAAAAATCAATGTTGATATTTCAGACAGATGTTATTGTTACTTCAGTTGGCCCGGATTTGTGCCTTAAAAAAGGAGCTATTTCATTTGCAATATACAATAAAGCTGGTCCAATGCTTCAACAATTGTTAATGAAAGAAGCTAATGGAAACGTTCCTGAAGGAGATATCATTATAACAAAGGGATGCAATCTTAACTGTGATGTTGTCTTTCATGTCATTGTTCCTAAGTGGGATAAAGGAACTGGAAATGCATCAGAGGTATGTATATTCTAACCAACTAGTGACTATCCTCCTTGGGGGAGAGGTAAGCGGGGTATCCTTGGCGCTGAATTGGCTCCAAAGTGACATGCCTCTGTGGCGGTCTCAGTAGTCCGATTCCTCAGCCAGGCAGGTCCACAGTATTCCAGGGTACTGCTGATGACAGTACTGGCTCATCAGCAGGACCTGGAAGGGCAGACCAGTGACTGAAGGCAGTCATCCCCCTGTTAACCCTGCAAGCGAAAGCCATAGTGGGTAGGGTGGTCCTAGCAGCCATTTCCATGTGTAGGTGGGATGCATGGAAATCTCAGTTTGGTTTGGATACTCTTAAGCATAGTGATGGGTTTCTGCTTGTGTCAGACACCCACCCCCCAAAAAAATTATATATATTCTGACGTCAATATCTTAAGAGTAATAGACACACTTAGGGGAATAACTGTTATTTATTTTACAGATCCTGAAACACATCATATCAAGTTGTTTGCAGAATGCAGAAGCATTGCAGCTCAAATCAATCTCATTCCCAGCTATTGGAACTGGCCTTCTTGGTTTTCCAAAAAGTCATGTTGCTAATATAATGTTTGAAGAAGTCTCAAAATTTACCAGTGTTTATCATCCAAAGTTTCTGCAGGATATTTATTTTGTGTTGCATCCCAATGATGAACAAACTATAGCAGTAAGCATTTTTTTTTTAGGAAATATAGTTAAGATCTCTTTGAAGACTCATTTAATCACAAACTTCAGTACTGTCATAAAAAATGTATCTAGTTGTTGAAATACAATATTCATTATATACAATATACAATCTTGTGTAAGGATTGTTATGGTTTTCCAGATATGCTGTTAAATATAATACAGGATAATTGTGTAATTAAAACAGTTTCTTGCTAACTTTAATAAACATTGGTGTTGCATGTAAGCATCCATATCTACAGTGCACTTTAAGTACCATCTTAAAGTTATATTTAACAAACGACCTGCTAAGAATAGAAGTATTGTAATTTAAAGAAAAATTTACAATTGGTATAAAATTTTATTTGTTTTTTTGGACTTAACTGTCCTGGAAGATTACACATAATTATAATCATATAACTGTTAAGAATATAAGTGTGGGGAATGGTGATCCTGGCTCGTTTAATTTAACTATTATTAATAAAAATTTTGGATTATTTTAGGCATTTTGTACGGTATTCAATTACCCGGCTCCCAAACAAATGTTAGCATCTGCTAGGGTTGAAAAAAGATTCACAGGTACGTATCATTTCATAAAAGAATTAAATGATTATAACTGGAACATATTTTAATAATTGGAATATAACCTAGTACATGTACAAACATGCAAGTTCATAGCCCTTAGTCTTTTACAGTTTAAAAATGAATTCACCAAACACATTTGTTATCTGTAAGTTTCAAGCATCTTTTGTTAATGAATGGCAATAAGTAATGTTGCAATGATCACTTCTCTTCCAGAGCAAGTCTTTGGAAGAACTTCCTTACCCAAAGAATATTTAGCTGAAATGAAAGTGGGAGAGATTTTGCTGCAAGTTGTACTTGGAGACATAACAAAGGAGACCACTGACATCATTGTGAATTCAACAGCTTCCTTTGAAATGAAAACAGGTAGAATAGAATTTTTCGATGAGGTAATGGAGAGGGTGGATAAAGGTAGTGCAGTTGATGTCGTTTATATGGACTTTCAAAAGGCATTTGACAAAGTGCCACATGAAAGACTTGTAAGAAAGATATAAATCCATGGTATAAAAGGGACAGCGGCAGCATGGATCCAGAACTGGCTGGGAGACAGAGAGCAGAGAGTTGTGGTGAACGGCTGCTTTTCTGACTGGAGGGAAGTGTACAGTGGTGTCCCCCAAGGATCGGTATTAGGACCATTGCTCTTCTTAATATACATAAATAATCCAGACTTGGGTATAGCAAGCACCATTTCCAAGTTTGCGGACAACACAAAGTTAGGCAAGGTAGTAAACAGTGAGAAGGATAGCTGCCAAATACAGGAAGACATAGACAGAATGGTAAAATGGGCAGACACATGGCAGATGAGTTTCAATGTGGAGAAATGCGAGATAATGCATTTTGGAAGAAAGAATGAGGGGAGGCAATATAGGCTGGTAATACAATCTTAAGGGGGGTGAAAGAACAGAGAGACCTGGGGGTTCAGGTAAATGAATCCTTGAAGGTGGCAGGACAGGAAGATAATGCTGTAAAAAGGGCATATGGGATACTAGGCTTTATAAATAGGGGCATAGAGTACAAGAGTCAGGAGGTTATGATTAACCTGTATAAAACACTTGGTTAGGCCTCAGTTAGAATACTGCGCCCAGTTCTGGGCGCTACACTATAGGAAGGATGTTAAGAAATTGGAAAGGGTGCAGAGGAGATTTACGAGGATGGTACCAGGAATGAGGGACCTTGATTATGAGGAAAGGCTAGTGAGGCTGGGATTATTCTCATTGGAGCAGAGAAGGTTACGAGGAGACCTAATAGAGGTTTTCAAAATCATGAGGGGATTTGATAGGTTAGAAAGGGAAAAACTTCAAATCCAGCAAGGATTTTCATTCAGCCAGTGTAACATATTAACTTTTTATTGGGAGCTATTAACCAAAGATACAACTTAAAGCCCACTCTCAGAAATACTCCAGTACACCTCACCCTGAAGTGTTGGGATGTGGGTCTGTATCTCCGCAGAGAGTTCCTGAATTCAATTGTGCACCTGTTACCAATTTCCACCTTTGACAAGAGGAAAGGAAACATGGGACCTTTTATATTTATATTTTGCCCACAAAATATACACTCAATTCACTTTACAATATATTCTGTAAAGCGCTCTGAGACTTCTCAAATGCGGGATAAGATGCTATATCAAATGCAAGGATCATTATTTATTATTATTTATTAATGCTGGTTAAATTTTAATAGAGTCCCATCACTTGACCACAAATTGAAAATTCATATTTGTTTCTCTTGCTATATTGAGAGGCCAGAATTCATAGTGACAAACATAATGGATAGTTATAAATAATCCCATCCTTCAGATGCTGTGCACAAAATGGCTGCCATGTTCACCCACAAAATAGATTGTAGCATCCTGTAGCTCAGTGTGGTCCAACAGATGGCACACGGGCCACCAGCGGCCCAGGGGGTGATTTTATGCGGCGATGGGGTAGGAGAGAGAGAGCGGGAGAGAGAAGTGGGGAGAGAGAGAGAGGGGGGGAGGGGAGAGAGAGGGAGGAGAGAGACGGGGAGAGAGAAGTGGGGAGAGAGAGGAGAGGCGAGTGTACGTGTGTGAGAGGTAAGAAAGGGGGAGCAAGAGAGAGACTGAGAGAGTGATTGAGAGGGGGAGAGTAGCGAGAGATTGAGAGGGTGTGTGAGAGGGGGAGAGTGTATGGGAGAGAGTGCGTGTGAGAGAGAGGAGAGGGCGGAAGAGAGAAGGAAAGAGGAGAGGTGGAGTGTGAGAGGGTGTGAAAAGGAGAGTGAGAGAGTAATTGAGAGATAGAGAGAGTTTGAGAGAAGGAGAGAGTGCCCTCCTCCCTCCCCCTTCTTTCTCTCCCGCTCTCCCCCCCTCGCCCCCCTCTCCTAAGCTCTCCCCACTCTCCTGAGCTCTACCCCTCCCTCTCTCTACCCTCTCTTCCCACAAGGCGATTATGGAGCCTTGACAGAGGAAAAGATAAGAAATCAAATTGTGATCAGAATTAAAGCCAACAGAATAAGGAGCAAGCTTTTGAAACAGGAAGACTTGAGTTTACAGAAAGTGGTACAAATAAATAAATGTCAGAAATGTCAGAAGAAAACTTGAAAGAGTTTAAACTAAATGTAGAACAAGAGATGGGCATTGATGAACTGGCTAAGAGGAGTTGGAATAATACAGATGAAGAATATGGAGCACAGCTAACATATAGACCTAGAAGAAAAACACATAACAAGGAGACATGAGAGCAATTTGGACTATAACACACTTTCAGACGATGTCCAGTGGAAGGGAGAGTATGTTATATTTGCAACTAAAATGGGCATTATGCCAGAAAGTGCAGAAATGGTAATACACAAAACACAGGAGAATTTTGCAAGGTACAGAATACTAGAAATAGTGATAAGTGACAATGGACCACAGTTTGTAAATGAAGAATGTAGGGAATATAGGGAGAAAGAACAGTGCAAACAATCAAGAAAATGTTGAAGAAAGCAGAAAATGCAAAAGAAAACGAGCATCTAGCAATTTTAACTGAGAAATGAAAGGTCACCGGCACATATGTTAATGTCAAGGCGACTAAGGGACAGAGTAATATGTGGAGAAAACAGATTAACATCGCAACTGTAAAGAAAGAATAGAAACGCAAAACAAAAGGGAGAATGAAAAGAGAAAAGCTTCAAAATAAAGGAGACGGTGTGAAAGAAGAAAATCAAAACAGAGGGGTGGACAAAAGGGAAAATAGATAAAACCAGATAAACAACCAAGATCATATTGGATAGAAGATAATAATGGAAACAGATACATAAAAATGTTGTGAGAGATGAGAAAAAGAGCTACGGATGACAAGAAGAATGAACAATAATAGATGACCAAAGATAGATCAGAGGAAAGAGAGACAAAGCGACAACATCAGGAAGAGAGATTAGACTGCAAGCAAGATTAATAGCAGGTTAAAGAAAAACTGAAGAAAGGAAGGTGTTCGATACTCCTTTAAGAGAAAATGGACAATTAACAAAGAGCTAATGAGAAGAAGGGCAGGAAGTATAAAAAGGACTCTGGGAGTGGAACAAAATGTGTGTGATTGAGAATAGTGTGTGCTTGGAAAGCCAAATAAAGAAGCTACAAAACGCACCTTTGATTTGGATCAAGTAATATTACACTGTGGGACTACTGCTGTGGAGTAGCTACTACTCAACTTCACAGAAACCGCTGTTTCCATTAAAGCTGTTGATAATTCAAATAATTTTAATGGTTGCATATCAAATGTTAAAAGCATTGTTTTGAAGTATTTATTTACTTTCAAAGGAACCAACAGACAGGAAATAATCACAAAAGGAGGATCTTTGCTTTGCAAAAATACAATTCATCTAATTGCACAAGAGGAACCTGAAAAAACCAAGAGTGGTGTTGTCAAAGCTCTTCACATTTGTGAAACAAACAGAATCCCTTCCATTACATTTTCCACAATTGGAACAGGTTTGATTTCATATCTTTTTTTAAAAAATTGTGAAATAATGTAGTTATTTATGCTGAATATCTGTATAATCTATAACAGGACAGATTGGAATTAACCCTTCATTGTTTGCTGATGCGATGATACAAGGAGTGGCAGAGTTTGCAAACCAGGAACAAGTCATTTTCTTGAGCGTTGTTCGAATAGTCATTTCTAATCCCCAAACGTTTGATGATTTTCGTAAGAGTATGCAGAAAAGAGAGGGCACCAGGCTGACTGAATCAGAATCCATATTCACAAAGACAAAAAGTAAGTGTCAAAAAATATATATTTACCTAAAAGTTAATTTTATGTCTTTGTTTTTTACTTAACAGTATTTCTGATCCTCCTGTTAGATCGATTGACATCATTCATTTTTGGAAACAAAATCAAGGAAAATAAAAGGAAGCGAGAATTGATCATTTTGGCAGATCTAATCGAGCCAGCGATTATTCATATTTGTGGAGAAAGCGAACAAGAAGTAAAAAATGCAGAATCTTGGCTGAAAGAGCTTGCTTTAAATCAGCTTGATGGTCAGGTCATTACTAATGATCTCTTATATGGATTTGGTAAAAGAGAACATGAAGAATTGAGATGTCTACAAAAACAGCTACAAGTCAAAATAGAGTTTGAATACAAACAATCTGTGGTCGAGATCAGAGTTTGCGGTCTGAAAAGAAATGTGTCCTCTGCCGGTTTTAAAATTCATCAGATGATGGAGGATGTTAGAAAAGAACAGGAAAGAATCAATGATGAGGAACTGATCAGCCACATGGTGCAATGGCAATTTAAAGACGGCAATCAATTTATGCCATTTGACAATGCCACAAACTTCAAACTGGAAAATGCATTTATAATGAAGGAAAATTCTGTTGTGATAGAAATCCATTCCAAGACAGTTACTGTGGATTTTAACAATAATACTGCAGAAGACATCAATCACAAGAAGTTTGCTGTAAAGCGTGTCTTGCTGGCAGAAGGTAAACTAATTTAGGAAAGTATTCCCAAGCGGAAACCTTTTTCCAATTGTAACACAATTTCAGCTTGGTGAAACAGTGCACTGTGTCTGTATGGAATAATTATGAGAAAAACAATATTATGTTTTTTAATCTATCAAGGAGAGGATAAAAACATTCCAAATCACTGGGAAGATATGAACGGGTTGCAATTTAAAGAAGTTGAGCTATCAAGAAGTTCACAGGAATATGTTGATGTAACGACTTCATTTCTGAAGACCTCTGCTCATTATACCATAGTCAAGGTACAGCTACATAACCTTTTAAAAATGCATTTTTTAAAGGGTGTTTTATTTAATAGTTGTTTGATAATAGAAATAAAACACAAAACTTTTTAAAACTTATTTTTAGATGCCCTGCTTTGCTGCCAGTTCTAGCAGGGTAGGAGATAACCAGAATAAATTTAAAATATTTTATTCTTTCTGATTTCATTTAAATCAGTAAAAAAACTGGGAGAAGATAGTTATTATAATTGGTGCTATAACTATGATTACATTTGTTCTGAATTCATATTCTCTGCACAGATCAAACGAATACAAAACCTATCTCTTTGGAAAAAATACCTGCTTGAAAAGAAAACAATAAGTGAAAAAAATGCTCTTGGAAACAAAAATGAAAGGATTTTGTTCCATAAACCGACTCGGCAGTCAGTGGAGATGATTAGCACTCGAGGTTTTGATCGTAACTTCACAGAACTGCCAGGTATGGATTCAAGCCAACCTTTTTTATAGCAGCTGTAGCGTAATTTTCATAAATCCTAGAAAAATCAATCTTAGGTTACAAGAAAATATATGCCAGATTATTTGATGGTTATTTTCTAATTTCTGATTTCATTTTCATAGAATCATAGAATTATGCAACACAGAAGGAGGCCATTCGGCCCATCGTGTCTGTGCTGGCTCTTTTAAAAGAACTGTCCAGATCAATCCCACTCCCCGCTCCCACCCCATAGCCCTGCAAACTTCTCTCTTAAAAGTTGTTATCAAATCAGCTTCCACCACCCTTTCAGGCAATACATTCCAGATCCAAACAACTCACTGTGTGAAAACATTTCTTCTCACCTCCCCACTGTTTCTTTTAACAACTATTTTAAATCAGTGTCCTCGGATTACTGACCCACCCACCAGTGGAAATAGTTTCTCCTTTTTCACCCTATCGAATCGCCTCATAATTTTGAAAACTTCTACTAAGTCTCCTCTTAACCTTCTCTGCTCCAAGGAGAATAATCCTAGCTTCTCTCGCCTCTCCTCACAGCTGAAGTCCCTCATTCCTAGTACCATCCTGGTAAATCTCCTTTGCACGCTCTCCAATGCCTTAACATCCTTCCTAAAGTGTGGAAGCTAGAACTGAACACAGTACTCTAGCCGAGGCCTTACCCATGTTTTCTCCTTGTTTTTGACCTCACTGAACTTCATGGAATCTGTGAACTATCCACTCTAACAATCCAGAGTGGCTTGCACTCTGATATACACAGCACTCTCACTCCAATGGCAATGAAAACCCATTTTGATATGCAATATCTGAGTGAAAATAATTATCAGCAATTAGATAAGTCTCTAGTCTTATATTGAAAATAAATCATTGTATAGTTAACACAGCTTAGTACTGTCTGGTCTGTAGAATTCTAACCAGTCAGCAAAGGGTCGACATTTACCTTACTTTCTCATATCTACAGTGACTGAATCTGCAGCACAGGCAGATTTTAGACAGATTTTGGGGAGGGAGTTGAGAAAAGGTGATTTGGAAGGTATTTTTAATTTGCGTAAATATGGCGGTCTTGATTCTTAGCTAATTTACAAAATGAAAATAATCATTCTACTTATTTATGGTACATTTATGTTGCAGAATACTTGCTCAAATAAACCAGCTCTAACATGGGCCAAACAACCAGAATACTCATTTACTTTCTTTCCTTTTCGTTCCTTTCCCCTCACGCATGCGTATTTTTAAACATGGTATTTATTCATTGTGTCAGCTTGAAAGAGTGAGAGACTAAGTAGACCTACCAGGATTCAAACCAGGGCAATTTGAAAAGAAATCCTAGTTAAATATGAAACATCAAGAATAGAAAACTGTTTTTCTTGAAACACTATGAACTATTAAAGACTAGTGTTTCATAACTTTAACCTTATCTTTTTCTATGTGGCACAAGATCAAATTGTTTGATTTTCAATTAAAGAATGAAATATACTCAAGCATTGAACAAATTAAGTACACTCAAACTTTTTTTGTTGTTGTCTTTCCACCTTGAATTCACAGTATATGGCAAAGGCTCTTATTTTTGTACGGAAGGAGCATCTTCAATTCATGATACCTACAGCAGTATTAAAGCAAATCGAGCAATACACAGATTGAAGTACATGTTTCGTGCCAGAGTTATCACAGGAGAATTCTGTCAAGGAGTGAACAACATGATAGTTCCACCTGTAAAAAACACCTCGTATCCAACAGATTTGTATGACAGTGTGGTTGACAACCCATTGGTTCCTTCACTGTTTGTAATTTTCAAGGATATTCAAGCATATCCTGAGTATTTCATTGAATATTACTGATAACTAATTTACAGCATTAAACTGTAATGCAATACATGTTCATTTCAGAATACAAAAAAGATAGTGTGTATATTTTGGGAGAGATCCTACAAGCTTATGGTTGGGAGAGCTGAGACAATTTCAGTGCTTATATTGACTTGTAATCTTTTTTTTCTCCCTTCTACATTCCCTCAAGATCATATAATATTCCCCAGCCAAGAGGGGAGTAGGGACCTGCTCCCACTTCTCTGCCAATGTAACTGTTTGTGCGCATTTATTGTAATAGATTTGTAGGCAAATATCATTTGTGGGCAAGTAACAGGCTTAGAGAACAAAATTCATGGAGCAATATAATGATGATAATTAAGAAATGATCTGACTTGCAGTTTGATTCCAGTCAACTCAGAGGAGATTATGTTTTATTTGTTTGTTTGTTATCTTTCTTCTCCCTGTCATAAAATCTGCTGAAAATACTTTAAATATTATAAAGTAACATAAAAGAAAGGTTGTAGTTGAATTTACTGTTGGAAATGTAGCCACACTTTTCAATTAAATGACTATTTTATGCAGTTAAATATTTTGTAGCGGTGTTAATAAAACATTATGTCTTAGAATGTCAAGGTCAGCCTTTGCTATCCTGCTTCTGACATAACTTTTCCCGCATTGGAGAAGTCTTGACAATGTTTTTTTTGCATCAACATCATGTTCCTTGTTTCTTTCCATAAAGATATTAAATGCCCAATGACAGACTTTGTGATTCCTTCTTCATTCCTCGTGACAGGCTCTGCCACTCCACCCTTATTCCTGCAGCAGTTTGTGCAGTTATTGTGCAGTAGACACACAAATCTACTTCTCCTCCAGCTGCAGGTCCGCCGATGTTCTCTCGGCTTGTCTGGCGGACATCAGGCCTGGATGAGCGAAAACTTCCTACAACTCATTGTTGACAAGACAGAAGCCATACTCATTGGTTCCCGTCAATGTCTTCTATCCTGCAGCTCTGACCTCCTCAACCTCACCAGCCTATCCCTCAGACTTACCAAATACAACCTAGAGGTCAGGTTCAATCCACAGCTGTCTTTCCCTCGCCACATCTGGTCCCTAAACAGGACCACCTTCCTCCTCCTTCACTACATTACCCGCCTCCAACCATGCCTTACCTCAGATGCAGCCAAAATACTTGTCCCTGCATTCGTCACCTCCCGACTTGACTTTTCAAATGCCCCCTCTGTCGGTCTCCCCAGCTCCACTATGCACAGGATCCAGCTGATCCAAAACTCCACCACCCGTATACTCACCCGTAATAAATCCCATCACACCAGTTCTAGCCAGGATCCGGGGAGGTTGAGGAGGTCTAGCCTGGTTGTTGTTGTACCCCAACATCTAGAGCTCAGTACTGTCAAAAAAGGTAAAAGTGTCTTTCAACTTTCTGAGAAAGAAATCTACAGGGTATCTTTCAGTTATTAGAACTGGGGGTGTAGGATATCCTTTTAAGAAGTAAAAAGCAATTAAGAAAGAGTCAATGAGACAGGAATTGGTGGAACCATCGCTCAATGGAGTCCTGTAGCTCAGTGGTTAGAGCACTCGCTTTGCAAGTGAGACCTGAGTTCAATTCCAGGCAGAGCAAATGAAAGGATTATTATTATTATTATTAATGGGACAGAATGTGTTCCTGAGCTGTGGACAAGAAGATGATGGCAATGTTCGCCCCACTGGGAAGTTCACAGGGAGTTCCTGGTACCTACCATCAATGTAGTTAGGGCTTAAACCCACGCTTGTCGGATGTTGATCGACCAACTGGTGACTCTTCCTTGGAGGGGAAGCAAGTGGGGTCTTTTGGAGCTGAACTGGCTCCAAGGTGATATGCCTGGCAATGGAATGTCGGAATTGAGCCAACCCTCTGTGGCGGTCTCGATAGTCAGGTTCCTGAGCCAGGCAATTCCACAGTATTCCAGGGCATTGCTGATGACAGCACAGCCTGGCTCATTGGCAGAACCTGGAAAGGCAGACCAGTCACTGGGGGCAGGGAGTCATCCCACTCAGCTCCTGTTAATCCTCCAAGCCCTGGATAGGACAAGCAGCGGGAAAGCTTGCCAGACAGCAATATCAATGGCAAGCTTTGTGGTTTTAGCTGGTTAGACTCCAGCAGTACCCCAAGGGGTCCCGAAGCCTTGGCTCTCGCTATCCTGCGCCTAATACTTTCCGGAATTAGGTAAGCAGGATGTGTCCCTCCAGGGAGAGAGTCTGCATTCCATTCCAACAATCTATCTCTGGGATTTCCATGGTGGGTGAGACGCATGGAAATCTCAGCTTGGTTTGAATACTCTTAAGCATGGTGATTGGTATCCGCACGTGTCAGACACCCGGCCGACCAAAAAAAGACAGGAAGTACAAAAGGACACTGGGAGTGGGATAAATTTGTGTGATTATGATTATTGGATTGGAGTGCTTTGAGTCAAGGATAAATTGACTTCTGAACACACGCAGGCTTTGAATTGAGAGTTATTACACAGTGTTAGAAGCAAACCAAACATGGAATGGAATAAAGTATGAGATGGGAAATGGACATTAAAAGAAGCAGAATGTATTCAGGAAGAATATTTTCAGATTAAGTGTAAATACTGGGACTGCTGAAGTTATTGGGAAATGTGAGACAATTGGCACTGGTTTGAAAGGGGTTTTCAGAATCTGCAATGGCCTCAAATTTGCTGCAACTGCAGCAAAGACAGCAAACTGCTATTTTCCTGAATGTAGCAGAAGAAACAAGAGAATACTTTGAGACTCAACAGTGGAAATGCCTCTGGAGGATATAATGAACATTATGTGAGTAAGGTGCCTTGGACAATGTGATTATTGCCCGATATAAATTTGGCACAAGAAAGCACCAGCCCATTCAACTATTCACCCATTATTTTGCAGTGTTTAGATTATTAAGCATGACATGCAACTATGAAGCATCTATGGCTTCCAACTATGGAGTGATGATCAAGGATCAGGTTGTGATTGGGATCAGAACCAACAGAATACGCGGTAAGCTTCTAAAACAGGAAGATTTGGCTTTGCAGACAGCATTACAGATAATAAATGTGGAATAATAACAAGAATAATCTTTTCATTTGATATAGCACCTTATCACGTCTTTAACACTTCTCATAGCGCTTCACAAAATATACTGTAAAATGTGATGACTATCTTTTGTGGGCAAAATGTAAATGTGGACATGAAGGATACTGAGCAAAATACGGAACAAGAAAGGGAAATAGATGAACTCACTAAGAATTAGAGCTATAACGACTTGGATGTGGAGTATGCAGTACAGCAGGTAAACAGACCACGACAGGACAAATCCAAAAGAAAAGTGAGAAATGCAGATGAGAGCACTCTTCCAGATGATGTCCAGCGAAGGGAAGGAATGTTATATTTGTAATAAATATGGGCACTATGCAAGGAAATGTGAAAATAGACATCAAGAGCCCTGAGAGGAAATATAAAACAAGGCAAGAGTTCTCAGGAGAGAAGGATTCGAGCCAGAAAGAAATACAAAAGGACAAACATACAGAGAACAAGAATAGTGAGTGAGATCAAGGTGCAATAAAATGGTGGACAGCTCGAATATGGAATCCAGCAGTAATGAAAAGGAAGACAAGTACATTATTGATGTGATTTGAATACAGTAGACGAGGATGATGATAAGAAAGAATCTGTGAAGAAACATGCCTGAGAGGTTACCTCTATGTCTAACAGTGTGAGTGGTAACATTGAGGGAGAAAAACAGATCAATGACTGGAATAAAAGTGATGAGTAGCAGAATAGGGAGCTGGAGGAGAGAAGCACACAGCAGAAGAACGAGCTGAGGAAGCTGGAGAAAAAGGAATGGAGAGGGATAAAGAAAAGATACACCAAAGGGGAAAGAAGACAAAAGCTGGAAATAGAAAAACAAGAATTTGAATAAAAGTGACAGCAAATGGGAGAGGATGAAGTCAATGATAACCCTAAAGTTTTGAATTTAGAATATGATGAGATTATGAACCTTAAACAGACTGGGTCTCTTCAAGTAAAGAACTTAAAACAAAGTTTGAAAAATGGGGAAGGTTATCAGTAGGAAAAAATGCAACAAAGAGAGAAGAAAAAAACATTAGAAGAGCAATGGATCTTGAAAAGAAAAAAGGAACTGAATCAGTTTAAAAAAGAAGAAATTTGGAAGCAAATTAAATACATTACCCTCTTATGATAACATGGAGGTAGATTCTGCTTCCAAATTTTATAATGGATTGGTCACTCAATCCATGACTGTTTGTGGGACGCTGCTGTGCGCAATTGGCAGCCGCATATCGCCCACAAATATACAGTTAAATCACTTTACAGCATATTCAGTGAAACACTTTGAGACATCTAGAAGACGTGAAAAGTGTTATATCAAATGCAAGGATTATTATTATTACAGTGACAGTCGCTATTGCCTGTCTCCCCTCTCTCCAGTCACAGTCTGTATTGCCTGACTCGCTCTCTCCAATCACAGGGTCTATGCCTGCCCCCCCCCCCCCCCCGCCCCCCCTCTCTCCTATCATAGGTTCTTTTGCCAATCACTCCTCTCCCCTGTCGCAGGCTCTATTGCTTGTCCCCACTCTCTCCAGTGACAGGCTCTAATGCCTGTCCTGGTTCTCTCCAGTCACAGACTCTGTTGCCTGACCCCCCTCCCTCCAGTCACAGGCTCTATTGCCTGTCCCCACCTTCTCCAATCACAGGCTCTTTTGCCTGACCACCATCTCTCCAGTCACAGGCTCTATTGCGTGTTTCCCTCTCTCTATTCACAGGCTCTGTTGCCTGTTCCCCCCTCTCAGCAGTCACAGGCTACATCCCTGTTCCCCTTCTCTCCAGTCACAGGTTCTATTGTTTGTCCCCACTCTCTCCAGTGACAGGCTCTAATGCCTGTCCCGGTTCTCTCCAGTCACAGGCTCTATTGCCTGTCACCCACTCTCTCCAGTCACAGGCTCCATTGCCTGTCACCCACGCTCTCCAGTCACAGGCTCCATTGCCTGTCCCCACTCTGTTCAATCACAGGCTCTTTTGTCTGTCCACACTCCAGTCACAGGCTCTATTGCGTGTCCCTCTCCAGTCGCAGGCTCTGTTGCCTGTTCTCCCTCTCTCCAGTCACAGTCTACATTGCCTGTCCCCACACTCTCCAGTCAGAAGCTCTATTGCACTTCACTCCTCTCTCCAGTGACAGGATCTAATGCGTGTGTCCCTTCTCTGCATTCACAGGCTCTATTGCTTGTCCCCCCTCTCTCCATTCACAGGCTCTATAGCCTGTCCCCCTCTCTCCAGTCCCCACACACTCCAGTCACAGGCTCTATTGCCTGTCACTCCTCTCTCCAGTGACAGGCTCCATTGCCTGTACCCACACTCTCCACTCACAGGCTCCATTGCCTGTCCTCACACTCTCCAGTCACAGGCTCTTTTGCCTTTCATTCCTCTCTCCAGTCACAGGATCTATTGCCTGTTATCCCTCTCTTCAGTCACAGGCTATATTGCCTGTCCCCACTCTCTCCGGTGACAGGCTCTGATGCCTGTTCCCCCACTCACTCCAGTCACAGGTTCAAGTGCATGTTCCCCCTCTCTCCAGTCACAGGCTCCATTGCCTGTCCCCACTCTGTTCAATCACAGGCTCTTTTGTCTGTCCCCACTCTCTCCGGTGACAGGCTCTGATGCCTGTCCCCCACACTCTCCAGTCACAGGCTCTTTTGCCTTTCCACTCTCTCCAGTCACAGGCTCTTTTGCCTTTCCACTCTCTCTCCAGTCACAGGCTTTGTTGCCTGTCCACCTTGTCTACAGTCACATGCTCTATTGCCTGTCCACCCTGTTGCCAGTCACAGGCTCTGTTGCCAGTCCACCCTCTCTCCAGTCACAGGCTCTATTGCATGTCCCCCTCTCTCCAGTCACAGGCTCTATTGCCTGTTCCCCCACTTTCCAGTCACAAGCTCTATTGCCTGTCCCCCTCTGTCCAGTCACAGGCTCTATTACCTTTCCCCCTCTGTCCAGTCACAGGCTTTATTGCCGGTCCCCTTCTGTCCAGTCACAGGCTCTAGTGCCTGTCCCCCTCTGTCCACTCACAGGCTCTATTGCCTGTCCCCCTTTGTCCAGTCACAGGCTCCATTGCCTGTCCCTCTGTCCAGTCACAGGCTCCATTGCCTGTCCCCTCTGTCCAGTCACAGGCTCTATTGCCTATCCCCTCTGTCCAGTCACAGGGATATTGCCTGTCCCCCTGTCCAGTCATAGTCTCTATTGCCTGTCCCCCTCTGTTCAGTCACAGGCTCTATTGCCTGTCCCCCTCTGCCAACTCACAGGCTCTATTGCCTGTCCCCCTCTGTCCAGTCACAGGCTCCATTGCCTGTCCCCTCTGTCCAGTCACAGGCTCCATTGCCTGTCCCCCTCTGTCCAGTCACAGGCTCCATTGCCTGTCCCTCTGTCCAGTCACAGGCTCCATTGCCTGTCCCCTCTGTCCAGTCACAGGCTCTATTGCCTATCCCTCTGTCCAGTCACAGGGATATTGCCTGTCCCCCTGTCCAGTCATAGTCTCTATTGCCTGTCCCCCTCTGTTCAGTCACAGGCTCTATTGCCTGTCCCCCTCTGCCAACTCACAGGCTCTATTGCCTGTCCCCTCTGTCCAGTCACAGGCTCCATTGCCTGTCCCCTCTGTCCAGTCACAGGCTCCATTGCCTGTCCCCCTCTGTCCAGTCACAGGCTCCATTGCCTGTCCCCCTCTGTCCAGTCACAGGCTCCATTGCCTGTCCCCCTCTGTCCAGTCACGGGCTCTATTGCCTGTCCCCCTCTGTCCAGTCATGGGTTCTATTGCCTGTCCCCCTCTGTCCAGTCACGTGCTCTATTGCCTGTCCCCCTCTCTCCAGTCACGGGCTCTATTGCCTGTCCCCCTCTGTCCAGTCACGTGCTCTATTGCCTGTCCCCCTCTCTCCAGTCACGTGCTCTATTGCCTGTCCCCCTCTCTCCACTCACGGGCTCTATTGCCTGTCCCCCTCTGTCCACTCACGGGCTGTGTGTCCCTGAGGCCGGAGCTGCTCGGCTCGGGTTGAGGGAATGCGCTTGCGTGGCCGGTGATTGCCGGGCGGGCGGTGCGGTGCGGTGCGGGCGGTGATTGCCGGGCGGGCGGTGCGGTGCGTGGCCGGTGATTGCCGGGCGGGCGGTGCGGGCGGTGATTGCCGGGCGGGCGGTGCGGTGCGGTGCGGGCGGTGATTGCCGGGCGGGCGGTGCGGTGCGGGCGGTGATTGCCGGGCGGGGCCGCGGGGCCTGTGCTGCCGCCTCAGGATGTGGTGCCTTTACATTGTGGCGGCGATGGTCTGTGGCGGCTTTGACCCGAGCACTGGCCATGTGTGTCAGCACCGTGTGCCCGTGTCCGGGGAGGTGAGTGGGTGAGTGGGTAAGTGGGTGATGGGCGGCGCTGAGAGCACTGATCGGCCTTTTTCATACTTGAATGCAAATTGAAGGATTATTGTTCAGGTTGACATTCCCCTCTGTGGTGGTGTTGTATTTGTCACCGACTCATCCGTTATATCGGGCGGTGCTGATTGTGAGGTGAGGCCGAGCCCCGGGGCCGTGTCCGCGGGTCTGAGGCTCCGGCGGTCACACTGACGGGGCTCAGGGCCGTTTATACTCGTGGTTTGGGGCGTCCAACCGGAACAGTGTGTGGCCCAACAGCTATTATATAATATAGCCAAACAACAACAACAACTTGCACTCACACCGCGCCCTTCAGGCGGACAGTGGCGGAGTCTGACCCCGAGCCGCGAAGTGACCATAAACACGATCGAAAAGTAATGTCTTTAGGTGGGATCTGGAGGGGCGGAGAGAGCGCCAGAGTTTCAGGGCGTAGCGGCTGAAGGCACAACCACCAGTGGTGGAGAAGAGGGGACGAGGGACAAACGGGAGGCCAGAGCCGAGACAACAGGTGGAGGCGTGGGGGGGGCGGGGAGCAAAACTACAGGCAAATACACTATTTGGTTGGTAGAGGTATTAAGGTCAGTCAATAATATGGTAAACGATAATAATCATTGCATTTAATATTGGGCTTTTTGTAGAGAGGATGTTTCAAAGAACGTCACAGGATTTATTGTAACTGTAGAGCTGTCTATGATGGTGAACGTGGCGGCTGGTCAGTGTGCGGCTGGTCTGTGTGCGGCTGGTCTGTGTGCGGCCGTGTCCCATGAATGAAGTGAAGAGGTGATGAACGGGTGGGACGTTGGGTTTAAAACATTCTCCAAGTTTTAATAAACTGGTGGAACAGTGGGCTGAATGTCCTCCTATTCCAGTTTTCCTGTTAAAGTATCATTCATTGTGTTTTGGTACTTTTATATTAATCTTTCTTCAATTTTTTTCCTAGGTGGTTTACCAAGTTTATTTAGAGCCAAATCAAATTGCTAAGAGAAGTATTGATCAGCAATTAAGAATCAAAATTGTATATGATTTAAGCATCGAATAGTGAGTATTTTCAAAATTCAAGTTAGTCATTTTAGGAATGTTGAATTCACCAAATTGAATTATTAGTTTTTAATAGTTTTTAACTTTGAAATTAATCAGTTTTATTTTAAAATTCTTATTGCAGTCTAACCTGGGATAAAAAACGTTTAGTAAAGGTATGTATAAAAAAGTTTTAATATCACTATTTAGCGCTCCGACATGTCTTTCCGACATGAAGGGAGCTTTACAAGTGTAATTTGTTGTTGTGTATTTTTTACCTATAAAGCACACTAAATTCTATTTTTATTATACTATTGCTTAAAAACACAAAATTAAACCAGTGATTTGTTTCTTTTAGATTTATAGGTCCAAATAAATATGTAAAATGGGTTTAAAGTTGAGACATATTCGATTATCTGAATACTCCGAAACGCTAAGAAAATATAGTAAATTTAGAATCAGATGGAATTTCTTCCCACTGATGTTTTTTGTCAAATTAGAATTAGGTTGGATAATTCTCATTAGATTTAACTCTAGTTGATGCATAACATAATCATCTCTATTTGTTTCCTTTCTGTTTTAGAATAAGTTGTTTCCAAAAGCAATTGATTATTTGCAGAAAACAATCCAGATTCGCAAAAGAGTTGGTTCAATTCTGCTAAGCAGGTATGAAGAGACTCTGTCTTGTATTATCCTGCAAAACATTTCATAAATGATAATTACTTTGTTTTTCTACATTAAACTTGGGCAAGTTTCCTTACTCCACACGCCTAATAACAATCCCTCCAAAAACAATAATAAATTGGTCATTTTCAATCTACGACTGTTTGTGGGACATTCCTGTACGCAATTGGCTGCCGCGTTCGCCCACAAATATACAGTCAATTCACTTTACAGTGTGTTCTGTGAAGCGCTTTGGGACATCCTCCTGACGTGAAAAGCGCTATATCAAATGCAAGGATTATTATTAGTAGTAACTAATATGTTGAGATCCATGCATTATGCCAATAATTTTAAATGTTTGTATTTATTAATCAACTACTTTTTAAACAAGAATGCAAATACTGTATTACCAATTACAGAAATGCCCAGATGGATGTTAGTGCGCACTATCAATGAAATCACTGCTATGTGCTTTACTTTATATTTATTAATTATTTACACTATAAAATAGTAAAACTAAAATGTTAATCTAATTTTTAAAGGAAATGTGCAACTGATCAATATTTAAGAAAGAAAGATGACCCATACAAATATTGTCAAGGTGCCTGTGCTGAGATCACGAATTGTGGTCCAGTGATAGTGCCAGAAGAACATCTACAGGTAATATTCCAACATTCAATTCTTTATCTTCATTGGTGACTATGAAGGGTCAAAATGTACAGCCTGCAAGGCAAGTGGTGATTTGAAAGTGGATACACTTTAGTTGTTAATTTTCTTTCTTTCCTCTGACTCCTGTGAGGAAATGCTGGACTTCCTCGAGTCCAAAATCGAGGGAATCCTCGATTTTGGACTCGAGGATTCTGCCACTGCAGCCACTGCCAGCTGCCACTGCCCTCCCAACTTCCAGCCCCTCCCTACACCACCACCCCCCCCCCCCACCACACTCCGACCACTACCAATCCCTTCTGCCACACCTTTGAACCTGTCACCCCCTCCTTTGTCATCACCATCATATCCTCCATGAAGCTCACCACCTGCTCCCTGGACCCCATTCCCCACCCCTCCTTAAATCCCAGCTCCACCTCCTTACCCCACTACTCGCCGACATCATCAACCTCTCCCTGTCATCTGGCACTGTTCCTACCCCCCTCAAAAGAGCCACTATCACCCCCACCTTGAAGAAACCTTCCCTTGACCCATCACAGCTATCTAGCTACCAGCCCATCTCCAACCTCCTTTAAGGTACTTGAGAGAGCCATTGCCTCCCAGCTTCACTCTTTTCTCCTACTCCCTCCATGAGCCCCTCCAATTGGGTTTCTGTACCTCTCACAGCAAAGAAACTGCTCTGGTCAAGGTCACAAATTACATCCTGACCACGTGTGACCAGGGCTCCCTCTGCCTCCTCGTCCTCCTCTACCTCTCCGCTGCTTTTGACACTATGGACCACTCAATCCTCCTCCACCGCCTCTCCACCCATCTCAACCTTCAAGGTTCTGTCCTTGTCTGGTTCAGGTCCTACCTTTCACGCGCCTTCACTTCGTCTCAGCAAATGGCTTCTCCTCCAGCCCCCCGCATGGTCTCGTGCGGAATTCCTCGGGGCTGTGTCCTTAGTCCCCTCCTCTTCACCCTCTATATGCTCCCCCTTGGTGACATAATCCGCCAACATGTTGTAAATTTCCACGTATGCGGATGACACCCAACTCTATCTCTCTGCCTCCACCCTCAACTCTAGGACTAGTGGCGTCCTGACCGACTGCCTGTCCGACATCAAGTCCTGGATGAGGGACAACTTTCTCCAACTGAACATCAGCAAGACCGAGGCCCTCCTGATTGGCTCGCGCCAGCACCTCCGCACCTCAGGCGCTGGTAGCATCAGCCTCCACGGCTGCACACTCAACCTCACTAAGCCAGTCAGGAACCTGGGTGTCTTGTTTGACCCTGAACTGTCCTTTCTCCCCCACATCCACACCATAACCGGCACTGCCTACCACCACCTCTGCAACATTGCCAGATTCCGCCACTGGGTCACCCCTCAGGCTACCGAAACCCTCACCCACACATTTGTCACTTCAAGGCTCGATTATGGAAACTCTCTCCTCATCGGCCTTCCCAACTCTTCCCTTCACAAGCTGCAGATCATCCAAAACTCTGCAGCTTGTGTACTTTCGCGCACCAGGCTCCGTGACCCCATCACTCCCACTCTCGCCCGACTCCACTGGCTCCCCATCCCCCAGAGGATTGAGTTCAAGATTCTCGTCCTCACTTTCAAGGCCATCCATGGCCATGCCCCCTCTTACCTCTCTGACCTGCTGACTCCCTACCAACCTGCCCACTCCCTCCGTTCAGCTGTAACCCGCCCTACCATCGGTGGCCGGGCTTTCAGCCTCTCTGCCCCCACACTCTGGAACGCCATCGTACAGTCCCTTCGCCTCACTTCCTCCCTTACCTCCTTCAAGGCTAGTCTCAAGACCCTCCTCTTCAATCATGCCTTCGGTCGCCCTCCCACCTCTCTGCCTTCCCTCACCCCTACCCCACCCCTCCCCCACGCTCGTGTCCTGACCCCTGACTGTCCAGGGCCTTGGAACGTCCTCCTGACGTGAAAGGCGCTCTATAAATGTAATTTTGTTGTTGTTGTTTCAGCGGCAGAGTTCGGAACTCTGCTGCCCACATATTGACCCGGACTAAACTCCACTGGCTCCCCATCACCGAATGGATCAACTTCAAGATCTTCACACTCGTGTTCAAATCCATTCACTCCCTGGCACCTCCCTACCTCTCCGAACTCCTCACTCCCCAATCCACCACCTCTGCTCAATTGGCACCGGCCTCCTGCTCGTCCCTCATAACCTCCGCCCCACCATCGGAGGTCGCGCTTTCAGCCACTACCCCCCCCCCAAAACACTCTGGAACACTCTCCTTCAATCCCTCCGCCTTGCCCCCATTCTCCCCTCTTTGAAGTCCGCCTGAAACGCAACACTAATCTTTTTTAAGAATGTAATTTTGCTGCATTGGTCATTGTAACATTATGGTAAGATATTAATGATTTGTTATTGGTGGCTATCCAGCAATGCAGGCTATGTAGTGAAACTGGAGGATCTTGTGGGTTCTCAGGGCTACCGAATGGTCCAGGAGTCCAGGATGCTGACTTTATCCTGTACGTGAGTGCACTAACTACAGAGCGCTGTGGACAGGAGAATATTGTAGCCTATTCAGCTTCTTGCCAGCTTGAAGCACAGCTGGATAGGTAAGGTTTACAACAGTGAGCTTTTGCATAAATTGTTTTCAAACAATGAACCATCAAAGTGTTTGCTGTACCAAGTTTTGCACTATTTGTATGAAAAAGCAAAAGGAGAAATATAACTTTTGATGCAAAGATATAGTGTTAAAAATGCGAAATAGGTTGGGGTTTATGAGTATCTTGTCAATGTATCATATATTGGGGTAGCTGATCATTGTTTACCTCAGTTAAGAATCCATAAAAGATTGCTAGTTGTTCCCCATGTTCCTTAGTGCAAGAGAAGTTTTCTTTAGACATACTGCAAATTGTTTATTTATATATAAAAACTAGACCTTTATATATGTATAGTCTGAGATTGTTAATGAATAATACTGTAGTTCCACTATTATTGGTTACTAATGTTGAGGTCTTCATTTATACAATAAACTGAGTTCTCCTCTGTTGTCCATTGTGTGTGTAAAAGTTTTTTTTATACACCAACTTGCAAACAATTCTGCTTTCTTTATCATTTTTAATAAAACTATTACATAATCATTGCATTTTGGTTGAATTTGGTACTTAATAAAAAATGAGTTTTAATCTTCAACTATCGTAAAATGCAAAAACCTGTACACTGTTGCATTTAATTTGTAATTTTTTTTGTTAAAATATTCCAGGCCAATTGCAGGATATGCAAACCTATGTCCAAACATGATCTCTGCTGAGCCACAGAAGTTTGTAGGCATGTTGTCTACAGTAAAGCATGAAATTGTCCATGCATTGGTATGTAAATGTGAATGTTGGTCTTTCCTCTTAGAAATGAAAGCTCATGTTTTACAATTTCATTGGGATTTAGGAACTTTTCTACGGCAAAACTTTCATTTTGAAATTTTAAAGTTTTGTTTCATCACAAATGAAATGGTACACTTAAATCAGAATTTTTCCCAAATTTAGTACTTAATTGAATTTAAAAAATCAGAAATTCAAGAAAAATAGCCCTTTTGTTAATTTTTTGAAATTGTTTGAAAAGTATGTTTGTTTTAGTAGCAAAATATTTATGGCTACTTCAAAGGATCATTTTATCCCATTACAGTAAATCTAGAGCATAGAGAGGGTTTTTCTTTTCAGGGAGAAGTTTTTTTTTTGCTCAGCTGGTGTCCTGACACATGCAGAAAACCCATCACTCTGCTTAAGAGTGTCCAAACCAAACTGAGAATTCCATTATTCCCACCTACACATAGAAATTCCAGAGATAGACTGTTGGAATGGAATGCATTCTCTCCCTGATGGGAAGCAACCTGCAAGCGTGTCTCCTTGGAGCCAATTCAGCTCCAAGGAGACCCCGCTTAAGGAGAGTTTGAGCTGCCTAATAAGCTGTTGATGATTCAAGTAAACTTATAGCATTATATTTGAAACAAGGCATTGAATTACTTTTGTGTGAAAAGACATGATTGGTGAAACGTGTTAAAAAAAACAGTGTTGATTTAAAAAAAAAGTAACAAACAAGAACGAGTAACTATAAACCAAAAGGAAAAGATATTGTAGTTTCAGTAATAAGTGGGAAGTGATAACGTCATGATATATGAAAAATGCATGGAAATAATTAAATAATTACTTCCCAAAAATCTGGAATTGACAATTGAGAATAATTATTATTGTCCTATAAACAAAAGTATAAACTTGTTATATTTATATTGTTGAATTATCTATTTTAAGTATATTTTCTTTAAAATATTATTTATATGTTTTCATTTGACTATTTTAGGGTTTCTCTGCAGGACTGTTTGCTTTCTATCGTGATAATGAGGGGAAACCACTGACTACTAGATATGCTAATGGTCTCCCACCTTTTAATGAAACGTAAGTTGAAGCAATTATTATCTAATTCTTAAACAATTTAAATTACTAATTATGAACAAACAATATGTAATATAGTCAGTATTGTTGTGGTTTCATAAATGCTAAATACAGTAGCTGTGGAAATGGTCATGGGGTTTGCGAGATATGGTCCAAAAAAAATTCAGTTCTGGACATATGTTGGATTACTAGGCCCACAATTTAGCCATGCAGTACAACTACTTTGCAAACTTAGATGCATGCTGCTTCATGCTTGTTTATAACTGGATTTTCTTCTGCCAGTAGTGCAAAGGTAACTATTTTTATGTACTCTTCTAGTGAGGCAGAAAAAGATATAGACAAGAGAAAGTCAGAGAGAGGAAGAAGTGGTGCAGTGTGGTACTATTGTGAAAGTACTTTCTGATGGAACAATGTAGCACTATAGTCTATTTGTATTTTGTGTGATACAAATTACCTGCACTGTTTGCTTATGCATAATGGGAGAGGACCAAACGAGTGCAGAAAATGTAACCATGCAACTTTCACCTACAAAACACAGTCTAAATGAAGTCCTGTGAAGCTCTTTGAAATATCCTCCCAATGTGAAAAGCACTATATGAAATACAAGTATTATTATTATCTATTATCGTACTTGAACAGACTTGGCTTGTATCAGTGGAGCGATAGAGTCGTACGCAAAGCAATAAGGTTATGGAATGTGAGAGGGAATAGCAAACTTCGCCATGAGGTCTTTCTTCTTGTAACTCCACATGTTGTTGTGAGTATAACAAAATTTATGTTTTATTCAAAAACAATTTAAGTTTTTATGATTTAGTATTTTTTCATGTGCTTAGTTGTGCTTGCATTTTCTTGGCTTAAATTAAAAAAGTGACGTTACCCACAATGAAACTCAGCTCAGCTACTCTCTTGAATGTGCCTTATAAGCTATTTGAAGCCTTATAAAGACACATAAAATTATGTTAAAATTAACCAATCAGAGTTGCCTTTGTCCAATTTACTTCCATAGAAATAAAATCAGCAGAGTTAAAATACCTACTTTGGTAATAAGTTCTGTTATGGTTTGGAGAAAATGATGCATAAAAGTTCAGGCATAGGACTGTTAATTTTCCCACCAGCAGTAAATTTCACCATCCCTCCCTGCAGAAAGAAGCTCAGAAACACTTTAACTGCACAATTCTTGAAGGAATGGAGCTTGAAAATCAAGGTGGAATGGGCACAGAATTGAATCACTGGGAAAAGAGATTGCTAGAGGTAAGATTATGTGAAAAGTAAATGTAAGTCACTTTAGTTCCTTAAATTCTGATTGTTAATTAGTTTTGGCAACAAAAGTTAAATTATGCAGAGAATGAATACAACAACAACGTAAGCACGGTCGAAGAGGAAAGTTTTCAGGCAGGACTTCATAGAGAAGGGGACAAGGCGGAGGGATTGAGGGACAGTGTTCCAGAGTTTCGGGGCAAAGTGGCTGAAAGCGCGACCTCCGATGGTGGAGTGGAGGGTGCGAGAGCCGAGTAGGAGGCCGGTGCTGGTCGAGCGGAGGCGCTGGGTAGTGGATTGGAAAGTTGGAGAGATGCCAGGGAGTGAATGGATTTGAACACGAGTGTGAGGATCTTGAAGTCGATCCATTCGGTGATTGTGAGCCAGTGGAGCCTGGCCAGAACTGGTGAGATGTGGGTACGGAATTTGGTTCGGGTCAGTATGCGGACTGTAGAGTTCTGAATGAGCTGGATCTTTTGAATGGTGGAGCTGGGGAGACTGACGAGGAGTGCATTTGAGTAATCCAAGCGCGATGTGAAAAACGCATGCACGAGGGTTTCGACTGCATTTAGGGTAAGGTACGGTCGGAGGTGGGCAATATGGCGGAAGTAGAAGAATGCGGTCTTGGCCAAGGACCGAACTTGAAAGAGGAAGGACAGCTGGGGGTCAAAACCGGACACCTAGGTTACGCACTGGTTCTGTGAGTCTGAGGGAGAGCCCAGGGAAGTTGAAGAGTTTAGATCCGCAAGACATTGACAGGAGCCAAGGAGTATGGCTTCTGTCTTTTCCATATTCAGCTGCAGGAAGTTTACACTGATCCAAGCCTTGATATCTGCCAGACAAGCTGATAGAACATCGACAGACCTGGAGTTGGTGCTGGAGTAGGCAAAGTAGATTTATATGTTATTCACATACATGTGGAAGTTTACACCATGTCTGTGGATGACGTCGCCCAGAGGGAGCATAGAGAAAAGGAAAAGAAGAGGGCAAAGGGTGGAGTCCTGGGGTACCCTGTAGATGACCAGGCGGGGGAAGGAGGAGAAACCATTTGCTGAGATGAAACGGAGGCGGTTGGTTCAGTAGCACTCGAACCATGCGAGTGCAGTCCCACTAAAGTAGATGAGGGAGGAGAGCCAATGGAGGAGGATGGCGTGGTCGACTGTGTTGAAAGCGGCAGAGAGATCCAGGAAGACGAGGAGGCAGAGGGAGCGCTGGTCACAGATAGAGAGGGTGTTGTTTGTGACTTTTACAAGCGCTGTCTCTGTGCTATGGGCAGGGCGAAAACCAGACTGCAGGGGCTCAAGGAGGGAGTGGAGGGAGCAGTATGAGCGAAGTTGATCTGCAACAATGCGTTCCAGGACTTTGGAAAGGAAGGATAGGTTGGAAAGGAAGGGACGGTAGTGTGAGAGATTAGAGGCATCGAGGGTGGGTTTTTTGAGGAGGGGTGTGATAACAGTGGTTTTCAGGGGGAGTGGAACAGAGCCTGAGGAGAGTGACTGGTTGACCATGGGAAGGGAAGCTTGGGAGATGAGGGCCACCCCACCCGCCACATTATTTGGGGTGGGGGGTGGTGGTGAAAAATGTAGCCAGGAGGAGAGGCTTCAACGAGGGGTAAAGAGTCATTGGGGAAGAGCCAGGTTTCTGTAAGCCCAAGAATATCAATGTGCTCACCCAGGATGAAGTCATGGATAGTAAGGGCTTTGTTGGAGATGAAGTGGACATTATGGAGGGAAATGCAGATAGGTTTGCAGGTGGGGGATGATGATAGGGAGCGTGGTACAGAAGATTTGGGGTGGTGGGAGAGAAGTGTCCATGGAGTTTGAAGTGCAGGGAGAGTTGGAGAGAGTATGGATGATGGAGGGGGAAGGGGTGTTTGCCTTTTGGAGGCGGTTGCTGCAGAGAGTGTGTGCAATGGGACAGTTGGGGTGGTTGCTCTGGGACAACCAACTCCGGAAGCCATAATGGGCCTGGTGGAGGATGCCCAGGTTGGAGCAGAGGGAGGTAATGGTGTGGTCCAGGAGAGAGAGAAATCGAGGAGGGTGGTGGGAGAGAAGAACAGTGGGAGTAGCGGAGTGTGGGGGGGTAGAAGCAGGAACATTTTCAGGGGGAGCAGCTCAGATCGGGCGGGAGCAAAAGTGCGCTCGCAGAGACCAGAATCGAACAATCAGTATCATCAATGATGCAAGCAGTAACAGCCCGCGAGCTACGGAAGACGGCGTGGGTGGGGAGAGAGAGGGGATGGCGGTCATGGCTTAGGTGGCAGAGACCAGGAGGGAAAGGAGGACAAGGTAGCAGAAGGAAAGTAGAATATACACTATACTTACCCTCCTTTGAGGGATTTGAAAAAGCTACCAGATGTAACGTCACACTATACTTACCTGGACGGATTTGAAAATGGCGCCCGGAAGTGATGACCGGCTTCAAGATTCGGACAATTTTTGGGCGGGGAATTTTGAAATGGCGTCACCGTGCTTGAAGCAGCCGAAACTTCGCTTTGCTGGTCGCTCACCCCCGTTCATTCATCTGCCTGTAGCCTCTGGTTAGGGTTCTCACCTAGCCAGTGGCTTCCACAGCCTACCTCGCCCAGCTTTTGTCGATCAAAATCTTCAACCCTCGCTCCTCATGTCTCCCTCTCGATTTACCTCGGTTTCCTGAGGCCCCGCCGCTCGCCGGCTGGCGACTGTCCCCGACGCTCGCTGACTGGAGACTCCAAAAAATTATTACCTTCTAAATCTGAACGCATCATAAAGTTTAAACTGTGTATAATACCATGAAGTGGAAGGTGACAGGTTCAATTTGTATTCTTTTATAAACTCTTCCAATTGTGCCTCCCCGCCCACACTACTCACCATTATCAACCAAATCCCCAAATCACCACTGATATTTGTTTTACATCTTCTGCCATGTTATGTTGCACAAGCAATGATGAAGACCAGGGAAGAGCTCTTGGTTGATAATGGTGAATGGTGACCAGTGTGGATGGGGAGGCACAATTGGAAGAAAGTAATTTATAAAGTGGGGATCATACCTTCACTCAAACAAATGCTTAATTTATCCATCAAAATTAATCTTATCCATTAGCGTTTTTGGATAAATCTTTTCCGTTTCCTTTGGGGCAGGAGGGATATGAAGTGGTCAATGTGGAGTCACAAATAGGATGTTTGGCTGGGTTGATGCCTTGTTTAAGTTTTTATTCTTGCATTAATTTGTGATGATAATTTGTCAAATACACTGCTTATATTTTCTTCCCTTCAGAATGAAGCAATGACGGGATTCCATACACAGAACAGGGTATTCTCTCGAATAACCTTAGCAATATTGGAAGATACTGGGTAAGATAAATAATTGTTCAAGAGCAACTTCATAAGAACATGGGAACTGTGTCATTGAGAACTTTTTTTCTTCTTGTAAGAACATAAGAAACAGGAGCAGGAGTAGACCATTCGGCCCCTCGAGCCTGCCCTGCCATTTAATAAAATCATGGCTTATCTTCTAACCTAATTCCATTTACCCGCCCTATTCCCATATCCCTTAATCCTTTTAGTTTTTAAAAATCTATCAATCTCAGTCTTGAATATGTTAAATTCTTGTATTCAGCTAGACAGTCATAATATTTAAATCTAATGGGATAAATTATCTTCTTTGTCCATTCTTGTTTTTGTGCGTATCTTACACTTTTGAGAAGTTATATCCTTGTATTGACATTTTTGGTGGAAAATGCTGCTTTGCACTTTAAGAAGAAAGAGTAGGAGGCAGAACTTCTAATGAGTTGCTCCAAAGAGAAATCCACAGATTTGTACATCTGTTTACTGGGCTCGTGCTGAATATTTAAGACATGGACATCTTTCAGTTGGTAGTCAGAACTAGCTCAGGTACTGCTGGATACCCCTTAAGAAAATAAGGACCAATTAACTAGTACTAATAATCCTTGCATTTGATATAGCGCTTTTCACGTCGGGAGGACGTCCCAAAGCGCTTCACAGAACACACTGTAAAGTGAATTGACTGTATATTTGTGGGCAAACGCGGCAGCCAATTGCGCACAGCAATATCCCACAAACAGTCGTAGATTGAAAATGACCAATTTTTATTATTGTTTTTGGTTTTGGAGGGATTATTATTAGGCGTGTAGAGTAAGGAAACTTGCCCAAGGTTTCGCCCCGCCTGGAATTAAACTCAGGTCTCTCACTTGCAAAGTGAGTGCTCTAACCACTGAGCTACAGGACCACTACCAATGAAAGGGGATCAAGAGCAGAAAGGAGGGAGAACTGACTAGAGGGTTATGTACTGTTTGATTTGTAACTTGTGAGCTGAGAATAAAAGAGTTTTCTACACATTGAGTGTTGAGAACATAACGTGTCAGAAGTAAAACTGACAGATTTGGAAAAGACTAAGAGATTGAACAAGGAAGATAAAAGAAGACAAAATGAGTGTTGGAGCAGCAGAGCCGGATGCCATGACAAGATATGTGCAAATACCACGAACATTGAGGTTAGATGGTAATTTAAGACATAATTGGCAAAGATTTGAGCAGGATTTTGAAATCTTTGCACTAGCCTCAAATGTGACGAAATTGCTACAAATACAGCAGTTGGCTATTTTCCTAATGTGGCAGGAGAAGAAACGAGGGATTACTTTGCAACTACGGACAAAAATGTGGACATGACATTAGGTGCGATGTTAGAGGTCATGCATCTAAGATGTTGTGAACATAACAATGTCACAATAGATAGATACAAACTTGGAACAATGAAGTAAGGGCCTATGGAATCATTTCATCAATACTATGCATTATTACAATCACAAGTATAACATAATCATGGACTTGAAGAGCTGATCAGTGACCAAATTGTAATAGGATTGAAAGATATTAAAATACACAGCAAGCTCTTGAAATAGAAGACTTTAACGCTCTAAAAAGCTCTGTGAATAGTTGGTATAGAAGAAATATCCAAAACACACATGAGGGACATTGATAGAGATGCAGAAGAGAAGATGGAAATTGATGAATTAGCTCAAAGAAGAAACTGGATTGATTCAGATGAGTACGGAGGATATACAGGCCTAAAAGGCAAACAAATATAGAGGAAACTTGAAAAGTGTGGATTAGTGCATCCTTTCGGAGATGATCAGCGGAAGGAAAAAAGTGCTATATGTTATATGTGAGCATTATGCAAGACAATGCAGACGTAGACAAAGAGAACTTGTAAGGAGCGATGACAGAGGAACCCTGGAGAAAAGACTTAACAGGATAAAATTATTACAGAAGAGCAAATAAGCCACAGAGAACTAGAATACAGCAAATAAGATCAAGGCAGTATGAAATATGGGACAATTCTGATATGGAATCTGGAGTGACTGAATAAGAAGAGGAGTATAATGTTGATGCAATAAAAATCATTAGGAGATTGCAATAAGAAAAAGGAAAAAAAGGAGTGGATGGTATCGCTATGGTGCACAGCGGAAAGGAAATGGTTACGGTGCAAATCAGATACAGGAGCTCAAGCCAGTGTAATGTCAATAGAAGAGATTCAGCTGGGAGAACCCAATAAAGACAACAACAACAACAAAACTCCATTTGTATAGTGCCCTTCACATCGGGAGGATGTCCCAAGGCGCTGGACAGGTAGAGTTACATACCCAAGCTGAGCGAAAAAAAATTGGAAAAAGGCAGGAGCAGATTATTGGCCTACAACAAAGAAGAGATTGAGACAGTGGGCTCCAGCACTAAAATTTTACAATGTAAGTGCAGCGGTGACAATATCTATGGATGCAAGTCAGTCAGGAATAGGAGCATTATTAATGCAAGAAGGAAATATCATAGCATATGCATCTAAGCCTCTCTCGGAAATGGAGAAAAGATATGCCCAGATAGAGAAGGAGTGTTTAGCTGTGGTGTTTGGGTGCAAAGGATTCAAGCAATATGTATTTGGGAAAAAAAGTGATTATAGAAAATGGTCACAAACCATTAGAGGCCATTCTGGAAAAAGGGTTCAATGAAACACCATCAAGACTACAAAGAATGAGAATACAGCTACAGTAATATAGCATTGAATTTCAGTACAAACCTGGGAAAACACGATATGTGGCAGCCACCAGTCAAAAGGCGAATAGAGAAGACAAGCAACTAGAAAAAGAAATGGAATTCTAGGTATGGGAAATAGCAAAGCAACAAGACAGGAGAAAGAGATTAGAGAAGCAAACGAAAGAGATAGGATAAGTAAGGAAATTCAGACAATGCTAAAAAAAGTCATGGTCTAAAAACCGAGAAGAGAGGCACCAGAAGAGGTCCGGCCATAGTGGGAGTACAGAAATGAAATATACCAGTGAAAAGGCATCATGTATTGAGGAGATACAATAATTATACCAAAAGAATTAAGGAATAAAGTATTGAGAAACATATGAAGGAGATTTCGGAAAAGAAAAAGCCAAAAGAGCGAGAGAAGTAGTGTTTGGGCCGGGCATAAATAAGCAGATAGAGGACTATATCGGAAAATGTGAAACATGTGCGAGATATCAAACCAGGAAAGACACAAACCAATGATATGGCACGAGAAACCAAGTAAAGCCTGGACCAAAATAGGAACTTGTTTTATTAGATATAGTGAACTGACTGCACCCGTACAGTTTCGCTTGCAACCAAAGGATCCAATCTGGAATGTAGATTTCAGTGATACCACACACAAACCATTTAACATGCCCTAAACACTTTCTGTACACCTTAAGCAAAACTGCCATACATGTGTGATGAGCTTTTTTAGGTCATAGCTCATCAACGATAGGTGATTTTCCCCCACCCCAACAAAAAATATGCCCATGCCATTCCACCTTTCAAGACCTTTCTGATGAGGTATAAATCGATGAGGTATATAACTTCAATCGGTTAATGCGTTATTGGTGGACAGACACACGTGCGATGTGTGAGCTGTGCTTGGATCTCTCTCGGATCCTGGTGCTTTGTTAGTCTGAGCTGGCCTCAGGCTTCATTTTAATCCTCTCCTCCCTCCCTCTTGACACACACTTATATATATGTGTGTGTGTATATATATATATATACACACGTAATATATATACACACATGCTTATATAACCTTTCACCTCTACCCCCTCCCTCCCCCAGAATCACTCTTATCCTTGAGAGATTATGGAACTCAGTGTATATTTTGGGGGGCAGAGATTTAATTTTAAAAATGTAGCATTGAATTATTTTCACCACTCTTCCCTCCTTCCCTCTCTCTGTCCACCTCCCGATGTATCGCTCTCAAAGTGTGTGTGATTTCCACAGTTGCTACTTTGTCACAGAATACGATGCATACCCAATATTTTGGGACTTAATTAAAGCATTTTTTAATATCATTCATCAACAATAGGAGATCCATCCCAAAACTATATGCCCATGACACTCCCCCATGCAAGACCTTTCCGGTGAGATAGAAATCATGTCTCTACGTCAGTTGCGTTCTTAGCAGAAGACACAAAGACAGACATTTATTAGTATTGATATACAGAATTGAATGACACAACTATAGTGGNAAAAAACAAGCCCAGCATAGAATACAAAAATACAGCATAAAATACAAAATTCATTAATTTAAAACGAAGGAGTGAATGACATCACTGTGGTGCACAGAATTAATTAATTTAAAACTAATTAATTTTCAAGCAAGGAATACAAGGCAGTGGGAAATAAAGCACAAAACTTCACCAGGGTATACCCAAAGCAATGGAATGGTGGAGCGGGAAATACAGGCTATAAAGAAAATGTGGAAGAAGACAGTCAACACAGTTCTTTTTAATGTGAACATTTCCCCTCTTGTTCTCCCCAGTTATAAATATTTTTCCTCTTCACATCCGAATTGAAATACAGTAATTACACTTTTCAGTAAAATCCTGTGAATCTATGTAAGTGCTTTTACTTGTTTCAATGTTGTTATAAAGCACTATATCAAATTCAAAGTTATTATTACTGTTGTCAATCAAAAACTCTTCCTACAAGCTTTGATTCTAACTCATCCTTTTCAGGACATCATGATTACAGAACCACTTATAACTCTCATTCTCAATTTTCTTATACAACTTTCAAGTAGTGCCAAATATAATGAAAACTGTAGCATTATTTTCTGAGTTACCTTCTGACAGATAAAAAAATGAATGTACTGTATTCATCAATCTTGATACTATTGCAAGTAACATTTCTATTCCTCTCATCCCTGCAGTTGGTACAAAGCTGATTATAGCATGGCAGAGAAACTAGAATGGGGTGAAGGCATGGGCTGTGACTTCGTAATGAAGAGTTGCAAGTTTTGGATCGATCAACAAAGACAAAAGTAAGATGGACTATGTTCTTTTTCTTAAAAAGACAGTGCCTCTATTACCTATCAGTTCCTTGAAAGTAGTGAGGTGTTTAATTATTAATCAAATTAATTGATACATTTTGTTTAAGGAGAAAATGGATGAAATAGCTATCTTAATTTGGTGAGAGAATGAGGTGCAATTTCTGCATATATTGGAGCTCACATTATTGTATGTTTCAGCTACTCTTTTAATTTCACAATTCTCAGTTGAAACTTTTCTGACCGCACTTAGGTGAGACATTGCAAATAAAAACCAAAAAAAAACAGTTAACAAAGATAGATTTAATGTGTTCAGCCATCTTTTCTCACTATTAAAAAAAAGTACTAAAAATGTTGGTCTTTTGAAAATGTAACCAAATTGTGGTAGTAATGATTCTTTTATTTTCAGGAATCGAAATGTAACCCCATATTGTGACACATTGAGAACAACACCATTGCAGTTGACATGTCGGCAAGACCAAAGGGCTGTGGCAGTGTGTAATTTACAAAAGTACTCAAAACATCTGCCAGCAGATTATCAGGTATATAATTATAAGCACTTTTAAGGTTGTCTACCAATGGAGTCGTCATTTTCTTTCATATAAGTGCTTGAACATAATAATAATAATCTTGCATTTGATATAGCGGTTTTCATGTCTTCTAGACGTCTCAAAGCGCTTCGCAGAATATGCTGTAAAGTGAAATGACTGTAAATTTGTGGGCGAAAAGCAGCAGCCAATTGTGCACAGCAGTGTCCCACAAACTGTCGTGGATTGAAAATGACCAATTTATTATTGTTTTTTGTTTTGGAGGGATTATTAGGCGTGTAGAGTAAGGAAACTTGCCCAAGGTTATAAACATGAAACAATACTGCTTCCTTATTATTTGCCAAATTTGTTTCGATAAAGATTTTTATTTCATGGCACATAGTGGAGTCCTGTAGCTTAGTTGGTAGAGCACTCGCCTCACAAGCAATAGTCCCTGGGTTCGATTCAACAACAACAACTTGCATTTATATAGCGCCCTTGACGTGGGGTAGCGTACTGGGCAGGGTGAAATGTTGGGCAAGTTTCCTTATTCTATACGCCTCTATTCACCTAGCAGTAAGTAGGAACCCGGTTATTAGTGATTGGCAGATCAGATTCTGGGGGTAATAATCCCTTAAAAAAATTCCAAAAAAGAATTAATAATTTGGTCACTCAATCTACGACTCTCTGTGAGACACTGCTGTGCGTAACTGGCTTCTGCGTTTCACGCAAAAAAAAACATCAATTCACTTTACAATATATTCTATGAAGTGCTTGAAGACGTCCAGAAGATGTGATCAGCCACTATATCAATTATTATTAGATTATTTACATAAATGGCATGGTTGTAGAAGTGTGAAAATCAAAATTTGACTATCTAAATAGAGATTAGGGCCCTTAATATAAATAAAGTCGTCTCCGTACAGAATTATCAGTGAAAGATAGTTCACATACAATACAAATTTAATTTTACATAGAGGCTTTCACTTTGGAAGGACATCACAAAGCACCACATAACACTACAGATTATTGAGGGACCTGGCATATCTTCTGTATCTCAGTTGTTGCAATTTTCCTATCACTTTGAGTTTTTTTTATGTCTGTGCTACTCCACTGTTTCCCAAACAAGCCCCTTGGGGTTAATATTGCTGCTGATGGTCAGTTACACAGGTATGGGGAAAGGACAGTCTTTTGCAAATATGATATTTAGGCCTCAGTGAAGTTGTATAATTATGTTTAAAAATGCGATAGTTTTCTACGTTCTAATGGTTGATTTTTATCATGAACTATAAAAAATTGGTTCTTGTTCCATTATTTATGCCCACATTGTACTTCATCACATTTGTCATTCTTTGTTTTGTTTACTTCTCATTTTAACAATATATACACCTCAATAATCGAATCCTCAGTATGCAAAAAAAAATTCTCAGTACTTGAACTTTCATTATCAAAACTAAATTGTTGTATTCTGTACTAAAGGTTTGTATTTCTGTTCTGCAGTATTTTGACTACCTTGATGGTATTCCATTCCGAGACCTGGAGTACTACGGTGGATCAGTGGAGATAGCTGACTACTGTCCTTTCAGTCAAGAGTTTAGCTGGCATCTAAGTGGAGAATTTCAGCGTGGCTCTGATTGCAGAATTTCTGAAAATCAACCAGGTCAGTTATTTAACACTGTGCCTAGTAATCTGGGTCATGGTGAAATAGACACTTTTGTAAACTTTGTATGATTTAGGAGGAAGAGGAGCTTTGACCTGGTTCAGGAACAGTATAAACATTCCATATATTTTTGTATGTTTTATACAAGAAGTACCACTAAAGTTATTCATTTTATAAAGTCATATCAGCTGCACTTCCTGCCCACAGTGCTCATTCACAAACTGAAATTAAATTTGATTTCAGAATCTTTGCGAAACTATGGTGCTGAAGAATATGGACCAGATTCTGTCTGCCTGGTTCAGAAGTCTCCATTTCTTATGCAGCAGTGTAACAGGAGACAAAGCCATCCAGACTGGGGCAGTGGATGTTATAAGGTGAGTTGAGGAAAGATTTTCTTTGAAGCTAATTATTCAACTAATTATGGATACTCGCATAGAGTATCCTTCAGAATATTTTTTTTGTAATTATATAAAAATTAGGGTATTTTGTAGGGTTTCTTTGTAAATTATTCTAACGATCATAAACTAATTTAAATGGTATTTCCAATTAAATGTAATTTTATCTTGTTTTATGTTGTTATTTTAATACTTCTAATTCTTTCAATGGGTATATATTTTTTTACATCAATGTACATCTTCATCTTGTAGAGTGATGGGAACTGACAAGAGAATAGAAATGGCAGAAGTTCATTTCCCAATTTTGATTTCCCTGATCTATACGTGCTCAAATATCAAACATACTAGTGAAGATAAAACAACAAAAGGGAAGGGAAAAACAAAATAAATTGTTTTAGTGGTTTGACTTTTTTTTAATGAACATTTGGAATGCAATATGAAACCGCCTATTGTAATTTGCTGAGGACAAATTAATTCATTAAAATACTTTTATTTTGTTGTCTAGATTTCCTGTTCAGCTGAAGGACTAATGATTTGGATAACTGACCAGTCTTATTTATGCAGTCAAGTTGGACAAGTCATATCAGTTAATGTTAAGATGAATGACTGGGTGTACACGGGAAAGCTTGTATGCCCATCTTGTTTTAATTTCTGCAGTTCCTGTCCACCGGAACATGATCTACCACCAAGAAATAAAACCAGGATGATTCCTATAGGTAATTCATTTTAATATTCTGCATCTTTCTTTGAAATGAGTTTGCACCAAATACAGGTATAAAAAGGCTATGGCTGATTAATTATATTTTGAACTTTAATTTAAAATTTGAGTTTAATTGAAGAATACCTTGTCTATGTATTACATTTTATAAGGTATTTTTATTTTGTAGATATAGTTTTAGTTTTTTCAAACTCGAGAGCATAAATGAACAGTCAAGGCTCATAGTGCAGTACATAAACAAGATTTTTTAAAAAAGACAGGAGAGAAGACAAGGTAAATCGATTAGAAGTGGTTAGTGACGGCAAGCTTGGGTTTTTAAAAACCTATATATTGTTAGGTTGAGACAAGCATCTGGGAAATAGTGTGTGCTAGGCTTAAGGCTGTGGAAAAGAACGTGTAGGTAGCTTGCTTAGAGTATGATGAACAAGACAATAATTTATTTTTGGAATTTGGTAAGTGAAAATCTCACAATTTTACCTTGTCCACAGAACTGAATAACATGCATAACATTCTCCAGAATATATCAATTAATGTAAATTTGTAATGTAATGTTCCTCGTACCTGCCATTCACTAGGGAGGTCTCAAACCTACACTTGTCATATGTCAAATGATCAATTAGTGATTATCCTCCTCGGGTGGGAGGTAAGCGAGGTCTCCTTGGAGCTGAACTCGCTCCAAGGTGACCTATTCAGTGATGGAATGTCAGAATCGAGCCCATCCTCTGTGGAGGTTTCGGTAATCCAGTTCCTGAACCAAGCAGGTCCACAGTACTCCAGGGCCCTGCTGATGACAGTGCCGAGGAGTTCTGTGGACCCGCTTGGCTCAGAAACTACCACCCTGGCTCACTGGCAGGACTAGGAATGGAAGATCAGTCACCGGGGGCAGGGAGTCTTCCCACTCAGCTCCATTAATCATGCAAGCCAAAGTCCTAACGGGTAGGGTGGCCCTAGCTGGACAAGCAGTGGGAATGCTTGACAGACTGTGATTTCATGGCAAACTATGCAGTTTTACCTGGTTAGACTACAGCACTATCCCAACGCACATTCACGGGTCCCCAAAGCTTGGCTTTTGTCAACCTGAGCCTAATACTCTCCAGAATTAGATACAAGCAGGATGCTTCCCTCCTGGGAGGGAGTGCATATTCCATTACAATAAATATCTCTGGAATTTCCATGTATAGGTAGGATGCATTGAAATCTGTTTGGTTTGGATAGTGTTAAGCATGGTATTGGGTTTCCGCATGTGTCAGACACCTAGCTGACCAAAGAAAAAAAGATGTAAGGAAACGACAACACAGAAGGCCATTCAACCCATTGTGCCTGTGCAACTCTTTGAAAGAACAATTCATTTGGTTTCATTTACCTGCCTTTTCTCCATATCCCCTCAAATTATTCATTTTTTAAAAAATGTGAGTTTAGTTACCTCTTGAAAATTAATATGGATCCTGCCCTAGCCACAGCCACATACATGGGTATGGCACATCCTAATAACCTTCTATGTTTAAAAAAACTTGCAAGGATTATTTAGGATTATTATACTCTTAACAACAACAATTCTTGCATTTGATATAGCAGCTTATCACATCTTCAAGACGTTTCAAAGCGCTTCACAGAATATACTGTAAAGTGAACTGTGAAATTGGGTTCAAGCGTTTGTCAGAAACCACACCAAGGATATTATTAAAACGTTTTATTAGCAATTGTAAAACCACACAAGTGTAAGCATCACATTACATCGACGCATTATCATTACTCGTCGCACTTAAATGACTACAAAAGCACTATCTTAACAAGAAACACTCAATACTAAAATTCTAAACATATATAAAAAAATTATGTGATATATGAAATGTGCCTAAATAATCTCTAACTGTTTTGTATATATGTTGGGTGCGTGTTTTAGTAAGTAGGAGAGATACTACCAAGCAGGCAAGAAATCATGACAAAGTTTTAAGGCTGGCACAAAAGTTAAACACAGTCTCTGTCTTGCTTCTAGCTGTAAATGTCTCTTGGTGGTCCACTCCGGCAAGAGCTGGACTTGTCCTCTTTCTCTCAAAGGCACTCTTCTTCCTCTCCATTGAGGTTCGTTCCCTTCCTCTCCTCAGAGGCTCACAGAGGCTCCTCAGAGACTCTCCCGAGGCTCTTCTCGAGGCTCTCTTTGAAATCTCCTCCCGCGACTCTTCTCTTTTCTTCTACAAACTAGTTCCCTTTGAAATCGTTTTGACCAGTTCACAAAGTTCTCACAGGTGGGACTGGCTTCTGATCCTTTAGGTCGCTCCCTTTGGGGTGGAGCATTACTGCTGTTGCACTTCTGAGGGCAGGTCTGTGCCCAATGCCCAAACTCACCACAAACATGACAGGGTGAGTTGCTTGGATTTCTGCCGGTACTGTCAGGGACACCAGCTCTGTTTTCCCCTGGCTTTCTGCCCTGCTTTCGTCCCTGGTCATTATACCGCGAGATCCACGTATTATACCCAGATTTTGGTCCTTCTACATAGCAAACCTCCTTTCTCCCCTCTGATCGTGATACCTGGTCTGAAGGTTTCTGACAGCCTTCCCATGCTTTAACTACCATTGAGAAAAGCTGGTTCCAATAATCCTCGGCTGTCACTATCATCCCTAGTTTAGCCTGGACTTTTGGGTGCAGTTTCTCCAAGAATCTTTGTTTATAACCTGCCTGTGGGGATCAGCATGGATACCGTTTACCTGGGATAACTCGAAAAGCACGGAGAATTGCCTATCGAACACGATCAGGTGCTCTCTTAAATCCTGTACAGCATTAACAAATTCCTGATCAGTATCAAACTGATTAATCCCTAACACCTGTTCTATCTACTCACTCACATACATTGCGCTCTTTCCCATTTTAAACACATCGGTAAGGAGCCTTTCCTGTAGTTTGGGGTTGATGGCTTTTAACAACACCCTGACCTGCTTGAAACTGTCTAGCTCGGGGTGTCGCTACACAAAAGCAGTCCACTCTCGGCTAAAAGTCAAGGGATGTTTTCCCGGGGATATTCTCCCTAGCTGTTTAGCCAGAGTGCTGCTGTCTGGCTGATAAAGGCGTGGTCTGGCAGAGGGGAACTCGTGGAGTGAGAATCGGACTATTTCCATTGCTCTGTCTTTGACGGGGAAGTGGTGTCGGGGAGTATCGGCTTTGGGATTCTGGGCGTGATAAGGCTTCGGAAGCGGAAGAGCAAGGGGACAGAGACCGTGCCCATCGACCTCCTACCTCATCCGAGACTGGTACAAAGCAAGGTGAAACTAGATCAGAACATCGGGCTCCAAGTTGGAGGGTAGATTGAACTGTGCAGGGGTCAGAAAGGGATTAGGGCAGGGGCGTTTATTGGGGGGTGACGTCTTGCTCAGGAAGGCTACGTTTCCTTGGTTTTGGCTGGGGGGGCTACCTTAGTCGACTCGTTCATGGGTTCGGTCTCGGGGAGCGGGGTGATTGCTACTGTTACCTCCTCCCTTGGGGTCAAAGGTTCGACTATCTGATCGCTCCGGGGTGCCGTTTTGATCATTGGATTGGTGGCAGCCGTCGCGATCTGGATAGCTGATACCAACGTCCTTTTCCAACCTAGTGCTGTCTGTAATTCAGCTATTTGTTTGGCGCACTCTGTGTGATCAGCAGCCCAATCTACCTCTTGTCTATGTTTCTCCATTTCTTCTCTTAATGCTCCCCGTGCATCTTCTAACTGGTGCTGACTTTCCTTAAACACGACCTCGAGTTCCGTTAACCGTTTCGCACTTTAAAATGCATTCTGACCCTGCTGTGCTGACGTGGTTACTAGATGTTGCTGCTAACGGTGCCAGTTAAATGGAAAATTTGCTTTACCTATTCACCATTCGTAGTTTGATGGTCATTGATTGGTTCAAGAAATACGCCTCTTGGTACTCTAACTGTTTGAGGGACTCCCTAATTATCTTTTTTAATTCCATATTCCTGCTATCTGCTCCGTTTTTATCAATGACCATGGCACAGTAAATTGCATATCGCAACACTTGCTCGGCTTGCTTTTCTGAGCGAATTGTTGTGACACCCAAACTTGATATGTCATCAAGCCAATCAACAGTTCCCTTTAGCGGATCTGCATGATTCTCCATGTTCTCATACAATACTTCTAACCCCGCATGGAGTACCTGTTTCCCTATGTTGTCAATATAGGTATCTAACATAGTTGGCCCTTCCTTTCCTAACATCTTGTTAGTCTTAATCCCCATCGTCTTCACTTATATTTTTGTGTGTATATATGTGACTTGAGTATGATTTGGTCAAACACTTGAGGTCCCTTTTGTTCGTACAGACAGTATTGCCGTATTGGCCCTTAGTCTCGTGACCAAGACTCTTGTCTGTCCCTTTGTGGTCGCTAAATTTGTGAAATTGGGTTCAAGCGTTTGTCAGAAACCACACCAAGGATATTATTAAAATGTTTTATTAGTAATTATAAAGCCACACAAGCATAAGCATCACATTACACCTGACGCATTATCATTACTCATTGCACTTAAATCACTACAAAAGCACGATCTTAACAAGATACACTCGATACTAAAATTCTAAACATATATAAAAAAATTATGTGATATATGAAATGTGCCTAAATAATCTCTAACTGTTTTGTATATATGTTGGGTGCGTGTTTTAGTAAGTAGGAGAGATACTACCAAGCAGGCAGAAAATCATGACGAAGTTCTAAGACTGGCATAAAAGTTAAACACTGTCTCTGGCTTGCTTCTGGCTACAAATGTCTCTGCTTGCCTCTAGCTGCAAACCCCTCTTGGTGGTCCACTCCAGCAAGGGCTAAATTTGTCCTCTTTGCGGTCCATTCCGGCAAGAGCTGGACTTGTCCTCTTTCCCTCAAAGGCACTCTTCTTTCTCTCTGTTGAGGTTCATTCCCTTCCTCTCCTCAGACCCTCCACTGAGGCTCCTCAGAGACTCTTGAGGCTCTTCCGAGTCTCCTCCCGCGACGTTTCTCATCTTCTACAAACTAGTTTTGGCTATTGATTTTTATACCCTTTCTCATACCCCTTTTTCTCCGTTCTATCTCTTTTCCAAAGACTTCTTTCTCACACTCTCTGCACTTTCCCAGGCATTCTTTACCTATCTTCAAGTTGTTTCTCCTTGTACCACTAGTAGTAGCTTCTGCAAGAGAACAATACTCCTCCTATTCCATCTTATCTAGCCTGACCAAACCACCTGACTCCATGTCCCTGAAGTTTCAGTCCTCCTTTCTAACTGTGTCCGTGTGACCTGCTCACTTTAAGCTTTTTCTCAGTTTTAATCCCTTCTCCAGCTGGTCCAATTATCCCAGATTCCTATCTCTCCTGCCCATAGGACACATGCCCTTGTAAGTGCACATGGCCTACCATCCATCCTCTAGATACAGCTATCCTTATCTTCTCTGGCCTTGGGTCACATTCCAGTGTACTCCTCCTGGCTCGGTGCCTCTTTACTAGAACTGTGTGTGTGTGTGTGCCACATGGTAGTATTTGTTTAATTTATTTTACTTAATTCATCTATTCACTACATGATCAATATTATTGATTTTTATACTATGATCCCAACTATAATCCTAACTATTACAGAATTGACTGTATATTTTGTGGGTAACAGAGTAATGTATCTATCTATGAAATATTGGTTAATAATAGTTAATTTCCTGCAGGAAATTTTGGTGAATAATGGCTTTTTGAACTCTTTCAGATCCCTGCTCCAGCTCATCAGGACTGGTGGTTACTCTTTGGTTGTTAGTGGCTAACGTCCTCCCTCTGGTGGCAGGATTTTTCCTCTGCGTATGGAACTAGTTACACTGTCCCACTGAGTAGCATAATAAGGTTGCACTGTTTGGACTAAAACACTGCAAGAGTACAGTACCCTTCTGAAGAAAGATACCAAGTGCTATTACCAAAAAGACTGAAGTCTTGTCTTGGACAAAGGAACAAAGCATGGATTGACCTTGTTACTTTTAGTTAATGAAACATTGTAAGAAATCATAAGTCAAAATGAAGAGGGTGCTGTTTTTGGTACTGAGCAAAAATGAACTACCTCTTTTAATACCATGTGGCAGAATAAACTAAATGTAATCTCTTCCGTGGCTGCAAAAACTCTAATATTCTGCAAATTCTCAGTGGATTTTAGCATTTGAATATTTTAAAACATAGGCACTAATGATTTGCACAGATGGTTTAATGGTCTTCAGTAGTGTGTCAATCCCACTTGATTACTTGCACTTCTGCTGCTTGCATTCTTTTCCTGTTTGCCTCTCAAAGGAACAAGCATTGCCTAGGTAATCTTGTTAATAATTGATTGAAATGCTAGAAAAATGATTCTAGTACTAACATCACAACTGTAAATCTAGATTTATTGCTTGAAGTACAGGAAGATATACTGTTGCTTATAATAAGGAGCATTGCTCCTTTCTCCATCACTATCTTGGCACTACAACAATTCTGGAAGCTGCAGTTTCACATTCTTGTGCAGTTATAAAGCAATGCATAGTAAACAATGTCCTCAGCAACAGACTCCATAACCTGGAGAGCAACAGAATCTGGTAGGAACTGCTATTTGAGGGTACATGACGCTATTTGAAAGAAAGTTACCTATTAAATATTTATTTGAGTTGGTACTAAACTTTTTTTTAAATAAACCAGTCAATCTTTTGTAACCATAAATTAAAGCACTCTTAAAATTAGCTTATCTGTTATCACTTAAATCTAATTGAATTTCTTCATAAAACTACAATGATTATTAATTTCCAATTATAATAATAATAATAATCCTTGCATTTGATATAGCGCTTTTCACGTCAGGAGGACGTCCCAAAGCGCTTCACAGAACACACTGTAAAGTGAATTGACTGTATATTTGTGGGCGAACGCGGCAGCCAATTGCGCACAGCAATGTCCCACAAACAGTCGTAGATTGAAAATGACCAATTTAATTATTGTTTTTGGTTTTTTGGAGGGATTATTATTAGGCGTGTGGAGTAAGGAAACTTGCCCAAGGTTTCGCCCTCTGCCTGGAATTGAACTCAGGTCTCTCGCTTGCAAAGCGAGTGCTCTAACCACTGAGCTACAGGACTCCACAAATTATTAATCTTGTCTGTGTGGGCAGCTTGTAGCGATTTGTGCAATACATAAATTATTTGACATTTATCAGACAATTCCAAAAGTATTAATCTCAGATAGAGTGCGTGGACATAGAACTTAGAACTGCTACTTACCATGTTCTTTCAATATCTTGTGTGTGATCCATCCGGCGCCACACCAAGAATCACAAGATGATGAAGGGGAGCAAATACTTTTTTGAGAAAAAAGTGACCATAGCTTTACCCTGAGGCTATGCATCCTGTTCTTAAGCTTTTGGCCAGAGGAGGGAATGGTTCTTCTCGAGTTTTGTGGGAAGAAATACAGTATGTGGATGTTAATCTGACTGTTCAAGAGCTACATGAATTATGTAAAGGAAAGCTTTCATATGAATTGGAATGTTTGAGTGGTTTTGAATATTGCTCTAAATGTGATCAACTTTTCTCAGTTTATATAAATGTTTACCAATCTTTATCTTCACTGTTGTAGCTTTCACAAGAATTGAGAACATTAATCTAAATGCTTTTAATACTTTTAGTTGTTGGCAACAATAAATTCCAGTGCTTGGAAACTAAGAATTGAATAGGAAACATGATTTCCAGGTGGAGCATGTTTTGTTATGAAGATCATATCCATTTGCTTTCACTTTGATTGACTGGGTCTTATCAGCCAAGTTGATGATGAGAAATGTCACTTAAAATGCCCTCTTACTTCATGGAACAGAAATGTATCAGTCATCCTGTTGTGAGACATAAAAATGAAAGCCAGGCTCCTTAACATTGGACATTTCTGCAATTTATTTGGTAGATACAGCAAAAATGCAAATTTTAAATGATTACTGAAGGCATTTATTTGATATTCCTTCTACTAGGTTACTGTTCCATGGGTAGCCTCTGAAATATTGGCCAAGTAACCTGTAGTTATTTGTGAGGCTTGACTAACATTTTGGTAGGTTATCAATCTTCAAAGGTCACCATTAGCCCTGCCGAGTGAGTTGATGGTTACACAAACACTTTTGAAATAAGAATCACTAGATAGCGATGAGGAATAAGAACTCTGACTTTTTTAACCCCTTTCCCTCACACAAACTTCTGCATATCTTAAAAACTAACTCAGCATAAGCCAGTGACCTTAAATGAGTGACCTTCTGGTCTGTATATTTTAGTGCTGAACCAGATGGTGCTTTTGCCCATTATGTTAATCCCGGTTTATCGCAGATTTTAATGGCACTGTGTGGAACAAAGATCACATTGAGAAGCCTTATAGTACAAATCTTAACATATTCGTGTACTTACAGAAAATTAGATCCGTATTCTCTTCAATATTCTATTTAACTCATAATGTGAATGGCCATAATTTTAAATTTTAGTTCAAAAAAGTGAAAGGTATTGCTTACTTATATTGGAACTGATCCACCCAATCAAAGCATTTTTTAATCTTTAATACTGAATTCAGTTTTTTTCTAAAAAAGAGGCTATTATCTATGCATTTGCATTGCAGAGTGAACATAATTTTTTTCTTTAAAAAAGCTCATTACAAACACTATCCCTTATTGTGCGTATTTTAATGATTAAGAGTTTTATGGATTAAGCCAGAGATGACATTCAAATTAGTTTTTTGTTTAAACAAGTGATTACCTTGACTACACCAATTGCAATAAAATGTACCCTAAGGCATACAAAATTGAAGTACATTCAAAGAAAATATAAAAACAAGCTCTTGGAAAGTTCTATTTTAATAACTGAGAGTTATGCAGTTGATGCCTGAGATATTCAGTTGGTTAAAATGTAGGCAATTACTGACCAGAAAAAAGCTTCTATAAATGAAATAGGAAAATAATGTAACATAGCAGGGTTATCTGGAATGTCAAGTTCTAGTTTTCATAATATTAAATCATTTTCCTTTTGATTATCTGGCCCCGATCCGATCATCGCATTGCTTCAGCTGACACTTCCATCTTTGACTCAACGTCCCCTCAATTTTCATCATATATAACTTTTAAAAGTTTCTATTTTTCATTTTCTGTGAGCAGTGTTTCATAACGTTTTATTTTGATTTGAACCTGCTATGCTTTCACTGTGTTTTAAAACACATTACACTAAAATTACATGGATAACCTGAGTTATCTAATTCTATTTATCCATGGAGGGGGTCCCTTGATTATAGCAAATCATCAAGTTCTAGAAATGACTACAAAGGTCAAAACTTATCAGTAACTCATTTAAGGCCAATATTTTTTGAAAGAATTCCAGGGCAGTATGCTTACACATTACACTAGAGTGAACCAGAAATTATTCATGACATTTTAGTAATAAAACATTAATAAATATCGAACATTTTGCAATGAGGTTTCACATATTGAAAACCATGTTTCCCTGCTTTGTTGAAAGGCAGAATTGTACAATATGTGGAAAACCATTTCCAGTGGTAAATCTCATTATAAAAAGCATTCTATTAAAAGATTAGCATAATTTTTCAAATACGATTGCTAAATAATTGGCTGCATTAATTGTTCTTCACCTGCAAACAAAAATGTATATGATTATAATATACCACATGAATTTCAGAGAGCCAGCTCAAGTTAGAAGTGCTCAGGGTGGTTTTGAAGGCATGTGATGAAGTCTTTGACTGGTCTACCCTCATAGCAGATTTCAAATACTGCAGCAAAGAGTGGAAATCTGTAAAAGAAAATCAAACACTTCAACCACCAACGTAATGTATGGGTATCCATGATGTCCTTGCATGGATTAGAACATGGGTTCATAACCTGATCCCCAACATAGCACAGGGACCAAGGGAAATTAAAAATGATTGTCCACAGGGAGCCTATTTCAGATTACCTTCATTCCTCTTGACAATAGAATGCTTTTTGCCCTTTTTCTTAAATTATTTATCACGGTTTCTAAGGTGCAAAAGCTAAACAGGATTATCCACTAATATTACCCTGTACCTGTCTGCAACTATGTCAGAAGGTTATTTTAAAAGTACATTCTATAAAATTCACACAACTCGTTGTTATTTTATGAACCAATAAAATTGTTAGTTTTTAAAAAAAACATACTTGTTCACTAAGTTCTTCTGTTTGAGAACCTTGTAAACCTCAGAGGATGTTTGAGGACCTTGAAGTTTTTGTCCATTCAGCAGCTCTTTCTCCAGCTCTTCAACAGACTGGCAAAATAGTGAATCAGTATGAGAGATATGACATCACAAGTATTCATTTTACTTGTACATAATTCTCAAAGAAAATTGTTCAACTAGGTTTTAAAGTGCTGCAACTCACTGCTCGATTCTCAAGTATTAAGATTTCTAGACTTTGTTCTTTGGTTCTCTAGGTTATGTTACATGTTCAGTATAAATATCACTGTAGTATTTATCTTGTATCTCAGAATTGATAGGCTCCTGAGCACAGGAATCCTGCTTATCGGCAGGACTTGGAAGGGCACACATTCACTGTGGGCAGGATTCCCTTCCGATGATCCAGGCTGGCTGTGTTGTCATCAGCGGTGCCCTGGAATACTGTGGACCAACCTGGCTCAGAAACCGGACTAAAGACCGCTACATTCCATTGTTCTAGCCTCGCTATAAACATGAAATGAAGAGAATGCACATAAACTAGGCACTATATTTACTCAGCTTTTTGTTAGACAAACACTGGAGTGAGTGAATTATAATTCTCAATTCACAGACCTATGGTGACTCACTTAAAAAAGACTAAATACTATAACACCTACCTTTCCAGTTCTCACAAACGCTTCTGCTACTCTTCTGTTTCGCCCTCCATAGCAGGTTGTGATGAGGTCAGCCACACCACAGCTCTCGAGGAATGTGGCTGATGTAACTGGTCCTTTACAAAACAATCTGGCAAAACATACCATTTCCATCAACCCCAGGCGGATTACGGCAGCTTTAGTGTTGTCACCAAACCCAAGCCCATCACAGAAACCAGCGCCAACGGCTACAATGTTCTAGACAGAAAAATGGAAGAAAAGACTTGGGTTGAAATCCAAAATAGAGAAGAAAATAGCTATACATCGTGAAGTTTGATAATGGGTTCTCATACGAAAATGTTATGTACAAAGTAAAATAGCAGAAACAAATAAAAATTCAGGGAAGCTTCCAGACTAAGGTTCTACTATTCAGCCTTTGCTAGTTCTGTAATAATTTAGGAAGAGTTACCTTATAAATGAAAGTTCAACTTTGAATTGTATTGCAGTATATATTCTGCAGTTTAATACATATTTTTAAACCTTTTTAAAAGATTTTTTTCCATGCAGCAGTGATTCCAAAATTCAAGAGAGAGCCTCAAGTGAAGAAACAGAGTCAACATCTTACTACGAAGAGCAAAACAGCAACTCTACAATATTTAACAACATTTCTGTAGGAGTCAATCTGGAGGCCAGATTAAGCAAATCAACTATAATAATTAAAGAATGAATAAACTAAAGCTAGTCGTAATCTAGTGAGAGTTTTGATAAGAACTAAGCTCTAGAATAACAGACATACAAGCATTACTGAACCTAAAATTTCAGTAATATCTCAACACACTGACTTAACAATGACTAAAACAGGGTGAGGCTTAACCATAGTTGCAAACAAAGCCTCTTAAAAACCAAATGTGCAATGAAAACAGAGGAGACTGCTTGATCCATCACCAGCTATGAGTATGTGTCCAGTGTAAAGTTCCAATCGAGAAATCAGCCGAACAAGGCAGACCAATAACTGGCGTTTGGCGATAATACCGGCCTGATAAGTTGAGCATTGTGACAGCTCAAAACTTTTCCGGTCACCTACAACTCTATGACCTGTAGAATCATTAAACGAATACTTATTGCATCACTTGCCATGTGCTAGCTCTCGTACTGTAGGAAAGCAGGTGAAGCTCACTAAAGTTGAATCACCCACATTCAAAATGGTTACTCTGGTAGACAAGCAGGAACACTACTCTCCAAACGAATACATTTTCTTTATGAATTCTCAGATTGTTATCTGTAAAAACTCAGTCTTTGGAATTCTAATAATGCTAACAGCCTTCGTTGAGATAGAGCTGACTTTCAATTCTGCCTAAAACTTTTTTTAGGGTAGGTTTTATAGTTATATATAATACATATATACACAAATCTGAAATGATTTTGCAGGTTTTGGTGGACAGCAGGATAATTGTATGTCCTGAATATAAAACTGGATAGAGAATAGAGCCTATGGGATTATAGAAATAAGATAGAAAAGGAATGTATTGTGATTATCTGGGATAGGCTTCACTAGTCCAGCTTGTTTGTTCACTAAATGAAGGCTAAATCCCTCCCTGTTGTGCAAGGCTTATGTAGCATGCCATCGAGATGACAAATGTGCTTACAGAGGGACAATTTTCCACATTTTCCATTCCCCTTCATATTGAAAATGCTAAGATAATCAATTTGACTAATACAATTTACTGCACATTAAACAGGTTGTGCAGGAAGGCACTAGTTACATATATATTACTATAAAATGTAAGCAACACACAGGCATTTGCTGATTGTGAAAAAGGATGAAAAAGTGATGCTAGTACTGAATACCAGTATATTGGGAATACTGAAAGTAAACAGCAAGGTTAAAAGAAAACAACAAGAAAATGATTTACCCAAACCGAATTAAATTAAAAGTAACCAATAAAGTGCTGCAAAAAAGATATGAATTAAGATCCATTAAGATAGAAACACATACATTGAAAAAATAAGTAAATATGTTTGCTAGAAAAAATAGCTACATATAATAATAACCACTTAAAAATATTATAAAATCATCTATTTAGAAAATAACCTCTATCACAAGCATGTTCTACATCAGGCAAGACTCCACTGTAGAATTGTTAAGGTGTATCTCTTCACACCACCCCATGCCCCTGAATAACTGAATATTCACTGTTTGCAGACTGATAGCTTTTTTTGTGCAGCCAATATGATTTTTTTACCATTAATTCCACAAGCTATTTAGGACCAAGACATAAATAAGACATAGCTCATAATTCATTAGCCCAAACAGTTACCTTTAAAGCACCACAAATTTCCACTGTGTCGCATTCCTCTACCACAGAAATTCTGAAATTCGGAGTTTGCATTAGGTCCTTGAGGATCTGTCCATGTTCTTTATTTCTGCAGCCTTAACACACAAATAAATGTCAGAGTTGCAGAATTCTGTCTTGACTGGAAACCCATATTTACCTGTTTCTAAAGATGAATAGATTACCCACATTTTACACTACCCATTACAACCAGGTTCTAAACCGGAATCTGCCATAGCAGCTTGGGAATTTAATGTTCCGCCTGCAAGAACATTTTCTGCACCCTATGTACTACGCACCTATTTTAAAGTATGGAGTTATGTTCTTTTTTCAGCCATGTAACCAGGAAGTGGATGGGCAAATCATGTTAAAAAATAATCTAAAACAGATCAGTTAATGAATTGCAACTTTTGTTTTTCAAATACTTTATTTTTTACTCAACCCGAGGCATTGACAGCATATTTTACGTTCAATTTCAGTGAAAAAGGGTCTAAAGTGCAACATTTGCAAACTGGATTTGTTGCATGAATTGCAACTTTTGGTTTCCGAATACAGTATTGTATAATTTGCAAACTGCAAAATGTTAGCTATTTTTCTTGTCAGTTTTTTTTCCAAACTTTGTTAGATTTCACTTCAGGAATGTTGCCACAGTTTTCACAATCTATTATTCAAAAAGCCAAGTTGTTGCATTAATTGCAACTTACATATTGCAAATATTCAATTTTAGCCTCACATTTTATTAAATATCACTGTTATTCACCCTCACTGAAACACAGTACCCTTCAATGTAGAATCAAAATCTGAAACAATCCCATAATTAACATATGGAAAGAATTCTGTTCTAGGTCAACCTAATTCTATGCAACCACATGAGAGTTTTGTAAAGTGCAGTTATTATAGTACATAAATAATATGGCCAGATCAGGCCCACTGACACCAAGGAAATGAAACCAAGAAAATGCAGTGTGAAATATTTTTGTGTGAAAGATTATTTCTATTTTTTAGGATTAAGAGCTTATGAAATCTGATTTCTAATGTGTTGTTTATGCATCCTCACACCATATTGAAAAACACCTTCAGTTAATGTTGGGCAAATACTAATATAGATCACCAAAGCTCAGAAACCCACAGGATCATATTTCTTACCAATTGTTGTTTCACAGAACTTCTCCTCTGCTACCTCACTGGCAATGTTGGCACCCATCAGTACACTCATTTCAATGCCAAGTTTCTCCCGAATAATATCAGATATTAGGTTCAGGCCTTCAGGACCTTCATCAATTCCCTATTAAATTAAGCACTAAAAGAATAAATTTGCAATAATACAGTTAAACCAACACTGTTAGACTGAAAGAATTTTGATGAAGCAATGTTTAAGGACTTGCATCTTAATACATCAGAACCTCTCAAAGCACTTCACACATAATTATTGTCCAATATTATTTGATTATATGTAGGCAAAAGTAAAAGCCGTATAACACCAATAAGGTCTGAAATAGCTGATTAATCTGAAGGATTATTAGTCTGGATATTAAATATGAAGATTAAAACCTGCTATCACATCAATTCCAAACTCATTTTCATAAAATTGGACAATTGGAGAAATATATACAAATTGTATTATAGCTCTTCATAAAGTTATAGCTTTTTTTCTATTTTCTAGATTCATACTGAAATTTATATTAAAACATATTGCTCCCAGTTCAAATGTTTACATCTACAACAAACATACATTGCACTTTGCTTTAAAAGACACCAATTTATGCCAATCATTTACAGTTCTAAGATTTTTTCCTATTTCTTTACTGCACATCAACTTAAATTACAGATAATAATAATCTGTGCATTTGATATAGCGTCTTATGACTTCTTCAAGATATCTCAAAGTGCTTCATAGAATATACTGTAAAGTGAACTCATTACATTTTATGGGTGAAACGCGACAGGCAGTGTCCCACAAACCGCAGTGTCCCACAAACAGTCGTGGATTGTGTGACCCAATTTTTTTTTGAATGGATTATTACCCCCGGAAAAGGGATCCACCAATCGACTAACAACCAGGTTCCTACTGACTGCTACGTGAACAGAGGTGTGTGGAGTAAGGAAACATGTCCAACATTTTGCCCTGCCAGGAATTGGCTCAAGCCTTCTTGCTTGCAAGAATAACCACTAAGTTATAGACTTCACAAATTTCACCAAGGTTTATAATTGCCCAGTTTTAAACTTGGCCAATATTGAAAAACAAGTTGTTGAGAAAAAATATCACTTATACTACCAAAGAGCTATAAACAACAGGAAGCAGTATTTGCCTGGATCACTCTGCAGTAGAACAATAAAGTTCCTTTTCTAAATAGATGTGCATTGGTCTGATTTCTTCCATTTATCTTTTTAATTTTTCTTAAAAGCTGATTGATCTGAGATCAGAAAACATTTCTGCATACTGGGGATTGTGAAAATGTGAAATGCTTGCCTCAGGGAGTTGCAGAGGCAGAAACATTTGGAATGTTTGAAAGTAAATTGATAGATACTTCAGAATTAACAGTATTGAGGAGGATGGAGCAAATGCAGGGAAAAGGAACTGAAACATTTGTCATGATCCAATTAACAGGTGGAACAGGACCATGGGTTGAATGAGCTTCTGCTGTTTACATTCCTATCCTCAGCAGAACCAACTTTCATTGTGTACTGACAGTTAGCCCTCATTCATTTCATCTCTAATACCCGAGTTCAAACTCACAATGATAAGTCTTTTGCTTTACTACCTCCGGTCCTAAAGGAATACATTTCAGCAGTTTAGTCCAGTTCTCACACTACAAAACTGATCATACTTCAGCATAAATTGAGACTAAAGTGTTTTCATTCAAAGAAGTCTGGTGCGGCAAGTGGAAAACGTCACACTGGTTCAATACCTTTTTGAGGCTGCAGTTAATGCATATTGTCGAGGGAGAAGGTTAAGGTTTACTTTGCATCATGGTTTTACTTATCTGGGATTTTTTTAAATTGAGAAATGTAGGTGAACAAGGCTGAAAAGACAATAAATTGTAGTTGGGTATCTCTAAGACTGAGTTTTAAAAGATTGAAGTTTATAAAAACAATACTGACCCAGAAAAAAACTTTAATGAAGGATAAAACTGAAAACAAATTCCACCATTATTCACCATCTTTACTTTGATAAGAAGAAAACATTTTATTGGTTGTCGCTTGCTCGCTGGCATGCCTTCTAACAAAAGTGTTCCACTTTAGGAGTGAAAGGTTAATTGCTGTGTTTCTATAGTGCCTATTTTGTCCTGTAAACTAATTCCTGGGCTCCTGCTGTGTTAGTGCTGGTGAATTCAGGATTGTTGCACTCTCACCGGTGAAGGACATTTTGTAGAAGAGATCTTCTGAGCAAACAATGTGGGGGGGTAGGGTTGAGCTACATATACTGTTCAGAAATGTTACTACCTGATATTCCTATGAACAGAAGGATCTCTGCTAACAGTATTTGTTTCTGCAATCCTTATTACCCCTCCTTTATCACATTGAAAAGATCAGCAAAATAGTAGACCAGGCAGTTTTGTAATGAGAGAATTATCTACTTAATCTTTTCACAAGTTTTTCTCAATAATTACTGTCTTGATATTGAATAGCAAAGCTTTAACATTATGAATGGAGCATTTTTCTTGTATCAATTCACACACCTTAATACAGTATTATAAATACATCTAATTATGGCCTATTAAGGAATTAATCAGTTACATAGCAGATAGTGTCTTCAGTAACATAAACATACTCAAGGTCAGGGAAGTGTACAATGGAAAATAAGTTAATAAAAAATTTGAAAACACTGAACCTGCAGGAAAAGGATTTTTTTTAAATTTCAGTTTCCAGCAGCATTTTCTTTTGTTATAAATAAAAGTCTGGCTATAATGTATTGAAAACATTGTACAATTTTGGTATTTAGTAAATATCTGAATACAAAAACAGTTAAAAATGTAGATTGTTACAAAACCTACTTATATTTAAAATCTGCTGTTCCCAAATTTCTATGATCAGATTTTAAAAAACACCACTCAATAACTAAATATATTACACAGTAATACATAATATATAATGATATTACATGTCAATTTTCAACTCCTTTTAAAAGCTTCCCTTGGTGTAAGACCTAACAGCGCATAAATTCTCTCTCCCTCAAATCACAGAAACTACATGAAAAATGTCTGCACCAAATACACATGTGTATTACTGTACTTGCAAAGACTGTTGTAAAGAAAATTGACTGAAATACTAACTTTATATATTCATGAAGATACACAAGAGATTAAAATTCTAACTAAACTGTTCTAAATAATAAGTGGAAAAATGAGCAAGGAAAAAGTATTGACACAAGTTTGTTTGAAAAATGTGCCTTTATTACGGTGAAACTTCCAGGCTGAAACATTATTTTTTTCATTTATTAAACTTTAAAACCTCACCTTAATCAATGAGATTCCAAATGCATCAGATTTCACACGATCTTTCATCTGATCACAAAGACGTCCAATAAATTGATGAGGTAAAACAAAGACAAAAATATCTGCTCCATCTGATGCTTCAAGGAGATCTGGCACAGCAACCTGTAAAGTAAAAATTATTTGAGAGCATTGTGCACTCAGTTACCTTACTAAAACATACCGAAGGCAACTTACAAGTATAAGATTCTGGGTGAACTGAAAAATAAGACTTGTTCCGAAGGTGGCTACCTCAATTTAATGCTGTGGGCATTTAGTTTCCACACAACTCCCCTACCCCATCCACCAAACAAGGCCTGATCGCTGATGGTGGAGGGGGTGGCGGTAGGGGAACTTGGAGCAGGCCGGAACCTGCTGAGCGGAGAGAGTGGGCAGGTCTATATGGAGTTAATAGTTCACAGAGGTAGGGAGGAGCAAGACTGTGGAGGGCTTTAAAGGTGAGGAGGACTTTGAACTATCCTCTGGGTGACAGGGAGCTAATGGAGCCAGGCAAGGATGGGGGTGATAGGGTCACAGAGCCTGGTGCAGGAGAGAACACGAGATTCAGAAGACACAAGTTCTGAATAATCTGCAGCTTGTGGAGTGAAAAATGGGGAAGGCCGACAAGTAGCGAGTTAGCATTGTCAAGACTGGATGTGATGATGAACACGTGGATGAGTGTCTCAGTGGCCTGAAGGGTGAGGCAGTGGCGATGCCAGGTGATGTTGTGGAGGTGGGGGAAGACAGAAAGGATCATGGTATGGAGAAAGGTCAGTTGAGAGTCAACAAGATGCCAAGGTTCTGTACTGGCTCAATGAGGTGGAGTGTGCATCCCTGGATGACGATGATGTTGTCAGTGCCTGAGGTGTGCAGGCACTGGCGGGAGCCAATCAGGAGATCAACAACAACAAATCACACTTGTGTAGCGCCCTTCACGTTGGAAAGGTGTTCCCAGGGCGCTGGATAATCAGGGGTTTTGGACCCAAGCTGGGAATTGGGGTCAAGAGAGGTGGAGGGCAGGGGAGGTTGAGGTGGGAGGGTGGCCATAGGCATGATCGAAGAGGAAGGTCTTCAGACAACAACAACAAAATTATATTTCACATCGGGAGGACGTCCCAAGGCGATGGACAGACAGAGTTACGGACCCGAGCTGAGGGTCGGGGTGGGGGAGGGGGGGAAGCAGGGAGATCGAAAGCACGGTCGAAGAGGAGGGTCTTGAGGTGGGTCTTGAAGGTGGCGAGGGAGGAGGCGAGATGGAGGGACGGCGGGATGGAGTTCCAGAGGGTTGGTGCAGAGTGGCAGAAGGCCCACCCGCCAATAGTGGGGCGAGCAAGGCGGGGGACATGAAGCAGGCCAGAGCCCGCTGAGCGGATGGAGCGAACGGGATGGTAGGGGGTTAGGAGGCCACAGAGGTAGGAGGGAGCAAAAACTTGGAGGGCTTTGAAGGTGAGGACCAGGATCTTGAACTGTATCCTCTGTGTGTTGGGAAGCCAGTGGAGTTGGGCGAGAATGGGGGTGATAGGGTCACAGAGGCTAGTACTGGAGAAGACACGGGCTGCAGAGTTCTAGATGATCTGCAGCCTGCGGAGGAAGGGGTTGGGGAGGCCGACAAGCAGTGCGTTTGCATAGTCAAGTCTCGATGTAATGAAGGCGTGTATGAGGGTTTTGGCGGCCTGCGGTGTGAGACAGTGTCGGAGCCGGGCGAAGTTGCAGAGGTGAGGGAAGGCAGAGCAGGTCATGGAGCAGATGTGGGGTAGAAAGGATAGTTGAGGGTCGAACAAGACCACAAGGTTCTGGACTGGCTTTGCAAGGTGGAGTGTGCAACCATGGATGGTAATATTCTCAGTGTTTGAGGTGAAGAGGCGCTGACGGGAGCCAATCAGGAGAGCCTCGGTCTTATTGACGTTCAACTGAAGAAAGTTTGCTCTCATCCAGGACTTGATGTCCGACAGACATTCTGTCAGTGCAGCAGTGGTCCTGGAGTCAAGGTTGGAGGCAGAGAGGTAGAGTTGGGTGTCATCCACATTCATGTGGAAGTTGAAGGACATGACTTGAAGGAGGCAAGAGAGGGTGAGGCGGAAGGATTTCAGGATAGGGTTCCAGAGTGTGGGGGCAAAGATGCTGAATGCCCGAATACCAATGGTGGAGCGGGAAGTGTGGGGGACCTGGAGCAGGCCAGTGCCCGCTGAGTCGAGAGAGCGTACAGGCTGTTATAGGGTTAGGAGGTCACAGAGAAAGTTAGCTCTTATCTAGGTCTTAATGTCTGACAGACATTCCGTCAGGGCATCACTAGTCCTGGAGTTGAGGGTGGAGGCAGAGAGATAAGAGTTGGGTGTCATATGGAAATTGATCCCATGTCTGTGGACAATGTCACCAAGGGAAAGCATGTAGATATTGATGAGGAGAGAACCAAGGACAGAGCCCTGAGGAATGCCATACAAGACTGTATGGGGACTGGAGGAGAAGCCGTTCGTAGAGACAAAGTGGAGGTGATGGGAAAGGTAAGATTTGAACTAGGCAAGGGCAGGAGAGTGAAGATTGAGCTGAGAGAATGGTCAACAGTGTCAATGGTGGCAGAGAAGTCAAGGAAACAGAGACCTGTGACCCTTGTTACAGGTGGACAAAATGTCATTCGTCATTTCAAATATAAGTTGAAATTTTNAAAAAAGGAATGGAGGACGAAGAGTAGAAATATGCACACAAATAAATGAGTAGAAGATCAATACAAAAAACAGTCAGGGAGAAACAGCCTCTAGAGATCTGAGGTGGGAAGGAAAGCTACAGATCTGGGCATGTAAGGCACATCAAGTGAGGACAGTCGAGTGAGAAAAGTTGTAGAACTTCCAAATGATCTCCTACAAGGCTGAATTCAATTAATTAGCATTTTGTATGAAATCCAATGTTCGTATTTTAGTTATAAGCTATTCATAACACTTTCATAACACTCGCGCACCAGGCTTCGTGACCCCTTCACTCCCACCCTCGTCCAACTCCACTGGCTCCCCATCCCTCAGAGGATCAAATTCAAGATCCTCGTCCTCACTTTTAATGGCCTTGACCCTTCCTACCTCTCTGACCTGCTGACTCAACTACCAACCTGCCCGCTCCCTCCGTTCAGCGGGCTCCAGCCTGCTCCATGTCTCCTGCCTTGAAATTGTAAGAGCACAAAATAAAGGCATGTCAATTTGTTGGTATCTGTGCCACCAGGATCTGATGAAGTTTTAGTTTTCCTACAATATTTCTTAGTAGCAAGCTGACCAAAAGCAAATCACTAAAGTGCCATTTTGGTGAATGGAAAGTGTGGAAGAGCCTTGCTTCAAGTTGATATCATAAGCTGAATAACTTACCACATTATCTGGAAGTTTGTGACCTGGCAGGTACTTTACATTCTCATGTTCTGTATTTATTATTTCTGTAAGTTTTCTACCATTTATTATTTCTTCAAAAACCCACATTTTGACTGTTGGGTCAAATTGGTTGGGTTTTGCAACATTTTTACCAATAATTATGGCCACTGCAGAGCCCCTGAAAGAGGTAAATACACAGAATAAGTTACAAATTATACCAAACACCTCAAAATAAGAGTGATCTTTTCAAAACTTCAGAAAACAATCACAATCAATAGAAAGTAACGCAGTAAATATATTGTCAATTAGAATGGTGCACCTTGTGGCACCTCTCCTCAACAGTTTGGGAAGACCTTATAAAAATGTCGTAATGTTTTAAAGATGTAATTACACTCATGAGAAGTTTTTTCCTATTTCTAGAACTACTGTACTTGGTTTACTTATTATTGTTCTAGAAGATGAAACACACTGGCAATATTGGAATAAGCATTCTACATTTACTTTGTGAACTTTAGTTTGAGGGTTAGACAAAAAAAAACATTACGGCACATGTGATCTCTTAATCCAGCCTTCTGAAGCACGCAACCTCTTATTCAATTTTCAAATGAAGCTTATTCTACATAACAGAGACTGGGTATTTTTGGTTTATAGTCTTTAGATCTGAGATTTAGTAATTTGACAAAATACAAAATAATAAAGGGAATTGAAGTGGTTGATAAAAACTTTTTTTTCTGCAGTAGCAGAATCCAGATAGGTGATAATTTTAAAATGAGAGCTAACCAATTAAACATGAATTCAGAAGATATTTATTTTACAAAAAAGAGTAGTGAGAATGTGGAGTACACCACTCGATGACATAGATACAAAATTAGTTGAGGTATATAAGTGGGAAATAGGTACTTCAGAAATTAGGGTATTAAAATGATGTGGAGAAAATGTGATGGTAAGCAGAGTTTCTTTAAAGCTGAGCTGACTCGAGGTGGTAGGGTATGGCAATGGAAAGTTGGACCCTCTGTGGTGATCTCATTGTGTGGTTCCTGAACTAGGGAGGTCCACAGTGCTGCAAGGCACTGTTGATAACAGACGAGCCAGCTGGCTTGTCAGCAGGACTTGGAGGGCAAACCAGTGTCTGAGAGCAAGGATTCTTCCCACTCGGGTCCAAAATCATGTCCAAATCCCTGACTGAGCAGCGCCTCGGGAAGTCCTCCCGACATGAAAGGCACTATACAAATGTAATTTTGTAATTGGATTAGATTGTATTGTTAACTGTGAAAGCCGAAGCCCTAATGGGGTAAGACGGTCCTAACTGGACAACCAACAGAAAGCTTGGCAGGTAGTACTTTCAATGGCAAACTGTGCATGTTTAATTGCTTATCTCCAGTAGTACCCTCATTGAACATTTTGATGTCCCCAAGCATTGGCCCTTTCAACTTGTGCCTAATTCTCTCTGGAGAAAATGCACATTCTATTCCAAAACCAGGAAACATTTCATGTGTCAGTGGCATTCATATGTGAAAAGCTCAGTCTGGTTTGGTGATACTTTTAAGTATGGTGATGGGTTTCCGCATGTCTCAGAAATCCAATTAACCAAAAACAAATCACTAATGTGCCATTTTGGTGAATGAAAAGTGCGAAGCCTCAAGCTGATGTCATAAGCAACCCAATATTTTAATTATGCAAATGTTACCATCACAACATAAATTAATCACATTAATCAAGTACATTAGAAAGTACATTTTCTGAACACTGCTCAGAGAAACACTGCCCCTTTAAAATATGATGCGAAGATCAGAGACGATACAGAATGTAAGTAAATGGTATTCTGGTACAGCGTTTTTCAAGGCTTCAATAGTATATGTATTTTTAAAGAGGGGACGCTGTCGTGTGTGCAACCCATTACCCCACATAGCGCTGTGGTTACCATTGCCAAACCGCTCCATTCTCTGGATGTGTAATCGTAGGTTAACGAATTTGACAACGCCGACCTGTTCAGCCACAATATCGCATAATACCCAGCAGGCGTTCATGTTCCCACACTGCAACGTTTATTGGGATAGAAAATAGTCCCGAGAATTTATGATCCATAATTAAAGAGTCACAAGACTGCATCTCCCTCGGGTAACGCGCCTCTCGTCGCCACCAGAAATCTACAAAGAATAGCAATGCCCAAAAGGGACAGTCGGTTACAGGAGTGTTGCACATACCAGTTGCCCGATCCAACGATACAGATCTTTTTAAGATCAGACATGTCCGCGGCGTGTTGTAGCTGACAGGTCGCTGGGATGGCTCGGGAGTGTTTTGGACTTTACACTCGGAGGGCAGTCACTCGGAGCTGCGGTGACTTCCTCACTGCCCTTCCCGTAGTCAGTGGTTGGTTCGAGGCGGTGTCGATCACTGGCGAAGTCCCACTGTGTGGAGGAGGAAGGAGGAGGAGCTGTTTATTGAAGGCTTTAATCTGTCGCTGCGATTTGGGCTATTTCTCCACTGAGAAATGATACATTCGTGCAACTTACAATGTTTCGGTGTTTTATTTTTAATTGTGGATTGAAAGGAAACATTATAATATTAAACAACAGTCCGTGGATTTCAGTGCACAAAAGCTGTAACTTCCTGGTTCAGTGAAGGTGTGGAAGCGACAGTAAGGCACCCAGACCGCAGCGCCATATCATTAGCATTTGGAACTGATTTTGTTCAAGTTAGAAAATAAACTGACAGAAATATACCATCGTTTAAAAAGCACAAAAACAAGATATCGTGGATCCAAAGAAATGTGCCCATTATGAGGCTGTCGAGCCATCTGACGAGGAGGGAGGAAAATCAATTACAAAAACTTGCATTTATATTAGTGCCTTTCATGTGGAACCTGGAACACTTTACACACACGCGGTTGGATGTGGAACACGGAAGGGAGAGACATAGCCATCGACATGATTGAAGAGGAGGGTTTTACGGCGAGAATTAAAGACAAATACGGGGAGGGAAGATGTTGGGGCGTAGTATCTGAGGTTCGGCCATTGAGCGTATTAGATTATATTCTGTTGCTTTTCCCATTATTTATTTCAATTTTGATTGCTTGCATTGCTTTCTTGTGTCATCTCTTTCTTTAGTTTTGATATGATTAAAGCTTTTGATTCCCACTTATTTTGCATTTTATAAAAGATATTCAGATATGACTAATAAAACATGCAGTCACTGATTTAGAGGTGTAACTGTGACCCATGGACCCCAAGGGAAAGATCAATTAGCATATTAGGAACTCACAATTTGCAGATTTGATTCAAAATGTTTGGATGTAAATATGTGAATTGTAGTTTCTTAAAGATCATTCTCATGATTAATGTGTAAAAAAAACACAGTACCCTGAGTTAATTTTCTGTCATTCGATGGAGTATCCTACAACATCTTGGTTTAAAAATTATATCACAAAAAAAAGGCAAAAAAGATGAAAAAATATTCTGAAGCAGAGATAAGTTTTTATGAGGAAGTAGCTCTGGCATGATGACATTTTAATGATTCTGTCTACATTGTTCTGGTATCTATTTGACAGAAGCCATATTTATTATTCTTAGTTATTCAACAAGTTTAATACATAATAATACAACAACTTGCATTTATATAGTGCCCTTGACACTCGGTAGCTTCCTGGAGCACTTGATAGTGGCAGAATCTGTCACTGAGCCAGGGGGACAGGGAGGGAGTAGGTGACTGTAAGGATCAAAAAGGAAGGTATTTTGGTAGATTTGAACGTGGGGAGGAAGGGGGCAAGGCAGAGGGATTTGAGGAGATAATTCTAGAGTTTCGGGGTGTAATAGCTGAAGGCACGGCCACCAATAGTGGAGCAGAGGGGATGAGGGACAAAGAGTAGTCCGGAGCCAGCCGAGTGGGAGGTAAGCAGGTCGGATAGGTAGGGAGGTGTGAGGAGGGCATGAACAAATTTGAAAACGATGTGATCCGTTCGGTAATTAGGAGCCAGTGGAGTCTGGTAAGGACTGGTTTGATGGGGTTACGGAGTTTTGTACGGGTGAATATCCGGGCGGTGGAGTTTTGGATTAATTCAGTTTTGTGTACAGTGGAGTTGGGGAGACAATAGCAACAAAATTACATTTATATTGCGCCTTTCACATCAGGAGAATGTCCCAAAGCAATGGACAATCAGTGTTTCGGACCCGAGCTGGGGGTTGGGATCGGGGAGGGTGGAGGGCAGGGGGAGGTAGGAGGGTGACCAAAGGCACGGTCAAAGAGGAGGGTCTTGAGACAGGTCTTGAAGGAGACAAGGAAGGGGCCGAGGCAGAGGGACTGTGGGATGGAGTTCCAGAGGGTGAAGGCAGAGTAGCTGAAAGCCCGCCCACCAATGGTGGGGCTGGTGAGGCAGGGAACGTAAAGCAGGCCAGAGCCTACTGAGCGGACGGAGCGGGCTGGTTGGTAGGGGGTTAGGAGGTCGCAGAGGTAGCTGGGAGCAAGGCCATGAAGAGCTTAGAAAGTGAGGACCAGGATCTTCAACTGTATCCTCTGAGTGATGGGAAGCCAGTGGAGTCGGGCGTAGATGGGGGTGATAGGGTCGCGGAACCTGGTGTGGGAGAGACCACAGAGTTCTGGAAGATCTGCAGCCTATGGAGGGAGGAGCTGGGGAGGCTGACAAGCAGGGAGTTTGCGTAGTCAAGTCTCAATGTTATGAATGCGTGTATGAGGCTTTTGGTGGTCTGCGGTGCAAGACAGTGGATGTGGGATATGAAGGGTAAGTGTAGCCGCGTTGTCTAGGTTCGCCTTGCTTCCAGGGTTGCCAGAAATTAAAATATGTTTGTAGCCCAAAGTCAACCAAGTACTAGCCCAAAAGTAGCACAATATTAAAGGTGGCATCCTATGGGTAGAGGAGTGGCCAATTTAGGTTTACTGCTTTTGAAACTATGTAAGAAAAGGTCTTTTTTTTAAAAAAGTTTTTGCAACAACAACTTACATTTATTTAGCACCCTTCACGCTGCGTAGTGTCCCGGAGTGCTTACCAGTGGTGGAGTCTGACCCCGAGCCAGAGGTAGAGACATCATCAACCTGTCCCTCTCCTCTGGCTCTGTTCCCATTCCCCTAAAAACTGCCACCATCACTCCCACTTTGAAAAAACCCTCCCTTGATGCGTTGCAGCTATCAAGCTACCGGCGCATCTCCAACCTCCCCTTCCTGTCCAAGGTCCTTGAAAGAGTTGTTGCCTCCCAGCTGCGCTCTTTCCTCTCCACCCATTCATTATTCAAACCCCTTCAGTCGGGTTTCTGTGCTGCCCATAGCACAGAAACCGCCCTGGTCAAGGTCACCAATGACATCTTGACCATCTGCGACCAGGGCTCCCTCTGCCTCCACGTCCTCCTCGACCTATCGGCCGCATTCGATACGGTCGACCACTCTATCCTCCTTCACCGCTTGTCCTCCCACCTCAACCTTCAAGGCCCTGTCCTTGATTGGTTTAGGTCGTACCTCTCCCACCGTCTTCATTTTGTTTCCACAAACGGCTTTTCCTCCAGCCCCCGCACTGTCTCGTGTGGTGTCCCTCAGGGCTCCGTCCTCGGTCCCCTCCTCTTCACCCTCTACATGCTCCCCCTTGGTGACATCATCCGCAGACATGGGGTTAACTTCCACATGTATGCCGATGACACCCAACTCTACCTTTCCTCCTCTACCCTCAACTCCATGGCCACGGCCGAGTCCTGGACGAGAGACAATTTTCTTCAGCTCAACGTGTGCAAAACTGAGGCCCTCCTGATTGGCTCACATCAGCACCTCCGCACCTCAGGCGCTGACAGCATCAGCATCCAAGGCTGCACTCTCCACCTCTCAAAGCCATCAGGAACCTCAGTGTTCTGTTCGACCCTGAAGCTATCCTTTCTTCCTCATATCCGCGCCACCGCCTTCCATCACCTCCGAAACATCACCAGACTACGGCACTACCTCACCTCTCCCGCTGCTGAAACTCTGGTCCACACCTTTATCACCGCAACGCTGGACTATGGGAACTCTCTCCTCGCCAGCCTTCCCGGCACCTCCCTCCACAAGCTGCAGGTCATTCAGAACTCTGCAGCTCGTGTACTGTTCCGCACCGGGCTTCGGGACCACATCACTCCCACCCTCGCTCGCCTTGAGTCTGAAGGAGAGCCCAGGGAAGTTGAGGAGTTTGGACCCGCAGGAAAGAAGATGTTGACGGGAGCCAAAGAGTATGGCCTCCATCTTGATGACATTCACTTGCAGGAAATTTGTGCTCATCCAGGCCCTGATGTCCCTCAGGCAAGTTGACAGGATATCAGCAGCCTGGCGACACAGCTGGAAGAGGGGAAGTAGATTTGGGTGACATCCGCCTACATGTGGAAGTTGACTCCATGTCTGCGGATGACATCGCCAAGAGTGAGTGCGTAAGTGACGAAAAGAAGGGGGCCAAGGATGCAACCTTGAGGTACCCCGAGGATGGGAGAAGGAGGAGAACCCATTTGCTGTGATAAATTCATAGAACCATAGAATTGTACAGAAGAGAGGGAGGCCATTCAGCACATCATGTCTGTGCCGGCTGTTTGAAAAGAGCTATCCAATTCAATCCCACTCCCCCGCTCTCACCCCATAGCCATCCCAAATAATTATCTACTTCTCTCTTAAAAGTTGTTATCGAATCGGCTTCCACCGCCCTTTCAGGTTGCATTCCAGAAATTGTTGGCAGTTTGTCAAATAGGACTCCCAGGTTTAAATTTTAAAAATGTTACAATTAGGCACCAGCCCAAAGCTGCTCTTTCACGCAACAAGAAGACGCCGCAATCGGGAGTAAACCCGCGCAACCTGTCTGGCCATAGTGCCGGGAAGGGGATTGGCTGTGCCCCTCACAAGGATGGCGCCCGGTGGCAGCGGCGCTTGACCCGGAAACGCTAGTCTGGGAGCCATGACCCTGCGCGGCCTCGGCTTGTGCGGGGGTCGCTCTCACTGCCAACGTTTTGGAGTCTCGCGGTTAAGTGGCGGCTTCATTAAAGCTGAAGGTTTATCATCATCGTCGTCGTCATTTGTTTTTGTTAAATCATTACCGCTGACCGTCAGACGTGCGCGACGCCGCGATGCGGGAAGAGGTAGCGCTGTAGTTGTGTGTTGTGCTGAAGGAAGCGACTCCGGAGCGGGGACAGTAACCGCGGCCCTGGAGCACAGGGGCACAGGGAGCACAGCCCCGCTCCGCGCTCTCACTCACGCTGTCCTGCCCCTGACTGACTCCCGCTCAGCCTCCGGCAACGGGCGGGAGGAGGACAAGCCGAGCTGCCCTGACTGACTGACTGACTGACGGGAGGCTCGATAATGCAAGGAGGGGACTCAACGGTTTCAATTCCAGCCTCCATGAAAGTGCTTGAACCTGAGGGGAAAGCGGAGCCACCCGTCCACAGACTCCCGGCCAGAGGGAAGGGATGGCAGTATAGGTAGGTCCTATGTGTGCATTAACTGCACGATCTAACCCGCAGTTCTGCTGGGCTCTGCATTACAGCCAGGTCCGAGAACACGGCTGGACATTACTGTTGTAGTTGTAAACCTTACTGTCTTCAACAACAATTTGTATTTATATAGAGCCTACACGTAAGGAGAACGCCTCCAATTTTATAGAGATCGGGTGGAAGGAAAGTGGCCAAAGAGAGTGGTCTTCGGGCAGTTTTTGAAAGCAGAGAGGGAGGGGTTGAGGTGGAGAGATTTCAGAAGATTGTACAGGAGCAAAGTAGCTGGAAGCTGATCTGCTGATTGCAGGGCAAAGTGGGTTGGGGCATGAAGCAGGCCAGAGTTGGCAAAGGGTAAAGAGTGGCCATGGAGTCGGGTCACAGGAGATCATGGTGTAGGGTGGAGAAAGACTGTGTATCCAGACTCCACTATGCAAACTCCCTGCTTGCCGGCCTCCCCACTCCACCCTCCACATCCTGCAGATCATCCAGAACTCTGTAGCTCGTGTCCTCTCCTGCACTAGGCTCCACGACCCTATCACCCCTATGCTCGCCCGCTGCACTAGCTTTCTATCACTCAGGATACAGTTCAACATTCTGGTCCTCACCTTCAAAGCCCTTCACGGTCTTGCTCCCCCCCCCCCCCCCACCACTGTGACCTTCTAACTGCCTACCAACCTGTCCGCTCCCTCCGCCTTGCCCGCCCCACCATTGTAGGGCAAGCCTTCAGCCACTTTGCCCCCAACCTCTGGAATTCCATCCCACAATCCCTTCCACCTCGCCCCCTCCATTGCCTCCTTCAAGACCTGTCTCAAGACCCTCATCTTCGACCATGCCTTTGGTCACCCTCCTACCCCTACCCTCCTTGCCCTCCACCCCTCATGATCCCAACCACCAGCTTGAGTAGGGATCCCTGACTTGTCCAGTGCCTTGGGATGTCCTCCTGACATGAAATGTAATTTGTTGGTATTGTATGTATTTGAAGGTAAGGAAAAGGATCTTAAAGGTTGGAGCTAGTTGAGGGTGATGGGTTTGTGGAGCTTAGCGTGTGAGAGAATATGGGCTGCATTTCTGCAGTGCTGGATGATGTGGAGCTTGTGGAGGGTTAAATTGGGGAGGCAAGAGAACAGGGTTCGAAAAGTCGAGTGTGGAGGTGACAAAGGTATAGATGAGGGTTTCAGCTGGATTGGAGGATGTGGAGGCAGGTGATGGAGAAAAACAGACTAAAGATTTCAAGGAGTGTTGAGGGTCAAATAAAATGTTGAGGTTTCACATCAGCTTTTGTGAGTTGGAGTGAGCAACCGGGAAGGTTGAATCAGTCAGTGCCTTAAGGTGAGGAAAGTGCTGGCCCAGGGAAGAATAGCTTCAGTTTTGTTGATGGTTAGTTGGAGAAAGATGATGTTCATCCAGAACCTTATGTCTGACAGGCAGTCTGTAGAGGCTGAGAGATAGTTGGATGTCATTTGCGTACATATGGAAGTGGACTGATGCATGCAGATAACATCACCAAGGCAGAGCATTCAGATGAGGAAAAGGAGAGATGAGGTAAGGATAGAGCTATGTGGAACAGCGAGGCAGTGGCAAGGGGAGAAGCTATTAAAGTAAAGATATGGGACAGGTAGGAGTGAAATGTGGTAAGTGTAGAGCTACTCAGGTGTACTAGGAAGAAGAGATGGTAAAGAAAGATGTAGTGGTTGACCATAACAAAAGCGACAGTGAGTTCAAGGAGGACAAGAAGTAGCCTTCTCAGACACAGAAGATTTCATAAATGCCTTTGTCCTGGGCTGTCTTGGTTCTATGGTCAGTAAATATTAGAAACATAAAGGGCAGACTGAATTCTGTTGGTGATTTGCACTAACAAAGGAAATGAAAGAGGTAACCAATTGAAAGTACTGCTAATCTCTCTTTTCCTCGACTCCCAATTAGATTACTGGGCTCTTAGACATATATGCTGCAATGTCATAAGAAATGGTGGAATTTACTGGAACTGAAATAAACAAAAGCAAACTACACATTCATTCTGGAATAATTCTGGTTAGAAAGCTTTCTGTAGCCAAATAAATCAAAAGTTTTTCTAACTTAAAACACAGTGTTGTTCAGTTACACTTTCCAGGAATTGTTTCAGTCGGAGTTTGTTTGACTGCAGTCTAGAGTTTATTTTAAAGGTGTACTATTCAAACTAATAGGGTCGTTTCACTTTTTCCTGTTGGAAAAGTGGCATAGTCCACTCTGCAGACATCCGTGTTTGTCTTTGTTTGTGCTGCCTTCAAGTCCATTTAATAATGTATGTAGAAAGGAATCTTACAAAATAGTTCACCCTCTGTTCAACCGTCTTGTTTTGGTCGATTAATTCATCCTCTACGATGTATTTGTATACATCCACAGATACTGTATTCCACCCTCGCCCCCCTCCACCCTCGGTCTCCGGGGCCCCACCCCTCCAACCTCGGTCTCCGGGGCCCCCCCCCTCCACCCTCGGTCTCCGGGGCCCCCCCCCTCCACCCTCGGTCTCCGGGGCCCCCCCCCTCCACCCTCGGTCTCCGGGGCCCCCCCCCTCCACCCTCGGTCTCCGGGGCCCTCCCTCCACCCTCGGTCTCCGGGGCCCTCCCTCCACCCTCGGTCTCCGGGGCCCTCCCTCCACCCTCGGTCTCCGGGGCCCTCCCTCCACCCTCGGTCTCCGGGGCCCTCCCTCCACCCTCGGTCTCCGGGGCCCTCCCTCCACCCTCGGTCTCCGGGGCCCTCCCTCCACCCTCGGTCTCCGGGGCCCTCCCTCCACCCTCGGTCTCCGGGGCCCTCCCTCCACCCTCGGTCTCCGGGGCCCTCCCTCCACCCTCGGTCTCCGGGGCCCTCCCTCCACCCTCGGTCTCCGGGGCCCTCCCTCCACCCTCGGTCTCCGGGGCCCTCCCTCCACCCTCGGTCTCCGGGGCCCTCCCTCCACCCTCGGTCTCCGGGGCCCTCCCTCCACCCTCGGTCTCCGGGGCCCTCCCTCCACCCTCGGTCTCCGGGGCCCTCCCTCCACCCTCGGTCTCCGGGGCCCTCCCTCCACCCTCGGTCTCCGGGGCCCTCCCTCCACCCTCGGTCTGCGGGGCCCCTCCACCCTCGGTCTGCGGGGCCCCTCCACCCTCGGTCTGCGGGCCCCCCCCCCCCCCCCCACCCTCGGTCTGCGGGCCCCTCCACCCTCGGTCTGCGGGGCCCCTCCACCCTCGGTCTGCGGGGCCCCTCCACCCTCGGTCTGCGGGGCCCCTCCACCCTCGGTCTGCGGGCCCCTCCACCCTCGGTCTGCGGGGCCCCTCCACCCTCGGTCTGCGGGGCCCCTCCACCCTCGGTCTGCGGGGCCCCTCCACCCTCGGTCTGCGGGGCCCCTCCACCCTCGGTCTGCGGGGCCCCTCCACCCTCGGTCTGCGGGGCCCCTCCACCCTCGGTCTGCGGGGCCCCTCCACCCTCGGTCTGCGGGGCCCCTCCACCCTCGGTCTGCGGGGCCCCTCCACCCTCGGTCTGCGGGGCCCCTCCACCCTCGGTCTGCGGGGCCCCTCCACCCTCGGTCTGCGGGGCCCCTCCACCCTCGGTCTGCGGGGCCCCTCCACCCTCGGTCTGCGGGGCCCCTCCACCCTCGGTCTGCGGGGCCCCTCCACCCTCGGTCTGCGGGGCCCCTCCACCCTCGGTCTGCGGGGCCCCCCACCCTCGGTCTGCGGGCCCCTCCACCCTCGGTCTGCGCCCCTCCGCCCCTCCACCCTCGGTCTGCCGGGCCCCTCCACCCTCGGTCTGCCGGGGCCCTCCACCCTCGGTCTGCCGGGGCCCCTCCACCCTCGGTCTGCCGGGGCCCCTCCACCCTCGGTCTGCCGGGGCCCCTCCACCCTCGGTCTGCCGGGGCCCCTCCACCCTCGGTCTGCCGGGGCCCCTCCACCCTCGGTCTGCCGGGGCCCCTCCACCCTCGGTCTGCCGGGGCCCCTCCACCCTCGGTCTGCCGGGGCCCCTCCACCCTCGGTCTGCCGGGGCCCCTCCACCCTCGGTCTGCCGGGGCCCCTCCACCCTCGGTCTGCCGGGGCCCCTCCACCCTCGGTCTGCCGGGGCCCCTCCACCCTCGGTCTGCCGGGGCCCCTCCACCCTCGGTCTGCCGGGGCCCCTCCACCCTCGGTCTGCCGGGGCCCCTCCACCCTCGGTCTGCCGGGGCCCCCCCACCCGCCCCTCCACCCTCGGTCTGCCGGGGCCCTCCACCCTCGGTCTGCCGGGGCCCCTCCACCCTCGGTCTGCCGGGGCCCCTCCACCCTCGGTCTGCCGGGGCCCCTCCACCCTCGGTCTGCCGGGGCCCCTCCACCCTCGGTCTGCCGGGGCCCCTCCACCCTCGGTCTGCCGGGGCCCCTCCACCCTCGGTCTGCCGGGGCCCCTCCACCCTCGGTCTGCCGGGGCCCCTCCACCCTCGGTCTGCCGGGGCCCCTCCACCCTCGGTCTGCCGGGGCCCCTCCACCCTCGGTCTGCCGGGGCCCCTCCACCCTCGGTCTGCCGGGGCCCCTCCACCCTCGGTCTGCCGGGGCCCCTCCACCCTCGGTCTGCCGGGGCCCCTCCACCCTCGGTCTGCCGGGCCCCTCCACCCTCGGTCTGCCGGGGCCCCTCCCCTCGGTCTGCCGGGGCCCCTCCACCCTCGGTCTGCCGGGGCCCCTCCACCCTCGGTCTGCCGGGGCCCCTCCACCCTCGGTCTGCCGGGGCCCCTCCACCCTCGGTCTGCCGGGGCCCCTCCACCCTCGGTCTGCCGGGGCCCCTCCACCCTCGGTCTGCCGGGGCCCCTCCACCCTCGGTCTGCCGGGGCCCCTCCACCCCGTGCCCCCTCCACCCTCGGTCTGCCGGGGCCCCTCCACCCTCGGTCTGCCGGGGCCCCTCCACCCTCGGTCTGCCGGGGCCCCTCCACCCTCGGTCTGCCGGGGCCCCTCCACCCTCGGTCTGCCGGGGCCCCTCCACCCTCGGTCTGCCGGGGCCCCTCCACCCTCGGTCTGCCGGGGCCCTCCACCCTCGGTCTGCCGGGGCCCCTCCACCCTCGGTCTGCCGGGGCCCCTCCACCCTCGGTCTGCCGGGGCCCCTCCACCCTCGGTCTGCCGGGGCCCCTCCACCCTCGGTCTGCCGGGGCCCCTCCACCCTCGGTCTGCCGGGGCCCCTCCACCCTCGGTCTGCCGGGGCCCCTCCACCCTCGGTCTGCCGGGGCCCCTCCACCCTCGGTCTGCCGGGGCCCCTCCACCCTCGGTCTGCCGGGGCCCCTCCACCCTCGGTCTGCCGGGGCCCCTCCACCCTCGGTCTGCCGGGGCCCCTCCACCCTCGGTCTGCCGGGGCCCCTCCACCCTCGGTCTGCCGGGGCCCCTCCACCCTCGGTCTGCCGGGGCCCCTCCACCCTCGGTCTGCCGGGGCCCCTCCACCCTCGGTCTGCCGGGGCCCCTCCACCCTCGGTCTGCCGGGGCCCCTCCACCCTCGGTCTGCCGGGGCCCCTCCACCCTCGGTCTGCCGGGGCCCCTCCACCCTCGGTCTGCCGGGCCCCTCCCCCTCGGTCTGCCGGGGCCCCTCCACCCTCGGTCTGCCGGGGCCCCTCCCCCTCGGTCTGCCGGGCCCCCCCCCTCCGCCCCTCCACCCTCGGTCTGCCGGGGCCCCTCCCCCTCGGTCTGCCGGGGCCCCTCCCCCCTCGGTCTGCCGGGCCCCCCCCCTCGGTCTGCCGGGGCCCCTCCACCCTCGGTCTGCCGGGGCCCCTCCACCCTCGGTCTGCCGGGCCCCTCCACCCTCGGTCTGCCGGGCCCCTCCACCCTCGGTCTGCCGGGCCCCTCCACCCTCGGTCTCCGGGGCCCCTCCACCCTCGGTCTCCGGGGCCCCTCCACCCTCGGTCTCCGGGGCCCCTCCACCCTCGGTCTCCGGGGCCCTCCACCCTCGGTCTCCCCCTCCACCCTCGGTCTCCGGGGCCCCTCCACCCTCGGTCTCCGGAGCCCCCCCCCTCCCACCCTCGGTCGGTATGGTGTGGTATCAGTGAGATATCTGTGAGGTTGCTGAAAATCTAAACTCTTCCAGTGATCTGTAGCCGAAAGGCATTACTTCCACGAGTGTCAGGTTGAATGAGTTTTTTTTGTATTTATTGAATTTTTTGTGTTCATCTGTCCCCACCCTTTAGAACTGCATCCCACGGTCCCTTTGCCTCATCCCCTCTGTTGCCTCCTTCAAGACCCATCGCAAGGCCTTTCTCTTTGACTGTGCCTTCGGTCACTCTCCTACCCTACCCTCCCTGTCCTCCACCCCTCCTGATTGCAACCTGATTGCTTTGGAATGTCCTCCCGATGTCAAAAGGCGCTATACAAATGTAATTTGTTGTGGATGGGTAATGGAGAAGAAATTAAAATTCCAGTGCAGTGTGATCTCTAATTCCACAATACAGGTGGTAAAGGTATATTGGTATCTAATGTCTAAATTGGTAATATCTGATTGTGTACAACACTAGTTAAACTACATCAAATAAACATTATACATTATTGCAATCTACAATGGTGTCTCAATAGCTTCATTTAAAAATTTGAACTTACAATTGATGTAGAAATTATATATATTTTGAGGGGAAACTGTTTGGTAAATGTTTATTGCTTCTGTTTGAACAATATATTACAATAATTTAGAATCATAGAATCAGCACAGAAGGAGGCCGTTTGGCCCATCGTGTCTGTACTGACTCTTTGAAAAGATTGGGGCCTTTGCCCAAATAAATCCCACTCCCCCGATCTCTCCCCAAAGCCCTGAAAACTTGTCCTCCCCAAATAGTTACATAATTTGTATGTATATACCAGAGGGCTGCAGAGTTTTGGATGATCTGCAGACTATAGAGGGAGCAGTTGGGGAGGCTGGCAAGCAAGGAGTTTGCATAGTTAAGCCTCGATGTAATGAAAGGGTGTATGAGCATTCTGACAGCCTGCGGTTTGAGACAGTGGTGGAGCCAGACAAATGTTGCGGAGGTGGGGGAAGGCAGAGCGGGACATGGCACAGATGTGTGATAGAAAGGATAGTTGAGGATCAAACAAGACCCCAAGGTTCCAAACTGGCTTATTAAGGTGGAGTGTGCAACCATGGATGGTGATGCTGTTGGCGCCTGAAGTGTGGAGGTGCTGACAGGAGCCAATCAGGAAAGCCTCGGTTCTTGTTGACGTTCAACTAAAGAAAATTAACTCTTATCCAGGACTTGATGCCTGACAGACATTCAGTCAGGACAGCAGTGGTCCTGGAGTCAAGGGTGGAGACAGAGAGGTACATCGCATACATGTGGAAGTTGACCTTATGCCTGTGGATGATGTCACCAAGAGGGAGCATATAGATGTTGAAGAGGAGGGTACCAAAGACAGAGCCCTGAGAAACGCTGCACTATACGGTGCAGGAGCTAGAGGAGAAACCGTTTGTGGAGATGAAGTAGAGGTGGTGTGAGAGGTACGATCTGAACCAGTCAAGGACAGAGCCTTGAAGGTTGAGGTGAGAGGCGAGGCGGTGGATGACTGGTTGACTGGTCACCTGTGCTTTAAGGGAGCGGAGGTGGCTGGTGTACCATTGTGACTGATGTGAATAGGAGACGGTTCAGGAAGAGAGGGAAGCAAGGAAATCGAGAGTGAAGGAGAGGGAGCTGTGGAGAAGAGTGACCGAGGAGGCCAGGTCATTGCGGGAGGAAGCCCAGAGGGGGAAGGAGTTCATGTGACTCCCAAGGCAGCTGAGAGGGAGGGTGTTGGGATTTCTTTCCAGGGGTGGTAGGAGATGGGGTTGGGTGGCGGTGGGAGAGGGATTGAGGAGTTAAGTTAGATGAAGTGATGGTCCGAGATCACTTTGTCGATGATGAGTGGGGTCTGAGGCCCTGAGTTATTACAAGGGGGTGACCACAAACGTGGGTGGCAAAGTGGATGTGGAAGGAGAGGTTGAGGGAGGAGATAAGGGAGGAGAAGTCAGCAGAGGTAGAGCAGGAGGGGGTGAAGTGAAGGTTTAATTTGCCTAGGATGAGGAGGCGTTCGGAGCAGAGGGACTGGGAAGATAGTGGGTAACATTAAAGGGAATTTTAAAATATTTTACAAATACATCAAGAAAAAAAGTTAGTCTAAGGTAGGGTGGGACCAATTAAGGACCAAGGCGGAAATCTTAGTGTGGAGGCAGAGGGCATGGCTGATGTACCAAATGAGTAGTTTGCATCTGTCTTCACAAAAGAAGTGGAAGCACCAAATGCCGCAGTATCGGAGGAGAGGGTAGAGGAAATGGATAGGATAAGTATAAACAGAGAGGAGGTACTGAAAAGGTTGACTGGGCTGAAGGTAGATAAGTTTCCCGGTCCGGACGGGATGCAGCCAAGGTTACTATGGGAGGCACAGGTACAAATAGCGGAGGCTTTGGCTACAATTTTTCAATCTTCGTTGGACACAGGAGTGGTGCCAGAGGACTGGAGAGTGGCCAATGTTACTCCCCTGTACAAAAAGGGACAGAAGGACAAACCTGGGAACCACAAGCCAGTCAGCCTAACATCAGTAGTGGGGAAACTTCTGGAGACTATAATCCGGGACAGAATAAATCTTCACTTAGAAAAATATGGGTTAATTAGGGACAGTCAGCACAGATTTGTTAAAGGCACATCTTGTCTAACGAATCTATTAGAATTTTTCGATGAGGTAATGGAGAGGGTGGATAATGGTAGTGCAGTTGATGTAGTTTATACGGACTTTCAAAAGGCATTTGACAAAGTGCCACATGAAAGACTTGTAAGAAAGATAGAAGCCCATGGTATAAAAGGGACAGTGGCAGCATGGATCCAGAACTGGCTGGGAGACAGAGAGCAGAGAGTTGTGGTGAACGGCTGCTTTTCTGACTGGAGGGAAGTGTACAGTGGTGTCCCCCAAGGATCGGTATTAGGACCACTGCTCTTCTTAATATACATAAATAATCCAGACTTGGGTAGAGCAAGTTAAGTAGGGTGGTAAACAATGAGACAGATAGTAGCAGGAAGACAGAATGGTAAAATGGGCAGACACATGGCAGATGAATTTCAATGTGGAGAAATACGAGGTAATGCATTTTGGTAGAAAGAATGAGGGGAGGCAATATAGGCTGGTAATACAATCTTAAGGGGGGGTAAAAGAACAGAGAGACCTGGGGGTTCAGGTAAATGAATCCTTGAAGGTGGCAGGACAGGAAGATAAAGCTGTAAAAAGGGCATATGGGATAAAAGGCTTTATAAATAGGGGCATAGAGTACAAGAGTCAGGAGGTTATGATTAACCTGTATAAAACACTGGTTAGGCCTCAGTTAGACTACTGCGCCCAGTTCTGGGCACCACACTATAGGAAGGATGTTAAGGCATTGGAAACGGTGCAGAGGAGATTTACGAGGATGGTACCAGGAATGAGGGACCTTGATTATGAGGAAAGGCTAGTGAGGCTGGGATTATTCTCATTGAAGCAGAGAAGATTACGAGGAGACCTCAAAATCGTGAGGAGATTTGATAGGTTAGAAAGGGAAAAACTGTTTCCACTGGTGGGTTTGTCGGTGACTCGAGGTCACAGATTTAAAATAGTATCTAAATGAAGCAGAGGGGAGGTGAGAAGAATTTTTTTCACGCAGCGAGTTGTTCGAATCTGGAACAGATTGCCTGAAAGGGTGGTGGAGGCCGATTCAATAACTACTTTTAAAAACGCGGTGGACGGGTATTTGAGGAGGATGGGTTTGCAGGGTTATGGGGAAAGGGCTGGGGAGTGGGATTGACATTACATTGCTCTTCTCAAAGAGCCGACACAGACTCGATGGGCCGAATGGCCTCTTTTTGTGCTGTATGATTCTATGATAGGAGGGTGGAGATGTCGAGGATGAAGGTGGGAGAGGGCTTGGGCGGGCGAGAGATAAGGAGAATTTTGAGGGAAAGGTTGGAAGGGTAAGGTGCTCAAAGGAGGTGAAGCTTCCAGAGGAGTAAGGGGATAGGCCAAGTGGGGACCGGGAGATGAGAGCCACACTGCCACTATGGCGGTTAGGTCGTGGGGTATGATGGAAGGTGTAGCCGGGTGGTGTGGCCTTTATCAGGCGGAATGTGTTGCCTACAGTGATCCAGATTTTCAGTGAGGGTGAGAATGTTGATGTTTTTGTCAACCACAACAACAAAATTACATTTGTAAAGCGCCTTTCACGTCGGGAGGACGCCCAAGGCGCTGGACAGACAGAGTTTCAGATCCAAGCTGGGGGTCGGGGTTAGGAAGGGTGGAGGGCAGGGGTTTTGACAATGAGGTCATGGATAGTGAGTGTTTTGTTTGGAGAGGGAGCCCACATTTTGTAGGCTGATGCGAAGGAGACAGTTGGTGGCAGAATGTTTTGGGGGAGGGGGAAGACTGACGGGGAGGGTAGTGATGTGGATCAGGGAGGAGAGGTTGGCCCCTGTTGTCAGTGACCAATGGGCCTTGCAGTGAGAATGGGGAATAGGGCAGTCACAGTGACTGCTGTTGGACAACCAGTGGCGTCTGCCACGGTGGGCCCGACAGAGGAATCGCAGGCTGGAGCAGAGGGAGGCTGTGGGACAGTCGAGCAGAGATAGGAGTCAGGGAGGGCGGAGAGAGAAGAGGACCGAGCGGGAGTAATGGAGGATAGGGGACAGGGGTGGGAGCATTATGGGGAAGCAGCTCGGGTCAGTGAGTCCAGAGATTCAAAGGTGGCGGGCGGATGTGACATCACGTGGCAGCCAGTCTCTGGTTGGATGTTGATCAGGAGAGTCAGTGATGGTCAAGGCGGCGAATCCCACGTTGGCTTTGTGCAGCTCAGGCTCAGGTAGGTGGACCTCGGTCCCCAAGTTGGATCTGGACACCGTTTGGGGAATCGGGCCCCATGTCGGTGCTGCCCTCGAGCCCCACTCGGCCTCGCTTGCGTGTAAGCCAGGGGCCCTGCCCCAGCCGTGTCTGGGTTTGTATGCGGTGCTGGGCCCTGAGAGCTCCTGTAGCCTCGCTGGTGTCCCCCCCACCCCCTTCAAGAAAAAGCCACCAAGTTTTTGCTAAAGAAGCATTTAATATATTTTTTGCAACAATCTAATATGTGTTTTCTCATGTTTGGTTTTTATTAATTATTATTATTAATAAGCTTTAAAAAAAGTAGGCTGGCAGTAAAATGTACCTCAATAGCAGCAATCAACCCCCTACAATTTTCCGCAAAATGCACAAATCTCCCTGCAATTTGTGGCAAACACATCCGCACTTTTTCGACCCAGTTTATTACTCTCTCTCTCAAATTTTTGAATGTAGCCCTTTGATAAAGGGTTTTCAGTAAAACAACAAAACTATTTATGTAAAATTAACCCCTTATAGCCTCAATTGCAGTGATATAAAACATCAGGGCTTTATGTTTACATTTTCTTAATACTTTACACTGCAGAACGTCTTGGTAGTCTGTTCCAGGCAGGACTGGTATTCTCAGGCACTGTTGGTGATGAACCAGCCTAACTGGCTCATGAGCAGTACTTGGAGGAACAGACTAGGCTATGCTTCTTTCCACTTATCTGAAGATGATCTTGCAAATTAAAGCTAGGATTGACAGATGAACATAGCTAAACAAGCAGCAGGAAGCAAGCTGTGTGATTCTAGCTGGTTAAACTCCATGAACAGCCTGTGCCTGGCAAAACTCCCCATGAATGAGAGTCTGCACTTCATATCAGACATCAGAAACCATACATATGTGTTACTCATAGCCTCTAAATGCCAGGAGTGAGCCTTCAGAGCTAAATCTAAGTAAGCGCTCTAAACTGCCTCATCAACTTGTGTAAAATCATTAGGTCATGAATCAACAAGTTGCCTCAGTCAAAGAGAACTGATTGATTTGTACTTGTGAACAGGAGGATATCAAGGTGATTTCTGTGGCTCCTGCAAGGCTACTGTGCTCTTGGCTCTTAAAGGTACAATTTTCTGTAGTTTTCAGCTATTTATTGATGCATATACAATATACATATTGTATGCAGAAGGATAAAGAATGAGGACAATATTTCAAGATAGATTAGACTATTAATTTCATGAATTATTGATTTCTGTAAAATAGTTTACTACTAGATAGTTTTTAATATGAATTTCAGTTACTAATTTTTTTCTGAGAAAAAGTGCAATATAGATGTTAAATTTGAAATGCATGTATTTGAATCAGGATGGATGAAATATTAAGTTGGCCTTTTTGTACAAACTAGCAGTTGCCATGCGACTAATCTTTTTTCTTTTCACCTACCTCAAGTGTCTGTGGAATGTGTACTCTTAGTACAGTAAGATTATTTGTTCTTTTTGAGTTTTGGGATTATCTTTCATTGTTTGTTTCTTTTATAGTGATCATATGGAGAACGTATGCGGATACTTGATGAAATATACTAACCTGGTTACTGGCTGGCAATATCGGTAAGTTAAATATGTAAAATTTCTCAAATTTTATAGCTGTGTTCTTTCTCAATCAAGCCTCTACTTGTTCAGGTATACCATTTGTTTCTTTTTGTCTTGCTCTTTGAGTATGCCTCCCCTACCCTATCCTATGTGAAAGGTGTTGTATAAATTAAGTTGTTTAATTGATGTAATGATGAATTTCACAAATGCTTTGAAAACCCAGTTACGTCTGTCTGTCGTTTGTCCTAGTTTGTCAAATCTGCTCCGATGTCCGCAGAGGCTGATTCACGTCCTTTGCGAACCTCAAAAAATTATCATCTGATTGTTGTTCCTTTCTTTTTCTCTGGCCTTCACTCTCCTTTCACTCTCCCCCTCCTCCAGTGCACATTTTCTGTTACCTATTTATTAATACAGTGGAATCCGCTTTAGGCGGACGACAGGTAAATCAAACAAAACGCCTGGTCCGATTTATTTGTATTCTTATCTGTCTTAAATCTGTCAATTGATCCGGTTAATCCAAGTAAAATGCCGTGCTGGTCACTTCCGAATGTGCAGGAGTCAAATTGCAGAGCCACTTGTGAATGGGTGGAGCCCAAACATTCACAAGTTGTTCCAAATATGTCAATCACCTCAGCGCCGCCATTAATTGGTCTCCTTCCTGTCCAATGGGAACAACACTGGGAGTGAGGAGGGGCTGCTGATCCCCTGCTGGGTGGGAAGGTATTTTGCAGCCAAACAAAGGTTTCAGTATTTTACTGAATTCTGAAAGAATACAGGATTTTAACTTTAACTCCTTGGTTAAAATATTTGGTATCCTGTTTGGTCAATTAACATTGCTTTAAGTGAAACAACATTATTATGTATCATATGGAGTCGGCTGGGCTCCTCTGCTGGGCGTGAATGGTATTTCAGGCAACCTCGGATGCCTATTGAGCCAGACAAAATGGCTGACTCTAATGTGTCCAGCTTAACCAGCTTCCTGTGTACTTCTATGCTCCTTGCTCCTCTGAGCTTCCTTTTTTTCCCCCTAAATTTCCATTGAATGATCCCATAGACTTGCCCCCCCCCCCCCCACATTCTCATTTTGATAAAAACATTCTGTACAAGATGAGGAAGCTGCATCATGTTGAGTTAATGTATCTAAGCATTTGATGAACAAAGAAAAGAAGTGTTCTTTGTGGTGATCTTTTTTTTGCTCTAGATTCTTTGTTTTAAATAATGAAGATGGATTATTAGAATATTTTGTCAATGAGCAATCCAGAGGTCAGAAACCACGAGGTACTTTGCAGCTTGCGGGTGCTGTCATTTCTCCAAGTGATGAGGACTCGCATACTTTTACAGTCAATGCAGCCAGCGGTGAGCAGTATAAACTACGAGGTACAGAATTGTTCATAGTTCCATCCTTAACTTTTACAGAAAAAAGTTGAGACAAAAATTTACATCTGCATGTTCTTCCTTGGTCTGAATATACATATTAATGCAGTGTTATCCTAATTGTATTTACTGACTTAACAGTATTACTGTATTTTGGTGAAGCATAATCACTGAATCTGGCTAACAAAAGATTTTTTTGTAGCTTCTGTTCACAAAATTACAAAATCACTCATCTTGAAATATGCTTTAATAGAGTTGGATACATCCTGAAACAGCTTTAGACAGAATTGTTTTTCTCTATGATTATTATCTATATCATCAAATCATGCTGATATAATTTGTCACCCACCCTCCTAGAATTCTGTCTTAGATAGGTCTATTTGAATGGTTCAGGTCCTACCTTTCACACCGCCTCCACTTCGTCGCAGCAAACGGCTTCTCCTCCAGCCCCCGAACCTTCTCGTGGGGCGTTCCTCAGGGCTCTGTCCTCGGTCCCCTCCTCTTCACTCTCTCCATGCTCCCCCTTGGTGATATCCTCCGCAGACATGGGGTAAATTTCCACATGTATGCAGATGACACCCAACTGTACCTCTCTGCCTCCACCCTGAACTCCAGGTCTACTGGCGTCCTGACCGACTACCTGTCCGACGTCAAGTCCTGGACGAGGGACAACTTTCTCCAACTCAACGTCAGCAAGACCTCCTGATTGGCTCGCGCCAACGCCTCCGCACCTCGGACGCTGGTAGCATCAGCATCCTTGGCTGCACACTCAACCTCCCTAAGGCAAGGCAGGATCCTGGGTGTCTTGTTTGACGCTGAACTATCTTTTCTTTCCCCACATCCACACCATGACCGGCACTGCCTACTACCACCTCTGCAACATTGCCAGACCCCGCCACTGCCTCACCCCTCAGGCTGCCGAAACCCTCACCCACGCATTCGTCACATCAAGGCTCGATTATGGGAACTCCCTCCTCATCGGCCTTCCCAACTCTTCCCTTTACAAGCTGCAGATCATCCAAAACTCTGCAGCACGTGTACTATCGCGCACCAGGCTCTGACCCCATTCACTCCCACCTTCGCCCGAATCCACTGGCTCCCCGTCCCCCAGAGGATCGAGTTCAAGATCCTCGTCCTCACCTTTAAGGCCATCCATGGCCTTGCACCCTCTTACCTCTCCCTCTCTGACCTGCTGACTCCCTACCAACCTGCCCGCTCCCTCCGTTCAGTGGGCTCCAGCCTGCTCCAGCCTCTCTGCCCTCACACTGTGGAACTCCATCCCACGGTCCCTTCGCCTCACTTCCTCCCTTACCTCCTTGAAGGCCGGTCTCAAGACCTTTCTTGTCGATCGTGCCTTTGGTTGCTCTCCCACCTCTCTGCCTTCCTTCACCCCTACACCACTCCTCCCCATGCTCAGGCCCCGACACCTGACTGTTCAGCGCTTTAGGATGTCCTCCTGACACGAAAGGTGCTCTATAAATGTAATTTTGTTGTTGTTGAATGATAAACTAGGGTTTCTGCAATTACTCAGTTAAAATAAAACTTTTTCATTCTAGCCACTGATGCAAAAGAGCGTCAGCACTGGGTTAGCAGACTTCAGATTTGTGCTCAACACCACACAGAAGCCATTGGCAAGGTAAGATGGCAAGGTTTTCTATAATTCCTATATTTCAACACCGTATGATACAGAGTAAATTGTAAAGTACATTTATAGTAACTGCAATTGCATAATTTGTCATTTTTTAAAATTGTTTTATGAATGAGGTTTTTGTAACTGCAAAAAAAAATCACAAATAAAAGTTTTGCCCATGATGGTCTGTAGTTTTGATGAGCCAACAACCTCCACCAGATGTTTTTGTAGACAATTATTCACATCCTATTTTAATCCAGAATAATCCACCCTTGAAATCTCGAAGTTTTTCCCTGGCTTCTCAGGGAAGCAGCTGTTCTCCAAGTTTACAGAGAAGAGCGAGCCAGAACGCTGCTGCCTTCTTTGGTGTGACTCATCACAAAGGACTAGCTTTGTCAAAGCGATCTCACACCTTACAGCCAGACCACTTGGTGGAAGTTCGAGAGGTTGGTATTACCTTCTTCCTAATATGCTTGCATGTTTTGTTCTGGAAACTCTCTTGGAATAGGGCAACTCCATCAGGACACAGCGCAGTTGAGCATTGGTTCACTTGTAGCGTGAGTGTACTGTGAGCTACACACTTACACCCATCTTCCAGGCTGACTAGTCAACTTCTGTTGCCTAATAAATGGATACTTTCTAGGTTGTCAGGTTGCCGTTGACTTCATTTACTCCATATGCATAAGAAGTGCTGCTGGTGTCATTTCTTGCACACTACCATCTTGCCAGATACCATGCACAGAAAATGCTGTTGGGTGTCACTTGGTAAAGGAAGTGATGTCAGCAGCGTACCCGGAAGTGGGACCAGCAGCCATTTTGTTTCACTGATCCTTTATAATGTGGTTATAATTTGTTGGAACTGGGAAACCACGTTATAATTTTGTTGCTTTTAAAGATTAGTTGTATTCAATCCAAATTGTTCAAAAGGTATTTAATGCAGAAAATATGTAAACCTTCAGAACAGGTTACTAGAAAGGTTGAGGCCCAGACACTGAGTATAGGCGAAGTGAGTCTCTGGGAAGGTGGAATCTGGGAAGATGGTAGTGAGTATTTGGGAAGATGTGATTGAAATGGAGTCAAAGGCTTCTTTCTTCCGAACTGATCTTGTGAAGTGAATAGAACTGCATGGCTCATTTTCAAGTCTTCTGTTTAAAATGACAATTTAAAAAAACATACAGAAAATAATGTGATAGAAACAGATATTTATGCACAGGAGGTCATTAAACTCACTGAGTCTGTGCCACTATGGTGACCAGAGAAAATTAGAATTATCAAGCCTGCAGTTGATGTGTAGGGGTTTTAGGCAATGATGCAAAAATCTTGAGTAATGAAGGAGAGACCAATTTAAACACTAGAGCAATATTTTCTGAATGTGAATTAAATTCCTCACGTGGTAAGACCTAGTATTTAAGTGATTAAAGATTGTGGTAAAGTTTTGGTTACAATTCTATTTAAAAAAAGTGATCTACATTTTGAAAATTCGCAAATAAATGTATTTTGTGCTTTAAACACCACATTTCACTGATTAGATGATGAACCAGGCTGAAGGCCAGCACAAGAACCTAGTGCGAATCATTGAAGCACTTCCTTCCTCTGGAGATCAGATATCTGCACTGGATCAAGACTTGCTCATGTTGAAAGCCACCACAATGGCAACAATGAACTGTCTGAATGATTGCTTCCACATTCTGCAGCTCCAGCAAGCAGCCCATTGGAGAGGTTCTTATTCTTCAGGTGAGAAATATGAAGAAGATAACAATGTTTTAACTGCTTAACGAGAGGGGAAGAAAGAAACTTTGTTAGGATTGGAATATCACTTTTGATTATTCACAACTACACTGCGGTAAGTGAACAGAACAGCAATCTCCAAATTGCTGTTAGTGTGGCTGCCGTGTTTCGCCCAAAAAACACACACTCCACTTGACAGTATATCTTGTGAAGTGCTTTGAGATGTCTCAACGACACGATCAAGCGCAATATCAAATGCAAGAATTATTATTATTTTTATTTTATTGAGTGATTATTCTGAGATAACATTGTTTCAGTGGAGCGAGAAGCTGGCACATGTAGAGTTCTGATTTTACACTTCAGGAGCAGCGTAAGCTGATGTTGAAAGCCACCACAATGGCAACAATTAACTGTCTGAATGATTGTTTCCACATTGGGAGAGGGGCACGCAGCTCCCTCTGCCATGGCTCCCCCACTCCGCTGCGCCCTCCTCCTCCCCCCCCCCCCCAGTTTCCCCCGCGCTGCCACCACCCGTTGACCCCCACCCGCGGCTGCCCCCTGCCTTGCTCCCCCCTCCGCCCTGGCCCACCCTTTGCCACAAATGCTCTTCTCTATTACAAACATGCTAAACAGCCCCCCCCCCCCCCCCCCCCCCCATACCGCTGCTTCCGGAGGATATCCCAAGGGACTGGACAGACAGAGTTTCGGACCTGAGCTGAAGGAAGGGGGGAGGAGAAGGGGGAGAGCGGGGGAAGCAGGGCGATTGAAAGCGCGATCGAAGAGGAGGGTATTGAGGTGGGTCTTGAATGTGGCGAGGGAGAGGGCGAGGCGGAGGGACTGTGGGATGGAGTTCCAGAGGGTGGGGGCAGAATGGAAGAAGGTTTACCCACCAATAAGTGTGGTGAGCAAGGCGGGGTATGTGAAGCAGGCCGGAGCCCACTGGGCGGAGGGAGCGAGCAGGATGGTAGGGGGTTAGGAGGTCACAGAGGTAAGGTGGAGCAAGACCATGGAGGGCTTTGAAGGTGAGGACCACGATCTTGAACTGTATGCTCTGTGTGATGGGAACTAGTGGAGTCGGGCGAGGGTGTAATGAAAGCCTGTATGAGAGTTTCAGTGGCCTGTGGTGTGAGACTGGCGGAGCCGGGCGATGTTGGGGAGGTGGGGGAAGGCAGAGCGGGTCACGGCTCAGATGTGGGGTAGAAAGTTGAGGGTCAAACAAGACCCCAAGGTTCCGGACTGCCATGTGTGCAACTATGGATGGTGATGCTGTTAGTGCCTGAAGTGTGGAGGTGCTGACAGGAGCCATTCAGGAGAGCCTCGGTCTTGTTGACGTTCAACTGAAGAAAGTTAGCTCTCATCCAGGACTTGATGACTGACAGACATTCTGTCAGGACAGCAGTGGTCCTGAAGTCGAGGGTGGAGGCAGAGAGGTACAGTTGAGTGTCATCCGCATACATGTGGAAGTTGACCCCATGTCTGCAGATGATGTCACCAAGAGGGAGCATATAGATATTGAAGAGGAGGGAACCAAAGACAGAGCCCTGAAGAATGCCGCACGATATGGTGCGGGAGCTATAGGAGAAGCCGTTTGTGCGGTGAGGTGGTGTGAGAGGTACGATCTGAACCAGTCAAGGACAAAGACATAAAGGTTGAGGTGAGAGGAGAGGCAGTGGATGAGGATAAAGTAGTCGACGGTGTCAAAGGCAGCAGAGAGGTCAAGGAGAATGAGGAGGCAGAGGGAGCCCTGTTTGCAGATGGACAAAATGTCATTTGTCACTTTGACCTGGGCTGTTTCTGTGCTGTGGGCAGCAGGGAAACCTGATTGAAGGTGTTCTTGAAGGGAGTGGCGGTAGAGGAAGGAGCGAAGCTGAGAAGCAACAACTCGTTGCAGGACCTTGGAGAGGATAGGGAGATTGGAGATGGGGTGGTAGTTTGGGAGTAGAGATGGGTCCAGGGAGAGTTTTTTTTTTAAAAGGATAGGAGGAATGACGGCATTTTTTAACGGATTGGGAACAGTACCAGTGGACAAGGAGAGTTTTATGATGTCCGTGAGTAGAGGATCAAGGAGGTGGAGCTGGGAGGTAAGGAGAGGGGTAGGGATGGGGTCAAGGGAGTAGGTGGTCTAGCTCAAGTGTCAGAGGCCTGTTAACAGATCATCTATCAAGTCCCTTAGGGAACAGGAAATCTGTAAGAGAGAAGATCCAATGAGGAATATATTAAAATTAGAAGGGGGGGGTGGGAAGAAAGGAACAAATTCCAAAGTAGTTTTTTAATCTTCTGATTGACTTTATAGACCACCCTTTATAAGATGATTTTAACCTTTTTGAAAATGATGAATTTTTAATAATTTATTAGGTAATAAATCTACTTGGTTCAGGATCGGAGCAACCTGAGATTGGTGAAACATTAACTGGACTGTTTGTGAGGCAAATTGTATAGCTCAACTTTTGTCATGTGGTTAAAGGAATATTTAATTATTGATAAGAAGTTTATGAACAAAAGTGGTTAATAGACAGTAAGGATATTCTGCAAAAATATTCCATCTCCTCCCCAAATTGTATTCAATTTGTACTTTGGATTATTTTATATTCGTGCTTACAATATCAGAAATGTTTATGGTTACTTGTTTTTGCAAAAAACTTCATACATCATTACTAGACTTTCTAGACTGGTATCTGATTACTACTATTGGATTTCAGCAGGTTTGACAAGCATACACTATGACTGGTCCAGTCAGAATCCTGATATTTTATTGACGACAATAGGCGTTGCCTGAGACTTCTACCATAGGCTTTTCCTTTGTATGTTTCATTTTGTGCCCGAGATACACTACTGATTTCAATGGCAGTAATCTTCTGCCAGGTTTGATTATGAAAAAGTTTGAAAATAAATTACCATTTGTTTCAGGGACAACTATTGAATGGTTGGAACCCAAATTACCACTTTCGGATCATCTTAAGAATGGAAATGGGCATCAGGAATTCTCAAATGAGCAAGATCAGTCAGGAGCTGTTCGAGAGGAACAGCCAAATTCAGAACCCTGCCAATTGATGCGGGTAAGATCATTTGGAACATGGTACTTCTTGGTACCAATTTGTTACTTTTGTTAATGACATATCGATATATTTTAACAATGATTTTTCATTAAGTAAATAACTTTGCATCTTTCCAATCTGAAGTCAGAACAGTGTGTCAATTTTTAGTTTTAAAAAAACAAACTCCACTTATTAAGTAATGTTAAGAAAAACACAGTTAAACTGACAGCTAATGGTAACATACTTTCTCTTTTAAAAGAGCTTACAGCTTTAAATTTTCTTTCAATTATGTTTTTGAAATTTTTTTATATACTTGAGGTGTGGCTCTTTTACACAATTTGAATAAATGCTAGTTGAATGTTTTCCCTTAGGGGAAATCACTTGCCTGTGAACTGCATGACCTAAACGTTAAAGTTCATTTCTGGGAGGTGAAGGATAATTGATCTTAACAAAGATGGATCAGGATCATCATTTGAATGTTGTTAAACTGAGATACCATTTGTCTTGCAATCAGGTGGATGTTAAAAGTTTCCCTGCTTTTATTTCACGGAAGATTAAGGAGTTTTTCCCAGCTTTCCTAGCTAAAATCCCGGTTTTGTCCAAACTCACCCGACATTGTTGGTACAATGTAGCTGTTATGTTTGCCTACATAATGTTTGCTTTGATTTTTAAATCAAATGACTAAGTGGTAGCACTCTTGCCCTTGAGTCAATGGTCCATGTCTCTGACAGTCTCGCTCCTTCCCTTGCCTCTTTAAGGCCCGTCTCAAGACCCTCCTCTTCCATCGTGCCTTTGGTCACCCTCCTATCCCTGCGCTTTACCCCTTCTGATCCCAACCCCAACTTAGTCCAAATCCCTGACTGTCCAGCCCCTTGGGGCGTCCCTCCCATCCCTCTCCTGATTTAAAAGCCGCAAAACAAATGTAATTTGTTATTGTTGAGTCAGAAATTATACAAGCCCATGTCAGACATGAACTCGCATAGACCCATGCTAGTGGTAGGAGGGTGACCGAAGGCGCGATTGAAGAGGAGGGTCTTGAGATGGGGCAGAGAGACTGAACGGCATGCTGTGCGCAGTTGTACTGTGGCGTTCACCTACAAATGCACAGCCACTCCACAGTAAATCTTGTGAAGAGCTTTGTGCATACTTCCTACATAAAATAATAATAATATTAATCCTTGCATTTGATATAGCGCTTTTCACGTCGGGAGGACGTCCCAAAGCGCTTCACAGAACACACCGTAAAGTGAATTGACTGTATATTTGTGGGCGAACGCGGCAGCCAATTGCGCACAGCAATGTCCCATAAACAGTCGTAGATTGAAAATGACCAATTTATTATTGTTTTTGGTTTTGGAGGGATTATTATTCGGCGTGTGGAGTAAGGAAACTTGCCCAAGGTTTCGCCCTCTGCCTGGAATTGAACTCAGGTCTCTCGTTTGCAAAGCGAGTGCTCTAACCACTGAGCTACAGGACTCCAGGCTACAGGCTCTTTATCAAGTGCAAGGATGATTATTAACACTAAACGATTCTCATTTTGTGGCACAATATTCTTTTACATGAAAAATACTACGTAAATTTAAGTTTTTATGATGTAGAACTTTTTAAGTACATCCAATTACAATCTTTCTTGTTAGCTTGATTTGAAAGTTGTTTAATTTTCAGTGTTTCACTGAACACTTTTTTGTTAAAACCAGCATCTATTTTAGAAATGGACTCGCCCCATTACTCTGCTCTCAATTTCTCCATGTACTTTCAAAAAACACTAGGGTCAAATTTGGGAGATGTCTCTTTTGTTAATTGAATTTTATCCTATTATAGTACCTAATTTATACAATAGCTGGAATTGTTGCTTTTGTGTCTTACAAATTTTGGCGAAGTCTCTACCTGTAATAGATCCAGCACCGAAGGATATTGAATGACATTCTCTACTGCTAAACCAAATACTAAACCCTGAGGTAACCAGATTAATGGGGGGAGAGCTGGTCTGGCAACATAGATTTTGTGGCTAATTGCTAATCCTAATCCCTAACATATAAAAATAAAATAAGTAAAAATAAATCCTGCCTAACATTTAAAATAAAAATGAATTTAAAAAATAGGCAAAAAAACAATAGTTCTGTACTCACCAATAATGCGATGCAGCTCTGTTGATACGCTCCGTTAAAGCAACAGTCAAGCTGTGGGCATCATGTTTCTGGTGGGAGTTTGAAAATGCGAGGTGGATTTTTGAATCGCAGAATTGTTTTTTGGACCTGGTCCAGCTAATTCCAAATTCTAGATACTATGGAGTTCACTGTAGTTTACTATTTTTTAAGTTTTTATTTCAAGTGTTTCTTTAACATGTTTTCTTTTCTGAGTAACCTACTTTAATAAAGGTTTTTAAAGATCTTGACTGCTTTGACTTTTGGACTATTTTAACTCTACAATTACGAAGCTCTACAAACATGTCTGACAACAAAAATCAAACTTAATGTGGTTAATAAAAATGGTGCACTTTCCTTTTTGACCGTGCCTTTGGTCATCTTTCCTCCTCCAATCCTCTTCCGGTGCAAACCTCATTATCCAGCACCTTGGGAAGTCTTTCTAAAGTGAAAGCCGCTGTATAACTGCATTTAGTTGTTATTGTTGCTACCTGGATAAACTGTAAAGTTGGGAATATCATTAAGGGTAGACTTTTAATCCAAAAGGCAGGTAACTAAGGCAAACTACTAGCAAGCCCTTGGTCTGATTGCTTATCTTTGAGTTCCCTGATCTTTGCTGGTAAAGAGCAGTTGGCCTTAAGGTACACAGGTCTAAATTTATAATCAGAATGAACTCACCAATTACATTGGAAGTTGAATGAGAGTAGCTTTTATCTAACTACAACAACAAAATTACATTTGTATAGCGCCTTTTATGTCGAGAGGACGTCCCAAGGAGCTGGACAGTCAATGTTTCGGATCCGAGCTGGGGATCGAGATCGGGGAGGGTGGAGGGCAGGGTGGGGGTAGGAGGGTGATTGAAGGCTCGGTCGAAGAGGAGGGTCTTGAAGGAGGCAAGGGAGGGTGTGAGATGGAGGGACTGCGGGATGGAGTACCAGAGGGTGGGGGAGATTGGCTGAAGGCTTGCACACCAATGGTGAGGTGCCGAGGCGGGCGACGTGAAGAAGGCTGAGTGGAGGGAGTGGGCAGGTTGGTAGGGGGTTAGGAGGTCGCAGAGGTAGGGGAGAGAAAGAGCATGGAGGGCTTTGAAGGTCACCTGCATCCTCTATGTAATAGGAAGCCAGTGGAGTCGGGCGAGGATGGGGGTGATAAGGTCGCGGAGCCTGGTGCGGTAGAGGACACGGGCTGCAGAGTTCTGGATGATGCGGAGCCTATGGAGGGAGGATTCAAGGAGGCCGATAATCAGGGAGTTTCCATAGTCAAGCCAGGATGTTATGAATGCATGTATGAGGGTTTTGGCAACCTGTGGTGTGAGACGGTGGCAGAGCCGGGTGAAGGAGGTGGGGGAAGGCAGAGCAGGTCATGGCACTGATGTGGGATAGAAAGGATAGTTGAGGGTCAAACAAGACGCCAATAATAATAATAATAATCCTTGCATTTGATATAGCGCTTTTCACATCGGGAGGACGTCCCAAAGCGCTTCACAGACCACACTGTAAAGTGAATTGACTGTATATTTGTGGGCGAACGCGGCAGCCAATTGCGCACAGCAATGTCCCACAAACAGTCGTAGATTGAAAATGACCAATTTATTATTGTTTCGTTTTTTTGGAGGGATTATTATTAGGCGTGTGGAGTAAGGAAACTTGCCCAAGGTTTTGCCCTGCCTGGAATTGAACTCAGGTCTCTCGCTTGCAAAGCGAGTGCTCTAACCACTGAGCTACAGGACTCCACTGAGCTACAGGACTCCAAGGTTCCGGAATCACTTAGTAAGGTGGAGTGTACATCCTTGGATGGTGACACTGTCAGTGCCTGAGGTTTGGAGTCCAGAATCTTTCTAAAGAATATAAATCATTTTTTAACATAAAACAATTGCTTCAATTGGTCTTTAAGGAATTTTGCCACCATTGGATTCTACTCACACAAGCTGATTTCGAGGCATGAACACCATTCAAGATCCTTAAGCCTCTTTCAAATTGATTCAATTAAAGTGAAACCTAGATGGCTAAAGATGTTTTGACCAAGTTATTTCTTTCTGTAGGAGCCTGAAGAAATAAACCCCGATGATGAGACAGAAGATACCTTTGAGAACAAAGAGGATGATCTTGGAGCTGTGGAAGAAGAACGTAGTGTTATATTACATTTGCTCTCTCAACTGAAGCTTGGTATGGATTTAACACGAGTAAGTACATAACTTCCGTTATGATGAACAAGCAGTTTGTAGGGTTTTTTGTATAAGGATGCCGTATAATATGGTAGACCTGTTCATGTGGTCTCTTGTGTTTTAAATGGTAATCCGTATGTTTTTTGGCAAGAGTTTTGTGAAATTTGACATGCACTGTCTCTCACCGCAGGCCACTGAGACCCTCATCCATGCGTTCATCACATCCAAGCTCAACTGCACGAACTTCGTGCTTGTCAGCCTCCCAAACTCCTCCCTCCACAGGCTGCAGATCATCTAGAACTATGCAGCCTGTATCCTCTCCTCCACCAAGCTCCGCGACCCTATGACTCCCATCCTGGACCAACTCCACTAGCGTCCCATCACTTAGAGGATACAATTCAAGATACTGGACCTCCCCTTCAAAGCACTCCACGGCCTTGCTTCTCCCTACCTCTGTGACCTCTTAACCCACTACCAATCTGTCAGTTCCCTCTGCTCAGTGCAGTGGGCTCCAGCCTGCTTCACGTCTCCCAACTTGCCTACTCCACCATTGGCAGACGGGCCTTCAGCCCCCACCCTCTGGAATTCCATTCCACAGTTCCTCTGCCTTGCCGCTTCTCTTGCCTCCTCTCAAGAACGTCCTCTTTAACCATGCCTTTGGTCAGCCTCCTACCCCTACCCTCCCTGCCCTCCATCCCTCCTGATCCCAACCACCAACTCGGGTGTGGTTCCCTGACTGTCTAGCGACTTCAGATGTCCTCCTGACGTGAAAGGCGCTATACAAATGTAATTTGTTATTGTTTCTTTCTTTGCAGGGAGCAGAACATTTTAGTAATAAATTCTTTGGCACCAGAATTTATTCTGAATCTCATTGCTGACATGTGCTCCATTTCCAGGCTGGCCTCTTAACATTGATCACAAAAAATCTATAATCTTTGGTGCCTTTCCATTGAACAATGTTTTGCCTTGTACGGAATTTGATGCAAAAGGCTCTTCCTCTATATTACTTGCTTTAATTGCAGAATTTGCTGACATTTAATTTTCCTTTTAAGAAAACATTTTTTTTCCTGAGGACATAGACTATTCATTTATGTTTTACCCTGGAAAAAATGGAACCAAGAAGGTTCTTACCAAGAAGAATCAACCTCAGATATACTCTTGGAACAGCAGCCTTACTGATTGCTGATGCTCACACACAGGCCACACTCAAGATTTTGAAGTCAAATCAAACAGACAGGAGTGCTGTGTCCCAAGTGCACTGAATGACATTTCCTCAGAGCAGTCTCTACATCTCTACACATCTTGCTGCGTTCCTTTAATTTAGTTTTGCAAGATTTGGAAAAGATTAGCGGGAAACATAAAAGGGAACATTAATGTCTTTAACAAACATATAACCAGTAAAAAGAAGGTCAAGCAAGGATGGGCCTGATTAGGAACCAAAAAGGAAAACTTCTTGTGGAGGCAGAGGGCATAGCTGAGGTACTGAATGAGGACATTGCATCTGCCTTTACAAAGAAGAGGGTACTGCCAATGTCACAGTAAAGGAGGAGGGGGTAGAGAAATTGGATAGGATAAAAATACAGTGCGGGTACTTAAAAGCTTAGAATCATAGAATATTACAGCACGGAAGGTGGCCATTGTGCCTGTGCCGTTTTTTTGGAAGAGTTACCCAATCAGTTCTGCTCTTCGCCCATATCCATGCAATTTTCTTCTTTTCAAGTATCTTATCTAATTCCCTTTGAAAGTTATTATTGAATCTGTTTCCATCACCCTTTTAGGCAGTGCATTTCAGCCCGTAGCAACTCCCTGTGCAAAAAAAAATTTCTCATCTCCCCTCTGGTTCTTTTGCAATTATCTTGAATCTATGCGCCCTGGTTACTGACCCACCCACCAGTGGAAACAGTTTCTCCCTATCTACTCTATCAAAACCCCATCATAATTTTGAACGCATCTAATAAATCTCACATTAACATTCTCTGCTATAAGGAAAACAATTTCAGCTTCTCCAGTCTCTCCACATAACCAAAGTCCCTCATCCTTAGTACCATTCTGGTAAATATCCTCTGCACCCTATCCAAGGCCTTGATATCCTTCCTAAAGTGTGATGCCCAGAATTGGACACAATATAGCATAACTTATAACAAAACTTCCTTGCTTTTGTACTCTATGCCTCTATTTATAAAGCCAAGGATCCCATATGTTTCTTTTAACAGCTCTATCAACCTGTTCTGCCACCTTCAAAGACCCATGTATGTGAACCCACAGGTCTCTGTTCTTGAAACCCCTTTAAATTTATCATATATTGCCTCCTCCGAAAATGCATCACTTCACACTTCTCTGCATTAAATTCGATCCGCCATGTGTCTACCCTTTTACCAGTCTATCTATGTTCTCCTGCAGTTCTGCTACCATTCTCCTCACTGTTTACCACAACCCACCTTTTGTATCTTCCACAAATTTTAAAATGTTGCTCTTTATGTCCAAGTCATTCACATATATCAAAAAGAGCAGCGGACCTAAAACCAACCATTGGGAGACAACACTGTATACTTCGCCCCAGTCTGAAAAACAACAATTCAATACTACCCTCTGCTGTCTGTCTCCCAGCCAATTTTGTATCCATGTCTAATTTTATTCCACGGGCTTCAATTTTGCTAACTAGTCCATTATGTGGCACCTTATTAAACGCCTTCTGAAAGTCCATTTACACTACATCAATTGCACTACCTTCATCAATCCTCTTCATTATATCATCAAGGACCTCAATTAGGTTCGTTAGACACAATTTGACTTTAAAAAATCTGTGTTGACTGTCATTAATTAACTTATGTTTTTCTAAGTGAAAATTAATTTTGTCCTGGACTATGGTCTCTTGAAGTTTCCCCACCATAGACGTTAGGCTGACTGGGTTGTAGTTACTAGGTTTATCCCTCTCCCCTTTTTTGAACAGGGGAGTAACATTAGCAACCCTTCAGTCCTCAGGATCGGTTTTAGGTCCACTGCTCTTTTTGATATTTATGAATGACTTGAACTTGGGTATAGAGAGGTTAGTAGAAAAGTCACCTAGTCCAGATGGGATGCATCCTTGATTGTTGAGGGAAGTTAGGGTGAAAATAGCGGAAGTTCTGGCCACAATCTTTCAATCTCCCTTGGAAATGGGAGGGGTGCCTGCGGACTGGAAGGCTGCAAATGTTACACCCCTGTTCAAAAAAAAAAAAGGGAGAGGGATAAAGCTGGTAACTATAGGCCAGTCAGCCTAACGTCGGTGGTGGGGAAACTTCTAGAGACCATAATCTGGGACAAAATACATTTTTACTTGGAAAAAAAATAGGTTAATAAATGATAGTCAACATGGATTTGTTAAAGGCAAATCATGTCTGACAAATTTAATTGAGCTCTTTGGTGAAATAACAGAGGGTTGATGAAAATAGTAGTGCAGTTGATGTAGTGTAGGAAAAGTAAGATAGAGGAAGAGTTTATAGAATGTATTAGGGATAATTATCTAGATCAGTATGCCGAGGAGCCAACCAGGGAACAGGCCATGTTAGACCTTGTTTTGTGTAATGAAGCAGGGCTGATCAGCAAACTGGAATTTAAGGCTCCTCTAGGGCAAAGTGATCATACTTTGATAGAATTTAGCATTGAGTTAGAGAGAGTAGTTAAGTCCGAAGCAAAGGTCTTAAATTTAAGTAGAGCCAACTTTGTTGGTATGAGAGAGGATTTAGCTCAAATAAACTAGGAAATTAGACTTAAAGATTTGACAGTAGACCACCAATGGCAGACGTTTAAGGAGATAGTGCAAAATTCCCAGCGAGCACGTATTCCTTTGAGGAATAAGAATGCCACGGGAAAGGTGGCCCAACCGTGGCTAACTAGAGCAGTTAGGGAAAGTATGAAGTTAAAGGCAGAAGCCTATAAAACAGCTAAGATGAGTAGTAAACCCGAGGATTGGGAGAACTTTAAGGATCAACAAAAGAGAACCAAAAAAGTGATTAAAAGGGAGAAAATGGAATATGAGGGCAAACTAGCGAAGAACATAAAGACAGACTGCAAGAGTTTTTACAAATATATTAAGAGGAAGAGGCTGTCCAAGGTAAATGTGGGTCTGTTACCGGCAGAGACGGGGGGAATTACAGTAGGGGACAAAGACATGGCAGAGTCATTAAACAAGTACTTTGCTCCTGTCTTCACCTTAGAAGACACTGAAAACCTACCAAGAATAGAGGGGAACCAAGAAGACAATGTTAGCGAGCAACTTGGGGAAATTAATGTTAGTAAAGAAATGGTTTTAGGTAAATTGTAAATTGAAGAGTGGCTAACGGGTAGAAAACAGAGTAGGGATAAATGGGTCATTCTCGAATTGGCAGGATGTGACTAATGGAGTGCCACGAGGATCAGTGCTTGGGCCTCAGCTATTTATAATTTACATCAATGATCTAGACGAGGACATTGAATGTGACGTATCTAAACTTGCGGATGACACTAAACTAGGTGGGAGAGTAAGCTCTGAGCATAATGCAAAAAGATTTCAACGGGATACGGATAGGTTTGGGGAGTGGGCGAGTAGGTGGCAGATAGCATTTAATGTGGGGAAGTGTGAAGTTATTCACCTAGATAGAAAAAATAGAAAAACAGATTATTTTCTAGAGGGGGAGAGATTAGATAGTGTTAGTGTTCAGAGGATTTGGGTGTCCTTGTACACCAGTCTCAAAAAGTTAGTTTGCAGGTTCAGCAGCAACTAAGAAGGCGAACGGCATGTTGGCTAGCGTTCATTGCAAAAGGTTTAGAGTACAAGAGTAGGGAAGTCTTGCTGCAACTGTATAGGGTCTTGGTGAGACCGCACCTAGAGTATTGTGTGCAGTTTTGGTCTCCTTATTTAAAAAAGGACATACTTGAAGGGGGTGCAGCGTAGATTCACTAGGTTAGTTCCTGGGATGAAGGGACTGACCCATGAGGATAGGCTGAATAAACTAGTGCTGTATTCTCTACAACAACAACAAGATTTCATTTATAGAGTGCCTTTCACGTTGGGAGGACGTCCCAAGGTGCTGGACAGTTGGATCAGGATCCGAGCAGGGGGGAAATGGTCAGGGTGAGGGAAGGGAAGGGAGGGAGCGAGGAGGGGGTAGAGAGTCGAGAGGGGAGCTGAAGGCACGATCAAAGAGAAAGGTCTTGAGACCGGCCTTGAAGGAGGAAAGGGAGGAAGCAAGGCAAAGGCACTGGGGGATGGAGTTCCAGAGCCTAGGGGGTGAGAGGCTGAAGGCCCGGCCACCGCTGGTAGGGCGGTTGGGGCGGGGGATGTGGAGCAGACCGGAGCCAGAGGAACGGAGGGTACGGGCAGGTAAGTTGGGGGATAGTAGGTCGGAGAGGTAGGAGGGAGCAAGGCCGTGAATGGCCTTGTAGGTGAGGATGAGGATCTTGAATTCGATCCTCTGGGGGATGGGGAGCCAGTGGAGGCGAGCGAGGGTGGGAGTGATGTGGTCGCGAAGCCTGGTGCGGGACAGTACACGAGCTGCAGAGTTCTGAATGACCTGCAGCTTGTGGAGGGAGGTGCCGGGAAGGCCGGCGAGGAGAGAGTTCCCATAGTCCAGCCTTGAGGTGATAAAGGCGTGGACCAGAGTTTCAGCCGCGTGAGGGGTGAGGTAGTGCCGTAGTCTGGCAATGTTTCGGAGGTGATGGAAGGCGGTGCCAGTTGTGGCGCGGATATGAGGAAGAAAGGACAGCTCAGGGTCGAACAGAACACTGAGGTTCCTGACTGGCTTTGAGAGGTGGAGAGTGCAGCCTTGGATGCTGATGCTGTCAGCGCCTGAGGTGCGGAGGCGCTGACGTGAGCCAATCAGGAGGGCCTCAGTTTTGCGCACGTTGAGCTGAAGAAAGTTGTCTCTCGTCCAGGACTCGATGTCGGACAGGCAGCTGTCAGGACATCGGTGGTTGTGGAGTTGAGGGTAGAGGAAAGGTAGAGTTGGGTGTCATCGGCATACATGTGGAAGTTAACCCCATGTCTGCCGATGATGTCACCAAGGGGGAGCATATAGAGGGTGAAGCGGAGGGGACCGAGGACAGAGCCCTGAGGGACACCACACGAGACAGTGTGGGGTTTGGAGGAAAAGCCGTTTGTGGAAACAAAATGAAGACTGGGAGAGGTACGACCTAAACCACTCCAGGACAGGGCCTTTAAGGTTGAGGTGGGAGGACAAGCGGAGGAGGAGGATAGTGTGGTCGACCGTATCGAATGCTGCTGATAGGACGAGGAGGCAGATGGAGCCCTGGTCGCAGATGGTCAAGATACCAGACGGTTTCTGTGCTATGGGCAGCCCGGAAACCCGACTGAAGGGGTTTGAATAATGAATGGGTGGAGAGGAAAGAGCGCAGCTGGGAGGCCCCAACTCTTTCAAGGACCTTGGACAGGAAGGGGAGGTTGGAGATGGGCCGGTAGCTTGATAGCTGCGACGCATCAAGGGAGAGTTTTTTCAAAGTGCGAGTGATGGTGGCAGTTTTTAAGGGAATGGGAACAGAGCCAGAGGAGAGGGACAGGTTGATGATGTCTGTGATAAGTGGGGCAAGGAGGTGGAGCTGAGAGATAAGGAGTGGGGATGGGGTCAAGGGAGCAGGTGGTGGGTTTCAGGGACAGGATGAGTTTGGTGACAGAGGGTGGGGAAACGGGTTCGAAGGTATGTAGGGGAGGATGTGTAGGTGTCGGAGTGTGGGAGGGAAGGGGTGGGGGGTGGGTGGAAGTTGGAGGGGGAGTGACCACGGAGCGGATTCCCTTGATTTTGGATTCAAGGACTAGAGTACAAAAGAATTAGGGGAGATCTTATTGAAACATATAAGATTCTTAAAGGGCTGGATAAAGTAGACACTGAGGGGCTGTTTCCCCTGGTAGGAGAATCTATAAGCAGGGGTCACAGTCTTTAGAACAAAGTTGAGGAAACATTTCTTCACTGCCCCAGAAGGCTGTAGATGCTGAGTCCTTGAACATTTTCAAGGCTGAGACTGATAGATTTTTTAAAAATAGAGTGATATGGGGATAGGGCAGACAATTAGAGTTTGGTCAGAAGTTCAGCCATGATCTTATCGAATGGCAGGGCAGGCTCGAGGGGCTGAATGGCCTACTCCTGCTCCTAATTCTTATGTTCTTATGTATATGGACTTCCAAAAGGTGTTTGATAAAGTGCCACATAATAGACTAGGTAGCAAAATTGAAGCCCATGGGATTAAAGGAACAGTGGCAGCATGGATCCCAAATTGGCTGACACAGAGAGTAGAGAATAATGGTGAACGGTTGTTTTTTAGACTGGAGGGGAAGTATACAGTGATGTCCCCCAAGGGTTGGTATTAGGTCATTGATCTTTTTGATATATTAATGATATTGTGTATGGGGGCAAAATTTTAAAGTTTCCAGATTATAGAAAACTTGGAAAAGTAATATACAATAAGGAGGATGGTAGCAGACTGCAGAAGGACATAGTGGTGAAATGGGCAGATACGTGGCAGATGAAATTTAATGTGGAGAAGTGTGATGTGATGCATTTTAGGAGGAGGAATGAGGAGAGGCAATATAAGCTAAATAGTGAGTGCAGGAACAGAGATCTGGGGATTCACAAACGCAAACTTTGAAGGTAGCAGGGCAAATTGTTGAAGCTGTTAAAAAAGGATATGGGTTTATAAATCGAGGCATAGAGTACAAAAGCAAGAAAGGTATGCTAAACATTTACAAATCACTGGTTAGGCCTGAGATAGAGTTTTGTGTCCAATTCTGAGCACCACCCTTTAGGAAGGATGTCGGGGTGCAAAGAAGATTTACAAGAATTATACCAGGGATGAGGGACTTCAGTTATGTGGAGAGTCTAGATAGGCTGGGATTGTTCTCCTTAGAGCAGAGAAGGTTGAGGGGAGATTTAATATAGGTGTTCAAAATGAGGGATTTTGATAGAGTAGATAAGGAGAAACTGTTTCCTCTAGTGGGTGGCCAGTAACCAAAGGACACAGATTTAAGATAATTGGCAAAAGAACCAGAGGGGAGACTAGTAGGTTTGTTCTACCTAGCAAGTTGTTACGATCTGGAATGCACCGCCTCAAAGGGTTATGGAAACGGATTTGATAGTAGCTTTCAAAAGGAAATTGGATATGTACTTGAAAAGGAAAAAAAATTGCAGGGCTATGGGATAAAAGCTGGGGAGTGGGATTATTTGGATAGGGCATTTCTCTAAACCTGAAGGTGTGGGTTAAAATAAAGCCCTATCTATTTTGTGTCTCCTGTGGCATTGCATTTCTGGGTGGACTGAAATGTAAAGGAACTTTTTTGAAAGGTACTCAGACAGAATGGCCACAATTATTTCTTAATTCTTTGCATTATTTAATATAATGTACAATAGAACAATTTGAAATTTTCTTATGAAGTTATTTAACCTCCATTCTAATCCAAGTAATTCAAAGACTATTGTAAATACCTATATTTTAAATCTTTAAATCTGGAAATCTTAAAAAGTAAAGGCAAAGATGAGGCTGTGTGTAATACTATATTTTTAATAGGAATTGATTGCCTTTTTGTGCTCATTCAATTTGAGATTTTAATCTAATCCTTGGCTAAACCGAGTTTAGCAAATCGAGAAACCACAGTGTCATAGTGTACATGTTGTTAATCGGCAAATGCAATAAAAACCTATAAGATCATCAAAGGGCATGATAGAGTAGATAGTGGGAGATTGTTTCCCCTGGTTGGAGAAACTAAAACCAGGGGTCACAACCTTAAAATCAGAGGCCAACCCTTTCACACTGAGTTGAGGAAGAACTTCTTCACTCTGGTGAATGTATGGAACTCACTACCCCAAAAGGCTGTTGATGCTCAGTCCTTGAACATATTCAAGACTGAGATAGATAGATTTCTTATTGCAAAAGGGATTAAGGGATATGAGAATAAGGCAGGGTCAGGTTATTAGCTGGAGTTAGATTAGAAGATCAGCCATGATTGAATAGCGGGGCAGGCTCGAAGGGCCAAATAGCCGACTCCTGCTCCTACATGTTATGTTATGTCCACCCATTTCACAAAGTGATTATTCAAATTAGGTCATTTGTCTCTCTGGAGATGAGTAATAGATTTGCCTTTGTTTGCATTACAAAAATAAATTTATATGCTCATTAAACATATATAACTTGAATAATGCATTGTGCTGAATTGCTCACATTCCTAAATGTTATAAGTGGAGAGATCTGTCCATTTACCCAGTATGTCTGATACTCTGCTGTATACTGAAATGAATGAGAGTTAATCCCATTTCCTGTTCATTACTTCACATTTCCACACAAAATATCTGCTTCCAAAAATCTTTCAATCATATAATGTGCCAAAAAAGCTACAATTATAATCATGCCTTCAATAATGTTCAAAATAAAAATCCTTTTATTTAGAAATGGAGCGTAGATCTTGGTGAGCTCCTGAAACCAATATTTCACATTCACTCGGGCTTTGAAGACAGAGCTGTGAGTCGTAGCCCATATGCACCTTATCTCCTTTTCCTTATACAATAAATGGTGTGTCAAGACTATTAAGTTCAAGATCAAGGAAGTCACTTCAACTGACCTGAAGACAAGATGGAGGAATTGATTGGATTCTTATTTTTTTATATGACATGAAATGTAAAATTTGTATTTAGCATTATGTGCAACTCTTTATTATAATATGAAAGTGGCTTTTCAAATTAGTTATGTGCAGTCTTTACCATAAAGTCACTCAAGAGAATCTGAAACTTCGGTACTATTTCCTTATGAATAATTTAATTTTGGAAATACATTATGGGTATCTCTGAATTGCTTTTTGTATGCACTGTAGGTGGTTCTTCCAACCTTCATACTGGAAAAAAGATCATTGTTGGAGATGTATGCAGATTTTATGTCCCATCCAGACCTTTTCATTGCTATCACTGATGGTGCTACTGCTGAAGAGAGGATGATCAGATTTGTTGAGTATTACCTCACCTCATTCCATGAGGGCCGCAAAGGAGCCATTGCTAAGAAACCATACAATCCTATCATTGGTGAAACATTTCACTGCTCATGGAATGTACCAAAAGACCCAGAAAAAAACAGTAATTCCTGCAATACCTCAGCAGAACGCTGTCTGCAGAACACCGAGTGTTCTGATGAGACAGAGATAAAAATTCATTCAGACTACTACCATTTGAGATTTCTCGCAGAACAAGTATCCCATCATCCACCTGTGTCAGGGTTTTACGTAGAATGTGAAGAGAAGAACATGTGTGTAAACACTCATGTATGGACAAAGAGCAAGTTCATGGGCATGTCTATAGGAGTGGTAATGGTTGGTGAAGGTAAGGATGCAAGTGCTTCTATTTCAAATAGCGTTTATAAGAAATGCATTTGTTTTAAGTACAGTATTAAAAATGTATTATATTGAACTTATGCATGCAAATAGTTTTGAAATCAAGCCAAATTAAGAAATCAATTAGGCCTGATTATGGAATAGGCACATGCCTATTAGGTAGAAGCCTAAGATAAATTCTCATAGAGCTAAACATGTATTGAAGTTCTGAGAAAGGTATCAGCGAATACCAAAAAAAAGTTGCAGGCAGCAAATATCCAATATAATATGTAAACTGCTGACATATTATAATGATAAGGAATATCCTTGAATCCAAAAGTAGTGCCATAAACATGGAGGATTGTTAACTCAACGTCAAAAAGGGGCAACATGACTATAACTATAGAACAGTTAACCTAACCACCACAGTGAGCAAACACTTTGAGGCCATGTTATGGAATAATAATAAACATTTCTAAAAACATGAGTTAATTAAAGCCAGATCTTGCTTGACAAATCTGATAGAATTATTTGAAATTAACAAGCAAATAGTTAAAGCACATTTCACAGCATTAAGTGATTATGAATTTTCAGACGGTGAATTTTCAGGTAAGGTGTCGCATTAGAATTGTTAATGGAGAAGTAGCTATATGGTGGAATAGATGCGTGAAATATAGGAAATGGGCAGGATTGGGAGCACATAATTATTTGGAATAAAGAAATGTAAATAATTCTTTTCACCTCCCCTCTGCGTCTTTTAGATACTATTTTAAATCTGTGACCTCGAGTCACCGACAAACCCACCAAAGTGCATTACCTCGCCTTTCTCCACATTGAAATTCATCTGCCATGGTGTCTGCCCATTTTACCATTCTGTCTACGTCTTCCTGCTACTATCTGTCTCATTGTTTACCACCCTACCTAACTTGCTCTACCCAAATCCGGATTATTTATGTGTATTAAGAAGAGCAGTGGTCCTAATACCGATCCCTGGGGGACACCACTGTACACTTCCCTCCAGTCAGAAAAGCAGCCGTTCACCACAACTCTCTGCTCTCTGTCTCCCAGCCAGTTCTGGATCCATGCTGCCACTGTCCCTTTTATACCATGGGCTTCTATCTTTCTTACAAGTCTTTCATGTGGCACTTTGTCAAATGCCTTTTGAAAGTCAACTGCACTACATCAACTGCACACCCTCTCCGTTACCTCATCGAAAAATTCTAATAGATTCGTTAGACAAGATGTGCCTTTAACAAATCTGTGCTGACTGTCCCTAATTAACCCATATTTTTCTAAGTGAAGATTTATTCTGTCCCGGATTATAGTCTCCAGAAGTTTCCCCACTACTGATGTTAGGCTGACTGGCTTGTGGTTCCCAGGTTTGTCCTTCTGTCCCTTTTTGTACAGGGGAGTAACATTGGCCACTCTCCAGTCCTCTGGCACCACTCCTGTGTCCAACGAAGATTGAAAAATTGTAGCCAAAGCCTCCGCTATTTGTACCCGTGCCTCCCATAGTAACCTTGGCTGCATCCCGTCCGGACCGGGAAACTTATCTACCTTCAGCCCAGTCAACCTTTTCAGTACCTCCTCTCTGTTTATACTTATCCTATCCATTTCCTCTACCCTCTCCTCCGATACTGCGGCATTTGGTGCTTCCACTTCTTTTGTGAAGACAGATGCAAACTACTCATTTGGTACATCAGCCATGCCCTCTGCCTCCACACTAAGATTTCCGCCTTGGTCCTTAATTGGTCCCACCCTACCTTAGACTAACTTTTTTTCTTGATGTATTTGTAAAATATTTTAAAATTCCCTTTAATGTTACCCACTATCTTCCCAGTCCCTCTGCTCCGAACGCCTCCTCATCCTAGGCAAATTAAACCTTCACTTCACCCCCTCCTGCTCTACCTCTGCTGACTTCTCCTCCCTTATCTCCTCCCTCAACCTCTCCTTCCACATCCACTTTGCCACCCACGTTTGTGGTCACCCCCTTGTAATAACTCAGGGCCTCAGACCCCACTCATCATCGACAAAGTGATCTCGGACCATCACTTCATCTAACTTAACTCCTCAATCCCTCTCCCCACCGCCACCCAACCCCATCTCCTACCACCCCTGGAAAGAAATCCCAACACCCTCCCTCTCAGCTGCCTTGGGAGTCACATGAACTCCTTCCCCCTCTGGGCTTCCTCCCGCAATGACCTGGCCTCCTCGGTCACTCTTCTCCACAGCTCCCTCTCCTTCACTCTCGATTTCCTTGCTTCCCTCTCTTCCTGAACCGTCTCCTATTCACATCAGTCACAATGGTACACCAGCCACCTCCGCTCCCTTAAAGCACAGGTGACCAGTCAACCAGTCATCCACCGCCTCGCCTCTCACCTCAACCTTCAAGGCTCTGTCCTTGACTGGTTCAGATCGTACCTCTCACACCACCTCTACTTCATCTCCACAAACGGTTTCTCCTCTAGCTCCTGCACCGTATAGTGCAGCGTTTCTCAGGGCTCTGTCTTTGGTACCCTCCTCTTCAACATCTATATGCTCCCTCTTGGTGACATCATCCACAGGCATAAGGTCAACTTCCACATGTATGCGATGTACCTCTCTGTCTCCACCCTTGACTCCAGGACCACTGCTGTCCTGACTGAAATGAAGATTTATTCTGTCCCGGATTATAGTCTCCAGGAGTTTCCCCACTACTGATGTTAGGCTGACTGGCTTGTGAAAGTTTGTCTTTCTGTCCCGTGCCTCCCATAGTAACCTTGGTTGCATCCCGTCCGGACCGGGCGACTTATGTATCTTCAGCCCAGTCAACCTTTTCAGTACTTCCTCTCTGTTTATACTTACCCTATCCATTTCCTCTACCCTCTCCTCCGATACTGCAGCATTTGGTGCTTCCACTTCTTTTGTGAAGACAGATGCAAACTACTCATTCGGTACATCAGCCATGCCCTCTGCCGCCACAATAAGATTTCTGCCTTGGTCCTTAATTGGTCCCACCCTACCTTTGACTAACCTTTTGTTCTTGATATGTTTGTAAAATATTTTAGAATTCCCTTTAATGTTACCCACTAACCTTTTTTCGTATAATCTTTTTGCCCCTCTTATTTCCTTTTTCAAACGTCTTCTGCACTTCCTATATTCTATTTGGTTGTCTTCTGTGTCTTGGGTTTGACATTTGTCATACGGGAACAATATTGATATTTATTGTTTCTGCATTTCCATTCAGATGATGTACATGATACAGATTATAAACGAATATCCTTTTTAACATTTTAGGTCTTCTATGTCTGTTGGAACATGGAGAGGAGTATACGTTTACCCTCCCTTGTGCATATGCTCGTTCCATTTTAACTGTTCCTTGGGTAGAACTGGGAGGAAAAGTGAATGTCAACTGTGCAAAGACTGGTTACTCTGCAGCCATAACCTTCCACACGAAGCCATTCTATGGTGGCAAGCTTCACAGGTACAGTTATCCCTAACAACATTAACATTATGGGTAGCATTTAAACTTCATAGAATTATACTTCAAGCTTTTATATTCTACCAAAAAGCAAAGTGCACAGAAAATGAAAGCACAATGAACTCTGAAATTTTGATCTATAGATTAAAATCATAAATATGAAATGTTTCTCTTTTTCAGTTTGCAAAACGCTACTTTGGAATTTTTGAATCTTTCTGGGGATGGGAGTAAGCGGGATCTCCTTGGAGCTGAATTGGCTCCAAGGTAACATGCCTGGCTGTTGCTGTTGGAACCGAGCCAGCTCTTTGTGGTGGTCACGATAGTCTGGTTTGTGAGTAAGGCAGGTCCGCAGTATTCCAGGACACTGCTGATGACAACACAGCCAGCGTGGCTCATCTGGCAGGACCTGGAAGAGCAAACTAGTCACGGGGGCAGGGGGTCATCCCACTCAGCTCCTGTTAACCCTGCGAGCCGAAGCGCTAATGGGAAGGGCAGTCCTAGCTGGACAAACAGCAGGAAAGCTTGCTAGACAGCAATATCAATGGCAAGCTTTGCGGTTTTAGCTGGTTACCCCAACACATGCTAGGGGGTCCCCAACCCTTGGCTATTGCCAGCCTTCACTTTATACTGTCTGGAATTAGGTAAGCAGGATGCATTCTGAGACTCTAACCTTGGAGGGTGCTTATATAAGTGCAAGTTGTTGTTGCATCCCATTCCAATATTATTTCTGGGATTTCCATGTGTAGGTGGGATGCATGTTTATCTCAGCTTGGTTTGGGTTAAGCCTGATGATGGTTTCTGCATGTGTCAGAAACCCGGCCCTCAAAAAAAATTACATTTTTAAATACCATTTAAAGGTAATAGAGTTTTTAAATTGAGCCATTGATAATAATCCTTGCATTTGATATAGTGCTTTTTACATCTTCCAGACATCTCAAAGCGCTTCACAGAATATACTGTAAAGTGAATTGACTGTATATTTGTGGGCGAAACGTGGCAGCCAATTGCACACAGCAGTGTCCCACATACAGTTGTGGATTAAGTGACCAAATTGTTATTGTTTTTTTTTCTTGAGGGATTATTATCAGGCGTGTAGAATAAGGAAACTTGCCCAAGGTTTTACCCTGCCAGGAATCGAACCCAGATCTAGCTTGCAAAGCTAGTGCTGTAACCACTGAGCTATAGGACTCCACAGTCCTGGTTACATCCAACTCATTTGAGATTGGTTCCTCTAATCACTGGATATAAAGCATCTATGGAATGAATTCAGAGTATCTTATCAAATGATGTCTGGCCTACTCTTTCCACTACCCTGCTTAATGTGTAAAGTGTCAGCATTACAGCTTTTCATTGAGTTTCTAACTGCAACTTTTAAGTGCTGAAGGAATTGAATAATCCAGTTATTTTAGTACAGCATTAGTGCTATGACAAGAAGAGAACTAAAACTGATTTTGAAGCTTGTTAGCTTGTGAAGTATTGAAATAATGTACAGAAATCTATAATATTTTACCACAGAGTGACTGCTGAAGTAAAGCACAATTCAACACAAACCATTGTGTGCAGAATACAGGGTGAATGGAATGGTACACTAGAATTCACTTACAGCAATGGAGAAACCAGAATCGTAGATGTAACTAAACTCTCAGTTATCAAGAAGCGAGTACGACCTACTGAGAAACAGAGTTCTTTTGAATCCAGGTAAAGAATTTAATGATGTACTAATATGCACTGTATTTAGACACTCAGGAAGCCTTTTAGATTTTTTTAATTATGCATTGCTGGAAACGGTCAGCATGTCTACCATTTGAACCATTGAGCATTGGATATTACCATCCCTCAAATGTAACCAAGTACTTTATAACTGGCAAACTATAATATTCTCACACTCTCAAGTCTCCTCATGCCATGACCTGATAGTGGGGCAGGCAACCTTCTGCCAGTCATCAGCCAATATGGCTTTGTACCAACTTCTGGAAGTGCTATAGTGGACTGGGGTAAATTACCAATCATTTTATTTTACGCCTAACTTCAGCATATCTAATATTAGGCTAACCCATTGTGTTAGCTTAATAAATAATAACTTTTGTCAGAGGTGAGAGCATAAAAAATGCTCAATGTATGCTCTGTGTGATCTCTAGACATATACGATATAAGAATGAAAGAAGACCAAGGTCCATCTAGTTTGCCTTCTACCATCCTGACAGTGGCTAGACATGTAATGTTCCAAACTATATACTGTATTTTGAGATATTATTTTCTAGCAGAAATCTATCTAATTTGTTTTTGAAACAAATGACAATTTCTGCTTCCACTGTCTCCCTAGGGAGCCTGTTCCATAAGTTTACTACTCACTCACAGTTCAGATGGTAAAAATATTTTGCCAGTCCTGAAGCAGATTCAGACTACAATAAATTATATAAAAACCTGCAGAATCTAGAACAGCAGCAAAATTATGATCATCTTCTAAAGAAAATATCTGACTCCCTTTAGTAAAGTTTACATATACAGTATTTTATTCAGGCTATCCATCTAAGGCCATTATTATCAATTCCTGAATTGAACTAATCATATGGGTAGCTGATATCTTGATTGGTAGAAGCTTCATTAAAAGAATTGACTGACCATATAGCTTTTACACATTGGTCAGTTATGACCATTACTTGTTCATATGGAGACCAGCAACTAAACTATTTTCATATTGTTTCTATTCATCTCTAATTTTACAAACCTTGAATGCTTTACAATGCTATAGATGCTTCAAGATTGTTTAAGTAAACTGATTGTTTTGCAATTTGTATATTTGATAGAAGGCTGTGGCAACATGTGACAGAATCTTTGCGTGTGAGCAACATAGACAAGGCAACGGAACACAAACGTTTACTAGAGGAACGTCAGAGAACAGAAGCTCGGCATCGTGCAGAGACTGAGACCCCGTGGGAGACTAAGTATTTCCTTCGAGAGGTAGGGTATTAACATGAATGCTCAATTTAAGTGAAAGAGCACATTAAATGTGACATTACAATGAAAACATGTAATTGATTGAAATCCAAAATTATTTCAGGAGTGTTCTGCTGTTCCTATCTTTTAGTGAATATTATTTCCCTGTACTCCCGTTTGTCTGGAAATTTCAGTGTTTTATGCACGGTGCAGCACAAGCGGGAAATGGGCTTTATTTGGAGACCCCACTGTTGTGATTGTCTGTGTGTCTCTCTCTATGTCTTTGTGAGTGTCTGTGTGAATGTGTCTGTGTGTCTCCTCTGTATGTATGTGTGTGTCTTCTATGTATGCCTTTGTGTGAGTGTGTTTATGTCTCTTTGTGTCTATGAGTGTGCGCATGTGTCTCGCTCTCTGGAACTGTGTGTGTGTGTGTGTGTGTGTATGTGTGTGTGTGTGTGTGTGTGTGTGTGTGCGCGGGCGCCCCACGGTCCCCCCTCAAAAAAAAATGGCCACCCAGTTTGTGTTATAGAAGCAATTAATAATTTGTTTTCAACAATCTAATATGCGTTATTTCCTCATGTGAAAAACTGTAGCAGCTGATAATAAAATATACCTCAATAGCACCAATAGATACAAATATTACATCTCCCCCCACAAAATTTCCCCCGCAATTTGGGGCAAATATTTCCGCACTTTTCTATTGGCCCAGGGCATCAGCAAACTTTGAGGGTGTGCCCCAGATTCCAGATCACTTACAATAAACTGAGGAAACCAATGATCCTAACATCGACCCCTGGGAGATACTAATATTTACATCTCTCCGTTCTCCATGAACTCCCACTTTCTGTTTCCTATCCTTGAACCAACTTTTGGTCAATGCTACCACTTTTCCAAGTATCTTATTTTTTTAACAAGCCTCTTATGTCGCACCTTATGGAAAGCCTTTTGAAAATGCATATATGCTACATTGATTATTTCTGGGGCACCTGATTTCAATGTTAATTGTATATCGAGGATTTTATGATTCAAAAGCTCCTGTAAATTCAACAATGACCTAACTTTGTTTAAAATTTGTTTTGTAGGGTGATGGATGGATATATCATAAACCACTATGGAGATCTACAGGAGCCAGCACTTCAACATCTGCACCAGCACCTTAAATACTGTTCAATTGAACTAGTGCAACATGGTTTTAAGTAATAAATGCTCACAACAGAAACGGTGACCAATGTTATTTAGTTATAATGGTTTCATATTAAAACTACATTGTAAAATGCAGTAAATCTCTAAGCTGATTTTATTCAACATTAGTGTGTGTATGAAATATTGTATGAGTGCTACAAGTACACATTGGCATGGTAACAATAAGAAGGCACTTTAATGTTACAGCAAAATGAGTGAGAAATTTTTATCTTCAGCTAAGTTTTTATATCTTATCCAAAACCTTTCAACTTAAATTGCTTTTTGGCAACAATCTTGTATTATTTTGACACCAGTACTTGAAAGAGGCAAAATTTCAGTGATTGATGCCTCAGAACAATGATTTATTTGTAATCAGCACAGAAGTACGGTGCTTTTTTTGGCTTGTTCCTGCAGTTGATGAGAATCGCTGAGATGCTGGACTATTGATTCAGCTGGCAGATTTATGGTAACAGAATGCCAAGAGGATCCTTTGATCCAGTCATTGAAGCTATTTAGTTGCACAATTCAGTGAGAATAGCTTATTTCGGTTTAAAACCTTGAAAGCATTCAGTAGGTCACGATTACATAAGCTGCTTAACAAATAGTCTATCCAAGAGAAAAGTGTTGTATGAAATTCCTTTTAACTACATACTTTAAAAATTGCAGGCAATTAAGAGTACCCCATAAGAGGGTAAGCAAACTAAAAATTGTACTTTTATAATTTACCCGTATCCTTGTGAGGTTATCATTCAAGCTACCTTAATTTTCCAAAGTGTGGTGCCTTATGCTATTTCTTGTAGCAGTCTTCCAATCAATGTATATGACGTTACCTGTTAGACTTAAACATGACTAAGTTAACTTTTCATCAGGAATTGAAAATGTAGTGAATTTTTGTGTGTTTCTTTTCAAGTTTCTCGCAGAAACAAATTGGCGTGAAAAAGGCTTACGATTTTACAAGAATAACGGTGACTTATGGTTGTTTGGGTTGTGTAAAAGACATTCAAGTGTAGTTGACGTGGATAAACTGAACTAAGGTCTTTTGCAAATATACCTCGAGCTGCCAGCACCAGTGAGAGATGTTTTATTCTACGGGTGTGCGACTCTTGAGAAGCTGGAGTCTTTCAATAAAAGCTGCTGACTAAGTGTTATTTCAAATATTAGATATCTACCTTTGAGTTATCACCTATATACACCCATAGAATAAATGTGGCTGCCCACACAGTGACAGGTGAAAGATGACTATCTGCATCTCTACTTTGATAGTATGACATAACGTGCATCTTCAGTTTGTAGGTTATCCATATGTCAGATATGTTGTATCACCCAATTTGTATGGGATTCTTTTTGTACAGGTTTTTTAACATTTTAATTCAACAGGACAAAAGGACAATTCTGAATTTATTTTGGGAGGAGTGGGAGAAAGACAGAGAGGTATATGTATATTGTACTGACTGTAGAATTTTCAGTTCGACATTTCTTGAAATGATGTGATATAAGAAGATCTCTTGCCAGAAAAAAAAGTTGTTTAATAATTGGAAAAGTGTGCAAACCAATACACATCACACTTTGGTGATGATACAGTCCTGTATATTTTGCAATCATGTGCAATGCACTGAGGAAACTTGATATGACACTCCTGTAGTAGTAGTACTAGTGGTAGTGGTGTGGAAAGATTGAATAAATGTACTGCACAAACAGCCAATTTTATGGTCCTTTTTTTTAAAAAAATCTTCTTAGATGCACTTGGTACTTTATTTATGAAAAATGCAATTCAAATATGTGCCATAAAACCAATATAATGAATATGAACACATTAGGTAAAATATTCTATGCATTATTTTGATAGGACACTCAGAGTCCCAACATGGGGCTTGAACTCACAACCTTCTGGCTTAAAGATAATCACTGAGTCAAGTTGCTGATTGTTTTGAAACTAAAGTTGAAGGCGTGCTGCAGGATACCTGAGAAAGCATTGGGAAAACCAAGAGTTTGTTTAGACCAGGTTGGTATTACATAAGGCCTGTCATCACAATACAAAGTGAGGATCTTGGAAAATTAAGACACAAGATTTGTATGCATAGTATTGTCCAATCAGGCCACAATATCTTTTAAAATCCAGATCTTGTCATCCACAGTATAAATACCAGTGAATTGCCTTCACATTAACTGTTGCTCAAACCTGAACGTCCCTTTGGTTATAAAATTTAAAGTGACACTTCAGCTCTATATGGATTTTAAAACTTGTCCTTTTTTGAAATTAAAAACTCATCTGGTAAATTTTGAATCGTTTTGTACTTTTCACCATTTTGCATGTATTGATTTACTCACATTTTTGTTACAACAAATGTGATGTGTGGTATATAAGGTATGATTATATAGGCTTCTCTGTGTGTAGATACTGGATTTGGGCCAGTATCAGGAAGTGGATTAAAACTTCAAACTTTATTTTTGTAATCTGATTTTTAATTGGTCTTAGTAAAGTATGTAAAATAATCCAGTTGAGTACTAAACACCTATTTTAACTATAATGCAGCAGATGTGCCAGGGTGGTTGTACAGTACTTTAAATGATATATACAAGAAAGTGAATAGCAACAAGTTTAAAATACTCATAGATGATACAGAGTTATCCAAATGATTGAAAACATTTTCTTGATACTTTCTCATCATGCCACAGAATCTGTAAAATTCTTTGTTGCATTACTCATTTAAACATTGTATTTGAATATTACACACACAATGTAAAGCGCATGGTATTTCACTACATTAGAGGTGTCTGCTTGAAGGTTGCAATAAATGTGATGTTCACAAATTCCAGTTACAATTTGATAGTTAAGATTTTTTTCTTCTAAAACAACATCCTACATATAATAGAACAGTTATCTAAATACTTCTTGATTGTGCTTTACACTTAAATCACATTGTACTTTGCAGTGAATCATGTAATAGTGATTTTTTATAGTATGATGTTTTAATCCCTCAAGAAAAACTAGTTTCAACATTGCTTTTAACTGACAATTTTGTTGAAACTGTCGTATGTGTTATAAAAATAAAAACGTGGTGTATTGAATGAAATGCTCATATTTCAGTCTAGAGTTCAATTGTTGTACATAAGCCACTTGACCTTTCATGCTTTGTGCCAATAAAATTACATCCGAATTACTGAATCCACTTACAATACAGGACATGCTATATAGTGGAACCCTGGATTAGTTGCCAAAATATGAATATGAGATACTAATACTTGTTATATAAGGTAATCTCACTTTAGTTGCTTTAATTACTAGCTGGGGCTTTGTAACATTAATTCAAAAAAATCCACACTTTATAACATAAGTTGGAACAAAACTACAAAAATTGAGTCCATTTAGTAACTTAATTATCAAACCTATAGTGAAGAACATGAAGGGAGATGCACAGAGATCAACAGAGGTGTATTCACTCCATTCGAATGGCAAGGTAAAGGGAGGGAGTTTAAATCTCTCTGTGATAAAGAGGATACATTTGCTGCGACAACAACAACAAGATTCCATTTATAGAGCGCCTTTCACGTCGGGAGGACATCCCAAGGCGCTGGACAGTTGGATCAGGACCCGAGCAGGGGGGAAACGGTCACGGGGAGGGAAGGGAGGGAGCGAGGAGGGGGTAGAGAGTCGAGAGGGGAGCAGAAGGCACGGTCAAAGAGAAGGGTCTTGAGACCGGCCTTGAAGGAGGAAAGGGAGGAGGCGGCGAAGGCACTGGGGGATGGAGTTCCAGACCCTCGGGGCTGAGAGGCTGAAGGCCCGGCCACCGACGGTAGGGCGGTTGGGGCGGGGGATGTGGAGCAGACCGGAGCCAGAGGAATGGAGCCAGTGGAAGGCAACCTTGTCATTTGCCTTCTCCCCCACAAGAATGATGATAATTAGGGGTAATTATTTTTTACCTCTATAACTAGCTCACAGTCAAAACTCACAAATTTATTTGGAATTGTACAGCTGCAGTTCCTCTCTTTGAGGCAAGCCAGATTAATGGAACAGAATGCGTGCATAGCAAACAGTTAAATTCAGATTTAAAGTAGTTTCTGAAACCATCTGTTATTCAGATTTTTGTAACCGACATAGATTTGAGGCTTTTACAAACTCGTTTGATCTTTACTCTTTACCAGCAAATTCCTTCATACAACCTGAACTTAAAGAATAAAGATCAGCAGCATGAATCTACATACTGCCCAGAAGAATGATATTATTAATTATCCTTGCATTTGATACAAATCAAATTATATCATTGCGAATAAACTTTTTAAAACTAGAACATTTCAACTGGACAAGACAGCTTTAATCCTGGACCTATCCCTCTTGTGGTATTGTTAGTGAAGTGTTCGGACTGTTTTTACTGCTCTGTTTTTGAGTCCTGTAGCTCAGTGGTTTTGAGTCCTGCAGCTTAGTGGTTAGAGCACTCGCCTCGCAAGTGAGAGACCTGGGTTCGATTCCCGGCATGTCGAAACCTCAGGCAAGTTTCCTTACTCCACACGCCTGATAATAATTCCTCAAGAAAAAAACAATAATAAATTGGTCACTTCAACCCACGACTGTTTGTGGTACACTGTTGTGCACAATTGGCTGCCGCGTTTCATCCACAAATATACAGTCAATTCACTTTACAGTATATTCTGTGAAGAGCTTTGAGACATTTCAAAGATGTGATAAGGCACTATATCAAATGCAAAGATTTTATATATAGCGCCATGTCATATCTTTGAGACATCTCAAAATGCTTCACAGAATATAATGTAAAGTGAATTGACTATTTTGTGGGTGAAATGCTCGGGAGGGGGTATTTAATGCTGCAGGGGCAATTACATTTTAACCTATTAACTTGCAGCTTCACAGACAAGACTAGCCAAAATGTATTTAGAATTGTACAGCTATAGCTTCCTATCCTTGAGGGAAGGCAGATTGACAGAACAGGTGCATCGTGAACAATTAATTTCTGACTTAATTGTAATTGCATTCTGAAAAATGGAATTATAAGAAATCTGTGGGATATGAAAAGACAAAAAATGTTTAAAAGCAACAACTAGCTTGGATAGAGAGCTTTTCATTCACAAGCAGGTGATTCATGCTGGTCTGTTAGCTCTACAAACACCACAGGTTCCCTCTTCAGTGGCCATTTTGTATGTATTTAGATGTACAGTGGGTGTTGGCAGGTTATTTGGATATCAGGAATAACAAATCTGAGTAAAATCTTATTTGAGGATGTGTCTACACAGTATTGAGGAAACCTGCACGTTCTCAACTTCAATGTGTTGTACAATTCATGTCAACACCAATCAACGATGATTTATCTGATTATAAAGTACTGTGGTTTGCTGTAATATTAGTGACAATTTATGCATAACACATGCATTTTTTAGGAAACTTTTAATATCAAAAGCTCAGGAGTAGAAATAGAGAAAAAATCATTTTAAAAAATTGTTTATAATTTAAACAATACAATTTTATACTTCCAGTTTTGTATAAAGTTGTTCCAATGTCTTAACCTTGTGTGACTATATATGAAGATTGCAACTCAGCAACGCAATTCTCATTTGAACCCTGATAACCAATATGTTTAAAAAAAGAATCTCCGAAATGGATTTTGAAAACTGTGTCATAGCCTCTCAATGTGTCTAAGGAAACCAAACCTGCCACATTAAAGGAACTGAATTCAACATCCCATTACATCAATTGTAGATTAAGATCATTAAAACCCATTACAAAAATGATACAATTAAAGCCGTAATTTGATGCCATAATATCTTAATATGCTAAGACAACAATATTAAGATAATATTTTTAAAATATGAATTTATAATATTTGGACTTCTGCCAAGTTAATCAAACTAACTGAAACTAAGTAAAGTTTTAAACCTTTTATTTTACAAATTACAATGTTATAATCTACATTATTTAACAGACGATTGATGTGCTGGATTGGCCTATTCATTGTGTTCAGGTATTAATTGAAAGTACAATTAATTGGAAACATTTTATGCTGTATCAGCATCAGCTTTCTACTCCAAGCATTTAGTGCTTAACCCATAACACGGGCAAAATGGCTGACTCAGGATTCTTTGGAGTATGATGGCTTGGAGTTCTAAGTTGAACAAATATTCTTAGATCAGCTTATACCATTATCTGTCGCCAACTCAATGCCATGAAGTCAATACCAGACGATTATGATGATGCACTGAATCTATGTTACATTCCTAGTTGACATCTTTCTTGTTTTTACTTAATGTTTCATGCACAAGGAGACCATAGTTTGTTTTTCTTTTTTTCCTTGTAGTTGTTCACACATCTGTGACTAGTTTGACGGTCATATTTTGGCCAACATGGCTTCCAGAATCTGATGGTTCACCAAGTATTTCCTTACTTGTTTCATTGTCCGTGTTGTTATTGAGAAAATCTTCACACTTCATCTGTACCATTAGATTGACTCGTTCAGCTACACAGTGTGCTGTAAGTCGTGCCTCGGGATCATGGTCCCAACACTCTATTATAGTATCACACAGGAAATGCATACCCTGTACAATGAACAGTGATAAATGATAAACATTGTTGTTACATTATAAAGATTGTTACATTACAATTAATTGCCACATGCCTTAATTTACAGTTGCTACAATATAATTTTTATTTGTACTATTAATGGCATTTACCATCACAATGGCATTAACACTGCATTGCCAGACTGCTCTGGCTGCCTGTTCCAGAGAGGATCGATTTCAAGATCCTCACCCTTGTATTTAAGTCCCTGCGCTCCTCTGCACCCCCCTACCTCTCTGTCCTCCTCTCTTCTCAAAACAGTACCCATTGCCTTCGTTCCTCCGGGTCTGGCCTCCTCCTCGTCCCCCGAGTCCTCCGCTCCACCCTCGGCCGCCATGCCTTCAGCCACTATGCCCCGAGGCTCTGGAATTCCCTTCCTCACTCCCTTCGCTTTGCCCCCTCTCTTCCTATTTTCAGGTCTCTGCTGTAGACCTTTCTTTTTGACTGCGCCTTTGGTCACCTTCCTCCCCCTCCCCCTGGCTCAGTCCCGGGATCCATTACTGTGAAGCGCTCTGAGAAGCCGTCCGGCGTAGAGGGCACTATATAAATCTAAGTTGTTGTTTTTGTTCCATGTAATGTGTCTTCTGTAATATTAGTGACAATTCATGCATGATGCATATTACCTTCTTAGGAAACTTCAATATCAAAAGCTCAGGATTTAAAAAGTTTATATATAAAAATGTATCATTTAAATATACAATTTTAATCTTCTAGTTTTGTTTAAAGTTGTTCCAATATCTTACTGAATTATTAAGATGATCCTTTGAAAATGTATGTGCAGATTTAAGCACTTTATTTTGAAAAGACAGTGACATATTGGACAGAGTCAAAACATTTTTTATAAAAGGTTCCTGGACCTTAAGATTTATGAGGAGAGGCTTGCAAACTGAATTCATTTTCATTCAAGAAAAGAAAAGCAAGGGAGGACATGATTCATGTCTTTGCTAAATGACAGTAAACTATTTTGATTTACATTGTATAGCACTAGAAGACAAAGGTTTAAATCAACAAACCTTAACTGGGCTGAGATTATAAAAAAAAACATAGTTAAACAGCAACACTGTTTAGAATTAGAATTGAAATTACAGATTTAGATATAGACCCACTTTAATCAAATACCCTACTTAAGATATTCCTAATTTTAAAGTTTCTGTATTCTGTATTCCAGGTGGCAGGTATAGTCACACAACAAATAAAATCATCTTATCCTGGTTTTATATTATACTTGGAAACTGAAGATTTAGCTGAAGAAAGTTGCCTAAGTCTGGTCTCCAATGTGTAGTGCAAATAGAATGACAATGACAATCAACATACATACTATGTGCAACAAAGGTTTGCAAAATGTGAATCTTGGAAAGGTTCTGGATGGCAGCTTATGAATGTTGCTGAACTAAGAAATCTACATTGAAAGTTATAGTAATCTTAATGTGAAATTAACAAGCTTTCAGAAGTATTAAAAACTGAAAGTTTTTCTTCAAAGATAATGGTAATATCTCCCTCTAAAATACATAACATGGTACTGCTGTTCCTTTTTTTAGATACCACATTCCTAAGACTTTCTTTTTCTTTTTGAACAAAAATAATTTACCAACTTGTATTAAGCACTCTGAGGTGCTATTCTGCATGATGGGGGCTATATAAATGCAAGTTGTTGTAAAATAGATAACCTCACTTACACTCCATTCTCTTTTATTCTTTACTTACTTTATGGAGTAGCCAGGTGCTGGGTATTTCAGGACGGCCTCTATCACGTAGCACAATATCTCTCATGCTTTCAACACAGGGGTGGTCACGTACCTTTGAGCCAAAGGGTGACTCATAACCTTTAACCTCTGTAAAAGAAGAATTTTAAAAAATGATCTATCAGTGTGCTACATCTCCATTTTAGACATCTGTTTTGGAGTTACTGTATATAATTCAAATAGCAATACAGTATGTTTAAAAATCAAAGGTTAGCTATAATTTTTAAATCTAGAAAACATTTTTTTAAGAATGCTCCAGAGAGCAGGACAAAATGGCAATGATGGGGAAGATGGGGTGGGGGGACAAGAAGCAAGCCAGTGTTTGCTCAGCAAAGGGAATGGTCAGGTCGGGAAGTCACAGGTAGGTTAATTAACTGGAAGACATAATGATACAGCACATTGGTTAGGAAGAAAAATTATGTTTAATATAAACATATTTGAACTTTAAACATATTAGAACTTTAGACATGGACATGCTCCTTGTATGAACCTCAGCACTGATTTTTAACCTACACAGTGAATACCAGCAGACTATTTGACTGAGCCCAATCAGTTCTGTACCTGATACTACATCCATATGGTTTTAAATGGTATAATATGGTAGAGATCCAGAGAGAAAATGCTTGGTTATTATTCTCTCTTTTTCTTACTGAGTACATTGAAGCAAATAGCATGTACTTCAGGAAATGTATAAAGAGCCCTACTTATTTGCCTATATTTTTAGAAATATTTACATTTAGAGGTCAGTCAGTCATTTAGAATAAGATAGTTAATAATGGCATTGCTCCCAGATACATTTTACAGGGTTGTGTAGGAAAGCAGACGTATCCAAATGGAGAGAGAAAAACAATAAAGTCTGCTGCCTGCTGGATTTAACCCTCCAATTGTTCCTACCTGGCATCAAATTTATTCTGATAAAAAGTGTGAAAAATGACTTTAGAAAAAATTCTGCAGATGTTGGAAATAAATAAAAACAGAAGTCACTGGGAAAACGTAGAAGGTCAGGCAGCATCTATGGAGACTGAAAAGTATGTTAACATCAAGTCGATGACGAAAGGTGAGACAAGGAAGTAGAAACATCTATCTCATTTTTTGACTGGACATATTACTTACCTCCAATTACTTCACATCTAGAAGCCATTTCCCATAAAACCAGGGCCATTGAGTAAATATCCATCTGCTTAAATGACTCAAGATCTTCTAGATTAACACGAGATTCTAGAACTTCAGGTGCCATGTATCTAGCAGTGCCAACCTAGACACAGAGATAAAGATATTTACATGGCCTTATGGTGGACCAGCAGATTATCAATCAACAAACACTGAATAGAAAATAGATAAACAGTGACAATAGTTTGGGGCATGCTTAGAAATCTAAAATACAATATTGTTTGCTAAAGTAAGACCAGATTTGCAGATAGTATATATACACAATTTGCTCAATTTGTAGATATATATATATTTAAATCTACAAATTGAGCAAATTTTACGAGAACTTAATTTTTTATCAGAGGATAAAATGGTCTACTTGCAACAATAGACTACGACAACAACTTGCACTTATATTAGCACCCTCCACGTAGGGTAGAGTCTCAGAGCACTTAACGGTGGCGGAGCCTTGAGCGCGGTTGAAAAGTAAGGTTTTTAGGTGAGACTTGAAAAAGGGGAGACAGGGAGCAAGGTGGAGGAATTGAGGGAGAATGTTCCAGAGTTTCGGGGCATAGTTCCATATCCTGGATTGTTGTTCAAACATTTGCATTTAGAAGAATTTAGCATTGGAAATGCAGTATATTCTTTTTTTAAAAATTCAGTAACAAAGATTTTTCTAAAGTACACAGAATAGTTTGATTTACAAAAGTTATAAAGTAATTATAGGATTCAGCACCACAACAAGATTACATTTGTATAGCGCCTTTCACGTCGGGAGGACGTCCCAACAAAACATGCACATTTTTATTAGTCCACAACCATCATCTGGGCTGTAAAGCTAGATTAAACTCATTCACTGGTAATTGCTATTATTTGATGTATTGCGCACTATTTTGATATTTTAAGTACAATAGATCTTTCCATATCTGGAAGATTGCAGTACAGAGACGATCACAAGAGGGCGCTAAACTCTTTTGTGATCCTTCAGCACTAGTAATGGAATTAATTGATGTGGAAATCTAAATATAGGTTGCATTTAAGCTAAACACAAGCTGACCATGTTATAAAGCAGTGGTTTGGGATCATTAACTCAGACCCCACATTATTAATGGATGCGTTAAAAAATGCCTACCAATCTGCACAGGAAGACAGCCAACAACCACAACAACTTGTATGTATATAGTGCCCTTCAGTGCAGGAAGCTGCAAATGTACTATCCTTCCAGTCCACAGTGCAAATGTACTGTAAATGGACCTGGAGCACATTTAACAGGGATGGTGTGTATTCACCTCCTCACACAGAAAAAACAAATTCAGAGAATATCCTAGGACAACAACAACAATACATTCGTATGGCGCCTTTCACGTCAGGAGGACGTCCCAAGGCACTGGACAGTCAAGGATCCGCACCCTGGTGGTTGGGATCAGGAGTGTGGAGGGTGGGGAGGGTAGAGGAAGGAGGGGAAGGCACGGCGGAAGAGGAGGGTCTTGAGACAGGTCTTGAAAGAGGCAAAGGAGTGGGATTCTAAACAAGGACATTCTCTGTGCTCCCTCAGCCATGTTGGAACAACAGTGCTGCAAGCCGGGGACATGTTGCTTGACTGCTCACTTATCCATCAAAGGAAACAACAGGACATGTTTCCTGTGTATCCCAGCTCCACAGGTCTTTAGTATCCTGAATGCTACCTTGCAAAACAGACATGAATGATATTCTCTGCTCAAACATTATTAAGCTACTGTTATCATCTTTTTGGGCTCCTGTATGACATCAATTAAGCAGCTTTTACAAGATCACAAGAGAGGTTTAGATGAAGAAACCCCTTCAATCTATTTGATCCCATTCATCCAGAATAGGCACTAACAGAGTACAGGAGAGGACTTTCTAATGTTGAGCAGGTGACTGGTAAGATGAGTGGGGTCTGTCAGTCAGCTAATCAGGGTAACCAATCTCTTTTTTGGAGCTCAGTGTTAGCCTCTGCTTCAATTCCAATAAAATCTGGAAGAGATTGATGTCTTTCCTTTTTGTTTGTGTGAAAAATTGCAAAATTGATAAACCCTTAATGTCCTCCCTTGTACTGCACAGAACTGTGCACACATCCAATTGGGATTATAATACCACCAGGGCACAATTTCCAGGTCACTTAAGAGCAGGAGAAATAAGCAAGAGGCACTGGAGTCATCGGAGGGCCTGTTGTAATAAAACATTGCTTCCCTCTGGTGGTTGTAGATCATAAGGGAAAGAGTCTTTAATTTTTTTTTAAAAAAGCTTCAGAACACAATGCGCACAGATTAAACCTGAGTGGGCTGATTTTGACCCTTGCAATCGGAAATATGAAGAATTAATGTAATAGGCCATATGGTTCGCTACAATATATGCTAGAAATGTCATTCCGGACTCACCTGACCACTGTTGGCAAAATTGTCTGCAGTTAGAGATGGGTCAAGCCGTAGAGCCAGCCCAAAGTCACACAGGACACACTCCCGTTCATTGTTAACCAGAATGTTTGTGCTTTTTATATCTCTGTGAGCTATAGGAATCTTTGGGGTGCCACAAGCAGTATAGTCACTGTGGAGGTGAGCAATCCCGTTTACTAGGGATCCTGCCATCATGTGCATCTCTGTCCAGGTCAGAATATGATTGGTCAAGTAATCCTGCAGATTTCCCATGCCGTGATAGGCTGTGATAAGCCAATATTGCTTTTCTATTCCTCTTCCTCTATCCTCTGCTGTCAGAAACTGCAATACACTCTCATGTTTGAGATCAGCATCAGAGAAAATCTTTCTTTCACTTTTCCATGATGTAAATTCCTCACAGGGGAAGATTTTCACTGCTACAGTTTCATACTGTTCTGAAGCACTATGTTTCAGCTTTGCTCTCCAGACTTCTGCAAATCTGCCTTTTCCAACCATGGCATCCAGTTCAATGGGCAACAATTCATTATTATGATTGAGATTGTTTGCACATGTTGCACTTATGTCAGAATGGCCATCATCAACCATCACAGTACACTTCCCATTGTACTCTCCAAGTTTTCCTTCATTGGCCCTGGTTAAGCTTTGGTGCTGTATCTGTTTCTGAGGCCACTCTTTGGTCACTTTTCTCTGTTCTCGGGTGCGATAGAGATAAAATCCCATTGTTACCATGAGAGCAACCAGAAGAGGTGGAAGTAGGCTCAATACAGCCACAGGAATCACCTCATGGCTTTGGGGTATTGGATACTCTGGAAAACAAATTCAGATGGTCTTGATAACATACATAAAATCTCACTGCAATGTTATCTGGGGTTATTCTCATATAGAGGGTAGCATGAAAACAATCTTCCCATCACATTAAAACTTCCAGTAGGGTTTTATATAGATTATGAATGGAAAAGGTTATATACATAAAAGACTAAGATGCAATATTGAACATATGTTCTTTCAGATCATGAATTTGATAACAATAATAATAATGGTAATATGGGCAGCTATAAATCACTTATTTTAGTTTAGCTGCTAAAACATCCTCAGCTGCATATTTATCAGTTTTATTGTAGTTAGTATATTAATCTGTATTGAAAGGCATTCACTAGGTTCCTGATTGAGATTAATGGAAAAGAGAGAAAGATAAAAATGGTTTTGACTCACCATTTATTTCTGGAGCAAATATCAACTTATCATTGCATTCATGTTCTTTGGTACAGCCACACACATAGATTATCCCTTCTTCTACCGACTGTTCAGTCATGAGACAGTTAGTCGTGTTGTAAATTGGTATCATTATGTCCTCCACAGGTAAATGTGGATAATGACACATAGTTTGAACGCTTGTAGATTCATTGTACCTTTTCCTGTAGGGAATAACAGAAGGCTTATTGAAGCATCAGATATAAAGTAAGAAAATAATGGATTGGAAAGAGAAAGGAGAAAACAAACTATTAAAAGAATCTCTGCTAGCTGCAATACAAATTAACTTTATTTTCTCCACCTTGGGTGAGAAAAAGTAATAATAATAATCCTTACATTTGATACACTGTCTTATCAAATCTTCAAGACGTTGTAAAGTGCTTCACAGAATACTCTGTCAAGTGAATTGACTTTATATTTTTGTGGGTGAAACACGGCAGCCAATTGCACACAGCAGTGTCCCACAAATAATTTATTTACTGATGAAAAGGAAGTTTCATGAGAAGAACAATTGTAAATAGAAAGGAATAAGATTTTTTTTGTGTTGGAGCGGTGATTTAAATGCAGCAAAATCCAATGCCACAGTTTTATAGCTACAATTCCTAACTAGAGAATTTGATTTCATATAATCATAGAATTATACAGCACAGAAGGAGGCTATTTGACCCATTGTGTCTGTGCTGGCTCTTTGAAAAGAGCTGTCCAAATCAATCCCACTCAACCGCTCTCTCCCCATAGCCCTCCAACTTGTCCTCCCCAAATAATTAGCTGCTTTACTCTTAAAACTTGTTATCGAATCGGCTTCCACCATCCTTTCAGGCAATGCATTCCAGATCTGAGCAACTCGCTGTGTGAAAACATTTTTCCTCACATGCCCTCTGTTTCTTACCCAAGCATTTCCCATAGTGTGAAGTTGCCCTAGGTCACTCTCACATACCATCTGGAAGCCAGATTTACACAGGCTGTACAGCATGGAAACAGACCATTTAGCCCAACTAGTCCATGTTGATGTTTATAGCCCACATGAGTCTCCATCCACTGTTCCCCTTTCCCCCATTGTACAACTTTATTCCTCTTAAATACAACTATTCAACCACTACTTCAGGCAGTGAGTCCACATTCTCACTGCCTCCTCAATTCTCTTTTCGTCCCCTACCCACTACCTTATATTTATGTCCCCTGATTAGAGACTCACTAACTCAGCAACACATAAACTGTGCTGGCCAAGACTTGGGAAGGAGGTTGCTTCCTGGAATAAAAAAAATAACTCCAGAAATAGGAGAAAATACATTTAAAATGGATCCAAAAGGAGACAATAAAAGTTCAAAAGTTATAACCAGAGTCATAACATATACTGCAATGAACAGCTATAAATCACAGACTTAATTCCTATTTTTCTTCTAGCTGTACCAGTTATAGGTGTTTTCATAATATGACTTTGAATTTATTTTGTTTCTAGATGTATTCCATGCTGCTACAGAATTCAAGAGAAGTAGATTCATTTTTTTTAAATATCTGAAAATATACACTGTTCCTTTTATACTTAAAAATTAATACTAATAATATACTAATAATCCTTGCATTTGATATAGCGCCTTATCACATTTTCTAGATGTCTCTAAGCGCTTCACAAAATATACTGTAAAGTGAATTGACTGTATGTTTTGTGGGCAAAATGCATCAGCCAATTGAGCACAGCAGTGTCCCACAAACAGTCGTGGATTGAGTGACCAAATTATTATTATTATTATTTTTGAAGGGATTATTATCCCCAGAAAAGCGATCCGCCAATCGACTAACAACCAGGTTCCTACTTACTGCCAAGTAAACAGAGGCGTGTGGAGTAAGGAAACATGCCGAATGTTTCACCCTGCCGGGAATTGGTCCTCTCGCTTGCGAGGCGAGTGCTCTAACCACTGAGCTACAGGGCTCCAATGTTGTGGAAAGCAGTATTACTCATAAAAATTAGAAATGTGATAAGACACAAATGTAAAAGGCTTGTAAAATGGTTTGCAAAATGGTTTAAAACACAAATTTGCTTTATTTCTGCAAATTTCAAATTTCAGTCTGATTAGTTTGATTGCTCAGTCTTTTATTATGGAAGGTCATTTTGAACAATGGAGCTGCTCATACACCACCTGATGGCCACAGTTTTTAGGTCATTTCCAAATTAACACTGAATTTCTGCACACCCTTACATTTTAATGATCTCAAGGCAAAGACTGTACAGGATTTCAGGCCTCGGTAATATGAACCTGATTTTTCACCTTCCTAGTCTAGGGGGCACTGAGGCTAATTCTTGTGCCCCCCAATGCTGCCTCGGGTAATATTAGCTAATGCAACCCAGAACAGGAATTGATCCTTTATGATCTGTACGACCAAGTTATGCATTTGCCAGTTAGTGCATTTAACCCTCTGAGCTATTGGTACAGCTAAGGTTCTGTTCTTTCATATAAAACCAATGTTTCATATTTCAGAAATACATTATGAGTTTACATGTGTTCTGCAACTGTTGAATCAACATCATGTTGAGTGTTTTATCTTATTTGGAGCATTTGAATTCCATGGGATATCTCTTTCAGCAGGAAACAATTAACACAAGCCTTTTCTAAGCATTTGTCTTTGATAGATTGATATAACAAGGTAAGATTTCCAATAGCAGAGTGTACAATGTCATTAATGAACTCTAGTGACTAAATGGGCGCTTTTGAAACATCTGACTGTAGCTTACAGTTCTTAATGTAACTATTATTTTCTGCAAAAAGTAACTGCTTCAATATTTCAGTCAACTATTACTGCTAGAAAACCTGGACTTCATAAAAACCCAATCCTAACAATAACAAAGGAATGTAATGTACGGCTATATAGATAAAGGCTGCCAGTGGAAGGACCAAGCCTAAGTAAATATCCAGAATGGAGCTGCATTGATAACATTCACTAAAATTTTAGTGTGTGTTTCTGCCTATGGAAGACGTCAATTATGCAGAATTGTTTTAAATTCAGATACACAAGACATGCAGTTTACAGAATCAAAAACTGACAAATAACACTAACCATATGGCAACACATATTTCCTCTGAACTTTCACAGTAGGAATTAAAGGTACAATTACTGTAACAAATGTTGTCTTCACATATTGGATTTGTACGGTCGCACCACCTGCATAGATTTGTGTCCAAGAAGCTTGTAAGGACGAGGGTATTCAGAACTGCAAATGCAAAGAAAAATAAGTACAATTAATCTATTTACAGTTGATACTAAGTTTGGCAACATTGAACACAAAATCAAAAGTACAAAATCAAAGTGAATATATTCTATGTTTATAAATATGGGGCTACTTTAAAGGGACTGCAACATCTTGCAGAAAAACCTGAAATCTCACAATAACAATCTACAAGTATGTAGACACATATGAACCCAATGTGCAATACATGAGGAGCACTGAATTAAGTAACAAATAAAATCCATATGCTCTGTCTCCTACCTTTTTGTGCTGTTTGGCTAGTAGGTTTTACCCAATGCCTAAACATTTGCCATTTTTTCCAGGGTGGGGGAAATGGCATGGCATTGCTTGGGATTTGCCAAAATCCAACATGCACACTGAGGAACTGCACAACAGAATAGATTCTTTGGTTTCTGATTGATCAGGGATATTGTTTAAAAATATTCAAGAAACATCTACAACAATGTTCAATATCTCCACCCTGGCCACATTCACAGTTCTATGTCATTCAGTGATTCAGACCCTTTAACATAGATTTTGTTAAATTCTAAATAGTTGTTACGTTTTTGACACAGAAGGTTGACAGTTATAACATTAGATCTCCAACTCTATAACAGGTCTAAAATAAAGTGACAATGGGAAATTTCAATCCATTTACTACCAGATATGGGCTTATACGTGTAAAAGCATAAAGATAAAGACAAAGTGTTTCGGATTTCCATTGCTATGTGAATTTATTCGGGATAAGTCTGATTCACTATTCACATTCCCTTTTAAAGATTACAGATTGATCTGATTTAGTGAAGAAAGTTACTGTTTGCTTCAGCCCCCATCAAACTAATAGGCTTCATCAGGCAACACAGAAAAGTTCTTAAAAAAGGGTGAAATCTAAAATCTAAAAATGGTGAAATCTAAAGTTGTTTTGAACTACCTGTAGTTCAACACTATACAGCAGAAGCATCTGAAATGTATCTATAAAAATTCATCAGAATTTCCCCATCAGCAAACTTGTTATGGCCCTCTATTTCTTATTTCCTTTATAGTCCTACGTGACCCTCAGAAAGCACAGTCCATATCTTGTGAAGTGATCAGTCAGTTTTACCCAATTTTTGGCTCTTTGAGGATGGCCAGTTACATGTTTGGGGTAGTTTGGAGCTGTGTAAAAGGCTGTGATTGACCAACTAAGATTGCAATCTTCTATCAGTAAGAACATTAACTTCTTGGAGTGAATTGTATCCCAGCCCCTTCCCCCACAGCTACATTCTGACTGCCACATCATTCATATTAACTCTAATTAAATCCAGATGACCAATTGCAAATTAAGCCTTCGATGATTTAATAAAGCTGCACAAACATAAAAAAAGAAGATTGTGCATTTATGAAGGAGTTCCAGATGTTCCCGAGGCAAATGCAAAACATCAAAATATAAACTTCAAAAACTTTGGAAGAGACACTAGAGTGAAATAAACCTGATTAAAACAGCTCATTTTCCCAACTAAAAATAAAACACGTACTTTACTTTCCTAAGCCAAATATAACCAAGTATAAGTTTAAGTTCGGATTAAGTTTCTAAACACAAACATGAAATGGGGAATGTTGCCAGATTCTATATGATTATTACAGTGTTTGCTTAAACTAGAAAGTATAAGAGTTAAGTTAACATGCACAAAGCACGGAAACTGAAACAGTATGAAGTGAGCTGTGTTTGTTTCCACCATTGTTCTGGAATACACTGGCATCAGTTACTGATAACTAATTTTCTGACTTTTGTCTCATTAAATAGAAAAGTAAAGAAAACATGACTAAAAGGCTTGGTAAACTGCAGATGGATATAAACAATTTTATTGTCAAACTGCAGTATTTACTTAGAATCATAGAATCGTACAGCACAAAAAGAGCCCATTCGGCCCATCGAGTCTGTGTCGGCTCTTTGAAAAGAGCAATGCAGCGTCAATCCCACTCCCCAGCCCTTTCGCCATAAACATGCAAACCCGTCCTCCTCAAATACCCGTCCACCGTGTTTTTAAAAATTGTTATCGAATCAGCCTCCACCACCCTTTCAGGCAATGCGTTCCAGATTCGAACAACTTACAAATTAGATGTAAGAAAGTACTCGGAAAGTATTTCTTAAAATGTACTTTATCACACTTACCATTTATTCTTTATCTTTTTAATATTAGTTACTGATTTCACTTACTTTGAAATGTAAGAGTTTGGTGCAGGAGCTGCAGAGTTACACCGAATCCTAAAATAATATGAGTTTCATTTTTATCTATTTTTCTATTCTATCTATTTTTCATTCTCTATCAAAGTGACATGAGAGCAATAACTCCAATTGCATTATAGGAAAGAAAACTGCTAAAAAGCATCAAAATAAATCTGCTCTACAATATTCAGATCATTTTAAAATTTATTTAAACAACATTGAAAAGCTAATGTCTATCATAGAATCATAGAATTATACAGCACAGAAGGAGACCATTTGGCCCATCGTGTCTGTGTCTTTGAAAAGAGCTATTCAATTCAATCCCACTCCCCCGCGCTCTCCCAATAGCCCTGCAAACTTGTCTTCCTAAATAGTTATCTACTTCTGTCATAAAAGTTGTTATTGAATCGGCTTCCACCACCCTTTCAGGCAATGCATTGCAGACCCGAACAACTCGCTGTGTGAAAAAATTTCTCCTCACTTCCCTTCCGTTTTGTTTAACAACTATTTTAAATCGGTGTTCTCGGGTGACTCATCCACCAGTGGAAATAGTTTCTCCCTGTTCACCCTATCAAATCCCCTCATAATTTTGAAAACTTCTATTAAGTCTCCTCTTTAACCTTCTCTGTTCCAAGAAGAATAACTTTGAACTCACATAGTCAAGGTTGACTTATTCTATTTACCTAGCAGTAAATAGGTTGTTAGTCGATTGGCGGATTGCATTCCAGGAGATAATAATCGCTCCACTCAATCCACGATTGTTTGTGGAATATTGCTGTGTAAAATTGGCTGCCACGTTTTACCCATAAAATATACAGTCAATCCATTTTACAATATATTCTGTGAAGTGCTTTGAGATATCTCAATGGTATGATAAGGCATTATATCAAATGCAAGATTGCATTTGAATAAAGCTTGAGAAGTTTGAAGGAACAGTGAGCATATATAACAATATTGGTGTCAGCCTGGCTGATTTGGTAACTAAGCTTCTGAGATAGAAGGCTGTGGGTTCATGCACCACATCAAGACTTTGAACTCACATAGTCAAGGTTGACACTGTAATGCAATAAAGGAGGTACACTGCCGTGTCAGAGACACCATTCTTCTGATGAGACGTTAAGCCAAGCCAATCTGTCTGTCAGGTGGATATTACAGATCCAATGGCACCATTCGTAAAGAGAAGGGAATTTCTCCTTGTCCAAACACCCCCAGATAAAATTGCTCATTCACTTCATGATTGTTTGTGAGATATTCCTGTATGAAAATTGGCTGCTATGTTTGCCCACAAAACACACAGTCACTACTCTTTATGGTAGATCATGTAAAGCACATTGCAACATGAAAGGTTCTAAACCAAACGCAAGGATTACTATTTAATAAAATAATAAGACACAGATAGAAGCAGCTTTGCTGCTGTACCACTCATCTTTTCTTCCTTATCAATTTGAGTTACCAACTGAGCCAAACAGTTTCATCATTTCAACTTCTGCCTCAATTTAGATCAGCTAACAGCACAGACTGGGAATTGAACTGTGACTTCCGTGGTTTGTGTCGTTTAGTGCTGCACCCTTACTGTTAGACCATTGTGAAGCATATCTCATGTTTTTTTTAAATCTAGAACACCATTGACCCTAACAAGGCTCTTGCTGATGGCAAAGCAACTCCCAACAAAGTGATGCAAACAGAGACCATAGGATTCTCTAATTGTTGGGAGTTAATTTTATTTTTTTGAAGTAATCTGAAAGAAACAATTCAAGCTGCACTCGACTTCTGATGAAAAATAATAGCTAAGAGTACTACTGTATCTTGTTGCACCTCCAGGTCAGTAATAACATGCTATTTCAGTTGCCCTCCAGCCATTTTCCACATCATTTTTAATACGGTCAGATGGAAAGTGGTTTCATTTTGATAATAATGTCCCTAGTCACCACTGAATGAACCCTTCTACACTCTGTCAAGTTCACAATTTTGGCAGTGTTTACTCTCTGCATTAACCCCTTGAAAACTGGATATTCTTTCCAGCTTTCAAACTACAGTACATGTGTTTTCCATCAATTAACATCTCCAAGTATTTTATCTGTGTAGTTTTCTAAAGATTAATGTTTTTTTGTCATATTAAACAAATTAATGCAGTCACGCAATACAATTTGATTGATAGCTTTTTCTGAATAAACTACAAAGTTCTTGTTTTAATTTTTGGATGTAAAAACATTACAACACCCCTCAAGGCATTTGGGTGACCGCCCTGAGATTGTTTCCACTTCCATATGCAAAAACATTCTGGGGTTAAAGATGGGACACAAGCAGTATTGAACATCACTAACACTACCCTGCAGCAGGAGAGCATCCCCACTGTAGGAGCACATCCTTTTAGCGAGTTTGACCACAGTGTCTTCTAGTCATTCGCAATCCTGAAAAGTATTTTTGTCTTTCACAGTACTTACTTGTTCATTTACACTATGAATTAAATCCTGCACCAGTATACACAATGAACTTCTTTCCCAGTAGACAACCTTTTGCTAACAGTGTATCAGCTTCTTTCTTTAATGCAGTGACCTTCTGGACAGCATAATCCACAGAGTGAGACTTGGTTATGGTGATATTCAAATGATGGAGTTCAACGTAGCAGTGAAAACCCAGTCATTATACAATATTCTAATGTACTGTGGTTGGTTACTCTTTGATATCCTTCATGGCTACGGGGAATTACAGTGTCACACTACAATTCTATTCATTCACTGACACCATATATATACAGTCTATATATATACATATATACAGTCTAAAGGCACACAAACATCAAGCCAAAACAGCACTGTTTCCTGACTTCAGTTTCAAAGCTGAATGCTATCACGGTCTTATTACCAATATATTGATTGGGAATAAGAAAACGGCAATACAATGCACAGTGGTTCCCCTCACCATTTTCTTCTTCTCAGAGATTTGGGACATCCTCCCGACGTGAAAAGTGCTATATCAAATGCAAGGATTATTATTATTTGCAAGCAAGAGACCTGAGTTCAATTCCAGGCAGGTCAAGGCGAAACCTTGGGCAAGTTTCCTTACTCCACACGCCTAATGATAATCCCTCCAAAACCCAAAACAATAATAAATTGGTCATTTTCAATTTACGACTGTTTGTGGGACATTGCTGTGCGCAATTGGCTGCCGCGTTCGCACACAAATATACAGTCAGTTCACTTTACAGTGTGTTCTGTGAAGAGCTTTGGGACGTCCTCCCAACGTGAAAAGCGCTATATCAAATGCAAGGATTATTATTATTATTATTATTCCCTTTCTTGGGGATTATGTTATTCTGTGGTCTAAACGGACCTTCAATGGGTTCAAGCATTTAGTTTATTTGAGAATCACTAAGACTAGTGTATATACAGTGTATACAAAAAAGACAAGCACCTTGGGCGTAGGGACGATGTCCCAAGGCACTGGATAGTCAAATAAAAATCTCTGCTGCCATTCTTTTTTGAGTAAATCCAAAACAGATTCCCTGCCGCTTTATAGGAGCACAACTAGAAATATGGCCACAGCCAACTAATGAGCAACATTCCTTGGAAATTGTGGTTTTGAGCTCTTTCATTTAATCTTGTGACAGTAGGTCTCCACTCTACATTCACCTCCACAGGAGATGGAGATTTTATCTGTAAAGGACACCAGGCCTATCTATGTTCACTATACATTAACATTCCAATTTTAATGGTGTGAATTATGGCAATGTAAGAAACACTACTAGAAACATATGTTGCGTTTACATCAGGGTCTTGAAGAGCCAACTTTATAGTCCCGTGGCCGCTGGCACTTGCACTGTAGCAATTCAAAACCAACATCATGTATACAAACTCCTTCTAACATTTTAAGTGGCAACTTATTTTTACCAGCAAATTTTCATGGCTGTTTAGTTGCAGATAAATGAGGCAATAACTCCCCACCCCCTCCTCCCCCATCACTGGCCTGTAGGCTGAAGAGACATTCTAAACACAAAAAGTGTATATTCCATGTAACTTTTATTTAATGATACTTCTATATTATTATTCACATTTATTGTGGTTACTCTAGTGGTATTGTATTATTCTGATTACTTGAGACACATATTCCTAACTACTTGATGAAATGCATACTGGTCTAGCCATTGGACTATGCACTGATATAATGGAGAATACAAAATAAAACATTAGAAAGCCAGTCATAACTTAAAGAATGGAATGCTCTTGCATAAGAGTGAAAGCTTGGTCAAATGTTAACTGGAGATATGACTAGAAACTTGAATTCATTTCAGTTTCATTTTATTTTCCTATATCAGACAGGCGAACTGCAACAACATTTTATTTTGGCATTATGGCTATTCCTGGCTATTCCTGGGCTACATATTACTTGACAGGCAAGGGTTGTTTTATTGAGCTATTTCCTGTGGTTAGATTAATTCTTGGACCTGATCATTTTTATGACCAACTGTACCAAATCACTTGGCCACATAGTTTAATAATAATAATTATAGATGTTTACAAGAAATTGCAGTTTCCAGTAAATATTTAAACACTGACTTAAACACGATCTCTTTTGCTTTATCTAGGTCATGACAGAGCTTTAAAATGAATAATTCTGCTCACTCCAGCTGTTGATAGCACATTCTGAAACATATCTTACATTTCTACTTTTTAAAACAGTTTGCACATTGAAAGTGAATTGGAACAAGAATATTACTATATAAGATGAAGAACTAATCTGTTATCAGCTCATGGAAATTGTTAAACTAAGCATGTCTCATTCAGTTCTCAGTTGAATTTACCAAAAAAACAGGCCAGCTCTTACTGGAATCCAGTCAGAATACCCCATGGGCATTATTTTCTAAACACCATTTCATGCATTTGAGGTCTGGGGTTGCTACAATGTCTTATTTTCCTGTTAGGTGAACATTACTTTAACTATTTTAGCACCATACCATTTAATATTTAATGAGTCAATCAAGGACTTGCATCATGTATTCAATTTATCTTGGAGATAAGTAGGTGGCTACACTCCTAAGTATTCTCTATTTCTTCAAATCGCTAAGCCTGCCACAATATAGTATGGATTTTACAATTGCCTACCGACTGTTACATTTACACACTGAACTCTTCGGCTTGTTCATTTCTTTCTTTTTTTAAAATGTTTTCATTGAAAGAAAGTTATGAGAATATAGAATGTACTTCCATAGAAAGCCTTAGATAGAAAATCAATTGAAGTATTTAAGAGGGACTTAAATAGGTATTAGTTATTGTATTAAGTGATTATGGAAAAAATGAGTATTTGAAAGATAAAGATCTGCCATAAACTAATTAAATAATTGTGCAGGTTTGATGGGCCAAATAGTCTATTTCTGTTCCTATTTTTCTGTGTTGTATGAAAACAACAGGCATCTGAGTGAAGGGTAAATGGGAGAGAAAAATAACTAAGAAAAAATAGCAATACACATCTAGGTTGCCAGTTCTTTTGTGCAGAATGAATATCAAATTTGCTTTGTATGTTTACACAGATACAAACTAGGACCACCATTAATATTTATGTTTTGTCCTTCCTTTGAATTGATTAATGTATGGTTGCTTTGTTGAATACATATCAGCAGTTTTAGAAATTAGCTTAAGATTTCTGTTTGGTCAATATTGATAAAAAGGAGTAAACTTTACAATTCTCTGTTGCATTACTGTATGGACTCAACATGCCACTGGGAATATTATTAGATAAATGGATGCTTTAACAAGACTTTAATATATAATAATATTAATATTCCTTGCATTTGATATAATGCTTTTCACATCTTCTAGACATTGCAAAGCGCTTCAAAGAATATACGGTAAAGTGAATTGACTGTATATTTGTGGGCCAAATGCAGCAGTTAATTGCTGTCCCACAATCAGTCGTGGATTGAGTGACCAAATTATTATTGCTTTTTTATTTTCTTGAGGGATTATTATCCCCGGAAAAATGATCCGCCAATCAACTAACAACCGGGTTCCTACTTAGTGCTAACAGAGGCATGTGGAGTGAGGAAATTTGCCCACCATTTCCCCGCCGGGAGTCGCATACAGATCCTCTCGCTTGCGAGGCGAGTGCTCTAACCACTTAGCTACAGGACTCCAGTATAAAGTATAATAAATGTCTGACAGTAACTTTCACTCGATCTGCAGAACTCTGGTTCAGCTTTTAGCTTGATCGGTGAAATTATAAGCACTGTTCCATTGAATTACTGCCTTGCATCTTGGCTACTTTGCCATCAATTAGCTCTCGGGGCACAACAGACAAGCAGAGCTACATGCAATTACACCGTTGAATCCCTATTTATTGTATAGGACACTTTTCAAAGAAAATCCCACTTCTGCCTGAACATCCATCAGTCCATTTTTACTGTCATTCATTCGCTAGGGTTAGGTTTTCAATTCCTTCTAAATGGACAATATGCAGTTGTCCGAATGTCCATGATAATCACACACTGTAAAGAGGGCAATTTATTTTTATTATAAAGTATTTAAACCTTTGACAGAAAACAATGGAGATGGCACAACGACAACAAATACGGTTGCTCTGCGGCCTGGTTGCAGTTTTAAGCCGAGCGCAGGTTACGAGAACAGACAGACTCTCGGAAAAGCAATCAGCCAATGGACTAACAACCATGCTCCTACTTACTGCTAGGTAAACAGAGGCGCGTGGAGTAATGAAACTTGCCCAACATTTCGCCCCGCCGGGAGTAGAACCCAGATCTCTTGCTTGCAAGGCGAGTGCTCTAACTGCTGAGCTACAAGACTCCACAATATAGGAACAAAGTAAGATATAAATTATTGCTGATGAACAATTCTATGCTAAATGTTAACTTTAGTTCATGAAGTTTGTTCATCACTTTTCAATCATGCTTGAAAACAAATAGCATCATTCTTTGATGTTGCAAAGAAGAGAGGATATGGCCCATAGGTACATAATGTTATTCATCTCCAGGGACTGGATGGTTGCCACATTAAATAGCAAAAATCCTGGCAATTGATTAGAAAAACAACAAATAATTCAAAATAACTTGGCAAGTAACTATGAAATTGAGGAAGGCAGACAAGATCAAACTGGTGAAAAGAATGAATGCAGAAAAATAAGAGTATAGGCATAGGCAAAGAAATGAAAAAGCTGAAAAGAAAGACGTAAACAGAGACAGTCTGCCTCTGGGTTCACGTGTAGCAATGGGTGTCCACACAAGTAACAGCGACAGAAACTTGACTTCTGTTATTAAATGTGGGGATTGCATGACGCTGCCTCTGTAATGAATTCAGACCTACAAACTAAACTTCAGAATATTAATTTTTGTATCAGTAGTAGAGGTTTTGTATCAGTTGTAGAGTATGTGTAAACTGTAAATTCTTCTTAATCACTTTGCAACTCTACAAAAATCCAAAAGGTTTGCCAAGCAATTCAATGGTAGACAACAGGGAATTTCACAATTTCATAAACTTCAAAGAAATATATGCATCTTAAATAAAGTTATAACATTTCTTCAGGAGTGGGGAAAAGATTAAATATTTATAGAAACCAATAATATTTTAACACTGTTGATTTATAAAATATTCTTCCTCTCTATAGATCACTTATATTGACACTTTATTTCCAGGGATAGGACCTTTTTTGTACATTGATACATGTTGACTAAATAATATAATTTTATTTAGTACATTCTCAAGTATGGAATTATTAATCATTAATAATTGATTGAAAATGATATAAATAGAATCTCTAATTGCAAACAACTTATATTTAATGTGCAGAATGTTGCTTCAATAATAATAAGTCCTTGAACTAATTACATTTCTAATCATTTTCTTTAGACAAAACATGATTCAAATTTTTTAACTTATGGAACGGAACCTTTTATTACTCTGAGACTCTGATATACCCTTTGTCATCATTTGGTACTGCTAGCTAAAAACAGAATAGTATCCACATTGACATGAGAAGTGTGCTTTTCAAGTTAGCATAGCAATAAGGGTGTAAAATAGGTGTTTTTTCTTTGCCCAAGAGATATGTTATAACATTTTGTGCTAATGTTATTGTTATTATCCACCAGTAAAAGACATACAGAATCAAGATCTCTATTTAATTTCAACTCACAGCTGGTAACAAAAATTAATTATCTTTGCTCTCACAAAGTTCGGTAACAGTGAGTAAGGACAACCAGCTGCTGGGTTGTATTAAAAGGGCAATATTTAGCTGAAATAGTGGGGTAATCCTGCCACTTTATAAATCGCTGGTGTGACTGCACTTGGAATACTGTGTACAGTTCTGATCACCGCAATACAAAAAGGATATTGCAGAGATTGAGAGGATACAGAGGAGGGCAACCAAAACGATAGAGGGGATGGACGGACTGGACTGCGAACAGCGCTTAGACAAATTGGACATATTCATTCTGGAGAAGAGAAGGTTGAGGGGTGATATGATTATGGTCTTTAAGATTCTGAAGGGAATATATATTGTAGACCAGTCCACTGATGCCTGTGGATGGCATCCAGCCTTGTTCTCTCTGTGGGGAACATTCTCCCAGGACAGCGGCAGGTGCCATCGGTTGGGAGGAGGCAGCTCAGAGAGTGGAAATAATATCAGAAATAATAGAGGAGACGAGAGCGAGGAGGGAGAGAGAGGGAGGGGGTGGGTGGGTGGGGGGTGGAGAGAAATTGTAGGAAAAAAGGGGGAGAGAGAGGAGAGTATTTGTGTGAGAAAGAGGTAAGAAAGGGAGATTGAGAGAGACAGATTGAGAGAGAGAGTATGAGAGGGGAAGAGTGTGAGAGGGGGAGAGAGAGTGTGAGAGAGAGTGTGAGGGGTCAGGGAGTGAATGTGTGGGAGAACGGGAGACAAACAGAGGGAGGGGTTGATTGTGAGAGAGTGATTCAGAGAGGATGATTGAAAGAGTTTGAGAGGGGATAGAGAGAGTATGTGTGGGAGAAAAGGGGAGTAAGAGAGATGATCTTACAGAAACATATAAGATTATTATAGGGCTTGACAGAGTAGACAGTGTGAGACTTTTCAGTGTGATAAGACACTGTATCAAATGCAAGGACTAGTATTATTATTATTATTAGTCACATTAATACCCTCAATTTTGCTCAGTTCAATGTCCATACAACTATAGAAATATATGACACAGTAATAGGCTATTCTATTTAATTTTACACACCCACTAGGGTCAGTATTTATTCATTGCTGCGTCATCTCTGCTCTGAAATTCTATATTATTCTGACAATAAAAGCACTAACATCAAGTGTTAGAAAAATCTCTGATCTAAAATCTTTCTTAAAAGCAGAATTTCAGGTGAATTCCTTCTCCCTAGCCTTAAGAAGCTAAATTGTTTTGCATAAATGATCATGTTTTAAAGAAGAGGAATATTGAATGTAAAATAGAGAAAAAACAATATCTATATTAAATGCTAATTTTCTCTACATGCTTTATGTGTGCTACTAGCACCAGTAATTCTACTAACTAGAGAATATCTCACTTAATGTGAATATATATTTTACTTGCACTCAGTTATCCCCCGCTCCAGAGAGGCTGGAAAGAATAGATTTAGTGACACTAAAACTCTACACTGTATGATTTGTACTCAACTGCTCATAATTCTGCCAAATGACCTGTTGGAACTTCTTCTCCGTCAAATTTATTCATCTTATCTTTGTCATTCTCTTGTTCAGCATTAGGCTCTGCACAATGATGCAGGCTGTGAGGACTGCTAACCTTCCCATGGAACTATTTAGATGTGGCCAAAATCTTAAACCAATTTCCTCTCTAATTGATGAGTTATTTACTGCAATCTTTATATGACAGATACGTTTTTAATTATGCAACTGAATACTGATATTCACAGTGCAGAGAGACAAATTAAAAAAACACACAGTTCATAGCAAGAAAAAGTGTAAGGAGCTTAGCACAGCAGAATATGTACCAATAAAACTGCCATCACAGACTGAAGCTTTCCACTATATAAAGGACTGCAAAGTCAGGCTGTTTCCCAGAGAGCTTGACAGACAGAGGAAGAAAGCAGGGAGCTTAAACCTGACCTTTTGCAGTATTCCACAGCATTTCAATAGATTCACTTTTTTGAATAATGGGGTTTGTGCAGTATTAGGCCAGAATACTTCCCTCAACTGAGTTTCTGTTCTCATCTTTGCTGTCATAGGGAGACCAGGAACCTCCCCAACAAGAAAGAGAAAATCAGTGGAAAGTCATACCCAGGCCTTCGCTTGTGCAGTTTCTTAGTAGTTGGCTCAGAGTAGCATTGGCAGAGATCTGGGAGCAAATGATCTTCTTGCTGTCTCAACCATAGTTATTCCGTGCCCTAGGAGTCTGAGAGGATTGGTGAGAATAAAAGGAATTTCCTATTTTAAAAAACATTGTCAACACAGATTTGTTAAAGACAAATCATTTCTGACAAACTTAATTGAGTTCTTGATGATATAACGAAGAGGATTGATGAAGGTAGTGAAACTGATGTAGTGTTTATGGACTTTCTAAAGGCATTTGATAGGTGCCACATAACAGACTAGTTAGCAAAATTGAAGCCCATGGGATAAAAGGGACAGTGGCAGCATGGATACAAAATTAGCTGAGAGACAGAAAGCAGAGGGTAGTGGTGAATGGTTGTTTTTCAGACTCGAGGGAAGTATACAGTGGTGCACCCCAGGGATTGGTATTAGGTCCACTGCTCTTTTTGATATATGTGAATGATTTGGACTTCGGTATAAAGAGCAACATTTTAAAGTTTGCAGATGACACAAAACTTGGGAACGTGGTAAACATTGAACAGGATGGTAGCAGACTGCAGATACAGCCAGACTGGTGAAATCGGCAGACACATGGCAGATGAAGTTCAATCCAGAGAAGATGCATTTTGAGAGGAAGAATAAAGAGAGGCTGTTTACAATAAATGGTACAGTTTTAAAGAGGGTTCAGGAACAGAGAGACCTGCGGGTTCACATACACAGGTCTTTGAAGGTGGCAGGACAGGTTGATGGAGCTGTTAAAAAAACATATGGGGACCTTGGCTTTATAAAAAGAGGCATAGTATCAAAAGCAAGGACGTTCTGCTATCCCTTCATAAGTCACTGGTTAGGCCTCAGCTGGAGGATTGTGTTCAATTCTGGGCAACACACTAGGAAGGATATCAAGGTATTGGAGAGGATGCAGAGGAGATTTACCAGAATCGTACCAGGGCTGATGGACTTTAGGTATGTGGAGAGACTAGAGAAGCTGGGATTGTTTTCCTTAGAGCAGAGAAAGTTAAGGGGAAATTTAATAGAGGAGTCCAAAATTATGAGGTGTTTTGATAGAGTAGATAGAGAGAAACTGTTTCCACTATCTAGTAGGTCAGTAACCAGGGCACATCTATTTAAGATAATTGACAAAAGAACCAGAGTGGAGATGAGGAGAATTTGTTTTACACAGAGAGTAGTTATGGTCTGGAATGCACTACCTGAAAGGGTGGTGGAAATAGATTCAGTAACAACTTTCAAAGGGGAATTAGATAGATAATTGAAAAGAAAAACAGGATATGGGGAAAGAGCAGGGGAATGGGACTGATTGAGTAGCTCTTCCAAAGAGCCAGCACAGGCACGATGGGCCAAATGGTCTCCTTCTGTGCTGTAATATTCTATGATTCTATGATTCTATTGTATTTACGTCAATGCTTCTTGCATTATTTTCATGTAAGTGTAAATAAAATGTACAGTATCTATAATTCACAGCCTATTTAAACGTGTCTCATTAAGGCAACAAGGTCAAAATGTATAATTTCTGTCTGACAAATGGATTCAATTAGCAAAGCACAAATGTAACATCTTCTTGCACATTTCTAAGTCCATTATCAGCTGGTTTAGGAATATCTGAACTTTTAAATGGTACCTACAATTAATGCTTCATGTTTACCAAATTTAATGTGTTAAAGAATTGTACCATTATTGTAAAGCCAGAATGAAACAACTTTCACAAGATACGATATGCTGGCCAAGTACATATAAATACATAGTCTCCTGGGTGTATTCTTAATAAATAACGATATAAAATAAATTTAGATAAATTTATTTATAAATTATTATGGAGGTTCAAAAAACTTGCATTTATAGATGGAACATTTTCCAAATATCTGTTTCATTGCACTAATTCGCTTTTTTTTGCATGGTAGAAACAAGTTCCAAAATGGAAGCTTTCAACTTAACAAAAGAGCATAAAAATTTGCTAGGCGAAAGAAGACCTAATTTGCCTTTCACCATCCTGGCAGTCGCTAGACATGTCATGTCCCAAACTATATATTGTATCCTGAGATATTATTTACTAGCAGAAATCTATCTAATTTGTTCTTAAAACAAACAACACTTTCTGCTTCCACGATCTCCCTAGGCAGCCCGTTCCATAGTTTTACTACTCGCTCACTGAAGTAGTGTTTCCACAGATTTGTTCTGAATTTACCCCCCTTCAATCGCAGGTCTGTCCCCTGGTTCTACTGTTCAGTATAAGATAAAACAGCTCATCATGGTCTATATCAGGGTGATCCAACCTTTTGGCCACCTCAGGCTGGATTCCTTATTTGAGAAAGGTCCGCAGAACGCATCCAGCGTAGGACATTTTTTCTCCTTCTCTCCCCTCTCTTTCACTCGCACACACTCTCTCAATTACTCTCTTACTCCACTTCTCACACCTCTCACACTCTCTCTTCCCTATCACACACCACATCCCACCAACAACAACAAATGACAGAGTTTTCTGTGAAGTGTAGTGACTATGTATTTGTAGACAAATGTGGGAGTCAATTTGTGCACATCAAAGTCCACAAATAGTGAAGAAATGAATGATAATTTTTTTATCCGGAGGATATTTGACAAGGAAACCATAACAACTCCTTTTTCTTTTCATATACTGCCACGGGATGTTAACAAGTAGACGGGATGTCAGTTTAATGTCTCATCCAAAGGTCAGCACCTTTGATAATACAGCACTCCCCACCACTCCACTGTAGTGTCAGTATAGACTGAGTCTCAAAATTTGGATGTGGGTTTCAACCTTCAACCTTCTGAAATATTGGCAAGAGTTTTACTAAGCGAGCTAGGCTTAATCTTCTGGTAGCCTTTAATGTATACTGTCCCTTATGGCTGGATCATTGCTCAGCAGAAATTAAACCTACTTTGCTTACAACTAGACATATATATGATGCTATGTCGGGGCTCTTGAGACTGATAACTGCTAATGAGAAAATATTGAACACACACAAAGTTGCTACATTTAGCTGCAAGTGGAATACAGTATAATCTTATTTTTTTTCTTTTGACTGGGTTAATGGGTTTACCATTGTGCTGTTTCTTACTCTTCAAAATACTAGATTAATTTAGCATTTACTCTACGAGACTTTATTCCTTACCATAGGACGTTTCTGTCTGTTCCAACCAAAAATGTTTAATTTCCACATAAATCCATTTACTCATAGGGTTTAATTTTATACCTATGTGTTAATGTGTGTAAATAATAAAATCCGGATTTTAGAGACCAACCGTATGGACCGACCTTACTCAGGAAACTTTCAGCCAATGGAATTCTTTCATGGTGAAATTAATGTTGTGTGACAGTGCCTGTAGTTCATCCTTTATATGTTATATATATATATGTTATATATATTATACAGAATGTAGTTTTCTATATGATAGAACACTGTATATGCAGTATATGATAGTTTTCTCCATTTGCTATCCAGTGTTGTTTACAAAAATAATTTACTAATGGTCCGAATTCAAAACATTTAATATCAACACAGTGTTTTGTTTTAATCGACATCTAATCTGCTGCTCCTGGGAAATACTACTGAGCTCAGTGGTTAGAGCACTCGCCTCGCAAGCAGGAGACCTGGGTTTGATTCCTGGCAGGGCAAAATGTTGGGCAAGTTTCCTTACTCCACACGCCTCTATTTACCTAGCAGTAAGTAGGAACCTGGTCGTTAGTCCATTGGCGGATTGCTTTTCTGGGGGTAATAATTCCTTTAAAAAATATAACAACAATAAATTGGTCACTTCAATCCACGACTGTTTGTGGGACACTGCTGTGTGCAATTGGCTGCATTTCACCCACAAAATATACAGTCAATTCACTTTACAGTATACTCAGTGAAGTGCTTTGAGATGTCTCAAAGATGTGATAAGGCGCTATACCAAATGCAATAATTATTATTACTGATTTGAGGTTTTAAAAAAAAACTTTTAATGAAACAAGTTACATTTGAATTAGTCTATAAATGGAAAATCATTCCGGTTTGGTCTGAACTGACTTTTCTTCTTCCTACTTTCTCCTGCTCTTGTGCTCAGTCGCACGGCGAGGAACGGGCGCCACAAACCTCACAATCTGAACGTTTATCATATCCCAAAGTCGATCAGAGAATATTTTATCATGGAAACAATTAAGGTATAATCTTGTTGTAATCCTCTTTAATTTCGGACGTGAATAGTTCCGAGAGCAGTGCAACTTCAAGGGCAGTCCCCCACAAAGTACTGTTGTTTGTCTTAACTTTAAGAGTGACCTCTATTGGGCAAAAAGCCCAGTAACTGAGTGCCGCTCTCACTGCGCACAGACCATCTTCACATCTGTGAAATGTAACATTGTATGAATTTTTTTTCAACAAAATGCTCAAAACATGTTCTAAAAGTATATGCGCTTAACATTGTAATTCCAGCTGAGAATTCGCAAAAACGTTGTTGTGAGGAAACTACAGGGATGAACGCATCGCCTCGAAAATAACTTTCTTTGGGGTTGTGGTAATATACTTTGTGAGGGGTTATTTGCCGGAAAGCCATTCAGTTTGTGCTAAATCAATAACAAGAATTCGGTAAACGCGACGAATGTTATTAGGTATACACTATCTTTCACCAACTTTCATTCATATTAATGGCGGGGAAAAAGGATTTCGAGAGTATTAATGAACACAGTCCTACTGTTACACTTACAGTTCCATAAAAGATGATCTTATTTTTTATAAACGTTAAAACATTTAAATAGCAGTGTTTATAGGGAGGTTCCCCGCGTGTTTGTGACCGTGAGGAGTTTTCGTTTAAAGTATAAGACACTGTGGGTATCTGTTAATCTGAACCGCTGAGTTTGCGGAATACAATTAAGACAAAGTGTTGCCTTCGGCAAACCCCGGACACAGCGCACAGCCGCCAACCGACCACTGCGGTTCACAGTAAAACGTGGAGCTTTTTACTCCAGAGTCGATGGAATCAATTGTACAAAACGTCTCGATTAAGGTAGAGAATAAACAGTGTCCGGGGTGTAATATACCCTGTAATTAATATGATTTATGATCCCACATTGTAAGTTCTGACAGCGGATTATTTCTTTACTTACCGGAAGCCAGAATCAAGCCAGATGTTGGGGTTAAGACACTCCAGTCGCCCATTCTCCTTCGAGGTCTCCGATCATGAAAAGCCCCACTAAATGAACTATCGATCTGTGCTTCGTTTTACTTCCATCGGGCGAATTTGGTATAAAGATCGTAAGAGACAAAGTTAGGAATGATACGAGGCTGTGGGTGAGTCATGTTGGCGGGGGCTCTGCTGTAGGCGGATCTTACAGCTGTTCCAAACTTGCCTTTAAACTTCAGCTGCAAACCTTCACATGGGGCCGCCCAGGAGGAAGGCTTTCAAACGTCAACAAATCAACACTGACTTTCCACATTGGAAGGCGAAGAGTACCAGGTCACCACTCACCCTCGATTTTCCACTGGAATTTCCCAACACTATTTTTCATCTGTTTAAATCACAGCAATTCTGATCTGGCAAAATGATCACATTCCTTGGCGGCAAAGCACAATACCTCTTACCGTTAAAAATATCAATAAATATGCTTTTTAGAAAGCACTGTATCTTTATTGGTGCTTTTTAACGCTGACTAAATTCGTTGTCAAGCGTTCTGGAGCGCTGCCCTGCGCGGGGAGCGCTATACACACAGCTGTCATTGTTGTTTTCCATTCATAAAAGACCTTATTGTTTAAAACAAGCATTACACTACACCCAACCAAACAGCCTCCCCCACCATGGGTTTCTATAAAGCATCCATAAAGACTATTATTTTAATGTTTTATGTTTATAAAGAACATAACAATCGTTTTATGGATGTCGTAACTGTAGGACTGTGTTCATTAATATTCTCTAAATACATTTATTTTGTTGCCGCTATTAAACTTTCAAAAGGGAAACCATTCAAATAACAGCAAAAGTGCACGTTATATATAGCACATCCGAACAACTCTCTAAATAAGAAACACTTAATTTTATAAAATTATTCGCTTACATTTATTCTAAAGCAGTGTCCAAAATAATCTGAACTGTTCTATTTGAAGTCGACTTTGGGCATGAATTAGTTTCCTAACTTCTGAAATGTATTTTATTGACATTCCAAACGCAGCCAACTAACGCTACAGGAAATCGCATTTTCAAAGAAACGTGCAACAGCGATGAAATTGAATGAAATCAAACAGTTGGTGCAGAATTTGACAGTTTCTGAGAGTTGTGAATCATAAGATGAAAGAAAATTATATTGAGACATTTCTTTTAAATAAATCACTGTAGAAACTACTGTAAAGTGCATCTGACAAACAGAATCTCAGTACAGAATTTTAATTATTTTTTTGGGGAAAATTAAATATCAAAATGGCATAAAATAAAGCGTTTGAAATGAAATGAAGCAAATATGCTCGCAAATAATATCCTGGTGAAAATGAAAGATAATTTACAGTAGACAAGCAGACGTTAGACTACAACAAGTGGAGTTTGGAGATTGCAGCTTTGTAAGAAAATATTTACATCTAAAGGCAATTCTGCTATATGATTTTGCTGAAACATAAATGGTGATGGTTGTTTAAATATTCCTTATACTTTGTCCCTATGGAATTCTGGATGAAAGCATGAGACGTTTTAATGGTTAAATATATACCACATGAATTCATGCCCCTTTGTCCATTGTTTATTGTATGTTGATCTAAAAATTATGATGAAGATTACAATAGCATACACTGAACTATTTTTGTTTTTCCTGATTATGTGTTTTTTATATAAAAGTAGTAAATATAGACCACATAACTGTGGTTATTGATGATCCACAAGTGAGAACACTCATAAAACCTACAAGTCATAAAGTCCTCAGCAAGCTAGTTATATATTTAAAAACAACCATTTAGTGATTTTTGCAGTTTGTTTTCATTGATTGCAAGTCAGAGTTTCTGACAGACTTATTCAGCTTGGCACCTCTCCATAGGCTTGACGTTTTTTGAAAAAATACCTTGTATAAGATATGGAGAACTTAAAATTAGTCACAAGCCACAGAGTATAATAATTTAAGTAATTGTCACAATACTAGAAACTTCCCCAACGAATTAGAAACACAAGTATAATTTTGTTTTACAAAATGAAATCATATATTACCTAATAGCAATTTTCTAAGTGTTTTCCTGATAAGACACCATCATAGGTAGGGAAGGTAATGGATCAAATGATCATGGGTGGGTAGGGAAATGTCAGACATCTTTTGGCTACTAAAAGCGCTCTGAGATGCTACTCTGTGTTGAAGGCGCTATGTAAGTGCAAGGTGTTGTTGTTGTTGTTGTACCTTTCTGTGCAATAGCTGAGATAAGAAATCCATGGTGTGGGAGACTGTTTCGTTAGGTATGGAATTATGCTTATTTTAAGCATCCAGTGCTTCTTTACTTCCACCCTAACGAATGGAAAATAAAGTATTTAGTCAATGACGGTATCTGTTCGGTCTTTGTACTTATAGCATTGCATAGCTAAAGAGTAGATTGATGTCTGTTTACATTACACTGCACCTAGATAGTGCTGGTTTCTTATATCATTAGTAGTAATTGAAACATTTGATTGTAAATCAGAGCTCAGGTGGCAGTAAAGTGAATTTGGTTTCATAAAAAGAGGGGCCCATATCAACCTGTCCACTCCCTCTGCTCAGCAGACTCTGGCCTGCTCCATGCCCCCCTGCCCGGCCCGCCCCATTATCGACGGTCGACCTTCAGCTTTCACTGCTCCCGCCCTTTGGAACTCCTTCCCACATTCCCTTCGCCTTGTTCCCTCCCTTGTCTCCTTCAAGGTACGTCTCAAAACTCTCCTCTTCAACCGTGTCTTCGGCCACCCTCCTACCTTCCCTGCCCTCCACCCTCCCTGATCCGAACACACACCACCTCCCCTCCCCCCAACTCAGGTCCAAACCCCTGATTGTCCAGTGTAATTTGCACTGTATTGTACTGTATTGTAATAGCACTTTCGGAAANTTTTTATGAAAACTTTTTTATCATATTTTCAGTAACATTTCATCACAATTTTATTAAACATCCAACAGTAAAATATTACATTTACACCAACATTTCATAAGTAATTGTAACACGGGTTATGGTTTTAACATATGAAAATCAAATTTTGATTAAATGTTTTTTAGAACACATAATTTAAAATAAGTAAACAATCTCCAAAATTTATTTTACTTTTCATACGTTGAGTTGAGCTTTTTAAATACTTGTTTAGTTGATGTATGGCATTGATATTTATAGCCTGTCTTGATGAAGCAAAATGGAAAGGTAAGCGGTATATCAAGTGAAGTGTTTCAGATTTTCTAAACAAAACAAAATGTATTAAAAACAGCTAATAATTTCCATAAACTTCAACTCATTTAAAACTCTGCAGCTCATATTCTCTCCTGTACTATTTGTTCACTTCTTGCCAGACTTTGACTAGCCACCATTATCTCCTGTCCTGACTTTCATGGTCTTGCTCCTATCTATTTCTTCAACATTCTCCAGTCCTATTCTGCTGTCTATATCCTCTACTCTTCAAATTCTGGTTTACTGCAAGTTCCTCACTCACTCTGCCCCACTATTGATGGACAAGCCTTCAGCCACTATAGCACTAGTCTCCGTAACTCCCTTCCAACATGCTTTTGCTTCTCTTCCTCTCTCCCTGTCTTTATCACTGTCTTAAAAGCATATCTCTTTGCGCTTTTGATCAACATCCAAAATTTTCTCTTCTCCACACTTGGTGCTCTTTATTAGTATATTCATTAGGATAATTGAAAGTTCATCCATATGATCATAAAAATATCAGACACAGTAAGAGACCATTTGGTAATTTTTTTCATGTCAATGTTTGCTCCTCCAAGAAACTAATTATCGTATTCCCCTGCTCTTTCCCCTTTACCCTCTAATATCCTTCTGCATACGTTTGTCTAATTCCCTCTTAAATGTCCTCAATTGACTCTGACACACCATCAACAGCAGGCCTTCAGTCTCTCTGTCCCCACCCCTGGTACTCCAGGGAGTCCCTTTGCCTCCTTCAAGGCCAAAGTCAAGACGTTCCGCTTCCATCTCCACCCCCACCCCCTTGCCTTCCACCCCTGATTCCAACTCTCAGATCGGGTCTAGCGCCTTGGGACTTCCTCCCGATGCCAAAGGCAATTTGTTCTTGTTGGTAGTGGTAAACCATACCATGCTGCTGGCCAACAATCCTCCAGTTCATTGAATGAATGGGTCCATTTACTTCATAATTGTTTGTGGAATATTGCTGAGTGCAAATGTTCCTGCTCTTTCTTCTTTACATTCTAATATCCTTCCTCAGCGTATGCTTGTCCAATTATTATTTTTAAAAATACCCCAACAACAACAACAAAATTACATTTATAGAGCGCCTTTCACGTCGGGAGGAGGCCCCATGGCGCAGGACAGTCAGGGGTCAGGATCTGAGCATGGAGGAGGGGTGGGGTAAGGATGAGGGAAGGCAGAGAAGTGGGAGGGTGACCGAAGACACGATCAAAGAGGAGAGTCTTGAGACTGGCCTTGAAGGAGGCAAGGGAGGAATGGAGTTGCAGAGTGTGGGGGCAGAGAGGCTGAAAGCCCGGCCACCGATGGTAGGGCGGGTCGAGTGGGAGATATGGAGTAGGCCCTAGCCCGCTGAATGGAGGGAGCGGGCAGGTGTCAGCAGGTCAGAGAGGTAGAAGGGGGCAAGGCCATGGATGGCCTTGAAAGTGAGAACGAGGATCTTGAATTCAATCCTCTGAAGGATGGGGAGTCAGTGGAGTCGGGCGAGGGTGGGAGTGATGGGGTCACGGAGCCTAGTGCGTGAGAGTACACAAGCTGCAGAGTTTTGGATGATCTGCAGCTTGTGAATGGAAAGAGTTGGGAAGGTCGATGAGGAGTTTCCATAATCGAGCCTTGATGTGACGAATGTGTGGGTGAGGGTTTCGGTAGCCTGAGGGGTGAGGCAGTGGCAGAGTCTGGCAATGTTGCAGAGGTGGTGGTAGGCAGTGCTGGTCATGGCGCGGATGTGGGGGAAGAAAGGACAGTTCAGGGTCAAACAAGACACCCAAGTTCCTGACTGGCTTAGTGAGGTCGATGCTGATGCTGCCAGCATCCGAGGTGCGGAGGCACTGGAGCGAGCCAATCAGGAAGGCCTTGGTCTTGCTGATGTTCAGTTGGAGACAGTTGTCCCTCATCCAGGACTTGATGTCGGACAGGCAGTCGGTCAGGACGCCACTAGTCCTGGAGTTGAGGGTGGAGTTAGAGAGATAGAGTTGGGTGTCATCCGCATACATGTGGAAATTTACCCATGTCTGCAGATGATGTCACCACGGGGGAGCATGGAGAGGGTGAAGAGGAGGGGACCGAGGACACAGCCCTGAGGAACACTGCACGAGACAGTGCGGGGCCTGGAGGAGAAGCAGTTTTGCTGCGACAAAGTGGAGGCGGTGTGAAAGGCAGGACCTGAACCACAAGGACAGAACCTTAGAGGTTGAGGTGGGAGGAGAGGCGGTCCATTTGGCTCTAATTACCACCCCTGTCTGTGTTAGAGACGCATAGGGTTGTTGAATACAGAGTGCGGGTCGCCTGTTCCTTTAATTGGCGTTGTTTCAGGTCGGGAGTTGAACGCCCCTTTAAGTGGCGGCTGTGTTGGGCGGGAGGGTGACCTGTGCCTTTAAACGCGGAGCCGTCTCTGCGGTTGCGCGGCGGTGGCTCTGAGCGGCTGGTGATGGCGGATCAGGAGGGAGCGCGGGGGGACGGTGCCGCCGCGGCCGCAATGTCGGTGGGGCGTGACCCCGGGCCCCAGGCCGCCCCCGGACCAGAAGCCGGAGACATTAGCAGCAGCAGCAGCAGCAGCACGGTAATGTGGGCGGGGCAGCTCCACGGTGATCCCGAGGCGTGGCTCAGGCCTCTCACTCGCTTCCCCCCGCGGGGAGGCCGGGCCGTGGGGAGGCGGCGCCGGGGAGGCCGGGCGGGCGGGCGGGGCCGGGGAGGCCCGGCCGGCCGGCCGGCCGGGGGGAGGCCGGGCCGGGGGGAGGCCGGGCCGGGGGGGAGGCCGGGCCGGGGGGGAGGCCGGGCCGGGGGGAGGCCGGGCCGGGGGGGAGGCCGGGCGGGCGGGCCGGGGGGAGGCCGGGCGGGCGGGGCCGGGGGGGAGGCCGGGCGGGCGGCCGGGCCGGGGGGAGGCCGGGCGGGCGGCCGGGCCGGGGGGGAGGCCGGGCGGGCGGGGCCGGGGGGGAGGCCGGGCGGGCGGGGCCGGGGGGAGGCCGGGCGGGCGGCCGGGGGGCCGGGGGGGGGGAGGCCGGGCGGGCGGCCGGGCCGGGGGGAGGCCGGGCGGGCGGGGCCGGGGGGGCGGCCGGGCCGGGGGGGAGGCCGGGCGGGCGGGCGGGGCCGGGGGGAGGCCGGGCGGGCGGGCGGGGCCGGGGAGGCCGGGGAGGGCGGGCGGGCGGGCCGGGGAGGCCGGGCCGGGCGGGCGGGGCCGGGCGGGGCCGGGCCGGGGAGGCCGGGAGGGCGGGCGGGGCCGGGCCGGGGAGGCCGGGGGCAGCGCTCGTATCACGGGAGTCTGTCTGTTCTCGTAACCTGCGCTCGGCTTAAAACTGCAACCAGGCCGCAGAGCAACCGTATTTGTTGTCGTTGTGCCATCTCCATTGTTTTCTGTCAAAGGTTTAAATACTTTATAATAAAAATAAATTGCCCTCTTTACAGTGTGTGATTATCATGGACATTCGGACAACTGCATATTGTCCATTTAGAAGGAATTGAAAACCTAACCCTAGCGAATGAATGACAGTAAAAATGGACTGATGGATGTTCAGGCAGAAGTGGGATTTTCTTTGAAAAGTGTCCTATACAATAAATAGGGATTCAACGGTGTAATTGCATGTAGCTCTGCTTGTCTGTTGTGCCCCGAGAGCTAATTGATGGCAAAGTAGCCAAGATGCAAGGCAGTAATTCAATGGAACAGTGCTTATAATTTCACCGATCAAGCTAAAAGCTGAACCAGAGTTCTGCAGATCGAGTGAAAGTTACTGTCAGACATTTATTATACTTTATACTGGAGTCCTGTAGCTAAGTGGTTAGAGCACTCGCCTCGCAAGCGAGAGGATCTGTATGCGACTCCCGGCGGGGAAATGGTGGGCAAATTTCCTCACTCCACATGCCTCTGTTAGCACTAAGTAGGAACCCGGTTGTTAGTCGATTGGCGGATCACTTTTCAAAATAAATTTAAAAAATAATTTGGTCACTCAATCCACGACTGTTTGTGAAACACTGCTGTGTGCAATTGGCTGCTGCGTTTCACCCACAGAATATGCAGTCCATTCAATTACAGTATACTCCAAAGCACTTTAAGATTTCTTGAAGATGTGATAACACATTATATCAAATGCAAGGATTATTATTTTAATTGTAAAGCAACCCAAGGTGAATGGGCAATGCAACTGACCTGAAAGTAAAAGATGAAACAAATCATTTAATGTTATATGCCTTTTGCTTATGATAATAATCGGTTCTGACCATTGACCTGAAACTTTAACTCGCTTTCCTCTCTCCGTAGAAGCTGCCTGACCTGCTACATGTTCTCAGCGACTTCTGTTTTTATTTCAGATTTCCAGCATCTGCAGTTTTTTTAATAATAATCCTTGCATTTGATATAGCGCTATATCACGTCTTCAAGGCGTCTTAAAGTGCTTCACAGAATATACTGTAAAGTGAATTGTCTATTTTGTAGGTGAAACGCGACAGCCAATTGCGCACAGCAGTGTCCCACAAACAGTCGTGGATTGAGTGACTAANTTTTTTATATTGGAAGGGTTTATTACCCCTGGAAAAGCAATCCGCCAATCAACTAACAACCGGGGGCCTACTTAATGCTAGGTAAACAGAGGCGTGTGGAATAAGGAAATTTTCCAAACATTTCACCCCGCCGGGAATCGAACCAGGTCCTCTCGCTTGCAAGGCGAGTGCTCTAACCACTAAGCTACAGGACTCCACAAAAAAAATCTGTGATTTTATGTGTCATATGGACCTGTGGTTGCAGGAAATCAGTATGAAATGTGTCCTTTAAACAGTGATTTGTGATGACTACCTTTTGAAACTGATCTGTAGTTGTAGATTGGTAGTTCAGTCTTTCGCCTGCATAAATGTACACTTCAAAATAACACATTGATGTGATAACGCATTACATTTAATGTAAGTTATTAGAATCTGTGCTTCTTTTTTGTCCTTGCTTTTGAAAAAGTTTGCCCTTTTCACTTAGTCTTAATCATTAGACTATCATTAGACTCAAATTTTATTTCATCATTGTGTGCTGGTTTTTATTAGTTTTCATAATCTATATAATCCTGTTTAGGATTTTCCCCTTCAGATTATGCTCTATAATTTCCTGGATTTGTTTTCTATTATCTCTCCTATATTTGTAAATAGTGTTCAAATATACAACAAATTGTTTAGAAACTATGGCATTTTTTATTTCCACTAACTACATGTTTCACTGATGAATAATAATATATTCAGGAAAGGCTGAACAAGCTTGGACTCTTTTCTCTTGAAAAGTGAAGGGTAGGGCTGACCTAATGGATGCCTTTAAAATTATGAAAGGTTTTGATAGGGTATAGACATGGAGAAGTGGTGGGAATATAGAACTTGCTACCACAAGGAGTAGTTGAGGCGAATAGCATCAATGCATTTAAGGGGAAGCTAGATAATTACATGAGGGACAAAGGAATAGAAGGTTATGCTGATAGACCTAGTTGAGGAAGGGCAGGAGGAGGCTCATATGGAGCATAAAGACTGACATAGACCAGTTGGGCCGAATGGCCTGTTGCTGTATATTCTATGCAATTCAATGTAATGTAAGCTATATAAGCAATGTGCTTTGTTTGCTCTTAACATCAGCTGTGGGATGGGGGTATGGGGGTGGTGGCGCACTGAGAAAGAGAGATGAAAAGCTGCGTTCAATTGGCAGGAGCCTTAAATTTGATTCTTGAAAGGGAGACAATGTTGATCACTTATTTGGGGGGGGGGGGGGAGAAGAACTCTTGCTCTTTTAGGTCCCCTTTCCTTCCATCTGTATCATACTTTATCTAACTTCTGCCCATGCTCATTTGATAATAGGATGTGGTACTCTGTATAATTATGTATAATTCCATCTGAACTCTGTTGAGTTAGTGTTTGAGGTCACTTTGTCAAATATCTGTTTATAACTTTTGAATTTTAAGATGGATTATGGTTTTGAGAATTGACAATTTGCTGCCTTTATAGTTTATAGAAATTCTAGTTTCATTTCAACGTTTATATTCTAATATTCTTCTGATATTTGAGGGTTGAGAGTAAAGTTACTGGAGCAGTTTGTATGCCCCCAATCCACCTTCATATCCTACCCATTCTCCCCCCTCCTATCCTATCGCACCTCCCTCACCCACCCCGGTATTGGGGTATCAAGGTCCAGAGTTAAAAAGGAAAAGAATGGTAGCCATAAACTTTTAACTTTCCAGTGCTATAATTTGAGAATTGTGATTTTTTTTGTTTCTCTTTTTAAAAGATGATGGATAAGGAAAGCTGTTTGTTGAAGAAGATGGAGATTAGTGTGTCGGAAGCAGAGAAACGGACTGGAAAAAATGCAGTTAACATGCAGGAGATTTATACAGTGTATCTCATTGAAACAAGGTATGTACAACTGCATTGTGAGATGTAAGTGGGAGTCCTGTAGCTCAGTGGTTTGAGCACAAGCCTCTGTTTATCTAGCAGTAAGGATCAGTTGTTAGTTAGGCAATTGTGGATCACTTTGCAGAGTAATAATCCCTCCAAAAAAAGCCTAATAATTTGGTCACTCATTCCACGACTGCTTGTAGAACACTGCTGTGTGCAATTGGCTGTCGCGCTTCACCCACAATTCACTTTACAGTATATTCTGTGAAGCGTTTTGAGACCTCTCGAAGACGTGATAAGGTGCAATATCAAATGCAATGATTATTATTTATTATTACATTTGTTTAATTTGCTACTGTATAATTGATCTGGTACAGTAATTGGTGCAATGGTTCTTTTTATATAAAATGTGAGTTTAGATACAGCTTATATTTCTCACCTAAGATGCTAAATTTCCATTAGACCTACCACAATTATTGATGTACATCAAATGTGATTTTCAGGATTTAGCTAAAGTGCATCTTGATTCATTCTTTGTGGGTTTCTAAAAAATATTTTAAATGTTTTTAAACTTGTACCTTTTAAACCCTTGACTGCCCAGTATCTTGGGACCTCCTCCCGATGTGAAAGGCACTATATAAATGCAAGTGGTTGTTGTTGTTGGTGATCTACTGGGCCTTTAATTTACAGCATCATTATTTAATTGAAAATGCTGCTGTTGGGAATAGAAACTTTGCAGGGAAGGGTGAGGCTGCTGTTCTAAAGTCCGAGAGTACCATTGTAAAAAAAACTGGTTAGGTTTAATGCTACTGTATTTGTGAATGTTTGCGTTTTAGATTTTTATATGAGTACCATGATATGCTGTCTGTGACTAAAGTGCATCACTACTAATGACAAACTACTGGCTACTTAGTCATTTACAATCTATTCCTGATTGTGCTGTAGCTTGAATTCATTCATTTGATCGGGAAGCTAAGTTACATAAAAGCAAGCTATGTTGAAGGATGTTTGCAGCATAAAGAATTTGAATATTGCATGAGGAATTTACAATAACACTTATTGGTTTTGATCCAGGATTATATTTGTACTTAAGTTGTAGTTTTGTAGCAAGGAATAATGCTAAGAATTTATATTGTTTTTGAAAATTGTTATAAGTTTTCGGTTCAAAATGTAGTGTGTGCTTTTCTTTCTAAATCTGCATTACAAAACACTTAATCACTTGAATTATTTAGAGATGTGCAAAGTAAGTTAAATGTTTAATATAAATCAAAATAGCACACATTCCAGAGAAGATTTAAATTGCTTATTTCAGTACTGTATATTCCTTATTAGGATAAAGGATGATCTGGATGGAGAATTTCCAAACTCTCACCAATCATGTGCCTCAGTAATGTCTCTAACTCCAACATTGAAAAACATCATCTACTAGGATTCTGCTTCTTTTTTTTGTATCCCTTTTTAGTATCTAACTTATTGATATTTAATTTGAACATTTGTATGCCAAAGACCTGTGTCTATAGGAACCGAGTTGACTGCCCACATTTCATATTAGGCAGTAGACTACCATCCCATCAATCTGGAGAAGATGAATGCTAAACCTGCATGCTTGAAGTAATGTCAACTGGCATTGCCTAATTTCAATATTTTTAATAATTGCCTTTAAATGTTATTAATATTTGACATTTTCTCCTATTTGTTCCTGTTTACAACTTCAAATTACAGTAAAGCTATTTGCTTTGACCTGTTGCTTTGTTTCTTTTTTCACCAAGCTTTGTCTTACACAAAAGTATGATTTCATTATGACTTGATCTGAGCTGAAGAATTGAGGTTAAATAATTTGAATGATGTAAGGAGCTTATTCCATGGAAGGTTAAGAGTACCAATGGTGGAATACTAAATATAAGTCTGTAAATATGCTTACACTCTCGAATGAGATTCTGCTATGAAAATATAGTAGTGAAAATTCAGGACTGAGCCAAATATAACTGGATATGATGTGTACAGAGCCCAAACTTTAGTATTGCTAGTCTTTTTGAGCTGCAGAAATTATTGTGAGAATTTCCCTTTTGCATTGACACAATTTGAATTGGGTATACAATCTAATTATTATAAGCGTGCAAGTAATCTAACATTCTAGAGAGGCTTCAAACTGGCTCTCCAAAATCTGAAGCCGATGATGATTAAATTCTCAGCTATTGCAACATGTTCTACAATATTTTGAGAAGGGTGAGGAAGTAAAGTGTAAATGAGTTAAAATATCATTCACTCGTTTGATCTGACCTGGAATTTTTAAAAACGGTTAAAATTTTGTATTGCTATGATGACCCTTCAGTGATTTAACTTGTTTGTTTACGAGTGTTTGAAAGGGGAATGTGTGTTAGACAGTTCTTATTGTATTAACTGCCTCCTTCAAGCCCCTAAAGTCGTTTTCAAGCTTTTTCTTTCTTCCTTTCCTGAAGGAATCAACTGTTGCCAGTGAGGTGAATTTCACATGAAAAATTAAACTGCTGAATAACGATTTTTAAGTACATTAGTTCATGCTTCTGGCGGGAGGGGGCACTTGAATTAATCTACTAATTGTTGTGAAGGGTCAATACAACTTGAACACAGACAAGGGTGCTATTGCATTTACTGGGTCTGGGACTTACAAATATGATTTTGTTAAAGCTAAACTGAAAATCTATCAGTCTAAATAATTTGATAATTTGTCCTTGGTCTTTTAGTAGCATGTAGTAAATACCTTAATTCTATTCTAAATAGGAATAATTGAATAAAATGGTAACACCTGAATTGCAAAATTATAATCTAATTATGGTATTTGACATTCAGAGTATTGCTCTTTTGACACATAATTAGTTTGAATTTTTATCACTCCTTTTTTATCTTTGTTTTTATTTATTTATCTTTTATTTTTTTATCTTTGTGTATATTCAAATATATTCAACATTTTGGTAAAGTATTTATGTTTAGAGTTTGGGCGGAGGGGACATTTTCATGAAATTTTCATAAAATTCATGAAAACAACTCAAAGCAATGTAATTGAAACGTCTGTAATCTAACTTTCTATACATCTATTTTACAATACAATTTACGTTTTCGTACCCTTTAAAATATCAGTTCTCATTCTGACTAGTTGAACCAGGAGTCTCGTTTTACAGAAGCTTGCAGTGTATTTTCTGCACAGCCTTTTCTGACTATATAGTAATATGATTTTGAATGAAACCTCTGAAAAACAATTGGTAGAAAATGAAGCATAACAGAATCTTTAGTGGAGCTCTAAACTTAAAGGATAGGTATTTGTAATTAGCATTCTTTGCTGTATTGGATAGTGCTGTAATTCTACAACTCATCATCTGCAAAATCCCATTTTTTAAATTTTAGTACTTGTACTCTGCCTGGGCCAGATGATCTGTGGGTCTCACTCGGCTACCTTCTCTGAGCGAGTTTCTCAACTGCTGAACAGGGGACAGTTTTATGGTATGACAATATACTGCTAAATTGAGACCGCCTGGGGTGGACAAAAGACGGCCTGTGGGCCATATCCGGTCTGCCAAATGACTCCCCCGTCATTGTGTCTAGCAATAGAAAAAATTATAGTTTGTTCAGCCCCAGAAAGTTGCACAAATTTCGCATTTGAATCTGACCAGGAACATCAGCCAATCACACTGATTAGTTGTGCTCACAGTGTTGAGTCAAGCTGATGTCAGAAATGTACAGATCAGCAAATTTTCAAACCGCGCACGGCAACTGCAACAATACTTTTCACTGAAGAGAACATTAATTTGAAATGAGTTTATCAAAGAAGCGGAAAGTGGACACTTAAGGTTGAATATTCAACAAAGAATGGACTTCTAATTTTTTTTTACCAGTATGGGTGGAAAATAAAACAAATTAAATAAAAATATTTAAAAAAATAAAATAAAGAAAATAAAAACGGTGTGTAGTTACAAAATAAAGTAAGCAATTTTGCACGTTTTTTACTGGCACTTGATGAGAGATGTGATGTCAAAGACACAGCCCAGTTGATAATTTTTATTCGAGTTAACCAAACATTTTGAGCTCACAGAAGAATTGGCATCAATGCAGTCAATGAAAGATACGACAACTGGAGAAGACATTTTGGAGACAGTAAATAAGTGTGTCTTAAAGTTAGGAGTGGAGTGGAAAAAATTGGTGAATGTGACCACCGATGGAAGCCCAAATCTGACAGGCAAAAATGTTGAGTTACTGAAAAGAATTCAAGATCAAGTCAAAGAAACAAATCCAGAACAAATATTGTTTTTCTACACTGCATTATCCACCAAGAGGTCCTCTGTAAGTGTCTTCCAAAACTAAGCAATGTCGTGGATACAGTTACAAAAGTGGTCAACTACATTCGAGCAAGAGGATTAAACCACAGGCAATTTGTAACTCTGCTTGAGTGCACGGATGTTCTGTATTACACGAATGTAAGATGGCTTAGTTTAGGAAAGGTCTTGAAAAGAGTGTGGGAACTGAGTGGGAATTGATTTATTTTTGGACATGAAACAAAAAGATTCAGATTTCCCACAGCTGAATGATGCAAATTGGCTCTCTGATTTCGCATTTGCGGTTGATATCATGGGCCACATGAATGAACTGAATTCAAAACTGCAACGGAAGCGGGTCTTTGTGCATGATTTATATTGCAGTGTCAAGTCATTTATGACGAAATTATTTCTTTTATCGTGTCAGATAGGAAACATTTGCCCACTTTCCAATTTTGCAGCAGATTACTGTTTGCGATCAAAGCCTTAAAAAGTATACTTCGTCACTACTTGACTTACATGCCGAATTTTCTCGACAATTCCAGGATTTCAATTTGATCGAAAATGACCTGTCTTTGGTCTCTTCACCTTTTTCATTTGATGTTGACAAAGCCCCATTTGACCTCCAACTCGAGCTTATTGACCTGCAATGTGATCAATTGCTTGAGGAGCAATTCAAATCAGTGCCGCATCCCAGTTTTTACACCTCTCTTAATGAATATACCTTCCAAAAATAAAGGCTCATGCCCAGAGGATGCTTCTGCTGTTTGGATCAACATACATATGCGAGGAGACATTTTCTGTGATGAAATTCAATAAATCAAAACATAGATCTGTGATGACTGATGACCACTTTGCAGCAGTACTCCGCATTGGAGTCTGACTTCAATTATCTGGTTAACGCACATCAGCGCTTTCATTCTTCCCATTGAGTGAGCTTCTCACATTCTCATCAATATGTGAATAAATATCGAATAAATGTCTGCTCAATAAGTTGTTTTTGTTTAACCTAATTTTAATGCATGTCAATTATATAGACTGTATTTTATGCATGTACAAGTGTAAAACTTGATTTTGAGCTATTATTAAGCATTTGCATCTATATTAAGTATTAAGTGTGTGGCCCGCGAAGCTTACCACAACTCGTGAAGTGGCCCACCATCCAAAATAATTGCTCACCCCTGACCTCGGACTCATTCTGTAAAGAATGTTTGCAGCAAACCTGATAGGTGGGACCTTCTTCCTTGGATAGATTAGAATTCAACCTAAGTACAAGAGATGAAAGTAGAGTTCTTCAACCTCCTTTTCCTCTCTTCACACCCCACCACCTGGTTTTTTTTTAGAAATGTTAACTGTATAGCAGAGTGGCAGAAGGCGGGCAGGCGTTCTGCCACTCTGCCCCCACCCTCTGGAACTCCATCCCGCAGTTCCTCTGCCCTGCCTCCTTGCTTGTCTCTTGAAGACCCGTCTCAAGACCCCCCCACCTTCGACCATGCCTTCAGTCACGCTTCTCTCTCTCTCCCCCCCCCCCCCGCGATCCCAACCCCCAGCTTGGGTCCGAAACATCCATTGTCCAGCTCCTTGGGACGTCATCCCAATGTGAAAGGCGCTATACAAATGTAAATTTGTGTTGTTGTACCCATATATCATTATTTAAGAAATTGCAGTGCTCTGGGGTGGGGGGAGATACAAAGTTTGGCTGAAACTAGTATCAATCTAGAAACTCTAGATAATTATCGAAATTTGACCATGTAAACAGAGTGACACGTCAAACCTTTTGGGTGATTTTTTGTTTTAGTGATTCCAGGAAGTACAAGCTGCAGAATGAGAACACTCAATTGTCAAGTTAGAGAGATTCATTGTAACCTTGTAATCGTATTAATACTGAGAGATTAGTAAAATTATGTTAGCATAAGTGCTTAAGGGGAAAAAACTATTTAATGTTTCTGTAATTCTGCTTGCACTCTTGTTATTTTTCCAAGTCTTTCTGTACTTTGTATAAAATCTTAGAATATTACAGCACAGAAGGAGGCCATTCGGCCCATTGTGCCTGTGCAGGCTCTTTGGAAGAGCTATCCAATCAGTCCCACTCTCCCACTCTTTCCCCATACCCTTGCAATTTTTTTCTCTTCAAGTACCCATTTAATTCCCTTTTGAAAGTTGTTATTGCTGAAATGGCTTCACTGTTCTATTCTTTCCACTTTTAACCAAAAGTTGAAAGTTGTACGAGGATTAGGTTTGTGAGAAATTGCCTTTGGATACATGCTGTTATTCTCTGATGGTTTTTTTCCGTGGCTGCTGGGAAAGGTGATTACAGGCCTAAAATTGCAGTGAACTCCGTATTGCTTAGGATTGCCAGTACCTACATCGTGGAAGAAAGGAGGCTAAATTGTTGGAAGTATGCGCAGTCTGAAGTTACAGTAATACATTTTGAAGTTACATCACCACAGATTCAGTAAGTGCTGGTTTTAGGGCTTCTTGGACTGCAATTGTTCATTGGTACAAATTGCCAAATACCTGAGAAGAATTCTTTTATTCTCTTCCTTTTAATAATAATAATAATAATAATAATCCTTGCATTTGATATAGCGCTTTTCACGTCGGGAGGACGTCCCAAAGCGCTTCACAGAACACATTGTAAAGTGAATTGACTGGATATTTGTGGGCGAACGCGGCAGCCAATTGCGCACAGCAATGTCCCACAAACAGTCGTAGATTGAAAATGACCAATTTAATTATTGTTTTGGGTTTTTTGGAGGGATTATTATTAGGCGTGTGGAGTAAGGAAACTTGCCCAAGGTTTCGCCCTGCCTGGAATTGAACTCAGATCTCTCACTTGCAAAGCGAGTGCTCTAACCACTGAGCTACAGGACTCCACAATTTTATTAGGTATGTTGAATACACTCCCTTCAGATATTACATCAGAACAATTTGGACAATTGAACCATTTCCCATTAGTTAAAATTCTTTAAATGCACTGAATGCATTTCTGGAACCAGGCTATTTTTTGCAAGAATTGAGTGAGGCCTATGAACAAATACTCCATTGAATTCTATGGGTTCAGTCATCTTGAAACCATGAGAATAGTTTGTGGAAGCCATGGTTGAATTAAGAGACTGCAATCATTTATACACGGCAGTGTTCAATGAGGTCTGCTATAATAATAATACTTGCATTTGGACTGAGCTTCTGGGAGAAGATGAAATGGTGGATATTCCCATTTTGAATAGGTCCTTTTTTTTTATTATCCACTTGAATAGGCAGCTGAGTATTCGGTTCAGCGTCTCTTCTATAGGATAGCACCTCTAACGATGCAGTGCACCTCCAGTACTATATTGGACTGCAAAATAGCAATTTGAAAGCATTGCCTTTCAAATTAAAATACTTGTGCAGTACATAAATGGGCTGCCTGCACCATTTGCAACACATTGTATGTTTAACTTAAATGAATACCACCTGGCAATGCTTTTTGTTTTTCGTGTTAATTCCTCCAAACATTAGAATCCTTTATAATCCACAAAAAAACCTCAAGCTTAGAAATTACAATGTTTAATTTCCTAAATTGTGTCCAATTACAAAAAGAAATAATGTCATGGAGATTATAACTTGCCTAATTTATGTGATAAAATAGCTGAGAATTCAGTTCATTGAATGTCAGTGTGTAACCAAACCAAAAGCTGCTGCTGAGTACTTGCAAAAAAGCAATAAAAAAACTACATTAAGTAAGAGTTAACAATTGAAATGCAGTCAAAACTCTGAATTGTTAGTTGCCTGCTACTTAATTGTTGTTAATAGTGGTTTTGTAGTAAGTTTTTTTTATTAAACTATTCTAACTATGACTATTCTCACGTGCTTCAATATAGTGAATTTATTACTTTGAATTGTTTCACTCTGAAAGCTATTGAATAGGGATTTTAAAAGAGAGACGGATACCATGTAGTGCAAGCATTAGGGGGAACGGTGCAAGAGCATTGGGATTATAAGACCTATTGGGATTATAAAATCTACCAAGATTTGATAAATTTGTGGAATAAGCTTGGGCTGAATGGCATCTTCCTATTCGTTTTTCCTATGTTTCCTTTAGCGAGGTATTGTGTTCCAAAAAGATTGTGAGTACCATAGAGTGTTGAGACTTGGGTTGGGTTGAGTTCCCAATCAATCTATTTCAGGAAGTTGCTTCATTGTGTACAGGTCAGGCACCTCCCAAATAGGATGGAGGGGAATGGCGCAATCACGTATGTCTGCTGGCTGTTGGCCAAGACTCTTGTCAGAAGGTGACTAGTATGGAAGACTTAATGAAGGAGAATAAGCCATGGAGGGGGGAAGGGAAAGGAAAACCATTCAAGAAAGTCAAACTCTATAGTTTTTCAGTCCAATATTTGATTAATTTGCATAATTCAATTTCTTTATTAATGTCGATGGGGAAGTGGAACTGATTGGGTAGCTCTTCCAAAGAGCAGACACAATGGGCTGATTGATCTCCTTCTGTGCTGCAATATTCTATGATTCTATATCATTATTAGGCTTGCTTGCTTCATAACTGGGTTCAATTCGCAAGGAGAAACCTTAGGTAAATTTCCTTACTCCACACCCCTCTGCTTACCGAGCAGTAAGGAATCTGGCTGTTAAAGTCGATTGGCGAATCACTTTCTGGGGGCAATAATCCTTCCTAAATAAATAAATGGTCACTCAATCCACAACTGTTTGTGAGACATTGCTATGCACAATGCTGCCGTATTTCGTCAACAAAATACACAGTCAATCTTTGTGCCTTCAGCTCCCCTCTCGACTCTCTACCCACTCCTCGCTCCCTCCCTTCCCTTCCCTCACCCTGACCATTTCCCCCCTGCTCGGGTCCTGACCCAACTGTACAGCGCATTGGGATGTCCTCCCAACGTGAAAGGCGCTCTATAAATGGAATCGTGTTGTTGCTGTTGTTCTTTTAGACTGGAGAAGAGAAGGTTGAAGAGAGATGTGGTTACCGTCTGATTCTGAAGGGACTAGTTAATGTAGACTATGATAAACTGTTTTATCTTTTACTGAACAGTAGAACCAGAGGACACAGCCATAAATTGAAGCGGGGTAAATTCAGAACAAGTCTTTGGGAACACTACTTCAGTGAGTAGTAAACTTATGGAACAGGCTCCCTAGGGAGATGGTGGAAGCAGAAAATGTTGTTTGCTTCAAGAACAAATTAGATAGATTTCTGCTCAAACAATATCTGGATACAGTATATAGTTTGAGACACAACATGTCCAGCGACTGTCAAGATGGTGGAAGGCAAACTTCCGCCTAGCAAATTCTTATGTTATGTTCTTATCCACTTTACAATGCAATCTGTGAAGCGCTGTGAGACGTCTCTACGACATAAGGACTATATAAAATGCGAGAATTATTATTAATGGTTGTGTGAACAGAACCGTCATGTGCATAACTTTCTCTCTCTGCCGCGCTATTATGATGTGCAATCTATTATGCTGCCTTGTTATTTTGATAATTTGACCAAAAATGAAATGTGGAATACAATGATCAATTACTCTGTTTCATGTTCTAAGTAACCAACAGGGCAGCTGCAGTTTTTAGTTTAATTATATTGTTTCCACGGTTTCACTTCTGCAAATGAAAAATGTAGTACATAAATCCAACTATTTACGGATGAAGCCCTAATTTTTAAGTAAAGTACCCTGTGTGTAAATATTGACCAGACTCTCACTAGGCTGTAAACCTAACCCCGGTAGCATTACCTGAAATGTTACAGTAAGATGGTGATCCTATAGATTGTTTTAACTGTATTTGTAGTATAGTGGTTTTATTTCAGTACTATACAGAATATATTGCATGACATGTTGTATTGCATGGCACTATAACAATACTTTGTGTGCAAGTAGTATTGCATCTTGAGTGTCTTCTATGATTTCAAGTGCTGTGTGGTTTAGTGTACTAGTGTGTTCTGTGGAATTGGGGTGTGTCTAACTGATGTTAGTGCATGTCATTTAGAACAATCTATTGTTTTGGGCTTCTCAATACTTTGTTTTAAGCTTGAAATTGATGACTAAGATGATGATTCACATGTCTATAAAGTTGTCCAATCGTGTCTTATTACAGCCTTATACATACAATATGTTGAAGTAAAAATGCTGCATCTACTTGCTAAAAGTTCTGTGCTGTGAGGGTCTCAAGTAGAACAGTTGTTTGCTTTGAATCTCGTTGTTTAACTGCAGTCTAACAATTTCCCTTTTTAGATTTGTGCTGCGTTTGCTTTTAATCTGTCATGGGGTCTAATTTTTGATATTTCTACACAGGTGTAGAAATTTGGAGACTTTAAATGTTGGCCTGTAACTAATTACTTAGCAGAGGCTTGATCCTGTGCCTGAATTTTGCGCATCTTTGACTATGTTTTTGGCAATTTATCTCCATCAATAGGAAATGGTAGGGTTTATACATTGGGAAACCAACCCGCTGTGCTGTTCAGTTGGTCTATTCCATTCACAGAAAAGCGTTTTACTTGCTCTGATCGTGAATGCTGCAGTATGTTAAGTTGTCTATTTAAAAAAAGGCCTATCTGTTTGAATTTTAATAGAATTTGGAATGGTTGCAACATGTGGTTTGACCAATTGTAACTCTTGGAGCATAATATTCCTTTTACTTTGCTTAATCATGTTTTTCTTATCCTGTGTAGGACAATCGATAATCAGAATGAAGGACAGAGTTCTGTGCCAGACTCTCTTTGGAGAAGATACAGTGAATTTGAATTGCTGAGGAACTATTTAGTAGTTGCATATTCCTTTATAGTAGTGCCACCATTGCCTGAAAAAAGAGTAAGTTCTATACTGGGAATCNAAAAAGTAATTTTTGAAACAAACTATTGTGGGGTTTGTGGGGGTCGGGGGAATGGAGTGGGAATTATGCTTGATCAGAACTTGCCCCAAGGAACATCCTCTGACAAATTGGGCAGGTCTGCAGGATTCTTAAGCTTACAAGCCAAAGAAAGGGTAGAGACAAACATGCTGCATCATAGAATTAGACAGCACAGAAGGAGACCATTCTACTCATTGTGTCTCTGCCGGCTCTTTGGAAAGAGCTACCCAAATCAATCGCTCTCCCCCCATAGCCCTGCAAACTTGTCTTTCCAAATAATGATCTACTTTTCTCTTAAAAGTTATTATCGAATCGGCTTCCATCATACTTTCAGGCAATGCATTCCAGATCCGAACAACTCGCTGTGTGAAAATATTTCTCTTCACCTCCCCACTGTTTCTTTTAACAACTATTTAAAATCAGGGCCCTCGGGTTACCGACCCACCCCTACAACGGAAATAGTTTCTCCTTGTTCACCCTATCGAATCCTCTCATAATTTTGAAAACTTCTATTAAGTCTCCTCTTAACCTTCTCTGCTCCAGGGAGAATAATCCTACCTTCTCTAGCCTCTCCTGATAACTGAAGTCCCTCATTCCTGGTACCATCCTGGTAAATCTCCTTTGCACCCTCTCCAATGCCTTGACATCCTTCCTAAAGTGTGATCTCCAGAACTGAACACAATACTCTAACTGAGCTCTAACCAGTGATTTATGATGGTTCATCATGACTTTTGTGTTCTATGCCCCTTTTTATAAAACCTAGTATCCCGTATGCTTTGTAACAGCTTTATCTACCTGTCCTGTCACCTTCAAAGATTTACTTATATGAACCCCCAGGTCTCTCTGTTCCTTCACCCCCTTTAAGATTGTACCATCAGCTTACATTGCTTCTCCTCATTCTTCCGCCTCAAATGCATCACTTTGCATTTCTCCACATTAAACTTCATCTGCCACGTGTCTGCCCATTTTAGCAGTCTGTCTATGTCCTCTTGCAGTCTGCTACTATCCTCCTCACTGTTTATTACTTTCCTAGCTTAGTATCATCTGCAATCTTGGAAATTGTACTCCCAAGTACAGGTCACCCGTGGAGTCCTGTAGCTTAGTTGTTAGAGCGCTCGCCTCGCAAGTGAGAGGACCTGGGTTTGCCTCAGTTTACCTAGCAGTAAGTAGGAACCTGGTTGTTAATTAATATTAATAATCCTTGCATTTGATAGAGTGCTTTTCACGTCTTCTAGACGTCTCAGAGCGCTTCACAGAATATACTGTAAAGTGAATTGACTGTATATTAGTCGATTGGCGGATTGTTTTTCCAGGGGTAATAATTCCTTCAAAAAAACATTTGGTCATTCAATCCACGACTGTTTGTGGGATACTGCTGTGTGTAATTGGCTGCTGCATTTCGCCCACAAAATATACAGTCAATTCACTTTACAGTATACTCTGTGAAGCGCTTTGAGACGTCTCGAAGAAGTGATAAGGCGCTATATTAAATGCAAGAATTATTATTTATATGGATCAAAAAGAGCAGTGGTCCCAATATGGACCCCTGGGGGACATCACTGCACACTTCCCTCAAGTCAGAAAAATAACCGTTCACCATCACACTCTGCTTTCTGTCTCCATGGGCTTCTATTTTGCTTACAAGTCTCTTATGTGGCACATTATTAAACGCCTTTTTGAAAATCCATATAAACTACATCAACTGCATTACTTCGTCAAAAAAACTCTTATCAGGTTTGTTAGACACGATTTGCTTTTAACAAATCAGTGTTGGCTGTCCTTTATTAACCCATATTTTTCTAAGTGAAAATTTATTTTGTCTTGAATTATAGTCTCTAGAAGTTTCCCCACTACTGACGTTAGGCTGACTGGCCTGTAGTTCCCGGGTTTATCGTTCTGCCCCGTTTTGTAAACGGGAGTAACATTTGCAACCCTCCAGTCCTCTGGCACCACTCCAAAGAGGATTGAAAGATTGTGGCCAGAGCTTCCACTATTTCCACCTTTTCTTTCGCTCAGTAACCCAGGATGGTTCCCATCCTGTACAGGTTAGAGCACTTGCTTTGTAAGCGAGAGACCTGGGTTTGATTCCTGGCAGGCTGAAACCTTGGGCAGGTTTCCTTGCTCCACATGCCTGATAATAATCTCTCAAAAAAATAATAAATTGGTTATTTCAATCCACGACTGTTTGTGCGACACTGCTGTGTGCAATTGGTTGCTGCATTTCGCCCACAAATATAGTCAATTCACTTTACAGTGTATTCTGTGAAGTGCTTTGAGACATCTAGAAGACATGAAAAGCGCTATATCAAATGCAAGGATTATTATTTTTATTATATCCGGACCAGGTGATATATCTACCTTGAGCACAGTCGACCTTTTTAGTGCTTCCTTTTTGCTTATTCTTATCCTATCGAATTTCTTTATCCTCTCCTCCGATACTGTGGCATTGGCTGCATCCCCTTCTTTTGTACATCCTCTTAATAATAATAATAATAATCCTTGCATTTGATATAGCGCTTTTCACGTCGGGAGGACGTTCCAAAGCTCTTCACTGTAAGATGAACATTTATTATGAATGTAGTTCATAATATTCTTACAGATTCTGTTTCTTTGTTCTTCCTTAATCCTTAATGCATTTTTAATACTTTGTTGCATCTGATTGATCTCTCTGCTGCTGCCTTTTAAAATAATAATAATCCTTGCATTTGATATAGCGCTTTTCACGTCTTCTAGACGTCCCAAAGCGCTTCACAGAATATACTGTAAAGTGAATTGACTGTATATTTGTGGGCGAACGCGGCAGCCAATTGCGCACAGCAATGTCTCACAAACAGTCATGGATTGAAAATGACCAATTTATTATTGTTTTGGTTTTGGAGGGATTATTATTAGGCTCTGTGTGGAGTAAGGAAACTTGCCCAAGGTTTCGCCCTGACTGGAATTGAACTCAGGACTCTCACTTGCAAAGCGAGTGCTCTAACCACTGAGCTACAGGACTCAAAGAATTTGAGCATCAATACCAAGACTTCTATGTTTGTGTCATGCATAGGGGGGTGTTTGTTTGTCTCTTGTATGTTGCCAAAACTCAACAGTGATACTTTCCTGTTTTTCTTCTATTTGGATGATCAGCTTGATTAATGTGAAGAGGAATTTGATTTCTGAGGAGGAGTGCTTTGGGCCAATCCTAAAAGCAAACTATTCTAAAATAATTGAAGTAAATAAAATCTTTATCAAATCCTTCAAATGCAGGATCTGTTCTATTAGAGTCTGAAGGATTTGGCAGATCTTTTGGGTGTGCAGAGTTTGAGTTTACTAATGTTGCATTAATATTTTCTGAATAACATGCAGTGTGTTAATGACTTGAACAATGTATGTTGTACTCCATTCTTGCAGGCAGAATTTGTTTGGCACAAATTATCTGCTGATAACATGGATCCTGATTTTGTTGAACGACGGAGGATTGGTCTTGAAAACTTTCTGTTGCGTGTGGCTTCTCACCCTATTCTCTCGCAAGACAAGATCCTGTATTTCTTTTTAACACAGGTAGTAGCTTTTTTTGTATATTACACTTAATGCAACCTGCATTGGTTTATTTTACATTTACTGAATGTGACATTGGTGGTTGGGCTTTCAGGGTTTCTGACCTTGCACTCTGGAAGTCCATCCCAGAATCTTTTTGATCTTGCCTCCTTCAAGGTCTGCCTCAAGACCTTCCTCTTTCATCTCATTTTTGGCCATCTTTTTCTCTTTATTTCCCCCTTTCTCCTCAACCCCCAGCCAGGTGCAAACCTGAATTTGTCCTGTGCCTTGGGATGTCATCCTGCCGTGAAAGGTGCTATATAATTTATAACACCTTTATACTAACACTAGATAATTTGCATTGTATTACACCCTGGGCATAATTGGTATTTTCCTTCAATTGCCTCTTCCACACTAATCAGCTATTGAATCTTCTTCACCTCCCCCCACCTCATATATCTTTTGTTTTTCGGAAATAACAAGTATAGTAAAACACACAAGTCATGTCAGTCGGGACCATAACACTTAATATGACTTGCTCAAAGTCCAAATTGCAGGCAAACTGTACAAGTATAAATTCAGATTTCATCAATCTACACTATGCCTGCATAATTCAATGCAGCGGTAATTATGCATGAGGTAGTTCAGTCCTGCATTTGTTAAGTGGGCATGCTGTGACAGGTTAAGACTACATTTCCTGCGATCCAATGTATCTTGACCAGTCATCGCATGCGCACTTACCGGCAAGCATTGGAATTTCATTGAATCACGGGAAATTAAAGTTCTTCTGCACATGCGTCAACAGATCAAGACTGTTTCCCACGATTCAATGTAGCCAGCCGGTAAGTGTGCAAAAATCGACGGGTCAAGATGTTATTTCCTGTAATTCAAAGCAGCCAGTAGGTGCAGGAGTAATAGAGCGTAGGGGAGTGGCGTTAGGCGGTGATTAATATGACTAGTGCAAAGAAATCTAAGTATATTTGCTGGGAAACTGAATAGGACTAAGGTAGATTAACGAAGAAGAAAGTGTCACTACTATCATTCTCTCACCCAACCCTTGTCGGAGGCCTAGCATAGAGCATTGGTTAGAGCAAGTGAGAGGATCCAAGTTTGATTCCCGGGCTGGGTGAAACCTTAGGCAAGTTTCCTTATTCCACACACCTCTGTTTACCTAGCGGTAAGTAGGAACCTGGTTGTTAGTCAATTGGCGGATCACTTTCCGGGGGTTATAATCCCTTTTTTTAAAAAAATCATAATAATTTGGTCACTCAATCCATGACTGTTTGTGGGACACTGCTGTGAACAATTGGCTGCCGTGTTTCACCCACAAAGTATACAGTCAATTCACTTTACAGTATATTCTGTGAAGCACTTTGTGATATTTCAGTAATGTGATAAGGTGCTATATCAAATGCAGTTATTACTACTAGAGCACACATTAGGTAATTGACTTGACTTTTGATAGCCCAATAAAATTATTCCAATTCATGTATCTCATCATGCAATGTTTGTAAAATATGCAATGTGTTCTACAAATGGGCCAATTAGTCTGTTGACATTGGATTATAGCCCTTTTTTTAATATAGAATCATAGAATATTACAGCACAGAAGGAGGTCATTTGGCCCATTGTGCCTGTTCCGGCTCTTTGGAAGAGCTACACAACAGTCCTTCTCCCCTGCTCTTTCCCCATATCCTTGCAAATATTTCCTTTTCAAGTACCTCATTCCCTTTTGAAAGTTGTTATTGAATCTGTTTCCACCACCCTTTCAAGCAGTGCATTCCAGACTGTAACAACTCTCTGTTTAAAAAAAAGTCTCATTTCCCCTCTGGTACTTTTTCCAATTATCTTGAATCTATGTTCCCAAGTGTTGGATATCAAGAAAGGTCACCCAGCATTCTGTTTAGGCAAAATCTGTTAAGCCAAACTTTACTAGTTCTATAAAGTTACACCATGGAGGAATTATAACAAAGCAATGCTACCGCGGGACGAGATGTTCAGCAGCCGAAGTTCCAATCTGTCTTGTCTGGTTATTCAAGCTTTTGATCTTCCATCAAGTCTTCACTCATGCTGCTCCAATCTTTTCCTTCTCCTCGTTCTTTGTTCTCTTTATTTTTATACTCTCATTCCACTCCCTCTATACCTTCCACCAATCTCTTGTCAGTCATTTACAATCCGGTATTTGTATATCCACTCATTGGTCTTGCTTTTACAATCCGTTATTTTACATACCCTATCTTACACCATTCAATGGTTGGTGAATATGTTACAATCCCTCATTAACATATTCAATCATATGTTTCCTTCAACCCTCTTTCTTTGTAATGACTCCATAATTACATGATCACATGTTCCATGACCTCTCACCCATTTTGACCCATTATTAGTATGTTAATTTTGCACACCTTATGCTAACACAATTTACTGACCCACTTGCCAGTAGATACAGTTTCTCCCTATCTACTCTATCAAACACTTCATGATTTTGAATACCTCTATTAAATCTCCCCTTAACCTTCTTCGCTCTAAGGAGAACAAACCCAACTTCTCTCGTCTCTCCACAGAACCGAAGTCCCTCATACCTGGTATCATTCTGGTAAATCTCTCCAAGGCCTTGATATCCTTCCTAAAGTGTGATACCCTTTAGGTACTCTATGACTATATTTATAAAAGGATCCAATATGCTTTTTTAACAGTTCTATCAACCAGTCCTGCCACCATTAATGATCTGGTTATGTGAATCTTCAGGTCTCTCTGTTCCTGTACCCCCTTTAAAACTGTACCATTTATTGTATACGGCCTTGCCTCATTCTTCCTCCCAACATACATCACCTCATACTTGTTTGCATTAAACTTCATCTGCCATGTGTCTGCCCATTTCACCAGTCTGGCTATGTGTGCAGTCTGCTACCATCCTCCTCACTGTTTACCACGTTCCCAAGTTTTGTGTCATCTGCAAACTTTAAAATGTTGCTCTCTATACAATAACTAACTTATGTTTTTCCAAGTGAAAATTGATTTTATCCTGGATTATGGTCTCTACACGTTTCCCCACCACTGATGTTAGGCTGACCGCCCTGAAGTTACTAGGTTTATCCCTCTCCCCTTTTTTGAACAGGAGTGTAACATTTGCAACCCTCCAGTCCTCAGGCACCACTCCCATACCCAAGGAGGATTGAAAGATTGTGGCCAGAGCCTCTGCTATTTCCACCCTAACTTCCCCCAGCAACCTAGGATGCATTCCATCTGGAACGGGTGACTTTCCTACTTTGAGCGCTGCTTTTAAGTACCTCCTCTATCTATTTTTATCCTATCCAATTTCTCTACCAATTTCCTCCTTTACTGTTACATTGGCAGGATTTTTTTTTGTGAAGACAGATGCAAATTACTCATTCAGTACCTCAGCCATGCCCTCTGCCTCCACAAGAATTTTTCCTTTTTGGTCCCTCATCGGCCCCACCCTTGCTTTGACCATCCTTTTACTCTTTTTGTGTTTATAGAAGAGTTTAGTGTTCCCTTTTATGTTACCCATTAATCTTTTCGTATACACTCTCTTTGCCCCTCTGCATTTTCTGTATTCTGCTTGATTCTCTAATGAATTTTGAAACTGACATTTATCATAAACCTCCTTTTTCTGTTTCAATTTAATCCCAATTTCCTTAGTCATACAGATATCTCTAGCTTTGGATGCCCTACTTTTCCCCCCTCATGGGAATGTGACTGGTCTGTACTATTTCTTTCTTGAAGTCCTCCCATTGCTCATTTACCATTTTACCCATCAATCTTTGTTTCCAATCCAACTGGGCCTCATCCCTTTTCAACTCAATGAAATTAGCTCTTCCAGTTGAGTATCTTCACCTTTGATTGTTCCTTCTCTTTTCTGCTACTACTAATTATATTGTGATCACTATTATCCAGATGCTCTCCCACTGAAACTTGCTCCACTTCATTCCCCAGGACTAGATTCAGCAATGCTTCCTTCCTCGTTGGGCTGGAAACATACTGATCTAGAAGGTTCTCCTGTACAGGAATTCTTCCCTCTCCGTGCCCTTTACACTGCTTTCTTCTCAGTCTGTTTGGATAATTGAAATCCTTCATTATCACTACTCTATTGTTTCTACATCTTTCTGAAATCTGCTTGTGGATTTGCACCTCTATCTCCTTCCAACTCTTTGGTAGTCTATACTATACACCCAGTAGTGTAACAGCTCCTATTCTGCTCCTTAACTTTAACCAAATAGATTCCGTCTTTGATCCCTCCAGCACATCATCCCTTTCCAGGGCTGTAACAGTATTTTTGATCAATACCTCCACTCCTCCTCTTTTTCCTTCCCTATTCCTCCTGAATTCATTGTAGCCAGGCATGTTAAGATCCTATTCTTGCCCTTGTTTGAGCTAAGTCTCCGGTTACCACCACTACATCAGAATCCCATGTGGCAACTTGCGCCTGCAGCTCACCAACCTTATTTGTCACATTTACGCACATGCACTCCAAAACTGCCTTTATCTGTTTTACACTTCCCCCTCCTCTTTCTGGACATCTCTTTATTCCGAAGTTATCGGTCGCTCTATGTTCCTCTCTGATGTTACATCCTGATGCAAATATGTTACACATTTGCTATTTAGTTATTTTATTATAACACAAATCTTCATTTCCAGTTGTTAAGTTAAGCTACTTGGCAGGAGGTTTGTAAGATTACTGCACTTCGCACCTCCTTCCCACCACCAAACAAATCTGCTTGCCACAATCTCTGGAACTGGTAATTTAAGAGTGAGCCCACATCATATTAAAATGGCCATGTTCAAACCTCAAGGCAGTTTGTTGTGACAGTATATTGAAGTGTTCACAAACGTGTAGGCAAATGTGAGGTCTACAATTTTTAAATGATAACATTTTCTAATGGTTGGAAATGCTTCTGGTTAAATTGTATTTCTAAAATGATGCAGCAGCATTAATCGAAACATGATTGCCTTTGTCTACAAAAGGCAATTGTTTTACAAAAGTAAAATCTTTTCTTTTAAATTATTTCTAGGAAAATGGTTGGAAAGAAGCAGTGAATGAGACTGGATTCCAAACTAAGGTATGATGGAATTTATTATTTTTGGTAAATCAATATGGAAGAATGAGTAACACTATTTAAAATTTCCTAATACCATCTGAAATCATTAAAAAAAAATTTTGCTTGTTTAGAAAACAGTTTAAAGGAAATGTCAAGAGCAGAATACAACAACAAGATTCCATTTATAGAGCGCCTTTCACGTCGGGAGGACGTCCCAAGGCGCTGTACGGTTAGGTCAGGACCCGAGCAGGGGGTAGAGAGTCGAGAGGGGAGCTGAAGGCACGGTCAAAGAGAAAGGTCTTGAGACCGGCCTTGAAGGAGGAAAGGGAGGAGGCAGCGAAGGCACTGGGGGATGGAGTTCCAGAGCCTCGGGGCTGAGAGGCTGAAGGCCCGGCCACCGATGGTAGGGCGGTTGGGGCGGGGGATGTGGAGCAGACCGGAGCCAGAGGAACGGAGGGTACGGGCAGGTAGGTAGGGGGATAGTAGGTCGGAGAGGTAGGAGGGAGCAAGGCCATGAATGGCCTTGTAGGTGAGGATGAGGATCTTGAATTCGATCCTCTGGGGGATGGGGAGCCAGTGGAGGCGAGCGAGGGTGGAGTGATGTGGTCACGAAGCCTGGTGCGGGACAGTACACGAGCTGCAGAGTTCTGAATGACCTGCAGCTTGTGGAGGGAGGTGCCGGGAAGGCCGGCGAGGAGAGAGTTTCCATAGTCCAGCCTTGAGGTGATAAAGGTGTGGACCAGAGTTTCAGCAGCGTGAGGGGTGTGGTAGTGTCGTAGTCTGGCGATGTTTTGGAGGTGATGGAAGGCGGTGCCAGTTGTGGCGCGGATATGAGGAAGAAAGGACAGCTCAGGGTCGAACAGAACACCGATTTCCTGACTGGCTTTGAGAGGTGGAGAGTGCAGCCTTGGATTCTGATGCTGTCAGCGCCTGAGGTGCGGAGGCGCTGACGCGAGCCAATCAGGAGGGCCTCAGTTTTACGTACGTTGAGCTGAAGAAAGTTGTCTCTCGTCCAGGACTCGATGTCGGACAGGCAGCTGTCAGGACATCGGTGGTCGTGGAGTTGAGGGTAGAGGAGGAAAGGTAGAGTTGGGTGTCATCGGCATACATGTGGAAGTTAACCCCATGTCTGCGGATGATGTCACCAAGGGGGAGCATAGGACCGAGGAGGGGACCGAGGACAGCCCTGAGGGACACCGCACGAGACAGTGTATACAAATATAGAATACAAAGATTTATATTTATAAAGAAATACATAAATGTTTATTCAATCTTTTTCTACCTTTGAGGAAGTTACATCAATAATCCTTGCAAATGGTACAGCAGCTTATCACGTCATCAATGTATAAAAGCACTTCACAGGATATATTGTAAAGTAGATTGACTATTTTGTGGGCAAAATGCAGCAGCCAGTTTGTGCACAGCAAGGTCCCACAAACAGCCATGGAGTGAGTGACCAATTTTATTTGGGTGATTTGTTAGTAAAGATACCGGTTTAAACGTCATTCATCGATTTTTAAAATTTGTCAGGTTGCTTAGTATTGGTGAGAGAGATGTTTAAATTGGATAACTCATGATGAAAGGAGTAGGTTCCTAAATGTTCTCTTCCCATATGACCCCATAACAAATATGCTGGTTCAATAGTGGTGGCCAACCCATGGCCCACGGCCTGGAAGTGGCCCATGGGGCAGTGAAGAAGGGTCTACCGAACATTGGCACTAGTCTAAGGTGAGTTTATTTTTAAATCAATGATTTGTTTCCATTTTTTTTCTTGTTTATTTCTTAAAAATAATCAAAGATTATAATCAATAAGATTTAAGAATATTCAATCAAGAAAATGTATTTTGTTGGCCAACCAAAAAGGTTGGCTGCCACTGGTAGTCAACCACCCTTTGTATTTTTGTTTGCTACCTAAAGCAGACGAGAGTTCAGTTTTTGTTGGTTCACTTGCAAACAAATTCTAATACATTGTTCATATTGGCCTCTGATATTTGTCCAGGCTTATTTCCTGTGACTTCATACTTAATTGAAAAAATAAGAACCGTGGCCTGCTGTTGAATGCCTTCAGCTTTCATTTCTACAACAACAACAACAACTTGGATTTACAACAACAACTTGGATTTATACAGCGCCCTCCACACCGTTCGGCGTTTCCAAGCACTTCACAGTAACGGATCCCAGAGCCGAGCGAGGGGGAGGAAGGTGACCAAAGGCGCAGTCAAAAAGAAAGGTCTTCAGCAGAGACCTGAAAATAGGAAGAGAGGGTGCGAGGCGAAGGGAATGAGGAAGGGAGTTCCAGAGCCTCAGGGCGTAGTGGCTGAAGGCATGGCCACTGAGGGTGGAGCGGAGGACTCGAGCGACAAGGAGGAGGCCCAGACCCGGAGGAACGAAGGCAACGGGCACTGTTGTGAGGAGAGAGGTCGGAGAGATAGGGGAGTGCAGCGGAGTGGAGGGATTTGAAGACGAGGGTGAGGATCTTGAAGTCTATCCTCTCTGGGACAGGCAGCCAGTGCAGTCTGGCAAGGACTGGGGTAATCGGGGAAGCAGAGTTTGGTGCGGGTGAGAATGTGGGCGGCAGAGTTTTGAATAATCTGGATTTTATGGATGGTAGTGGAGGGGGAGACCGGCGAGGAGGGTATTTGAATAGTCCAGTTGAGAAGTGACAAAGGCATGGACCAGGGCTTTTGGAGAGAGGTATTGGCGGAGGCAGGCGATGCGTTGGAGGTGGAAGAAGGCGGTGCTGGTGAGGGACCGGATATGGGGGAGGAAGGATAATTGGGGGTCGAACCTGATGCCGAGGTTGTGTATAGGTTTGGAGAGTTTTAGGGGGAGGTCGGGTAGATGGAGGAGGTGAGAACTGTGAGATTTTAGACGTTGACGAGAGCCAACGAGTATGGCTTCTGTCTTGTCAACGTTCAGCTGAAGGAAATTTGCGCTCATCCAGCTCCTGAGGTCTGACAGGCAGACTGACAGAACATCAAAGGACTGGGGGTCGCAAAGTGAGATAGAAAAATATAGTTGGGTGTCGTCCACGTACATGTGGAAGTGTACCCCATGTTCTGCGGATGACATCCCCAAGAGGGAGCATGTAGATCAGAAAGAGGAGGGAGCCAAGGATGGATCCTTGGGGTACCCCGCAGGTAACCGGGTGATAGCGGGAGATGTACTGCTGGCGGTTTGTGAGGTACGACTCGAACCAGGTGAGTGCGGTCCCACTGAGGTGGGTGACGGAGGATGGAGTGATCGACTGTGTCGAATGCGGCGGAGAGGTCCAGGAGGACAAGGAGGCAGAGGGAGCCCTGGTCACAGATAGAGGATGTCGTTTGTGACTTTCGCAAGCGCAGTCTCTGTACTGTAGGGCAAAAACTGGTCTGGAGGGGATCGAAGAGGGAGTGGGAGGAGAGGTGTCCGTGAAGTTGATTGGCAACAACGCATTCTAGGACTTTTGCGAGGCAGGGCAGGTTAGAAATAGGGCGGTAGTGCCTGGGGTTTGAGGGATCTAGGGAAGGTTTTTTGAGGAGGGCGGTGATGACAGCAGTTTTGAGGGGGGCAGGGACTGATCCGGAGGAGAGGGACTGGTTGATGACGTCAGCCAGTAGTGGGCAGAGGAGAGGGAGCTGGGTGACCAGCAAATTGGTGGGTTTCATGGAGGTGATGGTGGGTGAGAGGGAGGAGGGAGAGATGTGGAGGAAAGAATGTACTATGGGGGTCGTGGTAGGAGCAGATGATGGGGAGGGTGAGGGGGACAGAGGTGGTGGGTGACAAGAGGCAGGTGGATGAGGATGCCTGGTGGATGTTGTGTATTTTAGATGAAAAGAAGTCCATGACCTCCTCGCACTTGGCATTCGATGTGAAGATTTGAGGAGGCCTGAGGGGGGGCACAGAGGAGGTAGTGGGTGGTGGGAAAAAAGGATTTTTGGTTTGTGTTTAGCCTCCAAGCTGATGTTGGAGTAGAAGGCCGTTTTTGCACGTATCAAAGAACGGCGGTAGCTGTGGAGATGCTTGATTCACAGTTGGCGGTGAACTTTCAGGCCAGTTTTCTGCCATCTGCACTCGAGCAGCCTGATTTGGGTTTTTAGGCAGTGGAGATGGTTGTTGTATCAGGGGGATCGGGTGGGTTTGGAGATGGTCCTGGATTTCAGGGGGACGAGCGAGTTGAAGGTGGAGGAGAGGCAATCATGGAGCAGCTGGACAGCTGCTTCAGGATCTCCGCGGGTGGAAAGCCAGAGGAATAAGATATTTGATGATGTGAGGGCCTTTGTGAGGGTCTCGGGCGTAGCCTTTTCCAAGAGCGGTAGAGAATGGTTGAGGGCTTGGTGGAGGAGAGAGGGATGTGAGAAGGAGATGAGGAAGTGGTCCGAAATGGGCTTGTCCATTATGCTGAGGTCGGAAATGTCAAGTCTGTGGGTGATAACGAGGTCAAGGGCATGACCACGGTTGTGAGTCGGTGAAATGTGAAGGGTGAGGTTTAGGGAGGAGAGGAGGGCAGTGAAGTCGGTAGAAGTGGTGCAAGGGGAGTTTAGGTGGAGGTTGAAATCGCCCATGATGGGCACGCGTTCAGAGCAGAGGGACAGGGAAGAGAGGAGAGTAGAGATGTCCGTGTGGAAGGAACCAGGGGGCTAAGGGGGTTGGTAGACAAGGAGAATTTTCAATGGGAGAGAGGGGTGGAAGAAGGTGAGGTGCTCGAAGGAGAGGACGAGTTTGCTATATTTATATTCAATGCAACGTTCTCTTTGTAAATCCACTGATTGCCCTCAGCAAATCTTGTTTAATATGTTCAGAAAGCAACTTGATTGAGTTCTTCGATGAAGTAACGGAGAGGGTTGATGAAGGTAATGCAGTTGATGTTGTGTATATGTACTTTCAGAAGACGTTTTGATAAAGTGCCACATAATAGACTTATTAGCAAAATTGAAGCCCATGGGATTATGGGGACATGGATCCGAAATTGGCTGGGAGACAGAAAACAGAGGTGAACAGTTGTTTTTCAAACAGGTATATAGCAGTGTCCCTCAACGATTGGTATTAGGACCACTGCTTTTTTAAATATATATTAATGACCTGGAATTGGGTATAAAGTGCAACGGTTCACAGATGACACAAAACTTGGAAACGTTGTAAACTGAGGAGGACATAGTGAAATGGACAAACGCATGGATGATGGAATTTAATGCAGAGATTTGTGAAGTGATGAATTTTGGGAGGAGGAATGAGGAGAGACAATATCAGATAAATGGTACAACTTTAAAGGTGGATTAGGATCAGAGAGACCCTGGGGGTTCACATGCACACATCTTTGAAGGTGGCAGGACATGTTGGTAAAGTGTTAAAAAAGCATATGGGATTCTTGACTTTGTAAATAGAAGCATAGAATATAAGATCTATGCCTCTACTCTCCAGCTACCGCCCCATCTCTAACCTCCCATTCCTCTCCAAGGTCCTGGAACGAGTCGTCGCATCCCAGCTCTGCTCCTTTTTCGCCATTCCCTCTTTGAACCCCTCCAATCCAACTTGCGCGCTGCCAGTAGCTCAGAAACAGCCCTGGTCAAAGTAATAACATTCTGAACATCTGTTATGAGGGTTCCCTCTGCCTCCTTGTCCTCCTTGACCTCTCTGCCGCCTTCGACAGTGTCGAACACTCCATCCTCATAAACCGCCTCTCCTTTTTACTTAACCTTCACAGACCTGCCCTTGTCTGGTTCGATTCCTGTCTCTCTCACCATCTCCACTTTGTTGCCTCTTAACGGTTTCTCCTCCAGCCCCGCACTGTCGTGTCTGGCGTCCCCCAGGGCTCCGTCCTTGGCCCTCTTCTCATGCTCCCCCTTGGTGATATCATCCACAGACATGGGGTCAACTTCCACATGTATGCGGATGACATCCAACTCTATCTTTCTGCCTCCACCCTTAAGTCCAGGACCACTGCTGTCCTGACAGACTGCCTGTCGGACATCAAGTCCTGAATGAGGGCAAATTTCCTACAGTTGAATGTGAACAAGGCTGAGGCCCTCCTGATTGGCTCATGTCAGTGCCTCTGCACCTCAGGCTCTGGCAGCATCAACCTCCATGGTTGCACACTACAACTCACCGCCAGTCAGGAACCTAGGTGTCTGGTTCGACCCTCAACTGTCTTTTCTCTCCCACATTCAAGCCATGACCCGCTCTGCCTTCCCTCACCTCCGTAACATCGCCTGACTCCACCACTACCTCACCCCTCAAGCTGCTGAAATGGGAGACCGTTGAAGCAGAAAATGTTGTTTGTTTCAAGAACAAATTGAGATAGATTTCTGCTAGAAAATAATATCTGTGGATACAGTCTATAGTTTGGGACACACCCTGTCAAGCGACTGCCAGGATGGTGGAAGGTGAACTAGATGGACCTTGGACATCTTTTGCCTAGCAAATTCTTATGTTTGCAAATGCAAAATTATTTTCCAGAGATTTTTAATGGATTATGAATTTGAGTTCCTGCAACTTTATGAATCCTAGTAATTTTTTTTGTAATGAGAGTAATGCATAAGCCTTGAGAATATTTTAGTGTTGAACATAGTCAAAGAATAGTTTCTAGAATGTTAATACAGTCCTTTTTTACCCTCATTTAAGCTGCTGCTAATAATGCATAAATGTTCAATGAAGCTGCTTTTTGTAATGTTACACCATTTGGAGCTACACATGGAGGCCTGTAGCTCATTGGTTAGAGCACACGCCTCACAAGCGAGAGACCTGGGTTCGATTCCCAGCAGGGCGAAACATTGGGCAAGCTTCATAACATGTAGGAGCAGGAGTAGGCCATTCGGCCCTTCGAGCCTACCCCGCCCTTCAGTCATGGCTGATCTTCTAATCTAACTCCAGCTAATACCATAACCCTGCCTTATCCCCATATCCCTTAATCCCTTTTCCTTACTCCACACTCCTCTGTTTACCTAGCAGTAAGTAGGAACCCGATTGTTAGTCAATTGGGAATAGTTTTTCCAGTGGTAATAAGTCCTTCAAAAAAAAAACAATAATAAATTGGTTACTCAATTCATGACTGTTTGTGGGACACTGTTGCGTTTCACCCACAAAATTTACAGTCAATTCACTTTGCAGTGAAACACTTTGAGAAGTCTCGAAGCCGTGATTAGGCACTATGTCAAATGCAAGGATTACTATTTTTATTTAAATATAGATGTAAAGTATATCTGACAAGATACATGTAGGTCCACACTTAGTACATGTTCCTTGGAGATGTAGAAAGTACCTGGAAGCACTTTTAACTCAATTCTGAATACTGGGTTATTCTGGCCATGACTGCTAAAATGGGAAATTGCATTGATTGTTTGCTATCCATAGGGTAGTAAGTAATTAATGAAGGATTTCCTTAATTTTCTTACTTTGTCCCAATGTTTTGATGCTTTCATTAACAATTAGGAATATGGTAATTGATAACAGCACTTTAGAAGCATGTTTCAACATCACATTGGAAGATGTGTCACACATGTTTTAATAAAATGCTTTTCCTCGATGCAGAGATGCTATTTGTTTAACCCTTTTGGGTGTTGGGTTTTATGGTTTGTACATTTTCCTCTATTTTCCTACTTTCTTAATTTGACTTTCCTTCTAGATTACTTTTTTGGAATGTGAGGGAAACTTATCTTAGTTATGTTATTTAGTTGTTTTACCAAAAACCTGGATCCGTTTTGTGAGACTTTAGTTAGACGGACAGACACTACCCAGCACACAATGTGGCGTAGGTGGGGGGGGGAGGGAAAATTAAGGGTACCGCTTGCCGGAGAACGTTTCTGGCTATAACGAGGACAGTTACCCTTCCCCACTCCTCCCGTCTTGCACATCTATTCTGTCCCCTCTCCTGGCTCATTTCTAGAATCCATTCATGCTTTCAAAGCGATAGATGTAAAGAACGCTCAATTTAACGGTCTTCTAACAACCACTTTTCAAATGTTTTCTTATTTTAAAAATCGATTTTAAGAAAATGTGGGCAGGGAGGGGTAAAGAGAGAGCGAGCTTGCTGTGGGTTGCTGATGGGTGTGTATGATAGCTCAACATGTGGAGTGCTGTAATGTAGTGGTTAGCGCACTTGCCTCACAAGTGAGTGCACTAATCTGAGTTCAATTCCTGGGTGGGACGAAACTGTGGCAGGTTTCCTTACTCCACACGCCTCTGTTTACCTAGCAGTAAGTAGGAACCTGGTTGTTAGTTAGTTGATTAGCGGATCGCTTTGCGGGGTAATAATCCCTCCTCCAAAAAATAATGATAATTTGATCAATCAATCCCAACAACAAACAACAACAAAATTACAATTCTAAAGTGCCTTTCATGTTGGGAGGACGTCCCAAGGCGCTGAACAGTCAGGGATCAGGACCCGAGCATGGGGGGGGCAGGGTTGGGATGATGGAGGGGAGAGGTAGGAGGGCGGCTGAAGGCACGGTCAAAAAGGAGGATATTGAGTCATGCCTTGAAGGAGGCAAGGGAGGGCGCAAGGCGAGTCAAGTGGGAGTCATGAAGCAGGCTGGAACCTGCTGAACGGAGGGAGTGGACAGGTTGATAGGGGATTAGCAGGTCAGAGAGGTAGGAGGGGGGGTAAGACGGTGGAGAGCTTTGAAAGTGAGGACGAGGATTTTGAATTCTATCTGCTGAGGGATGTAGAGCCGGGTGAGGGTGGAGCTGATGGGATCATGGAGCTTGGTGCAGGAGAGGACACGAACTGCAGAGTTCTGGATGATTTGCAGCTTGTGGAAGGAAGAGTTGGAGAGGCAGATAAGGAGGTAGTTTCCCTAGTCGAGCCTTGAGGTGACAAATGCGTTTACGAGGGTTTCAGTGGCCTAAAGGGTGAGGCAGTGGGGGAGTCGGGCAATGTTGCAGAGGTGGGGGAAGGTGGAGCGGGTCATAGCATGCATATGGGGAGAAAACACAGCTTCGGTTCATTAAGACTCCCAGGTTCCTAACTGGTTTGGTGAGGTGGAGCGTGCATCCATTGATGCTGATTCTGCCAGTGCCTGAGGTGCAGCGGCACTTGCGCGAGCCAATCAGGAGGGCCTCGGCCTTGCTGATGTTCAACTGTAGAAAGTTGGCTCTCATCCACGACTGTTTGTGCGACACTGCTGTGTGTGATTGGCTGCCGCGATTCTCTCACCTAGCAAATATGAAATATCCAATAGTCCTACTTGTAGAAATCTAGTCATCATTTTTTAAATCTACGTTGTATCTATTTATGCCTGACCAAATAAAATTGGTCACTTGTTCTATGGTTGGTTGTTGGACATCGCTGTGACAAACTGGCTGTCATGTTTTACTCACAAAATATACGGTCAATTTACTTTACAGTATATTCTATGAAGCGCTTTGAGATGTCTCAAAGATGTGATAAGGCGCTATATCAAATGCAAGGATTATTATTATCATTAAGTTGCTAGCAATGTTGCTTCCTGTGTCAGTGTTAGAATTTCCTGTCTTCCATTTTGCTTTCAGATTGTGTTTGGTTTAAAATGTCTGTTTTTGTCATGTATTAATGTAACCTTTTCAAGTTGTTCTGGAAGCAAGTCTTTTCCTAAAGATGAAAGAAAATATATTTTGAAATCTACTTTTGTTTTTACAGGCAGACTCTAGATTAAAAGCTCTCAATGCAACCTACAGAGTTAAGAACCCAGACAGGTATTTTTTCGATTTATCTTAAATGTATGGTTGTAAGGTTCCAGATGTCCTCCATTAACTTGTTCAAATGACTGTTCACTTTGAGCCTTAACCACTATGGTCAGTGCTTGTCCACAGCCAAGCCTGATTATAGCAATGAATCTTTGTGCCATTAGTAGGCACTCCAAATGTTGAAGGTACATTGAGGCTTGAGGTGAACTTCATAGAGGAAATCATAGAAAATCTACTGTTTGTCATTTGTGTACTGCAGTACTATACATAGAAGATGAATTAGAAAAGTTTTGTATTGTGTACTTCTGTTAAGGTTGTAGTCATTCTATAAATACAAATTTTCCTCTAAACAAAAGATGTCAATACTCTTGGAATAGTTGGACATTTTACTGGATATGCATATTGTACCTTCCAGGTTGTTTGTGTCACAACTGAGAACTGGATTGTACACATGGGAGTGGAGAAGACTGTATGACTTTGAGGCTCCAGAAAGTTAAAGCTTTATTAGACTTATACTATTGTGTAAAATTCATGCACAAAAAACAGACTATATAAAAGTATGATGAAACTTAGGTGCAAACTTAGGATAGCTGGTGAGGAAACTGAGGCTTAGGGCGACGGCTGCTGAAGGCGTTACCTGGAGTCCGAGTTTGTGACACACGTTCGTACGTCCAGCACCTGGAATCCACCTTGATTGGCTGCAGAGAGCCCAACAGCTGCTGCTTGAACTCCATTTGGTGGAACCGTCGCTCAATGGGAAGGGATGTGTGCCCGAGCTGCAGACAAGATGGTGGCAATGCTGTCACCCATTTCATGCCAAGATGTGTTGTCCACCAGGTAGCTCGCAGAGAGTTCCTTGTACCTACCATCACCTAGTGAGGGCTCAAACCTGCGCTTGTTGGATATTAAATGACCAACCTTATGACTATCCTCCTTTGGGGGAGGTAAGCAGGGTGTCCTTGAAGTTGAACTGGCTCCAAGGTGACATGCCTGGCAATGGAATCTCGGAATCAAGCCAGCCCTCTGGCGAGCTCGGTAGTCCGGTTCCTGAGCCAGGTGGGTCCGCAGTATTCCAGGGCATTGCTGATGACCGCACAGCCAGCCTGGCTCATCGGCAGGATCTGGAAGGGCAGACCATTCACTTGGGAGAGGGAATCATCCCACATTGCCTGTTAACCCTGCAAGCCAAAGCTCTAATGGTAAGGTAGGGTGATCCTAGCTGGACAAACAGCAGGATAGCTTGCCAGACAGTGATATCAATGGCAAGCTATGCGGTTTTAGCTGCTTAGACTCCAGCAGTCCCCCAATGCTCACTTTGTGGTTCCCCCAAGCCTTGGCTCCTGTCAACCTGTGCCTAATACGTTTTGAAATTAAATAAGCAGAATGCGTTCCTCCAGAGAGAGTGCGCATTACATTCCAACAATCTATCATGTGTGGGTGTGATGCACGGAATTTTCAGTTTGGTTTGGATTCTCTTAAGCATGGTGATGGTCTTCCACATGTCAGACTGACTGACCCACCAAAGAGGTACAGAAACTTCTACTTACAATGCACCGATTTTCATTTTGTCCTTAATGTTTAAATTAAATTGTTGTACAACAACCATGGGCGAGAGACTTTACTTGCCTGAAGAGAGCTTCACCTGATCTTTTAAAAATGACTTGAAGTGAGAGGCGTGGGTGAAGAAGACCTTTAAACCCATTAGATTGTCATATTTCCAAAATAACCTCCCCTTCCTTCCATTACAGCTTCTAGTTTGTTAAATAAGTTGTCACAGTCACAGCAACCATTCCAGGTAACTTGTTCCAGCTATTGATTAACACTCTACGTAAAGAAATGCTTCCTGGTGTCTGCTTTTAAACTTGTCCTTCACAATTTATGCCCTCTTGTCACACTGCCTGTTCGCTGTATTGTCGATTCCCTTTCACAATCTGGTCAAGGACTACTTGCATTTATTTAGTGCCTCCACGTGACTCTAGTATGAGGTCTTAAAGGTTAGCAGATTAATAGAAAACACAGAACACCGAAAGGGGAGATGTAAGTATATCGACCGCACTTAAGGTTGAGAGAATGTTTAAAAGTTTTTAAGGCAGAGAAAGATTTGGCTTACCAGAGTTTAGCATACAGATTGTGCTCTTGATACAGTATTTTAATATCAGAATTGTTTTGGTGGTAGTGCTATGTTCTTTTCCAGTGTCATCTGTTTCCTTAATATTTAACTCTGCAGAGTCTTGTAATCAGCTCAGTGGTTACCACCTCACTTTTCTCTACAGGCTTTGCCATTCTTACTTTTGTTTCTCAAACTCCTTTTTAGTTTATTTTGGATCATTTATCTCTGATTCTTTCCTAAATTGGATTGAATGTTCTGATGCTCTCATTTTCTAATCATTATTTCTTGGTGACCTCTTTTGAAAAATTAACTTGCTATTTGGAGGAAAATATTTTTCCTAAAAATTCTATGTTTGTAGAATAACTTGCTATTATTCTACAGCAAGTTATTGTTCCCAACAAGAAAGGTAGAAGATGACTTTATTGGTTTGTTGTGTTCTTGTTTTTGGTAACTCACTTTGTGGAGTCCCCATAGCTCAGTGGTTAGAGCACTCACATCACAAGCGAGAGACCTGGGTTCGATTCCCGGAAGAGTGAAATGTTGGGCAAGTTTCCTTACTCCACGCGCCTCTTGTTTATTTAGCATTAAGTAGGAACCTGGATGTTAGTTGATTGGCAGATCGCTTTTCCGTGGGTAATAATTCCTTCGAAAAGAAAAATAATAAATTGGTCACTTCAATCCACGACTGTTTGTCGGACACTGTTGTGCGCAATTGGTTGCCGCGTTTTGGCCACAAAATATACAGTCAATTCACAGTATATTCTGTGGAGCACTTTGAGAGGTCTTAAAGATGTGATAAGGTGCTATATCAAATGCAAGAATTATTATTTTTATTGCTTGTTTCCCTACTCGTGCATAACCAACATTATGAACCTGGAAAAAATGAGATTTGCATTTTATGTGCAAAATTCTATTTTTAACTAAGCAAAGTCTGGGCGATTTGCTCACTTCTATATTTTAATCTTTTACTACTACAACAACAACTTGCACCCCACATGAAGGATAGTGTCTCAGAGCACTTAACAATGGCGGAGCCTGACTCTGAACGGGGGGAGGTGGCTATAAGCACGGATGAAAAGGAAAGTTTTCAGGCGGGGCTTGAAAGAGGGGAGAGAGGGGACAAGGTGGAGGGATTGAGGGCGTGTGTTCCAGAATAGTGGCTGAAAGCAAAACATCTGATGGTGGGGCGGAGGGTACGAGGGATGAGCAGGAGGCCGGTGCCAGTCGAGTGGAGGCGCCGTGTGGTGGATTGGGGAGTGAGGAGATTGGAGAGGTAGGCCGGTGCCAGGGAGTGAATGGATTTGAACACAAAATTTTATTGCTAAAATTTCAAAAAAAACTACGTAATGGAATATGTCGTTTTGCTAATATATTGCCAAAAACACCCCCAAAATCTAGTTCTCCCACAACCCACCACATCCTCCACACTTCCTCTCCAGCATCCTCGATCCTCACTTCCAATGCCAAATGCAAAGAGGTCCTGGACTTCTTTATCTCCAAATAGATAACATCCGCCTGGCTTCCTCTTTCTGAATCCTCCTTCGCCACCCTCTCCTTCTACCATGCCCACCCACACTCCTTTGCCCCATGTCGCCCTCCTTTCTTTTCTCCACCATCACCCAGATGAAGCCCACCACCTGTGTCCTCAACCCCCTCCCCACCCAGCTTTTGCTCACTCAACTCCCCCTTCTCTGCCCACTGCTGGCTGACACAATCAATCAGGCTCGGTCCACTATCCCTCAAAACTGCTGTAGTCACTCCTCTTCTTAAAAAACCCACCCTTGATCCCTCCAACCTCACAAACGTTAGACCCATCTCAAACCTGCCCTTCCAGGCCAAAGTTTCGGAACGCGTTGTTGCAAATCAACTTCACTCATACCTCTCCCTCCATTTCACTCTCGAACCCCTCCAGTCCTGTTTCGCCCTGCCCACAACACAGAGACAGTGTTTTTCAAAGTAATATATGACGTCCCCTCTCTCTCTGGGACCAGGGCTCCCTCTGGCTCTTCATTCTCTTGGATGTCTCCGTCGTGTTCAACACAGTTGATCACGCCATCCTCCTCCACCGCCTCTCCTCCCTCATCCATCTTATTGGGACCGCACTCGCATGGTTTGAGTCTTAGTTAACAAACCATTAACAATATATCTTGGTAAATGTTTTTTTTTTCACCGCCCCCTCAGGATTCCCCAAGGCTCCATCCTTGCCCCCCTTCTTTTCATCATCTACATGCTCCCTTCTCAGCAATGTCATCTGCAGACATGGGGTCAACTTCCACAAGTAGGCGGATGACACCCAAATCTACTTCTCCTCCAGCTGCAACTCCCAGTCTGCTGATGTCCTGTCAGCTTGTTTGACGGATATCAAGGCCTGGATGAGCACAAATTTCCTACAGCTGAATGTTGGTAAGATGGAAGCCATACTCTTTGGCTCCCATCAATGTCATTCTCTCCTGTGGGTCTGAACTTCTCAACTTCCCTGGGCTCTCCCTCAGACTCACTGAACCTGTGTGCAACTTAAGCATCAGGTTTGATCCCCAACTTTTCTTTCTACTCCACATCCGTTCCCTGACCAGGACTGCTTTTTTCTACCTCCGCCACATTGCCCACCTCTGTACCTCACAACTAATGCAGCCGAAACCCTTGTCCACACCTTCATCACTTCCCCGCTGGATTATTCCGATGTCCTCGTTGCTGGTCTTCCCAGCTCCACCATACACAAAATCCAATTAATAAAAAACTCTGCTGAACGGATATTCACCAGCACAAAACTCCATACTCTCATCACACCAGTCCTTGCTAGATTCCACTGGCTCCCAACTACCGAATGGATTGATTTCAAGATCCTCTCACTTGTTTCAAATCCCTTCATGCCCTCACACCTCTGTACCTATCCAACTTGCTTACCCACCACTCGCTGCCTTTGCTTAGCTGACTCCGGCTTCCTGTTTGTCTCTCGTCCCTCTCCTTCACCATCGGTGACCGTGCCTTCAGCTATTACGTTCCAAAACTCTGGAACTCTCTCCCTCAATCCCTCCGTCTTGCCCGCTCCCTCCCCACCTTCATATCCCGTCTAAAGACCTTCCTTTTTGATCATGCTTACGGTCACCTCCCCTCTTCCTCTCTTCCTGGCTCATTGTCAGACTCTACCACCTTCAAGTACTGTGGGATGCTACGCCGCGTGAAGGGCACTATATAAATGCAAGTTGTTGTTGTATACTCAGTTTAAAGGCAAAGGGTACTGGAGAGAAGGGAGGAAGGTTTTTCAGGTTAGATGACTAATTCTCTTCTTTCTTTCTTCTCCCTTTCCTTTTTCCCCTCCCCTCGGTAAGTCTCTTTACTTGATTGCTCAGTCAGTTACCATTAAAATATCCTGCATAATGTTGTCCTGAGCTAGACAGCACAGGATGGTCCAATTTTTTCTGGTCTCATTTGGGTTGCAAAATGCTATAACTTTATTATTTCTGGGCTGGGGTGACAGGGACATTGTTTCTATTGAATTTGTGTGAGTGTTGGGGATGAACATCCAGAACTGGGAGAGACACTCATTGAATGGGCCTTCAGTAGCAGAACATTTCTGGTAGAGGTATTAACTTTTTCAAAAAGAAAACATTGTTAAGGGAAGTACTTTAGACTTAGAAGTATGTATTTTAGAATAGAAAATGGTGATATTGGGCGAATTGGCTGGGAGAACTTTGTTGATTGTAAACTGCGTTAGAAAACTGAAGGAAACTTCATTTCATGTAATTTAAATCATATGGAGAAGCAGGATTGTTTTAGTATTATAAAGTCACAAAAAGGTATCTTATTGCATTTTGATTTATTGGTATTAAATTGATAAAAAGCAGTTTTGTATTAGATTGATAATAATGAAGTATTTATCTTGTATTTGCAGGAGATTTACGGAGCTAAAACATTATGGAGATGAATTGCAGTCCGTCATATCACACCTCCTGCGGGTCAGAGCAGTATGTAATTCCAGCATTTTTGGCAATTTTTCAATGATTGTCTGGAATAATCCTTTAATGGATAAACTTTTGAGAGAATATAGTAATAAGCAATATTGCTTAGGCAATTGTTTGAACAGAGAACTTTTTGAATTGAAATGAACATTACATATGAATATAGATATCTACTCTATAAAATTGTACACCTATTGTTCTAATTGTATGTTTAGTCGTTTTGATACATTTATGGCTTTGGCACACATCAACAAAGATTTACTTTAGGAAAGGAGTCTTCTTCTATACTAATAAAGACAAAATGTCTGTCTGTCTGCCAAGAACGCAAAAAAAATTGATATGGGTATATTTGTTTCCGGGGATTTCCTATCGTGACCTAAACAAGCTCAGCACATATGCAGGAGTCCTCCCAGGCAAACAAAAACAACTTGCACTTGTATAGCGCCCTCTACGCAGGGTCCTGCCAACCAGGAATCCTGCTGAAAGGATACATGTGTAAATATGTGAACAAGGGATGCTAACAAGTTCAATAGCATCTTTTCTTAATCTTAAAGGATAAAGATGCCTAAGAAGCGAAAATCAAGCCTTTCAAGGACAAAAAAATGCCAGACGAAAGAGCGAAGGCCGATTAAATTGGTTGCAAGAATAGCTGCAACGTGTGCAGCTAGTACATTTTAATTAAGATAATGTAAATACCAAGATTATCTCAAAAGTGTGAAGTACATTTGTTTTCATTGCAGAGAGTAGCAGATCGTCTGTATGGAGTATACAAAGTGCATGGAAATTATGGAAGGGTTTTCAGGTGTGTGGTGAAATTTCCACTTTTTTGCTGAAATTGAACTTTTTTTTGATTTTGATGAAGCTTCCTTGATCTTTAATTACCCATTGTGAAACTAAGACATATAGTCTAGGAAGATCCCCATTTTGCCTCTGGTTAGATCTCTGATTAATTAGCTAATCTTAGCCAGGGAAGCAGAAAGAGTGCTGAAAATGGCCCCAGTGCCCCAGGTGAGAGACTAGAACAAATTTGGATAAGGTTATCTTTCCCTATTTATCTAATGACCTCAACTGGAATATGTTCTGTTCACTGAAGTTGGGTGAAAAGATTTAGGATGCTGAGATTGGGCTACGATGATCCGGCACAGACACGATGGGCCGAATGGCCTCCTTCTGTGCTGTATAATTCTATGATAATTCTGTGATTCTTATGTGTGGACGAATCATCTTGAAGTTGGGTGAAATGTGAAAAATAAAATGGCAGTTGAGTTGTGTGGATTGTTGCGGTTTTGCTTCTTTTATGAACAGATTTTGAAAGCTGGGTGAACAGAGTGCATATTAACCAGGTTTAAACATGTCCCACCAGGAAAGGTCTGATATTACAAATTAGTGCAATATTACAAATTAGTGCCATAAATATCATGAGTGGTTTGTATGAAGGTGGCCCTTCAACCCATTTGATCTCTCTCTTCCACCCATTTATGTCTTCCAAATACAGCATCCAGCTGTTCAATTACAGCCTAAAGCTATTCAATCTACAAAGAAGAACTGTGATTTATAAATAGTTTATTTTCTAAAGTGTTCAGGAATGTGACATTGTGGTTGCTTATCGTTGGAGCTATGGAAGTTTGGTGCAAATAATTAATTTAGCATTTTTTGTATAATCAGCGAATGGAGTGCAATAGAGAAGGAAATGGGTGATGGACTGCAGAGTGCTGGTCACCATATGGACGTGTAAGTATCTAACAAATAGAATTACGGTGCTAACTCCTCCCCACCCCTTTAACGTATAACAAATGTTGCTAATAGTTTTCAATTGTTTTTAAAGCAAGATTAAAGCTTTTTTGGTAAATTAGGAAACAAAGTGTTACTGATGTAGTATTTATTAATCTGTTTTAAGGTGAAAATAAAAGTAGCTAAATATAAAATCTCAAGGGAATTTCCAGTTTTATAATTGTAGGAACGTTTTGGCATGGTTCCCATATCCCTTTTGAAAACTGTGCCAAAAATCATAAAATAACAAAAGGCTGCTGTACTGCACGCTTGATGAGTTCCATTTGCTTGACAGCACTATACTATCAAGTGTTTTAGATTGTATATGACTGGAAAAAATTGGTCACACAAGGCTATGGGATGCCCTGTTAACCATCATCAGACTGATGCAATTACAGGCCTACAAGTCCATAGATTCAGTGATCTAATGAGAAGCTGTGGTTGCAAACATTTTAGAAATTGTTTCCAGCAAAACACAGGCATCTATGATGATGGCTGCGCTCCCAAGGTAGGGTAACATGGCATTTTAACTGTATAATATCCATTACACTCAATAAATAAACTGGATATTAGTTTAAATTGCACAATATGTAACTGGTACTTAATTTTCTACATGAGGTGCATCTGGCCCACAGTTTATTTGCAATGCATTATTTATGCAAACTAAATTTTGATTGTTATTATATTATTTTATAATAACTTTTTATGGGCTGGTCCAAAGCAAAGTTGCTGTAAGACAAAAAAATCTACTTCACCTAACAAATTAGGGAGCCTATCATGGTTAATTGTTTGAATTTTGAATTCACTCATGGTGAAACTAAAGTCACTTGCCTGGAGTTATATAGTTTTCATATTGTGATCAAAGTATTCTTTCTATTAAAATTTAAAGTATAGGAACCTTAATTACATAGAATATACAGGAAAGAAACAAGCCATTTGGCCCAACTGATCTATTCTGACTCCACTATTTGATTTATTGGTGACTATTTTATATATGTATGTGTGTGTGTATGTATGTATGTATATATATATATATATATATATGTATGTATAATATATATGTTATATGGCCTCAGGATTTGGTCTCCCCTGCAAGTGGAAACGTCTTCTCTATGTCTACCCTATCAAAACCTTTCATAAGTTTAAAGACCTCTGTTAGGTCAGCCCTCATCCTTCTCTTTTCAAGAGAAGAGTCCAAGCTTGTTCAACCTTTCCTCATAGGTATAAGCTTGCAGTTCTGGTATCATCTTTGTAAATCTTCTTTACACCTTCTCCAGTACCTCTATATCCTTTCTATAATATAGGGACCAGAACTGTATACAGTATTCCAAGTGTGGTCTAACCAATGTTCGATATAAATTTAGCGTAATGTCCCTGCTTTTCATTTCTGTCCCTCTAGAAATGAACCCCAACGCTTGGTTTGCTTTTTTATGGCCAACCAAAATAGAGGCAGTCACCCCTGTGGACAATTTTACGGTATTTTTCTGTGACTAAATGGAATGAAATTTACCATGTTGCAGAGGTTAATGATACATAGCAAAATAACATGAATTTAAAACAAGGTGGTAAAGTTTGTAAGGAGTAGGATTGGACAATTGTACTTCCAACATGTAGGGATATAACATCGGAATTCAGCAAAACAAAGGACCAAGTAGAGCATTGATTTTTAAAAATATCTTGTGTTATAATGAAGCATGAAAAAAAGGCATAAATTGCTTCTTTACATTGAGATCACAGAGTGTTTTAATACTTTCAGTGCAGCAAGCCAGGTGTAGTGTGGGTTTAAGGTAGACCTGTACTCAACCCACTACCTGCCCTGTACTGATTCCAGTTGTCTGTCACTATACTTTGAGCTGAAGAATACCTTTGTATAAGAGAAGGAGGAATCTTTATTGCACATAGAACTTGTGTGCTATGGAGAGTAGGATGGAGACTGGGAAATTGAGTTATCTGCCAATAATGGTGAGCAGTTTAGTTTTTTAAGTGTGGTGAAATGTATAACTCAAAGCTTGTTTCTAATAAAATTTGATTCACTTAGTTACCTTATCTAGGTTGCATTTCAAGTTTGTATAATTGTGTTCAGATATGCAGCATCAATTGATGACATCCTAGAAGAGGAGGAGCACTATGCAGATCAATTGAAGGAATATCTCTTCTTTGCAGAAGCTCTTCGGTAAGTAATAATAATCCTTGCATTTCATATAGCGCCTTATCACATCTTCAAGACGTCTCAAAGCGCTTCACAGAATATACTGTAAAGTGAATTGACTATTTTGTTATTAGCTTAAAGATGGATGAAATTGGTTATGAGATGGTAAATTATTGGCGGTTTGGATAAAATTGCAATGCTGTGAATTGGCTTTGAAGTTTAAATGCAGAGTAGCATTATCGATTAACAAATAAGTGACTTTTTTTTAATTTTTAGGTCAGTGTGTAGAAAGCATGAACTGCAACAGTATGATCTGGAGATGGCTGCTTTGGATCTAACGTCAAAGAAACAACAGAGAGAGGAGCTAGCAACTGGAGTATAACATTGCCCCCCCTTTTTCTCTTCCCCTCCCTCCTCACATTAATTTTTGAGAGCTGTATTAATCACATTAAATGTGAATGGCAGTAAAGTAATGCAGTACATGACCATTGGGTAGAGCAATGTTGATTAAATCCTCCAGCACTTTGTCTAGGTTAGACAAATGTGCATTTTAAACTCTGCAGATAAATTAGGGTAAAATATTTTGGATTGTTTTTAGTATAGTGGGTACATCTGTGAAGTTCAGTTTACATGAAAGTTAGCAACATAACTGAATAGAAATCCCAAACTGTTTGTTTTACTCTTTTAAATTTGTCCATTTAGTCTGCTTTTCTATCTTAATCTAACACCCAATGAAATGGTTCGTCCTTCACCAACAACAGAATGTAACTGCGGAGGGACTTGCTTCCATTTTGCCAGTGAAAACTCAGAACTTTATGCTCGGAAACCTTTGTAATGTGGGAAATTAACTAGACTGAAAATAGACTGTTTTCTAAACCTAGTTTCTTGACTCTAGTCACCAGTACTTTTATTAAATAACTGAGCAACTGTACAAACAACTTCATTTAAAAATGCATAAGCCCTTTGTCATGGGCTGGTGTAAATTAGTTTTTTTTAATACCACCAATTTAACACATTAACTTTTGACTTCCTTATGTTACTCTAATGTTTGTGGGATAACTTATTATTTCTGCAACAATGTGTAAGTATTGACAGTAGTAAATTCCAAGCTATTTTTCTATCCGGTAGACTTTGCGAACATTCTCCTTGAAAGGCATGACCAGCAAGCTTTTTGGACAGGAGACACCTGAACAAAGGGAAGCAAAGCTCAAGGTTTTGGAGCAGCAAATTGTTGATGGCGAGGAACTTGTAAAGACCAAAAATCTGGAGTGCGAGTAAGGCTGAATCTACTTCATAGATATTCACAGTGTCTAAACTAGCAAGCAGGATTAATGAGTTCCTGAGGACTTTGCAGCATAGATTATGTGGAACAGTTTTGTTTCCATGAGCTAGCAACTGTCTATAGGTCTAATTGATTGGAAGAGCATTATTGCAGAAGTAATTCTAGTAAATAGTACTGTACTCCCTCAAACAGTATTGGTAAGTAAACACAAAACGTTTCCTACCAGCCGGAAGATGTTAAAATTAGTTGGATAAATTTCTATTGAAACTGCTTTCTTTACATTTTAAAAAATGCTTAAAATGGTCCATTTTCCTAATTTATAGTTTTTTTTTAACTATGTAATGGTCAGGTGGAAGCATTGAAATACAGTTTTAAAGTTAACCTGAATATTTGCATAAAATAGTAATAATGTTCTGAAGTGAGCCTACAAGTGTGACCTTTATCATTTTATTTTGGGGCTGCTATTTGTGCTCCCTTGGTGAATTAGTAGTGGTTTAATTGTTATTCTCGTTGGCAGTTTTCATTTTCTTCTTTGTCAAATAGGGTAAATGGAGTAGATTAAACTGGGTTAAGATCAGATTTGCTAGTTTTTCATAAACCTTACGAATTTTAGATTTCTACTTTGATTATTTATAGTTAGCTACATAAAGTTGGAGTCCTGTAGCTCAGTGGTTAGAGCACTCGTTTTGCAAGAGAGAGACCTGAGTTCAATTCCAGGCAGGGCGAAACCTTGGGCAAGTTTCCTTACTCCACACGCCTAATAATAATCCCTCCAAAACCAAAAAAAACCAATAATAAATTGGTCATTTTCAATCTACGACTGTTTGTGGGACATTGCTGTGCGCAATTGGCTGCCGCGTTCGCCCACAAATATACAGTCAATTCACTTTACAGTGTGTTCTGTGAAGCGCTTTGCGACGTCCTCCCGACGTGAAAAGCGCTATATCAAATGCAAGGATTATTATTATTATTATTAAAGTTTTCCCATAAACTTAGCACATTTCCTTTGCTTTTTGCTGTGAGACCATCAGTGGATACAGATTTAACTAGTGTTCAGCAGTGCAAAGTTTGCTGACCTGACTGCAAACTGGTCTGCAGCAAGGCAAGGTGAGCTCCCCTTGCGGTTGCTTGTTCTACTCCAGTTAGCAGCTAAGAAATTAAGAAAACTTGTCCCAACTGTGTTGTTCATTTATGGGACTTTAGAACCGTATTCCAGCTGGTGAAGTCATTGCTGAAGTCATTGCTGTTAGCCTGCTGAGCTTTATTATGGTTTGATATGTAATGTGCTAAAATCACAGTGGAATACATACGAGAAGCAGCCACTACTTGGCTCAAAAGCTCATTCTCAGTGACCAGTCACCTTGATCGATGAACACTGTTGGTTACAAATGATATTCAGTGTTAAAGTGGACAAAGATTTCCATTTATGAAAGTAACTAAATCAATGCAAAATCACTTGGTTTGGTTTTAAGATATTTGTTTTTAGAAAGTAAGGAAATGGGATTAAAAGATCTGGGGATATAACAAGATAGGGGAACAGGCTCAACTAATTGAAACAGGTTTTTGCTTCCCTGTGTCTGTTTAGTTACTTTGGACACCAGAGATAGGAACCAATGATCTACAAGCAAAGAACCGTAACTATGAGCTAGGTGTATAAAATTCTATCAGATTACTGCAGTTATCTTCTCATTCTTGTGTTCTATTGCTCAAGGGGTTTTTAAACCAATTTTTGTTCTATGTATTTTGGGAGATTAGGTTGACTGCTGCAGTTTGTTTCACATTCTGTTGCTGTTTATGCTTGGAAATTTCTCAGACTCAACAAATTTCTGGACTTTATAACTGTTTAGTTTCTGATTCTTTTGACAGTGCTGCTTTTGTCTCTTTGCTGTTACTGGTCAAATCGGCAGTAGAAACAGGAAATTGGCTGAGTATAAATTTTCCATCTAAAGTTGAATACTCTATCTGCTTTATTTTAGGGATTTTGTGAAAGATGCTTGGACTGACATTGAGCGTTTTAAGGAACAAAAGAACAGTGACCTAAAAGAGGCCCTTATCAGCTATGCAGTAATGCAGATAAGCATGTGCAAAAAGGTAGGTGTTTCTGACCAGCCCATTAGATTTGATCTAGTGCCTCATCACGTCAAAGCCTCTCAAAGCACATACATTACCTTGAAATGCAGAAACAAATCCGGGACAAAACAAATTTTTGCAGAGAGTGGTTGTGAACGTTTTTTTTCTGACTGGAGGGAAGTGTGCAATGGTGTCCCCCAGGGGTCGGTATTGAGACCACTGCTGTTTTTGATCTATATAAATGATCTGCACTTGGGTATAGAGAGTACAATTTCCAAGTTTGCAGATGATACTAAGCTGGGAAAAGTAGTAAACAGTGAGGAGGATAGTAGCAGACTGCAAATGGACATAGACAGATCGGTAAAATGGGCAGACACGTGGCAGATGAAGTTTAATGTGGAGAAAAGCAAAGTGATGTATTTTGGGAGGAAGAATGAGGAGAGGCGATATAAGCTGATGGTACAGTCTTAAAGGGGATGAAGGAACAGAGAGACCTGGGGGTTCGCATATAAGTAAATCTTTGAAGGTGACAGAACAGGTAGATAAAGCTGTTTAAAAAAAAAAGCATACAGGATACTAGGTTTTATAAATAGGGGCATAGAATACAAAAGTCAGGAAGTTATGATGAACCTTTATAAAACACTGGTTAGGCCTCAGCCAGAGACTGTGTTCAGTTCCGGGCACCACACTTTAGGAAGGATGTTAAGGCATTGGAGAGGGTGCAAAGGAGATTTACCAGGATGGTACCAGGAATGAGGGACTTCAGTTATGAGGAGAGGCGAGAGAAGCTAGGATTATTCTCCCTGGAGCAGAGAAGATTAAGAGCAGACTTAATAGAAGTTTTCAAAATTTTGAGGGGATTTGATAAGGTAAACAAGGGGAAACTATTTCCACTGGCGGTTGGTCGGTAATCCGAGGACACTGATTTAAAATAGTTGTTAAAAGAAACAGAGGGGAGGTGAGAAGAAATGTTTTCACACAGCGAATTGTTCAGATCTGGAATGCATTGCCTGAAAGGGTGGTGGAAGCCGATTCGATAACAACTTTTAAGGGAGAAGTAGATAATTATTTGGGGAGGACACATTTGCAGGGCTATGGGGAGAGGGATTGATTTGGATAGCTCTTTTCAAAGAATCGGCACAGACACAATGGGCTGAATGGTCTCCTTCTGTGCTGCAGAATTCTATGATTGCTAAACAGCACCAACAAGATTCCACAATTCAAAATAAAATGAATAACCCCCAAAAAAGTTTCAGTAGTTTGGATGAGGGTAGAATATTGACTCAGAACTCCCTGCTGATCTTTGAACTGCAGCCATGAGATCTTTAGCATCTATTGGAATTACCAGTACTGGCTGATTACACTCAAATTTGTCATCCAAAGGATGGCACCTCCAGAAATACAGTATTCACTCATTCATGAACTGAGTAGTCATCTAGATTATAATCTGGCCCAGGTTTTGGGGGTGCAGGAGGAAGTGTTGAATTTACAAATTCACTCCCAATCTTTCCCTCCCCCCCCCCCCAGCAGATCAATTTAATAATTGGCACCAACCCCCCACAAAAGGCTACTCAGCACAATGACCCTCAAATATCCATATACGACTATATGAATCTTTTCTGCCCTCTTTTCCTCCCAAATAATAATTTGGTTACTCATCCGACTGTTTGTGGGTTACTGCTGTGCACAATTGGCTGCTGCGTTTTGCCCATAAAAATAAAAATAGTGTCAATTAACTTCACAGTACCGTGAAGTACTTTGAGATATGTCAAAGATGTAATAACGTGCTATATCAAATTCAATTATTATTATTAGTGTTTTGCATAAGTGAAACTTTAATTGCATGTGCTAAACTTACATTTTCTGGCTTTGAAAATCTTCTTTCTTCCAAACTGGTGCAATTTTAATATGTTGTGATCCCCTCTGAAATTTAAATCCCACTTTGATTTTTCACTATTTAAGTAATCTAGACTTGATCCTATTATTATGGTAACCTGTAGTTATGCTGTACACTGCTATAAATGTGCTATTTGTTTTGTACTATGTATAAACAGTGGTTTCAAAACTCATACAATATTACAATAAATTGCTGCAGGCTATTGCATTGATTATAAAATGACTTTTTCAACACTAAAATGGGTGGGGGGTTGCAGACAGGCATTCTCTTCTCTCATTAGTGCTGGTAATAGTCATAAATTACAAGTCAAACAACTTGTTCTGGGTTTTTCCTTTCTCCTATTAGAGAGACTCATTGACTTGTAATGATACCAGAACAGTCATTGAAAGGAACTAAACTGATACTCCAACTTTGCTCTAGTTGCTTTATTAAACTTTTAGCATTGTAATCTGCCACTTAGTGTGTAAATCTTTTAAACTACATGTTCTGAAAAACCTGCCTAATTTTTAGATTAAAAACAAGAAACCAGCTCTGGGATTTTACTGACTATAACAGCTCACTAGGGAAGCCTGAGGCTGCTTTTTTGCTGGCACAATTCCATAATTATTAAAAGCCGTGTTTGTTCTGTTCCATCTTAGTGTTTGTATTGAAATCATTCCAAATTGGTTTAAATGACCTGATGGTGAGAGGCTTCATTATTTCAAGCTTATCAGTTTACAAAATCAAATAAACACCCCCTAAGTTATGAATATTTGTAAGAAAAAGCTGACTTGTTCTTTAATTTTTAGTAAACATTTAAAATGTGATATTTTCTTGTTTTCTCATACAGAGGGTTCAAACTAAGCAAACTACACACTTTTATTGCTATTGTTGAAAATTATTTCATTCTGTTGATTTGACAAGTCGAGCAAATTTTCACTTTATTGAACTGCATTTTGGTTTGTGATTTAATAAGGGCAAAATATTAATGGAATACTGCACTTTAAATTGGGGTGCTCATGGAGTACTCTCCTCTGAGTCAGAAGGTTGTGGGTTCAAGCCCCACGTTGACTTGGAATTGAATAGGCTAAGATGACCCTCCACTGTAATGCTGCATTGTTAGAGATGCTGTCCTTTAGATGAGCCGTTAAACTGAGGTCCAATCTGCGTGTTTAGGTGGACGTTAAAAATCCTATGACACTATTCAAAAAGAGAAGGGAGTTTCTTCCAGTGCCCTGACCAACAGATCCTCCAAATAAAATTGATTACTCACTTCATGCCTATGAGTCCTGTAGCTCAGTGGGCAACCGAGAGACCTGAGTTCAGTTTCAGACAGAGGGCGAAATCTTGGGCAAGTTTCCTTACTCCACACGCCTAATAATAATCCCTCCAAAATCAAAAACAATAATAAATTGGTCATTTTCAATCTACGACTGTTTGTGGGACAAGGGAGGCAGCATTAACTGGGATCTGGACAAATTGAACAGTTAATTTAAGAAATGCCAGATGTATTTTAATATGGATAAATGGAAAGTATTGCACATTGCTTTATGAAATCAACATATAATGAGAGATGGCAAAGGTGAAAATTTGTGGATGACTGACAATTTGAAAGGCTGCACTAAGTTCATATGTTTGAGTTTTACATGAAGTGGCTTTTAAAAACTATTGCAGCATATAATGCGGTCTTCATTTGATTATTTCAAAGCAGATTTTTTAAATACACTGGCAATTCTTGTTCCTGCATAATAGAATTGGGACAGTTCTTATTTGGTAACATTGCTAGTTGAGTTGTAAAAAAATAACTTTCACAGGGAACATGTAGCTATTCTGTGAAGACTCATAAATAAGCATTGAAGCTCTTGGTTTGTTGTGTATTTTATAACTAGACGGCCACTGCTTAAAAGTGGGAAGAGGTGAAAACAAACCATGTGAATTAAACGGCCTTAACAGGCAGAGAATATTCACTGTTTGTGGGACATTGCTGTGCGCAATTGGCTGCCGTGTTTACCCACGAATATACGGTCAATTCACTTTACAGTGTGTTCTGTGAAGCGCTTTGGGACGTCCTCCTGACGTGAAAAGCGCTATATCAAATGCAAGGATTATTATTACTATTGTTTCCAAAAAGATGACTTGAATGTGACTGTTCTGTTCAAGGATTCAGTATTAACCAGACTATTTGAAAAAGCATTGCTTTTATAAACCAGTTTAAAGCTCTTGTGGCTGTTGTATTACATGTGTAAAATGTGGCTTTCTAAAAAGTTTAGAATTTTACTTTGTAAAATTGCATTTGTCTTCTGCTAGTGAGTTAGTGCACTATTTTTAAAGTTCTGCTTTGATCTTGCTCAGTAAACTCATTGAAATTCTGTTTTAAGATGCATTTTATGTTTTTTAGGGAATTCAAGTTTGGACCAATGCTAAGGAATGCTTTAGCAAAATGTAAACGTTTACCTACAATAAATTCTTCAAAGATTACATAAAAGCACAAGAGCTAAAATTCTGACTGTAACTGAATACATCAAATCCTCTTACATCATCCACTTGTTTATGAACAGTGCACAAAGAACTTTTGTGAGTTTTTTTTACTAATAAACTTCAAAAAATATGTTTTCAGGGATATGGGGTTAAGAGGAAAGTATTCTGTGTTACAGAAGCTAATCCATAGGCAATGCTGCTTTCTTCCTGTAGATTTGGAGGCCTTCAGATCATTTCCAGATGTAGTTACATTGTGCCAATTGTGTTCTCTGAATTTTTGCATAGGCTTTCACCAAGGTTAACTCCCATGAATCCTAATGAAATGGAAGACTGTTCATGTGCAGCAATATTCCTATACATGTACAATCTAATTTTACTTGAAGAGACCGATACAATTATCTAGAGTAAGCATTTTCTGTAATTCCATTTTGATTTTTGTGCTTGCTGGTGTTGAGCAAGCTAGATGACCTTTCAGCATGTTCAGTTTTGGGTGGAATATAGAGAGTGTAACTTATAACCAGATGCATCTAATTATTCTTAGTAAAAGATATACCCATTAGCTTTATTATTAACAGCTCAATTCAGTTGGTCCTCAACTTCAGTTTCCTTGATTTTTTTTTCTATTAGGAAAATATCTACAGTTATTAATCAAGATCCACAAAGTTATTGTTCTTTCGTCATGCTTCAAATTTGTTCTAAGTACTTCTTAGGTTTAAAATTTGTGATTTATAGTTGTCCAAAAAGTAATTAGAAATCCCTTGTTGGTAGGCTTCCGGGAAGAACTTATTTTTAGAAAAATCCACATTTAGTAACTAGTCTTACCCCTCTACTCGTGTGAATTGTTTAAATTAACTTGATACCTTTATAAAACATGAACACTTTAGCTGTCACGTTTATTTGTCAATTTCTTGAATATGATAAAAGCATGCTTTTACACGTTTGTTGCAATGGAACACCACGTCTTTCTCCTAGATTAATGAAATTGTAACTAAGTATTATGTACATGATATTATGGTAAATATCTTCAATTACATTTTTGTGTTGGGTTCAGTTGCATGAATAACAGAAGTTATCATTCAGCAAACCTTAAAATTCTGGTGATTCTTTAAAAAAAATACTCAAAAGGGATATTTTGAAGATTTTTAAAAACTGCTTGTTTAGGCAAAAAAAACTTTTAAAACAAAGTTGCCTGTCAAAGAACAGTAACTTACTTGACGCCATTTATATATTGTTGCCTTTGCCATTTCTATTCCATTCTGTTTTGATTTCTAATAACACTAAATAAAGGTGCCTTAATATTCTGCCAATGCTAGGCACTTTGTAATATGATTGAATTCATGTTTATAGATACTGTACTTGGTGCCTGAAATTATTTGGAAGTTACAAGACCCTTACATCAGTTACGAAGATTTCTTGAAATTTATAGATTTAAAAAAAATTGAGTTCCCTGTAGAAAATGTGCCAAAAATGCTGAATAAAATTGCTTTTAAAATGCAAATTCCTGTTGTCATGTCATTTTAATTTCCTTTTTTGGGGCTGTAAATTTGAAGGGCAAAGTAAAATGCAGTGTTGCTGGTGGTCAAATAACAATTTGCATTTGTATAGCACCTTCTACATAGGGATAACATCTTAAACTACTTTACAAATATAGAGTAGGTGCCTGAGATGAAGATGGAGACCTGAAGATTAGGGGGGAGGTGGTTGAAAGTGCAATCATAGATACTGATTTTTTTAGACTGTTTTTGAAAGCTGCGAGGGAGGAATAAGGCAGATGTGTATATGAGAACAGAATTCAGAGGGCAGAGGCGAAGTGGCTACAAGTTTGCCTGTAAATAACAACAAGATTACATTTGTACAGCGCCTTTCACGTCGGGAGGACGTCCCAAGGCGCTGGACAGTGTACAGCATTTCAGACCCGAGCTGGGGTCAGGGAAGAAGGGAGGGGAGGGGAAGGGGGCTGACCGATGGCATGGTCGAAGAGGAGGGTTTTGAGGCGGAACTTGAAGGAGGCTAAGGAGGGGGTGAGGCGGAGTGATTGGGGGATGGAATTCCAGAGGTTGGGGGCAGAGTGGCTGAAGGCTCTCCTGCCAATGGTGGGGCAGGTGGGTTGGGGGACGTGGAGCAGGTCAGAGCCATCTGAGCGGAGGGAGTGGGCGTGTTGGTAGGGGGTTAGGAGGTCGCAGAGGTAGGGTGGGGTGAGGCACTGGAGGGCTTCGTATGTGAGGACCAGGATCTTGAACTGGATCCTCAGAAGGATAGGGAGCCAATGGAGTCGGGCGAGAGTGGGGGAGATGGGGTCACGGAGTTCGGTGTGGGAGAGGACACGGGCTGCAGAGTTCTGGATTATCTGCAGCCTGCGGAGGGAGGAGTTGGGAAGGCCGACAAGCAGGGGGTTTGCACAGTCGAGCCTGGAGGTGATAAAGGCATGAACAAGAGTTTCAGTGGCCTGAGGGATGGGGTAGTGGTGGAGTCGGGCAATGTTACAGAGGTGAGGGAAGGCAGAGCGGGTCGTGGCTTGGATGTGGGAGAGAAAAGACCGTTGAGGGTCAAACAAGACACCCAGGTTCCTGACTGGCGGTAAGTTGTAGTGTGCAACCATGGAGGTTGATACTGCCAGAGCCTGAGGTGCTGAGGCGCTGGCGTGAGCCAGTCAGGAGGGCCTCAGCCTTGTTCACATTCAACTGTAGGAAATTTGCCCTCATCCAGGACTTGATGTCTGACAGGCAGTCTGTCAGGACAGCAGTGGTCCTGGAGTTGAGGGTGAAGGCAGAAAGATAGAGTTGGGTGTCATCCGCATACACGTGGAAGTTGACCCCATGTCTGCGGATTATGTCACCAAGGGGGAGCATGTAGATATTAAAGAGGAGAGGGCCAAGGACAGCCCTGGGGGACGGCCAGGGAGAGATCAGACAGTGGCATGAAACAGGACCTAGTTGGTGAAGAGGAAGGAGTGGATGGGGAAGTAGGGCCCAGAAGATTTTGAGGACAAGTCGTGGGACAAGGCCATGGAAGGATTTCTAAAGCTAAGGATGAGGATCTTAAAGTTTGATCTGCTAGGAGACGAGGAGCCATACAAAGTGCAGTTTTGCACAGGAGCAGAAACCAGTCGTTGTTTAAAAATTTGACAACATGCTCTCATAAAATCATAGAATTATACAGCGCAGAAGGAGGCCATTCGGCCCATTGTGTCTGTGCCGGCTCTTTGATGAGCTATCTAATTCAATCCCACTCCCCTTCGCTCTCCCCATAGCTTGCAAACTTGTCCTCAAATAATTATCTATGCTCTGGTCAAAAATGTTTTTTAAAAAAAAACAAAGTGTACAGAGCTTAAAATCAATGACTTGATGTCCGACAGGCACCATTTTACAAAACCAGAAATGTTTTTAAAATTCACAAATTTTGTCTAGATGGCTTTTGTTAATTCTGCAGGAATTTATCAAAGCTGATAAGACTCTTTATTACATAACTAGCTGTACCCGTTGCAGCTTCGCTTGCAACCAAAGGATCCAATATGGAATGTAAATTTCAGTGATACTGCTCACAAACCATTTAACGTGCCATAAACCCTGTGTCTACACCATAAGCAAAACTGCCATACATGCATGATGAGCTTGTTTAGGTCATAGCTCATCAACGAAAGAAGATTCTATCAAAGGGCCATAGCTCATGAACGATAGATCTTATCCAAGCTACACTAACCAAAGGTTTTTACTGTTTGATCCAGCAGGTTCTTGAGTTATTGCAAGGCTTCCGTGTAGATGACATTTGCAGTTTTTCATCCTTCAACCATGATGTACAGGTTTTGAGATGAACCCACAACATAATGGGAAAAGCAGGGTGTATTCAAGAAAAGGCCAGCAACCTTTAAGCTCTGCCCCTATGCCTTGTTAATTGACATGGCAAAGCACATTTGCTCGTTGGATTGGATTGCTCGTTGACACAATCACTTATGATTATAGTTATGGTTGAGGTTCAGGAAAACTTTGTTTTTGAGCTCTGCTATTCATGTACAATGGTCTCACAACCTTGGGAGATCTGAATTTGGCCATCTGTTGGATCCACTGGAATTTTGCCATTCCCCAATTTCCACAAGGAGGTCGGCATATGCTCCAGCTGTGGAACTGCCATGAAGATGGACTTGCATGTTTGTCCTGAGCTTCATCTTCTCTGCACACACCCACAGCCTGGAAGTCTTACGACTGGCATCCAGTTCATCAGCAAAGGTACCTGGTTGTATGATAAATAGTGTCTGGCTTACAACCAAAGGATTTCCCAACAAAATAAGTGTCACCCCTCTCATCGTGTTTTCCCTGATGTCCTGAAGTGTCTTGTCCAGAGCCTCCAAGGTATGATTGTGCAACATGGTGCATTCATCCCACACATTGGTTTTATAGTCCTTGATCAATATGGCTGCAGCTGTACCTTTCTTGATATTGCACACTGGCTCCTCTGTATGAGAAGGGTTCAGTGGCAGCTTAAAGACAGAATGGGCTATTCTGCCGCCCGTAAGTAAAAGTTGCTGCAATACCAGAGGATGCAACAGTAAGTGCAATTTAGCCCCTGGACCGAATCTTGGCCAAGATAAGATTGATGAGGTATGTTCTTCCTGTACCACCAAGCACACCATGAAAGATAATAACTCCTTCATCGTGGTCAACCTTGTGAAGGATACTCTGATACCCTGCAGCTTGATCTTCTGTCATGGTTGATTCTCTCTCCTGGACAAAGTTTTGCATTTCATCTTAGTTATAGTTGATTTCCTGCAAAATTTCTCTGGCCAAGCTGACATCCTCTTTTCTGTGAGTACAGGGCAACAACAGTAGCAGCAAATTACACTTGTGTAGTGCCCTTCATGTTGTAAAGATGTCTCAGGGTGCTGGACAATCAGGGGTTTTGGACCTGAGCTGGGAGTTGGGGTCAGAAGGGAAGGAGGGCAGGTGGGGGGTGGGGGTAGTAGGGTTGCAGAAGGCACGATCAAAGAGGAAAGCTTCAAACAAGACTTGAAGGAAGCAAGAGACAGTGAAGCAGAGGGATTGCAGGATAGAGTTCCAGAATGTGGGGACAGAGATGTTGAATGCCCGACCAGTGGTGGGACAGGATGTGCGGGGACCTGAAGTAGGCCAGTGTCCAATGAGCGGAGGGAGTGGACAGGCTGATATGGGGTTATGAGGTCGGAGAGGTAGGGGGAAGCAATACCGTGGAGGGCCTTGAAGAGTTTTGTACTCGATTCTCTGAGGAATAGGGAACCAGTGAAGCTGGGCAAGAATGGGGGTGATAGGTTCCTAGAGCCTGGTGCGGGAGAGGACATGAGCTGCAAGAGTACTGAATAATCTACAGTTTATGGAGAATTATTAGTTGGGAAGTCCAGTGAGCAGGCAGTTGTCGTAGTCAAGCCGGGACAACGACAACAAAAATTACATTTATAGAGCGCCTTTCACGTCGGGAGGACGTCCCAAAGCGCTGAGTAATTAAAGCGTGGATCAGGGTCTCGGCGTCCTGCAGTGGCGGAGGCGGGCAATGTTGCGGAGGTGTGGAAAGGTGGAACGGGTCACGGCACAAATGTGGGGTTTGAAGGATAGCTGAGGGTAGACCATAGTGTGACAATGCCTTTCCTCCCAATGCCATTAGCTTGTCTTCTAAGTGTATGAGGGCCTGGTTGACGATGGCATCACCGTAGTCCAACTCTGTTTGTGGAATTGCACTGCTTAGCTAATGAAAAACGTCTTCTGACATGCTTTCTTTGTGGTTATTCCACAGCTGTCTCGGATTAGACAGACCGCAGGTGTGCACCACGATGGTAAATAAATTCCTCAGTCAGGTAGTAGACTGTACCAAGGTTGCTTCTTCTAATGTCTAGTTCCAGTGAGCATTGTCTTCTCGAAGATCCCTGTGGTGGCATGCTTCTCGGAATGTTTCGCAGACTTCATCATCAACGGTTTTAAGATCCTTACAGCTTGTTGGGCCTCTCACAGTGTGCAGTAAAAGCCTTAGGAAGTAGCATTTAAAGTTGTTTGGATGCATTGTGCACACCCTGCCGAGTACATCACTGGACTTGATACGGGAATAGCCTTCCACAGGAGTACCTTGAACTTTTCTCTTCCACTTCTTGGCCTGGGAGTTCCATGTGAAATACTTTGAGAACTCAACAGTAGAGAAGGATTCTTGCAAACTCGTCCTGTTGGTATAGTTCGAAGAATGCAGTTAGCGTGGTTTTGCGAGATTCAAGTGAACATTCCCGAACATTTGCTTCGTAAAAAACACCCTTTGGCAGTTTTCAAGGTGAATCTGAAGGTGTTGGACCACTGAATGTTGATCATGTATGTGGAAGTCCAAAGTTCTCCAGTTTGCTTCATTGATGCTCACATATCTGCTAATCTGGTAGTATGTTATCTCGAATCTTCGGGCTTCCTCCCTCTCAAGTCCAAACACAGCCATGTTGCAGCCCTTGTTCACATATTTGATGCTCTTAACAGAGTTGCAAAACTACATTGATGTGAGCGTTGAAGAGTTGAGAGAGATAGGGATTGTATGGGACAACCCAATGGTTGTCCACTTCCACCTACTGTTTGTTGTTTGTCAGTACTGCATGGAATCCAACACCTCCAGTTGACCTCTGCCTGTACAAAGAATACCCATCATGACCTGTTTGGGTCTCCTGTACATAACTCCTTGGCTATTACTCTGAGCAGGAGCCATCTTTCATGCAGGGAGATTTTTTGTTGAATTGTCTACATGGGCCATGAATTATGTGTTTCTTTATGATTTCAAAGAGCACAGGGTCTCGGTCTGGGTTTGGCACTTCTGCAGAGATGACATTGATGATTTGGTTAGGTCGTATATTTTTGTTGAGCCACAGAAGAATGTGTGCATGAGGAACACCATGCTTTTGCCTCTCAATGGTGTAGAGATAACAATGGACTTTGCTAAAGACATGATTTTTGGTGATAAGCTCCATCAGTTTAAGAACTTTAAGGTGGAAAACCCTGGCTATGAGATCATGGCTCTGGCTGTTGTCCAGGCAACAGTTCCTGCTTGATCTCCTCCCAATTACGATTCCAGGTGAATGTGATGAACAGGTCAGGTCGACTGTACTCTCACACATAGCACAATGCATCCTGAATTCTTTTGTGCATAAACCATTGTCCCCCAGTGAAACTGGATGGCAAGACGATCAGTTGACCTATGTCACCATCATTTATTTATAAGTTTGTCCCGCAAATGAATGTTCTCCTTAGCCCTGAGTTACTTCTGTTTCAAGCCTCTCAGCTTCGATCTTGGCATACAACAACAAAATTACATTTGTAAAGCGCCTTTCACGTTGCGAGGACGTCCCAAGACGCTGGACAGACAGAGTCACGGACCCGAGCTGAGGATCGGGGGGGGGGAAGCAGGGAGATCAAAAGCATGGTCAAAGAGGAGGGTCTTGAGATAACACTTGAAGATGGCAAGGGAGGGGGTGAGGCAGAGGGTCTGCGGGATGGAGTTCCAAAGGGTAGGGGCAGAGTCGCGGAAGTTCCGCCCGCCAATGGTGGAGTGAGCGAGGCGGGGAGGTGAAGCATGCCGGAGCACCGCCTCGCTCATCATACATGTCTATGATGAATTGATGGTGCAGGTCTTTTGTATGCAGAAAGTTGTCATTGCCTTCACATTGCATCAACCTGTGCACATAAAGAGCCACAGCAGACACCTTTTTGTCAGGTCTTGACTGTCCAGTGCTGGGATTTGTTTGCCATATCTGGAAATGGTAGCCATCTTCACCACATGGGAATAAGATTGGGTAGTTGATTGGGTACTGGAGGGCATTGTTAGTCTCACACATTTGTTTGAGTTTGTTGTCACGTTGCTGCAACACAATGTCCCGCTTACCATGTTCTTCACCCACAATCAGGATGGCTACTTCATCAGTAGTCGGTGCATTGTACCATCGCTCATTATCTGCATGGATGATTATTCTATATTCTTCTGCAGTCATTCTTTCCATTGCAGACTTTAAGCTCCTGATGTATGTGTTGCTGTGAAGTATGTCTTGCAGATCTAGTATGAGGGCTTCGTTCAACCCCAGAACATTGTTTCCACACTGTATGGCTTGTTCTTCTCGGTTCGTCATGAAGTAGATCTGTAAGAATTTTGGTGACTCATTTGGTGTTCAGAGATCCTGATAAGGGATACACTTGTCCTTGCTTGGAATCATTTGATGTACCATCCAGCAGACTTTTCAGGTGTTCAGATGGCTCTGTGAGTTGCTCTGGTTTCACTTTGCCAAGCGAGCAGCACATGGAAGGAACTTCTTTTGCCCATTTCATGGCTCCGGAGTGGGCACATACGTTCAACATATTCCCTATATGATTCATAGTCTCTGCCTGGATCATAGTTGAGCCCAGCTAAATGGAGTGACCTCTGCTGCTGGGTGTCATTTATCCGTATTCTTGCATGCTTTTCTGCGTCGAATTCCAGCCGTGCTGTTCTTTGTTCTTCAATGTAATTTAATCAGCTTTCTCTCTTTTGTCTAGCAATTTTATTTATCCTTGAACGGCTTGATCTTCGCTGATGCATCTTTATAGTGGTAAATATAAATTTATAATTTATAATCACTGTGATGTCCTCCTGTGAAAGTTGCTTTACAAATGTCATTTTGTTGTTTTTGTTGTATATTGTTCCCGTTGTTGGTTATCTTGTTCCCGTTGTTGTTTATCTTGTTCCCGTTGTTGTTTATCTTGTTCCTGTTGTTGTTTATCTTGTTCCCGCCACTTGGCTTCGTCTGAGTGCGTGCTGCGTGCGTATATTCGTGCTCTGTGAAGCTTGATGCCACAGCGCCACTGGGAGTCGGCACAGCCACCAGGTGTAACTGCAGCGCAAAACGCAAAACTGCCATACATGTGTGATGAGCTTATTTAGGTCATAGCTCATCAATAATAGGAGATACCTGAAATTTTTTTCAAAATATGCCCATGACACTCCTAGATGCAAGACCATTCCGATGAGGTATAAATCATGTCTCTATGTCAATCGGTTATTGAGATCTTGGCTAATACACACCCACACACAGACAGTCATTTTATTAGTGCAAATTTTCAATAAATTGCAACTTTGTTGATTGTGACTGCCACTTGTGAGACAATATCATGTTTAACAGCTTACATTAAATAAAATACTTTTTATACAAAAATAATTTAAGGGATCAGATCCGTGTTCAATGTGGGGGTGGGGGTGGGGAGAAAGCACAGTATAAAGCTTGAATGAAGAAGTCTACCAATTAAACAATTTGAAATTGAATGAGCTAGTGTACAGTAAGATGTCTTGCCCTTTTGCTACACCTTAAATACAGTTGTATTCTATTAGTGGAAAATATATTCAACTTATGTACGTCAAACTAACAAAGAATTCAAAAGCTAAAATAAATTGCCATTCTTCCAATTTCACTCATGGTAGATCCATTATTGACATATCCTTGACCTGGAACTATGGGAATATTTTCATAAATTTGGACAGGGTGAGGGTTAAGGAAAGAGAAGGGTTTGTATCTGCCGGACAATGCTTTTTTTTTTTAACTGTGTTAACCTTCCTTTCAGTTTGTAGTTCCCTTTCAGATTGCAAATTGAGCAATTCCAACAGGTCTGGTATAAATGATGAGCTCCGTTTCCATTTCCTCTCTCTCTCCCCCCTCCCCCCCACTCTTGAGTGGGCAGTAACCTGGCCGTTCAACATTCACATAGTTGCATGAGACATTAAAATAAGTGAAATGCAAAGTTATACCCAATAATTTCACAAACGACTTAATTGCAGCCAATTTCTGGATTCACCAGACTTTTACAACAATTTTAACAATTAAGTATTCGGGAGGAAAAGATTCCTGGCTTCAGAACTCCATGATTCAAACTTCTCCCTAAATTCCAAATTCTGTTGGGCATTTTATGTGAACGTTAAATGTCTAAATCAGGTTTACAACTTTAAAAACATTTCTATGAAACAAATGGGCAATTAAAAGTTTCTTCATATAGAAAATTTTAAAGTTCAACAATAACAACTTGCATTATATAGTGCCCTTCATGTGGGATAGTATCTAGGAGTGCTTCACTGTAATTAATGACATGATAAGGTGCTATATCAAATGCAAGAACTTTTATGCAAAATTCAAACTTCAACTATAATTGTGCAAAACTTGAGGTATTAGTATAGTTAAATAGTTTGAAATGCAGATCTCTCCATGCAGCTAGAGTGCAATTTTATTTCACTTTGCAGAGTAACAAAGGTACAGAAAAATAGATTTATTTGGTCCCCATGGACCTACATTGTTGCTGTAGGTTTGATTGGCATTTGCCAAATCAGGATTTGAGAATAAAAGCCTTTGTTAGTTTTACCCAAGTCTCAGTGACCTGTATTGTAACAGAAAATAACTCAAGTCCTTCATGTTCTACACTAGTTGTACCCGTTGCAGCTATGCTTGCAACCAGTGTCATTTAATTGTCTTTCTCTCTTTTGTCTGACATTTTTATTTGCTCTTGAAAGGCTTGATCTTCGCCTCTTAGGCATCTTTATCCCTAAGATTAAGAAAATGTGCTATTAAACTCATTGGCATCCCTTGTTCACATATTTGTAACAACAACTTGCATTTATATAGAGCCCTCCACACCGGGCGGGGTCTCAGTACACTTAACAATGGCGAAGCCCGAGGCCAAGCCAGGGGGAGAGGGAAGATGACCGTAGACGCAGTTGAAAAGGAAGGTCTTCAGGCATGATCTGAAGATAGGAAAGGAGGGGGCAAGGCGAAGGGGTTGAGGAAGGGAGTTCCAAAGTTTCGGGGCGTAGTGGTTGAAGGTACGGCTGCCAATGGTGGAGCAGAGGATTCGAGGGACAAAGAGTAAGCCGGACTCAGTAGAGCTGAGGCAGTGGGTACTGCTGTGGGGAGAGAGGAGGTTAGAGAGATAGCAGGGTGCCAAGGAATGGAGGGATTTAGAGTATCCAGCCGAGAGGTGACAAAAGCATGGACAAGGGTTTCTGCAGCTTTTGGGGTGAGGTATTGTCGGAGACGGGCAATGTGGCAGAAATGGAAGAAAGCAGTCCTGGTCAGGGACCGGATGTGGTGGAGGAAGTATAACTGGGAGTCAAACCTGAAGTCTAAGTTGCGCACAGGTTCAGAGAGTTTTAAGGACAGGTCGGGTAAGTTGAGGAGGTCAGAATTGTGGGATAGAAGACGTCGGTGGGAGCCAAAGGTTTCTGGCTTGTTGACGTTTAACTGCAGGAAATTTACACTCATCCAGCTCCTGATGTCCAACAGACAAGCTGACAGAACATCAGGGGATTGGGGCTCACAGCTGGAGGTGGAAAAGTAGAGTTGAGTGTCATTTGCATACATGTGGAAGTTAACCCAGTGTCTGCGGATGACATCACCGAGAGGGAGCATATAGATGAGGAAGAGAAGGGAGCCAAGGATGGTTCTTTGGGGTACCCTGCATGTGACCGGGGTAGCTTCATCCCTCTGCCCTGTGTCGCCTACCACCACCCCCTTAAGCGCAAAGAAAAGCCATTTGCAGAAATGTAGTGCTGGCAGTTTGTAAGGTAGGACTCGAACCAAGTGAGTGCGGTCCCATTGACGTGGACGATGGAGGACAGGCGGTGGTGGAGGATGGCGTGATCAACTGTGTCGAACGCGGCGGAGAGGTCCAGGAGGATGAGGATGCAGAGGGAGCCATGGTCACAGATAGAGAGTATATTGTTTGTGACCTTCACAAGTGCTGTCTCTGTACTGTGGGCAGGGCAGAAACAGGACTGGAGGGGTTCGAGTAGGATGTGGAGGGAGGGGTGTACACGAAGTTGGTTGGCAACAACGCGTTTCAGAGCTTTGGCAAGGAAGGGCAAGTTTGAGATAGGGCGGTAGTGGCCGAGGTGGTGGGATGGAGAGTAGGTTTTCTAAGGAGGGGGCGATGACTGGAGTCTTGAGGGCGAGTGGAACTGATCCTGAGGAAAGAGACTGGTTAATAGTGTCTGCCAACAGTGGGCAGAGGAGGGGGAGCTGAGCGATCAAGCAGATGGGTGGGGAGTGGGTCAAGGCAGCAGGTGTTGGGCTTCATTGTGGTGAATGTGGATGAGAGGGAGGAAGGGAAGATGGGGGCAAATGAATGTAGGATGGGGGCTGTAGTAGGAGCTGAGGGCAGGGTGGGTGAGGGAGATGGAATGGGGATGGTGGTAGGCAACACGGGGCAGAGGGATGAAGCTGCCAGGCGGATGTTGTCAATTTTAGAGGTAAGGAAGTCCATGATCTCTTCGACTTGGCGTTAGATGTGGTGATTGAGAGTACTTGACGGGGTGCATGGAGAAGGTAGTGAGCGTTGGAGAAAAGGATTTTGGAATTATTGTTGGCCTCCAGTATGATGTTTGAGTAATGCGCAGTCTTTGCTTGCGACAGGGAGCGGCGGTAGGTTTGAAGATGCTCAAGCCACAGTTGGTGGTGAACTGTTAGGTGGTCTTCTGCCACCTGCGCTTGAGCAGCTGGATTTGGGATTTTAGGGAGCAGAGATGGCTGTTGTACCAGGGGATGTGGGTGGGTTTGGAGACGATCCTGGATTTCAGGGGGATGAGGGAGTTAAAGGTGGAGGAGAGGTAATCATGGAGCAGCTTGACGGCTGCTTCAGGTTTGCTGCAGGTGGAAGGCCAGAGGAATAGGAGGTCTGAGGATGAGAGGGCCTTTGTGAGCGTCTCGGGGTGGGGGGCAGCCTTTTCCATGGGCGGAAAAGTATGGTTGAGGTCTTGATGGAGGGGAGAAGGATGTGAGAGGAGGAGATGAGGAAGTGGTCCAAAATGGCCTTGTCCGTGATGCACAGGTTGGCAATGGCGAAACCATGTGTGATGATGAGGTCGAGGGAGTGGCCACGGTTGTGGGTCGGAAAGTTGATGTAGAGGGTGAGGTTTAGGGCGGAGAGGAGGGCATTAAAATCTGAGGATGTGGTGCAAGGGGAGTTTAGGTGGAGGTTGAAGTCACCCATTATGAGCAGGTGTTCTGAGCAGAGGGACAGGGATGAGAGGAGAGAGGAGATATCGGAGAGGAAGGGACCAGGGGGTTTTGGGGGCAGTAAACAAGGAGAATTTTGAGTGAGAGAGGAGGGTTGATAGAGGGTGAAGTGCTCCAATGAGGAGAAGCAGCCAGAGGAATAAGGGGATAGACCAAGGGAAGCTTGGGAGATGAGGGCTACCCCACCACCATGTTGGTTTGGGCGGGTGGTGTGGTGGAAGGTGTAGCCAGGAGGGGAGGCTTCAACTCGGTGGATGGAGTACCTGGGGGAGAGCCAGGTTTCTGTAAGCCCAAGAATATCCATGTGCTCATCCAGGATGAGGTCTTGGATGGTGAGGGCTTTATAATAATAATAATAATAATCCTTGCATTTGATATAGTGCTTTTCACGTCTTCTAGATGTCTCAAAGTGCTTCATAGAATATATTGTAAAGTGAATTGACCGTATATGGGCGAAACGCAGCAGCCAATTGCGCAAAGCAGTGTCCCACAAACAGTCGTGGATTGAAACTGACCAGTTTATTATTGTTTTGTTTTGGAGAGATTATTATTAGGGGTGTGGAGTAAGGAAACTTGCTCAAGGTTTCGCCCTGCCTGGAATTGAATCCAGGTGTCTCGCTTGTAAGGCGAGTGCTCTGACCACTGAGCTACAGGACTCCACAAATTGCAGAGGGAACGGGCATTTTGTAGAAAAATGTGGATGGTGCTGGTGGGTGGGGGTAAACGGAGGAGAGAGTGGTATGGAGAGGATTCGGGGTCGTGGGGGAGAAATGACTGCAGTTTGAGGAGGGAGGAGAGTTGAGAAGGTATGGCTGAGGAAGGAGGAAGGGGTGTTTGCCTTTCGAAGGCTGTTCACGTCGATGGTTGTCCCAGAGCAGCCACCCCGACTGCCCCCTTTCCCCCTCTCTCTACAAGGCCCTCCTCCACCTCTAAAAGGCAAACCTGGTCCATTCTCCTCCCCCCTCAAACCCCACGGTCATTTTCCCCCACAGCTTACAACCCCCAAACCCCTCAGCCCCTCCACCCTCTCCCACCAGTGCCCCTACCCATATCGGCCAGCAAAACGTCCACTCCCTCATCATCCATGACCTCATCCTGGATGAGCATATTGACATCCTAGGGATCACATAAACCTGGCGGTCCCCTGATGACCCCGTTTACCTCATCGAAGCCCCCACCCTCCAGCTATACTTTCCACCCCGCTCCCCCACCCCAACCATCATGGCGGTGGGATGGTCTTCATCTCTCAAACCTCCTATCTCCCTGCTCCTGTAACTGTTTCCCTTCATTTGAACACCTCATCCTATATCATTCCTCCTCCCTCTCCCTCAAAATTTTTTCTAGTTTACCAACCCCAAAACCTCCTCGCTCCTTCCTCAAGGATATCTCCTGTCTTCCCTCATCCCTATCCCTCGGCACTGTGTCCATCCTCGCCTCATCCCTAAATTGTCTTATTCTACAAACATCTTGGAGGCTAACAACAATCCCAGGATTCTCTTCACCACCACAAACCAGTTCCTTCTTCCACCTTCCCATACTCTCAACTTACTCCAAAAGTGAGATGATGGACTTCCTTGAGTCGAAAATCTAGGGGATCCCCTCTGCTGTCTCTGCCCTTTCTACCACCACCCCCTCCCTACTTCCCTCTCCCCTGCTATATCAAGTAATGATCTCTTGAGAGAGAGGGGGGAGGAGAGAAGCATATTTCTTTTTCAATACACCAACAGAAATAACCATCCAAAAAGATTGTTTTAACCAATGCTCCAAGAATCAAGCTTGAGCTAGTTTTAATAATTATCAGGCCCAGAGACTTAAGGATGTGTGTTTGTATGTATATATGCCCTCCTCACCACCATATCAAACAAAACTGATTATGGGCTTCACTCTAAAAAAAAATCCCACGCTATTGTAATTTTGTGGGACACTGCTTTGCGCAATTAGCTGCTGCGTTTCGCCCATATACGGTCAATTCACAATTTAGAGTAATTACTTGTGCTTTAAGAAGTTTTCATTGTGATCAAGGCCTATAAAAATGTTTTGTAAGTGGAGGCCAAGGAAAGTTCTTCACAGGCTAAGATTGCCCCCTAAGGTCTATAAAAAAGCAGTAATCACATGTTCAGGGTTTCTTATTTCAGATGAAAAGATTTCTTTCTTGACCATTTGACAAATTTTCGTTGTAATGGACACTTTAACCCTGAGGGAGATGACAACCACAGGTACCATCTAAGAAGATAAAGGTTTGCAATGTTCTCAAATGCCCAAAGATTCCAGGATATTCATACAATTGTACAACCTGCATTTACCACTTTGACCAGCTGTGATCTACAGGAGTCTCTGCCATCCATGGTTTCAGAAGCAATTAAGTATTTTGTGTTCCTATTTGAAAAGGGAGACTGATTAAAATTAAATCCTCTTGAATTTCACACATCAAAATTGTGTCACAAGTTTTAAAGTAGCCTTAGCATATGTAAAGTAATGGGTTACACTCTGTCTTCCACCACCTCCACAACATTGACTGGCTCCACCACTGTCTCACACCACAGGACCCTCCTACATGCATTCATTACATCCGGGCTTAACTGCGGAAACTCCCTGCTTGTCGGCCTCCCAAACTCCTCCCTCCATAGGTTGCAGATTCATAGATTCATAGATTCATAGAATGTTACGGCACAGAAGGAGGCCATTCGGCCCATCGAGTCTGTGCCGGCTCTTTGACAGAGCGTCACTCTCACTAACCCCAATCACCAGCTTTCTCCCCATAACCCTGCAAACCCGTCTTCCCCAGATACCTATCCAGTTCTCTCTTAAAAGCTGTTATCGAATCGGACTTCACTACCCTTTCAGGCAGATCATTCCAAATTCGAACAACTCGCTGAGTGAAAAAATTTCTTCTAACCTCCCCTCTGCTTCTTTTGGTAGATATCTTAAGACTGTGACCACAGGTCACAGACACACCTACCAGTGGAAGCAGCTTTTCCTTATCTCGCCTGTCGAAACCTTTCATGATCTTGAAGACCTCTATCAGGTCCCCGCGTAACCTTCTCATCGAGAACTCTGCAGCCCGTGTCGTCTTCCGCACCAGGCTCCGTGACCCTGTGAGATGTTTATGTCCCCTTCGGATGAAGGCCCTATGGAGTAACTTGTCTGTTTTGGTCCTCCTTGTGGGGAAATCTCTGTTTTCTACTTTGCTCTGGCTCATGGCNAAAAAACATTGATCATTGTGTGGAAAATCATTGATATAATAATAATAATAAAATCCTTGCATTTGATATAGCGCTTTTCATGTCAGGAGGACATCCCAAAGTGCTTCACAGAACATACTGTAAAGTGAATTGACTGTATATTTGTGGGCGAACGCGGCAGCCAATTGCGCACAGCAATGTCCCACAAACAGTCGTAGATTGAAAATGACCAATTTAGTATTGTTTTTGGTTTTGGAGGGATTATTATTAGGGGTGTGGAGTAAGGAAACTTGCCCAAGGTTTCGCCCTGACCTGCCTGGAACTGAACTCAGGTCTCTCGCTTGCAAAGCGAGTGCTCTAACCACTGAGCTACAGGACTCCACTATAAATGTCCTAAATAGAATAATTCATCAGCAATCTTTATTTTCAATGGTTTATTTCCACTGTATGTAGCAATCTCTTTATTTCTACTGACTTATGACTGACCAAACCCGCTTTTGATATTGAAGTTTACCTATCAGTAAGTAGGAACCCAGTTATTAGTTGATTGGTGGATCGCTTTTCCGGGGTAATAATTCCTTCCAAAGAAATAATAATAATAAATTGGTCACTTCAATCCACGACTATTTATGGGACAATACTGTGCACAATTGGCTGCCGCATTTCAATTCACTTTACAGTATATTCTGTGAGGCGCTTTGAGATCTCACGAAGATATGATAAGGCGGTATATAAAATGCAAGGATTATTATTATCAGTATGAAGTCTGGGAGTTGTTCAGATCTACTACATATAAAAAAACCCTCTTTTATATTGTTTTTATGTAACACATGTTGTAGTTACTCAGTTATTGTCTGCTGATAAAACAAAGGTGGAATTCTTATCTTATGAATCAGGCTATTGAGAAATGCCTTCTGTGTTAGTCCTGTGAAAATATTCAATATGGCATCAATTAATCATTAATCTAATTGCCATGGGGATAGTCTGTTCAATTGTGGTACAATATGGCAAAACCAATTAGAACATTCATTCAGTTCCTGCTCTACAACAACAAGAAGATTACATTTGTACAGCGCCTTTCACGTCGGGAGGACGTCCCAAGGTGCTGGACAGTGTTCAGCATTTCAGACCCGAGTTGGGGTCAGTTGGGGGGAGGGGAGGGGAAGGAGGGTGACTGATGGCATGGTCGAGAGGAGGGTTTTGAGGTGGGACTTAAAGGAGGCAAAGGAGGGGGTGAGGCGGAGTGTTTGGGGGATGGAATTCCAGAGGTTGGGGGCAGAATGGCTGAAGGCTCTCCCGCCAATGGTGGGTCGGGGATGTGGAGAAGGCCAGAGCCGGCTGAGCAGAAGGAACGGGTGGGTTGGTAGGGGGTTAAGAGGTCATAGAAGTACGGTGGGGTGAGGCCATGGAGGGCTTTGTAGGTGAGGACCAGGATCTTGAACTGGATCTTCTGAAGGATAGGAAGCCAATGGAGTCGGGAGAGAATGGGGGAGATGGGGTCACAGATTTTGGTGTGGGAGAGGACGCGGGCTGCAGAGTTCTGGATTGCCTGCACCCTGTGGAGGGAGGAGTTGGGAAGGCCGACAAGCAGGGCGTTTGCATAATCGATCCTGGAGGTGATGAAGGCATGAACAAGAGTTTCAGCGGCCTGAGGGGTGAGATGGTGGAGGAGTCGGGCGATGTTATGGAGGTGAGGGAAGACAAAGCGGGTCATGGCTTGGATGTGGGGAAGAAAAAACAGTTGAGCATCGAACAAGACACCCAGGTTCCTGACTGGCGGTGAGTTGTAGTGTGCAACCATGGAGGTTGATGCTGCCAGAGCCTGAGGTGCAGAGGCGCTGGCGCGAGCCAATCAGGAGGGCCTCAGTCTTGTTCACATTCAACTCTACATTTGCCACTAAATATTATTGCAGTTCAAAACTAACATTGAAATATATTTTAGCTCTTCAGCAGTGCAGGTTACACTGTGTGCAATCTGTAGTAACTACATTGGCTTATCACAGTAAGATTGGAATATTAGTTAATATGTTCCCAAATTCTTGTAATTGGCAACTAGATGTCTAACTCAGTGAGATGGTCCATATAGCTTTTCTTTTAGATGGTAAAGCTCTATCAAAATTAGATAGTGGGATTTCATTATAGCAATAATCTTCATCTATGTTGATCATTTATATGCTAATTATATGTTAATTACAAATAATTAAATAATAATAATCCTTGCATTGATATAGAGCTTATCACATTGTCAAAACGTTTCAAAGCGCTTCACAGGATATATTGTAATACCTTAATATACTGTTTGATATGGCTGTATATCAAAAACAATAATAAATTGGTCATTTTCAATCTACGACTGTTTGTGGGACATTGCTGTGCGCAATTGGCTGCCGCGTTCGCCCACAAATATACAGTCAATTCACTTTACAGTATATTCTGTGAAGCGCTTTGGGACGTCCTCCCGACGTGAAAAGCGCTATATCAAATGCAAGGATTATTATTATTATATTTTGTGGATGAAACTCAGCAGTCAATTGTGCACAATTTACTGTGAAGAATAAAAATATTTTATTAAATAATACAATTGATTGACTGTACAGTAAATCCTTTGCCATAGGTTAATTCCACTCTTTTGGGAACATAATTTTTTTTCTAGCAATGCTTTTCAGGCATGAAATAAAATATTCTTAATCCCAAGAGAAAGTTTTTAAAATGTAATCTGAAAGATTCCTCTCCTGTAATTACCTAGCACTCTGTACCATGTACATAAATGGGAAGACTGCAGAGCAGTTTAGGAACTGGAGAAGGTCACAGTTCAAGCTGCCACAGGTCATGTGTTTAGATGGTAAGCACATTATTGCTGGGTAAAATAGCCAAGGAGAGGGAGGAATAGAACAGCAAAGGAACAATTTCTTTGCTTTTGATTTCAGATTTAGTTTGATCATTTATTTTTTTAAAAAAAGCTATTTATGGAACTGCATTGAGAAGATTTCAGTAATGCCATTTTTGAGCCATCACTATGTTGTGCCATGCAGGATTTGCCAGAACAAGTGATAGGCACATCCCTTTAAAACACTTCTGTGCTCAAAGAGCATATTACCTGCCTATCCTATCAGTTAGCGAAATGCATCTGGGAAATTTAAGGAGAATGGAATAAAATTGAAAGAAATAACAATACTTGTGAGGGGATTGAATGACAGGGAATAGCTTCTCTTAAAAAATATATGGACAACAGCTCAAGAGGAGCTGCTTTTTTATTTCAAGTTAANTTTTTGTTTGGAAAAACAAGTCAAATTTTTGACAAAGCTTTTCATTTTCAACTAGCTGTACCCGTTGCAGTTATGCTTGCAGCTAGTTTCATTTAATCGACTTTCTGTCTTTTGGCTGGCTTTTTCATTTGTCCTTGAAAGACTTGATCTTAGCTTCTTAGGCATCTTTATCCCTTAAGATTAAGAAAATGTGCTATTGAACCCATTAGCATCCCTTGTTCACATATTTACACACATATCCTTTTGGGAGGACTCCTGTTGGGAGGACTCAGTGGGAAGACTCAGTGGGACGACTACTGGTTGGGAGGACTACTGGTTGGGAGGACTCCTGTGGAATTCTCCTGTGGGAGGACTACTGGTTGGGAGGACTCCTTTTGGTGTCTCTACATCAATCGGTTAGACTTTTCGTCTTTATTAGTACAGATGTATCTCTCTAGAAGGGTGTGCAACCTCTGTCACTACTTTGTTGCAGAATACTATGCATACCTTTTTGGGGGCTTAATTAAAACATTTTTTCAATACATTTTTTAATATAGCTCATTAGCGATAGGAAAAAGATATATGCCCGTGACACTGCCCCATGCAAGACCTTTCCGATGAGGTATAAATCATGTCTCTACGTCAATCGGTTATTGTGCTCGTGGCGGACAGACAGACACAGAGACACAGATGACAGAAGTTAAATAAATCCAGAGCAGGTTCTCTAGTCTCCAGATACTTAAGTACAAGTTCCCTGGGGAAAAATATTCTTATTTCTTAACTTTCCACAAATAGAAAAAGGATAGCATTTATAATATCAACTTGTGATCTGAGTGCAAACAGCGACCATATAGTGAAAGACTCAAATTTCATTGTTGGCATGTATTTATAATATAAGAAGTTGTAAGAGATTTATGACAGTCAGAGGCATTGTAAGATTAGGTTGGACAAGGGGAACTGTAATTAGGACAACTGGCTTGCTTGAAATGCTGTATTGTTGAGTCTTGTATGAGCATTAAAGGCTACCTCTTAACCTTTAAACTGCAGTACGGAACACAGAGGTAATACTGCCAAGCAGTAGACACCATTTCTGGATCTACTCCCAGTATGAATTATGATTGTTGTTCACAAAGTATAATAAATGTAATGCTTTGGGCACTGAAGATTTGACACTCATAAACATTCCATTTTGATTTAACTAAGTGAACTTGTTATACTTACTAGGGTGCAGAACTATACAGTAATATACAAATCAACTAAGTTAATAGAGCCTGTTTTAGCCTTTTCATAACTTAATTAGTTTATTTAACAATTTCAAAAAGTCTATATGGGTGGTAATAAATTGAATATCTCAGTTTTATCTGGTTTTCCAGGAACATGATTGTTTTCTGTTGATTGTTTGGCATGGGATATCTAAGGTTGCTATGTAAACGTGAAAGCTAACTTTCTTCAGTCGAACGTCAACAAGACCGAAGCTCTCCTGATCACCATCCATGGTTGCACACTCCACCTTGCTAAGCCAGTCCAGAACATTGGGGTCTTGTTTGACCCTCAACTATCCTTTCTACCCCACATCTGTGCCATGACCCGCTCTGCCTTCCCCCACCTCCGCAACATTGTCCGGCTCCACCACTGTCTCACACCGCAGGCTGCCGAAACCCTCATACATTACATCAATACATCGAGACTCAACTATGTAAACTATGTAAACTCACTGCTTGTCGGCTTCCTCAACTCCTCCCTCCACAGGCTGCAGATCATTGAGAACTCTGCAGTCCGTGTCCTCTCCTGCATCAGGCTCCAGAACAATATCACCCCCATCCTCGCCCAACACCACTAGCATCACGCAGAGGATACAGTTCAAGATCCTGGTCCTCACCTTCAAAGCCCTCCACGGTCTTGCTCCCCCCTACCTCTGCGACATCGTAACCGCGTACCATCCTGCTCATTCCTTCCGCTCAGCTTGCTTCATGTCCCCCGCCTTGCTCGCCCCATTATTGGCGGGCGAGCCTTCCGCCACTCTGCCCCCACCCTCTGGAACTCCATCCTGCAGTCCCTCCACCTTGCCCCCTCCCTTGCCACCGTCAAGACCCATCTCAAGACCCTCCTCTTCGACCATGCTTTCAATCACCCTGCCCTCCACACTCCCCAACCCCCACCTCGGGTCCATAACTTTGTCTGTCCAGCGCCTTGGAATGTCCTCCCGATGTGAAAGGCGCTATACAAATGGTTTGGTGGTGGTGGTGTTGTTGATGGTCCCTGGTTTTGGTCCCCCCACCAGTGGAAACATCTTCCCTATGCCTACCCTATCAAAACCTTTCATAATTTTAAAGACCTCTATCAGGTCTTTACCCTCCTCGCGCTTTCAAGTAGTAGTGCTTTAATCCCCAACCTTGGAATAGAACTCCATTTCCCAAACGATCCATTATTACAGTCTTTCTGAATCTGATTGACAATTGATGCTGAATTATAGGCTGTAGATATACACATGAAGTAATGCGTCCAGGCTACCCAAACTCATTTCATTTAGTTCTCTTGCAGTTATCAGAATGAATAGATATTAATTCCAACACACTGAATTGGATGAAGCCTAACTCGAGAGGTGAAGCATCAGCTACAGTACTGCATCACCAATTCACCCTTCCCAAAGTGGATTCGATTTCAACAGCTTGGAGTTTTGTACTTTGAGGATTTCTTCAGCACAATTTAAATCAGAAATCCTCAGTGGATATGTGCATGTAGAAACCTCGAGCAGAAGCACAGAAGCAAGAGAAATCTGAGAAGAACAAACTCGAGTCCTTCTTTCACAATACAGTTTTTTCCTACCAATTTTCTTTTCCAATCTTCTCCCCTCCTCACCTGATGATATTTGGCACATAGTTCCATGGCACATTCCACCATTGTCCATGTGTGAATGTTGGCAGTGTCACAGTAAGCCATACTGGCAAGTAATGCATTAAGTAAGCCAAACCCAATCTTGTCCTTGTGCAATATTCAAAGACATGCATCTCCAGCAGAAATTGTTGTATTGTAATCAGGGAAGAAAAGTGGTTATACAATATAAAGACAGAGGAATAATATCCAGAGAGCTCGACCTATCTTCTCGAGGGCTCGACGGGTGGGCGTAGAGGGGGAAAGAGGGGGGATTAGATGGAGGTTACATGGGGGTAGAGAGGGGGGGTTAAGGGGTAAGAGAGAGAGTATGTGTGTGAGAGAGAGGTAAGAAAGGGGGAGTGAAAGAGTTTGTGAGAGAGTGATTGAGAGAGCAGAGAGATTGAGAGTGTGAGAAGGGGAGAGTGAGAGGGGGACAGAGTGAGCAGAGAGGGAGTGTAATTGAGAGTGTGAGAAAGAGTGGAGGGGGAGCGAGTGGTTGGGGGCTGAGGGCGAGATGGAGTGTGAGAGGGAAGAGAGAATGTGAGAGGGTGTGAGAAGTGGAGTGAGAGAGTAATTGAGAGAATGTGTGCGAGAAAGTGGGGGAGCAGAGAGAGTGTCCCCCACGATCTATGTCCTCCCTCTATGTGCCTCTATGATATAGTTTTTTCTCAGCATAAAATTTATATTCTTCAAAGGACTTTTACAACTTGTCTCGTTGTTTTCACTGGTAATATTTATTAAATTGCCTAATAACTCGAGCGTGTCATGGACACCTTATTTTTATTAAAGCTCTGCCTTGATCTAATGATATTTGCTGTAGATAGTCTGTTTGGGTTAAAATAAGCCGCTTCACTTTAAGCGCAATTATATTATATAATTTAAAGCAATACTGCTTGAAGACAAAAAGTCTGATCTGGGTGAGTGTTGCAACAAAAAAAGTGGGAAAAGATATCGAGGGATGCATTTGAAAAGGGGAGGAGTTAAAAATCGTATAAAAGGAGGGGGTTCATTAAACTCGGAGTCGCTCTTCGCCTTTAGTGTCATCAAGGAGGTACATGTCTGACCTGAGAGCCTTGTCTCCAGATGAAGGTTGTTTTTTCATTGTCTACTCACTTTGGGTAAAGCTGCTCGTGTCACAGTTATGGTGTCAGGGTTTTTCTATGTCTTAACATTGTGACGGTTTATTGTATTATCGGGCAGTGTAAGTGAGGCCTAGGGCTATAAGGACCAATAAAATACTGTTGTGTTTTCTAAAAAGTGCATCTCAAGTCTTTGTTGAATTCAGGAGAGAGGGCGCGACATGACCAGGTCATTGCTGAGGTCGGCTCTCTGGTAGTGTGAGGGGCACTGATTGGGGCATTCCATTGTTCCATAAGGCTTTGGGATTCCTGATGTTTGATTTTCATACACAGCGAAGTTCCACAACCTGTAGGTCACAGAGGCTCCTGGTAACTCCCTGCGCTTTACACATGGGGGGTATTCATTAAGGGCTGAGACCCGTTACACTTGGCGCCCAACGTCGGGCTCAAGAGCACTAAACAGACCAACAGAACATGTATTACTACTTACACTGAAGGATAAAATAGTGGGAGATCCAGCAAGCTTTAGGATGGAATACTAATATGTCCCTTATGCCTGTCTGTTGTTTAAATATATTGAGTGGAGCTTTAAATACATTTTATAATGCATGTTATAATGTATTTAATGTTTTTGATACTAACCCTAAGTTAAAGTCGATTGCAACAATTTTGCAGTAACTGACTATCTATAATTTGCATAAGTGGATAGGAAGGTGCACTATTTCCCTATTGGGTCACTTAAAGGATGATTTTGATGGGACCAGAAGAAAGGCACCAATTACATCAAGGGATTGGTGCTGTACAATTACCAATTAGGGGAGGGGTTCAATACCCATAAAAGAATGAGCGCCATGTGCTCATGGTCGCTATTTTTCTACCTGATGACGTCAAAGTTACGTGCTCTGACTATTGATGAGTAGTAGTCAGAGGTTGGTTCTTCGTGCACTTTACATGAACTTCATTAGCTAGCATGTACAGTTTAAGTGTGTTTAATGTTTGTTAACTCATAGTTGTGTTGGTTGATATTTATTGTGTCGTTTAAGATTTAATGCTGATAGTTGTGAATTTGAAGCTACAATAAAATTCTGTTGAGCTAACTTAACCATGCTTAACGCGAGCTTTCTGTATACATCAAAGAAGGAATACACAACCAGGTTCAGCCTAGGTCACAGAGGTGTAAAATAAACCTTTGATTGACTGAAGCTTCCCAATTTGCTTTCATTTAAATGGCAATTGGTAGTACCTGTTGTCATGGAAGACCTCATTGTCAAGTTACACCTAGTTATGGGGATTCAGCAAGAGATGAGTTTTTGGGGTTCAGGCGAGGTAATAAACATACCTACAACAAACGGGAGAGTGAGGGGTAAGGGCAGGGACCGCATGGGAAAGTGTCACAGCATGGAGAAAATATCCCAAGAATGCTCAATCAATTCAGGATTTCTGGAAAGAACCTTAGCAAGGGGAATGAGGAGCGAATGATTGTAGACAAAACTCCCAATAGGAGAGCAGATCCAATACTGCATCTAAACTGCATCTTTCTCAAGAAAAGAAAAACAGGAGCAGCCATTTTGGCTCTCGCAGTGTTGCAGTATAGGAATCGCGCAAAAACCCTCGTTAGGGTTAGGAAACTTATACTCAAGTTAGAAAGGTATGAGATAATCGTTAATGCAAGATAGCGTTGAAATGGGATTACTAAAAAGAATTTGAAGTGTGGAGACATAAGACTACAAACAAATGGAAACAGAAGAAATAATGAAAAAAATCAACAAGGTTTTGGAAAAAGGGGACTGATGAAAGGGGAATACACAATAAGATTAAAAGAAACAGTAAAGCCAGTGATATTGCCGCTTAGGAGAGTGCCAGAAGCGCTGAAAAAAGGCTAAAAGAAAGGTTAGATAAAATGGAAAAGGACCAGATAATAAAAAATTAGAGAAACCCACTGATTGGGTAAGTGCTGTGATAATTGTTGAAAAAACGGATAAATCGTTAAGAGTATGTCTCGACCCACAACAATTGAACAAGGCAATAAAAAGGGAGCACTATGCGATACCTACTTTAGAGGATATTCATGCGCTATTGCATGGAGCCAAATTTGTCTCGACATTAGACTGTTCATCTGGGTATTGGCAGTCATATTGTCAGAGGAAACTACACATTTGACAACATTTATGACGCCTTATAGAAGATATTGCTTCCACAGAATACCATTCGGCATCAAATCGTCTCAAGAGGTATTTCAGAAAAAACTGTCACAACTAATAGATGGAATACCAGGAGTCATAAACTATATTGATGGCATCTTAATATATGGACGAACAAGAAAGGAACACGATAAAAGTTTGAAACAAGTACTGAAAAAACGTTTGCAGGATAATGTTAAATTGAACAAGGAAAAATGCTGGATAGGACTATATAAAGTAAAATATTTGGGACATATCATTACCCAGGATGGGTTGAAAATTGATCCACAAAAAGTTACTGTAATCACAAAAATGTCTACACCTATAGGTAAAACGGTAATAAAAAGTAGGAATGGTGAATTGGGTGGGGAGATTCACTCCCAAAGTTACTGAAATCATGGAGCTTGTCAAAAAAAACAGAGAATTCATATGGGGAAAGGAACAGCAACGACCCCAAAAATAAAAGAAGTCATATCAAAAGCTTCAGTATTAAAATTTTATGATGTAAGTGCACCAGTGACAATATCTGTGAATGCAAGTCATCAGGAATAGGAGCAGTAATAATAATAATAATATAATAATAATCCTTGCATTTGATATAGCGTTTTTCACGTCGGGAGGACGTCCCAAAGCGCTTCACAGAACACACTGTAAAGTGAATTGACTGTATATTTGTGGGTGAACGCGGCAGCCAATTGCGCACAGCAATGTCCCACAAACAGTCGTGGATTGAAAATGACCAATTTATTATTGTTTTTGGTTTTGGAGGGATTATTATTAGGCTCTGTGTGGAGTAAGGAAACTTGGCCAAGGTTTCGCACTCTGTCTGGAATTGAACTCAGGTCTCTCACTTGCAAAGCGAGTGCTCTAACCACTGAGCTACAGGACTCCACATAATAACAATACTACTAATAATTACAAATAATCAGCTGCGGCCAAAGGCGACTTAAAATCGTTCGTTTAAAAAAATAAAATTAAATTCTCGCGCCAAGCTTAAGATTTGAACGAAATGGACTTAAGTCTCAAACCCAAGTCGAATTTCAGCGATAGGATAGGAAAATGTGGGGCTTTTCCCTGTTTCCTCCCCCCCCCCACCCCCGTGCTCTGAGATGGGTGGGGATTGATTTGGGGGGGGGGCGGTGTGGGGGCGGGGGGGGGGGGGGAGTGTGGGGGGGGTGTGGGGGGTAAGGGTGATTGAGAGAGAAAGGAGGAGGCAAAAAAGTTTTTATGTCTTTGGATGGTGGTAGTGGGGGAGGGTGTGGGCATTCGGGCACCATTTACCCAGTCACCTACCCATGGGGGGGCGCAGGGGTGGGTGGGTGGGGGGGAGGAGAGCAGGCACCGGTGGCCAGGGATGGGATTCTTTTTGCGTCACAAAAATTCCCACCTCCCCTACCACCCCAATATGTTTTTTGTGCGTGTGTGTGGGGGGGGGGGGGGGGGGGAGAGAAAGAAGGTAAGAGTTAATTGACCTGAATATATATATATATATTTTCCTTTCGTAACTTTTTTTGTTATACATATCGCGCATTGAAAAAAAGTACCCCCAGAAAATTACAATTTTCTCTTCTGAATGTGCAGTACAAAAAAGGATATAAAATATGTGGTGGGGGTGTGTGGGAGTCGTGGGTGGGGGTGGTGTGTGGTGCGAGGGGGGAAAACGGGGGACGTAGAAAATAGCTGGGAGTGGGTTCGAACGAATTGTCATGTTGTTCTTCGGTAACACTGTGCTCTTAACTTTTGCGTCAATTCTTGTCTGTTTCCCTCCTCTCTCACATCCCTCACACTGCCCGTCCCATAATTTTTTGGCTCAGGATCTTTCCGTCGCCGAGTAATTGGTACACGGTGGTGGTGGTGGAAGAGGGGGGGCTTTAGTTGCTCAGGGGTACGTTGGGTTTCACCCCTCCCCGTCCGACCCGGAGCCATGGCAACTTGGAGCGGTTTTTGAAGAGCTGTTCGATGGCGATGTAACGGACCTGTAGCTCGGACGACAGAGAATCTTTCTCCTCCAACTCCTGTGTCAACTCCTCGAAGACGTCTTTGATGTGACCCAAGAGTTCATCGTTCAACTGTGTACCAAGTCCTCAACACTGGAAGCGTTCAGTTCCTCTCGGCTCCTGTGACGATGCCGTTGTTGCCGGGACCTGGCGGTTGTTCCCTCCGAGCGAGGCACCCCCTCCCATTCCTCCTCCTCCTCCTCTGCCCGCTCTCCGTCTCTTCCTCGCCCTCCTCTTCCTCCTCTTCTTCCTCCTCCTCCTCCTCTGGCGACCACCGGACGCAGACCCCGGCCAAAGCCGCCCCCGGACGTGCCCAGTATCCCCAGCCGGAAGGCGCAACCCACCTCGCCCTCAAGGACACCCCGAGCGCACTCCGAGAGTCCCCGGGGGCCGCTGTCCGGCCAGCAGGGGGCGTAGCGCGGCAGCTGCGACCCCACCAGCAGCGTGTGGCCCGGGTGCAGGTGTTGGAAGGGGATGGAGTCCAGGCTGGAGCCTGTCCTCAGCGAGACTCGGGGGCTGTCCTGCTCGAGGTCAGCCTCCACCCGCTGATTCTGGGCGTACTGCACGATCTGCTGATCCTCCGGCTCAGCACGTCCTTCATGTCCCTGTAGGTGCTCCTGGACACCTTGGGGCGAGGCAGGTCCTGGTTGGCGATGAGGTGACATTTCTCGAAGCAGTCCCGGTGGCCTTTCAGCGACTGGGTGTGCAGGAGAGTGGAGCGGGATATTCCTTCGATGCTGAGTTCAAAACAGAGGTGGCAGAACGAGAGCATCTCGGTCTCGGTCTCCGTCTGACACACGCAGCAAACATTGTCGTCGTTCAGGTCGATGTTAACAAACTGCTCTTCGTTCATATCGCACGGAAATGGCAACGCTGTATCCGAACAGAGACTCACAACCGGTGACACTGTCGCAGTAATGGGACCCAGACTTTGTATTAATGTAAGGAGGAAAAATCATAGCATATGCATATGCATATCTTTTGGAAATCGAGAAAAAATATGCCCAGATAGAGGAGTGTTTAGCTGTGGTGTTTGGATGCGAAAGATTCAAGCAATATGTATTTGGGAAAAAAATGATTATACAAAATGATCACAAAAGATTAGACGCCATTCTGGGAAAAGGGCTCAATGAAACACCATCAAGACGACAAAGAATGAGAATATGGCTACAGAGATATAGCATTGAATTTCAGTACAAACCTGGGAAAATACTATATGTGGAAGACATACTAAGTCAAGCCACCAGTCAAAAGGCAAGTAAAGAGGACAAGCAACTAGAAAAAGAAATGGAATTCTAGGTATGGGAAATAGCAAAGCAACAAGACAGGAGAAAGAGATTAGAGAAGCAAACGAAAGAGATAGCATAAGTAAATATACCAGTGAAAAGGCATCATATATTGAGGAGACAGAATAATGATACCAAAAGAATTAAGGAATAACGTATCGAAAAACATACATGAAGGACACTGGGGAATAGAAAAAGCAAAAAGAAGAGCGAAGTTCTGTTTTGGCTGGACATAAATAAGCAGATAGAGGACTGTATTGGAAAATGTGAAACGTGCGAGATATCAAAACCAGGAAAGACACAAACCAATTATATGGCATGAGAAACTAAGTAAAGCCTGGACCAAAATAGGAACTGATTTGTTTTATTTGTTTGTTTTTATTTGTTTTATTATAATTTAATGATAATAGACTATACATTGAGATATAGTGAGTATACAAGAGTTGATTGACACAACATTGGAAACTATAGTGGAAACAAAACAAGGAAATCTTTGCCCAGCCTGGCATACCAAAGCAGATACTTAGTGACAATTTTCAAGCAAAGAATACAAGAGATTCACAAGGAAATAAACCACAAGACAACTTCACCGGGGTATCCCTAAAGCAATAGTCTGGTGGAACGGGAAATACAGACTAAAAAGAAAATGTGGAAGAAGTCAGGCAACGCAAAGGCAGATAAGCACCTAGCAATTCTGGCTGATACAAACACACCAAAACACAATGAGAGACATTCACCAGCACAAATACTGATGTCAAGACAGTTAAGAGATTTGTTAATATCGGAAAAGAAAAAATTGAGACTGCAGGTACAACACAAGAGAAATGGAGGGAGACCACAAAATGAATCAGGAAAGGAGAACATTTTTACAAGAGGAGAGGGAATCTGATTCAGGAAGAAAAACCTAAAAACAGAAGGTTGGACAAAAGGAGAAATTTGGAAGAAGGATAAAAACCCAAGATCACATTGGCTTAAAAGTGATAAAGGAAAAATATATTGAAAGACATCATGAGAAATATGCCATAGAAGGACAGAGGAAGATAAGTAGAGCAGAAAGAAGATCCGAGTATACAAGAAACATTGAGAACCACCAGGTCAGGAAGAGTAGTAAAACCACAAGGAGATTATTGAACAAAACTGAGACACAAAGAAAAAATATAAGGAGAAACCAAAAAGGGGAAGAAGTTGGATATTAATTAATAAATAAGGACCAATTGACTAGGACCAATGGAAGGAGATCAGGAGTGAGAGAAAGCAGGAAGCAGAGAGAACTGAGTAGAGGGTATTTGGTGGGATTATTGGATTTTGGACTATTGGACTATTGGAAAAAGAGTGTTCTACACATTGTTTGTTGAGAACATAACAAATCTGAGACAAACTTGCCTCTTCTGCCAGTTAAAAACTCAATCGGTCCTGGAGAATGGTGGTTGATTTCAGACACCTTAATAACGTAACCGCAAAAGCCGCAGGACAACGTACCTACTTAAGTGGTGAATTAGACAATTTACCTAGAGGTAAATCCAAAACCACTTTAGATTTAGCTAATGGTTTTTGGAGCCCACCTTTAACAAGTGAAGATTGGTGGAAAACTGCCCTTACATTCAAGGGTCAGCAATATGTATGGAATTGGATACCACAGGGTTGATGTAATAGTCCATCCATTTTCAATGAATGTACACAACAGCCAGTGATAGGGACACCAGGGTAACCTGTTAAGTTGACGACATATTCTGGGCTGACGATAACTCGAATGACCTTGTTGAAAAATTAAAAAATGTGCTGGAGGCACTTACGACAGCACGGTTTAAAATAAACCTATGTACAAGCCAAGTAGTAACATTCCAAGTGGAAATCCTAATTTCCGATGACAGGGTAGGTTTTTCTGAACGCTACCTTGAAAAAATTGAAAAGTTGAAAACACTACAGACAGAAAGCAGTTACAGGGGGTTTTAAGAAGACGTAACAATATAGCTACATTATATTGGTAAGACCACTATAAAAGAGGCTTACTAAGATCGGGGGAATAGAGAGTATAAAAGACTTTGACCAAGTTAAAACGGAGGTAGGGAAATTGCAAAAAGCAATTTTGCTGGGTTGTCCTCTAGCAAACAGAATTTTGTAGCCATTAGAATACGAGGAACAAATTTAATAGTAACCCTTCACGTGGGGGAAAATACTGCAGAATTGGGCAGGAGAAAGAACTATTCCTTTTAAGTATATTAGCTTCAAGTGCAGAGTGCAGAATGGAACAGCAACCGATCAGCTGTGTAACGGCTTGGCATGTCAGACACTCTCCGATTGCATTGATCGTCAATGTTGGGAAACCTCTGCCCTCTGGCCAGTCGACTTTTGTGTCAAGATGCTGAGTGGTTGGTGTGACTGTGGGGGGTGGGGGTGGTTGGTGTGACAGTGACTGAGGGGCTTGTGGATGGTGTGACTGTGGCTGTGGGTGGAGGGGGGGGCGGAGTGGTTGGTGTGACTGTGGCTGTGGGGACGGGGAGTGGTTGGTGTGACACAAGGTGAATGTCAGGTTGGAGCTGTTGGTACGCCTTGTGTTATGAGTGATTGTGCCAAAGCACTCCAGCACATAAGGGGTGTTGCTGACCATGACATCTGGGTGAGGCTGTGTGTGAGGCCTGACAGCGCGGATTTATCAACTGACGATGTAGCCAAGAACTTTTATGCTTCTGCAGCGAGGTAGTAAGGAAGCGGAATCTGCAGCCTGTAAGGCACTCCTTTCTGACATGGGGCTTATCAAGGTAATGAGAAAGGGAAGGAGAGCCATTTGATGAAAGCAGAGGCCTTTAAACGGGTTTGGAAACTTTCTTCAAGCAAACTAGAACCACTGTAAAGGCAACTTACGACCAAGCACGGCATGAAGCCAGAAAGGTTATTAGAGAAATGAAGTGGGATCATCACTCAATAAGGAAGTGTAACTATACATGAACAATTCCAAATCTTTTCTCCGCTGGCTGAAGTCTGTCATCAATCATAACTGGTCTCTCTGGGCTGTGTCACTGTTTGACAAATCCTTAGGGGGGTCTGCATTAACTAGAGTTGGCATCTGACCCAACAGCAGAGATTTATCTGCATGGAGGGTGGAAGAACTGCAGGAAATGTGGAGCAGATTATTTGGAGGTTCAGAATGGTGTCTGACACATTCGGAAACCCTCATCATTCTGAAGAATATCCAAAGCAAACTGAGAATTCCATGTATCCCACCTACAGTGAAATTCCAGAGATATTTGTTAGGATGGAATAAGCACTCTCTCCCTGGAGGGACGCATCCTGCTTATCTAATTCCAGAAAGTAGTATAATAATAATAATCTTTGTGTTTGATATAGAGCCTTATCACATCATTTAGATGTCTCAATGCACTTCACAGAATCAGCGCAGTTGGCATAAACCAAAGCTTGGCGACCCCAGAATGTGTTGCGGTACTGCTGGAGTTCAACCAGCTAAAAAACTCATATCTTGCACTACCTGGCAAGCTTTCCAGCTGCTTGTCCAGTTTAAGACCACGTTACCCGTTAGAGCTTTGGCTTGCAGGGTTAACAGCAGCTGAGTGGGAAGAATCCCTGTCCTTCCAAGATCTGCTGATTAGCCAGATCTGCTGTGCTGTCATCAACAGTGCCTTGGAATACCGTGAACCCACCTGACTCAGGAACTGCACTGCCGAGACCACCACAGAGGGTGGGTTCGATTCCAACAATCTGTTGCCAAACCTGTCATCTTGTAGCCAGTTCAGCTCCAAGGAAACCCTGCTTACTCCACCCCTCCCTACCACCATCCAGGATAATAGTCACTAGTTTGTCATTTGACATCTGACAGACAAGTGAGGATTTGAGCTCACTAGGTGGATGGTAGGTACTAAAAACTCCCTGCAAGCTTCTGGTGGGCAACACAGCTCAGCAAATGTGTGAGAGCATTGCCATCATGTTCCTGTCCACAGCTCAAACATACATCCCTTCCCATTTAGCGATGGTTCCACCAGTATCTTAAGCAGCAGCTGCTTGCCTCTCTGCAGGTCAATTAAGGTGGATGGCAGGCACTGAGGCAGTATGTTCATGAATTTGGACTCCAGGTAACGCCTTCCAGAAGCTGTCATCCCAAGCCTCAGTTTCCTCATCGGCTATTTGGGAAAAAAAAGTCCTCCCCAGGTGGAGCAGATTAAAGGCCTCAGTAACCCAATCTGTTGAGTGGACTGCAACACTTTGCTTACCATAATGACGGCGACACTTTCTAATGGCAAGGCAGCAGATGTGGATGGCATTAATGTTGAGTTCCTAAAAACTCCTTTGAAGGCGGAGGTAGTGAGTGGCGAGGATTTTATAGATCTAAGCCAGGAACCTCCAATTGGCCTCGGACCTGCCCTCCTAGTGTGTGTCAGCAAGACTCTGAAGGCATCAGTGTTCCTGAGTGCAATGGTAGTATCTCTCCACAAGAAGGGGCACCCTAGTGAGACCAAAAACTACAGAGGATTCTCACTGATTTCGGTGACTCTTAACTTGGTGCTTCAGGTCGTCACTGCACATGTATCGCATGCATTTGGAGGCTTGTGATTTGATCAGGAAGGAGCAGGCTGGCTTGTGTTCTCAGGAGGAATGTGTGGGACAGATTGTGGCTTTGTATGAGACGCAAAATGTTGTAAGGCAGAGGGGAAATCCACCTATGTTGCATACATTGATTTTTGCAAGGCTTTCGACCTCATGGCTCATGAAGCCCTCATAATGAAACTGGAAGCCATGGGAGTACATGTCCAAATCTTGATTTTATTTGGAATGTGTACTCCAGCTCCAAGCTCTGTGTCAGGATCAATGGTTGGGTAAGGGGGTAAGGAATCACCTTTCTCCCACCATGTTTGATGGAGTCGAGTTCAAGATCATTTTTAAAACTTTCCAGTCTTACCCCACCCTACTTCTATGGCCTTCTAAAACCCTACTAACCCGCCGCTCCCTCTGCTCGCAAGGCCGTGTGCCCCACAATGGGGAGGGTGAGGAACATGAAGCAGTCTTTCTGCCCCCAATTTCTGGAACTCCATTCACCTGAACTGGCTCTAAGGTGTCGCCCTGTTTGGTAACGGAATGTCAGAATTGAGCCAAACCTCTGTGGCGGTCTCAGTAGTCTCGTTCCTGAGCCAGGCGGTTCCGAGTACTCCAGGGCACTGCTGATCACAGCCCAGCCTGGCTCATCAGCAAAACTTGGAAGGGCAGACACTGGGGGCAGGGATTCTTCCCACTCAGCTCCTGTTAATCCTGTAAGACAAAGCAGTATTATCCACCCTTATCCAGCTAGGGTGATCCTAGCTGGACAGCAGTGGGAAGCTTTCCAGAAAGTGATATCCGTATCAACCTATGTAGTTTTAGGTGGTTTGATTCCAACAGTTACCCCTTTGCACACCGTGGGGTCCCTAGGCCTTGGCTCTTGTCAACCTGCGTCTAATACTTTCCAGAAAACAGGATGCGTCCCTCCTTTGAGAGAGACTATTCCATTCCAACACTCTATCTCTGGAATTTCCAGGTGTAGGTGGAATACATTGAATTATCAGTTTGGTCTGGATATTTAAACATGGTGATGGATTTCCGTATGTTTCCGATCCCCTCGCTCCCAGTCCATTCCTGATTGCTCCCCTGTCCATCTGCCCTTGCATCCCAGTCTATTCCCCTCGCTCCCCAATTTATCTTCTCTCATTCTCCACTCCACTTGGCTCTGCTGTCTATCCCTTTCTCCCCTGTCTATCCCCCACTCGCTCCCCTGTCTTTCCCCCCCCTTGCTCTCCTGTCTATCCCCCCCTCACTCCCCTATTCCTCCTCTCTAAGCTTTTCTGATTCCCTTGTAAAATAATTGAGTCTCAATCTCTGTGAGTTCCACATTCTCACTATCCTCTATGTAAAGACGTTCTCTAACCTCCCCTTCCATTCTTTTTGGATTATCTTCAATTCGTGCCTCTGGTGACTGACTCACTGACTAATGACCAGGGCTCCTCTCTCTGTGACCAGGGCTCCCTGTGCCTCCTCGTCCTCCTGGATCTCTCTGCCATGTTCAACAGTCGACTACTTCATCCTCCTCTGCTGCCTCTCCTTCCTCATCCACTTTAGTTGGACCTCACTTGCATGGTTCGAGTCCTTCTTAACCAACCACCTCCACTTCATCTTGGCAAATGCTTTCTCCTCCCACCCCTGCCTGATCATCTGCAAGGTACTCCAGAGCTCCATCCTTGGTCCTCTTCTTTTCCTCATCTATATGCTCCCTCTTGGACATCTGCAGACACGGGGTAAACTTCCACATGTATGCGGAAGATACATAAATCTACTTTGCCTCCTCCAGCTGCGATTCCAGGTCCGCCGATGTTCTTTCAGTTGCCTGCATACTTGCCTGGACCAAACTCTGTACCCCCATGTACTCCCCTGGCTCCCCATCACCGAACAGATTGACTTCAAGATCCTCACACTTGTTTTCAAATCACTTAATTCCCTGACAACTCCCTCCCTCTCCGACCTCCTCACTCCCCAATCCACCACCCAGCGCATCCGCTCGATAGGCACCGTCCTCCTTCTTGTCCCTTGCACCCTCCACTCCACCATTGGAGGTCGCGCATTCAGCCAGCATGCCCCGAAACTCTGGAACACTCTCCCTCAATCCCTCCGCCTTGTTCCCCATCTCTCCCCTTTTCAAGTCCTGCCTGCAAACCTTCCCTTTTGACTGTGCTTACAGTCACCTCAACCCCCCTCCCTCCCACCCCAGCTCAGAGTTAGGACGGTCACTGTTAAGCCCTCTGAGACGCTACCCTTCCTGGAGAGTGCTATATACAACAATAACAAGAAGATTCCATTTATAGAGCACCTTTCACGTCGGGAGGACGTCCCAAGGCGCTGGACAGTTGGGTCAGGACCCAAGCAGGGGGGAAATGGTCAGGGTGAGGGGAGGGAAGGGAGGGAGCGAGGAGGGGGTAGAGAGTCGAGAGGGGAGCTGAAGGCACGGTCAAAGAGAAAGGTCTTGAGACCGGCCTTGAAGGAGGAAAGGGAGGAGGCAAGGCGAAGGCACTGGGGGATAGAGTTCCAGAGCCAAGTGCATATAAGTGCATGTTGTTGTTGTAGTGGAAATAATCTGTTACTATTTACCGCATCGTAACCTGTCAATTGTGAAGAGCTCCAGCAGGGCACCCTTTACCTTCTCAGCTCCGGTCAAAAAGCCCCAAATTCTCAAACCTTCATAACTGAATTTCTTGTCCCTGGTAACATCCCAACAATCTACACTGCTCCTTTTCAGTTACTTTATATCGTTGGAGTAATACGGTACCCAAAACTATACACAATACTCCCAACTGTGGGTTAACCAAAGTCCTGTAAGACTTGGGACATCAGTGTCAGCGCCTTGGACGTCCTCCAGACACAAAAGCCGCTGTACAAATGTAATTTTATTGTTATTGTAAGAGGTCCTCGCTATTGTAATTTGTGTCTCTGGATAGAAAACCAACCTTTTACTTTATTTACGGCTTTCTCTCTGTGCGCTGCCTCCTTTAATAACCTGTATACTCTGCTTCTCTACACTGTTTAAAATCTCATCACTTAAGGTATAATTCCTGACAAAATGTCCTACATTTCGGTATTAAACTGCATTCATCATCTCTATCTCGGAGTCCAGGAGTTGCGTTCGCAGAAGTTGTGACTGAGCACTAAGTACTATTAAATGTTATTATTTTAATGTTATATATTAAATATATATTATTTATTATTATTAAATGTCTCCTGCTATGCTCCCAGTTCCATCACTCTCTTCCCAAACTTATCGTGTCCGCCTCTCTCTCCCCACGCAAGCCTGCGCTGTGCTGTGTTTTGGGGATTCTCAGTCACACATATTAGACGGTGCTGCAAACCAAGTTTAATAATCAACAAGATTGATTTCAATCATGTTGCTCCTCTTCAGCCTCTGGCCTCTCACATCGCGGGCCTGTCCGCTTTCATCCGCTCCGCCAGTACTGCCAGCAGCCGGGCTGAGCAACTCCCAGCCTCGGACAAGCACTGGCTGATCCTCTCCCTCGCCTGTAACACACCCAGATAGTTACCCACACAGCCAGTCACACGCACAGCCTCACCCACAGACACAAATATATCCACACAGACAGTCTCACACACACAAATACACAAACACAGTCACACACACAGTTACACACGGCCTCACACACACAAATACACAGTCACACACACACAGCCTCACACACACATGAAACAAACACAATCACAGCCTCACACACACAAATACAGTCACACACCCAGCCGGTCACACGCACAGTCTCTCACACAAACACACACACAAACAATCACATACACACAAGGAGAAAATTGACTCTCATACAGAGACAGTCACACGCACACACAAAGTCTCACGCAAACACATAAAGGCGGTCATAGACACAGCAAACACACACACAAACACAGCAAACACACACAGCACAATTACAAACACAGCAAACACACACACAGCAATAGGAGCAGAGAGCCCAGCAGCGTGAAGAGGGAATTGAGTGAGATGGAACAGAGTGAGAATTCTGTTAAGGAATTTAGTGAGAGGGGAATTCGGTGCAGTGGGGGAAGGAGGTGCATAATTATAAAATATATGATAGTTATATTAGAATAATATAAAACATGTCTGGGAATATGGCAGGACAGCTGAGACCGGTTGCATGCACAATGTGTGCCATGTGGGAACTCCACGATGCTTTGTTTGCCCTTGACAGACACATGTGCAGGAAGTGCCTCCGGCTGCTTGAGCTTGAGCTCAGGGTTTTGAGCTTAAGGAGAGACTGGTGTCATTACATAGCATACGGGAGGCTTCATGGATCGAACATTTCAGGAGGTGATCACCCCACAGCCACACAGGGTTCAGAAGGAGAGTGAGTGGGTGACCACCCACCGTGGTAGAAAGAGGGGACGGGCACTGCAGAAATCCCTTGAGAGTGTGGCACTCACAAACCAGTTCTCCGTAGTGAATACCGGTGAGGGTGATGATACCTCTGGGGAGAAAGTCAAAAGCAAATGGATGCACAGGGGGACACCAGGAAGACTGTCAATGCAATAGTTATTGGGAACACAACAGTGAAAGGAGCAGGTAGACGTTTCTGCAAACAAAAACGTGACTCTTGCATGGTACGTTGTCTCCCTGGTGCCAGGGTTGAAGACTTCATGGAATGGGTGCAAAACATTCTACAGGGGGAAGGGGAACATCCAGAAGTCATGGTCCATGTTGGGATCCATGATGTAGGGAAAAAAGGGCTGAGATCTTACAAGGAGAGTATCAGAAGCTAAGGAAAAAGCTAAAGAGTAGGACCTCAAAGGTGGTGATCTCTGGATTACTCCCAGTGCCTCGTGCAAGTGAGCATCAAAACAGCAGGATGCATGGCTGGAGAAATGGTGCAGAGAGGAGGGCTTCAGGTTCCTGGATCATTGGTACCAGTTCTGGGGCAGGTGGGACCTATATAAGGAGGATGGGTTACACCTGAACAGGGCTGGGACCAATCTCATAGGATTATAGAATTGTACAGCACAAAAAGAGGCCATTCGGCCCATCGAGTCTGTGCCGGCTCTTTGAAAAGAGCAAGTCAGTCCCACTCCCCAGCCCTTTCCCCATAACCCTGCAATCGCGTCCTCCTCAAATATCCATCCGCCGCGTTTTTAAAAGTTATTATCGAATCGGCCTCCACCACCCTTTCAGGCAATGCGTTCCAGATTCGAACAACTCACTGCATGAAAGAAAATTCTCACCTCCCCTCTGCTTCTTTTGGAGACTATTTTAAATCTGTGACCCCGAGTCAATGGGAGCTGAATATTCCTGGCTACAATGTATTCAGGAGGGATAGGGAACAAAAAAAAAGGAGTGGGGGTGGTTAATATTGGTTAAAGACATGGTTACGGCCCTGGAAAGGGATGATTTGCTGGAGGGTCCAAAAACAGAATCTATTTGGTTAGGGTTAAGGAACAGTAAAGGAGCTGTTACTATGTGATGTATATACTATAGACCACCAAATAGTGGGCTTGTACCTGACAATTGAACTGCTGGTCACTGATGTCCCTGAGGTTGGTGAGGACGTTGCACTGAGCCCCGAACACTCCCAGCTCCAGTGCTTTCACTGCAACCTAGAAATTAGATTGTTTCAGACACATTTGATATCTTGCTGACACCACACCGACCCCGTCCTCATGCTAACCCCTGACCTCACGCCAATTGCACAACTGAGGGTATATGGGGGAGCATATATGGGGAAGTGTGTATGCGCGGAGAGTGAGGACACGGGGATACTTACCTGTAGGTCTGAGGTACAGGCCAGATTTCCACAGGTTGCCAACTCTTCCAGCGTTGACCACAGGCTGGTCACTGTCTCTGCAAGAGCGAGGGGCACATTCACTGCCTCCTTCAGCCCCGCCTGGACTGCAGCATTTCGCCTGTCAGTGGACAGGTCAGTCACTCCCCTGTACTCTCTTCCTGTACTTCTCTCCTTCACTCTCCCCATATCACTCTCGCCCATCACTCTCTCTCAGTCACTCTCCCCCATCACTCTCTTTCTCTCCGTCATTCTCTCCCCCATAACTCTCTCTCCACCATTTTCTCCCCCATCACTCTGTCTCCTTCACTCTTTCTGTCACTCTCTCCATCACTCTCCCCCCATCATTTTCTCTCCCCTGTCGCTCTCTCTCCGTCACTCGCTCCCCATCACTTTCTCTCCGCCACTCTCCCCATTATTCTCTCTCCGCCATTCCCTCTCCATCACTCTCTCTCCCCCATTACTCGCTCTCCGTCACTCTCCCCCACTCTCCCCCATCACTCTCTCCGTCATTCTTTTTCCATCATTCTCTCCCCATCACTCTCTCTCGATCATTCTCCCCCATCACTTTCTCTCCCACTGGCACTTTCTTGCTGTCACTCTCTGCCCCATCACTCTCTCGCCATCACTCCCTCTCCCGTCACTCTCCGTCACTCTCTCCCCCACCACTCTCTCTCCCCATCTCTCCCTCTCCAGTCACTATCCCTCTCCGTCACTCTCTCCCTCTCGTCATTCTCTTCCTGTGATTTACTCCTCGTCACTCTCTCTCCATCACTCTGTCTCCGTCACTTTCTCTCCTATCACTCTCTCCATCATTCTGACCGCCACTCTCTCTCCATCACACTCTCTCCATCACTCTTTCCCTGTCACTTTCTCCTCATCACTCTCTCTCCATCACTCTCTCCCTGTCGGCTCTCTCCCCATCACTCCACTCCCCCCCTCCCCCACCTCACCGCCTTGTTACCTTGCTCTCTCCTCCATCGTGGATTTGGGCAACTTGAGGGCAGCCTGAAAAGAACAGAACAATTTAAGACAAATCAGGTACAAGTCTGAGTGGGACACGCAGAGCAAAGCCTGGCCAGACAGTGCTCTCAGGGCAAGCTATGTGGAGCCTGTAGCTCAGTGGTCAGAGCACTCGCTTTGCAAGCGAGAGACCTGGGTTCAATTCCAGGCAGAGGGCGAAACCTTGGGCAAGTTTAATTACTCCACACGCCTAATAATAATCCCTCCAAAACCAAAAACAATAATAAATTGGTCATTTTCAATCTACGACTGTTTGTGGGACATTGCTGTGCGCAATTGGCTGCCGCGTTCGCCCACAAATATACAGTCAGTTCACTTTACAGTGTGTTCTGTGAAGCGCTGTGGGACGTCCTCCCGACGTGAAAAGCGCTATATCAAATGCAAAGATTATTATTATTATTTTAGCTGGTTAGACTCCAGCAGTTACCCCAGTACACATTAAGTGGTTCCCTCTTGTCAGCCTGCACCTAATAGTCTCCAAAATTAGGTAAGCAGGGTGTATCCCTTCAGGGAGAGAGTGTGCATTCCATTCAAAACACAGGAATTTCCATGTGTTGGTAAGATGCATGAAAATCTCAATTTGGTTGAGAGTCAAACAAGACACCAAGGTTCCTTTCTAGCTCCGTGAAGTGGATTATGCATCAAGTGATGCTTTAAGTGTTTGAGATGAGGAGGCGCTAACGGGAGAAAAGCAGGAGGGCCTCTGTCTTGAAGACATTTAGTCCTGCAGATCAGTGGTTTCTTGGAGTCCTGTAGCTCAGTGGTTAGAGCACATGCCTCGCAAGTGAGATACCTGGGTTTGATTCCCGGCAGGGCAAAACGTTGGGCAAGTTTCCTTACTCCACACGCCTCTGTTTGCCTAGCAGTAAGTAGGAACCCGATTGTTAATCGATTGGCAGATTGTTTATCCAGGGGTAATAATTCCTTAAAAAATGATAAAAAATTGCTCCCTCAATCCACAACTGTTTGTGGGACACTGCTGCGTCAATTGGCTGCCACATTTCACCCACAAAATATAGTCAATTCACTTTACAGTATATTCTGTGAAGCACTTTGAGACGTCTCAAAGACATGATAAGGCGCTATATCAAAATGCAAGGATTATTATTATTTGAATGATGAAAGTTAACTCTCATCAAGGACTTGATGTCTGTTGGTCAGAACAGCAGGAGTCCTACAACTGAAGGTGGAAGCAGAGAGATAGAGTTGTCATCTGCATGTAGATATTAAAGAGGAAATGGACAAGGATAGAGCCCTGAGGAAGCTCTGAGGAATGCCACATGGGACAGTGTGAGGAGCAGCTGTTGGCAGAAACAAAATGAAGACGTTGGGATAGGTAAGAGTGAAACCAGGAGAGGATAGAACTGTGAAGTTGGAGCTGAGAGAAGAGGCTGCAAAGAATAGTGTGAAGATGGCAGAGAGGTGAGAACCACCTACCATGTAATTGCTGAACACGCGTGAGTCAGTGTCCACCATAGTGAGCAACTGGTGGGCGGTGTGGTGCAGCGGGGGGATCACACGTCTCATCACAGCATCAACAACTTCAAACTGTCGCTTCCCGTAACTCATCAACCCCACCATTGAGCCCAGGGCTGCACCCTGGAGACACAGAGTGACAGACACAGTGACACAACAGTGACACAGCAACACAATAACACAGCAACAGACACACAATGACACAGACATCCACAGTGACACAGAAACACAGTGACACAGACATCCACAGTGACTCAAACACATGGTGCCACAGACATCCACAATGACAGACACACAGTGCCACAGACACCCACAGAGACACAGACACAGTGCCACAGACACTCACAGTGACATAGACACACAGTGACACAGTGGCATAGCAGCACAGTTACAGACACAGTGATACAGACACACAGGGACACACACACACACACACAGTGAAATGGCCACAGTGATACACAGATGCAGTGAGAAAAAGTGAGACTCAATGAGAAACAGGGAGGCACAAACACAGTGATACAATGAGAGACAGCAAGGCAGTGAGACATTTGCCATCTCCATCATCCTGAACATGAGGGAATGTGAGTGAGTGAGCGAGGCTCACCATGGCAGCCACAGCAGCAGCGACGGACCCTCCCCCGGGGGCCGCAGTCCTGGCTCCCACACTCCGGACAAACCCAGTCAGCGACAGCGATGCCAGACCCGCCTCTTCCTGTCCAGGGACCATGTACCTGCCAGGAGACATCCAACGCTGACACATTATTACTTCAGCACCCGGCTCCGATGAGGGTTTACAATCAAGCTGGGTGTTGGAATCAAGAGTGGTGGAGCCAGTGGAGGTGGGAGGGAGGCCAAAGGCACAATCAAAGAGAAAGGTCTTGAGATGAGCCTTGAATGAGATGAGGGAAGAAGCAAGGAGAAGGGAGTCCGATTCAGAGTTCCAGAGGGTGGGGGCAGAAAGGTTGAAGGACTGACCACTGATGGTGGAGCGGGCAGGGCAGGAGACATGTGCCTGCCAAGTGGAAGGAGTGGGGAAGTTAGTTTTAAAAAGTCACAGAGGTAGAGTGGGGCAAAACCATGGAAGGATTTAAAAATGAGGATGAGGATCATGAACTCTATCCTCTGGGGGATGGGGAACCAGTGGAGCCGAGCAAGGATGGGGGTGATCGGCTCATGGAGACTTGTGAGGGAGAAAACATGAGCTGCAGAGTACACAATCTTACAGTTAGGGGAAAGCTGAACAGATCAAACCAGGATGTGAAGTTTAAAGGACAGTTGAGAGTCAAACAAAACTCTGAGGTTCCACACTGACTCCAAGTGTGCATCCATGTATCCTCATGCTGGCAATTCCTGAGATGAGGAGGTGCTGAAGGGAGCTAAGCATGAGGGCCTCAGTCTTGTTGACATTCACTGGAGAAAGTTAGCTCTCATCCAGGACTTGATGTCTGATAGGCAATTAGTCAGGACAGCAGGTGTCTTGGAGTCAAGGGTGGAGATAGACAGGCAGAGTTGTATGTCATCCACACAGGCATGTGGAAGTTAACTCCATGCCTGTGGATGACATCGCTGAGGAGCAGCATGTAGATATTAAAGAGGAGAGGAGCGAGGATTGAGCCCTGAGGACAGTACAGGAGGAGGAGGAGAAGCCATTGGCAGAGACAAAGGGGAGACATAGGGATAAGTGAAACTAGGAAAGAACAGAACCATGGAGATGCAGGTGAAACAAAAGAAAGTGAAGAAAGGATAGAATAGTCAACAGTGTTGAAGGTGGCAGAGAGGTCAAGAAGAACAAGGAGGCAGAGAGAGCCCTGGTCACAGATGGACAGAATGTTTTATGACTTTGACCAGGGAGGTCTCAATACTGTGGGCAGCACAGAAGGCGGATTGGAAGGACTAGTGCAGGGATTGCAGGGAGAGAAAAGAGCGAAGCTGGGAAGCAAAGACTCGTTCAACTGCTCTGGAAAGGAGAGGCAAGTCCCAAGTCACTTGACATTTGAGGGGAGGGGAAGCGATGGGAAGGGAGAGCGAGGGCAGGAACACTTACTCTATAATTCTCTCTTTCACATTGAAAGGAGCCAATAAATTGAGGCCAAGTCTGCTCACAACCTACAGTAAAACAATGGAGGTTAACAGGGAAACACCCCACCCCACACCCTGCACTCACTCTTCTTCTCTCTCTCACACACTCACACTTTCACACTCACACTCACACTGTCTCACGCTCTCAGATGTGATAAGATAACAATTATAAGATGAATGTTGAGGGAATAGAGGAAGAAGTTGTGAAAGAGGGGGAAAGAGAAGCTGTGAGGGAAGAGGTGGGGGAGGAGAGGAGAAGGAGGGGAGGGAAGTGGAAAAGGGGAAAGAGAAGACGAAGGGAAATGGGAAACAGGAGGGAGGGAGGGAAGGTGAGAGTGTCGACAACAGAGTGTGAATGAAATGGATTGTTGGAATTTGTGGGGATGGTGGAAAGAGAGTCTCCATTGATGACAGAGGATTTCAATTTTGGAGAGTGAAGGAGAAGGGAATTCGAGAGGAGCAGATAGGGCTCTCACACAATCACTCAATCTTCCTCTCTCACACCCACTCTCTCTCTCAAACTCACATCCTCTCTCGTTCTGTCACTCTCTATTTCACACACTCAATCTCTTTCTCTCTCACACACTCTCTCAAACTCACATCCTCTCTTTCTCGTTCTCTCACTCTCTTTCACACACCAGTCGTAGTTTCTGCTCCTCTGTCAGGATGAATAGTTTGTCCCGTGTGATGTAATACTGGGCGGTGTGGAGCATGGCAGCGAGAGGCACCAGCCCCACCAGCTGTGACCCAATCACCGGCATCTTCAGCTCCTGTGGATACATACCGTTAGCTCACCCAGCCTAACTCCACTCCATCCTCACTCCCAAACCTAACCCACACCCCCTCATTCCCCAGCCTAACCCCACTCCCCCTTACTCCCCCAGCCTAACCCCACTCGCACCTCACTCTCCCACCCTAACCCTACTCTCCCCTCACTCCCCCATCCTAACCCCACTCTGCCCTCACTCCTCCAGCCTAACCCCATTCTCCCCTCACTTCCCCAGCCTAACCCCACTCTCCCCAGTCTGATCCTACTCTCGCCTCACTCCCCCAGTCTAACCCCACTTTCTCCTCACCCCACAAGTCTAACCCCACTCTCCCCTTGATTCCCCCCACCTAACCCTATTCTCCCCTCACTAACGCAGTCTAACCCCACTCTCCCCCAGTCTAGACCCACTCTCCCCTCACTCCCCCAGTCTAACCCCAGTCTCCTCTCACTCCACGAGTCTAACCCCACTCTCCCTTCACTCCCTCAGTCTAATGCCATCTCCCCTCGCTCCCCCCAATCTGACCCCACTCTTCCCCAGTGTAACCCCACTCACCATTCACTTCCTCAGTCGAACCCCACTCTCCCCTCACTCCCTCAGACTAACCCCACCCTCCCCTCACTCCCCCCAGTATAACCCCAAAGAACCAGTCTAACTCTACTCTCCTCTCACTTCCGCAGTCTAACCCCATCACTCACGCCCCCGTCTAACCCCACTCTCGCTCCACTCTCCGAATTTAACCCCACTCTACCCTCACTTCCCCGTCTAACCCATCTCTCCCCTTTCTCCCCCATCTATCCCCACTCTACCCTCATTCCCTGAATCTAACTCCACTCTCCCCTTGCTCCCCCCATTCTAGCCCCACTCTCCTCTCACTCCCCCAATCTAACGCCACTTTCTGCTCACTCCACCCCCCTGTCTAACCCCACTCTTGCCTCACTTCCCCAGTCTAACCCCACTCTCCCCTCACTCCACAAGTCTAACCCTACTTTCCCTTCACTCCCCTAGTCTAATCCCTCTCTCTTTTCACTCCCCCCATTCTAACCCCACTCTCTCCCAGTCTAGCCCTACTCTCCCCTCACTCCCCCAGTCTAACCCCACTCTCTCACTCCCCCAGTCTTACCTCACTCTTGCCTCACTCCCCAGTCTAACCCCACTCTCCCCTCACTCCACAAGTCTAACCCTACTTTCCCTTCACTCCCCTAGTCTAATCCCTCTCTCTTTTCACTCCCCCATTCTAACCCCACTCTCTCCCAGTCTAGCCCTACTCTCCCCTCACTCCCCAGTCTAACCCCACTCTCCACTCGCTCCCCCCAGAGATAGGCAAAAAAGGAGAGACTGTAGAGAGAAATGTAGATAGACAGATGAGAGATAGAGAGAGATGGAGAGAAAGAGGTAAAGGGAGATAGCCAGTTGGAGAAGTGGAAGGGGGTCAGTGTGACCTTGGCGTCTCTCCGGATCTCCTCATATACGTTGTGCAGACCCGTCACCTTGAAGTCCATCAGGTTAGTGGAAACCTGAGCAATGTCCTCCTCCTCCAGGTACCAACCCATCGCCTGCACCTTCAGCAATCGCCCTGGCTACAAGAGTGCACACACTGTAGACACCACACACTAAACACACTTTACACCCCTGACACACTGTATATATACACTGTACATGCCTCCACACACTGTGCACACCCCACACACATTGTACACCCCCCACACATTGTACACACTTTACATTCTCCACACACTGTACACATTGTACATCCCCCACACATTGTACACATCCCACACACTGTACACACCACACACACTGTACACACCCCACACACTCTACACACACTGCCCATACCTCTTACATGCTGTAAAATGTTCAAACTGCATACACTGCGGTACCCTGTGCATTGGCACTGACCTGCCCGGGGCCGCGGCCCTGCTCCCTGATGTTGAGGGCGAGGCGATGGGCCTGCTCCCTAGTGCTCAGCAGGTTGATGTTGAAAGCGATGAGGAAGGTTCGGGCTCCGGTCACCGTGGCTCCCCAACTCGGCACGAACTCCACCGGCCCAAAGTCAGGCTTCCACTGGGCATCGCACAGCTGTAACCACAGCCACAGGCTGACCCCACCCAATGTCAGCCTGACCCCAATCTGACCTCACCCTGACCCCACTCTGACCTTGCCTGACCTCACCCTGACTCTGCCCTGACCTCACTTTATTTTCACCTCCACCCTCACCTTCATCTTACCTTCTCCCACACTCTCAACTCACCATCACCTCACCCTCACATCATCTTTCCCTTAACTCACCCTCACCGCACCCTCATCTCACCCTCACCCCCATCTTCACTCCACATCACCTTACCCTTACCTCACCCTTAACTCACCCTTACTCCCACCTTCACCCTTACCCTCAACTTACCTTCTTCCTCACCTCCACCCTCACCATTACCTCACTCTCATCTCACCCTCATCACCACCTCACCCTTACCTCACCCTCATCACCACCGAATGGCTCTCCATAGAGAAGACACAAAGCCCTCCCACCCAGTTACGTACCTTCTCCTGAAGCCCTTCATACTCCCCAGCACGGATACTTGGCAACGTCCGGCGATGCTGATGCCGCGCAGCTTCTCCATACAAATACACTGTAACAGAGACCACACCATCACTCGACCAAACCGTCACCTCCCCCACGTTGTCACCCCAATCACACCATCAGCCCCCCACAATCACACAGTCACCACGTCCACACTGTCACACCCCCAACACTGTCATCACCACCCCCCCACCAACACCATCATACCCCCACACCATCACACCACCACCCCACCCTCACTTGTGGTTTGTATGCGGGTGGGGTCGGGTGAGAGTGGGATTGTAGTTGGGGTGGGGTTGTGGATGGGGTGAGGGTGGGTTGTGGGGTTCGTAGGCAGAGGGTGAGGTTGGTTTGCGGGGCATGTGGGGTGACAGTGGAAGTGTAGTTGGGGTGGGTGTTTGGTGGGGTCGTAGTTGGGGTGGGGATGTAGTTGGGGTGGGGGTGTACTTGCGGTGGGGGGTGGTTGGGGTGGGGGTGCAGTTGAGGTGGGGGTGCAGTTGAGGTGGGGGTGGGGTGTAGTTGGGGTGGGTTGTAGATGGGGGTTATAGTTGCAGTGGGGAGTGGTTGGGGTGGGGGTGTAGATGGGGTGGAGGTGGGGGTGTAGATGGGGTGGAAGTGAGTGTGCTGTTGAGGTGGGGGTGGGGTGTAGTTGGGGTGGGATGTAGTTGTGATGGGGATCTAGTTGTGATGGGGGTGTAGATGGGGAGGGGTTTTGGGTGGGGTGGATTTGTAGTTGGAATAGGTGTGTAGTTGTGGGGGGGTGTAGTTAGGGTGGGTGGTGGTTGGAGTGGGAGTGTAGTAAGGGTGAGGGTGGGGCTGTAGTTGGGGTGCGGGTGTAGTTGGGTGAGGTTAGGGTTGGGTCAGGGTGTAGTTGGTGTAGAGGTGTGGTTTGGGTGGGGTGGTGGGGGTCGGGGTGCAGTTGGTGTAGGGGTATAGTTAGAATGGGGCTATAGTTGGGGTGGGAGTGGGGTATAGTTGGGGTGGGGGTGTAGTTGCCATGTGGGTGTAGTTGGGATGGAGTTGTAGTTTGGGGGGTAGTTGGAGTGTGGGTGTGGTTGGGGTGGGAGTGTTGTTGGGGGTGGAGTTGTGATTTGGGTGGGAGTGGGGATGTGGGTGGGGTGGGGGTGTAGTTGGGGTGTGGATGCAGTTGGGGTGGGTGTGGAGTGGAGGGTATTTGGAGTGGGATGGGGTTGGCGGTGAAGCTGGGATTGAAGTGGGTTTGGGTGTGTAGTTGGAGTGGGGGTGTAGTTGGGGTTGTATTTGGGGTGGGGTGAGGGTGCAGTTGGTGTGGGGATGGGGGTGTAGTTGGGGTGGGTGTGTAGTTGGGGTGGGTGTGTAGATGGAGTGGGTGTGTAGATGGGGTGGGGATGTAGTTGGGGTGGGGGTGTAGTTGGGGTGGGGATGTAATTGGTGTAGGGATGTAGTTGAGTGTGGGTGTAGTTGGGATGGGGTTGAGATCAGGTGGAGTTAGGGTGGAGTTCGGGTTGGGGTTGGGAGTGTACTTAGGGTGGGGATACAGTTGGTTTATTGGTGGGGGTGTATGGGGTGGGGGTGTAGTTGGTGTGTAGTTGGAGTGGGTGTGTGGTATGGATGGAGTTGGGGTGTGGGTGAAGTTGGGATAGGGTTGGGGTGGGGTCGGGTGTAGTTGGGGTAGGGGTGTAGTTGGGGTAAGGGTGTATTTGGGGTGGAGGTGTAGTCAGGGTGTAGTTGGGGTGGAGTTGTGGTCAGGGTGGGGTGGGGGTTGGGGTGTATTTGGTGTAGGGGTTTAGTTGGGGTGGGTGTAGGGTGGGGGTGTATTTGGGGTGGGGTGTGGTTGGCGGTGAGGCTGGGATTGGGATGGGGTTGGATGTGTAGTTGGGGTGGAGGTGTAGTTGGGGTGGGGTTGGTGGTGTAGTTGGGTTGAAGTTGGGTGTGCAGGTGGGGTGGGGATGTAGTGGGGGTATAGTGTGTGTGGGGTTGCCGTTGGGGAGGGGGAGTTGTTGGGGTGGGCCGCATTGGGTGTGGAGGTGTAGCTGGAGTAGGGGTGTAGATGGGGTCGGTGTGTAGTTGCGGTGGTGTTTGTGATGTAGCTGGGGCGGAGTTGTAGTTGGGGAGGGAATGGGGTGAGGGTGGGTTTGAGGTGTAGTTATGAGTTTATTTGGGGTGGGTGTGGGAGTGTGTTTGTGGTGGGGTTATGATTGGGGTGAGGGTGGGTTGTGTAAGTAGAGGATGGGAGTGTACTTGGGGTAGGGGTATACTTGGGGTTGGTTTGAAGGGTGTTTGGGTGGGATTGGGGTGTGGTTTGGGTGGGGATGTGGTTGGGGTGGGGGTGTAATTGTGGTGGAGTTGCAGTTGGAGTGGGGTTGTGGTTGGGGTGAGGGTGGTTTGTGTATGTCGAAGGTGGAGCTGGGGTGATGGTGTAGTTTGGGTGGGTGTGTAATTAAGGAGGGGATGTAGTTAGAGTGGGCTGGTCATGTAGTTGGGATGGGGGGGACTGGTGGTTTTGTTGGGGTGAGGGTTTCGTTGGGGCGGGGTTGTAGTTGGTGTGGGTGAGGGGGTATAGTTGGGTTGGGGGTGTAGTTGGGGTGGCAGTGTAGTTGGGGTGGGGGTGTAGTTGGGGTATAGTTGGGGTGGATGTGGAGGTTGTTGTCTAGTTGGGATGGGGTGGGGTTGACGGTGAGGCTGGGATTGGGGTGGGGTTGGGTGTGAAGTTGGGGTGGGAGTCTAGTTGGGATGGAATTGGTGGTGCAGTTGGGTTGGTGGTGTAGTTGGGGATGGGGGTGAGGTGAGCGTGGGATTGTGGTTGGGTTGGGTTGTGGTTGGGGTGAGGGTGGGTTGTGTAGGTAGAGGGTGGGTGTGTAGGTGGGGGTGTAGTTGGGGTGGGATTGGCGGTGTAGTTGAGGTGGGGGCGAGATTGGGGTGGGTGTGTAGTTGGGATGGGGGTGTAGTTAGGCTGGGGTTGTAATTGGGTGGGTTAGGTTGGAGGTGTAGTTGGGGTGGGGGTTTGGTTGTGGTAGGGGTGTAGTTGGTATAGGGGAGAAGGTGCAGTTGGGGTGGGGGGTACTTTTAGTGGGGGTGGTTGGGGGTATAGTTTGGTTGGTGGTGTAGTTGGGGTGGCAGTGTAGTTGGAGTGTAGTTGGGGTGGGGGTGTAGTTGGGGAATAATTGGGGTGAGTATGGGGGTGGTTGTCTAGTTGGGGTGGGGTGGAGTTGGTGGTGAGGCTGGGATTGGGTGTGAAGTTGGGGTGGGAGTTTAGTTGGGGTGGGATTGGTGGTGTAGTTGGGTTGGTGGTGTAGTTGGGGAGAGTGTGTGGTGAGGGTGGGATTGGGGTGGGGTTGTGGTTATAGTTGGGGTTATAGTTGAGTTGGTGGTGTAGTTGGGGATGGGGTTGGGATGAGGGTGGGATTGTGGTTGGGGTGGGGTTGTGGTTGGGGTGAGGGTGGTTTGTGAGGTGTGTAGATAGAGGGTGGAGGTGTGGGTGGGGTTGTAGTTGGGGTGGGGCTGGTTGGAGTTGGATTGAGTGTGTAGTTGGGGTGGGTGTGTAGTTGGGATGGGGGTGTAGTTGGGGTAGGGATAATAATAATAATAATAATAATCCTTGCATTTGATATAGCGCTTTTCACATCAGGAGGACGTCCCAAAGCGCTTCACAGAACACACTGTAAAGTGAATTGACTGTATATTTGTGGGCGAACGCGGCAGCCAATTGCGCACAGCAATGTCCCACAAACAGTCGTAGATTGAAAATTTCCAATTTATTATTGGTTTTGGTTTTGGAGGGATTATTATTAGGCTCTGTGTGGAGTAAGGAAACTTGCCCAAGGTTTCGCCCTCTGCCTGGAATTGAACTCAGGTCTCTTGCTTGCAAAGCGAGTGCTCTCACCACTGAGCTACAGGACTCCGATTTGGTTGTGATGGGGGTGTAGTTGGTTAGGGGTGAGTTGTAGTTGGGATGTGAGTGTATTTGGCGTGGGGTTGGGTCTGTTGTTGGGGTGGGGGTTTGCTTGGGGTGGGGTGGTAGTTGTTGTGGGGGAGTGGGTGTAGTTGGGGTGTGGGTGTATTTGGGTGGGTGTGGGGGTTGGGTGGGGGTGTAGTTGGGGTGCGGATGGGTTTGTGGTTGGGATGGGGTGTGATTGGGGTGGGTATTTGTTTTGGGGTGAGCTGTTGGTGTAGTTGGAGTTGGGGTTTGGTTGGGTCGGGGTATAGTTGGAGTGATGGAGGGGGTGTAGTTGGGGTAGGGGTGGGTGGTAGTGTAGTTGGGGTGGGGTTGGCGGTGAGCCTGGGATTGGGGTGGGGTTGTATTTGGGGTGGGGTGAGGGTGTAGTCGGGGTTGGGGTGTGGGGGTGTCGGTTGGGATGGGGTTGTGGTTGGGGATGTGTAGCTGGAGTAGGTCTGAGGTGGGGGTGTATTTGGGTTTAGGGGTGGGTGTGATTGGGGGTGTATTTGGATTTAGGGGTGGGTGTGGTTGGGGGTGTGGTGGGGGAGGTGGTTGGGAGTGTGGTTCGGTGTGGGGGGTGGTGCGGTGGTTTGGGGGTAGGGCAGTGCTCACCAGGTACCAGCAGCTGGCTGGCGAGCTGTTGGCCGAAGCTGACAGCACACTGGACACACTCCTCCATGGTGACGTCACGGACAGGAACAAATGGGCAGACGTCCAACGCCCCCAGGCGTGGGTGTTCACCTACAGCACAGTGTACATCACACACAGCTCAGGGTACAGCACAGTGTACATCACACACAGCTCAGGGTACAGCACAGTGTACATCACACACAGCTCAGGGTACAGCACAGTGTACATCACACACAGCACAGAGTACAATACAATGTACAGCACAGTGTACAGGATAATGTACAGCAGTGTATAGCACATACATCATAGTATACAACACAGCACACAACACAGAATGTATAGCACAGAGGCACATTTGCCCTATCCACATCCCCGCCCTTACCCAACGCCCCTCCCCTTTGCCCACTCACGTTCTCCCTCTCCCCTCACCACTGTGCGTTGCCATATTGATGAGTCGGTGGGCTTCACGGGCTGCGTTCAAAGCTCCCTCCACCACGGCCGCTGGAGATCCCACAAAGGTGTAGACGGTGCGATTGGTGGAGGGGCCAGGGTCCACATCCAGGAGAAAACAGCCATCTGACTGGGCAATGGCCTGAGCAATGGCATCAATAATCTGCAGGCAAGGGAGCCCACACCCTGACCGTCAGTCACACACACCCTGACCGTCAGTCACACACACCCTGACCGTCAGTCACACACACCCTAAACGTCGGTCACTGCAAGACACACACACACAACAATAACAACAACTTACATTTGTTGTTATTGTTGACATACCGAAAGAATAATTTGCATCTGTCTTCACAAAAGAAGAGGATGTAGCCAATGCCACAGTATCGGAGACGAGGGTAGAAAAATGACAGTGCTCAAGTCACCCAGTCATGACGTGATGAGATTACTGAGGGAAGTAAGGGTGGAAATAGCGGAGACTCTAGTCACAATCTTTCAATCCTCCTTAGATATCAGGATGATGCCACAGGAGTGGGGGGTTGCAAATGTTACTCCCCTGTACAAAAAGGGCCAAAGGATAAATCCGGGAACTACAGGTCAGCCAAAGGACAGCCAACACGGATTTGTTAAAAGCAAGTTTCCTTATTCCTTACTCAAGAAAAAAAACAATATTAAATTGGTCATTTCAATCCACGACTGTTTGTGGGATGCTGCTGTGCGCAATTGGCTGCCGCGTTTCGCCCACAAATATACAGTCAAATCACTTTACAGCATATTCTGTGAAGCGCTTTGAGATGTTGAGAAGACGTGAAAATGAAAATGCAAGGATTATTATTAATTTCACGTCTAACAAACCTGATCGAATTTTTTGATGAAGTAACAGAGAGGGTGGATGAAGTTAGTGCAGTTGATGTAGTTTATATTTAATTTTAAAGGCATTTGATAAAGTGCCACATAAGAGACTTATAAAAAAAACAGAACCCCACGGTATTAAAGGAATAGTGGCAGCATGGAAAGGGAACTGACTGGGAGACAGAAAGCAGAGAGTGATGGTGAACAGTTGTTTTTCTGACTGGCGATGTCCCCCATGGTTCGGTATTGGGACACCTGCTCGCTTTGATCTATATAAATGACCTGGACTTGGGTATATGGAGTACAATTTCCGAGTTTGCAGATGATACGAAGCTAGGAAAAGTAGTAAACAGTGAGGAGGATAGTAGCAGACTGCAAATGGACATAGACAGACTGGTAAAATGGGCAGACATGTGGCAGATGAAGTTTAATGTGGAGAAATACAAAGTGATGCATTTTGGGAGGAAGAATGAGAAGAGGTAATATAAGCTGATGGTACAATCTTAAAGGGGGTGAAGGAACAGAGAGACCTGGGGGTTAAAGATAAGTAGTTGGCAGGGCAGGGCATAGAATTCAAAAGTTAGGAAGTTATGATGAATCTTTATAAAACACTGGTTAGGCCTCAGTGGAGTCCTGTAGCTCAGTGGTTAGAGCACTCGCTTTGCAAGCAAGAGACCTGAGTTCAATTCCAGGCAGAGGGCGAAACCTTGGGCAAGTTTCCTTACTCCACACAGAGCCTAATAATAATCCCTCCAAAACAAAACAATAATAAATCGGTCATTTTCAATCTACGACTGTTTGTGGGACATTGCTGTGCGCAATTGGCTGCCGCGTTCGCCCACAAATATACAGTCAATTCACTTTACAGTGTGTTCTGTGAAGCGCTTTGGGACGTCCTCCCGACGTGAAAAGCGCTATATCAAATGCAAGGATTATTATTATTATTATTATATAGCTGTGTTCAGTTCTGGGCACCAAACTTTAGGAGGGATGTCAAGGCATTGGAGAGGGTGCAATGGAGATTTACCAGGATGGTATCAGGAATGAGGGACTTTAGTTATGAGGAGAGGCTAGAGAAGCCTCTTCAGTTCTGGGCACTGCACTTTAGGAAAGATGTTAGGGCATTGAAGAGAGTGCAAAGGAGGTTTACCAGGATGGTACCAGGACCTTAGTTATGAGGAGAGGTTAGCGAAACTAGGATTATTCTCCCTAGAGCAGAGAAGATTAAGAGGGGATTTAATAGAGGTGTTCAAGATCATGAGACGATTTGATAGGTTGAACCGGGAAAAACTGTTTCCACTGGCATGTGGGTCAGTAACCCAAGGACACCGATTTAAGTTAGTTGTTAAAAGAAACAGAGGGGAGGTTAGGAAAACATTTTTCACCCAGCAAGTTGTTTGGATCTGGAATGCATTACCTGAAAGGGTAGTGGAAGCCGATTCAATAACAAGTTTTAAGAGAGAAGTAGATGGGTATTTGGGGAGGACAGGATTGCAGGGCTATGGAGAGAAAGCGGGCCAGTGGGATTGAGTTGGATTGCTCTTTTCGGAGCTGGCGCAGACACGATGGGCCGAATGGCATCTTTCTGTGCTGTATGATTCTATAATGCTTTAAGCTAGGATTATTCTCTTTGAAGCTGTAAAGGTTAAGAGGAGACAATAGAATTTTTCAAAATTATGAGCGGCTTCGATAGGGTGAACAAGGAGAAACTATTTCCACTGGAGGGTGGGTCGGGAACCCGAGGGCACCCATTTAAAAAGGTTGTTAAAAGAAACAGAGGGGAGGTGAAGAGAAATGTTTCCACACAGCGAGTTGTTCGGATCTGGAATGCATTGCCTGAAAGGGTGGTGGAAGCCGATTCGATAACAACTTTTAAGAGAGAACTTTTCAGGGCTATGGGGAGAGACCGGGGGGAGTGGGATTGATTTGGATAACTCTTTTTAAAGAGCTGGCACAGATACGATGGGTCGAATGGCCACCTTCTGTGCTGTATAATTCTATGATTCTCTAATCAGGTAGTGGTATAGGGAGAGAGCAGATTGGTAGGAATAGGGGGTGTGCCAGGTCATGAAGGGATTTAAATACAAGAGTGAGGATCTTCCAATCGATCTGCTCTGTGGCAAGGAGCCAATGGAATTCGGTAAGGACTGGGGTAATGGAGGTGAGGAGTTTAGTGCCGGTGAGAATGCAGGCGGTGGCATTTAGAATTTTAAATTTTGTGAATAGTGAAGCAGGGGAGACCAGTGAGAAGGGCATTTGAGTAGTCGAGGCAAGAGGTGACGAAGGCCTGGACGAGGATTCCGGCAGTAGAGTGAGGTACAGATGGAGGCGGGCAAGTGGCGGAAGTGGAGGAAAGAGGTACTCAGTCCCTCCACCCTCTTACATCAGTACGCCTACCCGCATTGGCCTCCAAAATGTCAGCTCCCTCTCAAACAAAGCTCTCGCCATCCACGACCTTATCCTGGACGAGCATATTGACATCCTAGGGCTCACAGAAACCTGGCTGTCCCCTGATGACCTCATCCCCCTCATCGAAACTTCCCCGCCAAGGCTACACTTTCCAACCCCCACTCCAACTGTCACGGTGGTGGGATGGCCCTCATCTCTCAAACCTCCCTTGGTCTATTCCCCTACTCTTCTGGCTGTTTCCCCTCATTTGATCAATTCACCCTATATCATCCCTCCTCTCTCTCTCCCTCAAAATTCTCCTAGTTTACCGACCCCAAAACCTCCTGGCTCCTTCCTCAAGGATATCTTGTGTCACTTCTCAATTCCTGTCTCTCTACACTGATTGCCTGTTCATCGTGGAGTCCTGTAGCTCAGTGGTTAGGGCACTCGCTTTGCAAGTGAGAGACCTGAGTTCATTTCCAGGCAGGGCGAAACCTTGGGCAAGTTTCCTTACTCCACACGCCTAATAATAATCCCTCCAAAACAAAAACAATAATAAATTGGTCATTTTCAATCTACGACTGTTTGTGGGACATTGCTGTGCGCAATTGGCTGCCGCGTTCGCCCACAAATATACAGTCAATTCACTTTACAGTCTATTCTGTGAAGCGCTTTGGGACGTCCTCCCGACGTGAAAAGCGCTATATCAAATGCAAGGATTATTATTATTATTATTATTATCATGGGCAACTTCAACCTTCACCTCAACTCCTCCTGCTCCATCTTCTATGACTTCACTGCCCTCCTCTCTGAACAACGTCAATGTCTCCCTAAACTTCACCCTCCATATTAATCCACCCGAGTCCCTCACAAACGCCTTCTCAGCATTGGACCTTCTCTCCCTCTGACCTTCCACCCGCAGCGATCTCGATGCAGCCGTCAAGCTGCTAAACAATTGCTTCTCCTCCACTTTTAATTCCATTGCCCCCTGAAATCCAGGACCATCTCCAAACCTACCCGCTCCCGCTGGTACAAAAATCACCCTCACGGTTCACTGCCAAATGTGGCTCGAACATCCTCACACTGCTCCCACTGCCTCTCGCAAGGCAAAACTGCATTCTACTCACAATTCATCCTAGAGGCCAAAACAACTCCAAAATCCTATTCTCTACCAACCACCACCTCCTCCACATGCCCCATCAAGCAACCTCAATCCTAACATCTAATGCCAATGCAAAGAGTTTGTGGATTTCTTTATCTCCAAGATAAATGTCCCATGTCCCCTCCTTACCACCCCCCATTCCTTCAACCGTATGCGATACCGTCTCATGTCAAACCTGCCCTTTCTGGCCAAAGTCCTGGAATGCAAACCAACTTGGCTCACCACTCCCTACTCAAACCCCTCCAGTCCGGTTTCCACCCAGCCCACAGCACAGAGACAGTACTCATCAAAGTAAGAAATGGCACACACACACTGACTATCACACGCACCCATATTGACCGTCAGAGACAGTGGCCAGAACGCACACATAACACACACAGTGGTACAAACACACAGTACATACACAATACAGCCACAATACATACACAGCTCAAACTCACTTCCTTGCTTCGCCCATTGGAGAAGTTGGGAACACACTCTACCAGTTTAGACATGGTGACCGACTTTCACTCCAGGCTTGGATGCTGGACTCAGCAAGAGGACAGAGAGCTCCAGATCCCAATGTCACTGATTAACAGTGACTGACAGACACTCTGTAAATGAGTGACTCAACATTCCTCCTGTTCTAAGTAGTATCTGACTGTCAGGGGGTTAGGGGGTAGGGGAGAGCGGAGTCTTCTCGGGGCTGAGCTCAAAGTGGCTCCAACTGGCACGGAATGTGGGAAATGATTCCGCTCTTTGTGCCAGTCTCCAGTCCAGTTCTTGAGCCACAGGAGAGCTCCTCCAGGGCACCAGGCTGGCTCAATGGAAGGACATGAAGGGCAGAGCTGATTTGGGATGAAGTGACCAGCAGACATCCCTCTGGGGAGAGTGTGTGATATTGTTGTTTGGTTTTGAGACACGAGCCAGATGATGGTGTGCATAACAGAGAGCTGCAGGTAGCTGTGATGGAGGTCCTGACTGGGCTGGGTCATGGGAGCTTGAAGTCCTGGCTGGAGGGGAGGGGCTAAGGTCTTGGTGGTGGGGGCTGAGGTCCTGGTCAGGGTGGTGGGGGGCTGAAGTCCTTGTAGTGGGGGGGTTAAGGTCCTGGCCATGGGGGCTGAGGTTCTGGCTGTGTGGGGAAGCTGAGTAGGCTGAGCCGCATTCACAAACACATGAAGGTTAATCAATGACCAAACATGAACTAATGGTTTAAATAATAAACAAACCATCTGTAACTAACTCTGTAATTCTGTAACCAAGGAATAAGTGACTGAGTTGAGATTGTGTGTGTGTCAGTATATGTATGAAAGTGTATGAGACGCTGTGAAATGGTATGTGAGAGAGAAGGGCAGGCTCTGTGTGTGAGAGTAAATGAGTAAGTGTTAGTGTGTGTGTGAGAGTGTGTCCAGTGAGAGAAAGTGTGTGAGAAAAAGTGTGAGAGTGTATGAGAATATCCTTATGTGAGTGTTGTTAAACTCCAGCAGTACCGCCAACTCACACTCTGAGGTCCACAAACCTTGGTTCTTTCCAAGGTGTGCCTAATACTTTCAGAAATTAAGCAATCAGGATGTATCCCTCCAGAGAGACAGTGCACATTCGATTCTTACTTTCAGGAATTCCCATGAGGTAGTGGCAGACTTGCAAATCTCCTTAGAATTTTGAACACCTCTATTAAATCTCCCCTCAACCTTCTGTGCTCTAAGGGGTTTTGACTGTTTCCTCTGGTGGGTTGGTTGGTAACCAGAGGACATGGATCTAAGACAATTGGCAAAAGAACCAAAGGCAAGATGAGAAGACTTTTTGTATCCAGAAAAATTGTTATGATCTGGAATACATTGCCTAAAAGGGTAGTAGAAGCAGATTTCAATAGAAGCCATGATGAACCGAATGACCTCCTTGTGTGCTGTAAGATTCTCTGATTTTAAGTTGCTCTTGAGGCTGTTCAATAAAATATTTCAGTTGGGAACTGGCTCAGCAACTGAACAGCAAAAACATTAAGGATTTGAGTAGCGAGAGCTGGAGAGTGGGATAGATTTAGAAAACAGACACACAGAGACAATACCAGAAGCACAGCTTCTGGTGAAACTATTTAATATTCTTTTTTATCATTCCATGGTTAGTGACCACACCCCAGCCTTCTTGGAACAGAGACTGAAATCAGCAGCCAGCGAGCAAATGAGTGAGTGTCAGTGAGTGAGTGAGTTAGAATTATGACTGAGTCATTGAGTTAGTCAGTCAATGAATGAGTAAGAGTGACTCAGTGAGTGAATCATTCAGGTTGAGGTCAGGGATGTATAGAGGCACTGGTCACCAGGGGAAGAGGGGCTTCTTGTCGCTGCGGGACAGCTCACACAGGCAGTTGAGCAGCACTAGGGTGTCACGGAGGAACTTGGCTGGTACCATGTCGATGACCATCTTACGCAGGATGATTGGGTTGTAGGTGATGTTGGTGTAGGCATTCGGCCGCTGTTTGAGGATGCCATAGGTATTGATGAGAAACTCACTGAAGCCAGTGTGGATGTCATTGTTGTAGTTCAGCTTCTCCAGCTTGGACAGCAATGCAGTGTAAGTCTGAGTCATCTGGCGCCACTTTTGCTTATCCACACTTCCATCAAGGGGATTAATAGAGTTCTATACCAGACAGTGTGAAACCCAGCATCAAACACAGAGCAATATGCAGTGCACAACCCACCAACTCCCCGTTGGGATTAAGGTTGGGGTTGGGGTTGAGGTGGGGGTTGGGATTGAGGTTGGGGTTGATATTGGGGTTGGGTGGAGGTTGGGGTTGATATTGGGGTTGAGGTGGAGGTTGGGGAGGAGGGTAGAGGTGGAGGTTGGGCTGGGGGTTGAGCTGGGGGTGGGGGTTGGAGTTTGAGTCAGTATCAATGTCATGATTGGTACCTGCTTGATCTTGGAGGGAATGTTGGAAACAGTGTAGCCGTAGAGACGGGTCAATCCTGGGAAGACGTTTGCGAGGATCCGGCGGTCCAGCTGGAAGGCAATCTCTCCAATAACACGGCTGTTTTTCTCCAGGTTAGAAAACGAATCCATCTCTGAGAGAGAGAATGCAAAACAGATAGAGTAAGAGAGAAAGTGAGAGAGTGTGTGGGAGAGTGTGTAAGTGTGTATATGTGTGTGTGTGTAAGCATGAGTCTTGCTCTTACACCAGCCAAATCAGCCATTATCTAGAGTTGGCAGTGAGCATGGCACACTGTTGTGAAATATATCTTGTTTGTTCGTGCAAAACAGATCTGCTAGCACAGAGTGTAATAGAAAAGATCTGTTCTTATTGTACATAGCCCTGAACCATGTGCAATATTATTCTGGACTAAGATGGGTGGAATGTGTAACATCCGACAAGGAAGTAAAATGTTCACATGCTGAAATGTCAATATGCGGATTAAACATGCAAAGATGAAGGAAGTGGAAGTAACTGTGTTGGGGTTGTTTAAAATATTCTGGGTTGGAGGAAACAAACAAAAATGCTCAGACATGCAGGAGAAAGAGTGGAGCCTCTTCTGCCATGATCGATGAAGAACATCCTCGCAAGCAAATAGCACAAAAGAGAGGACAAGAAGAGAACAAGAAGAGAAGCCAAGAGAAAAGACAATCTAAAGTGTTGTAATTAAAGGAGAAAATCAACGCCCCCCAAAACAGCGTTCTCCTTGAACTAAAGACACTTGAATCAGATTGCATGATACTGGGGATGAATAGTTTGGCCTATGAGCGGAGACTGAAGAAATTGGGACTTTTCTGCTGGAAAAAAAAAGTTGAGGGGTCTTAGAAATGTTGAGGGGATTTTATAGAGTCAATAGGGAAAAATTATTTCCATCAGTTAGTGAGTCAGTGACTACAGGACATCAAATTTAAGATAGTTAGTAAACTATGCCCTGCTAGGAGTGGTGATTGCGGCAAATCCATTTTGGCCTTCAAGAGAAAAGTGGACAAATACCTCAAAATGAATCAGTTACAGGGGACAGGGCAGGTTAGTGAAAAGATTGTTCTTGAGGGAACGCCACAGACAAATTTATGTGCATTTGTGAGCATAATAAATTGTTGAATTTGATTCTTCCTTTCTTGGGTCCTACAAATTAGTCTCATGGGTCTTAGTGGTGGAGCCAGTTCACCCTCACTGCAATATCACACACACTCTCACTGTGCGCTCTCACCATTTACATAAAAGACTCGTGTTTTGTTGCCTTCCTCCAGAAACAGTTTCTTGGATTCTTCACTGTTGGCCGACTCCGAGAACCAGATCTTCTTGGCTTTGTTGTGAGCTTCGGCATCTGGTAACTGCTTGCTGATCTCCTCGTCCGGTAACCCGCCCGGCACATTCGGTGTCCGTTTCTCGTATAGTTGGGGGGAGCGGCAGTAGCTGGGCAGCTTGCTGGGATGTGGGCTGGGGAGAGAGCTGCCATAGGTCAGAGATCGGGGATCATCAGACAGTGAGAGGGTCAGCAGGTTCTGCAGCGTGGGGCTGGCCTGCCGTTCCTGCAGGCCAGTCACACCACATGGCTCAGGGGAACTGCACAACGTGACACCTGTAAGAGAACAGACACAACACTCAACATGGGCTGGAAGCGCAGGCCAGAGAGTGGGCATCACTGCTTCCCAGGCTTAACTATTAAAACTGAGAACCTTATCAGAGAGTCAAGACACCTCAAAATGCTTCACAGGATTTACTGTTGTGCCTGTATATTTTTAGGCAAACGAAGCAGCCAATTTTCACACAGCAATGTTCCACAAACAGCCGTGAATTCATAGAATCATAGAATTATACAGCACAGAAGGAGGCCATTTGGCCCATCGGGTCCGTGCCAGTTCATTGAAAGAACTGTCCAAATTAATCCCGCTCTCCCGCACTCTCCCTATAGCCTTGCAAATTTGTCCTTCCAAAATAATAATCTACTTCTCTATTGAAATTTGTCATCAAATCGGCTTCCACCACCATTTCAGGCAATGCATTCCAGATCAGAACAACTAACTGAAAAACATTCTCCTCACCTATCCTCATTGAGAGTGGAGTGAACAATATTCCCCCGCTCCCACTGTGGGTATGGGGGTTCCCTGGCATTGGGGGGGATACCTGGCAGTGGGGGGGCGGGGTAGCTGATAGTGCGGGGGGCGGTGTACCTGGCATTGGGGCAGTGGGGGAGGACCTGGCAGTGGGGGGGTGGGGGGAGTGAGGGTAGGGGGGTACATGGCAGTGGGGAATGGGTACCTGGCAGTGTTGGTGGGTACCTGGCAGTGGGGGGTGGGGGGGCGCACCTCACGGAGGGGTCCCTAGCATTGGATGGGGGTAGCTGGCAGTGGTGGTGGGGGGGGGGGGGGAGGTTGGTACCTGGCAGTAGGGGTACCTGGCAGTGGTGGGGGTGTAGCTGGCAATGGGGGTGTTTCTGGCAGTGGGGAGGCAGAGTACCTGGCAGTGGGGATGGATACCTGGCAGTGGGTGGGGGTACTAAGCAGTAGGGGGGGGGTATCTGGCAGTGGGGGCATAATTGGCAGTGGGTTGAGGGTACCTGCCATTGTGTGAGGTACCTAGCGGTGGGGGAGGGGTTCCTGGCAGTGAGGAGGGTGGACCTGGCAGTGGGGAAGGTGGACCTGGCAGTGGGGAGGGGGGTACCTGGCAGTGGGGAGGGGGGTTACCTGGCAGTGGGGAGGGGGGTTACCTGGCACTGGCGGGGGGTTACCTGGCACTGGCGGGGGGGTACCTGGCAGTGGGGCGGGGGGGGGTACCTGGCAGTGGGGCGGGGGGGGGGTACCTGGCAGTGGGGCGGGGGGGGGTACCTGGCAGTGGGGGGGGCGGGGGGGGGGGGTACCTGGCAGTGGGGCGGGGGGAGTACCTGGCAGTGGGGCGGGGGGAGTACCTGGCAGTGGGGCGGGGGGAGTACCTGGCAGTGGGGCGGGGGGAGTACCTGGCAGTGGGGCGGGGGGGTACCTGGCAGTGGGGCGGGGGGGGTACCTGGCAGTGGGGCGGGGGGGGTACCTGGCAGTGGGGCGGGCGGGGGTACCTGGCAGTGGGGCGGGCGGGGGTACCCGGCAGTGGGGCGGGCGGGGGGTACCCGGCAGTGGGGCGGGGGGGGGTACCCGGCAGTGGGGCGGGGGGGGGGTACCGGCAGTGGGGCGGGGGGGGGTACCCGGCAGTGGGCGGGGGGGGGTACCTGGCAGTGGGGCGGGGGGGTACCTGGCAGTGGGGCGGGGGGGGGGTACCTGGCAGTGGGGCGGGGGGGGGGGCGGGGGGGGGGTACCTGGCAGTGGGGCGGGGGGGGTACCTGGCAGTGGGGCGGGGGGGGGTACCTGGCAGTGGGGCGGGGGGGGGTACCTGGCAGTGGGGCGGGGGGGGGGTACCTGGCAGTGGGGCGGGGGGGGGTACTGGCAGTGGGGCGGGGGGGGTACCTGGCAGTGGGGCGGGGGGGGTACCTGGCAGTGGGGCGGGGGGGGGGTACCTGGCAGTGGGGCGGGGGGGGGTACCTGGCAGTGGGGCGGGGGGGGGGTTACCTGGCAGTGGGGCGGGGGGGGTACCTGGCAGTGGGGGGGGGGGGGTACCTGGCAGTGGGGGCGGGGGGGGGTACCTGGCAGTGGGGGCGGGGGGGTACCTGGCAGTGGGGGCGGGGGGGGTACCTGGCAGTGGGGGGGGGGGGTACCTGGCAGTGGGGGGGGGGGGTACCTGGCAGTGGGGGCGGGGGGGTACCTGGCAGTGGGGCGGGGGGTACCTGGCAGTGGGGGCGGGGGGTACCTGGCAGTGGGGGCGGGGGGGTACCTGGCAGTGGGGGCGGGGGGGTACTGGCAGTGGGGGCGGGGGGGTACCTGGCAGTGGGGGCGGGGGGGTACCTGGCAGTGGGGCACCTGGCAGTGGGGGCGGGGGGTACCTGGCAGTGGGGGCGGGGGGGTACCTGGCAGTGGGGGCGGGGGGGTACCTGGCAGTGGGGGCCTGGCAACTGAGGCGGGGGGCAGGGTGGGGGGGGTACCTGGCAGTGGGGGCGGGGGGGTACCTGGCAGTGGGGGCGGTGGGGGGGCGGGGGGTACCTGGCAGTGGGGGCGGGGGGTACCTGGCAGTGGGGGCGGGGGGGTACCTGGCAGTGGGGCGGGGGGGTACCTGGCAGTGGGGGCGGGGGGTACCTGGCAGTGGGGGCGGGGGGGGTACCTGGCAGTGGGGGCGGGGGGGTACCTGGCAGTGGGGGCAGGGGAGTACCTGGCAGTGGGGGCGGGGGGGTCAGGTACCTGGCAGTGGGGGTGGGGGGGGTCAGGTACCTGGCAGTGGGGGGTCAGGTACCTGGCAGTGGGGGTGGGGTGGGGGGGGGGGTGGTGAGTGAGTGTGTGGGTGTGCGTACCTGGCGGAAGGGTTCCTAGCATTCGTTGGGGGTTACCTGGCAGTGGGGAGGCAGGGTCCCTGGCAGTGGGTGGAGAGTACATGGCATTGTGCGAGGTACCAGTAAGTGGGGGAGGGGTACCTGGCAGTGGGGGGGGTAACTAGCAGTGGGGGAGGAGTAACTAGCAGTGGGGGAGGGGTAACTAGCAGTGGGGGCTGGAGGGGGGATGGTACCTGGTAGTGGGGAGGGGGGTAGTTGGCAGTGGGGGGGGTGCTATCTGGCAGTGGAGGGGGTGTTATCTGGCTGTGGGGGGGTGGGGGGGAGTGGTACCTGGCAGTAGGCGGTCTGGGTTGTGGAGGTTGTAGCTGGATGGTTGAGGTGTGACTAATGGGGCACAGTTGGAGGAGAGGAGGTTGCGGAGCTCCTCATTCTCTTTGAGGAGACTGATCTGTCTCTTCAGAGCCTTGTTCTCTGCCATGAGCTTCAGGTTGTCTCGCCGAATCAGGTCGGCATCATCACACATGTTTAAAGATCAGAAAGCAGAGGCCAAGGCCGGTGAAGGCCGGCAATTGTGAGTCAGAGATCGGAACGCGCTGTCACAGAGAGAACTCTGACACATAGAACAGCGCAGAACCCATCCCATCTATTCCATTACCCCGACCCCCGCCAACTCCATTACTTCCAACCACCACTGTAAGAAAACTATGTGTTTCTTATTCAATTAATAAAATAAAGTGAGTAATTTCATAAAATCATAGAATTATACAACACAGAAGGAGGCCATTCGGCTCATTGTGTCTGTGCCGGCTCTTTTAAAAGAGCTATCCAAATCAATCCCACTCCCCCGCTCTCTGCCCATAGCCCTGCAAACTTATCCTCCCAAAATAATTATCTAGTTCTCACTTAAAAGGTTGTTATCGAATCGATTTCCACCACGCTTTCAGGCAATGCATCCTAGATGCAAACAACTTGCCGTGTGAAAATTTCTCACCTCCCGTCTGTTTCTTTTAGCAATTTTAAATCAGTGTCCTCGAGTTACTGATCCACCAGCCAGTGGAAATAGGTTCTCCTTGTTCACCCTATCGAATCCCCTCAAAATTTTGCAAACTTCTATTAAGTCTCCTATTCTATGCCCCTATTTATAAAGCCTGGTATCCCGTATGCTTTTTTTGAACAGCTTTATGTACCTGTCGTGCCACCTTCAAAGATTTACTGATATGAACCCCAGGTCTCTCTGTTGCTTCACTTCCTTGAAGATTGTACCATCAGCTTATATCGCCTCTCCTCATTCTTCCTCCCAAAATGCATCACTTTGTATTTCTCCACATTAAACTTCATCTGCCACATTTCTGCCCATTTTACCAGTCTGTCTATGTCCATTTGCAGTCTGATACTATCCTCCTCACTGTTTACTACTTTTCCTAGCTTCGTATCATCTGCAAACTTGGAAATTATACACCCGATACCCAAGTGCAGATCAGTATAGATCAAAAACAGCAGTGGTCTCAATACTGACCCCTGAGGGACACCACTGTACACTTCCCTCCAGTCAGAAAAACAACCGTTCACCACCACTCTCTGCTTTCTGTGTCCCAGCCAGGTCTGTATCCATGCTGCCACTGTCCCTTTTATACAGTGGATATACTGTTTGATAAAGTGCCATATACAAGACTTTTGCTTACAAGTCTTGTATATGGCACTTTATCAAACAGCTTTTGAAAATCCATATAAACTACATCAACTGCACTCCTTCATCCACCCTCTCCATTACTTCATCAAAAAACTATCAGGTTTGTTAGACGTGATTTACCTTTAACAAATCTGTTAGCTGTCCTTTCTTAACCCATATTTTTTAAGTGAAGATTTACTTTGGCCCAGATTATAGTCTCCAGAAGTTTCCCCACTACTGATGTTAGCCTGACTGGTCTATAGTTCCTAGCTTTATCCTTCAGCCCCAAGAGAGTAACATTTGCAACCTTTAAGTACTCTGGCACCACCCCGGTGTCCATGGAGGCTTGAAAGATTGTGGCCAAAACCTGTTATTTCCTCCCTTACTTCCCTCAGCAACATCCAAACCGGGTGACTCATCTATCTTGAGCACCGTCAACCTTTTTAGTAGCTCCTCTGGTTTTATCTTATTCAATTACTCTATCCTCTCCTCTTGACACTGTAACAATAGCAGCATCCTCTTCTTTTGGGAAGAGGAGTCACCCTAACTTTGACTAACCTTTTATTTTTTGTATGCTTATAAAGTATCTTAGGGTTCGCTTCTATGTTTGTCCAGTGCCTTGGAACGACCTCCCGATGTGAAAGGTGCTTTACAAATGTAATTTTGTTGTTCTTATGTTACCCGCTAATCTTTTCTCATACAATCTCTTTGCCACTCGTTTCCTTTTTTAGCTCTCTTCTGTACTTTCAGTATTCTATTTGATTATCTTCTGTATTTTGAACCTAACATTTATCCTTACGAATTTGAATGTTAAACATAGTTTCCTTTATTAGTTCAACAGTTATACAGAGAACATTGAACGGCAATCACTTGATGTGATTATAGCAGCAACCAGGTTTCAGAGAACAAGCACAGATGACCTATCCCTGGGAGAGCAGCAGGAAGTTGGTCCGATCTGCATTTCAGTGAAACCAACCAAAACTCCTTTATACACAAAGTCTATACTCGTGAAGATTGGTTACAGAGGTGGAGTTTGAAGTTGGTTTGTCCAATGATAGAACTAGTTTGGTCAATCGCAGCTCAAAGCTGTTTAATCTAATCTTCTTACGACATCCCCATCATCAACCCGCCACCATCACCCTGGCTCATTACCACCCCACCCCCATCACCCCAGCCCATCCCTGCCACCACCCGTCCAGCGTCACCCCCCAGTCCCTCCGCGCTGATCACAGCTGAAGTTTGCCGGCCAGATCGCTGTTGGGGTAGAGTCTTGCAAAGCGGCCGAGGGTCCAAATGGGGAAGATGTTGCGATATGCAGAGTAGCTGATGGCACAGGACTTGTTGAAGACACCGGCGATGTTCTCCTGGGAATAAAGATCAGGCATCACCGGCAACATACAGCACCACCAAGGGCAGGGGGGCAGGGCAGGGGGGGTTTCGAGACATCTCAAAGCATTTCACAGAATGTACTGTTAAGTGAATTGGGCATAAACAGAGGTGTTTGCAGTAAGGAAACCAAGAAAAAAATAAGGAAAATAAGGAAACAACGTATCGCCCTGCCGGGAATCGAACCCAAATCTTCTCACTTGTGAGGCGATGCACTCACCACTGAGCTACAGGACTCCACAAAATAAAACAAGGAGGTTTGAGGTTTCGTTAAACTCGGGGTCCCTCTTCACCTTTAGTGTCATCAAAGAGGTACGTGTCAAATCTGAGAGCCTTGTCTCCAGGTCAAGATTGTTTTTTCATTGTCTACTCACTTTGGGCAAAGCTGCTCGTGTCACAGTTATGGTGTCAGGGTTTTTCTGTTTCTTAACAGTGCGACCGTTTATCTTGTAAGTGAGGCAATAAAACAGTTGAATTTTCAAGTCTGTTAAATTCAATTCCATTTAGTACACTGAGCGCTATTATAACCCAGGTATACAATTAGATGTGAGAACTGTCACAGTACCTGAGGCCAGTCTCCATTCAGCTGTTGTTTGTTTATCAGGGTTTTGATGCCTTTCTCGATCGCCCGGGTCCCGGGATATCTGCACAGAAAGAAAGAGAGAGAGAAACACAGACTCATGCGGCTGGTGTTACCACTTCCCTCAGCCCCCCCTCACTCCCTCCCCTCACTCCCCCTCAGCCCCGCCCCTCACTCCCCCTCAGCCCCCCCCCTCACTCCCCCTCAGCCCCCCCCCTCAGCCCCCCTTCCCTCACTCACCTGGCCACCCCTCCCCACCTGGCTGCCCCTCCTCTCACTCACCTGGCTGCCATCAGTGCAAGCAGGGCCCAGCAGGTGTTGTGGACTTGGGAGGAGCTGCTCTGCACGTACTGTCGACTCTCACAGGACTCAAAGTCTTCGCCCCAACCCCCGTCCACCATCTGTTTTGAGAGCAGGAACTCACACGCTCGGGTTATCTCTCGACAGGCAGCCCTGGAAGGAGGGGGAGAGAGAGAGAGAGCGACAGTGTCCATCATAACCCTTTATCTACAGAAAGAGGTTCACACCCGCAAACACACCAGAAACACACAAAAGCCTGATTGTCCAGCGCCTTGCGACATCCTCTCAACGTGAAAGGCACTTTACAAATGTAGTTTTGTTGTCGTAAATCCAGAGACAAACTCCTGATGTCAAAGGCTCCATATCAAATGGAACGATTATTATTATTATGCAATTGCTGGTCCATATGAAGACATGATGGGAAAGTGTTTCTAAGCAATAATTATCTACTTCTTTCTTAAAAGTTGTTATCGAATCAGCTTCCGTCACCCCTTCATTCTGGATCCAAACAACTCGCTCTGTGGAAACATTTCTCCTCACCTCTCCTTTTTCTTTTAACAACTATAGTAAATCAGTGTCCTCAGGTTAGGACCCACCCGCCAGTGGAAGTAGTTTCTCCTTGTTCATCCTATCGAATCCCCTCATAATTTTGAAAACGTCTATTAAGTTTCCTCTTAACCTTCTCTGCTCCGAGGAGAATAATCCTCATTATTCCCTCATTCCTGGTACTATCCTGGCAAATCTCCTTTGCACCCTCTCCAATGCCTTGACTTCCTTCCTAAAGTGTAGTGCCCAGAATTAAACACAGTACTCTAGCTGAAACCTAACCAATGTTTTATGGAGTTCATCATAATTTCCTGACTTTTGTATTCTATGCCCCTATTTAATCAAACCTAGTATCCTGTATGCTTTTAAAAAAAAAAACAGCCTTATCCACCTGCCACCTTCAAAGATTTACTTATATGAAGCCCCAGATCTCCCTGTTCCTTCACCCCCTTTAAGATTGTACCATCAGCTTATATTGCTTCTCCTTATTCTTCTTTCCAAAATGCATCACTTTGTATTTCTCCACATTAAACTTCATCTGCCACGTGTCTGCCCATTTTACCAGTCTGTCTATGTCCATTTGCAGTCTGATACTATCCTCCTCACTGTTTACTACTTTTCCCAGCTTAGTATCATCTGCAAACTCGGAAATTGTACTCCTTATACCCAAGTGCAGATCATTTATATAGACCAAAAACAGCAGTGGTCTCAATACCAAACCCTGGGGGACACCATTGCACACTTACCTCCATTCAGAAAAACAACTGTTCACCACCATTCTATGCTTTCTGTCTCCCAGCCAGTTCTGTATCCATGCTGCCACTGTCCCTTTGATATCGTGGGCTTCTATTTTGCTTACATGCCTCTTAAGTGCCTTTTGAAAATCCATCTAAACTACATCAACTGCACTCCTTCATCCACCCTCTCCATTACTTCATCAAAAAACTTACCAGGTTTGTTAAGACACGATTTGCCTTTAGCAAATCCATGTTGGCTGAACTTTATTAACCCATATTTTTCTAAGTGAAAATTTATTTTGTCTGGGATTATAGTCTCTAGAAGTTTCCCCACTTCTGATTTGGCCTGTCGTTGGGCTATAGTTAGGACGTTAGGCTGATTGGCCAGTAGTTAGGCTGTAGTTCCCGGGTTTATCTTTCTGCCCCTTTTTGTACAAGGGAGTAACATTTGCAACCCTCCATTCCTCTGGCACCACCCCCCGGTGTCCAAGGAGGATTGAAAGATTGTGGCCAGAGCCTCTGTTATTTCCACCCTTACTTCCCTCAGTAACCTAGGCTGCATCCTGTCCGGACCAGGTGACTTATCTACCTTGTGCACCATCTAGCTTTTTAGAACCTCCTCTCGGGATTTTTTTTTTTTTTTTATCCAATTTCTCCACCCTCTCCCGTTTTAACTCACTGAAATTAGCCCTCTTCCAGTTGAGTATCTTCACCTTTGATTGTTCCTTTAATCAATAAGTACTCTAAACCTAATGATGTTGTGATCACGGTTATCCAGATGCTCTCCTACTGAAACCTGCTCCAGAACGTTATCCTATACACATTTCAAGAATCTTTCCCCCTCCTTGCCCTTTCCACTGTTATTTTGCCAGTCTATGTTAGGATAATTGAAGTCTACCATTATCATTACTCTTATGGTGGAGTCCTGTAGTTCAATGGTCAGAGCACTCGCCTCGCATGCGAGAGAGCTGGATTTGATTCCCAGCAGGGCAAAACCTTGGGCAAGTTTCCTTACTCCACACGCCTGATAATAATCCCTCAACAAAAAAATTGGTCACATCAATCCATGACTGTTTGTGGGACACTGCTGTGCGCAATTGGCTGCCACGTTTTGTTCACAAATATAATCAATGCACTTTACAGTATATTCTGTTAAGCCCTTTGAGACTTCTATAAGACGTGAAAAGCGCTATATCAAATGCAAGGATTATTACCCTTTTGGTTTTGCATCTTTCTGAAATCTACTTGCAGATTTGCTCGTCTATCTCCTTCCCATTATTTGGTGGTCTATAGTATACACTTAACAGCTCCTTTTCTGCTCTAACCAAGTAGATCCTGTTTTAGGACCCTCTAGCACATCGTCTCTTTCCAGGGCCATAACTGTGTCTTTAGTCAATATTGCCACCCCACTCTCCNTTTTTTCTTCCCTATCCCTCCTGAAGACATTGTAGCCAGAAATATTCAGCTTCCATTCCTGCCCTTGTTTGAGGCAGGTCTTCGTTATTGCCACTACATCATAACCCCATGTGGCACCTTGCGCCTGCAGCTCACCAATCTTATTTGTCACGCTCCGTGCATTTATGCACATGCACTCCAACACCGACTGAGTCTGCTCTGCATTTCTCCCCAGTCTAATCCCTCCTTTTTCTGGACTACTTATTGCATTGCTATTTGTCTCTCCCAGCCCTCTATGTAAATTGTTTCCCCCCCTCTGATGTTACATACTGATTCCCTTCCTTGCTCAAAAGTACTTTAAACCCTTCCCCACAGCACCAGTTAACCTCCCTGCGAGGACATTGATCCCAGCCCTGTTGAGGTGTAACCCATCCACCTTGTACAGGTCCCAACTGCCCCAAAACTGATCCCAATGTTTCAGGAACATGAAGCCCTCCTTTCTGCACCATTTCTCCAGCCATGCATTCATTGACAGTCTTCTCTGTGTCCCCCTGTGCATCTATTTGCTTTTGACTCTTCTCCTCAGAGGTGTCACCACCCTCATCGGTATTCAGTACGGAGAACTGGTTTGTGAGTGCCACACTCTCAGGAGATTTCTGCACTGCCCATCCCCTCTTCCTACCATACCAAGTGGTCACCCACTCACTCTCCTTCTGAACCCTCTCTGGCTGTGGGGAGCCCACCTCCTGAAATGTTCGATCCATAAGCCTCCCGTATGTTATGTAGTGACTCCAGCTTCTTGTTGAGCTCAGAAACCCTGAGCAGCCAGACGCACGTCCTACACACGTGTTTGTCCAGGGCATACAAAGCATCCTGGAGTTACCACATGGTACACATTGCACATGCAACAGGTCTCAGGTTCCCTGCCATATTCCAGAAATGCTTTATATTATTTTAATATAAATATATATTTTACACAACAACAAAATTACAAATGATGCACCTGTCTCCCCCTCTGTACCTGTTTTCCACTCTCACCAAATTCCTGAACAGAATTCCCACACCGTTCCAACCTCACTCTGCTGGGCTCTCTGCTCAAGTGAAGCTCTTGCAATTCTCCCTTTTATTTAGGCCTTTGACACAACCAGTTTCAACTGGTCAGCAAATAATTAACTAATTAACTAATCCCTAACACCTGGTCCATGACTAACTGCCAATTTTACACCACCTGCTCTCTTGATCCCCACCCCCAACCCTCTCCTTTCCTCCCAGCTCCACCTCCATGCCTCTCTACTCTCCGACATCATCAATCTCTCCCTATCATCCAACACTATTCCCATCCCACTAAAAACAGCTATGATCACCCCCATCCTGAAAAAATCTTCCCTGGACCCATCCCTGCTTTCCAACTACCAGCCCATCTCCAAGCTCTCTTTTCTTTCCAAGGTCCTTGAAAAAGTTGTTCTTCCCAACTGTTCTGGTCAAGGTTACAAACAACACCCTGTCCATCTGTGACCAGGGCTCCCTCTGCCTCCTCATCCTCTCTGCTGCCTTTGCTACCACAAACCACTCCATCCTTCTCCACCGCCTCTCCTCTCACCTCAACCTTCAAGGTTCTTTCCTTGAATGGTTCATATCTTATCTCTCACACTGTCTCCAATTTGCCCCTACAACGGTTTCTCTTCCAGTCTTATAAGGTGTTCCTCGGGGCTCTGTCCTCAGTCCCCTCCTTTTCGCTACATACCTCTACATACTCCCCATTGGTGACATCATCTGCAGACATGGGGTCAACTTCCACATTTATGCGGATGACACCCAATTCTATCTCTCTGCCTCCACCCTCGATTCCAGGACCACTGACGTCAGTCCTGGATGAGAGCCAACTTTCTGCAGCTGAATGTCAGCCAGGAGGCCCTCCTGATTGGCTTGCGCCTCAGGCACTGGCAGCATTAGCATTCACGGATGCACATTCCACCTCACCAAGCCAGTCAGGAACCTAGGCATCTTGTTCGACCCTTAACTGTCCTTTCTCCCCCATATCCGAACCATGACCCACTCTGCCTTCCCCCACCTCCGCAACATTGCCCGACTCTGCCACTGCCTCACCCCGCAGGCTGCTGAAACCCTCATACACACATTTGTAACCTCAAAGGTCGACTACGGAAACTCCCTCGTCGGCCTCCCCAACTTTTGCCTCCACAAGCTGCAGATCATCCATAACTCTGCAGCTCATGTCCTCTCCCACACCAGGCTCCGTGACTCCATTATCCCCACCCTTGCCCGGCTCCACTGACTCCCCATCCCTCAGAGGATAGAATTCAAAATTCTCGTCCTCACTTTCAAGGCCCTCCATGGACTTGCCCCTCCTACATCTCTGACCTGCTAATCCCGTCAACCTGTCCACTCGTTCTGTTCAGCAGGCTCCGGCCTGCTCCATGTCTCGCACCCGACCCGCCCTACCGTCAGTGACCGGGCTTTCAGCCCCCACCCTTTGGAACTCCATCCCACAATCCCTTTGCCATGCTCCCTACCTTGCCTCCTTCAAGGACTCAAGAACCTCCTTTTCGAACATGCCTTCAGCTGCCCGCCTACCTCTGCCCTACCTCATCTCAAACCTGCCCCTTCACGCTCGGGTCCTGATCCCCAACTGTTCACTGCCTTGCGATGTCCTCCCGATGTGAAAGGCGCTTTACAAATGTAATTTTGTTGTTGTTGTTACCACGTCTTTGAGATGTCTCAAAGCACTTCACAAAATATACTGTAAAGTGAATTGACTGTGTTTAGTGTGGGCAAAACGCAGCTGCCATTTGCAGAAGAGGTGGGTCCTATAAACAGTTGTGGATTGAGTGACCAATTTACTACCTTCTTTTTGAAGGAATTATTACCGCCGGAAAAGCAATCCACCAATCAACTGACAACTGGTTCTTACTTACTGCTAGGTAAACTTGATTTATGCCATGAATCAAAAATTTTCAATCAAGAAAAAAATGAAAACACACTATGATCGAACGCCGACTTACCAAATCTCATGTGAAATTTAGCAGGGGTCGGTGGGGCCACACCTTGCCCACTGCTGCTTTAGGCTTTCAGCAGGTAATAATAAATAATAATAATCCTTGCATTTTATATAGCGCTTTTCACGTCGGGAGGACGTCCCAAAGCGCTTCACAGAACACACTGTAAAGTGAATTGACTGTATATTTGTGGGCGAACGCGGCAGCCAATTGCGCACAGCAGTATCCCACAAACAGTCATGGATTGAAGTGGCCAATTTATTGTTTTTTTTAAGGAATTATTACCCCCGGAAAAGTGATCCACCATAAGGAAACTTGCACAACGTTTCGCCCTGCTGGAAATCAAACCCATATCTCTCACTTGGGAGGCGAGTGCTCTAACCACTGAGCTGCAGGACTCCACAGGTAGCAGCCAGCCACTTGGATCAGACAGTCGTGGATTGAAAGCTGACTTTGGGAACTGAGCTTATAATGTTACTGAGGGCAACACCTCAGTATTGCCCTGATGGATTGCTGCATCATCAGATCCATGAATTCCTATGATCAAATTGTCTCTCCTATGAAGTAGAACTGCGTGTTTTTGGTTGTTTACTTTCTCTATTGAATGTATGATTAACTGGAATGGGAATGAGAGAGGGGAAGGGGGTCTCACACACACACAGTGAGAGAGGGGATGGGTGGGGAGTCACACACACACACATTGTAAATGGGGGGGGGCCTGAGATGCCAGGACAGACAAGCTATTGACACTCACCCTCTCTGGTACGTGTGTCCCATACAGGCAAACGCCTCCATCCCAAACCAGGTTCCGTAAGTGAAACACACACCCCAACTCCTGCCGAGAAAGCAAAGAGTAACCCACTGTACCCAACCAGCACCCCAACCTGCCCAGCACCCCAACGCCCCCACCAGCACCTCAATGCTCCCACCAGCACTCAAACCCTCTCACCAGCACCCCAATGCCCCCACCAGCACCCCAATCCACCCCCAGGACCCCAACATTCCCACCAGTATCCTAAAATCCCAGCACCCCAAACCACCAACAGCACCCCAACCACTCCACCAGTACACCAATCCCCAGCAGCCCAAGCCCCCAGCAGAACCCCAACTCTCCCAGCAGCCTAACCACCCAACCATCACCCCAACCCGCCCAGCACACCAAGCCCCACACGAGGACAACACCCCAACCACTCCACCAGCACCCAAAACCCTCCACCCCAAACCCCAGTATGCAAATCCCCACCACTCAGCCCCCCCAGCACCCTGCCCCCAGTATTCAAACCCCCAAGCACCCCACCCCCCCACCAACACCCACCCCACCCGCAGCAGTACCCAGCCCCTCCAGCACTCAACCTGCACAACACCCCATCCCCACAACCCCAGCATCCCAAACACCCAAACAGCACCCCAACTTGCCCAGCACTCCAAACTGTCCATCACCCCAACCCCTCACCAGCACCCCAACACCCCACCAGCACCCCAACTCCCCACTAGCACCACCAACAACAACTTGGATTTATATAGCGCCCTCCCTGCCAGACGGGGTCTCAGAGGAAGGTGACCAAAGGCGCGGTAGAAAATAAAGGTCTTCAGCAGAGACCTGAAAGTAGGAAGGGAGGGAGCGAGGTGAAGGGAGTGAGGAAGGGAGTTCCAGAGTCTCGGGGCATAGTGGCTGAAGGCACGGCCGCCGAGGGTGGAGCGGAAGACTCCAACCTTCCCACCAGTACCCTAAAACCCCAGCACCCCAACCCACCAACAGCACACCAACCACCCCACCAGTACCCCAATCCCCAGCACCCCAAAACCCCAGCAGCACCCCAAACCCCCAGCAGCACCCCAACTCCCCCAGCAGCCCAACCATCACCCCAACCTGCCCAGCACCCCAAACCATGCACCAGCACCCCAACACCCCCACCAGCACCCCAATCCCACCAGCAACCGAACCAACCCACCAGCACACCGACCCTCCATCCCCACCAGCACCACAAACTCCCAATAGCACCCCAACCCCCACAACAGCACCCCAAACCCCCCACCAGCACCCGAACCCACCCAACATTACCCCAAACCCTCACCAGCACCCCAACCCCACCACCAGTACTCCAAACCCCCAGCACCCCAACCCCCCAGCACCCCAACAACCCCACCAGTACCCCAACCACCAGCACCCCAAGCTCCCAGCAGCTCCCCAAGCCCCCAGCAGAACCCCAACTCCCCCAGCAGCCCAACCACCCACTCATCACCGCAACCCGCCCAGCACCCCAACTACCTCACCAGCACCACCAGCACTCCACCCCCCCACTAGCACCCCAACCTCCCCAGCACCCCAGTCTCCCCCAGCACCCCAAATCCCTCAGTTCCCCAACCCCCCCACCAGGACTCCAACTCGCCCCACCAGCAGCCCAACCCTCCCAGCATCCCAATCCCACCAGCACTCCATCCACCCACCAGCACCCCACCCACCCTTACCCTTCCCATGATCCATCCGGCCGCTGGCAGCCACGGCAGAATTCCAGGCCTTTGTTCAGTGTGTCTCTGGAAGAAGAGATGAAGAGTTCAGAACTTGCTGAGTCAGGCGGGTTCGCAGCATTCCAGAGCACTGCTGATAACAGTGGTTGGGGTGATGGTTGGGTGGTTAGGCTCCTGGGAGAGTTGGGGTTCTGCTGGGGGCTTGGGCTGCTGGGGATTGGGGTACTGGTGGAGTGGTTGGGGTGCTATTGGGGGTTTGGGGTGCTGGGGTTTTAGGGTACTGACTCACCTGGAAGGGCAGACTAGTCACCGGGGTCAGTGAAACCTCCCACTCATCTCCCATTGACTCTGCAAGCTAAATCCCCAATGTGTAGGGTGGTCTTAGCTGAATAAGAAGTGGAAAAGCTTGCCAGACAGTGCTCTCAATATCGAGTTGAGTGGTTTTAATTGGCTCTTGCCAACCTGCGCCTAATACTTTGCAGAATTAGGTAAGCAGGATATGCCCTTGAGGGAGAGAGTGTGCATTCCATTCCAACAATCTATCTCTGGGATTTCCATATGTAGGTGGGATGCATGGAAATCTCAGTCTAGTTTGGAGATTCTTAAGCCTGTGATCAGTTTCCGCATGTGTCAGACACCCGGCTACACAAAAACAGTGTAAATGTTATAGACACACCTCAACTGTGACTGATACCTCAGAGAGTAACAGGTTATTCTAGCCCCCGCACACATTCTCGCACACACTCACACCCCGCCCCAACCCCACTACTGCACATGCCCTAACCTGATTTCGAAGGCTCGGTGGTGGGGGTGTTTCTGCTGGAAATGTCTGAGTGCCTGAATCACAGCCGACGTGCACTCCACATACGTGTAGTCAATCATTATATCACCTGTAACAGGAGGAGGTCAGAAGTCAAGAGATCAACCAAGCCCCAGTGACTGAACCCCGTGGATACCGATTGCGGAAAAGAAAGGCAGTGACTGACCGAAGACCTCGGAGGGGTTCAGTAGTTCGAGCAGCCGCCCCCCCCGTTTTCTCTCATACGTAGAGAAGCCGCCATCTGTATTTCTCATCGTTAGTAACTGAAACACAACCAGCAGCTTGTCACCCCCACCACAGACCATTCATAGCCCCACAGCACCCCCGCCCCCCGCTGGCCCCAGCAAACCCCAAACCGCTTCCACACCCTCGTCCCCCACTGCTCCTGTCACCCTTCTCCCCTACCTCCCTCCAATCCACCACACCCCTCTCTTCCCCACTGCTGGCCCCGGCACCTCCTCCCCCACCACTGTTTACACCCCCTCCCCCCGCGCTCTCTGTCCCTGCCTCCCACACCCTCTCGGGCCAGTAGCTCACCACATGGACGGCCTGGTGCAGCTGCTGGTCGATGACATGGTCACTGATGAACGGACATGTTTCCTGAAGCAACAGCAATGACTTCAGGGCCTCGGCCGTGCAGTCAGCCACCACCCAGCCACAGTCCCGCGTGCTGAACGAGAATCCGCCCTGCACACAGGGATCGTCATCAAACAGGGCACTAGACACACAAACAGACACGCCAGGTACACACACAAACGTCGGGCACACACGCTGGACACACAAACACACACACACCGGGTACCTACTCACCAGGCACACACACACACTGGGCACACAAACACACACACACTGGGCACACACACATCAGGCACACACCCCAACACATACACAGACACACATGCCGGACACACACACACACCAGGCACACACCAACACAAACACACACTGGGCACAAACACACCAGGCACACACATACAGACACACACCGGGCACACACACAGTGCACAGACACACACCGGGCACACACACGCTGGCACACACACATAAACGCCAGACACAAACACACAAACTGGCATGTACACCCACACACACAATGGGCATGTAGACACACACCCAGCACACACATGCTGGGCACACACACAAACCCAGCACACACATGCCGGGCACACACACACACGCCGGGCACACACACGCACACATGCCAGGCACGCATATACACATGCCAGGCATACACGCACACACATGATAAACACGCACATACCCGATGGCCATACACACACACTGGGCAAACACATACAGACACACACAGTGTGGACTCAGATTTTGCTCACCTTGTTCAACTGCCGGTAATACTTATCGTAGTCAGGGGGGGCTTCCTGCACCTAAAACAGGACAATCAACATCAGCTTGTCCGCAGGGAACTCCGGGGTCTTTCCACATACCCCATGATCTCCCCAACCCGGGGTCTCCCCCTCTGGGTTTCCCCCCACCCGCCCGGGTCTCCCTTCTCAGGTGTCTCCCCCCACCAAGAGGTCTCCATCCCCCCCAGGGCTCACCCCCTCCTCCCGGGTCTACCCTCCCCTCCAAGGTCTCCCCTTCCCCCGGTACCTGTGTGATGCGCAGATACTGATGGGCAAGCGTGAGGCTGGTGGTGAATTCTGGGCAATTCTGAGCACCGGCCTGAGACAGGAAACAGAGTCAGTGATTCGATCCCCTCAGATACTCCCACCCCCCACCAGCCCGCCCCAGAAACTACCCTCCCCACACCGCTTACCTCCAAGAAGGCCTGGACGGTGAATGCTGTGTCCCACAGCTGAGAGCCATTCGTCCCCTGGACATAAACAAACAGTTCACAACGAGCCCCTCCCCCACAACACACCCAACAAGCCCCACCCCCAACCCACCAACAAGCCCCGCCCCCAGAACGCCCCCACCAAGCCCCACCCCCACAACACCCCTTACAACCCCCCACAAGCCCCTCCCTCACAACAAGCCCCTACCCCACAGCACCATCCACAGCAAGCCCCTCCCACCAACACCCCCATCCCATCCCCCCAACAACCCACCCCTTGCCCCCGACAATTCCTGACCTGCATCTTCATTCCATCGACTCCGAGCCTGGGGACAGATTATTGGAAATTTGAGAGAACGTCTGTCCGCTATTACGGGAAGAGCCACTGCCTCCTCCTCTCCCCACCCCCACCGGTCACTGCTCCCCCCCGTCAATGCTCCCCCTCCGTCACTGTTCACCCCCCCATCACTGCTTCCCCCCCGCCACTGCTTCCCACCGTCACTGCTCCTCCTCGCCACCTCCCCCTCCTCACACCCCCATTGTGGACCCCGCCTCCTGTTGGCGTGTACCAGAGGTAGTCTGTGATCCGCTCCACATGCTGCTGGAAGGCAGCTGATTGAGGCCCGTCCACACTCCAGCGAACCAGCATGTTAATGGTCTTCGAGATCTACAACATCAACACATCATCAACCTCCACCCTGACACCACCACCCTGACACCATCATTGCCCCATCCTGATCCGTCAACCCCCCTCAAACCCGTTTCCCCTCAACCCCCATGTGTGGTCCCCTCACACACACACACACCTCGCCCCCCCACCCCGGGTCCCCCTGTACCGGGCCAATGCTGATGCACTTGGTGAATCTGTCGTCCGCGGTGATGTGATCGTAGACCTCGGTGATGGCCCAGCATCGAAGCCGCTCACTGTGATGATCCTCATATACATTCAGCACGGCTGGAAACAGCGGTCACAGCACCGTCAACTAGCACACTCCGCATGCACACCCCACATGCATACACACCCTGCACGCGCACACACCCCGCACGCGCACTCACCCCGCACGCGCACACACCCCGCACGCGCACACACCCCGCACGCGCACACACCCAGCACACACCTTCCGCACACACAAACAACCCCCACACACAGGCTCACACACGCCCCGTGCATACACACACACACCGCACACACACCGCCCACGCACACAACAACAACAACAAAATTACATTTGTAAAATGCCTTTCACGTCGGGAGGATGTCCCAAGGCGCTGGACAGACAGTTACGGACCCGAACTGGGGGTTGGGATCAGGGAAGGGTAGAGGACAGGGGGGGGAAGCAGGGAGATCGAAAGCACGGTTGAAGAGGAGGGTCTTGAGATTGGCCTTGAAGGTGGCAAGGGAGGGGGTGAGATGGAGGACTGCAGGATGGAGTTCCAGAGGGTGGGGGCAACGGCGGAAGGTTCGCTCGCCAATAGTGGGGTGAGGAAGGTGGTGGAGGTGAAGTAGGCCGGAGCCCGCTGAGTGGAGGGAGCGAACAGGATGGTAGGCGGTTAGGAGGTCACAGAGGTAGGGGGGAGCAAGACCATGGAGGGCTTTGAAGGTGAGGACCAGGATCTTGAACTGTATCCTCTGTGTGATGGGAAGCCGGTGGAGTTGAACAGGATGGGTGTGATATGGTTGCAGAGCCTAGTGCGGGAGAGGACACGGGCTGCAGAGTTCTGGATAATCTGCAGCCTATGGAAGGAGTCCTGTATGCCTGTATGCCTGCAGCCTACAGTGGAGTCCTGTAGCTCAGTGGTTAGAGCACTCGCTTTGCAAGTGAGAGATCTGAGTTCAATTCCAGGCAGAGGGCGAAACCTTGGGCAAGTTTCCTTACTCCACACAGAGCCTAATAATAATCCCTCCAAAAAACAAAAACAATAATAAATTGTTCATTTTCAATCCATGACTGTGACATTCCTGTGCGCAATTGGCTGCCACGTTCGCCCACAAATATACAGTCAATTCACTTTACAGTGTGTTCTGTGAAGCGCTTTGGGACGTCCTCCTGACGTGAAAAGTGCTACATCAAATGCAAGGATTATTATTATTATTATTATTATTAAGGAGGAGTTGGAGAGGCTGACAAATAGTGAGTTTGCATAGTCAAGCCTCGATGTAATGAAGGCATGTATGAGGGTTTCGACGGCCTGTGGTGTGAGACAGTGGCGAAGCCAGATGATGTTGCGGAGGTGGGGGAAGGCAGAGTGGGTCATGGCACAGAAAGGATAGTTGAGGGTCAAACAAGACCCCAAGGTTCTGGACTGGCTTAGCAAGGTGGAGTGTGCAACCATGGATGGTGATGCTATCAGCGCCTGAGGTGAGGAGATGCTGATGGGAGCCAATCAGGAGAGCCTCGGTCTTGTTGACGTTCAACTGTAGAAAGTTAGCTCTCATCCAGGACTTGATGTCCAACAGAGAGAGCAGTGGTCCTGGAGTCAAGGATGGAGGCAGAGAGGTATAGCTGAGTGTCATCCGCATACATGTGGAAGTTGACCCCATGTCTGCAGATGATGTCACCAAGAGGGAGTATATAGATATTGAAGAGGAGGGAACCAAGGACAGAGACCTGAGGAACCCTGGCACCCACACACGCACGGTCCAGCGCACACACACCCCACAGACACACACCCTACACTCACTCACACACCCACAAACACAGCCCGCTCCCACCCGTACCACCTCCCACCCACACCAGCCACCCCCCCACCTGACCTGCACACGCTTTCTCCCCCACTACACAACCCACACACACAGCGCACGCCCTCCACACACACTCTATACCAACCCCCTGCACACACACGTCCCTCCCCGTTCCCCTACACACGCTCACGCCACTGAACATGCGCCTCCCCCTGCACATGCCCCCTCCCCTGCACACGCCCCCTCCCCTGCACATGCCTCTTCCCTTGCACACACCCTCTGCAAACGCTCTGCCCTGCATATGCCCCGCCCCCTACACACACACCCTCCCCTGCACACGCCCCTTCCCCCTGCACACGCCCCCTCCCCCTGCACACGCCTCTCCCCCAGCAAATGCTCCGCCCCTGCATATATCCTGTGCCCTGCACACGCCTCCTCCCTCTACACACACGCCCTCTCCCTACACATGCTCCTCCCCTTGCACACAGAGCCACTCCCTTGGAGACATCCTCACCGTACGCAGTGTTCAGTAACCAGCTGTGTGGTGTATACAGGTCACACGGGGCCACATTGTTCCTCTGGGCCGGCCAGTCAATACTGCAGTAATCCTGCACATACAACTCCTGAGAGTCAGAGAGAGAGGGTCAGAGAGAGACAGAGAGAGAGAGACAGAGAGATAGGGTCAGAAAGAGAGACGAGAGAGAGGGTCAGAGAGAGGGAGGGGGGTCAGAGAGAGAGATTCAGATTGAGAAACAGAGATCAGAGAGAGTAACACAGAGAGAGAGGGTCAGAAAGATACAGAGAGAGGTCAGAATGAGAGTGAACGTCAGACAGAGAGGGTCAGAGAGAGGTGGTCAGAGAGAGGTCAGAGAGAGCGATAGAGAGAGGGTCAGAGAGAAGGTTAGAGAGGGTCAAAGAGAAGGTTAGAGAGGGTCAGAGAGAGGTGGTCAGAGAGAGAGAGAGATAGAGAGAGGGTCAGAGAGAGAGAGAGAGGTCAGAGAGAGAGATAGATTGTTAGAGAGAGAGAAGAGTTAACAACAACAAATTACATTTGTATAGCACCTTTCATGTCGGGAGGAAGTCCCAAGGCACTGGACAGTCAGGGATTTGGACTTGAGCAGGGAGGAATGAGGCGAAGGAACTGTTGAATTCCAAAGGGTGGGGGCTGAGAGGATGAAGGCCTGACCGCCGATGATGGGGCAGGGCAGGCAGGGGATGCGGAGCAGGCTGCAGAGCGGAGGGAGCGGACAGGTCAATATGGAGTTTGCAGGTAACAGGGGTAGGGAGGAGCAAGGCTGTGGAGGGCTTTCAAGATGAGGACGAGGATTTTGAACTCTATCCCCTGGGGGATGGGGAGCCAGTGTAGCCAGGCGAGGGTGGGGTCCAGGGAAGTTTTTTTTGAGGATGAGGGTGATGACGGCTATTTTTAAGGGTGTGGGAATGGTGCCAGTGGATAAGGAAAGGTTGACGATGTCTGTTAATAGAGGGTCAAGGAGGTGGAGCTGGTGGTTAAGGAGACCGGAAGGGATGCTGTCAAGAACGAGGTCAGAGAGAAAGATTTCAGAGAGAGATTGAGAAAGAGAGCGAGCGGGGGTTCAGGGGACGGGGAGGGATTGACCTGGCGAAGGCTGTGGATGAGTGTGTCCTCCTGTGCTGTAAGCCGGACGGCAAAGCAGTAACTCATGGGCAGGTAAACCTGGCGACAATGACACCACAGAGTGGATGGATGGGCGGGCATCCAGCGTGGGAGCAGCCTGTACCAGAGAGAGAGGGTCAGCTACACTGTACCCACAAAACCCTCATACACACACCCTCACAAACACACCCTATACACAAACTCTCACACACACATATCCCCTCACACACACCCTATGCTCACCTACTTTTTCTTTTCATTTCATGCTGAGATGTATTGCCCACCGGGAAGCTGGCAGGGAATTCCTGGTACCTACCATCCACCTAGTGAGGGCTCAAACCTGCATTTGTCGGGTGTCAAATGACCTACCAGTGACTATCCTCCTAGTGGAAGGTGGGGAAGCAGACTCTCCTTGGAGATGAATGCCTCTAAGGTAACATGCACGGAGAGTAGGAATCGAGCAAACCCTCTGGGGTGGGCTCGGTAGTCCGGCTCCTCACTGGCAGGACCTGGAAGGGCAGACCAGTTACTGGAGGCAGGTAGTCATCCCACTCAGCTTCTGTTAACTCTACAAGCCACTGCCCTAACGGGTAGGGTGGTACTAGCTGGAAAAGGAGCGGGAAAGGCTGCCAGACACTGAAAATAACAATGGCAAGCTATGTGGTTTTAGCTGGTTAGACTCCAGCAGTTACCCCAACACACACACTAGGGTCCCCAAGCCTATACTTACCTATTTCCATACTTTCCGGAAATAGGTAAGCAGGATTTGTCCATCCAGGGAGAGAGTCTGCATTCCATTCCAACAAACTATCTCTGGGATTTCCACGTGTAGGTGGGATGCATGGATATCTCAGCTCGGTTTGGATACGCTTAAGCATGGTGATGGGTTTTCGCATGTCAGACACCTGCTCCTCCCACCTCCCAAAGAAAGCTGACTGGCACCCGCTGGGGGTGGAGGGTAACTCACCACATCTCAGGAAACAGGCTGTTGAGCCCCTCCCAGCTGTAGACGTTGAGGACAGCTAACCAGAACTTGCCCCAAGATGGGATGCCCACCGCACCTCCTGAAACAACACAACAGGGAAAGGCCATGAGTCTGTTCCAGCTCCTGACTTTATTCTCTAGATTCTCTAGGTGAACATCACATTATAATAATAATAATCCTTGCATTTGATATAGCGCCTTGTCTCATCTTCGAGATGTCTCAAAGCGCTTCACAGAATATACTGTAAAGTGAACTGAATTTGTGGGAGAAACACGGCAGCCAATCGCTCACAGTAGTGTCCCACAAACAGTCGTGGATTGAGTGAGCACATTTTTAAAAAATATATATTTTGAAGGTGGGGTTTGCCCTGATTGACAGGTACTGTACCTAAGAATTTGATCTTAACAATCTAGCTCAGAGGGGGGTCGAACCTGCTGCCAGGGGCCAGATTCCCTGTTTGAGAAAGGTGTGCGAGTCTCATATAAAATATGTTTGTCTTTTCCTTCCAGAAACATAGCAATTATTCAGCGCCCTTTTCATATTGGAAAGACGGCTCAAAGCGCTCGACACTGCTGGCTGGCCACCTGAGCTGGAGGTGGGAGCTGAGGGAGGTGGGATGGCAGGGAAAAAGATGACCGTAAGAGTGGTCAAAGAGTTAGATCTTGACGTGCCTTGAAAGAGGAGAGGGAGTCGGAGGGACTCCAGGTATGGAGCTCCAGAGAGCAAGAGCAAAACAGCGATGGCAGTGCAGATGGGATGCCCTGGACGGACGCATCACTTTACTGGAGCCCCCAGTACAGTACGGGGGGCTCCAGTACAGTCCAGGGGGACTCCAGTACAGTAGGGCTACAGTACAGGGGGGGCTCCAGTACAGTACGGGGGGCTCCAGTACAGGGGGGGGGTCTCCAGTGCGGGGGGGGGCTCCAGTACGGGGTGGGGGGGGGGGGGCTCCAGTACAGAGGGGGGACCTCCAGTACAGGGGGGGTCTCCAGTACAGGGTGGGGGGGTCTCCAGTACAGGGGGGGGGGGGCTCCAGTACAGGGACGGCTCCAGTACAGGGGGGCCTCCAGTATAGGGGGGGCTCCAGTACAGTACAGGGCGGGCTCCAGTACAGTGCGGGGGGGGTCCAGTACAGTACGGGGGGGGGACTCCAGTAGAGGGGGGGATCTAGTACAGTACAGGGGGAGCTCCAGTACAGTACAGGGGGGGCTCCAGTACAGGAGGGATTCCAGTACAGTACGGGGAGAGAAAGAGCTGACAGTGACCCTGGCTAACCTTTGGTGTGAAGATTGTTCCGGGCCCGAACCAGATCAGGGTCGTCAGCCCCCACCCCGAGCAGTCGCAGCGACGTGTAGTTTAGAGCCGTACCCAGCACCGTGCTGCTGTCCTCAACATGTCTATGTGAGAGAGACAGTGAGAGAGAGTGTGTGTAAGAGAGGGTGTGAGTGTGTGTGAGAAAGTGAGTGTGTGAGAGTGAGTATGAGAGTGAGTGTGTGAGAGTGTGTGAGAGTGAGTGAGAGAATGAGAGTGTACGTGGGAGAAAGTGTGTGAAAGAGTGAGAGTATGAGAGAGTAAGTGTGAGAGTGTGTCTGAGTGTGAGAGAATAAGAGGGAGTGAAAGAGTGTGTGAGAGAGTGAGTGTAAGTGTGTGAGTAAGAATGTGAGAGAATTGGTGAGTGTGTGAGAGTGAGAGTGTGAGAGAGAGCATGAGACAGTGTGTGAAAGAAAGTGAGTGTGAGTGTATGAGTGAGAGCGTGTGAGTGTGAGAGAATGTGTGAGTGTGAGTATATGAAAGAGTTTGTGAAAGTGAGTGTGAGTGTGTGAATGAGAATGTGTGAGAGAATGTGTGAGAATATGTGAGAGAGAGTGTGTGAGAGGGATGGAGAGAGCGTGTGAGAGACGGATGGAGAGAGGTGTGAGAGAGGGATGGAGAGAGTGTGTGAGAGAGGGATGGAGAGAGGTGTGAGAGAGGGATGGAGAGAGTGTGTGAGAGAGGGATGGAGAGAGTGTGTGAGAGAGCGATGGAGAGAATGTGTGAGAGACAGATGGAGAGAGTGTGAGAGAGGGATGGAGAGAGTGTGTGAGAGAAGGATGGAGAATGTGTGAGAGAGGGATGGAGAGTGTGTGAAAGAAGGTGAAGAGCTCACACTCACAATCCCCAGCCTCCGTCCAGGAGCTGTACCGAACGCAGGTACCTCACCATCTCCTGTCTCTGAGAGTCCGCCAGCCCAGCCCCCGTCACATGGCAGGCAATGAGGAGCCCTGAGCCACACACAGCGGGTTAGTCCAATCAGCCCCCCTCGCGCTCTCCTCCCCCTCGCTCCCTTTCCCCCTTGTACCCCTCCCTGCTCACCCCCACTCTCTCCCCCTGGACACCCACCTGGCAACAGGAAGAGGGGCCCTCCGTAGTCGCCAGCCCAGTGGCCATCCTCGGCCTGGAGAGGGGCATAAAACCTCAACCCCTTTAGCACGGCCTCCTGTGCGGAGCGAGCAGCAGCTGAGATCCCCACAAACCGGCTCTGAAACAGCCACAAGACAGCATCAATGTCCGCACCCCACTTAGCCCCATCACAGCACCCGCTCATTCCTCACACACATCCTCCCTCCTCATATCCTTTGCACTGAACATCTCTGCATAATGACTTCCGCCAGCACCCGGACCCCTCCTGCCCCATCAGCCTCCACATCAACTCCCACTCCACCAACCACCAAGGCCACTCCTTCACTCTTATTTCTCCCTCCCAACTATCATCACCCATATCAAACCCACCATCTTCTGCCTCAAATCCCCCCCACCCAGCTGTCTATAGCTGGCAGTCAACTGGTCCATCTTCTCAGGCTCTGTCCCCTCCCCCTCCAAACCCATCACCCCCTCCTCAAAACTCCACTCTTCATCCTTTGCAAACTACTGGCCCATCTCAAGCTTGCCCTTCATCTCTAAAGTCCTGTAAAGTGTTGTTGCCACCTAACTTTGTTTACATGTCTCCCTTCGCTCCTTACTCGAGCCCCTCCAGTCTGTTTTCCTCCACAGCAGAGATGGCGCTCATCAAAGTCACAACTGATATCCTCTCTGTGTGACCAGGGCTCCCTCTGCCTCCTTGCCTTCCTGGACCTCTCCACTGCCTTAGACACAATCAATCACCCTATCCTCTTTCATCACCTCCCCTGGCTCATCCACCTTAATGCACTGCACTCCCCTGGATGAAGTTCTGCTTGATGCACCGCCATCATTTTGTCTCCTCCAATGGTTTCTATGCCCAACACAGTCACTTGTAGTGGATTCCAAATCCCCTCACTTTTCTCATTACATCCTTCCGCTCGGTAATATCATTACAATGTCTGCAGATGACACCCAAATTTATTTTTCCTCCTCTAGCCGTGACCCCAGGTCCGTCCCTGTTCTGTCCACCTGCCTATCACTCTTCAAGACCTGGACGAGCACCAACTTTCTGCAACTGAATATTGTGAAGACCTGTCAGCCTGAGCTCCCAGTATTGACCAGCAGCAAATCACCTCCCCCACCACAACCCCGTCGCTCAATCAACCCACAGTGGTTTCGCAGCCAAGGAAAAGCCTGGGCCATGTCCTTCCTGTGAACTGCGGGGGTGGGAGGGTGGTAACATACGGTGTCCAGTCCCAGTGAGTGCAGCTCCAGCATTGTCTGTGGCCTGGCGTCTCGCTGGTCCACGAAGCTCCAGCTCTGTCTTCCCTCCACGTTACTCAGTCTCCAGCGGCTCAGGTCCGTCGCTGCCGCTGTTTTATACGGACCCCCCCTCCTCCGCAGACACCTACAACATCCAAACTGCTGACACACCAAAGAGATCTCCACACAATCAGGCCATTCAGTCACCATTACCGATCAGTGATTGCTCCTCAATATAGAGCTCTCCAGCCAGCCAGCGGGACATCACAACCTTCCCCAACCTCGCTTTCTCCTCCCAGTCGGTCAGCTCATCCCATCTGGTGCATCACTCACACACACACTGCTCACACACACACAGCTTGCGCACTGCTCACACACACTGCTCACACACACACTGCTCTCACACACACACTGCTCTCACACACACACTGCTCTCACACACAGACACACTGCTCACACACACACACTGTTCACACACACACAGCTCACACATACAGACACACTGCTCACACACACAGACAGTGCTCACACACACACTGCTCTCACACACACACTGCTCTCACACACACACTGCTCTCACACACACACTGCTCTCACACACAGACACACTGCTCACACACACACACTGTTCACACACACACACTGCTCACACACACAAACACACTGCTCTCACACATATAGTCCATATACACACACTGCTCATAAACACACATGCACTGCTCATACACACATTGCTCATACACACACACACTGCTCATACATACACATACACTGATCATACACATAGACTGCTCACACACACACACACACACACACTGCTCATACATACATACTGCCCATATGCACACACTGCTCACACTACTCATACACACACACTACCCATACACACACATTGCTCACACACACACACACACTGCTCACACACACACTGCTCACACACACACTGTTCATACACACACACTACCCATATACACACACTGCTCACACTACTCATACACACACACTACCCATACACACACACTGCTCACACATACTGCTCACACACACACTGCTCATACACACACTGCCCATACACACACACTGCTCACACACACTCTGCTCACACACATACACTGCTCACACACACATACTGCTCTCACACATACACTGCTCACACACACACTGCTCATATGCACATACACCTCTCATACACACACACACACTGCTCTCTCACACACACACACACTGCTCATAAACACACATGCACTGCTCACACACACACTGCTCATACACACACACACTGCTCTCACACACACACACACTGCTCATACACACACACTGCCCATATACACACACAGCTCACACTACTCATACACACACACTACCCATACACACACTGCTCACACACACACACTGCTCACACACACATACTGCTCATACATACACACACACTGATCATACACACACTGCTCACACTGCTCTCACACACACACTGCCCACACACACACACACTGCTCTCACACACATAGCCCATATACACACACTGCTCATACACACACACACTGCTTATACACACATACACACACTGCTCATACATATTGCTCACACACACTACTCATACACACGTACACACACTGCTCACACACACTGCTCGCACACACACTGCTCACACGCAGACTGCTCATAAACACACACTGCCCATACACACACACACTGCTCACACACACAGACTGCTCACACACACACATGCACTGCTCATACACACACACTGCTCATACACACACTGCTCATACACACATACACCGCTCATACATACACACACACTGATTATACACACAGACTGCTCACACTGCTCTCACACACACTGCTCATACACACACTGCTCACACACACACTGCTTACACTGCTCTCTCATACACACACTGCTCATACACACACACTGCCCATACACACACACACACACTGCTCACACACACACACTGCTCACACACACGGACTGCTCACACAGACACTGCTCATACACACGCACACTGCTCGCACACACACTGCTCATACACACGTACACACAATGCTCACACACACTCATTAACACACACACACTGCTCACAAACTGCTCATACACACACACTGCTCACATACACACACATTTCTCATACACACACTGCTCACTAACATACACTGCTCATACACACACACACTGCTCATACAGTGCTCATACACACCCACACATTGCTCACTCACACTGCTCATACACACACACTGCTCACACACTGCTCATACACACACACTGCTCACACACACACACTGCTCATACACACACACTGCTCACACACTGCTCATACACACACACTGCTCACACACATACAGCTGAAGACCTTTCTTTTTGACCACGCCTTTGGTCACCTTCCTCCCCCTCCCCCTGGCTCGGCCCCGGGATCCGTCACTGTAAAGCACTCTTGAGACGCCGTACGGCGTGGAGGGCGCTATATAAATCCAAGTTGTTGTTGTAACATATGCACTGCTCATACACACATTGCTCATACACACACACTGCTCACACATACACTGCTCATACACACACATTGCTCACACACTGATCATGCACACACACACTGCTCACACACACACTGCTCATTCGCACACAACTCACACACATACATACACTGATCATACACACACTGCTCACAAACATACACTGCTCATACACCCACACTGCTCATACACACACACACTGCTCATACATACTCACACACTGGTCATACACACAGACTGTTCACACTGCTCTCTCAGACACACACACACACACTGCTCACAAACACACTCTGCTCATACACATCGACACTGCTCACACACCCACTGTTCACACAAACACACATACTGATCATACACACACTGCTCATACACACGTACACACACTGTTCACACACACACTGCTCAAACATACACACTGCTCACACACACACACTGCTCATACATACACACTGCTCATACACACACAGACTGTTAGTACACACACAGCTCACACACAACTCATACACACTGCTCAAACACACAGACACTGCTCATACACACAGCTCATATACACACACTGTTCGTACACACACAGCTCATACACTGCTCACGCACACACAGCTCTTACACACACACACACACAGCTCAAACACACACACTGATCATCCATTGTTCACACACACACACACTGTTCATTCACATACTGCTCAAACACACACACACTTCATACACACACACTGCTCACACACACACTGCACATACTCTCACACATAGTGATACTGTTCCATGACTCTCTCACACACACTCACTGTTCCATGTCTTTGGATCTGTGTTTATCTGTCGGTCTCTCTCTCGCTGTCTGTATTTCTGCGCGTCTCTCTCTCACTGTCTTTCTGTTTCTCACTCTGTGTCTGTGTCTTTTTTCTGTATCTCTCACTCTCTGTATGTGTCTATCTGTGTATGTGGGGTATGTGTGTATCTGTATGTCTGTGTGTGTCTGTCTGCGTGTCTCTGTGTGTCAGTGTGTGTGTATCTGTTTGTGTCTCTCTCTTTGTATCAGTGTGTATGTCTCTCTCTCTCTCTCTGTATCTGTATATATCTGTGTGTGTCTCTCTGTGTATCTATGTCTCTCTATGTGTCTGTCTCTGTGTGTGTCTCTCTGTATCTGTCTGTGTCTCTGAGTGTCTGTCTCTCTGTGTGTCTGTGTCTCTCTTTGTGTCTGTGTCTCTGTGTGTGTCTGTGTGTGTCTCTATGTCTGTGTCTCTGTGTGTGTGTCTGTGTGTCTATGTCTCTGTGTATATCTGTCTGTGTGTCTCTGTCTCGCGTGTCTCTCTCTGTCGCTGTGTGTGTGTCTCTCTCTGTCGGTCTGTATGTCTGTGTATCTGTGTGTGTGTCCCTCTGTGTGCGTGTGTTTCTCTCTGTCTGTCTGTGTCTCTGTCTGTCTGTGTGTCTCTGTCTGTCTGCCTGTGTGTGTGTGTGAGTCTTTGTCTGTCTGTCTATCTGTGTGTGTGTGTGTGTGTGAGAGAGTCTCCGGTCTGTGTGTGTGTGTCTGTCTTTGTCTGTCTGTGTGAGTGTCTGTCTGTCTGTGTGTGTCTGTGTGAGAGTCTCTGTAGTCTGTGTGTGTGTGTCTGTCTTTGTCTGTCTGTGTGAGTGTCTGTCTGTCTGTGTGTGTCTGTGTGAGAGTCTCTGTAGTCTGTGTGTGTGTGTCTCTGTCTGTGTGTGTCTCTGTGGTCCGTGTGTCTCTGTCTGTCTGTGAGTCTCTGTCTGTCTGTCTGTATCTGTGTGTATGTCTGTGTGTGTGTGGGAGTCTCTGTGGTCTGTGTGTGTGAGTCTGTCTGTGTGAATGACAGCCTCTGTGGTCTGTGTGTATGTGTCTGTGTGTGTGAGTGAGTCTCTGTCTGTCTGTGTGTCTCTGTCTGTCTGTGTTGTCTCTGTCTGTCTGTGTGTGTGTGAGTCTCTGTCTGTCTGTCTGTGTGTGTGTGAGAGTCTCTGTGGTCTGTGTGTCTCTGTCTGTGTGAATGACAGCCTCTGTGGTCTGTGTGTCTCTATCTGTGTGTATGTGTCTGTGTGTGTGAGTCCCTGTGGTCTGTGTGTGTGTCTCTCTATCTGTGTGTCTGTGTGTGTGTGTGTGTGTGAGAGAGTCCCTGTGGTCTGTGTGTGTGTGTCTCTATCTGTGTGTCTGTGTCTGTATGTGTCTCTATCTGTGTGTGTCTCTATCTGTGTGTCTGTGTGTGTGTGAGGGTCCCTGTGTCTGTGTGTGTGTCTCTCTATCTGTGTGTGTGTCTCTATCTGTGTGTGTGTGAGTCCCTGTGTCTGTGTGTTAGTCCCTGTGTCTGTGTGAGAGTCCCTGTGGTCTGTGAGTCTCTATCTGAGTCCGTGTCTGTGTGCGTGAGAGTCCCTGTGTCTGTGTGAGAGAGTGTCTGTGAGTGTGTGAGAGTCCCTGTGTCTGCGTGTGTGTGAGAGTGTCTGTGAGTGTGTGTGAGTGTCTGTGTATCTCTATCTGAGTCCCTGTGTCTGTGTGTGAGAGAGTCCCTGTGTCTGTCTGTGTGTGAGAGTCCCTGTGTGTGTGTGTGTGAGTCCCTGTGTCTGTGTGTGTGTGTGAGTGTCTGTGTGTGTGTGTGAGAGAGTGTCTGTGTGTGAGAGTGTCTGTGTGTGAGAGTCCCTGTGTGTGTGTGTGTGAGAGTGTCTGTGTGTGAGAGTGTCTGTGTGTGAGAGTCCCTGTGTGTGTGTGAGAGTGTCTGTGTGTGAGAGTCCCTGTGTGTGTGTGTGAGAGAGTGTCTGTGTGTGAGAGTCCCTGTGTGTGTGTGTGTGAGAGTGTGTGTGTGTGAGAGTGTCTGTGTGTGAGAGTCCCTGTGTGTGTGTGAGAGTGTGTGTGTGTGAGAGTGTGTGTGTGAGAGTTTCTGTGTGTGTGTGTGAGAGTCCCTGTGTGTGTGTGTGAGAGTGTCTGTGTGTGAGAGTCCCTGTGTGTGTGTGTGAGAGAGTCCCTGTCTGTGTGTGTGAGAGAGTGTCTGTGTGTGTGTGTGTGTGTGTGAGAGAGTCCCTGTCTGTGTGTGTGAGAGAGTGTCTGTGTGTGTGTGAGAGAGTCCCTGTGTGTGTGTGAGAGAGTCCCTGTCTGTGTGTGTGAGAGAGTGTCTGTGTGTGTTTGAGAGAGTCCCTGTCTGTGTGTGTGAGAGAGTGTCTGTGTCTGTGTGTGTGAGAGAGTGTCTGTGTGTGTGTGAGAGAGTCCCTGTGTGTGTGTGTGAGAGAGTGTCTGTGTGTGTGAGAGAGTGTCCTGTGTGTGTGTGAGAGAGTCCCTGTCTGTGTGTGTGTGAGAGAGTCCCTGTCTGTGTGTGTGAGAGAGTGTCTGTGTGTGTGAGAGAGTGTCTGTGTGTGTGTGTGTGAGAGAGTCCCTGTGTCTGTGTGTGTGAGAGAGTGTCCTGTGTGTGTGTGTGAGAGAGTCCCTGGTGTGTGTGTGTGTGAGAGCGTGTCCTGTGTGTGTGTGTGAGAGAGTGTCCTGTGTGTGTGTGTGAGAGAGTCCCTGTCTGTGTGTGTGAGAGAGTGTCCTGTGTGTGTGTGAGAGAGTCCCTGTCTGTGTGTGTGAGAGTGTCCTGTGTGTGTGTGAGAGAGTGTCCTGTGTGTGTGTGTGTGAGAGAGTCCCTGTGTGTGTGTGTGTGAGAGTGTCTGGTGTGTGTGAGAGAGTCCCTGTGTGTGTGTGAGAGAGTCCCTGTCTGTGTGTGTGAGAGTGTGTCCCTGTGTGTGTGTGAGAGTGTCTGTCTGTGTGTGTGAGAGAGTGTCCTGTGTGTGTGTGTGTGAGAGTGTCCTGTGTGTGTGTGTGTGAGAGAGTGTCTGTGTGAGAGAGTGTCCTGTGTGTGTGTGAGAGTCCCTGTCTGTGTGTGTGTGTGTGAGAGAGTCCCTGTCTGTGTGTGTGTGTGAGAGAGAGTGTCCTGTGTGTGTGTGAGAGTCCCTGTCTGTGTGTGTGTGTGTGAGAGAGTCCCTGTCTGTGTGTGTGTGTGTGTGAGAGAGTCCCTGTCTGTGTGTGTGTGTGTGAGAGAGTGTCCTGTGTGTGTGTGTGTGTGTGAGAGAGTGTCTGTGTGTGAGAGAGTGTCCTGTGTGTGTGTGAGAGAGTCCCTGTCTGTGTGTGTGTGAGAGAGTGTCTGTGTGTGAGAGAGTGTCTGTGTGTGTGTGTGAGAGAGTCCCTGTGTCTGTGTGTGTGAGAGAGTGTCTGTGTGTGTGTGAGAGAGTCCCTGTCTGTGTGTGTGAGAGAGTGTCCTGTGTGTGTGTGTGTGAGAGAGTGTCTGTGTGAGAGAGTGTCCTGTGTGTGTGAGAGAGTCCCTGTCTGTGTGTGTGTGTGTGAGAGAGTCCCTGTCTGTGTGTGAGAGAGAGTGTCCTGTGTGTGTGTGAGAGAGTCCCTGTCTGTGTGTGTGAGAGAGTGTCCTGTGTGTGTGTGTGTGAGAGAGTGTCTGTGTGAGAGAGTGTCTGTGTGAGAGAGTGTCCTGTGTGTGTGTGAGAGTCCCTGTCTGTGTGTGTGTGTGTGAGAGAGTCCCTGTCTGTGTGTCTGTGTGTGTGAGAGAGTGTCTGTGTGTGTGTGAGAGAGTCCCTGTGTCTGTGTGTGTGAGAGAGTGTCTGTGTGTGTGTGAGAGTGCCTCTGTATCTCTATCTGAGTCCCTGTGGTCTGTGTGTGTGTCTCACATGACCTGACACCTGCGACCAATCAGAATAAAGAAGGCGAGGAGAGTGTTGACCAATCACACCGCAGCTCCTCGATGTGGCGACAACAACAGCCAATCACAATTGCGCCAATAACTCCCAGAAGGCACCACGGTTTGGAAAGCGGCCAGAGAGCCAGAGTGACAGTGAGGGGAAGCGGCCAGAGAGCCAGAGTGACAGTGAGGGAAGGGGCCAGAGAGCCAGTGTGACAGTGAGGGAAGCGGCCAGAGAGCCAGAGTGACAGTGAGGGAAGTGGCCAGAGATCCAGAGTGACAGTGAGTGCAGTGGCCAGAGAGCCAGAGTGACAGTGTGGGGAAGCGGCCAGAGAGCCAGAGTGTCAGTGAAGGGAAGTGGCCAGAGAGCCAGAATGACAATCTGAGCAAATGGCCAGAGAACCAGAGTGACAGTGATGGGAAACGACTAGAGAGCCAGAGTGAGAGAGAGGGGAAGCGGCTAAAGGTGAAGGGGAAGCGGCCAGAGAGCCAGAGTTACAGTGAGGGGAAGCGGCCAGAGAGCCGGAGTGACTGTGCGTGGAAGCGGCCAGAGAGCCAGAGTGACAGTGAGGGGAAACGGCCAGAGAGCCAGAGTGACAGTGAGGGGAATGGGCCAGAGAGCCAGAGTGACAGAGAGGTGAAGCGGCCAGAGAGCCAGAGTGACAGTGAGGGCAAGCGGCCAGAGAGCCAGAGTGACAGTGAGGGAAGTGGCCAGAGAGCCAGAGTGACAGTGAGGGAAGCGGCCAGAGAGCCAGAGTGACAGTGAGGGGAAGCGGCCAGAGAGCCAGAGTGACAGAGAGGTGAAGCGGCCAGAGAGCCAGAGTGACAGTGAGGGGAAGCGGCCAGAGAGCCAGAGTGACAGTGAGTGGAAGCGGCCAGAGAGCCAGAGTGACAGTGAGGGGAAGCAGCCAGAGAGTCAGAGTAACATTGAAGGGAAGGGGCCAGAGAACCAGAATCACAGTGAGGGAAATTGGTCAGAGTGCCAGAGTGACAGTGATGGGAATTGACTAGAGAGCCAGAGTGATAGTGATGGGAATCGACTAGAGAGCCAGAGTGACAGTGAGTGGAAGCGGCCAGAAAGCCAGAGTGACAATGAGGGGAAGCGGCCACAGAGCCAGAGTGACAGAGAGGGTAAGCGGCCAGAGAGCCAGAGTGACAGTGAGGGGAAGTGGCCAGAGAGCCAGAGTGACAGTGAGGGGAAGCGGCCAGAGAGCCAGAGTGACAGTGAGGGGAAGCAGCCAGAGAGCCAGAGTGACAGAGAGGGGAAGCGGCCAGAGAGCCAGAGTGACAGTGAGGGGAAGCGGCCAGAGAGCCAGAGTGACAGTGAGGGGAAGCAGCCAGAGAGCCAGAGTGACAGTGAGGGGAAGCGGCCAGAGAGCCAGACTTACAGTGAGGGGCCAGAAGGCTGATCAGTGTAAGAGACGGGGAGACCAGTGAGGCTGATCAGTGTTAGATAAGGGAGAGCAGTGAGGCTGATCAGTGTTGGACAGAGAAGAGACCAGTGTGTCTGAGCAGTGTTGGAGACAGGGGAGAGCAGTGAGGCTGATCAGTGTTAGAGACAGGGGAGAGCAGTGAGTCTGAGCAGTGTTGGAGACAGGGGAGAGCAGTGAGGCTGATCAGTGTTAGAGACAGGGGAGAGCAGTGAGTCTGAGCAGTGTTGGAGACAGGGGAGAGCAGTGAGTCTGAGCAGTGTTGGAGACAGGGGAGAGCAGTGAGTCTCAGCAGTGTTGGAGACAGGGGTGAGCCTTGAGGCTGATCAGTGTTGGAGAGAGGAGAGAGCAGTGAGGCTGATCAGTGTTAAACTGGGAGAGCAGTGAGGCTGATCAGTTAGACAGGGGAGAGCAGTCGGCTGATCAGTGTTAGAAACAGCGGAGAGCATCAATGCCTGACTCGCTCTGCCTTCCTCTACCCCTGCAACATCACTCCGACACTGCCTCATCCTCTTCGATCGTGCTTTTGGTCACCCTCTTTCCCCTGCCCTCCACCATCCCCAATCCTGCCCCCCAGCTCGGATCCAAATCCCTGACTGTCCAGCGCCTTGGGACGGCCTCCCAACGTGAAAGGCGCTATACAATTTTGTACTGTATTTTTGTATTGTTTTACCTAGCAGTAAGTAGGAATCTGGAAAACAACAAGATTACATTTGTATAGAGCCTTTCACGTCGGGAAGACGTCCCAAAGCGCTGGACAATGTACAGCATTTCAGACCCGAGCTGGGGTTAGGGGGGAGAAGGGAGGGGACGGTGTGTGGCCGATGGCATGGTCGAAGAGGAGGGTCTTGAGGCGGATTAGTGAATCGCTTTTCCAGGGATAATACTCCCTCAAAAAAAAACATTTGTAATATCTACAACACTTCACATTAAATAGTGCTCTTCACTCAGGGCATCAATGTACCTGAAAGAAGTTTATATATGATCCTAATTGGAATTGAGAAGGTAAATCTAGAACAAAGCGGCACAGGGTCAGGGGATGAGAGTAATTTCAGCACAGACAGTTTTTTCTTTACCAAGAGGGTAATCAACCAATGGAACAGGTTATTGGGAAGTGTGGTTGAAGCCAGGACACTGGACTTGTTTAAGCTTATAATGGAGGGACAAGACTGGGAAGATTGAAGGATGAGATCCTAGCTGCTCGGGATGCTGAGGTGTAAAATGGATGAGGAGCACAGCAAGAGCAGTGTGTCTGGGAGCTGGGCTTATGTGCAGTGAAACATTTGGCAACAACTACTGAGTTAAAGTTTATTTATGCAAAACAGACTACTTTTTACAAAAATAATTTCTTGATAAACATGTGACAAATGTCTGCAGATGAGGTTTGCCAGTGCGACCTGAGAAAAGTACAGCTAGTGCCAACCAGTCTCTCACTCTGGAGGAACATGCCTTGATCGTGTTCACACACATCCTCTACACACGTGTGTACACCCCCCCAAAAGTACACCCACCCTTACATGTACCCTCGTCTATCCCCCCTACATGTATGCACATATCCCCTCACACACACACCCACTGATCAGACTGAACCATTCCACTTGGTGAACACAATACAAAGCATGCACTCAATGCAAATACCCGATGGCTGTGTGATCGGTACCGGTATAGCAATAAAACTCTGAGCGAGCTCTCAATCCCTACAGTGATCGGTAATACACACACACAGCTTCAGAGCACAGAGAAGAACTGTGCTGTCCTTTGCTGGTCAGACTGTCATACTTCACTTCATGTCGTTTGTGTGCTGGGGAGAACCTGGGGAGGAAAGGAGTGGAAGAAGTGAGATTAACCATGAGGAAAGACGTCATACGTCTCCTGGCACACAGCAGAGAAACATCACACAGGCACCCGCTGCCCGACCCCAACCAGCAATTGAATCCTTCCCACTCTGTCCACTCGCTCTACCACCCCTGGTCAGTCACCTCTCTCTTACACTATGTATCCTCTCTCTCTCCTCTTCTGTATCCTCTTTCTCTCCCCCTCTGTATCCTCTCTCTAACTCTCCACCCATCTCCCCCCCTCTCACCCTCTGTATTCTCTCTCTCTCTCTCCCCTTTTCCTTCCTCTCTCTTACTCCTCAGTCTCTCTTCTCTCACTGTCCCATCTCCTCTCCTGTTCTGTCCTCACTCTGACAATCTTCCTTTCTCAAAGACGACTCCCCTCGCTCACACATTCCTCCTTTCACAACTCTCTCTCTCTCAACAGTAGGCGCCGGGTACCTCTTTCTAAGTCAATCGTTCCAGGTTCACAGTAATCATTCTCTCAGAAGCCTCATGTCCTCAAGTGACTGAATAACACCAATCTCCCCTCCTGTGTTGTGTGGAGCACAGTAGGGAGCCTGGCATTGCACTGGAAATATGCAATGAACATGAGCATACCTGTGTGCCCCCCTCCCAGATGATGCTGGATGGCCTCCAGTTTCTGAATATAGTTGGTCAGCATGTGCTCGGGATCCAGGCCAGAAATGGAGACAGATACAAGCGACTGATTGGGCCTGAAATCAAACATTGAGAAGTCAAACACAGACCGTCTGACCATGAGGACGCACTCACACAATCGTGTGTAGCACTGTACCAGCACATAGCAAACAAAAGAGTGACCTTAGGAGAAACTTCTTAAAAATAATAACATGGGATCTTCAATATCCACCTGAACTATTGGCAATCCCTCATCTGAATAATGGCACCCCTATAATAATTCTCACTTGATATAACACCTTATCACGTCTCAAAGCTCTTCACAGAATATACACTGGAATTCTCTTTAGGTGTGGACCCATAAATTGAAAACAGCCAGACCCGATATTTGTATATTTATCTGTTGTAAATATAACGGTTGATTCAAGACAAAAATCCAGGTAAAATGGATCTTGGTTGCTGGTCAATGTACTCACTCTGTGTGTTGAGCGGCTCCAGGAGGGAGATGTGAGGAGTCTAAGATTGATTGACAGCAGACTCGAACCATTCACAAGCATCTGAAGTTGGGCTGTCAATCAGTGAGGGGTCAGAGGAACAGGGAAGACCAAAGGAGGGAACTGGAGGTGTCAAATCGCAATTGATTAACAGTTTAGCTGCTTGTGAATGGCTGGAGCCCAAACATGTACAAGCTGTTCCAAAGCTGTCAAACACATCAGCACTGTCATTAATTGGTCTCCTTCCCGACCAATGGGAACGGCAATGGGAGGGAGATATCGCCATCATTCTGCTGGGCGGGAATGTTATTTGGCTTAACCTCGAATGCCTCTTAAGCCGGACAAAACGGGCGTCCCGATGTGTCTGTCTCAACGGACACTGTATTGTATTATGTATTTTATGGGAGAAACAAGGCATCCAATTGCGCACATCAGTGTCCCACAGTCGTGAGTTGAGTGACCACATTTTTTTGTGCTCCTCCAAGTACTGCACTGGACGGTCAGGGGTCAGGACCTGGGGGAGGGGTGGGGTAGTGGTGAGGGAAGGCAGAGAGGTGAGAGGGCGACTGAAGGCACGATCGATGAGGAGGGTCTGGAGACCGGCCTTGAATGAGGCAAGGGAGGAAGTGAGGCGAAGGGACTGTAGGATGGAGTTCCAGAGTGTGGGGGCAGAGGCTGAAAGCCCGGCCACCGATGGTAGAGCGGGTCGGGTGGGAGATATGGAGCAGGCTGGAGCCCACTGAACGGAGGGATCGGTCAGATTGGTAGGGAGTCAGCAGGTCAGAGAGGTAGGAGGGGGCAAGGCCATGGATGGCCTTGAAAGTAAGGACGAGGATCTTGAATTTGATCCTCTGGGGGATGGGGAGCCAGTGGAGTCGGGCGAGGGTGGGAGTGATGGGGTCACGGAGCCTGGGGGGTGCGCGAGAGTACGCGAGCTGCAGAGTTTTGGATGATCTGCAACTTGTGGAGGGAAGAGTTGGGAAGGCCGATGAGGAGAGAATTTCCATAATTGGGCCTTGATGTGACGAATGTGTGGGTGAGGATTTTGGCAGCCTGAGGGGTGAGGCAGTGGTGGAGTCTGGCGATGTTGCGGAGGTGGTGGTAGGCAGTGACGGTCATAGCGAGGATGTGGGGGAGAAAGAACAGTTCAGGATCAAACAAGATACCCTGGTTCCTGACTGGCTTAGTGCGGTTGAGTGTGCAGCCGTGAGGCTGATGCTGCCAGTGCCCGAGGTGCGGAGGCGCTGACGCGAGCCAATCAGGAGTCCCTCAGTCTTGCTGATGTTCAGCTGGAGAAAGTTGTCCTTCCTCCAGGACTTGATGTCGGACAGGCAGTCGGTCAGGACGCCAGTAGTCCTGGAGTTGAGGGTGGAGGCAGTGTGAAAGGTAGGACCTGAACCAATCAAGGACAGAACCTTGAAGGTTGAGGTGGGAGGAGAGGCGGTGGAGGAGGATTGAGTGGTCCACAGTATCAAAGGCGGCAGAGAGGACGAGGAGGCTGAGGGAGCTCTGGTCACATATGGTCAGGATGTCATTTGTGACTTTGACCAGAGCAGTTTCCGTGCTGTGGGCAGCATGGAAATCTGATTGGAGGGGTTCATGGAGGGAGTGGGAGGAGAAGAAAGAGCGAAGCTGGGAGGCGACGACTCTCTCAAAGACCTAAGACAGAAAAGGGAGATGAGATGGGCCAATAGCTGTGATGGGTCAAGGGAAGGTTTCTTCAAGGTGGGGGTGATAGTGGCTGTTTTGAGTGGAACAGTGCCAGATGACAGGGAGAGGTTGATGATGTTGGGGTGAGTAGTGGGGCAAGGAGCTGGGATTTAAGGAAAGGGGTGGGGAATGGGGTCCAGGGAGCAGGTGGTGAGCTTCATGGAGGATATGGTGGTGATGGAGGAGGAGGTGACAGGTTCAAAGGTGTGGAAGGAGGGATGGGTAGTGGTCTGAGTGTGGTGGGGGGGGCGTGCAGGGAGAGGGTGGAAGCTGAGCGGATTCCCTCAATTTTGGACTCAAGGAAGTCCAGCATTTCCTCGCAGTGGGAGTTGGAGGAAAGAATCTGCAAGGCGTGGCGGGGAGCACCGATGAACCGGTTGGTGGTGGTGAACAGGAGTCTGGGGTTGCCCTTCGCCGCAAGGATTAACCTGGAATAGGAGGACCATTGAGCTGAGTCAAGAGCGGAGCGGTAGGTTTTGATGTGGTCCTTTGGACCGTTAGGCCAGATTTGAGCCAAGTGCGTTCGGCAGTCCGCACCTGGCCCTTGAACGAGTGGAGGTGGCTGGTGAACCAGGGTGAGGATCGAGAATAGGAGGCAGTTTGGGAGGTGAGGGGGGCAAGGGTGGCGGAGAGGGTGCTGTGGAGGAGAGTAAACAGAGGATGGGTTGGTGCAGGAGGTGGGGAGGAGTTCAGAGGACTCCAGGGCAGCGGAGAGGGATTGCGGGGAGATCTTCTTCCACGGGCGGTGGGAGATAGTGGTAGGTTTGGAGGCAGTGGGAAGAGGGATATAGGAGTTGAGGGAGATGAAATGGTGGTCAGAGATGACCTTGTCGTTGATGGTGAGACGCTGAGGCCCCAGGTGATCACTAGGTCGAGCGGGTGGCCGTTAACGTGGGAGGGAGAGGTTGAGAGAGGAGGTGGAGCAGGAGGGGGTGAAGTGGAGGTTGAAGTCGCCCAGGATGATTAGGCGGTCGGAGCAGAGGAAGAGGGAAGCTCGAAGGGTGGAGATGTCAGAGATGAAGGTGGGGGAGGATTTTGGGGGACGGTAAATTAGGAGAATTTTTAATGAGAGATGGCAGAGGGTAAGGTGTTCAAAAGAGGGGAATGAGCCAGTGGAGTAGGGGGATGTGACGCCCTGGAAATGATGGCCACCACCACCACGTCGGTTTGGGGTGTGGGGCGTGGTGTTAGGTATAGCCGGGTGGTGTGGCCTCAGTGAGGGGCAAGGTGTCACCTGGGGTGATCCAGATTTCCGCGAGGGCCGTAATATCAACGTTCTCATCGAGAATGAGATAATTGGTGGCCAGGGTCTTCTTGCAGATGGAGCAGACGGTTTGAAGGCCAATGCGGAGTGTACAGTTGGCAGGGGGATGTGTGGGATAGTAGGGGGTAGTGGATTGGTTGGCAAGGAGGGTGGATGCGGATGAGGGAGGAGGTTAGCCCACTGGGTCTGGGGGGTGGCTTGCGGCGGTAGTGGGGAATGGGGCATCGGTGCGGCTGCTGCTGGACAGCCAACGCTGAGTGCCACGATGAGCCCATGGAAGATTCCCAGGCTGGAGCAGAGAGAGGTAAAGGCCGCTCCCACTTAGGGCAAACAGAGAATCAAGCAAGGGCCGGGCGGGAGATGGCAGAGGTAAGGTGGGAAGGAGGATGGGAGGAATTGAAGGTTGTAGAGGAGTTTCTCACTGGGGAAAGAGTCACCTTTGCTGTGAAGAAGCTGCTGGATGGTGAGTGTGAGAGGGTCACTTGAGAGGGTGACAGGCGTTCTTGTGAGATCAAGGGGAGCCCGGTGTGGATCCCGTTTAAAATGATCTCACTATCTGTCAAGAGGCCAATCGCCATGGGAGGGCATGTCACTGTCTGGCAGCAAGAATGGCCTCTCTGCTGGACGCATGCGCTGTGTGGCTCACTATGTGGCAGTGGCTGGATGCAGTGGGTAAGGAGAGTTGTTTGCCTTCTCCTCAATTCCACAGCGAGTTCCTGACACACTTCCTGAAGTTGGAAATGGCTCTTGGGCCGGAAGGAATCACCCCCCAGGCCGTCAATTGAATCACCCTGGCCTAAATCATACTTGCACCCGAGTCCCATTCAGTGTCCGATCTAAACCACTTTACACTAGTCGTATTAATCATCTCCTGACTCGTAACACTGCTCCCCTATGCTCCATTACTCTTGCATTCACCAGCTGCTTTGAATCTAGGGAAACTTAGTCTTGACCTAACGCCACATGTATAGAAGAACTTCATTTCCTGCGATTCATTGCAATTCCACAGCTTGCCAGTAAGTGCACATGTAGCGATCGGTCAAGACGCATTGAATCATATAGTCCTGACCTGTCACCGCATGCACAGTTACTGGCTGCATTGAATTATGCATGCACTTTGCAGGTTATTGATTATATCCGATTTTATATGACTTATACAAGTTTGCCTGCAACGTGGACTTTGTATAAGTCATATTAAATGTCGTAGTCCCAAATGATATGACTTATGTGAGTTTTACTGTATTTAATATCACAAATTATTGTGTCATCAAAACATCTCAAAGCGCTTCACAGGATTTACTGTAAAATACAATCACTATTTTGTGGTTCAACGCAACAGCCAGTTTGAGCAAACAGCCATGGAGTGAGTGACCAATTCTATCTGGGGAATTGTTGGCCACAACACCAGAAGAGAGAAACTCCTTTCTTGTTTGAATAGTACCACAGGACATCCACGTGAACAGGGAGAAGGGACCTCTGGGTGTCCTCTAAAGGATGAACCTCTAACAATGTTGCACTCCCCCAGCGTCGGCCAATACTGTCATTTCAAAGTCCCCACAACCTTCTGACTCAGGGGAGAATGCAACCAACTGACCCAAGCACATGCAGCCTGAATTCACTAGAGCTCCAGACGAGAGAGATCAGCGCTAGGGGATGCCTGACCTGTGTTGGAGCTGGATGGGTGGTTTGGATGGCTGGAGGTGAGGCCGGCAGCTGGAGCCACGATCTCGAGTGGGCGGCGAGTTGGTGCTGTGACTGGAGTAAGTTTGCTGTTGGCGAACCACCTCTCCCCTCGGGCTGACTGCAATCACAAGGCCTCAGGTCAGCAGCGAACGACCAAAGCAGCACTGTGTCTGCTCAGTGCTGCGGCCACACAACACTCACGTCTCAGGCTGCACCCAGCACCAGGTGGACAGAGAGAACGCATCAAACAACAAGTGTTGAATTCCCTATTAAAAGCTCCTGTGCATTCTGCTTCACCACATAGTTCAGTCCACAGTCCATGTAAAACACTAACTAGTGCGTCCCTTCGGATTTTGGTCATGACCGTAAAGATATGAGTTACTGACCCTTAGACTATTCACCATATAAAAACTCCCAGAGTCCCTCCACCTCGCCCTCTCCCTCCTTTTTCATAGAATTTTACAGCACAGAAGGCCATTTGGCACATCATGTCTACTAACTAGTCCCACTCTCGCACTGTTACCCCATAGCCCTGCAATTTTTTTCCTTTTTAAGTACCTATATCCAATTCCCTTTTAAAACAATCTACAAAGTTGGCCTCAGTTTGTGGCACAAGCTGCTGTGTATATTTGCAGAACCAAGGCTAGGGGATGCCTTTTACACAGCCTCCAGCAGTGAGTGCCACCCTATGAGAAAGAGTCAGCCTCTGACCTGGGCTGTGCATTGACCCCTGACCTGGGCTGTGTCCTGTGTTGTTCACTGTAGAGTGCAGACCTCGGCATGTTGCTTTCCGCCATTTCTTCACCAGGAAGCTGAGTCTGAGCAGACAAGAGTCATGAAACACCAGTTACAGCTTGTTTAGAGTCTAACCGTGAGGTGGTGATTTGGTGGTGATTTGCCAGAGAAGAGGACATTTGATTTGGTGATTTGCCAGAGAAGAGGACAGTCAGATGGTAAGAGTAGGAAACAGACTGGGGGGGTGGAGGGGGCAGGTATGCACTGTGAGGGATGCCTGAAGGGGAGGGGAGGGGCAGGGACAGAAGGTGGAACAACAACTTGCATTCCACGCAGGCAGTCACACAGCCCCCTCCACGCAGGCAGTCACACAGCCCCCTCCACGCAGGCAGTCACACAGCCCCCTCCACGCAGGCAGTCACACAGCCCCCTCCACGCAGGCAGTCAGACAGTGCCCTTCACATACAGATAGCATTTCGGAGGTTAACAATGACAGAGTTTGACGAGAGCTGACCATAGGCACAGTTGAAGAGGAAAGTCTTCAGACACACTCTGAAAGAGGGCAAAGTGGGGGTGAGGTGGAGGGATTGAGGCAGGTAACAGGTGGTGAAGTTCATCATCTGCTACCTTGACTGCATCCCCACCCAGCTGCTGGTCACTCAACTCCCCCTTCTCTCCCCACTGCTGGCCAACACAGTCAACCAGTCACTCTCCTCAGGCTTTGTTCCACTCCCCCTGAAAAACGCCGTTATCACACTCCTCCTCAAAAAACCCACTCTCGATCCCTCTAATCTCTCACACTACCGTCCCATCTCCAACCTACTCTTCTTTGCCAAAATCCTGTTTTTGTTGCAGGTCAACTTCGGTCACACCTCTCCCTCCTCGAGCCCCTGCAGTCTGGTTTTCGCCCTGCCCGCAGCACAGAGACAGCGCTTGTCAAAGTCACAAACAACATCCTCTATCTGTGACCAGGGCTCTCTCTGCTTCCTCGTCCTCCTGGATCTCTCTGCTGCATTCGACACAGTCGACCATGCCATCCTCCTCGATTGACTCTCCTCCCTCATCTACTTTAGTGGGATTGCACTCGCATGATTCGAGTCCTACTGAACCAACCGCCTCCATTTCATCTCAGCAAATGGTTTCTCCTCCCGCCCCCGCCTGGTCATCTACAGGGTACCCCAGGACTCCACCCTTGGCCCTCTTCTTTTCCTTTTCTCTATGCTCCCTCTGGGTGACATCATCCACAGACATGGTGTAAACTTCCACATGTATGTGAATAACACACAAATCTACTTTGCCTCCTCCAGCACCAACTCCAGGTCTGTCGATGTTCTATCAGCTTGTCTGGCAGATATCAAGGCCTGGATCAGTATAAACTTCCTGCAGCTGAATATGGAAAAGACAGAAGCCATACTCCTTGGCTCCCGTCAACATCTTCACTCCTGTGGATCTAAACTCCTCAACCTCCCTGGGCTCTCCCTCAGACTCACCGAACTAGTACGCAATCTAGGCGTCCGGTTCAACCGCCAACTGTCCTTCCTCCCCCACATCCAGTCCCTGACCAGGAACACTTTCTTCCACCTCCGCCATATTGTCCACCTCCGACCGTACCTTACCCTAAGTGCAGCTGAAACCTTTGTGCATGCGTTTGTCACTTCCCGTTTGGATTATTCCCAATGTACTTCTCACCGGTCTCCACAGCTCCATCATTCACAAAATCCAGCTCATTTAAAACTCTGCTGCCCGTATACTGACCTGAACCAAACTCCGTACCCACAACTCACCAATTCTGGCTAAGCTCCGATGGCTCCCCATCACCAAACGGATTCACTTCAAGATCCTCACTCTCGTGTTCAAATCCATTAACTCCGCACCTCTCCGACCTCCTCACTCCCCAATCCACCACCTGGCGCCTCCGCTCCACTGGTACTGGCCTCCTGCTCATCCCTCCCTCAATCCCTCCGGCTTGTCCCCTCTCTCCCCTCTTTCAAGTCCCACCTGAAGCCTTTCTGTTCGACTGTGCTTACGGCCACCTCTCCACTCCCCCAGTCTGAGTCAGGCTCTGACACGGTTAAGCGCTCTGAGACAATACCCTGCGTGGAGGGCGCTATATAAGTGTAAGTTGTTGTTGGAGCTCCAGAGGTTCGGGGCGCAATAGCTCAAACCTGTTCTGTAACAGAAATCATTGCAGCTGGCAAGGAACAGATGGTAGGTGTTCTCTCACCTGGAGATTGCAATGACCACTCGTGTCACAGAGCGGAACCTGGTGAAGGCACGGGAACGCTGGCACGGAATGAGCAGGTCTGAGGGAGACGGATAAACTCCCATCCTTGCAATCAGCGAGAGTGTTGCCTGCTCACAATCCTGGAATCCTCCCAAAAGCAGCAATAGATATTTCTTTTGGTAGACCAGCGCCTTGCGGAAACTCTCTGCCCGCAAATACTTGCTGTACAGTCGCTGCATCTGCACATAGAGTGAGTCGCACACATAGTAATGTAGGCCTGTCACACATACACACAGAGCAAAGTGTGAGCCAGTCACACACACACACACAGCATAGTGTAAGCCAGTCACACACACACACAGAGCATAGTGTGAGCCAGTCACACACACACACAGCATAGTGTGAGCCAGTCACACACACACACAGAGCATAGTGTGAGCCAGTCACACACACACACACACAGAGCATAGTGTGAGCCAGTCGCACACACACGCAGCATAGTGTGAGCCAGTCACACACACACACAGAGCATAGTGTGAGCCAGTCACACACACAGCAGTGTGAGCCAGTCACACACACACAGAGCATAGTGTGAGCCAGTCACACACACACACACACAGAGCATAGTGTGAGCCAGTCACACACACAGCAGTGTGAGCCAGTCACACACACACAGCACAGTGTGAGCCAGTCACAAAAACACACACACAGCATAGTGTGAGCCAGTCACCACACACACAGCACAGTGTGAGCCAGTCACACACACAGCACAGTGTGAGCCAGTCACACACACAGCAGTGTGAGCCAGTCACACACACACACAGCACAGTGTGAGCCAGTCACACACACACACAGCACAGTGTGAGCCAGTCACACACACAGCACAGTGTGAGCCAGTCACACACACACACAGCAGTGTGAGCCAGTCACACACACAGCACAGTGTGAGCCAGTCACACACATACACAGCACAGTGTGAGCCAGTCACACACACACACACAGCACAGTGTGAGCCAGTCACACACACAGCACAGTGTGAGCCAGTCACACACACACACAGCACAGTGTGAGCCAGTCACACACACAGCACAGTGTGAGCCAGTCACACACACACACAGCAGTGTGAGCCAGTCACACACACAGCACAGTGTGAGCCAGTCACACACACACACAGCACAGTGTGAGCCAGTCACACACACACACACACAGCACAGTGTGAGCCAGTCACACACACACACAGCACAGTGTGAGCCAGTCACCTACACAGAAAATCACATTTACTTTTGCGCAATTCTTTTCACATGGTGAAGATGTTTCAAAGTGCCTCACACAGCTTTCTGGGAGACTGAACTGGGGGAGGGAAGTGTCTGTGAGCACAGTCGAAAAATCTTTAAGGTGGAGCATAAAGTCAGAGGCGGGGGAACTCCAGGATGGATTTGCTGAGAATGCTGGGCAGGATGGGCCTGTCACTGACCTTGGTGTTGCAGCTGTCGGTAGGCTCATACAGGAGAGGCCGGTTTTCGATCTCGGCCAGCACTCCGGCCAGCTGCAGCTCAACCTCTTTTAGGGCGTTGAGTATCTGACTCCTCTCTGTGGACCAGGCTGCCCGTTCAGCATCTCCACAGCCTGTGGGTCTGGCCTGAAATAATATGTGAGGCACAGGTTTGTGAGGGAGACAAGAGGATGAAGTAAAAATTAAACGGAGGTTGTGAGCTCCATGCGCACTGAGCTGCTTAGCTCCTGTGTGCCTGCAGACCTGCTGCTCTACTGTCAGTTTGCTCATGTGGCCTCTCTCCTCACAAAGCTTGGCCACAGAATTTCTCAGCTCTGCATTCTCCCTCAGCAAACGATCCACAAGAGACACGGAGCCCTGAGAGGAGAGACATATAGAGCAGCTGAAACTCAGCAGCTGGCAGAACAGATACTACCCCCCCACCCACTGGTGAGCAAGCAAACCAGGCCGCTGTGAGGGTTGGCGCGGGGGAACGCATTGCAGGATGCGCACTGTGTTGTCAGAGTGTTGGGCTGAGAGGTATAGGATGAACAAGGGTGCCAGCTGACCTCAGCTGCTCTCGGTGTGAGCCTGCCAGTCTCAGTCATCGTTCCCCCGTTAGACAATAGAGGAAGAAGCAAAAGTGAACAAGAGCAGATTACAGGACATTAGCCTGGGCTCTGTCGCTGTAGCGCTCTCACATCTTGACCCCACTCACCTGAGGCCTGGAGTAAAGCTGCTGCACGTCACAGCTGATTTCTGACAGGGAACCCAATAGGTTCACAACTTCCTCTTCAGTCCTCATACCACCTGTCTCCAGTCTGCGGACACACAAGTGGCTGGAGCTGAGCACTTAGCGGGTGTGTATCTATGGAATATCCTTTCTCTCGGTGCTCACTGGGGGTGGTGGGCAAGACACAGCACTACTATCATACAATTGACATTGCTACACCCCTTTTCATACAGGGAGGACACTTCAAAGCATTTTATACTGTCAACTGGGCACCTGAGTAGGCAGTGGGAGCCGAAGCTGGGTGGGGTGGGAAAGATGACTGAGAGAGTTAAAGAGTTAAGTCTGGAAACAAATCTAGAACGAGATGAGAGGAACAGAGAGGGTTTCCACGCTGCATCCTACACATCAAGAGACGTGGAGTCCTGTAGCTCAGTGGTTAGAGCACTCGCTTTGCAAGCGAGAGACCTGAGTTCAATTCCAGGCAGAGGGCGAAACCTTGGGCAAGTTTCCTTACTCCACACAGAGCCTAATAATAATCCCTCCAAAACCCCCCAAAAATAATAAATTGGTCATTTTCAATCTACGACTGTTTGTGGGACATTGCTGTGCGCAATTGGCTGCCGCGTTCGCCCACAAATATACAGTCAATTCACTTTACAGTGTGTTCTGTGAAGCGCTTTGGGACGTCCTCCCGACGTGAAAAGCGCTATATCAAATGCAAGGATTATTATTATTATTATTATTATCAATGTTAGAGCCACAGACAGGGTTAGAAGTGTGGAGAGACAGACAGACAGGGTTAGAAGTGTGGAGAGACAGACAGGCAGTGTTAGAGGTGTGGAGAGAGGGAGAGACAGTGTTAGAGGTGTGGAGAGAGACAGTGTTAGAGATGCGGAGAGAGAGACAGACAGTGTTAGAAGTGCGGAGAGAGAGACAGACAGTGTTAGAGGTGTGGAGAGAGAGACAGACAGTGGTAGAAGTGCGGAGAGAGAGACAGACAGTGTTAGAGGTGCGGAGAGAGAGACAGACAGTGTTAGAGGTGCGAAGAGAGAGAGAGAGAGACAGTGTTAGAGGTGTGGAGAGAGAGAGAGGGACAGTGTTGGAGGTGTGGAGAGAGACAGGCCACATACTGGTTTCTGGTGCTCTGCAGGAGCTCACTGAGGTGAGTGATGAACTGAGGTTCCTTGTCGTCTTCAACACTGGATGTGGGGGCACGGAAACTGCTGGTCAGGAGGATGCGGTGCCCCTCCACCTGCTGGTGTGTGCGGGATGTTAGGTTGCGCTCCTGCTCCTCCAGCTCTGCCAACATCTGCTGCAGCTGTTGTCCTCGTTGCTGTTCCCCCTGGAACTGCTCCTCCAGTGCCCGCTGCAGAGAGGCCATGCAATCAGGGGTCAGAGTTCAGTCAGATCAGACCCAAAATACATTCTAACCCATTCAATCCCATGGGGAAAAGAGCAAAATAATTGCTTTGTTACCATTCTCTCCCTGGTCCTGTCATGGCTTTGCTCGCTCTTGGCCAGCGCCTGACTCTCCTCTCTCTTCTCCCGTGCTCTCTGCCTGCTCTGGCTCCGCTCCCGCCGCTTGACTATCAGCACGGCATCCTGGAGACGCTTGCCGTGAGCCTGGAGCTGCAGTCCGTGCTGCCGTTCAGCCTGGAGCAGGCGGCTCAGTTCTTGGGCTTGTTCCTGCACTGAGTGCAGGGTGGAGCGCAGGTGGGAGCTGACCTCATGCTCTCTCTGGCTTTCTTGCCGGCTCAGCTGGATCTCGGTTTCCAGCTGGCGTTTTGCTGCAATCATCTGCTGCTGGGTCTTCTCAATCATGGCGGCGAGCTCCACCGTCCGGTTTCTCTCCTTTTCCAGCTGCCTCTGCAGCTCCTGCATGAAAACATGCTCCTGTGAGGGCTGCGACTTCTGCTGTAGGCCGCTGTCAAGCTGCTCAGCCACCTGCTGGCTGCACTGGTTGCTCAGCAGCCAGGACTCAGGCTCAATGTACAGGGGTGGGCTGTGCTGGACCGCCCGCTGTTGCTGGAGGCTAACGGAGAGCGCAGTGCTGCCCGCGTGTTGCTCCAGAGCACACTGCAACTCCTGACAAAAGAAAAACTATTTACAATCCGACAGAGTTACGCTGGACAAAATCCAGATAAAACAGCAAAATCACATGTTCATACGCCACAGGCTCCGATTCCAAGTCAGGAAACATTGTTAGTGCACACAAAGCCCCAGGAGATTGGGACTGAATTGGCAATGCAATGTGGAAAGATACAAACCAGGTCAACAACAACTTGTATTAATTTAGAGCCCCTCACACAAGGTAGCATTCCAGATTGCTTGACAGTGGGGGCCGTGACCATAAGCACGGTTGAAGCGGAAGGCCTTCAGACGTGACCTGAAGATAGGGGGCAAGGCGGAGAGATTGAGTGAGAGTGTTCCAGAGTATCGGGGCGTAGTGGCTAAAAGAGTGATCACCGACGGTGATCATGAGGGTCAAGCAAAATTCAGTGATTATTGAGTATGCAAGTGGCGGAGTTCTGGATTAACTGAATTTTGTGTATAGTGGAGCTGGGAAACCGGCGAGGTGGGCATTTGAGTAGTTTAGGTGGGAGGTGACAAACCCATGGACAAGTGTTTCGGCTGTGTTTTGGTACGGTCGGAGGCAGACAATACAGCGAGGTGGAGGAAGGCGGTACTGGTCAGGGATCGGAAGTGGGAAAGGAAGGACAGCTGGGGATCGAACCTGATGCCTAGGTTCGGTGAGTCACAGATAGACCGGGGAGTTTGAGAAGATCAGAGCCACAGAAGTATGGCTTCCGTCTTGACAACATTTACTGCAGGAAGTTTATGCTCATCCAATCCCTGATGTCCACCAGACAAGCTGACATGACATCAGCAGACCTGGAGTGGCAGCAGATTTGGGTGTCAACCTCATACATTTGAGGAGGGGAGTGATGACAGTGGTTTTACGGGTGAGTGGAGAACAACTGCGTTTGCCAACAGAGGAGAGAGAAGAGGGGAGTTGAGCGACCAACTGGTTGGAGAGGCATTCAAGGCAGCAGGTGGTCAATTTCATGTAAGAAATGGTGATTGAGAGGCAGGGGGGAAGAATTGGGGGCAGGTAGAGTGTAGGGAGGGAGAGTGGTAGGAGCCATGGCGGAGAGAGTGGCTGGTGTTGACGGATCGGGATGGGGTGGTGTAAGACACACGCACTGAGAGAGAAACTCACATTCACACAGAGAGGGAGAGAGAGAGAGACCCATACTGAGAGAGACCCACACTCACACACTGAGAGAGACCCACACACACACACCGAGAGAGACGCACACACACACTGAGAGAGACCCACACTCACACACAGAGAGAGACCCACACTCACACACTGAGAGAGACCCACACTCACACACACCGAGAGAGACCCACACTCACACACACTGATTGAGACACCCGCACACACAAACACCAAGAGACACACACTCACACAAACCAAGAGTGAAAGATCCATTCTCAAACCGAGAGACACAAACTCTCACACACACCGAGGCCCACACTCACACACAAAGAGAGGCCCACACTCATACACAGAGAGTGAGAGAATCACTCGCACACAACGAGAGAGACACACTCACATAGACCGAGAGAGAGAGTCGCACTCACACACACACCGAGAGAACCACACTCACACACTCCGAGAGAGAACCACACTCACTCAAACACAGAGAGAGACACACATTCACACACACCGAGAGATCCACACTCACCCACACTTAGACAGACCCACACTGACACACACCGAGAGACCCAGCCTCACAGACAATTAGAGAGACCTATACTCACACACACCGAGTGAGACCCACACTCACACACACTGAGAGACACACGCACTCACACACACCGAGAGGCCCACACTCACCCACACTGAGAGAGACCCACACTCACATACACCGAGAGACCCACACTCACACACACTGAGAGAGACCCACAATCACATACACCGAGAGACCCACACTCACACACACTGAGAAAGATCCACACTCACACACACGGAGAGAGACCCACACTCACACACACACTCATAGAGACCCAAACTCACACACACACACACACCCAGAGAGACCCACTCACATAGGGAAACCCACACTCACACACAGAGAGGGAGAGACCACACTCAAAGACACCGAGAGAGACCCACACTCACACACACCGAGAGACTCACACTCACACACAGAGAGACACCCACACTCACACACACTGACTGAGAGACCCACACACACAGAGAGTGAGAGACTCACTCGCACACACCGAGAGACAGACCCACACTCACACACACAGAGACCCACACTCACCCACACTCACACACACTGACTGAGAGACCCACACACACAGAGAGTGAGAGACTCACTCGCACACACCGAGAGACAGACCCACACTCACACACACAGAGACCCACACTCACCCACACTGAGAGAGACCCACACTCACACACACTGAGAGAGACCCACACTCACACACACTGAGAGAGACCCACATTCACACACACCGAGAGACCCACACTAACCCACACTGAGAAAGACCCACACTCAGCCACACTGAGAAAGACCCACACTCACACACACCGAGAGAGACCCAAACTCACACACACACACACACAGAGAGACCCACACTCACACACACCGAGAGACTCACACTCACATAGGGAAACCCACACTCACACACAGAGAGGGAGAGACCACACTCAAAGACACCGAGAGAGACTCACACTCACACACAGAGAGAGACCCCCAAACTAACACACACACCCAGAGAGACCCACACTCATACACACCGAGAGAAACACCACACTCACACACACCGAAAGAGAGACCAACACTCACACAAACCAAGAGACAGACCCACACTCACACACACCGAGAGAGAGACCCCCAAACTAACACACACCCAGACAGACCCACACTCAATCACAGTTAGAGACGCACACACACACACCGAGAGAGAGAGAGAGACACACTCATATACACTGAGAGAGAGAAAGAGAGAGAGAGAGACGCACTCATACAGAGAGAAAGAGAGAGAGAGATGCACTCATATACACCGAGAGAGAGAGATGCACTCACACACACCGAGAGAGACTCCCACTCACACACAGAGAGACATCCACACTCACACCCACTGACTGAGAGACCCACACACACACACACCAAGAGACACACACTCACACAAACCGAGAGTGAAAGATCCATTCTCACACCGAGAGACACAAACTCTCACACACACCGAGGCCCACACTCACACACAGAGAGGCCCACACTCACACACAGTGAGACTCACTCGCACACACCGAGAGACAGACCCACACTCACACACACCGAGAGACCCACACTCACACACACAGAGACCCACACTCACACACACTTAGAGAGACCCACACTCACACACACCGAGAGACCCACACTCACACACACTTAGAGAGACCCACACTCACACACACCGAGAGAGACTCACACTCACACACAGAGAGACACCCACACTCACACACACTGACTGAGAGACACACACACACACACACAAACCGAGAGTGAAGGATCCATTCTCACACCGAGAGACAGAAACTCTCACACACACCGAGACCCACACTCACCCACACTGAGAGAGACCCACACTCACACACACCGAGAGACCCACACTCACACACACTTAGAGAGACCCATACTCACACACACCGAGTGAGACCCACACTCACCCACACTGAGAGAGACACACACTCACACACACGGAGAGAGACCCACACTCACACATACCGAGAGAGAGACCCCCAAACTAACACACACACCCAGAGAGACCCACACTCACACACAGCGAGAGAGAGACCCACACTCACCCACACTGAGAGAGACCCACATTCACACACACCGAGAGACACACACTCACACACACTGAGAGACCCCACTCACACACACCGAGAGAAACACCGCACTCACACACACGGAGAGAGAGACCAACACTCACACAAACCAAGAGACAGACCCACACTCACACACACCGAGAGAGAGACCCCCAAACTAACACACACACCCAGACAGACCCACACTCAATCACAGTTAGAGACGCACACACACACACCGAGAGAGACCCACACTCACACACATGGAGAGAGACCCACCACTCACACACACCGAGAGAGACCCACACTCACACACACGGAGAGAGACTCCCACTCACACACAGAGAGACATCCACACTCACACCCACTGACTGAGAGACCCCCACACACACACACACACACCAAGAGACACACACTCACACAAACCGAGAGTGAAAGATCCATTCTCACACCGAGAGACACAAACTCTCACACACACCGAGACCCACACTCACACACAGAGTGAGAGACTCACTCGCACACACCGAGAGACAGACCCACACTCACACACACCGAGAGACCCACACTCACACACACAGAGACCCACACTCACCCACACTGAGAGAGACCCACAATCACACACAGAGAGACACCCACACTCACACACACCGAGAGACCAACACTCACACACACCGAGAGAGACTCACACTCACACACAGAGAGACACCCACACTCACACACACTGACTGAGAGACGCACACACACACACAAACCGAGAGTGAAGGATCCATTCTCACACCGAGAGACAGAAACTCTCACACACACCGAGACCCACACTCACCCACACTGAGAGAGACCCACACTCACACACACCAAGAGACCCACACTCACACACACTTAGAGAGACCCATACTCACACACACCGAGTGAGACCCACACTCACCCACACTGAGAGAGACCCACACTCACACACATCGAGAGACCCACACTCACACACACTTAGAGAGACCCACACTCACTCACACCGAGTGAGACCCACTCACACACACTGAGAGAGACACACACTCACACACACTGAGAGAGACCCCACTCACACATACTGAGAGAGAGACCCCCAAACTAACACACACACCCAGAGAGACCCACACTCACACACACCGAGAGAGAGACCCACACTCACACACACCGAGAGAGACCCAAACACACACACACGCACACACACACACAACCAGACCCACACTCATACACACCAAGAGACAGACCCACACTCACATACACCAAGAGACCCAAACACACACACACACACCCAGAGAGACCCACACTCACCCACACCGAGAGACCCACACTCACACACACCGAAAGACCCAGCCTCACAGACAATTAGAGAGACCCATACTCACACACACCGAGAGACCCACACTCACACATACTTAGACAGACCCATACTCACACACACCGTGTGACACACACACTGAGAGAGACACACTCACACTGAGAGACCCACACTCACACACTGAGAGAGATCCACACTCACACACACTCAGAAAGAAACCCACACTAACACATAATGAGAGAGAGACCCACACTCACACACACCGAGACAGATCCACACTCACACACACTGAGAGAAACCCACAGTCACACACAGAGACACCCACACTCACACACACCGAGAGAGACCCACACTCACACCCACCGAGAAAGAGACCCACACTCACCCACACTGAGAGACACCCACACACCAAGAGAGACCCACAGTCACACACCGAGAGATCCACACTCAAACACACTGAGAGAGACCCATACTGACACACACCGTGTGAGACCCACACTCACACACACTGAGAGACACACACTCATACACACTGAGAGACACACACTCACACACACCGAGAGAGACTCACACTCACATAGGAAAACCCACACTCACACACAGAGAGGGAGAGACCACACTCAAAGACACCGAGAGAGACCCACACTCACACAGACCGAGAGAGACTCACACTCACACACAGAGAGACAACTACACTCACACACACTGACTGAGAGACCCACACACACACACAACAAGAGACACACACTCACACAAACCAAGAGTGAAAGATCCATTCTCACACCGAGAGACACAAACTCTCACACACACCGAGACCCACACTCACACACAAAGAGAGGCCCACACTCACACACAGAGAGTGAGAGACTCACTCGCACACACCGAGAGAGACTCACACTCACACACAGAGAGACACCTACACTCACACACACTGACTGAGAGACCCACACACACACACAACAAGAGACACACACTCACACAAACCGAGAGTGAAAGATCCATTCTCACACCGAGAGACACAAACTCTCACACACACCGAGACCGACACTCACACACAGAGAGGCCCACACTCACACACAGAGAGTGAGAGACTCACTCGCACACACCGAGAGACAGACCCACACTCACACACACAGAGATCCACACTCACACACACACCGAGAGATCCACACTCACACACACTTAGAGAGACCAATACTCACACACACTGAGAGACACACACTCACACACAGAGAGACACCCACACTCACACACACCGAGAGAGAGACCCACACTCACCTACACTGAGAGAGACACACACTCACCCATACTGAGACCCCCTACACTGACACACACCAAAAGAGACCCACACTCACACACACCGAGAGATCCACACTCACACACACTTAGAGAGACCCATACTCACACAAACCGTGTGAGACCCACACTCACACACACTGAGAGACACACACTCACACACACTGAGAGAGACTCACACTCACACACATCGAGAGAGACCCACACTCACACACACCGAGAGCCACACTCACACACCGAGCGACAGACCCACACTCACTCACAAAGAGTGACCCACATTCACACACACCGAGAGACAGACCCACACTCACACAAACCGAGAGACAGACCCACACTCACACACACCGAGAGAAACCCACACACACACAAAGACGGAGAGACAACACTCACACACACCGAGAGAGACCCACACTCACACACACCGAGAGAGACTCACACTCACACACACTGAGAAGAGAGATCCCCAAACTAACACACACACCGAGAGAGACACACACTCACACACACCGAGAGATCCACACTCACCCACATTCACACACACTGAGAGAGACCCACACTCAGACACACCGAGAGACCCATACTCACACACACCGAGAGACCCACACTCACTCGCACGCAGAGAGACCCACAGTCACATACACCGAGAGAGAGACCAAAATAATAATAATAATAATCCTTGCATTTGATATAGCGCTTTTCACGTCAGGAGGACATCCCAAAGCGCTTCACAGAACACACACTGTAAAGTGAATTGACAGTATATTTGTGGGCGAACGCGGCAGCCAATTGCGCACAGCAATGTCCCACAAACAGTCGTAGATTGAAAATGACCAATTTATTATTGTTTTTGGCCTTTTGAAGAGATTATTATTAGGCTCTGTGTGGAGTAAGGAAACTTACCCAAGGTTTCGCCCTCTGCCTGGAATTGAACTCAGGTCTCTCGCTTGCAAAGCGATTGCTTTAACCACTGAGCTACAGGACTCCATAGATGTCTCAAAGCTCTTCACAGAATAGACTGTGAAGTGAATTGACTGTATATTTGTGGGCGAAATGCGGCAGCCAATTGCGCACAGCAGTGTCCCACAAACAGTCGTGGATTGAAGTGACCAGTTTAGTATTTTTTTTCTTTGAGGGATTATTATCAGGCATGTAGAGTAATGAAACTTGCCCAAGGTTTCACCCTGCTGGGAATCGAACCCAGGTCTCTCGCTTGCAAAGCGAGTGCTCTATCCACTGAGCTACAGGACTCCACAAGTACAGGACTACAGGACTCACACACACCGAGAGAGAGACGCACTCACGCACACCAAGAGAGACGCACTCACACACACCGAGAAAGAGACGCACTCACACACACCGAGAAATAGACGCACTCACACACACCGAGAGAGACGCACTCACACACACCGAAACAGACGCACTCACACACACCGAAACAGACGCACTCACACACACCGAGAGAGATACACTCACAAACACCGAGAGAGAGGCACTCACACACACCAAGAGAGAGGGACATACACACACCGAAAGAGCGACCCGTACACTCTGGACTTCTGCTGTTACCTGCAGCTCCCGCTGTTGCTCTTCAGTTTTCTCTCTGAAGTACTGACGCTCATCTTCCATCAGATCCTGGAGCCCAGACACCTTCTGCCGTTCTTGTGTGAGTGACGTCAAGGCAGCCAGCAGCTCATTCTCTTTTACACTCAACTCTCCCCTGAAACACAGATTGAAAAAAGTGTGTGATAAAGAGTTAACAAAGAAAGAAAGTGATCCAATCAGTAGTTAAGAAAAGTGGGGGTAGCCTTTACTGAAAAGCTAAATTATAAGCCATTTGAAGGTCGTCTCTGAGGCACTGAACTCTGTGTGTGTGAGACAGTGTAGGTCTCCCTTGGTGTGTGTGAGCACGTGAATGCTTCTCTCGGTGTGTGTGAGTCTCTCTCCCTCTCGGTGTGTGTGAGTGCATCTCTCCCTTTCTCACTATCGGTGTGTATGAGTGCATCTCTCTCTCTCGGTGTGTATGAGTGCATCTCTCTCACTCGGTGCATATGAGTGCGTCTCTCTCTCTCTGTGTATGAGTGCGTCTCTCTCCCTCTCTCTCGGTGTGTGAGTGCGTCACTCTCTCTCTCGGTGTGTGTGAGTGTGTCCCTCTCTCTTGGTCTGTGTGAGTTCGGTGTGTATGAGTGTGTGTCTCATTCTCTTTCTCTCTTGGTGTGTGTGATTGTGTCTCTCTCTCTGGTGTGTGTGAGCGTGTCTCTCTCTCGGTGTGTATGAGTGCGTCTCTCTCTCTCTCTCTCGGTGTGTATGAGTGCGTCTCTCTCTCCTCTCTCTCACTGTGTATTAGTACATCTCTCTCGGTGCGTATGAGTGCGTCTCTCTCTCTCTCTCTCTCTCTCTCTCTCTCGGTGTGCATGAGTGCGTCTCTCTCTCTCTCTCTCGGTGTGTATGAGCCTTTCTCTCTCTCGGTGTGTGTGAGTGCGTCTCTCTCACTCTCTCTCTCTTGGAGTGCGTCTCTCTCTCTTATGTATGAGTGTACCTGTGTTTGTGTGTGCGTATGTGTGAGTGCGTCTCTCTCTCTCTTGGCCTGTGTGAGTGAGTCTTCCTCGATCGGTGAGTATGAGTGCGTCTCTCTCTCTCTGTGTGAGTATGAGTGCGTCTCTCTCTCTCTCTCTGTATATGAGCGCGTCTCTCTCTCGGTCTGTGTGAGTGGGTCTCTCTCGGTGTGTGGAGTGCGTCTCTCTCTCTCGATCTGTGTGAGTGTCTCTTTCTCTCTCTCGGTGTGTGAGATTGCGTCTCTCTCTTTCTCGGTCTGTGTGAGTGCATCTCTCTCCGTGTGTTTGAGTGCGTCTCACTCTCTTGGTGTGTATGAGTCCGTCTCTTTCTCTGTGTGTATGAGTACCTCTCTCCCTCTCTCTCGGTGTGTGTGAGTGCGTCTCTCTCTCTCTCTCTCTGTGTATGAGTGCGTCTCTCTCTCTCTCTCGGTGTGTGTGAGTGCGTCTCTCTCACTCGGTGTGTGGAGTGCGTCTCTCTCTCATGTGTATGAGTGCACCTGTGTGTGTGTGTGTGTGTGTGAGTACATCTCTCTCTCGGTTTGAGTATGAGTGCGTCTCTCTCTCATGTGTATGAGTGCACCTGTGTGTGTGTGTGTGTGTGTGAGTACATCTCTCTCTCGGTTTGAGTATGAGTGCGTCTCTCTCTCTCGGTGTGTATGAGTGCATCTCTCTCTCTTTTGGTGTGTATAAGTGCATCTCTCTCTCTCGGTGTGTATGAGTACGTCTCTCTCTCTCTCTCTCTCACTCGGAGTGTGTGAGTGTATCTCTCTCTCTCTCTCTCTCTCTCTCTGTGTATGTGAGTGTATCTCTCTCTCTCTCTCTCTCGGTGTGTATGAGTGCGTCTCTCTCTCTCGGTGTGTATGAATGTCTCTCAGTGTGTATGAGCGCACCTCTCTCTCTCTCTTGGTGTGTGTGAGTGCGTCTTTCCTTCTGTGTGTGTGAGTGCGTCTCTCTCTCGTGTATATAAGTGCACCTGTGTGTGTGTGTGTGAGCGCGTCTCTCTCTTGGTCTGTGTGAGTGCGTCTTTCTCTCTCAGTGAGTATGAGTCCGTCTCTCTCTCTCGGTGTGAGTATGAGTGCGTCTCTCTCTCTCTATATATGAGCGTGTCTCTCTCTCAGTGTGTGAGATTGTGTCTCTCTCTCGGTGTATGTGAGTGCATCTCTCTCTGTGTGTATGAGTGTATCTCTCTCTTTCTCGGTCTGTGTGAGTGCATCTCACTCCGTGTGTTTGAGTGCGTCTCACTCTCTTGGTGTGTATGAGTCCGTCTCTCTCTCTCTGTGTATGAGTGCATCTCTCTCTCTCAGTGAGTATGAGTGCGTCTCTCTCTCTCGGTGTGTGTGAGTGTGTCTCTCTCTCTCTCGGTGTGTATGAGTGCGTCTCTCTCTCTCGGTGTGTGTGAGTGTGTCTCTCTCTCTCGGTGTGTGTGAGTGCGTCTTTCTCTCTGTGTGTATGAGTGCGTCTCTCTCTCTCGGTGTGTGTGAGTGCATCTCTCTCTCTCGGTGTGTATGAGTGCGTCTCTCTCTCTCTCTCTCGGTGTGTATGAGTGCGTCTCTCTCTCTCTCGGTGTGTATGAGCGCACCTCTCTCTCTCTCTCTCTCTCGGTGTGTGTTAGTGCGTCTTTCTCTCTGTGTGTATGAGTGCGTCTCTCTCTCTCTCTCGGTGTGTGAGTGCGGCTCTCTCACTCGGTGTGTGGAGTGCGTCTCTCTCTCGTGTGTATGAGTGCACCTGTGTGAGTGTGTGTGTGAGTGCATCTCTCTCTCTCTTGGTCTGTGTGAGTGCGTCTTTCTCGCTCGGTGAGTATTAGGGCGTCTCTCTCTCTTGGTGTGTATGAGTCAGTCTCTCTCTTGGTGCGTATGAGTGCATCTCTCTCTCTCGGTGTATATGAGTGCATCTCTCTCTCTCTTTCTCTCTGTATGAGTGCGTCTCTCTCTCTCTCTTTCTCTCTCTCAGTGTATATGAGTGTGTCTCTCTCTCTCTCTCTCGGTGTGTGTGAGTGCGTCTCTCTCACTCGGTGTGTGGAGTGCGTCTCTCTCTCATGTGTATGAGTGCACCTGTGTGTGTGTGTGTGTGTGTGTGAGTGCATCTCTCTCTCGGTTTGAGTATGAGTGCGTCTCTCTCTCTCGGTGTGTATGAGTGCATCTCTCTCTCTTTTGGTGTGTATAAGTGCATCTCTCTCTCTCTCGGTGTGTATGAGTACGTCTCTCTCTCTCTCTCTCTCTCACTCGGTGTGTGTGAGTGTATCTCTCTCTCTCTCTCTCTCTGTGTATGTGAGTGTATCTCTCTCTCTCTCTCGGTGTGCATGAGTGTGTCTCTCTCTCGGTGTGTATGAGTGTGACTCTCTCTCTCGCTCTGTGTGTGAGTGCGTCTCTCTCTCTCTCGGTGTGTATGAGTGCATCTCTCTCTCTCTCTCTCTCGGTGTATGAGTGCGTCTCTCTCTCTTGGTGTGTATGAGTGTATCTCTCTCTCTGTGTGTATGAGTGCCTCTCTCTCTCTCTCTCTCTCGGTGTGTGTGAGTGCGTCTCTCTCACTTGGTGCGTGGAGTGCGTCTCTCTCTCTCTCTCTCTCTGTGTATGAGTGCGTCTCTCTCTCTCATTCTGTGTATGAGCGCGTCTCTCTCTCTCTCAGTGTGTATGAGTCCATCTCTCTCTCTCGGTGTATGAGTGCGTCTCTCTCTCTTGGTGTGTATGAGTGCGTCTCTCTCTCTCGGTGTGTATGAGTCCATCTCTCTCTCTCGGTGTATATGAGTGCGTGTCTCTCTCTCTCTCTCTCTCTCTGTGTATGTGTGCCTCTCTCTCTCTCTCTCGGTGTGTGTGAGTGAGTCTCTCACACTTGGTGCGTGGAGTGCGTCTCTCTCTCTCTCTCTCTCTCTCTGTGTATGAGTGCGTCTCTCTCTCTCTCACTCTGTGTATGAGTGCGTCTCTCTCTCTCGGTGTGTATGAGTGCATCTCTCTCTCAGTGTGTATGCGTCCATCTCTCTCTCTCTCGGTGTATATGAGTGCGGTCTCTCTCTCTCTCTCTCTGTGTATGAGTGCCGCTCTCTCTCTCTCTCTCTCTCTCTCGGTGTGTGTGAGTGCGTCTCTCTCACTTGGTGCGTGGAGTGCGTCTCTCTCTCTCTGTGTGTATGAGTGCGTCTCTCTCTCGGTGTGTGTGAGTGCGTCTCTCTCTCTCGGTGTATGAGTGCGTCTCTCTCTCTCGCTCTGTGTATGAGTGCATCTCTCTCTCTCGGTGTATGAGTGCGTCTCTCTCTCTTGGTGTGTATGAGTGCGTCTCTCTCTCTCTCTGTGTGTATGAGTGCGTCTCTCTCTCGGTCTGTGTGAGTGGGTCTCTCTCGGTGTGTGGAGTGCGTCTCTCTCTCTCGATCTGTGTGAGTGTCTCTTTCTCTCTCTCGGTGTGTGAGATTGCGTCTCTCTCTTTCTCGGTCTGTGTGAGTGCATCTCTCTCCGTGTGTTTGAGTGCGTCTCACTCTCTTGGTGTGTATGAGTCCGTCTCTTTCTCTGTGTGTATGAGTACCTCTCTCCCTCTCTCTCGGTGTGTGTGAGTGCGTCTCTCTCTCTCTCTCTGTGTATGAGTGCGTCTCTCTCTCTCTCTCGGTGTGTGTGAGTGCGTCTCTCTCACTCGGTGTGTGGAGTGCGTCTCTCTCTCATGTGTATGAGTGCACCTGTGTGTGTGTGTGTGTGTGTGAGTACATCTCTCTCTCGGTTTGAGTATGAGTGCGTCTCTCTCTCATGTGTATGAGTGCACCTGTGTGTGTGTGTGTGTGTGTGAGTACATCTCTCTCTCGGTTTGAGTATGAGTGCGTCTCTCTCTCTCGGTGTGTATGAGTGCATCTCTCTCTCTTTTGGTGTGTATAAGTGCATCTCTCTCTCTCGGTGTGTATGAATGTCTCTCAGTGTGTATGAGCGCACCTCTCTCTCTCTCTTGGTGTGTGTGAGTGCGTCTTTCCCTCTGTGTGTGTGAGTGCGTCTCTCTCTCGTGTATATAAGTGCACCTGTGTGTGTGTGTGTGAGCGCGTCTCTCTCTTGGTCTGTGTGAGTGCGTCTTTCTCTCTCAGTGAGTATGAGTCCGTCTCTCTCTCTCGGTGTGAGTATGAGTGCGTCTCTCTCTCTCTATATATGAGCGTGTCTCTCTCTCAGTATGTGAGATTGTGTCTCTCTCTCGGTGTATGTGAGTGCGTCTCTCTCTGTGTGTATGAGTGTATCTCTCTCTTTCTCGGTCTGTGTGAGTGCATCTCACTCCGTGTGTTTGAGTGCGTCTCACTCTCTTGGTGTGTATGAGTCCGTCTCTCTCTCTCTGTGTATGAGTGCATCTCTCTCTCTCAGTGAGTATGAGTGCGTCTCTCTCTCTCGGTGTGTGTGAGTGTGTCTCTCTCTCTCTCGGTGTGTATGAGTGCGTCTTCTCTCTCGGTGTGTGTGAGTGTGTCTCTCTCTCTCGGTGTGTGTGAGTGCGTCTTTCTCTCTGTGTGTATGAGTGCGTCTCTCTCTCTCGGTGTGTGTGAGTGCATCTCTCTCTCTCGGTGTGTATGAGTGCGTCTCTCTCTCTCGGTGTGTATGAGTGCGTCTCTCTCTCTCGGTGTGTATGAGTGCGTCTCTCTCTCTCTCTCGGTGTGTATGAGTGCGTCTCTCTCTCTCTCTCTCGGTGTGTATGAGTGCGTCTCTCTCTCTCTCGGTGTGTATGAGCGCACCTCTCTCTCTCTCTCTCTCTCGTGTGTGTTAGTGCGTCTTTCTCTCTGTGTGTATGAGTGCGTCTCTCTCTCTCTCTCGGTGTGTGAGTGCGGCTCTCTCACTCGGTGTGTGGAGTGCGCTTCTCTCTCTCGTGTGTATGAGTGCACCGTGTGTGAGTGTGTGTGTGAGTGCATCTCTCTCTCTCTTGGTCTGTGTGAGTGCGTCTTTCTCGCTCGGTGAGTATTAGGGCGTCTCTCTCTCTTGGTGTGTATGAGTCAGTCTCTCTCTTGGTGCGTATGAGTGCATCTCTCTCTCTCGGTGTATATGAGTGCATCTCTCTCTCTCTTTCTCTCTGTATGAGTGCGTCTCTCTCTCTCTCTTTCTCTCTCTCAGTGTATATGAGTGTGTCTCTCTCTCTCTCTCTCGGTGTGTGTGAGTGCGTCTCTCTCACTCGGTGTGTGGAGTGCGTCTCTCTCTCATGTGTATGAGTGCACCTGTGTGTGTGTGTGTGTGTGTGAGTGCATCTCTCTCTCGGTTTGAGTATGAGTGCGTCTCTCTCTCTCGGTGTGTATGAGTGCATCTCTCTCTCTTTTGGTGTGTATAAGTGCATCTCTCTCTCTCGGTGTGTATGAGTACGTCTCTCTCTCTCTCTGTGTGTGTGAGTGCGTCTCTCTCTTGGTGTGTATGAGTGTGACTCTCTCTCTCGCTCTGTGTGTGAGTGTGTCTCTCTCTCTCTCGGTGTGTATGAGTGCATCTCTCTCTCTCTCTCGGTGTATGAGTGCGTCTCTCTCTCTTGGTTTGTATGAGTGCGTCTCTCTCTCTCTCAGTGTATGAGTCCATCTCTCTCTCTCTCGGTGTATATGAGTGCGTCTCTCTCTCTCTCTCTCTCTCTGGGTATGAGTGTCTCTCTCTCTCTCTCTCGGTGTGTGTGTGTCCATCTCTCTCTCGCTCGGTGTGTATGAGTGCGTCTCTCTCTCTCTCTCTCTCTCGGTGTGTGTGAGTGCGTCTCTCTCACTTGGTGCGTGGAGTGCGTCTCTCTCTCTCTCTCTCTGTGTGTACGAATGTGTCTCTCTCTCTCTCTCGGTGTGTGTGAGTGCGTCTCTCTCTCTCGGTGTGTGTGTGCATCTGTGTGTGTGCGAGTGCATCTTTCTCTCTCTTGGTCTGTGTGAGTGCGTCTCTCTCACTCGGTGTGTGGAGTGCGTCTCTCTCTCGGTGAGTATGAGTACGTCTTTCGCTCTCGGTGTGTATGAGTGCGTCTCTCTCTCTCTCTCTCTCTCTGTGTATATTAGTGCGTCTCTCTCTCTCGGTGTGTATGAGTGTGTCTCTCTCTCTCGGTGTGTATGAGTGCGTCTCTCTCTCTCGGTGTGTATGAGTGTGTCTCTCTCTCAGTGTGTATGAGTGTGACTCTCTCTCGCTCTGTGTGTGAGTGCGTCTCTCTCTCTCTCTCTGTGTATGAGTGCGTCTCTCTCTCACTCTGTGTATGAGTGCGTCTCTCTCTCTCTCGCTGTGTATGAGTGTGTCTCTCTCTGTCTTGGTCTGTGTGAGTGCGTCTCTCTCGCTCTGTGTGTACGAGTGCATCTCTCTCGGTGAGTATGAGCGTCTCTCTCTCTCTCTCTGTGTGTATGAGTGCGTCTCTCTCTCGGTGAGTATGAGTGCGTCTCTCTCTCTCTGTGTGTGTGAGTGCGTCTCTCTCTCGGTGTGTATGAGTGTGGCTCTCTCTCTCGCTCTGTGTGTGAGTGTGTCTCTCTCTCTCTCGGTGTGTATGAGTGCATCTCTCTCTCTCTCTCGGTGTATGAGTGCGTCTCTCTCTCTTGGTGTGTATGAGTGCGTCTCTCTCTCTCTCAGTGTATGAGTCCATCTCTCTCTCTCTCGGTGTATGAGTGCGTCTCTCTCTCTCTCTCTCTCTCTCTCTCTGGGTATGAGTGTCTCTCTCTCTCTCTCTCGGTGTGTGTGTGTCCATCTCTCTCTCGCTCGGTGTGTATGAGTGCGTCTCTCTCTCTCTCTCGGTGTGTGTGAGTGCGTCTCTCTCACTTGGTGCGTGGAGTGCGTCTCTCTCTCTCTCTCTCTGTGTGTACGAATGTGTCTCTCTCTCTCTCTCTCGGTGTGTGTGAGTGCGTCTCTCTCTCTCGGTGTGTGTGTGCATCTGTGTGTGTGCGAGTGCATCTTTCTCTCTTGGTCTGTGTGAGTGCGTCTCTCTCACTCGTGTGTGGAGTGCGTCTCTCTCGGTGAGTATGAGTACGTCTTTCGCTCTCGGTGTGTATGAGTGCGTCTCTCTCTCTCTCTCTCTCTCTGTGTATATTAGTGCGTCTCTCTCTCTCGGTGTGTATGAGTGTGTCTCTCTCTCTCGGTGTGTATGAGTGCGTCTCTCTCTCTCGGTGTGTATGAGTGTGTCTCTCTCTCAGTGTGTATGAGTGTGACTCTCTCTCGCTCTGTGTGTGAGTGCGTCTCTCTCTCTCTCTCTGTGTATGAGTGCGTCTCTCTCTCACTCTGTGTATGAGTGCGTCTCTCTCTCACTCTGTGTATGAGTGCGTCTCTCTCTCTCTCGGTGTATGAGTGCGTCTCTCTCTCTTGGTGTGTATGAGTGCGTCTCTCTCTCTCAGTGTGTATGAGTCCATCTCTCTCTCTCGGTGTATGAGTGCGTCTCTCTCTCTCGGTGTGTATGAGTGTGTCTCTCTCTCAGTGTGTATGAGTGTGACTCTCTCTCGCTCTGTGTGTGAGTGCGTCTCTCTCTCTCTCGGTGTGTATGAGTGCGTCTCTCTCTCTCTCTGTGTATATTAGTGCGTCTCTCTCTCTCGGTGTGTATGAGTGTGTCTCTCTCTCTCGGTGTGTATGAGTGCGTCTCTCTCTCTCGGTGTGTATGAGTGTGTCTCTCTCTCAGTGTGTATGAGTGTGACTCTCTCTCGCTCTGTGTGTGAGTGCGTCTCTCTCTCTCACTCTGTGTATGAGTGCGTCTCTCTCTCTCTCGGTGTATGAGTGCGTCTCTCTCTCTTGGTGTGTATGAGTGCGTCTCTCTCTCTCAGTGTGTGAGTCCATCTCTCTCTCTCTCGGTGTATATGAGTGCGTCTCTCTCTCTCTCTCTGTGTATGAGTGCCCCCCTCTCTCTCTCTCTCTCGGTGTGTGTGAGTACGTCTCTCTGTCTCTCGGTGTGTGTGAGTGCGGCTCTCTCTCTCGGTGTGTGTGAGTGCGTCTCTCTCTCTGTGTGTATGGGTGTGACTCTCTCTCTGTGTATGAGTGCATCTCTCTCTCTCTCTCGGTGAGTATGAGTGCGTCTCTCTCTCGCGGTGTGTGTGAGAGCGTCTCTCTCTCTCGGTGTGTGTGAGTGAGTCTCTCTCTCTCTCTCGGTGTGTGTGTGTGAGTGCGTCTCTCCCTCTCTCGATCTGTGTGAGTGTGTCTGTCTCGCTCTCTCTCTGTATGTGTATGGGTGCATCTCTCTCGGTGAGTATGTGTGCATCTGTGTATGTGTGTGTGTGAGTGCGTCTCTCTCTCTTGGTCTGTGTGAGTGTGTCTCTCTCTCAGTGTGTATGTGTGCGTCTCTCTCAGTGTGTACGAATGTGTCTCTCTCTCTCTCTCGGTGTGTGTGAGTGCATCTCTCTCTCTCGGTGTGTATGTGTGCATCTGTGTGTGTGCGAGTGCGTCTTTCTCTCTCTTGGTCTGTGTGAGTGCGTCTCTCTCACTCGGTGTGTGGAGTGCGTCTCTCTCTCGGTGAGTATGAGTACGTCTTTCTCTCTCGGTGTGTATGAGTGCGTCTCTCTCTCTCTCTCTCTCTCTGTGTATATTAGTGTGTCTCTCTCTCGGTGTGTATGAATGTGTCTCTCTCTCTCGGTGTGTATGAGTGCGTCTCTCTCTCTTGGTGTGTATGAGTGTGACTCTCTCTCGCTCTGTGTGTGAGTGCGTCTCTCTCTCTCTCGGTGTGTGTGAGTGCGGCTCTCTCGGTGTGTATGAGTGCATCTCTCTCTCTCGGTGTGTATGAGTGCATCTCTCTCTCTCGGTGAGTATGAGTGCGTCTCTCTCTCTCTCGGTGTGTATGAGTGCGTCTCTCTCGGTGTGTATGAGTGGGTCTCTCTCTCTCGGTCTGTGTGAGAGCGTCTCTCTCTCGGTGTATGTGAGTGGGTTTCTCTCTCTGTGAGTATTACTGCGTCTCTCTCGGTGGGTGTGTGTGAGTGCGTCTCTCTCTCGTATGTATGAGTGCCTCTCTGTGTGTATGTGTGTGTTTGTGAGTACGTCTCTCAGTCTGTGTGAGAGCGTTTCTCTCTCAGTAAGTATGAGTGCGCCTCTCTCTCTGTGTACGAGTGCATCTCTCGCTCGGTGTGTGGAGTGCGTCTCTCTCTCGTGTACATGAGTGCATCTATGTGTGTGTATGTGTATGAGTGCATCTCTCTCGGTGTGTGGAGTGCGTCTCTCTCTCTCGATCTGTGTGAGTGTCTTTTTCTCTCTCGGTGTGTGTGAGTGTGTCTCTCTCGGTGTGTATGAGTGTGTGTCTCTCTCTCTCTCTCGGTGTGTGAGTGCATCTCTCTCTCTCTCGGTGTGTATGAGTGCGTCTCTCTGTGTGTGTGAGTGCTTCTCTCTCTCTCTCGGTGTGTATGAGTGCGTCTCTCTCTCTCTCGAGCTCTCTTGGCGTGTATAATAATAATAATAATAATCCTTGCATTTGATATAGCGCTTTTCACGTCGGGAGGACGTCCCAAAGCGCTTCACAGAACACACTGTAAAGTGAATTGACTGTATATTTGTGGGCAAACGCGGCAGCCAATTGCGCACAGCAATGTCCCACAAACAGTCGTAGATTGAAAATGACCAATTTATTATTATTTTTGTTTTTTTTGGCGGGATTATTATTAGGCGTGTGGAGTAAGGAAACTTGCCCAAGGTTTCGCCCTGCCTGGAATTGAACTCAGGTCTCTCGCTTGCAAGAGTGCGTCTCTCTCTCTCGGTGTGTATGAGTGCGTCTCTCTCTCTCGGTGTGTATGAGTGTGTGTCTCTCTGTCTCATTGAGTATGAGTGCATCTCTCTTTTCTTTCAAAGGTCCTTGAATCGTTGCTTTCCAGCTTTGTTAATTCCTCTCCTACCACTCCATTCATGAGCCCCTCCAACTGGGTTTCTGTGCTGCTCACAGCATGGAAACTGATCCAGTCAAGGTGACAAACAACATTTTGTCCATCTGTGACCAGAGCTTCCTATGCCTCCTCAACCTCTCTTCTGCCTTCGATACCGTGGATCACTCCATCCTCCTCCACTGCCTCTAATCTCACCTGAATCTTCAAGGTTCTGTCCGCAACATTGCCCGACTCCGCCACTGCCTCACCCCTCAGGCCGCCGAAATCCTCATACACGCATTCGTTACCTCAGGCTCGATTACGGAACCTTCCTCCTTGTTGGCCTCCCAAACACTTGCCTCCACAAGCTGCAGATTATCCAGAACTCTCCTCTCCTGAACAGGCTCCTTGACCCCATCATCCCCACCCTCGCCCAATTCCACTGGCTCCCCATCCCACAGAGGATAGAATTCAAAATCCTCATTCTCACTTTCAAGGCTCTCCACTGCCTTACCCCCTCCTACATCTCTGACTTGCTGACCTCCTATCAACCTGTCCGCTCCCTCCGCTCAGCAGCCTGCTCCATGTCTCCCACCCGACCCTCCCACCCGGCCGAGCTTTCAGCCCCCACTCTTTGGAACTCCAACCAACATTCCCTTCACCTCACTTCCTCTCTTGCCTCCTTCAAGGCATGACTCAAGACCCTCCTTTTTGACCGTGCCTTCATTCGCCCTCCTACCCCCTCTGCCCTCCCTCATCTCAACCCTGCCCCCACACTCGGGTCCTGATCCGATTGTTCAGCACCTTGGGACGTCCTCCCGAAGTGAAAGGCGCTTTACAAATGTAATTTTGTGTTGTGTTTGTGTGAAGGAGAGATAGTGAGAATCCTAGGATCAGTGTGTGTGTGTGTATAATAGTGAGTGCTCTGAGATGCTACTCGTGTAAAGGGCACTATATAAACTGCTGTGTGTGGATGCAACAGTGAGAGATCGGAGATCAACACTGTCCTGTAATTGTGTGAATGGCTAGGTCCCTTGCTCACACACCTCAGACTTTCCAGGTGTTGCCGCAGCTGTTGCTGAGCGGGGATGGCAGCCTCCAGCTCCAGGGTGACTGCAGACAGCTCGGTCTTCAACTCAGTCACCAAGGCTCGCTCAGCCTGCACGTCCTGCTGCAGCTGAGCTGCTGTGCTCTGCTCCACACGCAGCGAGCTCTCGATCTCCACGGCCAACACTTGCTCTTGCTGGAGCTGAGACTGCAGCAGATCCACTGAGTGAAGAGGTCAGAGGTCAACACACAAACAAAGCAGCAATTCTCAGGATACCCCCCACCCTCAATTTTACCCTTGCCAGCCCAGGCCTGCTGGACCCCACTGCTCCACCCACCCTGCTCACCCTGGTTCGGTGGTGTCCATACCTTGCCTGCGGAGGGGGCCGGCCTGCTCCTGGGAAGTGCTCAGCACTTCCTGGTGCTGCAGGGTCAGGAGGCGGAGATGGGCGTGCAGAGCCTGCACCTCGGTCAACAAGCTGCTACCATCTGCCACCAAAAGGTACTCCACACCTGTTCTCTGCTGCTCCTCCTGCAACCCAACAGCAGTTGAGTGTGGACACGCCGCTCCGCAACAACTATTAACACAACCTGTGCTTCAGTGAAATGGTTACATCCAATGTCCCCGGGCGTGGACTATGGGGGCCAAGGGGGAGGAGGGAGTCCTGGGGGAGGAGGGAGTCCTGGGGGAGGAGGGAGTCCTGGGTGAGGAGGAAGGAAAGGGAGAGAGAAGATGGAGGAAGGGAAGGGGGAAGAGTAGAGGGAGAAGGGAAGGGGAGAGGGATGAGGGGTTGGCTAGTGGGGCGGGGCAAGAGAGGAGGAAGGAGGTGCATTGGAGGTTTGGCCGAGAGGGGAGTTGGGGGAGCTGATTGTAAGTTGAGAGTTGGACAGATGGAGAGATTGAGGGACAGATGGAGAGATTGAGGGACAGAGGGAGGGAGTTTCTTGGTCACCACTACAGGACAGGGACGTGCACCAACCCTAAATTAGCCAATCAGAAAAAGAGTCCATCAAGACGTTTTGATGATGTGATCAGGTGCGAGGCCAGGTGCCAAGCTGTGAACGGACAAGAGCCGAGGAAAGGAAACCCGGTCTGTGACAGTGATCTGGCCTCAGTGTGAGGCTTGCTCTGCACACGCTGAACCGAGCTCACCTGCTCTTTAATGAATTGCTGGAGGGCGAGGGTCAGAGAGGTGTGTTTTCCCGCCGCTCACTGCTTCAGTAGGCCAACACCCACTCTTGCTCTTAGCTGAAGATGGCTGGATAGCCCAGAGGTAGTCAACAACAATAACAACTTGGATTTACATAGCGCCCTCCACGCTGGACGGCATCTCAGAGCGCTTAGTCACCTCATACTGGTGCAGGCTTGCCACACAACACAAGAGGGAAACACCCACATGCATGAAAAAAGTGGCATATCTTTTCCATTCCCCACACAATATGTCAGCACAGGGATAGAATGGCCCAACACTCAATATACCCTGTTGTGTAAGCAAATGAACGAACATGGGGAAGGGATCCTGTCCAGCAGGCAGGCAGCGTTACTCCGGCACATTGAGTGGGATCCTTTCGCTAAATGCAGGCAGCAGTTACCTGGGGGATGGAGGGGCTGTGTAAGGCCGCAGTTACCGGGTGGTGTGAGGCTGGAGTTACCTGGTGGTGTGAGGTTGGAGTTACCTGGGGGATGAGGCTGGAGTTACCTGTGAGTGTGAGGCTGGAGTTACCTTGGGGGTGAGACTGGAGTTACCTGTGGGTGTGTGCAGGCTGCGTGAGGCAGGAGGCTCCTCAGGAGCTGAATGGTCTGGAGCAACGATGCCTTTTCTCGCTGCCATTCCTCCAGCCGTATGCGAGAGCCACAGGCAGCCTGAGAGCCAGGCCATGCAGTCAGAGCCAGCACCCGGCACCCTTCCTCATGTACCTTCCTGAGCAGCACCTGAGGGGGAGAGAGAGCAGCACTTTCACTCACACGTTGCCCATGTTCAGTAATGAAGAAATCATTCTTCAAACAACTGAATCGTCAGCATCATGTTGTTGGGGGGAACATTCTATCAGATGTGACGCTGTTAGACAACACGTGGCCTTTTCTCTACATCTACAGCGCCTGGTCAGTACTCACTCACCTTGTCGGCTCTCATGCTCGTCCTAAAGATTGGGGAAAAGAGAAGGGAGATTCTCTCCAGAACAACAATCCTCATGATGAAATGGCTGTTCACCTTGTGGCAGCTTTACAACATTGCTGATGCACAATGGCTTCTATTTGCCTATAATACAGTTATGTCACCTCCCAGCAATTAGCTATGAAACGATGAAGACATCTGACATGATAAACCTAATGGTCTTCCTTTTGATATTGTGCAAGATGTTCACAGGGCTGAAAACAAGATTGCCCAAGCCTGGGATCAGACAGGAGGGTATTGAATAATAATAATATTCATAATCTTTCCATTTGATATAGCGCCTTATCACGTCATCAAGATACCTCAAAGAGTTTCACAGAACATACTGCAAAGTGTTTTGATTTTTTTTGTGAGTGAAATGTGACAGCCAATTTGCCCACAGCAATGTCCCACAAACAGCCATGGAGTGAGTGATTAATTTTATTTGGGGGAGTGTTGGCCAGGACACCGGGAGAGAGAAACTCCCTTCTGGTTTTGAATAGAGCCTAGCCCAAACAGGCAGACAGGACCTTGGTTTAATATCTCATCCGAAGGACGTCACTTCCAATGTTGCAACACCCCCCAGCGCTGCATTGCGAGTGTCAGTTTAGACAATGTGATTCCAAGTCCCTACATGGGGCTTAAACCTTCTCACTCAGAGGCAGGCTGGTCACATGAGAAAAGGAAGCAGATATTTAGGGGATTTCTCTCTTCATGACATCCACGTCAAAACCATCTGAATCACAGATCTGCTCTCACAAGGCTGTAATAGGGCCCAGACCTGGAGATGTGGAGAAAGCGCTCCCCCCTCATTGGCATCATTGGTCAGGGTAGAGTCTCCCTCTGTCAGCACTTCAATTCCATGCTGCTGTAGATATTCCACAAAGCTGCTGTCTAGCCGTTCTGTCCTCTCTAGCTCCTGATTCAGTCTCACTCCCAGATCCCAACTGGCATCTGTGAAAGGAAATGTAAGCAACAGTTCATTGGTCGCACCTTTCCCAGAGTGCAGTCTATGCCTTCCACTGAGAGCAGAGCGATGATCAGGGTCTCTGTCACTCTGGCATCACATGAACCTCACTTGGAAGCACACCTGACCTCCAGCCTACAGGAGCCAGTGGGGAGACATGATAAGAAGCTCCAGGTGCCCTCAGCCAGAGATCCCTTGACAACATGCAACCCAACACTTAAAGGAACAGTGCCTCAGATTGTTCCTTTGCTCTCAGTGGAAGGATAAACTGCACTGAGAAAGGTGAAGCTGGGAAATGGTTATTCCTCTCCCCAGTGTGCGTTCTTATTTGATTGTATTCCCCCACACACACAGTCAATGTATTTGATGTCCATTTCCCCCCACACCCAGTCAGTGTATTGGGTGTGTATTCCCCCTCACACAGTCAGTGTATTTGATGTGTATAGACACACACACACACCCTCTCCCCTGCCTCCTCCCATTCATCCACTCCTTCTCTGTGAAACTCTTGGGAGATATTTCCGCACATGAAAGCCTTAAACTGCACACTATTTAGACACGTCATAGGTGGCAGGGCTCCCCTTCACTGATACTCACTGCTGCTGCAGCCATCGCTGATCCATTCCGGGATGGATAACGTTGATGACCTCTCCACTCTCAGCTCATTCTGTGGCTGGAGGCAGAAACAGAAACCATCATTCATAGTACAAGGGTCAAGCCTGACAAGCCCTCCACCCCCTGCCCCCACTTCCCTGGCACTCACAACCTCCCTGGCACTCAAATTCGCACTCATCGACCTCCCTGGCACTCACACTCACCAACCTCCCTGGCACTCAGCGCTTACAGCCCAGGGATAATAGCCAATCGGTGGGTGGGTCAACAGGTCACAAGAGAGGTTCAGTGAATGTTTGGCTATTTAATCTCATTCCTCCAGAATCCCCAAAGAAGTCTTCCGATCACAGCGTCAAGCTGGGTTTCAAAGGAATCCAGTGTCCTGGCCTCAACGACCTTTCCTGGAAATCTGTTTCAGTCATTAATTATCCTCTGGGTAAAGAAAAACTTCCTGGTGTCTATCCTGAAACTGCCCTCAACCCGCTTGTCCACTACCTGGTGTGTCTGACATGACTGTTCGGGGTTCACTTTCTCATTCCCAGTTCACACAGGGACTGAATCATTACATTTCCAAAGAAAATCCCCCAAAATAAAGTTAACTATTGTCTGTCTCTCACCTTGTCTGTCTCAGACTCTGTCAGAGAGTGTGCAGACTGGCCCAGGGCCTCAGTGTGCTGTGGTGGTGACAGCGGCTGTGGTCGCTGATGGCTCTTCCCAATTGCTTTGTCCTGTAGCGAGGCCCTGCTCAGGCTTATGCTGTGTCCGCCACTCAGCTCCGAGATACGGGTAGAATGCAGCTCTTTCATCCACTCCATGCTCTCCTCATACTTCCTCATCAACTCTGGAGAGCTCAGAGAGCTCTCAGCCCCAATATGGTTATACACAAAATCAGGCTGCTTCTCCTGACCCATAGCCAGAGATGGCGCTTGGAAATTCATTTCCTCAGTCTCCACAGCAGAGAACCGCTGAAGTCCCTGCTCCGGCCTATCTTGCTTCCTCATCACTTCCATCTGACTGGCCTGGTCAGCTAGCTCCTCCTCCTGCCTCAGTAATGCTGCCCGTAGCTGACTGACCTGGGTCCGCAGGTTACACTCGTGCACCTCCAGGTCAGCGATGGTGCGATCCTTCTCCTGAACAAAACAACAAGAGCATGAGTTCAGCAAAATGTGCCCTCACTTGGTTATCATCAGTACTAAAGAAACTCTCAAAACCGGGAGCTGAGCAACACTGGGAGCTTCGGGGATGTATGGTGGTCAGGAACTCAGCATTTTGTTTTCACAAATTAAATTGAACTGTTGCACGACTCAACTTGGGCCCAAGAAATCTTCAGTGACTGTCTCAGGTCAACAACAACACATGGTGAAGTCCTCATCCACTCCTACTGAATCCCAGGGAATCTCACTGCCTCACACTGAGAGTTTCTAGCCACAAAAACTCTCAGTCATAAAACCAAATCCCCCGAGTCCCCCCATCCATTTAGATTCTCCATGGCACTCGTTCCCCTCCACACTGGGACTCAGTTTGACCTGCATCTGTTCCAATAGTATCTGGATGCTCTCGGTGTTGGAGTTCAGTTGCTCTTTGGCCAGAACCAGCTCCTCATGGGTGGCCAGGAACTGGCTCATCTGTTGCTCCTGGTGCTGCCCATCAGTCTGTAACATAACATAACATAACATAACATAACATGTAGGAGCAGGAGTAGGCCATTTGACTCTTCGAGCCTGCCCCGCCATTCAATCATAGCTGATCTTCTAATCTCACTCCAGCTAATAACCTGACCCTGCCTTATCTTCATATCCCTTAATCCCTTTTGCAATAAGAAATCTATCTATCTCAGTCTTGAATATGTTCAAGGACTGAGCGTCAACAGCCCTTTGGGGTAGTGAGTTCCATACATTCACCACCCTTTGAGTGAAGAAGTTCTTCCTCAACTCAGTGCGAAAGGGCTGGCCTCTGATTTTAAGGTTGTGACCCCTGGCTTTAGTTTCTCCAACCAGGGGAAACAATCTCCCACTATCTACTCTATCATGCCCTTTGATCATCTTATAGGTTTCTATAAGATCCCCTCTAATTCTTCTATATTCTAGAGAATATAGGTCCAAATTGGTCAGCCTATCCTTGTGACTCAACCCCTTCATCCCTGGTAGTAACCTAGTAAATCTACGCTGCATCCCCTCCAAGGCAAGTACATTCTTCCTTAAATAAGGAGATCAAAACCGCACACAGTATTCCAGGTGTGGTCTCACTAGGGCCCTATACAGTTGCAGCAAGACTTCCCTACTCTTATACTCCAATCCTTTCATAATGAATGCTAACATACCGTTCGCCTTCCTAATTGCTGCTGCACCTGCAGACAACTTTCTGTGATTGGTGTACAAGGACATCCAAGTCCCTCTGGACGCTAACACATTCCAATCTCTCCCCTTCTAAAAAAATAACCCGCTCTACTGTTTTTGCTACCCAGGTGGATGACTTCGCACTTCCCTACATTATACTTCATCTGCCACCTACCTGCCCAATCACCTATCTATGTCTCGCTGCATTTTTTTAATGTCGTCCTCTGTGTTGGCATTTCCTCCTAGTTTTGTGTCATCCGCGAATTTAGATATATTAACTTCGATGTCCTTATCTAGATCGTTGATATAGATGGTAAATAGCTGAGGCCCAAGGACTGATCCTTGTGGCACTCCACTGGTCACATCCCGCCAATCTGAAAAGGACCCGTTTATCTACTCTTTGTTTCCTACCCGTTAACCATTCCCCAATCCACGTTAATATGCTCCCCCAATTCCATGGGCCCTTATCTTTTGGACTAACCTTTTATGCGGCACCTTATCGAATGCCTTCTGGAAGTCCAAATAGACCACATCCACTGATTCACCCTTATCTAGTTTACTGGAAATGTCCTCAAAAAACTCTATGAGATTTGTCAAACATGACTTCCCTTTTGTAAAGCCATGTTGACTTGGCCTAATTATATTGTGCTCCCTAAATACCGCACTACCACATCCTTAATCAATGATTCTAAAATTTTTCCTATCACTGATGTGAGACTAACTGGCCTATAGTTCCCCATCTTTTCCTTTCCACCTTTTTTAAATAGTGGTGTGACATTTGCGATCTTCCAATCCATGGGGACTGTTCCAGAATCCAAGGAATTTTGGAAGATCAGACATAAGGCCTCCACTATCTCATAAGCTCCCTCTTTTAAAACCCTGGGATGCAAGCCATCCGGACCAGGGGATTTGTCACTTTTTAGTGCTAACAGTTTCTCAGCACCAATTCTCTACTAATGAAAATTTCCCTAAGTTGCTCCCTGTCCTTATCCCTTTGGTGCATCTCTATTGTTGGCAGACTTGTTGTGTCTTCTAGGGTGAAGACAGATGCAAAGTACCCATTTAGGGACTCTGCCATGTCCTTATCCCCCATTACAACTTCTCCCGTCTCTGACTGAAGTGGACCTACATTTACCCTCACTAGCCTATTCCTCTTAATATATTTGTAAAAACTTTTACAATCAGACTTAATGTTCCTAGCTGGCTTACCCTCATACTCCTTTTTCTTGCTCTTAATTAGTTTTTTTTGTTTTATTTTGCTGGTTTCTAAAACTCTCCCAATCTTCAGATTTGCTGCTTTTCTTGGCAGTTTTATAAGCCTTTTCTTTTAATTTGATGCTTTCCCTAACTGCTCTAGTTAGCCACGGATGAATTGCTTTCCCTGTGGTACTCTTATTCCGCAAGGGAATATGCGACCGCTGAGAATTTTGCACTACATCCTTAAATATTTGCCACTGTTGGTCTACATTTTTACCTCTTAATCTTATTCTCCAGTCTATTTTACCTAAATCTTTCCTCATACCTACAAAATTAGCCCTATTTAAATTCAGAATACTTGCCTCGGATTTAACTATATCCCTCTCTAACTTAATGCAGAATTCAATCATATTGTGATCACTCTGCCCTAGAGGATTCTTAATACCTACACTGCCAACTAGCCCTGTTTCGTTACACAAAACAAGGTCTAGGATGGCCTGTCCCCTAGTTGGTTCCTCGGCATGCTGCTCTAGAAAGTTATCTCTCATACACTCAATGAACTCTTCTTCTGACCTACTTTTGCCGATTTGGTTTTCCCAATCTATGTGGAGATTGAAATCACCCACTATTATCGCTTTACCTTTCCTACATGCTCCACTGATTTCTTGATTAATACCCTGTGCTATATTGTGATCACTGTTTGGGGGTCTATAAACCACTCCCATTAATATTTTCTGCCCTTTATTATTTTTTATTTCCACCCATATTGTCTCGACCTCCTGGTCATCGGATTTCAGATCCTTCCTCTCCACTGCTTTTATTTCATCCCTAATTAACAGGGCTACTACACCCCCCACCTCTTTTCCCACTGTGCCTATCTTTCCTGTAAACTGAGAACCCTGGAATATTTAACTCCCACCCTAGATCTCCTTGTAACCATGTTTCAGTGATGGCTACTAGATCGTATCCATATGTGTCTACCTGTGCTTTTAATTCATCAGTTTTATTCCGAATGCTTCGCGCGTTCAGATATAACATTTTTAATTTCCACTACTCTCTGATTCCATATCTATTTTGCCAAGCTTCTTACCCCTAGTTAATATATTCCTGTTATCTGACATGCTATTCTGCACTGTCATCTTTACTTTTTCTAATGCTAACTTATGTTTTCTCTTATCTATATATTCCCCCCACCCCTTTACTAGTTTAAATTCCTATTTATTTCCTTGTTAATTTGTTCAGCTAGGACATTTGTCCCAGCATGATTTAAATGCAGCCCTTTTCTCTGAAAGAGCTCTCTTTTCCCCCAGTACTCGTGCCAATGGCCCATAAAAAGACACCCCTGAGTTCCCCACCACTCTTTTAGCCATGCGCTCAAGTCCTTAATTTGTTTGTTTCTGTAATAATAATAATAATAATCCTTGCATTTGGTATAGCGCTTTTCACATCGGGAGGACGTCCCAAAGCGCTTCACAGAACACACTGTAAAGTGAATTGACTGTATATTTGTGGGCGAACGCGGCAGCCAATTGCGCACAGCAATGTCCCACAAACAGTCATAGATTGAAAATGACCAATTTATTATTGTTTTTGGTTTTGGAGGGATCATTATTAGGCGTGTGGAGTAAGGAAACTTGCCCAAGGTTTCGCCCTCTGCCTGGAATTGTCGTATGGTACAGGCAGTAGTCCTGATATTACCACCTTCGATGATCTCGACAATTTGGACCCCAGCTCTTCGAATTCCCTTCTCAAGTCATCTTGGCCAACTCTACCGATGTCGTTGGTACCTATGTGAAGGACCACCAATGGATCCTTACCCTCGTATTTTAAATTATCTTCTAGCCCTGCCGAGACATCCTTCACCCCGGCCCCAGGGAGGCAACAAAGCCTTCGGGTCTTCTGGTTGGTGTTGCAGATGATTGTGTCTGTCTGCCTAATAGTCTCATCCCCAATGAAGACAACCATCCGTTCTTTTGCCCCAGTGTTAGAGGTAGTTTTTCCTTCCACCTCACCAGCTTTCTTGTCGATACAAGTTCCAAGGATTTGTTGTTCTAGGTTAATGCCGGATTTACTGCCACTCTTTCCGTTGTCCCCCTGATCTCCTGACTGTCCATTGACCTATCCTGACTATAACCAATGTTGACTGTATATTCCCTCAGGGGAGTGGATGTAGCTATCCAGGAAGCACTCACTGTCTCTGATACTCAGCCACTCTGAGCTGCGCTGCCTCAGTTGCAGACATCTTCTGCAGATGTGGTCACCCGGGATCAGGCTGCCCTTCATCAGCTCCCACATGTCACACTCCTCACATAACACCTGCCAGGCCATTATCACCTCTTCCAACTTGAGTTAGTTAATTAGTTAACTTCAGTTAATTAAGTTAATTAGGTTAAGTTAATTATGTTAAGTTAATTAAGTTTTAATTAATCAAGTTGATTCAATTAAGTTGATCAAGTTAAGTCCGTGGTGTGTGATGTGTTGATAGTTTACTGTTGATATTGACGTCGCTCTGACGTCACTTTTTAATTTTCTTGCTGATGTTTTATCCTCTGACACGGCCTGCTCTCCTCGCCCCACCACTGACTGACTGGCTGCTGCTCTCCTCGCCCCACCACTGACTGACTGGCTGCTGCTCTCCTCGCCCCACCACTGACTGACTGGCTGCTGCTCTCCTCGCCCCACCACTGACTGACTGACTGGCTGACTGCTGCTCTCCTCGCCCCACCACTGACTGACTGGCTGACTGACTGCTGCTCTCCTCGCCCCACCACTGGCTGACTGACTGCTGCTCTCCTCGCCCCACCACTGACTGACTGACTGCTGCTCTCCTCGCCCCACCACTGACTGACTGGCTGCTGCTCTCCTCGCCCCACCACTGACTGACTGGCTGACTGACTGCTGCTCTCCTCGGCTGACTGGCTGCTCTCCTCGCCCCACCACTGACTGACTGGCTGACTGCTGCTCTCCTCGCCCCCCACTGACTGACTGGCTGCTGCTCTCCTCGCCCCACCACTGACTGACTGGCTGACTGCTGCTCTCCTCGCCCCACCACTGACTGACTGGCTGACTGACTGCTGCTCTCCTCGCCCCACCACTGACTGACTGGCTGACTGACTGCTGCTCTCCTCGCCCCACCACTGGCTGACTGACTGCTGCTCTCCTCGCCCCACCACTGACTGACTGGCTGACTGACTGCTGCTCTCCTCGCCCCACCACTGGACTGACTGGCTGCTGCTCTCCTCGCCCCACAACTGGACTGACTGCTGCTCTCCTCGCCCCACCACTGACTGACTGGCTGACTGACTGGACTGGCTGCTGCTCTCCTCGCCCCACCACTGACTGACTGACTGACTGAACTGACTGGCTGACTGACTGCTGCTCTCCTCGCCCCACCACTGACTGACTGACTGCTGCTCTCCTCGCCCCACTGACTGACTGACTGCTGCTCTCCTCGCCCCACCACTGACTGACTGGCTGCTGCTCTCCTCGCCCCACCACTGACTGACTGGCTGCTGCTCTCCTCGCCCCACCACTGACTGACTGGCTGACTGACTGCTGCTCTCCTCGCTGTGGCTATATCCCCACTGCTCGGTCTAGGCTCCGCCCCTCGCTCGTGTGCCGCTGACTCTGCACAGACAGGATCAGAGTTTCCACAAGCCCTGGACAATATAATAATCACCTGACCAGCCGCTCCAACAGTAAATACTCTGTCAATTTTGTAGACAGCCGGAGCAGTCAGATTGTGAACAAGGAACATCACACAAACATCGAGAAGTGAACGTAGGTGCCAAGCTGGCCCAGTCATTGAACTCTCACTTCCGAGTCAGAAGGTCGTGGGTTTAAGTCCACAATGGAGCCTGTAAGCTCACAGTCTAGGCTCACACTGCAATGCAGTGCTCTGCGGTGGAGAGGTGCCAACCTTCAGATGATACATTAAGGTTCCACTTGCCTTTTCTGATGGATAATAAAGAGCCCATGGCTGTGTTCAAAAAGAGAAGGGAGTTTCTCTCTCCCGGGGCCAACAATCCCCAGATAAAACTGGTCATTCACTCCACAGATTTGTGGGACATTGCTGCGCACAAATTGGCTGCTGCGTTCGCCCACAAGATACACTCTGGCTACACTTTACAGTAAATTGTGTAAAGAAATCTAGGATGTTTTGATATACAAAAACATCAAGTTATATGATAGAATTATTTTAATCCTTCCTGTAGTTGATGGAGGGTGGGTCCAATTGTGGATGAACGAAGGCCTAGTACAAAGTCATTCTATCGTATTCCTGGTCTCTGCATAGAAAACAGAGTATTACAATATTTACTTCAGGCAGCATCTCTCATAGCAGGGGGACATCTCAAAGCTCTTAATAATACTAGCTGGACACATGAGCTGGGAATGGGGGAGATGACCCAAAGCATGGTCCAAGAGGTAGATCTTGAGATGGAGCTTGAACCAGGTGAGTAAGGGAGCGAGTCAGAGAGATGGAAATGCAGATCAGGGGGGTGGGGGGCAGATAAGCTGATTTCACAATTTTACTGAAAATTTCAGGGATTTTGCAAAATCCCTGGTTTCACAACTGCTGTAACATATATCCAGCCTGGCCTGGGGTGGACACAGACTGTTCAGTGATGGTGATCCCTACATTGACCAAAAGAGGGCAATAGGAAGAGTGGAAATTAAATCAGCTTACCAATCCATCTCCTGCTCCGATTTGCGAGTGTGCGGTTGGCAGGCCATTGTTGGTAACTCCCCGCTCCTTCTGCAGTTGCTTCACATGTTCTTTCAGCTCCTCGCTTTGTGCCTCCTGCTCCGCCAGCTCTTCTTGCAGCTTCGCCAGCTCTTCCTGGCAGGTTAAATACTTCTGGATGGCGGCTTCCAGCTGTGAGTCCCGCTGTTTGAGCTGCGAGTGCAGTGTCTGCATTTCAGCGCTGGCTTGCTGCACACCGGCCGTCTTTTCCGACACTTCTTGTTCGAGTTCCACCAACCTTGCAGGCAAAGCCTCCACTTGCTGTAGCCGCACCTGTTCATATCTCAGCTGCTCCTGTAGTTCCTGCACGCGGGTGGAGAGCTGCTGCACCTCAGCCCCATGCTGCGAGATGTGACGTTGCAGCAAACAATTGTCCTCCCACAGGGTATCCTGTTGCAGGTGCAGGGAGGCTAGTTCCTCCCGCTGCTGCCCATTGACACCCTGCAGATGTTGGAGACTGGCCTGAAGAGCGGCCTCCCTCTCTTGGAACTCAGCCTCCTTCTTAGCCCAGGGCGGAAGGGATGCAGCGGGCTGACTCAACACTGCCTCCTCCTGATGCCGACAGCCAGGAGCACACTCCTTGCACTCTGCAGGCCGCACTGCCAGGAATGCCAGCTCTTGCTGTAGGTTCTCACTGTGTCCTGTCCAGCGTGGTAAACCCAGCCTGGACTCCTCCAGGAGGCCAGACTCCTCCTGCATGTCACTCATTTCGTGCCGGTTTGGGTTCAAGAGCAGCAGCTCTTGTTGGAGCTTCTCGATCACCTCGTGGAGCTGCTCTGTCTCTTCCTCTCGGTCTGCCCGCAGCCTCTCTTGCTCCACAGTCAGCCACTCAATTTTGCCTTTCAGCTCCTCAATTTCACTTTTTTTCTCTTCAAAAACCTAATGAAACAGCAACAATGAGCAGACAGCACTCGTCACATCAAAGAGCAGGAGCGAGTACAGGGCCTGCAGACTTGATCACTCAGTGCTCAACATTGGTAAATTAACAGACAGTTTTATATTTCCCATCCTTCACCCAGCACTGAGTAATGACCACCTGCACAATACCATCAATGTTCAACCTTTTGGCTGCACGGCCGGATTCCCTATTTGAGAAAGAAAGGTCCACGGGCCACATCTAGCGTGGGCCAGCTGGCGGGCCACATCTGGCCCGAGACCATTTCCAACATTCCAACCCGCTCACTCCCTGGCGAACGGCAGGAGCAAGTGATTCGAAGGATGAAGCCCACAGAGCCTTTACTGCAGTCTGTCAGGAATGCAAGAGTGTCTCTTACCAACTCTGTGCTTAGCAACCAACTGCTGTGTCCTGCTGCTGAAGATAGTGACCCGCACTTGGGAGAGAAATGGGGAGAGAGGGGTGGTGGGGGTAGAGAAGAGGGAGGGGAAGGAGGCGATAGAGGGAGAGGGGGTAGAGGGAGAGAAAGAGGGGGGACGAAGTGGAGGAAAGAGAGTAGAGCAGAGACCATAGCAGTGTGAAGAGGAAACTGAGTGAGGTGGAACCAGCTGAGAATTCTGTTAAGGAATTTAGTGAGAGTGGGAATTCAGTGCAGTGGGGGAAGGAGTTACATAATTATAAAATATATAATAGTTATATTAGAATAATATAAAACATGTCTGGGAATATGGCAGGACAGCTGAGACTGGTTGCATGAACAACGTGTGTCATGTGGACTCCACAATGCTTTGTTTGCCCTGGACAAACATGTGTGCAGGAAATGCCTCCGGCTGCTTGAGCTTGAGCTCAGGGTTTTGAGCTAGAGGAGAAGCTGGTATCATTACATAGCATATGGGAGGCTGAAGAGTTCATGGATCAAATGTTTTAGGAGGTGGTCACCCCACAGCCACACAGCGTTCAGAAGGAGAGTGAGTGGGTAACCACCCGGCGTGGTAGGAAGAGGGGACGGGCAGTGCAGAGTGTGGCACTCATAAACGGTTTTCTGTACTGAATACCGGTGAGGTGATGACACCTACGGGGAGAGGAGTCAAAAGCAAATGGATGCACAGGGGGACACCAGGAAGAGTGTCAATGGGGACACAACAGTGAAAGGAGTAGACAAACGTTTCCTCACCAAAAATGTGACTCTCGCATGGGATGTTGCCTCCCTGGTGCCAGGGTTGAAGACATCATGGAATGGGTGCAAAATATTCTACAGGAGGAAAGGGAACATCCAGAAGTGGTGGTCCATGTTGGGATCCATGACGTAGGGGGAAAAAGGGCTGAGATCCTACAGGAGAGTATCAGAAGCTAGGGAAAAAGCTAGAGTAGGACCTCAAAGGTGGTGATCTCTGGATTACTCCCAGTGCCTCATGCAAGTGAGCATCAAAACAGCAGGATCAAACGCATGAATGCCTGGCTGGAGAAATGGTGCAGAAAGGAGGGCTTCAGATTCCTGGAACATTGGGTCCAGTTCTGGGGCAGGTAGGACCTGTCTAAGGTGGATGAGTTACACTTGAACAGGGCTGGGACCAATGTCCTCGCAGTGAGGTTAACTAGTGCTGTGGGGTTTAAACTAATTTCGATGGGGGAAGGGAATCAGGATATAGCATCTGAGAGGAGAAACAAGTTACATAGAGGGCTGGGAGAGACGAATAACAATGTAATAAGTAGTCCAGAAAAAGCAGGGATTAGACGGGGGAGAAATGCAGCGCAGACTCAGTCGGTTTTGGAGTGCATGTGCGGAAAAATGCAGAAATAGGAGCTGAATATTCCTGGCTGTAATGTATTCAGGAGGGATAAGGAAGAAAAAAAAGCAGGAGGAGGATGACAATATTGATTAAAGATACTGTTAGGGCCCTGGAAAGGGACGATGTCCTAGAAGGTCCAAAAACAGAATAACATAACATGTAGGAGCAGGAGTAGGTCATTTGACTCTTCGAGCCTGCCCCGCCATTCAATCATGGCTGATCTTCTAATCTAACTCCAGCTAATAACCTAACCCTGTCTTATCCCCATATCCCTTAATCCCTTTTGCAATAAGAAATCTATCTATCTCAGTCTTGAATATGTTCAAGGACTGAGCGTAAACAGCCCTTTGGGGTAGTGAGTTCCATACATTCACCACCCTTTGAGTGAAGAAGTTCTTCCTCAACTCAGTGTGAAAGGGCTGCCTCTGATTTTAAGGTTGTCACCCCTGGTTTTAGTTTTTCCAACCAGGGGAAACAATCTCCCACTATCTACTCTATCATGCCCTTTGATCATCTTATAGGTTTCTAATTCTTCTCTAATTCTTCTATATTCCAGAGAATATAGGCCCAAATTGATCAGCCTATCCTCGTAACTCATCCCCTTCATCCCTGGTACTAACCTAGTAAATCTACACTGCACTCCCTCTACATCCTTCCTTAAATGAGGAGACTAAAATTGGACACAGTATTCCAGGTGTAGTCTCACCAGGGCCCGATAGAGTTGCAGCAAGACTTCCCTACTCTTATACTCTAATCCTTTCATAATGAAAAAGTATCTATTTGGTTAGAGTTAAGGAGCAGAAACGGAGCTGTTACTATACAAGGTGTATACTATAGACCTCCAAATAGTGGGAAGGAGAAAGACGAGCAAATCTGCCAGCAGATTTTAGAAAGATGCAAAACCAATAGAATAATAATGGGGGACTTCAATTATCCTAACATAGACTGGCAAAATAACATCGACTGGCAAAGTAAAGGGCAAAGAGGGGGAAGGATTCCTGAAATGTGTGCAGGATAACTTTCAGGATCAGTATGTTTCCAGCCCAACGAGGAAGGAAGCAGTGCTGGATCTAGTTCTGGGGAATGAAGTGGGGCAAGTGGAGCAGGTTTCAGTCAGAGTGATCACAATATCATTAGGTTTAGAGTACTTATGAAAAGGACAAGGAACAATCAAAGTTGAAAGATACTCAACTGGAAGACGGCTAATTTCAGTAAGTTAAAAAGAGACATAGCCAAAGTGGACTGGAAACAAAGATTGGCAGGTAAAACCGCTAATGAGCAATGGGAAGCCTTCAAGGGGGAGATAGTTCAGGGACAGAACAAATACATTCCCAAAAAGAAGAAAGGTAGAGCATCCAAACCTCCCTGGATGAATAAAGAAATTGGGATTAAAATAAAATAGAAAAAGGAGGTTTATGATAAATGTCAGGTCCAAAATACAAAAGATAATCAAATAGAATATAGAAAGTAGAGAGGAGAACTGAAAAAGAAAATAATTAGGGACCAAAGAGGAAATCTTCTTGTGGAGGCAGAGGGCATGGCTGACGTACTGAATGAGTAATTTGCATCTGTCTTCACAAAAGAAGAGGATGCTGTTATTGCCACAATATCAGACGAGGGTAGAGAAATTGGATAGGATAAGAATAAACAGAGAGGAGGTACTAAAGGCATTGATGGTGCTCAAGGTAGTTAAGTCACCTGGTCCCGGACGGGATGCATTCCATGTTATTTCCACCCTTACTTCTCTCAGGCTACAATTTCCAAGTTTGCAGATGGTATTAAGCTAGAAAAATTAGTAAACAGTGAGGAGAATAGTAGCAGACTGCAAGAGGACATACACAGTCAGGTAAAATGGGCAGACACATGGCAGATGAATTTTAATATGGAGAAATATGAACTGATGCATTTTGGGAGGAAGAATGAGCAGAGGCAATATAAACTGATGGTACAATCTTAAAGGGGGTGAGGGAATAGAGAGACCTGAGGGTTCATACAAGTAAATCTTTGAAGGTTGCAGGACAGGTAAATAAAGCTGTTAAAAAAAGCATTCAGGATAGATACTAGGCTTTATAAATAGGGACATAGAATACAAAAGTCAGAAAGTTATGGTGAATCTTTATAAAACACTGTTAGGCCTCAGCCAGAGACTGTGTTCAGTTCTGGGCACCAACACTTTAGGAAGGATGTTAAGGCATTGGAGAGGGTGCAAAGGAGATTTACCAGGATGGTACCAGGAATGAGGGAATTCAGTTATCAGGAGAGGCTGGAGAAGCTAGGATTATTCTTCTTGGAGCAACAACAATTTGGATTTATATAGCACACTCCACACAAGACGGCGTCTCAGAGCGCTACATAGTAATGGATCCCGGGGCCGAGCCAGGGGGAGGAAGGTGACCAAAGGCGCGGTCGAAAAGAAAGCAGAGCAGAGAAAGTCAAGAGGAGACCTAACTGAAGTTTTCAAAATTATGAGGGGATTCGATAGGGTGAACAAGGAGAAACTACTTCCACTAGTGGGTGGGTCGGTAACGTGAGAACATTGATTTAAAATAATTGTTAAAAGAAGCAGAGGGGAGGGGAAGAGAAATGTTTTCATACAGAGAGTTGTTCGGATCTGGAATGCATTGCCTGAAAGGGTGGTGGATAACAACTTTTAAGAGAGAAGTAGATAATTATTTGGGGAGGACAAGTTTGCAGGGCTGTGGGGGGGAGAGCGGGGCAGTGGGATTGAATTGGATAGCTCTTTTCAAAGAGACGGCACAAACACGATGGGCCGAATAGCCTCCTGCTGTGCCGTATAATTCTATGATTCTAAAGAGAAGGTGGAGAGAAAGAGAGGGGGAGGACACTTTCTCTTTATTATTCTCTGTCATTCCCCTTCTCGCACCCTCTTACACTCTCTCTTCCCTCTCACACTCCACCTCCCCACTCTCAATCACTCTCTGCCCCCTCTCCTCTCTCACACACTCTCTCCCACGCACTCTTTCTATCCCCTCTCAAACTCTCTTTCAATCACCCGCTCTCAATCTCCCCCCCGTTTCTTTCTCTCCCCCTCTCCCTTACATTCACTCCCTCCCACCTTACATTCTTTTTCACACACAATCTTGCTCACAATTACTCTCTCAACAACAACTTGCACTTATATAATGCCCTCCACCCAGGGTAGCGCCTCAAACGGCTTGAGTGTCTCACTCCCCTACTCACACCCATCACCCTCTCACACTTCACCTCCCCCCTCACCTCTTTCCCTCCACTCCTCCTTTCTTTCATACACAAACTCTCTCTATCCCCTCTCAAACTCTCTCTCAATCTCCCCCTTTCCCTCACATTCACTCCCTCCCACCTCACACTCTCCGCCTCTCTCACACTCTCACCCTCTTTCAATCTCTCTGCTCACCCTAACCCTCCCCAACACCCCCCTCTCCCGCAGCAGCAGGAGCCAGCGCTTCATTGCTAAGGATGTGGCTGGTAAGAGACGCGCTTGCCTTCCTGACAGACTGCAATAACGGCTTTGTGCGCTGTGTCCTCCCAACCACTGGCTCTTGCAGCTGCCCTGTGAGGACCTTCACCAAGGAGGGAGGAAGTGAAAGTTGGAATGGTGGAAATGGTCGCGGGCCGGATAAATTCACAGGCCCGCAAGCCACCTATTGGACCGTGCTGGCTCACTATCCAGTGCACAGTTAAAGTGATCACAATTAGATCTCTGGGCAAAATATGGACATTCAGAGCCAGTGTTAAAGAAGCAGAGGCGACAAGGCAACTTTAAGTTAATATGCTGAACTTAAATATATGTGCTGGGGCTTGTTTTCCACTCTAATCCTATTCCCTGCTTTTCCCTCCCTGTTCTGGTGCTGCCGATACTCCCCATTGAAGTTTTCCACTCTGCTCCTGCTCCGACTCTTTCCCTGAGCTGGGATGAATGAAGGTGGCTTGCAGAAGAGGAAGATTTAATGCCTGAATATTTTGCAGGTCTTTTCTCTGGTGTCTGTACCTTGTTATCTAAGGTGACTGGAAATTCATGCTGCAGTTTGAAGATCTGTTGGTTTAACTCATCAATTTCCTGGTTCTTCTCCTGGAGCAGAACCTGGGGAAGCTGTAGTGCCGGTCCTTGACCACTTTCTGCATTCAGACCCAAACGCAGACGCAAGCCAGCTACATCCTCCTGTTGGGAGGGAGAAACGCGGCAAAGGCGCAGGTCAGGGGAGACTTCTTGGAGCATTTAGCAAGGAGACAGGCTAAGACAGAAGTGCTTTACAGCCAGTCAGAGGGCTGCAGATTACACTCATCACAATTTACACAGAGCCTTTCACATATTTAAATGTTTCAAGGTTCTTTCCAGAGGCAGAGAGGGAGCCCCGACATGGTGCAAGATGGCAAAAGGGAAGTTTTCAAGATAGGATTTGAAATTAGAGAGGCTGGTGGAGGAATTTGTGGACAGAGCTCCAGAGAATGGGAGCAAGAGTCTGGCTGAAGTTTTGTGCACAGATGGAGAGCGTGGGTTGAAATAGGACAAGTGGACACCATGTCGTGTGGGACAAGGGCATGGAAGTATTTGAAAGTTAAACAAAAATCAGAAAGTTGATCTCCAGGGAGTCTGGCAAGGATGTGGGTGATGGACCCCTGAAGCTACATATAGGAAAGGAGGCCAGTCGGAGAAGGTATGGCCACCGAGCTTACCTCGAGTCGCAGGTTGTCCTGGTTGAGCTGAGTGAGGGCCGCGGATGAATGCCGAGTCTGGACCTCCAGCTGCATGCTCAGTTGCATGACTTCATCCGTCTTATTCATTAGGTTCTCCCGGAATTGATCAAGCTGCTCTTCCAAGCTGTGGATCTGAGCACAGATGTAAGCAAGACAGTTTCAAAGCCATTCATCAGTTGCCTTTAGTTGTTGGTAGTCATCTCTTCCCATTTCCATGTCCTGCCTTGGGCAGCTAGCTCTTCACTATTATAGTAACAAAATATCCCTTTCCGTTGTCAATGGGGTTTAAAGTGCTGGCTGGGCTGAAATCCCATGGGCTACCTCCACAGTTCCTCTTAGCACTTGTATATTTGAACATGGCTCTAGCACAGCCAACATTTTTGACCCCAAAAGTTGAGTATCGGGCTCAGCATCTAGCCACACCGCTGTTAAGCACTCTGCTTTATCTGTTTGATAACTTTAAAGTTTGGATTATCTCCGAGGATAAATTCCAGGTGCAGTGAGACTGTAGAGGAAGGAGGGAAGGGCTTTGGTGGTGGAATGGGAGATAATCTACAGGAAGAGGAAAATCTGTGCATTTGGTACAGCAGAGAAACTGCCTTCTCTTTTCCAATAGTGATGGTACATTTAATGTCCATCTGACAGACATTTCGGTTTACAGTCTCACCCAAAAGCAACCCCTCAACATGGGCTTAAAACACACCTTCTGAGTTAAGAGTGTCAGTGACTACAAACATCAAATATTCTTCATTTGTTCTTCACCCACCTACAAGGTACTGAGGAAATGGAGGTGCCTGATGACAATGTTGACATGAGAGACGCTCTAATAAGTAAATTGTTGAGCCCACCATAGCTGCCTGAATTGTCAGAAACAACATCACTGAAGGAAGCCGCCATTCAGCTGATCGATCCATCTCCTCAGACTCAAATTCTCTGTGTTCCTTTTCAAAGATTTACCCAATTCCCTTATAACTGTCATGATTTCCGTTTCAACAGCCACGTGTGGCAAAGCATTCCCCTCGATACCAAAATATTTCTTCTCATCTCCTCTCAACTCTCTCAGTGACAATTGGAAGTTTTACGGCTTGTTACCCATAACTGAGGTCAAGAAACACTCGCTCTGCGCGTGAAGCTGTTGTAGTGGTTAGTATGTTCCCAGAGACAGAAGCAAACAGGCAAAGCCAAGCGCATGATCTATAATAATAATAATCCTTGCATTTGATATAGTGCTTTTCACGTCTTCTCGACGTCTCAAAGCGCTTCACAGAATTGACTGTAAAGTGAATTGACTGTATATTTGTGGGTGAAACGCGGCAGCAATTGCGCACAGCAGTGTCCCACAAACAGTCATGGATTGAAAATGACCAGTTTATTATTGTTTTGTTTTGGAGGAATTATTATTAGGCGTATGGAATAAGGAAACGTGTCCAAGGTTTCGCCCTGCCTGGAATGAACCCAGGTGTCTCGCTTGCAAGGTGAGTGCTCTAACCACTGAGCTACAGGACTCTGATATAAAGGCCTGTGGAAGATGTGTTGTGAGTGACAATTCTGTATCCCAGACACTCTCTCTTCTACCCTGCCCCACCCATTCCAAGCAGTTTTGTATGCAGTACAGGGAAGTCTGACGCTGACCTCAGCCTCCTTGTTGCACAGTGCCTGCCGTTCCTCCTGCAGCTGCTCCTTCAGTGTCTGCTCTGACAAGCCTTCAGTGGGGACTCTGTGCCTTGCCTGGTCCAGCTTGGACTGCAGAGCAGAGATCTGCATCAGGTTATTGTAATGCTGCTGCTGGAGCGATTCTTTGTCCTGTCAAACAAAATGCATAACGGTCACTGCCATTTCTATAGACAAACAGTATGAAAACTCTTGAGTTTAACATTTACACTCAGAGGATGCAGTGTAGAGGGTGCATACCAATAACTGGGTAAAATAAGAACTCTGTTTTTAACCCTACACCAACAGAGGAATATTAAGAATGTGGGAGAGCGAGAGGAATAGTGGGGTTAAAGTGGATTGCTGATGAGGAGAGAATGGCACAGAATGTGGACTCTGGATGGTGGGGTCTTGTCACTGGTGCTGAACTGTGATAACCATAACCTCACAATGGGTCTCAAGATACACAGATCTGGTTAGATGGTATGACTGACACGTTCAGTTCCTCACAGTCTAGTTTCTCTGGTGTACAGAAACTCATTCTGCTTGTGTTAAGATGAAGGAAATCCTTCTTTTCTCTTCAACCACAGCAACTTGCACGTACATAGTGCCATTCACATGGGGTAGCAAGTCGTAATGCTTCTCTCGGGAAACCTCACACACCGTACTCTCCCTCAAGAGCCTGGCCCAAGTGGCGATCTCAGTGCACGAGGCTAGGCAGCGAGTGTTAGGAGGAGGATAGCCACAACCGCGACACAGCCCAGCCAATGCATACCCTTTTAAACACGGAATCTAGACACCAATGGGAGTGGCTAGCATTTCCCTTCCTTACTCAGCTCATTCAGCATAAGCCAGAGATGGAACACGTGTTTAACACTGGATAAAAGCTTTACCTACAGCCTCAACAAAAAAGATAACATGCATTCATTTACTGACCCGCAAACCCATTCAGTGGGGACTCGGTGCTTTATAGCAATGTTGCTATTGGAAAACAGAAGTCTTCAGCACCAGCTATACATCAGGGAAAGGCTGCCCCGCTGCTGGGGAAAACCTGCTGAACCTGTCAGAAGCCCCACAGAGCAACATTTGATTGGGATAAGCAGACCTGGGTGAACTCCTCCTCCAGCCGTTTCATCCTCTGCACCTCCTGCTCGAGCTGGCTGGCCCGAGTCTCTGCAGTACTATGGGGCAGCAGAGCCTGTTCAAGCTCCTTGATTCGCGTATTCAGTTTGCCCAGCTCCTCCTGCTGCTCTGCCACCTCTTGTTCCAGGTGTTCCTTTGCCAGCAGCAAGTTATTATAATCTTCCATCCTGGCCTGGATCTGGGCCTCCAGCTTACAGGAAAGCAAAGCAACATAAAAACAGGCAGCAAGGTTAGAGCCACAAGCCTAGGGGACAGGTCCTCCCTTGCCATTAAACCTCGGCTGAAATACTGGGCTCTGACACCTCTGACACAAACAACTTGTAACTTCACACTAAAGAATAATTGAATAGCAGAAAGTGCTACATTTATATCAGAGACTACTAGTCACTTGTCCCAAGATCTCTCTGGTTTATCCCATCAGCCACACAGGACAAATGCCACAGATCAGGAATTTCTGATTTCAGTAATGAAAGCTACTTGTTTTATTCATTTCCTTCAATCCATCCAGGTTAAACAGTTCATCCTCCATTGCCCTCAACACTGGCTCCCAGAGGTGTTCTGGGGAAGCTAGATGCAGAGGAGCTGATCCACCAAAGAACAAGTGATTTTAGACATTCCCGAGAGAGTGTCATTATTCTGGTCAGGTTTCGTTCTGCCCCCTCTGGGGCTTTCAGGCCCTAATCTGAACCCAGCTTTCAATGTTCAGCATTTGGCTTTTCTATCACAAAAAAAATCTGCTTGATTTGGTTACAGAACAAATGAATTAGTGACACCGAATGTGGCTCCAGAAACATGGGACAGACCCAATTAGGCTGCACGGCTGCAGTATGACCGCCTTTACGGCTCAGGACAGAACATATATGACACCTTCTATTGCAAAAAGTTCTTGCATCCTGGGTGAAGCAGCAGCAGAGAGGAAGATGTTGGAGAAGAATGCCATGCAACAGGGTGACTGCTGAGGAATCAGAGAAAATGAATAGTTTCTCATACCTGGAGGCTCAAATACTCCTAAAACCGCCAAGTCAGGAAAACAGAAAAAAAAATCTTTAGGAAGATTCTGCATTACAAATTGCACTTTCAAATAAGTGAATAGAACAAGGACAGGGAGAATTGAGAAGTTACCTACCTTGGAATCGGCACAATCACTGGCTCCCTGTGATTTTACTGCTACTTTTAGCCGGGTCTCCAATTTTGTAATCTCGGTCTGAAACTCGTCCCGTTCATGCTCCCTCTCTGCTGCTTGTTCCTGGAGGCAGAGCAGATGATTAAATCCAGGAGTTCGGCTCCTGTGTCCCCAGTGCATAGCTCTCCTTCTGAGACAACCATGAGCCCCAGAGACGACAACAAAAAGTCTCAAATCGTTCAAGTCATTTTAGCCACATCCACACACTCAACCCCTGAATTCCACCCTACCGTGCACACAAACACACACACTCTCTTGGGGAGTTTGACTCCCCCACACATTCTTTCCCGAGGGGGACTCAGTCCCCCACAGTCGGCTCCCTCTAATCCTTACGTCCATAAACTGCCGGTAGTTCTTGAGCTGCTTCTCCAGAGCCTGGATGTGCTGCTGCAGGTCAGTGACCTCGGAATGCCACTGGGCCTCCAGTGGAGGGCCACGGATTGTCTCCTCCTCCAGCTCCGCTTCCAGCCTGGTAACGCGGGACAGGAGCTCAGCACAATCCTTCTCCGCTTGACACTGGATTTCCAGCTTCTCCCTGGACAGCCGCTCAGTCTCCTCCAGCAACCCTGAACACAGCAAATGGTGTTTCCTCACAACAGCAACAACAACTTGCATGTATATAGTGCCTTTCACATCGGGAGAACAAGACAACAAGTAGCATATCACCACAAATCTCAACGATACCACTCCTTCAGAATTGAGCAGAAAATGGATCTGGAAGCTCAATGTTCATTCACAGATAATCTAGTGTTTGGCAGACACAGTAAAGACAACATTCCTTAATAACTGCCAACTCCGTGTTGTCTCATTCCCCCTTAATTTCAGTGCGTCACATACAACACCACCAACAACAACTTGCACTTATATAGGCACCCTCCATGCAGGGTAGCATCTCAGAGGGCTTAAAAAGTGCTCTGAGGTGATACCCGAATTGTCACATACCACAAGGATGAGACAAAATTGTTAGGCAGGTATAAAGTACTGTGGGGGGACAGACCGGATACGTTCCTATGCTGTTACGTCAGACTGGCTGAATTAGGGACAGTCACCATTGGTCACCAAGAGGCTATACAGACTCAAACAACTCTGACCCCATTTCCACCAACCTCCATGTCTGTGCATTTCAACTAAACCAATGATGTATTACACAGAAAAACCTGCCTCCTCTTGGATTACTGCTGGTGTTTCAACTCCTGAGAACCAGAGAATCAGAACACAGGCATCACCAGGGTGTCTGTGGCACACATTCAGTACCTCTGAGGGCAAGGAGAGAGCCAACCACTAAAGTCTGTGTGTGAACTGTTTATGAGCGAGAACCCCTCTCCGCTAACCTCCTCAGGCCCAGGGAATGGAATCCCAGCCAGCCAGCCTCTTATCAGAACTTCAGACCAAGTGTCAGAAACAGCAGTCAGTCCTCCCAAGGAGCTCTGCATAGGCGATACAGCACTTTTTACTGATATATTCACAGAAAGCTATTGTGACTGCTTTCTGCACTTATAATTATTATTATTATAAACTACGTTATTGGTTTATGCACTGTCCCCTCACCTCCAGACCATCACCAACACTCAGAACGCCCCCCGACATTGAGACCCCCTCCCCCCCCCGACACTCAGACTTCGACCCAGACATTCAAAACCCCCTCCGACATTCCAAGCCCCCGCTCCCTGTCACTCAGCCACCCCACCCTCTCTCCCCCCGACACTCAGCCCCCCACTGGCACTCAGAAACCCCCGGCACTCAGACAACCCCCCCCCCAGCATTCTGACCATCCCCCCACTGGACACTCAGAACCACCCCCCCCCCAACCGACATTCAGACCACCCCCCACCAACACTCAGACCTCCCCCTCCCAACACTCAGAACCCCCACCGACACTACGACCTCCCCTCTCCCAACACTCAGACCCCTCTCCCAACACTCAAACCGCCACATCGACACTCAGACACCCCGACACTCACACTACCCTCTCCCCCAACATTCAGATGCCCCGCAGCACTCAGATGCCCCCGGCACTCAGAACCCCCTCCCCCCCTGACCCCAACACTCAGACCGCCCCGACCCCCAATAGTCAGACTTCTCCCAACACTCAGACCCCTCTCCCAACACTCAAACCCCCACATCGACACTCGACTCCCCCCCCCCGACACTCAGGCACACCCTGACACTCAGACCCCCACACCATCAACAGTCAGACCTCCCCAACATTCAGAACCCCCGCCCCCGACACTCATAACCCCCACCCGACACTCAGAAACTCCACACCGACACTCAGACACCCCCACCCGGACACTCAGACGACCCCCACCCGTCCCCCACCGACATTCGCACCCCTCACTCCTCCTACACTCGCACCCCTTACACCCCCAACACTCGCACCCCTCCCCCCCAGACACCCCTCCCCCACCGACACTCAATCCCGGCCAACCGACACTCAGACCCCCACACCCCCGACAATCAGACCTCCCCAACATTCAGAACTCCCGTCCCCGACACTCAGAACCCCCCACACCCCGACACTCAGACACCCCCATCCTGACACACACACCCGCCACCGACACTCAGAACCCCCACCAGCCCCACCCTCCGGCCCCCAGCCCCACCCTCCGGCCCCAGCCCCACCCTCCGGCCCCCAGCCCACCCTCCGGCCCCAGCCCACCCTCCGGCCCCCAGCCCCACCCTCCGGCCCCCAGCCCCACCCTCCGGCCCCAGCCCCACCGACCCACAGGCACCCCACCCCGACGCTCGACCCACCCTCGACACTCAGACCTCCCCACTCGACACTCAGAATCAACCCTTACACTCAGAACCTGCACCTGACACTCCGACCCCTCCCACCGGCACTCCGGCCCCCTCCACCCGACACTCCGGCCCCCTCCACCCCATACCCAGACACTCCCTCACCGCATCCGACATCTGGTTAGCTGGAGCTGCTCACCTTGCTGCACCTGGTTGGCAGCCATGGCCTGGAGTTGGTGTGTGAGGAAGTCGCGCTCTTTCCGCAAGGCGTGCTGCTCCTGTCTCAGAGTGAGTAGCTGCTGGCTGAAGCTCTCCACATCAAGGACCAAACTGTGTTCGGATTTCTCCTTTTGAAATAAGGCTTCTTCCAACTCTGCCTTGTCAACCACATAGCCCTCGATCAACCCTAACAGAAATTGCATGTCAACAAGAAGCAGCTACAGCCACCACTCACATAGAGTTGCCCACCTTCTAGCTCGTGGATGGCCACATCAGGGACCTCAGCCGTCTGCATGTTTAAAAGCTCTCAGTTTAGAAAAGACACCGATGAGGATATCTGCCTGCTCATTCTGCCTTGATCATTCATCAAGCTGAAGACACCGAGGTCAAAACTGTAACGATTTCAAGTCCTGTAGTGGTTAGAGCACTTGCCTCACAAACAAAGAGACCTGGGTTCGAATCCAAGCAGGGCAAAACCTTGGGCAAGTTTCCTTACTCCACATGCCTTATAATAATCCCTCAAGAAAATACAAAATAGTAATTTGGTCACTCAATCCACAACTGTTTGTGTGACACTGCTGTACACAATTGTCTGCCGCGTTTCACCAACAAATATAGAATCATAGAATTTTACAGCACAAAAGGACGCCATTCGGCCCATCGTGCCTGTGCTAGCTCTTCGAAAAGAGACATCCAATTCAATCCTACTCCCCTGCTCTCTCCCCATAGCCCTGCAAACTTGTCCTCCCCAAATAATTATCTAATTCACATTCTATACAGTCAATTCACTTTACAGTATATTCTAGAAGACGGGAAAAGCGATATATCAAATGCAAGGATTATTATTATTATAAATGCAACTTCTTCTTAACAGCTGAGTGACATTTATCCCAGTAACTGGGTTCGTCACTCCAGCCTATGGGACCTCTACTCCAAAAAGAAGAGGGCATCAGAGCAGTGTTCTCCTGGCTCCTGCAGAGCGATCCACACAGGCAGCTTTACCAGCTGGGCTCAGCAGCACTGCCTTGTAGAGAGAGAACGGGTCCGAGGCCTGTGCCTGGACTGCTGCAGCCTCGTCAGCCACACACACACACTGATCCCCAGAGTCTAGGATCGCGCAGATGAGTATCAGAGCTTCACAGGTGCATGTAACTGTCTTCAAACATCGCTCTCTGAAGATCACACTGAGATCACAGGCTGACAATGCCCACACAGCCTGTGTACAGCTCCTCTTCCAGTACAGACTGACTGAGAGACCTTTACATTCTCAGCCACAACTTATCCTTTCCTCTTGAGAACTCGGCTATTAGAGACGGTTTGTTCTCAGTGTCAGTAAAATAAATGGTATTTGCCTTTATAAAAGTGGCTCTCACAGAGACAATAAAGAGCACGATGCTCTGCTCATTTCCACTCGCAAAGCAAGATTGGGTGCTGACTATGAGGCCAGGTTTAATGTCTGGTTTCTAGCTCACAGCTCTTACCCTCGGCTTTGTGCAGCTCCAGTGTGAGTTGCTTCTTGCCTTCAGCCTCCTGGCTCAGATGGTCCAGCAGCTGCTGGTGCTGTTTGCCCACGAACTGCACAGCCTCCTGGCCTCTGCATGTCAACTCCTCCTCCAAGTGCTCCTGGATGCCATGGGTCTGAGCCAGCTACAGGAGAGCACAAACAAGTATCACTTTCTCATTTATATCCAATCAGTGAAACATGCCCCAGTGAGAAAACAAATGCCATTCAGCTCAGCCAGCCCTACTGTCAGCCCATACCACCGGTCCTCATCTTCCTATGAACTAGCTGGTGCTCTGGAATCAGTACCTCTCCTTCAGCAGATTCACTGCATGATAACAGCCTATTGCAGAATGAATACTCCAGATTCTCCAGTTATTATTTTAGCCCATGGTTCTGCCCTCATGGCTGGATTCTCCTGGTATTGCACATAGCACTCAATTTGCTTTCCACCTAATCCAATTCCCTTTGCAATCTCAGCTGCTGCTTTACTGGTCTCCCACTAAAGTCACAAACAAAACAAACACATTGAACATCAAGTCACACCTAAATGCCAGAGCTTTGAGATACTGTCTGGATTCAGTTTGTGTATCAAGATAACATGAGACTTAAAATGATGATCCTCGCAGTTTAATATAATTCAGAGACATTATACTGTGCATATCCAAGCCAGTGTAGAAATCTACATTACAAAATAGCAGAACCAGCAAACATCTATATAGCTATGTTAAAATACAGGAGCATCAGAGCTTAACAATGGAAGAATTTGGGTCCGGATCAAAGAGATTTTAGGTGGTAAAGTGCTAGCGGGGAAGTATTTGGCGACAGGTCCAGAGGAGAACACAGTGGTGGCTGAAGATTCAAGTCTCCGAGTGAAGCACAGGAGGTGGGGCTCCAGCAGGAAACACAGCTAGAGCCAGTGCAGTCTGGGGGCAGCAAGGGTTCAGGTGATTATACTCAATCTGCAGAAGGCTGGGATGGACAGGACAAGGTTAAGTGGTCAAAGAAAGAGCCTGGGAGTAAGAACAACAACAAAATTACATTTGTATAGCACCTTTCACATCGGGAGGACATCCTAAGGCGCTGGATAATCAGTGTTTCGGACCTGAGCTGGGGTCGGGATCGGGAGGGGTGGAGGGCAGGAGAGTGACCAAAGGCACGGTCGAAGAGGAGGGTCTTCAGATGGGTCTTGAAAGAGGCAAGGATTATGGGATGGAGTTCCAAACGTTGGGGCAGAGTGACAGAAGGCCACCCACCATTGGAGGGGTGGGCGAGGGGGGGTGGGGGGGAGAGACGTGAAGCAGGCCAGAGCCCGCTGAGCAGAGGGAGCGGGCAGGTTGATAAGGGTTCAGGAGGTTGCAATGGTGGAGTCAGGCGAGGATGACAGTGATTGAGGAGCCTGGTGGGGGAGAGGACACGGGCTGCAGAGGGAAGGCAAAGCGGGACATGGCACGGATGTGGGGTAGTTAGGATAGTTGAGGGTCAAACAATATGTCAAGGTTCCGGACTGGCTTAGTAAGGTGGAGTGTGAATTCTTGCATGGTGATGCTGTCATTGCCTTGAGTGTGGAAGTTGACCATGTCTGCGGATGATGTCATCAAGAGGAAGAGTATAGATATTGAAGAGGAGGGGACCAAGGACAGAGCCCTGAGGAATGCCGTACGAGACAATGCTGGGGCTGGAGAAGAAGCCGTTTTGGAGATGAAGTAGAGATTGTGTGATAGGTAGGAACTGAACCATCATGAACAGAACATTGAAGGTTGAGGTGAGAGGCGAGGCGGTGGCGGAGGATAGAGTGGTCAATGGTATCGAAGACAGCAGAGAGGTCAAGGAGAACGCGGAGGCAGAGGGAACATTGAAGGTTGAGGTGAGAGGCGAGGCGGTGGCGGAGGATAGAGTGGTCAATGGTATCGAAGACAGCAGAGAGGTCAAGGAGAACGCGGAGGCAGAGGGAACCTTGGTCGCAGATGGACAAAATGTAATTTGTTATTTTGACTAAAGCTGTTTCTGTGCTGTGGGCAGCACGGAAACCCAATCGGATGGGTTTGTGAAGGGAGTTGTGGGAGAGGAAGGAGCGAAGCTGGGAAGCAACGACTCGTTCCAAGACCTTTGAAAGGAAAGGGATGTTGGAGTGGGATGTTAGTTTGAGAGCAGGGATGGGTCCAAGGAGGGTTTTTTAAGGATAAGCGTGATGACAGCTGTTTTTAAATGGGTGGGAACTGAGTGGACAGGAAGAGGTTTATGATCTGTGAATAGGGGGAAAGGAGATGGAGTAAGTAGAGGGTAGGGATGGGGTCAAGGAACTGGGTGGTCAGTTTCATGTGAGTAATGGTGGTGATGAGAAGAGGGGGAGACAGGTTCGGGGGTGTGGAGGGAGGAATGGGTAGGGCCATGGTGTGAGGGGGAGATGGGGAGGGGGTACAGAGAGGATTATGAAATTCTAAGCGGTGACAAACAACAACTTGCATTTATATAGCGCCCTCCACACCAGTTGGCATCTCAGAGTGCTCAACAATGGCGAAGCACGAAGCCAAGCCAGGGGGAGGGGGAAGATGACCTTAGGCGTGGTCGAAGAGGAAGGTCTTCAGGTACGACCTGAAGATGGGAAAGGTGGGGGCAAGGCGAAGGGGTTGAGGGAGGGAGTTCCAAAGTTTCGGGGCATAGTGGCTGAAGGCACAACCGCCGATGGTGGAGCAGAGGATTTGGGGGACACAGAGGAAGCCGGACCCAGTAAAGCTGAGGCAATGGGTACTGCTGCGGGGAGAGAGGTTAGAGAGATGGGAGGGTGCCAAGGAATGGAGGGATTTAAAGACTGGAGTGAGCATCTTGAAGTCGATCTGCTCTGTAACAGGGAGCCAGTGGAGTTTGGCAAAGACTGGAGTAATCTGGGTGTGAAGTTTGGTGCAGGTGAGAATGCAGTGGTTAAGTTTTGAATGAGCTGGATTTTGTGAATAGTGGAGGAGGGGAGACCGGCGAGGAGGGTGTTAAGAGTATTCAGCCGAGAGGAGCTAAGAGATGGACAAGAGTTTTGGCAGCTTTTGGGGTGAGATGTTGTCAGAGACTGCAACGTGGTGGAGGTGGAAGAAAGCAGTGCTGGTCAGGGACTGGACGTGGCGGAGGAAGGATAACTGGGAATCGAACCTGACACCTAAGTTGCGCACGGGTTCAGAGAGTTTTAAGGACATGTTGGGTAGGTTGAGGAGGTCGGAACAGTGGGACAGAAGACGTCGGCGGGAGCCAAAGAGTATGGCTTCTGTGTTGTTGGCGTTGAGTGAGAGGATCGGGGTGCTCACACCTAGTGTATGAGAGGATCAGTGTGCTCACACCCAGAGTGAGAGGATCGGGGTGCTCACCCCCAGAGTGAGAGGATCGGGGTGCTCACCCCCAGAGTGAGAGGATCGGGGTGCTCACACCTAGTGTATGAGAGGATCAGTTGCTCACACCCAGAGTGAGAGGATCGGGGTGCTCACCCCCAGAGTGAGAGGATCGATGTGCTCACACCCAGAGTGAGAGGATCGGTGTGCTCACCCCCAGAGTGAGAGGATCAATGTGCTCACACCCAGAGTGAGAGGATCGGGGTGCTCACACCTAGTGTATGAGAGGATCAGTGTGCTCACTCCCAGAGTGAGAGGATCGGTGTGCTCACACACAGAGTGAGAGGATCGGGGTGCTCACACCCAGAGTGAGAGGATCGGGGTGCTCACACCCGGAGTGAGAGGATCGGTGTGCTCACCCCCAGAGTGAGAGGATCAGTGTGCTCACACCCAGAGTGAGAGGATCGGTGTGCTCACCCCCAGAGTGAGAGGATCAGTGTGCTCACACCCAGAGTGAGAGGATCGGGGTGCTCACACCCAGCATGTAGATGAGGAAGAGAAGGGGGCCAAGGATGATTTCTTGGGGTATCCCTCAGGTGAGCGAGTGGAAGCGAGAACCCATTTGCTGAAATGTAGTGCTGGCGGTTTGTAAGGTAGGACTCGAACCAAGCAAGGGTGGTCCCACTGACGTGGATGATGAGGACAGGCGGTGGAGGAGGATGGCGTGATGTGTCGAACGCGGCGGAGAGGTCCAAAAGGATGAAGAGGCAGAGGGAGCCCTGGTCACAGATAGAGAAGATATCGTTTGTGACTTTCACAAGCGCAGTCTCTACTCTGGGCAGGGCAGAAACCGGACTGGAGGGGTTCAAGTAGGACGTGGAGGGAGAGGTGTGTGCGTAGAAGACAACAGTGAGTTAAGGGTGGCGAAGTGGTGTCAGCAATCATTGTTGCTCTGGCGGCTGAAAGTCCCTTTCAGGAAGGAGAAATGTCTCAAAGCACTTCACAAAACTAGAGGACTTGCTAAACAATAAAATAGGACATCAACTGATAAGCAAGAAGATATAGGATTTTAGGAGGCAGGCAGGAAGAGAAGGAACAAGGTATAAAGTGGACCTGCTGGTCCCGGCAGCAAGTAGAGCCTGGCAAAAATGAATAGCAGACTGGTAGGAGAGAATACAGGCTGCAGAATGTTTGATGATTCACATGAAAGGCTCCGCAATACAAATAGCATTTGTTACACTGAAGTGTCAGAGGCAGGGATGGTGCCGGTCACCTTATTTGTGATGACAAAGCTGATAATGTAACAATCCAATCTTTAAGAGGCAGAGCAGAGGAGGGCTGCTGCTGCCTCCACTCATTGGCCCAAACCAGAAACTCTGCATTGCTGGTATTAATGAACTATTGTGTGTGGGTCCGAGGATTAGTATGCTCACACCCAGAGGGAGAGGATCGGGGTGCTCACACCCAGAGGGAGAGGATCGGGGTGCTCACACCCAGAGGGAGAGGATCGGGGTGCTCACACCCAGAGGGAGAGGATCGGGGTGCTCACACCCAGAGGGAGAGGATCGGGGTGCTCACACCCAGAGGGAGAGGATCGGGGTCCTCACAACATCCTCATAGTACCAACCTACTTTGCTGGCGAAGTGCTTGGAGTAGTAGGAGAGGTTGCTGGGTCCCGTGATACAAGTTCTGCAGAGAGATCCGACTGGACTTACCACCAGTGACCTCAGCTGATCCTGGGATCCTGTCAACCAAACAAGAACGGGTTGGGTGGTGCTGACCCACCGCATTGCCCGTGGCTCTCCTGAACAATACTCACTTGTCTGGTCGACTCAGTGACCAACTCCAACAACTTTTCCACTGCAACCTGCAGCCGGGCACATGTGCTCCGCACCAACTCCTGGTTTTCAAGCCCCACCTCAGGCCCAGCAAACATGCTCTCAGACAACCACTGCGACAGCTCCTGGCCCTCATCTGGCATTGCTGACCATGCACTGTTCTCCTCTGTCACACTCTCACTGACCTGGCTTGTGTCCAGTGACTCGCCTGAAGAAACAGCACAGGAATGGTCAGTGTCTTTCCTTCATATTGTTACAAGCTGTGTGTAGTGTGGACAACAGACAGAATTACCTGAACACTTACTAACCCTTATTTTAGATACCTTCCACATGATAGATTACGCCAATCTCAGGTACAGAAGAATCCCACAAAACGGCACTTGGTTATAGTGTCGCCTCACTGATGAGCCGGCGCCTGCACTAAAAAACAACAGACTTCCACGTCCCTAATAATTTCACTCCTCGTACACTGCCATTTCCCCCTCCCTCGCCACCGTTCCCCCCACCCCCACTCACCGCCGTTCTCCCCCCCCCCCTCGCCGCGGCCACCCTCTCTCTCACCGCGGCCCATCACTGCCGCCGACCTAAAACTGCAGCCTCTCTCTCGCTGCGGCCCCCCTTTCTCGCTGCAGCCCCCCTCACTCTTAGCGGGTAATATAAAAGGGAACACTAAAGTCTTTTCTAAACTTATTAAGAGTAAAGGGATGGTCAAAGGAAAGATGAGGCTGATTAGGGACCAAAAAGAAAAACTTCTTGTGGAAGCTGAGGTACTGAATGAGGACTTTGCATCAGTTTTTCCAAAAGAGGATGCTGCCAATGTCACAGTAAAGGAGGAGGGTAGAGACTTTAGATTAGATAAAAATAGGCAGAGATGTGGTACTTGATAGGGGAAGCTTAGCTATGAGGACAGGCTGGAAAAGTTAGGACTTTTCCCATTAGAGCAGAGAAGATTACGTGGGGACCTGATAGAGGTCTTCAGGATCATGAAAGGTTTCGACAGGCGAGATAGGGAAAAGCTGTTTCCGCTGGTAGGTCTGTCTGTGACCTGTGGTCACAGTCTTAAGATATCTACCAAAAGAAGCAGAGGGGAGGTTAGAAGAAATTTTTTCACTCAGCGATTTGTTCGAATTTGGAATGATCTGCCTGAAAGGGCAGTGAAGTCCAATTCGATAACAGCTTTTAAGAGAGAACTGGATAGTTATCTGAGGAAGATGGGTTTGCAGGGTTATAGGGAGAAAGCTGGTGAGTGGGGTTAATAAAAGTCAGTTGCTCTGTCAAAGAGCCGGCACAGACTCAATGGGCCGAATGGCCTCCTGTGCCGTAACATTCTATGATTCTATGATAGGTTAGCCGCGCTCAAAGTAAAAAAAGGCACCTGTAGAAGTAGAAAAGTAGAAAAATGGGATGCATCCTGGGGGAAATAACGGTGGAAATAGCAGAGGCTCTGGCCACAATTTTTCAATTCTCCTTGGATATGGGAGTGGTGCCTGAAGACTGGAGGGCTGCAAATGTTACACCCCTGTTCAAGTCTATTATGTGGCACTTTCAAAAAGTTTTGATAAAGTGCCACATAATAGACTTGTTAGCAAAATTGAGGGAACAGTGGCAGCATGGAACCAAAATTGGCCAGGAGACAGAAAGCAGAGGGTAGTGGTAAACAGTTGTTTTTCAGATTGGAGACAGGGAAACAGTGGTGCTCCTCAGCGGTTGGTATTGGGACCTTATCTTTTTAATGTATAGAGAGCAAAATTTTAAAGTTCGCAGATGACACAAAACGTGGAAACGTAGTAAACAGTGAGGAGGATAGTAGCAGACTGCATGAGCACATAGACAGACTGGTGAAATGGGCAGATGGAATTTAGTGCAGAGAATTGTGAAGTGATGCGTTTTGGGAGGAGTAATGAGGCAATATGAGATAAATGGTATAATTTTAAAGGGGTACAGAAACAGAAAAACCTAGCGATTCTACATACATAAATCTTTGAAGGTGGCAGGACAGGTTGATAAGAGCTGTTAAAACAGGCAAATTGAATCCTTAGCTTTATAAATAGAGGCATAGTATCAAAATAAGTTATGTTGAACCTTTACAATCGTTGGTTAGGCCTCAGCTGGAGTATTATGTCCAATTCTGGGCACCACATTTTAGGGAGGATGTCAGGGCCTAGGAGAGCGTGCAAAAGAGATTTACTAGAATGATACCAGGGATGAGGGCTTCAGTTATGTGGAGAGCCGAGAGCCTGGGATTCTTCTTCTTTGAACATAGAAGAAATTATGAACGGGGTTTTGACAGAGAAATTGTTTCCACTGGCGGGTGGGTCGGTAACCAGAGGACACAGATTTAAGATAATTGGCAAAAGAACCAGAAGGGAGATGAGGAGAATTTCTTTTAACCCAGAGATTTGTTACAATCTAAAATGTACAAAGGGTGGTGGAAGCAGATTCGATAATAGCTTTCAAAAGGGAATTAGATAGGTACTTAAAAAGAAAGAATTTGCAGGGTGTCACCTGAAAACTTTAGCTTACATTGGGTCTGTGAATACAGGACAAGGAACAGGAGGGGTCCTTACACCGATCCCTGAGGAACCCATTTAATGACCAAACTCCTCTTAATTTGCCAATTACTAACCCACATCCATGTTTTCCCCTCAACACCAACAGTCTGTGAAGGAGTCCCTCACGTGGTACTTCATGAAGGCCTGTTAAAGATCTAGCTACACTAGGTCACAAGGCATCCCACAGCCAGCTATAAAATCGCCTCCTCAACCTGTCAGCTCAAGCACTTGAGGTCATCCGTGTAGTCTGACTGATTCCCTCACCCACTATCAGCATCCAGTTATGCATCAATACAAGTTGTATTTTCTGAACTATTGAGTAAGTTGTCAGCAAGAGAAAAACATTGATATGAACAGCTGGAGCAAGAATGGGGCAGTGACACACTTAATGCAAGCAACTTGAAAAGCTCAAAACATCTTCTCTTCAACTAAATACACGTGGTAGGCAAAGTACATAAGGGAGGACATAACGGGGAAGGGCGAGGAAAGGAGCAATGCAGTTTAAAGTGCCTTGGGATGTGCTCTATCGCCTTGGGACATTCTCCCGACGTGAAAGGCGCTATACAAATGTAATTTTGTTTTGTTGTCGTAATGAGTGGGATACCTGCGTCTTGATTGAGCAAAGTTTTAGACTTGTTGGTCAAGTGTCTGGTGGCTGGGCTCTGGTTGTCCTGCAGACATCGGGCCCGGTTGTTGTCCAGGCAGATTCCGATCCGTCTGCTGATCAGATCTTCTGAGGCAAACGTTGTCCTCACCACATCAGATAGGAGCTTCAGCGCTCGCTCGTGCGAACATTGCAAGTCTTTCCTAAATGGTGTGGGAGGATGTGGGATTAGTTTGATATTCTTACACTGAACAGGAGTCCTGTAGCTCAATGGTTACAGCATTCGCCTCGCCAGTGAGAGAAGAGACCTGGGTTTGATTCCCTGGAGGGCGAAACCTTGGGCAAGTTTACTTTCCAAATGCCTGATAATAGTCCCTCAAGAAAAAATAAAAATAAATTGGCCACATCAGTCCACGACTGTCTGTGGGACATTGCTGTGGGCAATTGGCTGCCGCATTTCACCCAAACATAGTCAATTCACTTTACAGTATATTCTGTAAAGCGTTTTGAGACATCTAGAAGGCATGAAAAGCGCTATATCAAATGCAAGGATTATTATTATTATAAACATCCCGAGATGAGAAAAGTATGGAGTGGAGGACTCCATTCCAAATGGTGGAGTCGTGCATTGATTAGTGCACTCGCCTCACAAGTGAGATGACCCAGGTTTGATTCCTGGCAGGGCAAAATCTTGAGCAAGTTTCCTATTTCCACACCCTTTTGTTTGTCTAGCAGTAAGTAGGAACCTGATTGTAGGAACATAGGAATTAGGAGCAGGAGTAGGCCATTCTGCCCCTTGAGCCTGCCCCACCATTCAATAAGATCATGGTAACCTAACTCCATCTGCTCGCCTTATCCCCATATCCCTTAATCCCTCTATCCTTTAGAAATCTATCAATCTCAGTCTTGAATATGTTCAAGGACTCAGCATCTACAGCCTTCTGGGGTAGAGAATTCCACAAATTCACTACCCTCTGAGTGAAGAAGTGTTTCCTCAACTCTGTTCGAAAGGGCTCTCCCTTAATCTTAAGACTGTGACCTCTAGTTCTAGATTCTCCCACCAGAGGAAAAAGTCTCACACTGTCTAGTCTGTCAAGCCCCATAAGAATCTTATATGTTTCTATAAGATCACCCCTAATTCTTCTATATTCTAGAGAATATAGGCCTAGTTTACTCAACCTATCCTCATAGGTCAACCCCCTCATCCCAGGAACTAACCTAGTGATTCTACGCTGCTCACCCTCTAAAGCGATCACGTCCTTTCTTAAATAAGGAGACCAAAACTGCACACAATATTCTAGGTGCAGTCTCACCAAGGCCCTATACAGTTGCAGCAAGACTTCCCTACTCTTGTATTAATAATAATCCTTGCATTTGACGCAGGTATCCCACTCATTACAACAACAAAACAAAATTACATTTGTATAGCGCTTTTCACGTCGGGAGGACGTCCCAAAGCGCTTCACAGAACACACTGTAAAGTGAATTGACTGTATATTTGTGGGCGAACGCGGCAGCCAATTGCGCACAGCAATGTCCCACAAACAGTCGTAGATTGAAAATGACCAATTTATTATTGTTTTTGGTTTTGGAGGGATTATTATTAGGCTCTGTGTGAAGTAAGGAAACTTGCCCAAGGTTTCGCTCTGCCTGGAATTGAACTCAGGTCTCTCGCTTGCAAAGTGAGTGCTCTAACCACTGAGCTACAGGACTCCACGACTCCAGTATTCTAACCCTTTTGCAATAAACGCCAACATGCCATTAGCCTTCCTAGTTGCTTGCTGTACCTGCATACTAACTTTTTGTGACTGGTGTACAAGGACACCCAAATCCCTCTGAACACTAACACTATCTAGTCTCTCGCCTTCTGGAAGATAATCTGCTTTTCTATTTTTACTACCTGGTGAATAACTTCACACTTCCCCACATTATATTCCATCTGCCACCTTCTTGCCCACTCACCCAGCCTATCTATATCCCTTTGCAATCTTTTTGTGTCATCCTCAGAGCTTACTCTCCCACTTAGCTTAGTATCATCTGCAAATTTAGATATTTTAAGTTCTATGTCCTCGTCTAGATCATTGATTGTTAATTGACGGATCGCTTTCCAAGGGCAATAATCCCTCCAAAAAATAAACTGGTCATTCAATCCAGTTTACAGTATAGAGTGCACAGGCACCAAACTAAATTTGAGTAGGGGAAAGACGGGAAAGCTGGGACAATGCTCAGTTCTCCTGTGACTTAAATGAAAGTCGTCATCACACAAAACATATTGTATATTTCAGAACATTTATGGTGGATTTTTGGCAGGGCAGGATGATGTGTGCAGCGGGAGGCTGCTGGTGCTGCACTTTCCCACTCACCGCTCACGAGTCAGATGCTGAATGTCTGCACGGAGCATGGCTTCCAGGTTCGATCCTTCTTCGTTCTCACGGTTGCGCCGCTGCAGCAGTGTGTCCAGCTCAGACCTCTTGTCCTGCACTTCCGCCTGAAGCTGTGGGAGTGGCACCAGTGAAACAGAGACAAGAAGCCTGTCATTCTCAGAGTTTACTTAAAAAGTGGAAAACACAACCAAGAAGGTGACAGGCACCTGAACCCGTGGACTCAGCATGAATCTGACCCAAACAGAGCAAACACCACTCTACCCTTCACACAAGCACTCCACGGGTTCTCAGGGAAAACAGTTCAGATATTGACCAGACCACAAAATACTCACATTTCACACACAGGCCTCAGATCATGTCCTCTCCTGGTCAGAGCAGGCAAGTGGGCAGCAAAGCAGAAACCATCTGAGGTGCACAGCCCAAATCCAAAGGGATCCGTTAATCCCAGGGTTCCTCCGCGAACAAGCATAAATTGCTTAACAACGTTGAGAAGAAGCACCACCCAGCCCACCCCGTGCACTGCATGAACTCACTACCTATTGGCATGACAACAGCCCGCCTCTCTGAAGTCAAGCACAGTTCCCTCTTGTTCTGGAGAGATTGCTGATCTGTGAAATCATTGCACATGGGAGTCTAAAAGTTGGGAACTGCCTGGAACAGTCACATTAACACATTGCAACCAATTCTACTGAAGGAATAGCACCTCATGACTCAGTGCCTGCTGCAGCTCTGCTCACACAGCTCTGTGGGAACATGGCACATGCAAAAGCAAGACAGAGATAAACAATCAAAACAACCTGTCCCAAAACCTTTTCATGGCAATTAAATGGAGCTGACCAACTTGCTGAATCAACATTGAAAGTCACTCCCATGCTTAATTTCTTTTAAATTATGTTTTAGGACCAGCTGGGCTAACTGATTCCAGCTCTCAGCTGTCCTGCATGTAAAGCAGAAGTGCAAACCAACAGCTCAGCACATAAAGCACACCATGAGCCACAGGAAAATATCTCACCAGCCAGTGAGTGAGGCAAACATCACAATTACCACACAGAATTATCTGTCTCACACACACCAAGTTTTTCTATCGTTGGAAAGTTCTCATGAAAAAANTGTGTGCCACATAGAATCATAGAATTTTATGGCACAGAAGGAGGCCATTTGGTCTATTTCTTTGAAACAGCTACCACCTAGTCTCATGCTTTTTTTCTTTTTTAAGTACCTATTTGAAAGCTATTATCTAATCTGGTTCCACTGCCCTTTCAGGCAGTGCATTCCAGAAAGTGACAACTCACTGGGTTAAAAAAATCTCCTGTCTCCTCTCCGGTTCTTTTCCCATTTATCTTAAATCTGTGTCCATCTGCCAAAGGAAACAGTTTTTCCTTATCTACTCTATCATAATTTTGAAAATGTCTATTAAATCTTCCTTCAATCTTCTCTGCTCTAAGGAGAATAATCTCACCCTGTCTAGTCTCTCCACATAATTGCAGTCCCTCATCTCTGGTATAATTCTGGTAAATCTTCTATGCCCCTTCTCCAAGTCCTTGACATAATAATAATCCTTGTATTTGATATAGCGCCTTATCACTTCTTTGAGACTTTTGAAAGCGATTCACAGAATATGCTATATAATTTGTGGGTGAATCCCTCCTAAAGTGTGGTGCCTAGAATTGGACAAAATATTCCATTTAAGGCATAACCAGCGATTTGTAAACGTTCAACATAACTTTCTTGCTCTTATACTCTATGCTTCTATTTATAAAGCCAAGAATCCCACACTTTTTTTAAAACACTTTGTCAACTTGTCCTGCCACCATCAAAGATTTGTTGTGCATGTTAACACTCCAGGTCTCTCTGATCCTAACCCCCCGTTAAAATTGTACCATTTATCTTATATCATCTCTCCTCATTACTCCTTCCAAAATGCATCACTTCACAATTCTCTGCATTAAACTTCATCTGCCATGTGTCCTCCCATTTCACAGTCTGTCTATGTCCTCCTGCAGTCTGCTACAATCACTGTTTATTACGTTTCCAAGTTTTGTGACATCTGTGAACTTTGAAATTTTCTTCTTTGATACCCAAGACCAGGTCATTAATGCATATTAAAAAGAGCAGTGGCCCTAATACCGACCCCTGGGGGACACCATTGTATACCTGTCTCCAGTCTGAAAAACAACCGTTCACCACTACCCTCTGCTTTCTGCTTCTCAGTTAATTTCAGATCCATGCTGCTTCTGTTCCCTTAATCCCATAGGCTTCAATTTTGCTAACTGATAAAGTGCCACATATTAAACACCTTTTGAAAGTCCACATACGCAACATCATCGGCACTACCTTCATCAACCCTCTCTGTTACTTCATCGAAGAACTCATTTCACATAAACTTTATACATGTTATATATGTCACCCCCACCTACCTATCACACACTTTGCTCAATCCCCATATGAAGCAAGTCTGCACCATGGGCAATAAACACCCTCAGATCCAGGGAAGACACTCATGGGTTACATTAGGCTTCACCTGTGTGACATGCTCGACCTGCTGCTGGAGCTGTGCTGCCATCTGCCTCTTCTCCTCCTGGTGCAGCTGCTTCTCTTCCTCTAACTTTTGGGCGTAGGCCTCCTCCAACTCCCACAACAATCTGCTCTTCTCAACCCTAAAGTCCTCCTGCACAAAAACAAAGTAGCTCAGGGCACTGCAGAGCTCTGTGATGCACTTCAAGTGGCAGAGCAGGCACAAGGAAGGGCCATTCCTGATGAAGATGGGGTGTGGCACTTCGTACAATGATGGAACCTGGACTCACCTTCCAGAGAGTAAACAAATGCTGTTCAGATACATGCAGTCACACAGGAAGGAAAAGCTATGACTGAAAGGTGCAAGCCTTTCCCACTGGCAGATGGAATCACAGGACTTCATGTTACCAAAGCTAAACATTTTAAAGGAATATCATATCACAATTCTCTCAGTAGAATATGAAAATTGCAAATTAAAGTGCTGGGATGGACATGAGGACACAAATTGGGCCGGTGACAAATTGTGAGAAATCTTTTAAAGACTTATAAGAGGACACTGAGACCAGAAAAATGCGATACAAATGGCAGATGTAGTTTAACACTGATAAATGCAACATTTGGGAAAACGAATAGGGAGTGAAATTATTGAGAGACGGTAAAAGTCAGGGGAGTAGAAGACTGAGGGATAAGAACATAAGAAATGCTAAACGAAAAAAGACTGAGGTCCATCTAGTTCGCCTTCCACCTCCCTGGCGGTCGCATACACATATGTCCCAAACTACCTATGTATTATTTCCTAAAAGAAAACTATCTAATCTGTGTTTGAAAAAATCAACACTTCTTGCTTCAATCGTCTCCCTAGGAAGCTTGTTCTACAGGGTCACTATTCACTCACTGAAGTAGTGTTTGAGTAATTTGTTCTGAATTTACACCCCTTCAATCGCAAGCCGTGTCCTCTGGTTTTACTCTTCTGGACAAGTTGAAACAGCCTGTCGTGATCTATATTGTCTAGCCCCTTTAGAATCTTAAAGATAGCAATCATGTCATCCCTCAATCTTCTCTTTTCCAGCATGACCATGACAAATTTACTTAGTCAGTCCAGTCCTTTCATTCCCTCAATCATTTTGGTTGCCCTCCTCTATACCTTCTCTATTTCTCCAATACTTCTTCAGTACTCTATGTATGGTCTCACCAATGATTTATCCAGTGGCAGGATTACCCCACTATTGATCTTTTGATACATCCCAACATCTGGTTTGCTTTACTCACTGCCACAGAGCATTGTTGGAAGAGCTTCAACTTATTGTCAATCAGGACCCTAGGTCCTTTTCATTTTCCATGTTTATTTTTTTCCTTCCGTTTAAATAATAGTCCCTTCCAGGATTTTTTGTCCCCATGTACTTTACATTTCTCCACATTGAATTTCATCTGCCACCGATTCCCAGTTCCCAATTGTGTTCAAATCCTCCTGTAACCAATCTTGTTCAGCTTCGCAATCTACCACCTTCATTAGTTTGGGATCATCTGCAAACTTAGCCACTGTGCTTGTGATTCCTAATTCCAGATTATTTATAAAAATATTAAACGAAAGAGGTCCCAAAACAGACCTTTAGAACTCCACTGGTAACATTTTCTCAGTCTGATGACATTTCCTGTACCACCACCATGATGGGTTCTTCCAGTCAACCAATTACGTATCCATTGTAATATATCTCCACTGATTCCCGCTTTCTTTACTTTCAGTACCAGCCTCTCAAGAGGAACTGTATCAAAGGCCTTACTGAAATCTAGACATACAACATCCACAGCCTTACCCTTATCAAGCTTCCTGTCACACTGTCAAAGAAAACCAGTAAATTAGATTGGCAAGACTTGCCTTCATGAACCCATATTGCCAATCATTTATGATTTTATTTCTGTCTAGCTGCTCCATGATTTTATCCTTTGGGATGGGGGAAACAAGAATGACTCGTTTATAAATCAGTAACAGTGAGACGGCAGAAGCAGGAAGCAATCAAGGAGGTAAATGGGTGTGTGGGATTTATTAACCTGGGTGGTGAAGATAAAGATAGGGAAGTTATGCTGAAATTTACAGGACTTTGGTTTAGTCACAAATTAAATGCTCTGCTTACTTTTGGGCTCATTACAGGGAGATTGTCAGTCAGGGAGGGAGGCAGTGCAGTTTCACTGGGTGGTGGCCATGTATGAGACAATCTATACTAATAAAAACAAAATGTCTCTGTGTCTGTCTGCCAAGAACACAACAACTGATTGACTTAGAGAGATCATCGGAAAGGTCTTCCATGGGGAGTGTCATGGGCATATTTTCAGGGTGATCGGCCATCATTGATGAGCTATATTAAAAAATGATTTCATTAAGCCCCCAAAAAGTATGCATGATATTCTGCAACAAAGTAGTGACAGAGGAAATCACACACCCTTCCAGAGAGATACATCTATACTAATAAAGACAACATGTCTGTCTGTGTCTTGTCTTTATTAGTATAGATAGTCTATGTGTCAACAATGCAATAACCGATTGACGTAGAGACATGATTTATACCTAATCGAAAAGGTCTTGCAGGGTAGAGTGTCATGGGCATATTTGTTTTCAGGAATCCCCTATCGTGACCTAAAGAAGCTCATCATACATGTATGGACTCCAACAAGGAGTCCTCCCAGCAAGGAGTCCTCCCACAGGAGTTCTTCCAATACGAGTCCTACTAAAAGGATATGTTCCACTGAGGTCTTCCACTGAGTCCTCCCAACAGGAGTCCTCCCAAAAGATATGTGTGCAAATATGTGAACAAGGGATGCTAACAAGCTGAATGACACATTTTCTTAAATCTTAAGGGATAAAGATGCCTAAGAAGCAAAAATGAAGCCTTTCAAGGAAAAATAAAAATGCCAGACGAAAGAGAGAAAGCCGACAGTGGGGGAGGTTAGAGGAGAAACAGTGGGGAGTTTAGAAGTGAGACAGTAGGGGAGGTTAGAGGAGAAACAGTGGGGAGTTTAGAAGTGAGACAGTAGGGGGAGGTTAGAGGAGAGACAGTGGGGAGTTTAGAGGCGAGGCAATGGAGAGGGTGGAGGAGAGATGGGGACAGCTTAGAGGAGAGGGAATACTTTCACTCGGGATTGTCAGTGTTCAGAATCATTGACATAAGTTGCTCTTGAGGCTATTCAATAGAATCTTTCAATAGGGAACAGGCTCAGCAGCAAAAACATTAAAGATTTGCAGGAGAGAGAGAATTGGAGAGTGGGATAGATTTACAAAACAGTTAACAGTAGCGAAGACACAATGAGGCAGGTTGTTGAAGCCTTTGTAGCTTTCAAAAAGTACCTGAATATATGTAAATGCAGGGAGTGGGGAAAGGGCAGGTCAATGGGACTGAAAGAGGTGCTTTTGAACAGCAAGGACACGACAGAACAAATGGCCTTCTTCTGTGCTGTAAATTTCTATGGTTCTCTGGATGGGTTAATTGGCTGTAAATTTCAACATAAACATAAAAAGCATAAACTTTATATATCCTTAGCTGCACACATCCAACTAATACAAAAACATTCATCTCAATGCTCCCCTGAATTGGGATGTGAAGCCACATCAGCTGCTTTGGTTTGCCCATCACACTGTCAGACTCCAGCAATAACAGCGCTACCTGACTTGCTGACAGCATTTACGTGGAGCTGTTTTATCTGTTGCTCGAGCAGCAGCTCAGACTGACACTTCAGCAGCTCCATCTTCTCCTGGAACTGACATAGCTGCTTGCTTTTCTTGGTTTCGACCTGTGACCGCAGCATCTCTTGTGCCAGCAACATCCCTGACACCGATCTCTCACGCTATCAGCAAAGGACAGAGAAATCCAGGATAACGGACACAAAGCCACAGGATGATTCGATAGCTAGACCACTCTCACAGAATAAATCCTTATGTTTCATACATCACATCAACATCAAAGCGTTTCAAAGCTTTCAGAGCATTGCTGTCAATTGTAGTGACTATTTGTAGGCAAACATGACAGCCAGTTTGCACTCAGCAACTCCCACAAATGGTGATGAACAATAGCTTGCATTTATATAGCACCCCTCACAAAGGGTCATGTCCCAGAGCACTTGACAGTGGCGGAGCATGAGAGGTGACGGTCCAAGAGTAAGGTCTTCAGGCGTGACCTGAAGATGGAAAGGAGGGGGCAAGGCAGAGGGAATGAGGGAGTGTTCCACAGTTTAGGGCTGCAGGGGCTGAAAATGCAGCCACCAATGGAGGAATGGAGGGCACAAGTGATAAGCAGGAGGCTGGAGCCAGTTGAGCAGAGGCAGGGGGTAGTTGGGGAGTAAACAGATCAGAGGTAGGGAGGTGTCAGGGCATGAAGGAATTTAAAGACGAGTGTGAAGATCTTATGTTCTTATATGCAAATACTATTTCAGTGAGCGAATAGTGAACCTGTGAAACAGACTCCCTGGGGAGATGGTTGAAGCAGGAAGTGTTGATTCTTTCAAACATAGATTAGACAGTTTTCTTTTAAGAAATAACATTATAGGATATAGTACATAGGTAGTTCAGGGCATATGTGCATGCAACCACTAGGAAGGTGGAAGGCAAACTAGATGGACCTTGGCCTTTTTTCGTCTGGCATTTCTTATAAAGATCTTGAAATCGATCCGTTCGATGTTAGAGAGCCAGTGGAGTCTGGCCAGAACTGATATAATAGGTATGGAGTTTGGTGCGGGTGAGTATACGGGCGGCGGAGTTTTGGATTAACTGGATAGTGGAGTTGGGAAGACCAGCAAGGAGGGCATTTGAGTAGTCAAGACAGGAGGTGACGAACACATGGACAAGGGTTTTAGCAGCTTTTGTGGTAAGGTACGGCCAGAGGCTGGCAATGTGGCTGAGGTGGAGGAAACAGGTCCTGGTCAGGAACTGGATGCGGGGTTGGAAAGACAGCTGTGGGTTGAACCTGAGAGCGAAGTTGCGTACCAGCTCTGTAAGTCTGAGGAATAGGCCAAGGAGGTTGAGGAGGTCAGAGCCACAGGAGAGAAGACTTTGACGGGAGTCAAGGAGGATGGCTTCCGTCTTGACAACATTTAGTTGCAGGAAGTTTGTGCTCATCCAAGCCTGGATATCTCCCAGACAGGCTGACAGAACATCAGTGGACCTGGAGTTGCAACTGGAGGAGAAATAGATTTGGGTATCATCCGCATACTGTGGAAGTTGACATCAGGTCTGTGGATAACATCGCCAAAGAGGAAACATGTAGATGAGGAAGAGGAGGGGGCGAGATTTCACCCACACTCTCAGGGAATTCTCTCCCTAAATCTCTCCATCTTGCTCCCTCCTACTCCGCATTAATATGTTCTAAAAAAATTCTGACTCCATCTCCCTCCCCCTCTCCCCCATCTCCCAGTTTGTCTCTGTGAAATATTTTAAGACGTTTTCCTACATGAAAGTCACTGTATAAGTACAAGGTGTTGTAGTTGATTGTAAATGATAAAAACAATAAAGTGAATTGACAAGCTAATGACGACGCTTGTAGAAAGATCGAAAACAAGGAAACATTAGAACAAGGTCCTTTGGAAATGAGGTCAGAAAGGGCTGTGAGAATGTGGACCGCACTACTCCAGAAGCCTATAGAGGTAGAATAGACTGAAAAGTCTGGAATGGACTGAGATAATTGGGAAATCAGAGTATTAAGGGAGACTGGGTAGAGAAATATCATTAAAAATCTGACAAAGGGGGGAACAGGTGGAGCAGGCTGCATGCTGAATGCCACAGTGGACTGACCTGTTCCATTATGTTGTTGGCTTGGAGCCGCTGCAGCTCCTCAGTGAGCCGCTGTGCGTTCTCCTCTTTCTGTCTGTCCGCCTGCGCTGTGTGCAAGTGCTGCAGGTCCCCCAGGGTCTGCTGGTGATGCTCTTCAAGGCCCAGAAGCTCATTGCGAATCACATGCAGGCCAGACTGCTGCTCCAGCACAGTGCGTTGCTCTCCCAGTGCCTGCTCTATAGCTACCTGTCAGGGCAATGCAAAAGTCAGCAGCCTTCCAGCAACAGCCCTGTGCTGAACACAAACAGTCCCATTCAAAACCATTCAGCGCTTGTCCCATGAGCAATGGAAACTCAATAGAAACTGCACGATTGGGCTGCTCATGGGAAAAGTCGAAAAGTCAAAGTACACTACAGAAGGGGGCCATTCGACCCATCGTGTCTGTGCGGGCTCTTTGAAAAGAGCTATCCAAATCAATCCCACTCCCCAGCTCTCTCCCTATAGCCCTGCAAACTTGTCCTCCCCAAATAATTATTTACTTCTCTCTTAAAAGTTGTCATTGAATCAGCTTCCACCACCCTTTCACTCAATGCATTCCATATCTGAACAACTCACTGTGTGAAAACATTTCTCCTCACCTCCCCTCTGTTTCTTTTAACAACTATTTTAAATCCGTGTCCTCGGGTTACCGACCAACCCGCCAGTGGAAATAGTTTCTCCTTGTTCACCCTATCGAATCCCCTCATAATTTTGAAAACTTCTATTAAGTCTCCTCTTAAACTTCTCTGCTCCAGGGAGAATAATCCTAGCTTCTCTCGCCTCTCCTGATAACTGAAGTCCCTCATTCCTGGTACCATCCTGGTAAATCTCCTTTGCACCTTCTCCAATGCGTTAACATCCTTCCTAAAGTGTGGTGCCCGGAACTGAACACAGTCTCTAGCTGAGGCCTAACCAGTGTTTTATAAAGGTTCATCATAACTTCCTGACTTTTCATTCTATGCCCCTATTTATAAAGCCTCGTATCCTGCATGCTTTCTTAACAGCTTCATCTACTTGTCCTGCCACCTTCAAAGATTTACTTATATGAACCCCCACGTCTTTCTGTTCCTTCACCTCCTTTAAAATTGTACCATCAGCTTATATTGCCTCTCCTCATTCTTCCTTCCAAAATGCATCACTTCGCATTTCTCCACATTAAACTTCATCTGCCACGTGTCTGCCCATTTTACCAGTCTGTCTATGTCCATTTGCAGTCTGATACTATCCTCCTCACTGTTTACTACTTTTCCTAGCTTCGTATCATCTGCAAACTTGGAAATTGTACTCCCTATATTCAAGTGCAGGTCATTCATATAGATCAAAAACAGCAGTGGTCGCAATACTGACCCCCGGGAGACACCACCGCACACTTCCCTCCAGTCAGAAAACAACTGCTCACCACCACTCTCTGCTTTCTGTCTCCCAGCCAGATCTGTATCCATGCTGCCACTGTCCCTTTAATGCCCCAGGCAGTGGCAGCATGGATACCATCCTGGCTGGGAGACAGAAAGCTGAGAGTGGTGGTGAGCAGTTATTATTTTGCTTACAAGTCTCTTATGTGGCATTTTATCAAACGCCTTTTGAAAATCCATATAAATTACATCAACTGCACTAACTTCATCCACCCTCTCCGTTACTTCATCAAAAAATTCTATCAGGTTTGTTAGACATGATTTGCCTTTAACAAATCCGTGTTGGCTGAACTTTATTGACCCATATTTTTCTAAGTGAAATTTATTTTTGTCCTGGATTATAGTCTCCAGAAGTTTCCCCACTACTGACGTTAGGCCGACTGACCTGTAATTCCCGGGTTTATCTTTCTGCCCCTTTTTGTACAGGGGAGTAACATTTGCAACCCTCCAGTCCTCTGGCACCATACAGGAGGATTGAAAGATTGTGGCCAGATACTCCGTTATTTCCACCCTTACTTGCCTCAGTCACCTAGGATGCATCCTGTCGGGACCAGGTGACTTATCTACCTTGAGCACCGACAACCTTTTTAGTACCTCCTCTCGGTTTATCCTTATCTTATCCAATTTCTCTATCCTCTCCTCTAATACTGTGGCATTGGCTGCATCCTCTTCTTTTGTGAAGACAGATGCAAAGTACCTTTGTGGAGTCCTGTAACACAGTGGTTCGAGCACTAGCCTTGCAAGCGAAGACACCTGGGCTCGATTCCTGGCAGGGTGAAACCTTGGGCAAGTTTCCTTACTCTACATGCCTAATAATAATCCCTCAAGAAAAAAAAGCAATAATAATTTGGAAACTGAATCCACGACTGTTAATTTGTTAATTTGGTCACTCAATATATGACTGCTGTGTACAATTGGCTGCTGCGTTTCGCCCACAAATATACAGTCAATTCACTTTACTGTATTTTCTGGGAAGCGCTTTGCGACATCTAGAAAACGTGAAAAGCCCTATACCAAATGCAAGGATTATTATTATTAAGTACTCATTGAGTACGTCAGCCACAAGCAGATTTCCTCTTTGGTCCCCAGTACCTTTGACTAACCTTTTATTCTCTATATGCTTAAAAATACCTTTTATGTCACCCGCTAATCTTTTCTCATACAATCTCTTTGCCACTCTTATTTCCCTTTTCAGTTCTCCTCTGGTCTATTTTTTATTTGATTATCTTCTGTATTTTGGACCTAACATTTATCGTAAGCCTCCTTTTCCTGTTTTATTTTTGTCCCAATATCCATATTCATCCAGGGAGGTTTGGATGCCCTACCTTTCTCCTTTGTGGGAATGTATTTGTTCTGTCCTCGAATTATCTCCTCCTTGAAGGTTTCCCATTGCTCGTTAGCTGTTTTACCTGCCAATCTTTCTTTCCAGTCCACCTTGGCTAGGTCCCTTTTTAACTCACTGAAATTAGCCCTCTTCCAGTTGAGTATCTTCACCTTTGATTGCTCCTTGTCCCTTCCCATAAGTACGCTAAACCTAATGAGGTTGTGATCACTGTTGTCTCCTACTGAAACCTGCTCCACTTACCCCACTTCATTCCCCAGAAGTAGATCCAGCACTGCTTCCTGATCCAGAAAGTTATCCTGAACACATTTCAGGAATCCTTCCCCGTCCTTGCCCTTTACACTGCTATTTTGCCAGTCTATGTTAGGATAATTGAAGTTCCCCCATTATCACTACTCTATTGGCTTTGCATCTTTCTGAAATCTGCTTGCAGATTTGCTCGTCTATCTTCTTTCCATTATTTGGTGGTTTATAGTATACACTATTAATGGACTGTTAATCAAAAGCTACACTTAACCACAAGAATGAGTGATACAACACTCATCATATAGTTAAATACCTCAAAGCATTTACATAGGTAGAGTGGGAGCTCGAGTAGGTGGAGGTGAGGGCGATGGCAGTTAGATAGGTTTTTATTTTGCAAGATTTTGAAGCAAAGGGAGGGTTTTACACACAGAGATTTGGAAGAATTCCAGAGAGTGGAGTGACATGGCTGAAGGCTTGCCACCAATGGTAGGATGGATAGGCAGTGATGTGGAGCTTTCATTTTATAATTGTTTTAAAGCTTTATATCACAAGGTCCGTGAGAAAGGATTAGGCATTGCCACTGGCTCATGCACCAATTGTTGGTAGTCTTAGGTTGCTTCCTCACTGGTTGGGAGTAGAGAATCAGAACTTCTGATCACATGATCCCATCCAAATGATCACTGGGAGGAGCTACCTTGCAGCATCCATGGCAAGCAGCAGGGCAGGGAGTTGATGCAGTTGCAGCATTGTGCTGCACTGAATGAGCAGCTGCCTGCTGCTGTCCAGGAAGCACCCTGTCTGAAGCCTGGGTGGTGTGGATGGATACTTGTCTACATCCAAAGCCTCTGGGAGTGGGCTGGTTACTGACGGTGGGTCTCAGAGTTAGGTATTAACAGAACATGTGACAGGTATTGGGGGGGTATTTCATCCAAGCTTCACAACTACATGGTGCAAAAGGAGCAAACGTGCCAATAAAATGATACTCATAGAAACTATTGCTTTCCCCAGCCCAGCCCTGTGACAGAGAGTCAGATGCCCCAGGGACTACCTTGTGTGCATCCTCCAATTCTGCAGCCATGGCTTGGAATTGTCTTCTTTGAAGAGTGGCCATCTCAGTGCGGATGCTGTCCTGGGCGCAGCTCAGCTCAAATTGATGTGCAGCTCGCAGCTGGTGGGCTTGTTTCATTGTGCTGTGACTGATGGCCACCTCTCGGTCTCGCTGCTGTCTGCTCTCGGCCTCCAGCAGCAGCTGCTGGTGCTCCTGCTGCAATGCTTGGAGAGCAGCCTGGTGACGCAGCTCACCTTCCTCCAACTCTGCCTTGTGCTCCAGGGCGGCAGCTTTTAGCTTCGTCTCCAGCTCAGCTTGGTGCTGCATTTTGAGCTTTACCTCCACACCAGCCAGGCGATCCTGGTGACTTGCATTCAGATGCTGGCTGTGAGATTCCAGCTCCGCCTCATGTTTCTGCTTCAGCTCCAGGAGGAGGATCTCTTGGTCAGACAAAAAGGTCTCCATCATCTGCCGGTGCTCTTCCATGAACCTAACAAGGCAGTATAAAAGTTAAGATTCAGCATGTCCTGAACATATCAAGCGTTAAATCACCGACTGTGCTGGTAATCGCTCCCCACTCTAATCCCATTCCCTGCTCTCTCCCCCATCGTGTCTGTGTTGGTGCTCGCTCCCCACTGGAGCTCTCTAATTTCATTCCTTGCTCTCTCCCCCATCGTGTCTGTGCTGATGTTCACTCCCAACTGGAGCTCTCTAGTCTAATTCCATTCCCGTCTTTTTTTTTGTACGCATAAATTCTTCACAAAACTTGGGAACTTCCTCCCAAAATGCAGCACCTCACAATTCTCTGCATTAAACTTCATACCTCCTATTTCACCAGTCTGTCTATGTCCTCCTGCAGTCTGCTACCATCCTCTTCACTGTTAACCAATATACAATAAATATATAGGTTTAGGAAGGATATCAATGCCATGGAGAGGGTGCAGAGGAGATTTACCAGAATGGATATGGGACTTTAGCTCTTTGGAGACGAGAGAGCTGGGATTGTTCTTATAGCAGAGAAGGTTAAGGGGAGATTTAACAACAACAACAAAATTACATTTATAGAGCGCCTTTCATGTCGGGAGGACGTCCCAAAGCGCTGAACAGTCAGGTGTCGGGGCCCAAGCATGGGGGAGGGGTGGTGTAGGGGTGAGGGAAGGCAACAGTGGTGTTCACAATTGTGAGGGGGTTTTGATAATGTAGATAGGGAGAAACTGTTTCCACTGGCAGTTGGGTCAGTAATCAGGGCACATAAATTCAAGATAGTTGGCAAAAGAACCAGAGGGGAGATGAGGAGAATTTTTAACATATTTTTGTTATGGTCTGGAATGCCTGAAAAGGTGGCGGAAACAGATTCGATAACTTTCAAAAGGGAATCAGATGGGTACTTGAAAAGGAACAATTTGCAAGGATATGGGTAAAGAGTGGGACTGATGGGATAGCTCTTCTAAAGAGCCAGCACAGGCACGATGGGCCGAATGGCCTCCTTCTGTGCTGAAATATTTTATGATTCTTCCTTGTCAAAGGTTTATCTAAGAACAGTTATCAATCTGTTTCAAACATTTTTCGTTTAAAGAGGAAAAAATCTTCTCATCATCTGAATCACAGCCAGACAAGGCCTAGTTACAAACGGGGGCTAATTAATAACTGAAATGAAAAAGGATCTAGAGACTATGAGTTATGAGTCTCCTGAGTTATTTTGGGGAGTGAACTTGGATCTGGATGAAATACTGATGCTATAATTATCATGGTCTCAGCCTCAGTAGCCACTTGTTAGTAAGGCTTATTTACACAACTCCCTGTAAGGAAAACACGACTCAAGGCTGCCACCTCACCTCTTCCAGTGAGATTCCCGAGTCCAGGGCCTTATGGCTGCAGTTGTGGAAACTCAACTGGAACCTGAGTAAGTCTCTTCAGCACCATTACTTTCTGGGGACCCAATTTACAACATTCACAAAGTGGAGCAGACAGCACAAGAGGCCATCAGCCCATTGTGACTGTGCCATCTCGCTGACACAGCTCTCGGTTTAGTCCGATTCCTCTACGGATGGCCTCTTTACCCCCTCCCCCCAACACCTTTTAATATTTCTCATTTTCAGACATTTGATAATTGTTAAATACAATTGCTAATTGTTAAATGTTAAATAATTTTGTGAAATTGTTTCACAATCCAGTTTGTGAAAATTTCCAGTTTGACTCCGCTGGTCCTGCAGGTGTTCGTGAGATCGCAAGCACCAGCCACCAAGAACGTAGCCAAGGACTAACCTGCTCTGTGCTTCCAGCAGTTTGCCAGCCGACTGCTCCTGGAGAACGGGAGCAAGCTGAGGAGACTGTTCGTCCTCCTGACTGTCACGCAGCAATTGCAGCTGGTTCTGCTCCTCTTTCAGCTGCTTCTCCAGATCTGCAATTGTGGCCGTCTGCTCATCCTTCAGCAATTTCTGCTCCGCTGCACTGTGTTCAGCCTGCTCCAGCAGAGCCCGTCTCTCTCTGTCAAACTGATTGCTTAGCTCTTGGCGGAGTGCTGAGAGTTTCTCCTGGGTGCTGGCTTGCAGCTCCTCGCGTACACGCTGCAACTTAGACTTACACACCAGCCCTTTAGCTTCATCCATTTGTCGCCTGACCTCTTCCACTTTCTCCTTCTGCTCCTCCAGCAACTGGGTTTTAATCTATAGCAAACATACATGGAGGTTGCACAATGCTTCTAAACTGCCCTATAAAGGAGGAATGCATCTGAAGCATAGAGAAAATCTCTTGTTTGGATAAACAAACGAAAATTGGTCATTATCTTCATGGCTGTTTATGGGACAATTGCTGTGTGCAAATCAGGAGGCCATGTTCACCTACAAAACACACAGTCACTCCATTTCACTCTATATCCTGTCAAGCATTTGGGGACTTTGTCCTGACATGAAAGGCGGTGTACCAAATATAAGGATCATTATTTAATTATTATCATTATTAATAATAAACACCTATAATAATAATAATAATAATCCTTGCATTTGATATAGCGCTTTTCACGTCGAGAGGACATCCCAAAGCGCTTCACAGAACACACTGTAAAGTGAATTGACTGTATATTTGTGGGCAAACGCGGCAGCCAATTGCGCACAGCAATGTCCCACAAACAGCCGTAGATTGAAGATGACCAATTTATTATTGTTTTTGGTTTTGGAGGGATTATTATTAGGCGTGTGGAGTAAGGAAACTTGCCCAAGGTTTCGCCCTGACCTGCCTGGAATTGAACTCAGGTCTCTCTCTTGCAAAACGAGTGCTCTAACCACTGAGCAAGCTACAGGATTGTCGGCCAAGAGTCCTGAAGAACCTCCCTTCTCTTTTTTTGAACGTCCAGTTGAACAGACACAGATGGGACATGAGTTTAACATCTTATCTAGAGGATAGCATTTCTAATAATGCAGCGCTCACCAAAACACTGCAATTTGATTGTCATCCTGGACTGTGAGTTCAAAACCTCAACTCAGAGCTTCAACCCACAAGACTTGTTTAGTCTAGGGACAGTACTGGGTGAGCTTTTTGTCATCCTTTCAAACGAGTTGTTAAAACCAAGGTTAGGTCCAGCGGCCTGTTCCTCTGGTGGACGTCAAAGATTCCAATGAGGTTTTATTTTCAGCACGTGAAGGAGAAAGGCAGGCTAATACTGAGTCTGAATAACCCCGGACAGCAAAGCGAGGAGCCACTTTACCTCCTGTAGAACCATTGATTCCCACCCACTGAGGACACCAGCTCAGCTAGTCCTGCTACATGGTCCATCAGGGGGAACAAAGTGGGTGAGTTACCTGCTCCACCTGCAATTGGGTTGTGTGGCAGTGCTGTGCAGTGAGCTGGTTGACAGCTGTAGCATGCTCTTCCTTTAACCGCACCAGCTCCTCCTGTAGATCAGCTGCTCTGTGCCTTTCAGCCTTGCTCACAGTCCTCTCCTCCTCCATGGCTCGGAGCCGCTCAGCCACCTCTGCCTCAACCTGCCGGGCGCTTTCCTGCGCACACTGTAGCCGTAGTCTGGTCACCTCTACAAAACACCCTCACACACTTAGAAACAGACAACCTCAGACTCTGCTCAACCAGTCTCACAATGAACTAGGGTCATACCTGTACAGCTCTTTAAGCCCCCCGCACCCCGCGCTCCCAAGACATTTTTCAAGGATGAGGTGTCCGAGCTTGTCTAATCATTCCTCATATCTCATTCCTCTTACACTGGAGATGATCCTTTTAGCCCTCCTCTGTACCATCCCTGTGGCCTGGAAAGCCCTCTTGTTGGAGTGTCTACAGTATTCATGATGCGATCTGACCAGAGCGCTGAGTATGACGTCCAAGGATCTACACTCAACAGATTTAGTAATGTAGCCCAGTATCCTGTTTGCCTTATTCATTGTCTCCTCACAACATTTTGAAATTGTGAGCGACAAGTCAGCGAACAACCCTACATCTCTTTAGCTTTCCCCTAAGCAGCTTCCATCCTGTCCATGGAGTAAGCACACGCATGTCCAGCTTGGATTTTCTAAATGCAGTTTTTTGTTTCGAACGTTGTCAGTAATCCTCCCACTCAAACCTTGTCCTCACCTGATTTCCGTCCGCACACACACGCAGTGCCCGACGTCTGTCCACACACACGTACAGTGCCCAACATTTGTCCACACACACGCACAGTGCCCGACATCTGTCCACACACACAGTGACCTATATCTTTCCACACACCCAGTGCCCCATGTCTGTCCACACACACACAGTGTCCTATGTCTGTTCACGCACACACAGTGTCCTGTCTGTCCACACACACAGTGCCCTATGTCTGTACACACACACACACACACAGAGCCCGATGTCTATCCACACGCACACAGTGCCCCATGTCTGTCCACACGCACACAGTGCCCGACGTCTGTCTACACACAGTGCCCCATGTCCGTCCACACACACAAACAGTGGCCCCGCAGCGGCGCGCAGCGACCAGCGTCCGTCCACACACCGGCGCGCAGCGACCAGCGTCCGTCCGCGCACGCGCAGCGACCAGCGTCCGTCCGCGCACGCGCAGCGACCAGCGTCCGTCCGCGCACGCGCAGCGACCAGCGTCCGTCCGCGCACGCGCAGCGACCAGCGTCCGTCCGCGCACGCGCAGCGACCAGCGTCCGTCCGCGCACGCAGCGACCAGCGTCCGTCCGCGCACGCAGCGACCAGCGTCCGTCCGCGCACACAGCGACCAGCGTCCGTCCGCGCACACAGCGACCGTCCGCGCACACAGCGACCGTCCGCGCACACAGCGACCAGCGTCCGTCCGCGCACACAGCGACCAGCGTCCGTCCGCGCACACAGCGACCAGCGTCCGTCCGCGCACACAGCGACCAGCGTCCGTCCGCGCACACAGCGACCAGCGTCCGTCCGCGCACACAGCGACCAGCGTCCGTCCGCGCACACAGCGACCAGCGTCCGTCCGCGCACACAGCGACCAGCGTCCGTCCGCGCACACAGCGACCAGCGTCCGTCCGCGCACACAGCGACCAGCGTCCGCCCGCGCACACAGCGACCAGCGTCCGCCCGCGCACACAGCGACCAGCGTCCGCCCGCGCACACAGCGACCAGCGTCCGCCCGCGCGCACAGCGACCAGCGTCCGCCCGCGCGCACAGCGACCAGCGTCCGCCCGCGCGCACAGCGACCAGCGTCCGCCCGCGCGCACAGCGACCAGCGTCTGTCCACGCGCGCACAGCGACCAGCGTCTGTCCACGCGCGCACAGCGACCAGCGTCTGTCCACGCGCGCACAGCGACCAGCGTCTGTCCGCGCGCACAGCGACCTGCGTCTGTCCGCGCGCACAGCGACCTGTGTCTGTCCGCGCGCACAGCGACCTGTGTCTGTCCGCGCGCGCAGCGACCTGTGTCTGTCCGCGCGCGCAGCGACCTGTCTGTCCGCGCGCACAGCGACCTGTGTCTGTCCGCACGCACAGCGACCTGTGTCTGTCCGCGCGCACAGCGACCTGTGTCTGTCCGCGCGCACAGCGACCTGTGTCTGTCCGCGCGCACAGCGACCTGTGTCTGTCCGCGCGCACAGCGACCTGTGTCTGTCCACACGCACAGCGACCTGTGTCTGTCCACACGCACAGCGACCTGTGTCTGTCCACACGCATAGCGACCTGTGTCTGTCCACACGCACAGCGACCTGTGTCTGTCCACACACACAGCGACCTGTGTCTGTCCACACACAGTGACCTGTGTCTGTCCACACATACACACACACACACACAGTGACCTGTGTCTGTCCATAGACACACAGTGGTCTATGTCTGTCCACACACACACACACACACACACAAACACAGTACCCCATGTCTGAAACAAAAACAGAGAGAGTTGGGAAAACTAGAAGCTGTGCTGCTGGAGATGACGTCTCTTCTGAACACCTCAGTGACATAGGGCAAGGACTGATAACAGATGCTTAGTCTCAGCCCAGCATTCAGCAATCGGAGGCTCACGGCCCTTTGTCCACAAGAAGTTGAGGCTTGCGCTGGAAGCTAGTGATAGGATCACATTCAGCCTGTCGGAGGGTTCCTTACCTTTCAGGTGGTCTTCTGAGTGGTTGGTGTGTAAGTCCTGTAACTCCAAGCAGTGCTTGACCTGCAAGTCCTGCCACTCTCTTAGGAAGCTTTCCTTCAGCTGCTGCAACTGCTGCTTGTGCAAATGCGAGGAGGCGGCCTGCTGTTTGCGTGTCCCCTCCAGCTCCTCTTGCAGCCCCCTTATCTCCTCCTAAAGCAAACAGCACAGCAGGATCAAACATAAGATTTCCCAGTTTCTATATGCTGCAGGACAACTGGATTTAAAATCGCCAAACTTTCTAATTCAAACATGCTGAACATTTTTTAATTAGAAAGTTTCTAATTTCCCCGCCACAACTTTTGTGCCATTTCAAAGTATGCCGCTGCACCCAAGTGCCGACCAGATCATTAATATAAAGAGAAACACAATGGTCCAAGTCCTGAGGACCCCACTGTTTACACCCTCGTGTGAGAAACACCCATTTACTCCCCCACTCTCTGATTTCTGACCTTCAGCCACCTATCTACATTCCTTTCAATATTGTGTACATGAAGCCTCCAAAGTGGCACTTTATCAAATATCTTTTGAACAGACATTCTGAGGCAGACTTGCACAGCTCACGTCGACTGTCAGGAACGCCTGCAGGCCTCTCTCAACCATCAGAATTATCATGCTGGATTATAGCTCCTAATGTCAGACTGACTGCTCTGGACGTACCTGGCTGATTCCCTATGTAAACGCAGTCAGCACATCAGCAAGTTAGACCTCCAGGACAAGCCTCACACTAAGCCACGTGTGAAAGATAGTGTTCAGAACCTCTACTCCTCCCTCTCAGATGTCCTGCCTGACCCCAACACTGCCCTGTCCTCCTGTCAAATCTCCACTTTCACTTCAGTCAGTTTTTCACTTTCCTTTCTCACATTCCTTCCGTCGCCTCCTCTCTCACATTCCTCTCTCACTCTGTTGCCTTCTCTCCCACATTCCCTTTGTCACCTCCTCTCCCTCATAGTCCTTCCATCACCTTCTACCTCCTAACATTCCCACTACACTTCTGGGAGTAATAAACACCAGTATTCCTGCAATTTCTTTATTCTCTCATGTTGTTTCCAAAAGGAGGGAAAGCTCTAGAAACACTGCAAGCTTCCTGATTTAAGCAGACAGTGACTGGCTCAGGAGTTGCCAGGCAGTGCTCCGCAAGTACCTTTTGCTGTTCTAGCTTGTGTGCTAAGTCCTCCAGCAGCTGGATTCTGTGCTGGAAATAGTTCTTCTCAGCATGATCAGTAAACGACAGCAAAGACAAACTGGTGAGGAAGAAACACAGCATTAGTAACTCCCACCCAGCTCAGGGAGTGACCAGAACAAACGCAGAGCAGTGAACCCCAACCACCAACGCAGTCACCCCCCCCCCCCCAACCCAGCAACGCCCCCCCCACCCAGAATAGTGCCACCCCAGCATTGTACCCTCCAGTGGGGCCCACTCCGAGAAGTGACCCCCCCAGCACAGTGCCCCACCCCCAGCATAGGACAGTGCCCCACCCCCCCCCCACCCAGTACAGGGCAGTGCCCCCCTCCACCCAGCAGAGGACAGAGTCCCACCAGCCCCCACCCAGCACAGGGCAGGGACCAGAATAAATTGACAATTGTTAAATTCCCATCTTTACTTTTAAAACTTCTCACAAATTACAATTCAAAACAACATCACAAGATTGCCTTAAAGCATGGCCGACTGTAGTGACAGGAGGAAGCCATCCAGCCCACTCTTCCATTTTACTATTCATCACGGCTCTTTGGATAGGAGGGAGATTGGGCCCAGGTTAAGTGCTGGTACTTCCCTCTTTAGCATACGTGAACAATGTGGAAGTGGATCGATTCCAGATAAGGTGGGTGGGTTGCTAGTAACAGTGCACAAGTGAACATAATGCAGTGATCTGGATTGGCTGGGTGTATGGATTGGTAGAAGAGGCAGGTGTTTAATAGGGATAAATGCAAGTATTGAGCTTGGGATGGGGAAATTTAAATATAAGTCATCCATAGATACTTATAGAACACAGTCCAGAAGGAGCTAGGGTACTGGCAGGGAGTTCTTTAAATCCATTAACAGTGATCGGCAGCGGCAAGGAAGGCAAAGGTTCAGGATTTATGGTTAATAGGATTAAGCGGCAGTGCTAGGACAGGCAGCATGAATCCCACAGCACTGTTGAGAGCTTAGGACAGACTGAAAGCTGCAGATATTTACACTGAAGAGACAACTCAGAAAGAAAGATCTTGTTGACTTTTAAGATTAGAAAGAAAAGCGAGATCCGAGATTCCACAGAGTGCACAGGGTCACGTATCAGATGAGACAGAGGGTGAACATAATTCAGATTAACCTCTTCACTAACAGGTTGATAGAGATGGTGAACATCTTGTAGGGACCGGGATAGTGGTGGATAATACACAATGTGGTGTCCAATAATGGATTGTTTTGTCTGTTATCTTATAGTAGCGTGGTCCAACAGATTTAGGGGTTAGAGGGGGGAGAGAGAGTATGTGTATGAGAGAGGTAAGAAAGGGGAGTGAGAGAGACTGTGAGAGTGACTGAGAAAGGGAGAGAGATTGAGAGTGGGAGATAGTGCGCATGTGAGGGGGGAGGGAGTGAATGTGAGGGAGAAAGGGGAGAGAAACAGAGGGGGGAGATTAAGAGAGTTTGAGAGGTAATAGAGAAAACATGTGTGAAAGCGGAGACGGGGGAAGAGAGTGGTTGAGAGGGAGAGGTGGAGTGTGAGAGGGAAGGGAAAGTGTGAGAAGTGGAGTGAGAGTAATTGAGTGAGAGAGGGGGAGAGAAGGAGAATGTGCCCCCCTCTCTCAACCAATCAGCCGTGCAGGTCACTATCTGCAGCGGCAGGACTAAGCTGCTGAGGACGCGGTTGGTAAGAGACACGCTTGCCTTCCTGACAGACTGCAATAAAGGCCGATATTATTTGCTGTATGGAGAGTGAATAATATTAAATAACAATTTTTTGGAGAAAAAATGGCGGCAGGCTGAAATCGTGAGGAGGTCACCAAGCATGATTGCAAAAACAGAGGGAAAAATCCTGTTTTTTTGCAATCCTGGCAAAAGGAGCTCAATAGGAGTCCCATTGGAGTGGAGCAGGGGAGGGCAGGAGTTCTTGGACTTGAAGCGATTTCACACGTGCGACACCTGGAGCGAGGCCTAAACCGTCGCCTGGAGCGAGGTCTCAACTCGACACCTGGAGCAGGACCACTGGCCTACACACGAGCAGGGCTCGGGGGCCACACCGACATGGGGCCCGATGCCCCAAATGGCGTCCAGATCCAACTTAGGCACCGAGGTCCACCTACCTGAGCCTGAGCTGTGCGGAGCCAACATGGGATTCACCGCCTCAACCATCGCTGACTCTCCTGGTCAACATCCAACTGGAGACCGGCTGCCACGTGATGTCACATCCACCCACCACCTTTGAATCTCTCAGCTTGGACTCACTGGGACTATAATATTGGCACACCCTCCCCATGATGATCCACACCACCAGGCTAACCATGCCTCGCTGACCCTCCCAAACCCACCTTTTGCTCTTAGTCTCAGTGTGCGCATTTTGGCTGCTACCACCGATCCAAGCTGCTTTCCCAAAATGCTCCCACTCCTGTCCTCTAACCTCTATTACTCCCGTTCGGTCCTCCTCTCCCACCGCCTTCCCCGACTCCTGGATCACTCCAGGCGACAACTTCCCCCTAATAGAGGCCACACCACCCGGCTATACCTTCTATCATATCCGTCGACTTAACCACCATGGTGGCGTTGTGGCTCTCATCTCCCAGCCTCTGTTAGGCCTATCCCCTTATTCCTCTGGAACCTTCCCCTCCTTTGAGCACCTTACCCTTTATCACTCCTCTAACCGTTCCCTCAAAATTCTCCTCATCAATCGCCCACCCCCAGCCCTCCCCCACCTTCATCCCTGACATCTCCACTATATCTTCCCTGTCCCTCTGCTCCGAACGTCTCCTCATTCAAGGCAACTTCAACTTCACTTCACCCACTCCTACTCTACCTCTGCTGACTTCTCCTCCCTCAACCTCTCCCTCCACATCCACTCGGCCACCCACATCTGCGGTCATCCCCTTGACCTGGTGATCACTTGAGGGCTCACCGCCTCGGACCTCACCATCATCAACAAAGCAATCGTGGACCATCACTTCATCTCCTTTAACTCCTCAATCCCTCTCTGCACTGCCACACAACCCACCTCCATTTCCTACCAGCCCTGGAAAAAAATCTCCCCCCCCACTACATCTCGGCTGCCATCGGAACTCCTTCCCCTCTGGGCTTCTTCCCGCAATGAACTATCCTCCTCGGTCACTCCACAGCTCTCTCTCCTCCACTCTTGATTCCCTTGCTCCCCTCTCTTCCCGAACCGTCTCCTATTCACGTAAGTCACCATGGTACACCAGCTATCTCCACTCCCTTAAAAGCACAGTTGTGTGCCGCTGAACCCATCTGGCTTAATTCGAACTTAGCGGTCCATCAGCAGATCTGGCTGAACCCAAATAAATCCTACCACTCTGACCTCGCCTCCGCTAAATCCTCATTCTACTCCAAGACAATCTTGGAGGCCAAGGACAACCCCAGGCTCCTTTTCTCCGCCCACCCCTTCATGCCTCACCCATCCTCGCCTCCAATGCCAACTGCAAGGCAATGCTGGACTTCCTCAAATCCAAAGTCGAGGTGATCCGTTCAACTGCCTCTGCCCTTCCATCTACTACACCTCTCCAATCTCCCCCTCCCAGCCCAGCCCCTACCCATCCCTCCCTTCACACCTTTGAACCTGTCTCCCACTCCTCTCTCACCACCACTATAACCTGCCTGAAACGACCACCTGCTCCCTCGACCCCATCCCCTACTCCTCTCCTTAGCTCCCAGCTCCACCTCCTTACCCCCCTATTCACAGGCATCATAAACCTCTCCCTGTCCACTGGTTCTGTTCCCACCCCAATAAAAACGGCTTTCATCACTCCTATCCTTAAAAACCCGTCCCTGGACCCATCTCTACTCAAACTACTACCCCATCTCCAACCTCCCTTTCCTCTCCAAGGTCCTGGAACGAGCTGTTGTTTCCCAGCTTCGCTCCTTCCTCTCCCGCCACTCCCTTCACGAACCCCTTCAATCAGGTTTCCGTGCCGCCCACAGCACAGAAACAGCCCAGGTCAAAGTGACAAATGACATTCTGTCCATCTACAACCAGGGATCCCTCTGCTTCCCTGACATCCTTGACCTCTCTGCTGCCTTCGATACCGTCGACCACTCTATCCTCATCCACCGCCTCTCCTCTCACCCCAAGCTTCACAGCTGTCCTTGACTGGTTCAGATCATACGTCTCAGACCGCCTCCACTTTATCTACACAAACAGTTTCCCCTCGAGCCCCTGCGTTGTCTTGTGCAGCGTTCCTCAGAATCCTTGGTCCCCTCCTCTTCAATAACTGGAGGGGTCATTCGCAGACACGGACGGGGTCAACGTCCACATGTATGCGGATGACACCCAACTACACCTCTCTGCCTCCATCCTCGACTCCGGACCACTGTCCTGTCAGTCATCAAGTCCTGGATGAGAGCTAATTTTCTTCAGTTGAATGTCAACAAGACTGAGGCTCTCCTGATTGGCTCCCATCAGCACCTCCACACCTCAGGCGCTGACAGCATCGCCATCCATGGTTGCACACTCCACCTTGCTAAACCAGTCTGGAAACTTGGCGTCTTGTTTGACCCTCAACTATCCTTTCCACCCCACATCTGTGCCATGATTCACTCTGCCTTCCACCAGCTCCGCAACGTCGCCCGGCTCGGCCACTGTCTCACACCACCAAAACCCTTGTACACACACACCAAGGCTTGACTATGCAAACTCCTTGCTTGTCGGCCTCCCCAACTCCTCCCTCTATAGACTGCATATCATCCAGAACCCTGCAGCCCGTGTCCTCTCCCGCACCAGGCTCCGTGATCCTCACCCGACTCCACTGGCTTCCCATCACACAGAGGATACAGTTCAAGATGCTGGTTCTCACCTTCAAAGCTCTCCATGGTCTTGCTCCCCCTTACCACTGCGACCTCCTAACCCCCTACCATCCTGCCTGCTCCCTCCGTTCAGCGGGCTCCAACCTGTTTCACGTCCCCGGCCTCTGACTGTCCAGCGCCTTGGGGCGTCCTCCCGACGTGAAAGGAGTTATACAAATGTAATTTTGTTGTTGTTTCTCAACTGCCTGCTCCTGCTGCTGCCCTGGGAGGATGTTCACTAGGGAGGGAATGGAAGTTGGAATGTTTGAAATGGTCTTGTGCTGCATTCAATCATCGGCCGCATAAAATCACGGGCCATGCCGGATGTGGCCAGTGGGCCACCAGCTGGCCCACGCTGGATGAGGCCCATGGACCTTTCTCAAATAGGGAATCCGGCCCATGGCAGCAAATAGGTTGGACCACCCTGATTAAAGAATCACAATGAACTCTTGTGAACAGTTGCAATTTAAACTGAAGTTCCCAGTCACAAACAGTGAATCATATCCAGTCTGGACATTATAGCCAAATGTGGACAGCTTAGAAGAGAATGGAAATGGTTTTCGGGTGGACTTGAGAGGCATGACAGACAGACACAGAGGGTTTCAAAAACTGGAACTACTTGCTGAATGACAATGTAAACTAAGGTTCCACCAAGTGGGCCAAAGCTAGATGCTGAGTTACTTCCCTCAGGAGAGGAAGCCTCTAAGGCACAGCTGGCCTCAGCACTGAGATTAGAGAAGGGAAAACTCAGGCAGAGTTTGTGTTCCTGAAAGAATGGTATGTACACATGGGGTAGGGACAACATCAGCTGTGACACTGCCTACCACTCCCTGTCTAAACTCATACATCAACAACAGCTACATGGGTCAGCTACCAGTGGGCAGAGCGGTCAACTTTAGGAGAGGAGGGAAAAACACAAGACATGGAACAGTAAGAGACAGATTACGGTCTTCTCCAATTACACGTGGTTTTATAGAAACCAGCTGTTACCTAAGCTCTGGGGTCTGGTTGAGACTGACATCGGGCTTCAGTGTGAACGGTGGCTTCAGCTCCTCTTGGATCTGCTTTTCCACTTCCGTAATTTCCCGACTATGTTCCTCCTTCATCTCTGAGATTTGTTTCTCAAAGAAAGTCTTCAGCTGCTGCAGCTGAGCATGCTGCTCAGCCTGCAGGTGCTCTCGCTGCTCAGCAAAGTCCTGCTTCAGATGCTCCACCTCATCCATGTGTGCCGTGCGAGCGAGCAAGTGTTCCCTGAACTCTACACGAGCAAGTAAAATTACAGGATTCCTGACTCAATCCAGTACCCACGCAGCTCAGACCAACCCAGCACCCGCAAACTCAGCGCAGTCCAACCAGCACACGCGCAGCTCAGCGCAGTCCAACCCAGCACCCGCCCACCTCATCCCATCCCAGCACCCACGCAGCACAACCCAGCTCAGCAACCGCACCACTCAGCACAGACCAACTCACTTCTTGTCCTAAGCACCGGAGCTAGTGAAAAATATTGAAGCTGGAAATATCTGAGTGTGAGAGGCCTCAACTGCCAAATGTGCTCACAATCTCACAATTATGTAAGCAGGATGCATCCCTCCAGGGAGAGTGCGTGCATTCCCTCCCAAGATCTCTGGAATTTGCATGTGTAGGTGGGATGCACGGAGCTCAGTTTAATTGGATACTCTTAAGCAAGGTAGTGGGGTTCCGCATGTATCAAACACCTGACTGACCAAAACCAAAAAGGACACGAGTGGCTAAGCAGTTGAGGCCAACTTTTCACTCGTATTTCAGGCCTCAACATTTTTGACAATGTTTCTTTCATCAGTTCAAGTGCTTAGGGCCACTCTACTTTCACTCAAAAAACAAGTATTTACCATTCAGCTCCTGGCGACTAGTCCTCATACATTCCATCTGGGACCACAGGTGTTCGAGCTCCTGTTTGGATTGTGACTTCATGTCATCATAATTGCTCTGCAATATCTCGATCTGTCAAAAAGAAGCGTTCAAATCTCAATCATTGATGGGATCAGACATGAGGAGTTCATAGCTCCCACTATCCTGAAAACCAAGAGCCATTGGTCCAGTCACCAGGACTGAGGTGGAAAGAGAGGCTGAGGCAGGTGCAACAAGTCTAAAAGTGAAAGTATCAGCGCCAGCTAAGAAATGCTCCAAGAATGAAGCAAAACGTGATCAAAATCCAGGAACACAACTTTGCAGAATCACAATGATCCAACCTGTCCTGGTGAGCAGCACAGCTGGAGTTCTTCGTCCCTGCCCTCCACCACATGAGAGCTCAATCCTGAGTTTGTCAGTTGTTAAATGAGTAATTAGTGACCAAGGTCAGTCACTAGGTAACTAAGGTCGGCAAGAAGAGAGAAGTAAGCAGGGATGCCTTACAACAGAGCAGGCACCAACGTAACACTTGGCAACAGAATATCAGAATCGAATCCACCCTCTGTGCTGAGTTCCTGAGGCCGATTCCCAGTACTCCAAGGCACTGCTAGTAACAGCCCAGCCCATTAGCAGGACTTGGGAGAGGCAGACCAGTCACTGGGGGCAGGGATTCTTTCCATTCAGCCACTGTTAACTCTGGTTAGATTCCAGCAGTTACCCCAACACATATTCTGCGGTGCCTGATCTCCATTCTTTCCCCGCACTTCTACTCTAACCACACTCTCCTCTTACTCCCTAGTCAAATGGAAGTCTCCCCTTCACTCCACTCATACCTTAAATATTCTTCCTCTTCAAGCATCTCACATTCGCTTTGCAAAGAATTGTCATTCTGCTTATGCTCATTTATGAATTCCATGTCCCCAGCATCCTCTGGTTTCCAAAATCCCCTTTTGTGATTTTAAATGCATCTTCTCACGGTCTGGAGCTTCATGCATCACCCTTCACGTTTCTCTACCCTGACCTCTCTCACTGACCTGGGCACGGTGTCCCTCCGCCCTAGGCTCTCATTGACCTGGGTACGGTGTCCCTCTGCCCTAATCTCTCACTGACCTGGTGTCGCTCCGCCCTAATCTCTCACTGACCTGGGCACGGTGTCCCTCCGCCCTAATCTCTCACTGACCTGGGCACGGTGTCCCTCCGCCCTAATCTCTCACTGACCAGGGCACGGTGTCCCTCCGCCCTAATCTCTCACTGACCTGGGCACGGTGTCCCTCCGCCCTAATCTCTCACTGACCTGGGCACGGTGTCCCTCCGCCCTAATCTCTCACTGACCTGGGCACGGTGTCCCTCCGCCCTAATCTCTCACTGACCTGGGCACGGTGTCCCTCCGCCCTAATCTCTCACTGACCTGGGCACGGTGTCCCTCTGCCCTAATCTCTCACTGACCTGGGCACGGTGTCCCTCTGCCCTAATCTCTCACTGACCTGGGCACGGTGTCCCTCTGCCCTAATCTCTCACTGACCTGGGCACGGTGTCCCTCTGCCCTAATCTCTCACTGACCTGGGCACGGTGTCCCTCCGCCCTAATCTCTCACTGACCTGGGCACGGTGTCCCTCCGCCCTAATCTCTCACTGACCTGGGCACGGTGTCCCTCCGCCCTAATCTCTCACTGACCTGGGCACGGTGTCCCTCCGTCCTAATCTCTCACTGACCTGGGCACGGTGTCCCTCTGCCCTAATCTCTCACTGACCTGGGCACGGTGTCCCTCCGCCCTAATCTCTCACTGACCTGGGCACGGTGTCCCTCCGTCCTAATCTCTCACTGACCTGGGCACGGTGTCCCTCCGCCCTAATCTCTCACTGACCTGGGCACGGTGTCCCTCCGTCCTAATGTCTCACTGACCTGGGCACGGTGTCCCTCCGTCCTAATCTCTCACTGACCTGGGCACGGTGTCCCTCTGCCCTAATCTCTCACTGACCTGGGCACGGTGTCCCTCTGCCCTAATCTCTCACTGACCTGGGTACGGTGTCCCTCTGCTCTCATCTCTCCCTGGCCTGGGCACGTTGTCCCTCTGCCCTAATCTCTCACTGTCAAGATGTCCCTCCGTCCTAATCTCTCACTGACCTGGGCACGGTCTCCCTCCGTCCTAATCTCTCACTGACTTGGGCATGGTATCCCTCTGCCCTAATCTCTCACTGACCTGGGCACAGTGTTCCTCCGTCCGAATCTCTCATTGACCTGGGCACTGTGTCGCTACGCCCTGACCTCTCACTGACCTGCGCATGGTGTCCCTTCACCCTGTTCTCTAACTGACCTGGGCACGGTACTCCTTCTCCTGGTCTTCAAGCTCTGTCTGCAGATCGTGTCGCTGTTGGGCACATTCCTCTTTAAGTTGGGTCAAACTGCACTGGTGCAGTCGCTCCAGGTTCTGCCGAGTCACTGTAAAGTATTTGAGGGGAAATTTATAGAAGTGGCAAAAAACTGATACATTACAACTTTGTACACTGCTACAAGCTCCATGAGCCGGTCACCCCCATTCTCGCCCAGCTTCACTGGCTCCCCGTACCCTAGAAGATCAAGTTCAAGATCCTCATGCTTACCTTGAAAGCCCTCCATGGTCTTGTTCCTCTCTATCTCTGTGGCCGACTAAACCTTTCACCAACTTGTGCACGCAGCAGGCAATGGCCTGTTCCACGTCTTCCCATCCTGCCCATTCCACCATTGACACTCGGGCTGTCAGCCCTTCTGATCTCACCCTCTGCAACTCCATCCTGGAGCCCCTCCGCCTCGCTCCCTCCATTGCCTCCTTCAAGGCCTGTCTCAAGACCTTCCTCTTCAACTGGTCATTTTCCCACCCCCACCTCACCTTGATTCCAACCCGTAGTTCCAGTGCAAACCCTTCACTGTCCAGTGCCTTGGGATCTCTTGCTGACGTGAAAGCAATCTGTTGCATTTATACAGCACCCCTCATAGCGGGTAACATCTGAGTGAAACAGTATGTTGCTGAGCCAGGGAAAAACAAGAGATGGAACAGTCGAAGAGGAAAGTTTTCAGGTGTGATCTAAACCTTACTGAAATGATCGGATGGGGAGGGAGGTTGAAAAATTTACCTGGTGCTCCTCACAAAATTCGAGTAAAAGGGGCATAGCACATGATGAGACTCAGGTGAGGCCCCCATTCTAACATACCACAACAAGGCAGCTAGATCGAGCCATATCTACCTGTTCTGACCCACACTTACAAAAATTTATGTAGCACCCATCACACAGGAAGGGTCTTAAAAGTGCTGAAACCTAGAGAAAGTTCACACTGCTACCAGGAGTGGTACTGAAGGGTGCGAGTGGGAATGAGATGCTTAAAGAAGTTATGGACACCAATAAGGTAAATAATCACTCCTCATTCATTTGCTATAGCTTGTACAGTCTTGAGACTGAGCAGTGACCCTGACCGGATGAGCTGAGCAATTCAATCTCAAGAACTGATGTACCAAACACAAAAACTGGCACACTGGCTCCCACAGTGTATTAGCAATTGCTCAGGTGGTAATGTGGCTCTCACCTTCATCCTTCTCCTGCTGCTGTCGCTCTTTGGCATATGCAGCCTCCACTTCACTCTGCAGCCTCTCCACCGTCTGCCGCCACTTCTCCAGTTCCACCTGGTGTTGGGTTCGTCCAAACTGCTCAAACACTTCCCTCTGCTTCTGGGACTCCTCCTCCCATGCCTCCCGCGCGCTCTGTCAAACAGCAACAAATGCCAAACAATCCACAAACACAGAGTTTCCTCTCAAAACCCCACATCTCAAAGTGGGTGGTTTAAATTCCTGTAAATCACACACAATAGCATGACTCAGTCTGATACACTCTGGCCTCTGAGCAGTGTAAGGGTCAAGACTGAGAAGACTGTGGCTTCAAGCCCCATATCAGGACATTGAGATCAATATAGGCTGACACTTCAGCGCAATGTAGGGAAAGCACTGACTGTCAGAGGTGCGTCCTTCAAGTAAGACAATAAACCAAGGTCTCTTTTGCCTGTTCAGGTGGACATTGAAGATCCCATGGTGTTATTGGAAAAGTGAAGGGAGTTTCTCCCAGTGTCCTGGCCAACATTCCCATGATAAAACTGGTCATTCAACTGGTCAATTGGTCAACATGGTTGTTTGTTGTTTGTAATTCATTGCTGTGTGCAAATCGGCTATCACATTCTCACAAGGCATGCAGTCACTGCCCTTTAGAGTAAAACCTGTGAGGCACTTTGAAACACTGACATAATAATAATATAATAATAATCCTTGCATTTGATATAGCGCTTTTCACGTCGGGAGGACGTCCCAAAGCGCTTCACAGAACACACTGTAAAGTGAATTGACTGTATATTTGTGGGCGAACGCGGCAGCCAATTGCACACAGCAATGTCCCACAAACAGTCGTAGATTGAAAATGACCAATTTATTATTGTTTTTGGTTTTGGAGGGATTATTATTAGGCTCTGTGTGGAGTAAGGAAACTTGCCCAAGGTTTCGCCCTCTGCCTGGAATTGAACTCAGGTCTCTTGCTTGCAAAGCGAGTGCTCTAACCACTGAGTTACAGGATATGTGATAAGGCGCTCTACCATATAGAAGAATTACTGTGCATAGTTACTGGAAATCACAAGAAAGACTCAATCAAACAATTTGGACCAAAATTCAACCTGTATCATCCTCAACACTGATCTTAATATTTCAGATTGTGCAGAAATTTGGCAAAGTCTTAAATCTGAGTTTTGTAAGTACTCCAGTAAAACTCACATAAGTCGTATCAGTCGGGACCATAACAATGAATGCGAGTTACACAAAGTTCGAATTGCAGGCGAACTTGCATAAATCGTATAAAATCTGATTTAATCAATAATCTACACTGCAAATTTGTAATTCAATGCTGCTGGTAAATGCACATGCGATTAAGGGTCAAGACGACATTTTCCGCGAATGAATTTGTCTTGACCTGGCATCACACGCACACTTAGTGGCAATCGTTGGAATCACAGGAAATTAGCTTCTTCTGCATATGTGCGATGGATCAAATTCATATTTCCCGGTATTGAATGCAGCCGGTAAGTGCGGGAGTAATGGAGGGTAGGGGAGCGCGCTACAAGTTAGATGTTTAATATGATTAGTGCAACGAAATCCAATTGGTTTTGATAGTAAACTAATTGGGACTCAGATAAATATACTTGGATGTATATAGACTTCTGTAAGTTTTACTGTATACAAGACTAGCTTCAGCGCAGAAATAAATTTATGAATTTGTCCAAATTCTGCACAATCTGTAATGTTATGTGAATAATCTTTAGGCTAAAAAGCAAGTGCAATTTCAGGTCTTCGACTCTAATCTGACCAATTCCAGGTGCGTGTTTGGGGACAGATCTGTTGTGATGTACTGATGGTGAAGAGGAGCCATCCCCACCAAAAGCCAGGACACTGCCTCTCCCTTCCCCGAGACCTAGAGTGGATGTGGGAGGGGTGGTGCAGCCCTGGGATCCCATTGATCTGAGACCACAGCTGCTCAGGGAATGTTCTGGCTACTGTTTGGGATTTGTTGAGGTCATCAATACTTATTAAAGGCGGCCACACAGGCCTGGGTACCTGCATCCTCTCTGCTTCCACCACATCCACCTTGGCCTTCAGAGCAGCTGCTTCTTCCTCCATGACCTTCTGCAAGTTCTCTGAAAACACGTCAGAAAAGAAAGCCGTCAATCAGTCCCTCATTCCAGCCACATTATAAAGTATGCATTATATGTGAACAAAATCAGAACACAGCAATAATAATAATCCTTGAATTTGATAAAGCAGTTTATTACATATTTGAGATGTCTCAAAGCACTTCAATGTACAAGAGCTCAGTACTGTAGCCAGTCACCAGGACCAGGTGGCTAGAGTAACCTTCAGAATTTGACAGCTGGATTAAGTATAAGGTTATCATCATTATTAAGATGTAATTATAATAATGTAATAATCAAATGCAAAGACTGCATTACACCCACAAAACATACAGTCAATTCACTTTACAGTATATTCTGTGAAGCAGTTTGAGATGTTTAGAAGACATCAAATGCAAGGATTATTATATATATGATATGGACTTTCGGAAGGCGTTTGATAAGATGCCACATAATAAACTAGCAAAATTGAAGCCCATGGGATAAAAGGGATAGTGGCAGGTGGATACAAAATTAGAAAGGAGACAGAAAGCAGAGGGTAGTAGTGAATGGTTGTTTTTCAGACTGGAGGGAAGTATACAGTGGTCCACTGCTCTTTTTGATATAAGTGATGAGGGACCTTAGTTATGTGGAGAGATTAGAGAAGCTGGGATTGGTCTCCTTAGAGCAGAGAAGGTTAAGGGGAGATTTAATAGAAGTGCTCAAGATTATGAGTTTTGATAGAGAAGATAGGGAGAAACGGTTTCCACTGGCGGTTGGGTTGGTAACCAGTGGACACAGATTTAAGATAATTGGCAAAAGACCCAGAGGGAAAGATGAGTTTTTAAAAACTTTTTTTTACACAAAGAGAGTTGTTATGGTCTAGGAAACACTGCCTGAAAGCGTGGTGGAAACAGATTCAATAACAACTTCCAAAGGGTAGGTAAATGAAAAGGAAACACTTGCAAGGATATGGGGAAAGAGCTGTAAGTAGGATTGGGTTGCTCTTCCAAAGAGCCAGCACAAACACAACAAGCCACAATGTGTTATAATATTCTGAGTCTATGATTCTATGAAACTGCAATTGTGTGCCATAGGTCGACAGCCAGATTAGTTTAGTACCAATGTGAGTTGGCAGCTGAAAAGGTCCCTGTGCTGACCCAGCGTACCTCGTTCCTGTCGGTGTTGTTCCTGGCATTCTTCTATGTGCTGACGTGTCTGCTCCCTCAGGCGCTCGGACTCCAGATGCTGTTGGCTCTGCAGCACGGCCAGCTCCTGGCAGCGTTTCTCATTCAGCACCTTTTGCAGCTCAGCCAGCGCCTCCTCCTTCTCGCGCTGCAGGTTGCACTGCACCAGCTCCAGCTGGGCCCTATGCATGTTGTTCAGACTCAGCCGCAGTGACTCCAGCTCCAGCTTGTGCTCGGTCTATTGGGAAACAGAATAAAATTGGAATATAAACAAAACTGTACTCAACTGTAGGACATGACACAAGAGTTGAGAATCTGATGAACAACACTAAAATATCAGAGCATTGGTAACATTATTGCCAATGTCACAGTAAAGGAGGAGGAGGTAGAGAAATGGATAGGATAAAAATAGATACGTAAAAGGTTAGCAGCGCTCAAAGTAGAAAAGTCATGGGATACATCCTAGGTTGCTGAGGAAAATAAGGATGGAAATAGCAGAGGCTCTGACCACAATTTTTCAATTCTTCTTAGATATCGAAGTAGTGGCTGAGAACTGGAGGGTTGCAAATTTTACTCCTCTGTTCAAAAAGGGGAAAGGGATAAACCTGGTAACTACAGGCCCAGTCACCTAATGTCAATGGTGGGGAAGCGTCTAGAGACCATAATCTGGGCAAAATTAATTTTCACTTAGAAAAACACAAGTTAATTAATGACAGTCAACACGGATTTGTTAATGGCAAATCGTGTCTTACAAACTGAATTGAGTTCTTTGATATAATGCGAGAAGATTGATCAAGGTAGTGCAGTTGATGTAGTGTATATGGACTTTCAGATGGCATTTGATAAGGTACCACATAAAGGCTAGTTATCAAAATTGAAGCCAATGGGATAAAAGGAACAGGACAGCATGGATATGAAATTGGCTGCGAGTCAGAAAGTAGAGTAGTAGTGAATGGTTGTTTTTCAGACTGGAGGGAAGTATACAGTGTGTCCCCCAGGAGCCGGTATTAGGTCCATTGCTCTTACTGATACGTGAATAATTTGGACTTGGGTATAGAAAGCAACATTTTAAAGTTTGCAGATGACGCACAATTTGGGAACGTGGTAAACAGTGAGGAGGATGGTGGCAGACTGCAGGAGGACATAGACTGGTGAAATGGGCAGACACATGACTGATTAAGTTTAAGGCAGAGAAGTGCGAGGTGATGCATTTTTGGAGGAAGAATAAGTAGAGGCAATATACAATAAATGGTAGTTTTGAAGGGGGCTCAGGAGCAGAAAGACATGGGAGTTTACATACACAGGTCATTGAAGGTGGCAGGACTGGTTGATAGAGCTGTTAAAAAAGCATATGGGATCCTTGGGAGGGAGCGAGGAGGGGGAAGAGAGTCGAGAGGCTGCCCAGCTGACCTCACTCCCCGGCCGACCTCACTCCCCGGGCTGGCCGGCCGGCCGACCTCACTCCCCGGGCTGGCCGGCTGTCCGGCCGACCTCACTCCCCGGGCCGGCCGGCTGTCCGGCCGACCTCACTCCCCGGGCCGGCCGGCTGTCCGACCGACCTCACTCCCCGGGCTGGCTGGCCGGCTGACCTCACTCCCCGGGCTGGCTGGCCGGCTGACCTCACTCCCCGGGCTGGCTGGCCGGCTGACCTCACTCCCCGGGCTGGCTGGCCGGCTGACCTCACTCCCCGGGCTGGCTGGCCGGCTGACCTCACTCCCCGGGCTGGCTGGCCGGCTGACCTCACTCCCCGGGCTGGCTGGCTGGCTGACCTCACTCCCGGGCTGGCTGGCCGGCTGACCTCACTCCCCGGGCTGGCTGGCTGGCTGACCTCACTCCCGGGCTGACTGGCTGGCTGACCTCACTCCCCGGGCTGGCTGGCTGGCTGACCTCACTCCCCGGGCTGGCTGGCTGGCTGACCTCACTCCCCGGGCTGGCTGGCTGGCTGACCTCACTCCCCGGGCTGGCTGGCTGACCTCACTCCCCGGGCTGGCTGGCTGGCTGACCTCACTCCCCGGGCTGGCTGGCTGACCTCACTCCCCGGGCTGGCTGGCTGACCTCGGTGTGAAGCTGAGCTTGTTGCAGCTCGGTCTCCCTCGCTGAGTCCCAGTGAGCCCGTAGACCATCAAACAGCTGCTGCTGCTCCCGAGTCAGCTTGGCTCGCAGCTCCTGCACCTCTTGCTCATGCTCAGTCATCAGCCGGCTCAGTTCCCGCTCCCTCTCCCGCTCGTGCACCTGTGAATGAGAACGGCAGTACGTAACTCAGCTCAGTCAATGGTCTCTCAGATTCACGCACTGGAAGGTCAGAATATTCACACCCGAATCCAGAGTTTGCTGATCTCAGGCTGATCAACACAGGGGTCAATGCAACAGGCATCTGTTCCCATGGGAAAAGGTCATATTAGGTCCTTGCTCTAGATCAGGGTGGTCGAATATTTTGGCTGCCGAGGGCTGATTGCTTCTTTTGAGAAATATCTGCTCTCCGCATAAGCAATATTCTTGCCTCCTTCGAGGCACGTCTCAAAACCCTCCTCTTCAACCCTCCAGTCACCCTTCCTACAGCTTGGTTCGAAATCCCTGACTGTCCAGCGCCTTGGGATGTCCTCCCGACGTGAAAGGTACTGTACAAATATAATTTGTTGTTGGGTGTTTCCCTTCCAAAGACATAACATTTACACAGCACCTTTTTCATGTCGGAGGGACGTCTCAAACCGCTCAACGCTACTGGCTGGATTACCCGAGCTGGGTGTGGGAGCCGAGGGAAGATGACTGAAAGCGCGGTGACGGAGTTAGGTCTTGAAGTGCCTTCTTGAAAGAGAGCAGTGAGTGAGTCGAAGAGACTCCAGAAATGGAGCTCCAGAGAGCGGGTGATGGTTGGTAGGGCAGATGGGGTGTGGGGACATGAAGCAAGCCAGTGTTTATTAGGCAAAGGGAACAGCAAAGCGAATAAAGGACGTAGAGAGGTTTCTTACTGGAGAAAGAGGGAGCTTTCTGTGAAGAAACTGTATGTCATGTCGCTCAGTATCTGTCCTCGGTCCCCCTCGCAGTGGTCGAGAGAGGCTCCGATCGTCTGTCCTGACAACGAACCACTGCCATCACTCTTTTTATTTCTCTTCCCCGGCCTCTCCCCTCCCTCAATCACTTTCTTCTTTCTCTCTCCCTTCTCCCTCATGCACTTTCTTGCACATTGTCTAGCCCCCTCGCTTCCCTGTCCACCCCCCTTGCTCCTGTCTACCACCCTTGCTTCTCTGTCTATTGCCCCTTGCTCCCTATGTATCCCGTTAATATTCCTCCTCTTTAAGCATCTCTGATTCTCTTGTAAAAGGGTTGACAGCCTCAGTGATAGTTTCACATGCCCACTATCCTCTATGTAGACTTGTTCTCTAACCTCACTTTCCATTCTTTTTGTGATTATGTTCAAATTTTTTGACTCTGGTGACTGACTCGCTGACTAGTGGAAATAATCTGTTACTATTTATCCCTTCATAAGCCATCAATTGTGAAGAGCTCCAGCTGGTCACCCTCAGCTCTGGTCAAAAAGCTTCAACTTCTCAAACCTTTGTAACTGAACCTCTTGTCCCTGGAAACATCCCAACAATCTATGCTGCTCCTTTGTCGGTTACTTTATATCATTGCAGTGATAAGGTACCCAAAACTATACACAATACTCTCAACTGTGGGCCAACCAAAGCCCTGTAATACTTGATTCATCAGCGTCAGCACTTAGGGACGTCCTCCAGACGTGAAAGTCACGTACAAATGTAATTTTATTGTTGTTATAAGAGGTTCTCACTATTGTAATCTGTGTCTCTGGATAGAAAACCAATCTTTTACTTTATTTACGGCCTTCTCTCTGTGCGCTGCCTCCTTTAATAACCTGTATATCTGAACTCTGCTTCTCTACTGATTAAAATCTCATCATTTAATGTATAATTCCTGACAAAATGTCCTACTTCACAGTTTTGGTATTAAACTACATTCATCACCTCTCAGCCCACCCGCACCCACCAATCCAGCAAACCTTCCAGTTTAGTGTCCGCGGAATGTTGATATCGTTCCTTCTATTCTTGGGTTCCAAATAAGAGCGGCCTGAACACGTGAGTAATATCATCCTTACATTTCATACAGTGCCTTTCACAACAGAAGGAGTCCCAAAGCACTTCACAGGATTTATAGTAAAGTATCTGAACTTTGTGGGTGAACTTGGCAGCCAATTTGGACATAGCAATGTCCTACAAACAGCACAAAGTGAATAATCCAATTTTATTGGGGGTTTGTTGGCCAGGACAAACTCCCTTCTCTTTTTGATTAATGCTATGGAATCTTTAACACATGACTGAACAAACAGATGGGACTTCAGTTTAATGAATCACCACTCACTGCATCTTCCAAGTCTTCATTTTATCCAGACTCTGCTTTCTGTCCTCCAAATATATAATAAAATTATTACATTTCATATAATATATTTATCATGTCTTCGAGATGTCTCAAAGCGCTTCACAGAATATACTGTAAAGTGAATTGACTTTGGGGGTCAATTCCGCACTCCTCGGCTCCTGCCAATGTCTGATCAATTATGACTCTGACCTCCTCAACCTCACGGCCTCTCTCTCTAACTTACTGAACCAGTGTACAACATTAGCATTTGGTTCAATTCTTAGCTTTCCTTTCTTCCTCACATTCTTTGGTATATTTGGGGGAGAAACTCTGCAGCCAATTGCGCAAACAGTGTTCCACAAACAGTCGTGGATTGAGTGACCAATTATTTACTTGTTTTGAAGGAATTATTACCCCTGGAAAAGCGACCTGCCAATTGACTGACAACCAGGTTCCTAATTACTGCTAGGTAAACAGAAGCGCGTGGAATAAGGAAATTTAACCAACGTTTCGCCCTGCTGGAAATACAAACGAGGTCTCTCGCTTGCGAGGTGAGTGCGCTAACTACAAGACTCCAATGTCTTGCTTTGTGCAGTCCACTTCGCCATCAAACATCAAGGCCTGGATGAGCCAAATTTTTCTGTAGCTAAACATGGACATGACAGAAGCCGCACTCCTCGGCTCCTGCCAATGTCTGATCAATTATGACTCTGACCTCCTCAACCTCCCGGCCTCTCTCTCTAACTTACTGAACCAGTGTACAACATTAGCATTTGGTTCAATTCTTAGCTTTCCTTTCTTCCTCACATTCTATCTCTGACCAACATTGATTCTCTTCACCTCCACCCCAGTTCTCTGCGCCGGTCTCAGTAGTTCGGTTCCTGAGCCAGGTGGGTCTGCAGAACTCCAGGGCACAGTTGATAACAGCCGAGCCAGCCTGGATCACCTGCCTCGACTCCTGCCAATCTGCATAATACTAATACTTTCTAAAATTAGGTAAGCAGTGTGTGTCACTCCCAGGAGAGTTTGCATTGCATTTCAATAAATATCTGTAGAATTTCCATGATTAGTTGGTAAGCATGGAACCGTTTGGTTTGGATACTCTTAAGCATGGTGATGGGTTTCTGCAGGTGTCAGGCACCTGGGTGACCCCAAAAAAATCATTAAATGCCACCAGAACCCTTACATGTGCCTTCGTCACCTCCCAGCTGGAATTGTCTAATACACTCTTCGCTGATCTCCCTCACTCCACCAGCCATAAACTTCAACTTAATCCAAAACTCCACACCCACATCTTCACCCACACCAGACTCTGTAAGTCACTCACCCCAGTCCTCACCAAGCTCCACTGGCTCCTGGTCTCTCCATTTCTACTCACCTGCTTAATGTAGCCAATCTGCTTTCTGCTCTCACCCTCCTGTCTCTGCTGCGCATCCCGCACCGCCCTGTGAGTCTCGTCTTTTAATTCATCCAACTGAAAACAGTGTTCACAGTGAGCAAACAAACCACACATTAACCAGACTGTACTGCACAGCTCTCCATTTCACTGCACCAAACTCCACAGTAAAGATGTACAAACCAAGCCTCTGCACTATTCAGTAGTGATTTTAGTAAAACACTCTGGCCCTATCACCCACTCATATTCTCACAGTAACCTCTCTGCTTTTAATGCTGCAATTCCTCTGTGGCACTGCTGCCTCTCAAAGCACAGAGAGCTTTCTCTGCAGTTTTCTCAGACCACTGCAAGGGGCCGAGGTGAGGTCCCATAGTCTGCTAGCTGCTTTACCCATACTCTTAAGATTTATAATTGCAGCAAACCTCTTTCTGATGCTTTGCTCTCAAGTTTTGCGTATCAGAGGCATGCAGCTCCTTGCTTTTCTTCATGGCTTCCTGGTACTGGATGGTAACCTGCTCCTGGGCCTCCTGCACAGCCCGGCACAGCCTTTCCTCCTGTTGCAGCATCTCTGCAGCACGTCTCTGCTCCAACTCCCGCTGCGCTGTCCTGTGGCTGCTCAGCTGCAACTCCAGAGTTGCCATTCTCTGAAGGTACTCACACTCTTGGTCCTTCAGCACTACCTCCAGTTGTTGCAATTCAAGAATCTTTCTTTTCAATTCATCTCTCAGTAGCAGCCTCTCAGCCTCCTCACCGAGAAGGAGACGCCTCAACTCCTCGCTGTTTTTCTTCAGGAAGTTATTCTCAGCTCTGACCTGACGAAGGGTTTCTTCTATCCTGAACAGGTCCTGTCCTGCCCCCGACAAGTTACCCTCCAGCTGCACTCTCTCTCTCTGGAGTTGTTTCTCCTGCTCTTGGCTCTCTCTCAGCACAGAGTGAAGGGCAGCCAGCTCTGCGGACAGGGATTCTTCCTGCATGGTTTTATGTCCCAGCAGTTCAGATGTGGTTTGATTCCTTGAAATCTGAGTGTCGAGCTGAGTCTGCAGCTGATCACGCTGGTTCTGGAGGGTCGCCAGCTGCCGGCCAAATAAGGCTTGAACCTCACTGGTCACCGAATCGGCCGCCAGCTTCTGCTCCTGTACCTCCTGGACCAGCTGCTCCTGCTCGCGAAGCTGGGTGAGCAACCGTGCCTTTTCCTGCTTCAGATCCTTCACCATCTCCTTCAAAGTCACCAGCTCCTTCAAAGTCACCAGTTCACTGTTCGCGGGACCTTCCAGACTGGCTTGTTCACATTGCTCAGTCTGGCCCTTCACGGTCAGCTCCTGCCCAGCTTGGAGTCTGGTCTGTTCCTCATGGTGCTTCCTGCTTTCATTGTCTAACTCTGAACACACAGTCGATAGCTCATCAGTGACAGCCTGACATTTCTTCAGAGCCTCCGCTGGTTGGCTCCTCGCGGTCTCTAACTCACTCTCTTTTTGATGCAAGGACATTGCCAGCTCTCGACACCGCTCAACCAGGTTCACCTCATCTGGTCTCTTACCCATGGCATTCTGTGAATCATCATCGTACACGGTCTTCACACCAGCCAGCTCACTGCTGAGAGGCACTGCTTTCATGCACTGCTGCTCCCTCAGCTCCTCCCGGAGATGGCACATCTCTGCTTCATGGCTGAACAGCAGCTCATTTCGAAGCTTCTCCAGCTCAGCTTCCTGAGATTCGGCCAGGCGGCTCAGGACCTGGTCTTTTTCACGCTCCATCATCTGCAGCTTGATCTGATAGTTGGTTATTTCATGCTGGTGATTGTGCCTCAGCTCCTCACTGAGCTTCACTTCCTCAGCCAGGCGGGCATTCAGCTCATGAATATCCCTCGTCAAGCACTCGTGCTCGCATTTATACACCTTTAACTCTTCCTCCAGATTCCGGACTGAACTCCTGCACTTCTCCTCCATTCCAGCTTTCTCTTCCTGAGCCTCCATTACACTGTGGTGGGGGAGCTGCTCCTGCTCCTTGTTCAGCTCTGCGATGTTCGCATTTAAAGGCTGGGCCTGCTCATTCATCATCTGTTTATCCAGCTGATTTTGCAAGTGCTCTAGATCGGCTTTATGCATGGCATTTAGATCATCCATCTCCTGCATGATGTGCTTACGCATCTCTTGTTTTATTCGCACAATCTCCTGGCTGTGCACAGCTTCCAGCTGAGCCCTGAGCTGCTCCCCTTGGTCTGGACTATAAGCAGCAGCTTTGTGTGGGATCACCACACCCTCCTCCAGGGATGGCTCACAATGTTCAATTTGCTCCCTCAAATTCTGGTCTCCAAGTGAAAGCTGCATTAAGGCAGCATCTTTAAGGTCCAGCATTTCCCTCAGTTCCTTCATGGCTTCCTCCTTCTCCTCTATCCACTGGTTTAGCTGTTGTATTGTGTTCTCTGTATTTTTCTGCTGGTCGACAATCTGAACAAGGAGATTCTCTTTGTCTTTCACATTCTTTATAGAGAAAGAAAATATATATGGTTAGTAACGTGCCTAATACCTCTCCGGTGGGTGTCACTACATGAGTTTCTCACCTAATGGCGCGCTGCTTTTCAATATAAATTTGAAGTTTTTTCTACATTTCAACAGAAAAACATTATGAGCTGTAAACATGAATTTCTGACCACAACACTGCTGTGGGGTGGCGAATGAGCAGAGCAAATACTCAGCGTCCAAAATAAAGAGAATTGTAAGAGAGACATATAGCAGCAACCACCTCTCCCACACCCCCGTCCTGAAAACGCAGTATTCAGCCATGCTGCTAACTGACACAGATTTGTTCTGCCATCGCACACAAAGCTAAAGGAAAACAAGTCTCAGAGCTCTGTGTGGACTCCAGACTTTACTCACTTGCTCAGAATCCTCCAGCTGTAATTGCAGCTGATGTGCTCGCTGTTCCACACTCTCCAAGTGTTTGCTCTGCTCCTTCAGGCTCTGCTGGAAAACAGAGATTTGTTCTTGGGCCTGAAGCAGCTCCAGGATCCCAGGGCTTCTGCTCCTCAGGATCTCACTGGCCTGCACAGCAAGAGCATTCACAGGTACGCATAAAGATAGACAACCACCCCATTTATTTTACACTGCGTTTAAGCTGTGCATTAACAACTTGCATTTATAAAGCACCCTCAAGCAGAGGCACTTAACAATGGCGGAGCAAGATACCAACCAGGGGGAGGTGACTGGAAGCACAGTCGAGGATGAAGGTCTTCTGGCGCAACCTGAATTTGGGGAAGGAGGGGGCAAGGCAGACAGATTGAGGGAGGGTATTCCAGAGTTTCATAATGGCTGAAAGCACAGCTACCGATGGTGGAACTGAGGGCACAAGGGACATGCAGGAGGCCGGGAGTCAGTTGAGTGGAGGCAGCGGGTAATGAGCTGGGGAGAATTCAATTCAATTCCAGGCAGGGCGAAACCTTGGGCAAGTTTCCTCACTGCACACACCTGATAATAATCCCTCCAAAACAAAAAATAATAATAAATTGGTCATTTTCAATCCACAACTGTTTGTGGGACACTGCTGTGCGCAATTGGCTGCCATGTTTCGCCCACTTTACAGCATATTCTGTGAAACGCTTTGAGACATCTAGAAGACGTGAAAAGTGCTATATCAAATGCAAGGATCTATTTATTTATTATTTATTTATTTAAAGCAGGTCGGAGAGGTAGGGAGTTGTCAGGGTATGAAGCGATTTTAAGAGGAGTGTGAGAATCTTGAAATCGATCAGTTCGGTGATAGGGAGCCAGTAGAGCCTGGCAAGAACTGGCGTGATAAGTGTATGGAGTTTAGTGTGGGTGAGTATGCGGGTGGTGGAGCTTTACATTAACTGGATTTTGGATAGTGGAGTTGGGGAGAACGGCAAGGAAGGCGCCAGGCTGTGGAGTCCTGCAGCTCAGTGGTTAGAGCACTTGCCTTACCAGCGAAAGACCTGGGTTTGATTCCTGGCAGGGTGAAACCTTGGGCAAGTTTCCTTATTCCACACACCTGATAATAATCCCTCAAGAAAAAAAATACTAAAATTCGTCACTTCAATCCACGACTGTTTGTGGCTGAGGAAGAGGAGGCGGCCAAGAATGGAGCCCTGGGGTACTTCAAAGGTAACTGGGCAGGGGCAGGAAACAAATTAAGCCATAGGCTAGTGAGTGGTGTGCAGGTGTAGGCAGTTTGCGGGACAGTACCTGGTGTAACTGGTGCTGCAGAGACTGAATCTGGTCAGTGAGCTCCACCGTTTCCTGCTGCACCTGGTCTCGGTTCTGAATAGCCAGCTGCAGGTTCTCAGTCAGTTGGCCAATTATGTCATTCCTCTTCTGTACAGCCATCTCCAACTCCTGTTGAGACAGCACAAAGCACATATAATTCAAAGCACACAAACATTATCTTCTGATGAATGGAATGGGGAAAGGGCAGGTATCATAGAATCATACAGCACAGAAAGATGCCATTCAGCCCATTGTGTCTGCGCCAGCTCCGAAAAGAGCATTCCAACTCAATCCCACTGGCCCGCTTTCTCTCCATAGCCCTGCAACCCTGTCCTCCCCAAATATCCATCTACTTCTCTCTTAAAAGTTGTTAACGAATTGGCTTCCACTACCCTTTCAGGTAATGCATTCCAGATCCAAACAACTCGCTGGGTGAAAAATGTTTTCCTAACCTCCCCTCTGTTTCTTTTAACAACTAACTTAAATCGGTGTCCTTGGGTTACTGACCCACTTGCCAGTGGAAACAGTTTTTCCCGGTTCAACCTATCAAAATGTCTCATGATCTTGAACACCTCTATTAAATCCCCTCTTAATCTTCTCTGCTCTAGGGAGAATAATCCTAGTTTTGCTAACCTCTCCTCATAACTAAGGTCCTGGTACCATCCTGGTAAACCTCCTTTGCATCCTCTCCAATGCACTAACATCTTTCCTAAAGTGCAGTGCCCAGAACTGAATGCAGTATTTTATAAATATTCAACATAACCTTCTGACTTTTGAATTCTGTGCCCCTATTTATAAAACCTAGTATCCCGTATGCTTTTTAAACAGCTTTATCGACCTGTCCTGCCACCTTCAGAGATTTGCTTATGTGGACCCCCAGGTCTCTCTATTCATTTGCCCCCTTTAAGATTGTACCATCATCTTATACTGCCTTTCCTCATTCTTCCTACCAAAATGCAATACTTTGCATTTCTCCACATTAAACCTCATCTGCCACGTTTCTATCCATTTTATCAATCTGTCTAAGTCCTCTTCGAGTCTGGTGCTGTCCTCCTCACCATTAACTACCTTTCCTAGCTTAGTATCATTTGCAAATTTGGAAATTGTGCTCCCTATATCCAGGTCCAGATCATTAATATAGATCAGAAAGAGCAGTGGTGCCAATATCGACCCCTGAGGGACACCACTACACACCTCCTTCCAGTCTGAAAAGCAACTATTTACTACCACTCTCTGCTTTCTGTCTCCTAGCCAGTTGTGAATCCATGTTGCCACAGTCCCTTTATGTTGCCACAGTCCCTTTAATACCGTGGGCTTCTATTTTGTTTATAAGTGTCTTATGTGGCACTTTGTCAAATGCCTTTTGAAAATCTAGATAAACTACGTCTACTGCACTATCTTCATCCACCCTCTCAGTCACTTCATCAAAAAATTCTATTAGGTTGTCAGACACGATCTGCCTTTAACAAATCCGTGTTGACTGTCCTTTATTAAACCATATTTTTCTAAATGAGAATTTATAGTGTCCCGGATTATAGTCTCCAGAAGTTTCCCTACTACTTCTCAGGTTTATCCTTCTGCCCCTTTTTGTACAAGGGAGTAAGTAACATTTGCAACCTTCCAGTCCTCTGGCACCACTCCAGTGTCCAAAGAGGATTGAAAGATTGTGGCCAGAGACTCTGCTATTTCCACCCTTGCTTCCCTCAGTAACCTAGGATGCATCCCGTCCGGACCGGGTGACTTATCTATGTTGTGCATCGACAGCCTTTTTAGTACCTCTGTTGATTTTTATCATATCCAATTTCTGTTCCCACGCCTGTGATATTGTGGGATTGGTTGCATTTTTTGTGAAGACAGTTGCAAAGTACTTATTTAGTACATCAGCCATGCCCTATGCCTCAACAAAAAGATTTCCACTTGGGTCCCCAATTGGACCCACCCTACCTTTGACTAACGTTTTACTCTTGATATGCTTATAAAATACCTTAGGGTTCCCTTTTATGTTTCCTGCTAATCTTTTCTCGTACAATCTCTTCACCCCTCTTACTTTCCTTTTCAGTTAGGGAAGTATAAAATTAAAAGAGACCTATAATATTGCCAAAAAGAGCAGTGAACCCGAGGATTGGGAGGGCTTCAGAAACCAAGAAAAACTAAGAAACTGATTAGGAGGGAGAAAATGGATTATGAGGGCAAACTAGCTAGGAACATAAAGACAGACTGCAAGAGATTTTACAAATACATTAAGAGGAAGAGACTAGCAAAAGTGAATGTGCGTCTATTACAGGCAAAGACGGGAGGAATTATAATGGAGGATAAAGATATTGCAGAGTCATTAAACAAATACTTTTCTTCTGTCTACACGTTAGAAGACACAGAAAACTTACCAAAATAGAGGGGAACTAAGAAGCTAATGTTAGAGCACATGATTAAAGGCAATATATTAGCGTGGATTGAAGAGTGTCTAACGGGAAGGAGAGAGTAGGGATAAACGGGTCCTTCTCAGATTGGCAAGATGTGACTAATGGAGTGCCAGAAGGTTGGGCCTCAACTGTTTACAATCTACATCAATGATCTAGACGAGGACATGGAACTTAAAATATCTAAATTTGCGGATGATACTAAGCTACGTGGGAGAGTAAGCTCTGAGGATGACACAAAAAGATTGCAAAGGGATATAGATAGGCTGGGTGAGTGGGCAAGAAGGTGGCAGATGGAATATAATGTGGGGAAGTGTGAAGTTATTCACCAGGTAGTAAAAATAGAAAAGCAGATTATCTTCCAGAAAGGGAAAGACTAGATAGTGTTAGTGTTCAGAGGGATTTGGGTGTCCCTGTACACCAGTCACAAAAAGTTAGTATGCAGGTACAGCAAGCAACTAGGAAGGCTAATGGCATGTTGGCGTTTATTGAAAAAGGGTTAGAATACAAGAGTAGGGAAGTCTTGCTGCAACTGCATAGGGCCTTGGTGAGACCGCACCTAGAATATTATGTGCAGTTTTGGTCTCCTTATTTAAGAAAGGACATACTCACCTTAGAGGGGTTGCAGCATAGATTCACTAGGTTAGTTCCTGGGATGAGGGGGTTGACCTATGAGGATAGGTTGAGTAAACTATATTCTCTAGAATATAGAAGAATTAGGGGTGATCTTATAGAAACATATAAGATTCTTATGGGGCTTGACAGACTAGACAGTGTGAGACTTTTTCCTCTGGTGGGAGAATCTAGAACTAGAGGTCACAGTCTTAAGATTAAGGGACAGCCCTTTCGAACAGAGTTGAAATACTTCTTCACTCAGAGGGTAGTGAATTTATGGAATCCTCTACCCCAGAAGGCTGTAGATGCTGAGTCCTTGAACATATTCAAGACTGAGATTGATAGGTTTCTAAAGGATAAATGGATTAAGGGATATGGAGATAAGGTGAGCAGATGGAGTTAGGTTAGAAGCTCAGCCATGATCGTATTGAATGGTGGGGTAGGCTCGAGGAGCTGAATGGCCTTCTCCCGCTCCTCATTCCTACGTTTTTGCTGGACTATTACTTGTTTCATTTCGATTTGTCTCTCTTCGTATGTAACTCGTTTCCCCTCCCTGATGCTACATTCTGATTCCCATCCTCTCTCGAAATCAGTTTAAACGCTTCCCCACAGCATTTGTTATCCTTGTTGCAATGACATTGGTCCCAGCCCCACTCAGGTGTAATCCATCCCTCGTGTACAGGTCCCATCTGCCCCAGAAGTGGTCCCAGTGGTTTAGAGACCTGGAGCCCTCTTTCCTGCACAATTTCTCCAGCCAGGCATTCTGTAGGGTCTCAGCCCTTTTATTACCTACATGGATCCCAACATGGACCACAACTTCCGGATTTTCCTCCTCCCCCTATAGTATATTTTGCATCTGTTCTGTGACGTCATGCACCCTGGCCCCAGGGAGGCAGCATCCCATGCGCGAGTCCCGTCTTTTATGTCAGAAACGCCTGTCTATCCCTTTAACTGTTGTATCTCCGATAACAATAGCATTGGTGTTTTTCCCCTTATCCTCCTGAACATCTATTACCTTTTGACTCTGCTCGCCAGAGGCGTCCTCACCGGTATCCAGTAACAAGGACCGGTTTGTGAGTGCCACATTCATAGGGGATTTCTGTATTGCCTGTTCTTTTTTTACACCACATCGGATGGTCACCCATTCACCCTTCTTCTGAGCCCTCTGTGTAGCTGGGGTGACCACCTCCTGAACTCTCTCTGGCTGTGGGGTGACCACCTCCTGAAAAGTTCGATCCTTAAATTCTGCAGCCGCTCGTATCCTATGTAGTGACTGTAGCCTCTCCTGAAGCTCAGTGACTCTGAGCTCAAGCTCAAGCAGCCGGAGGCACTTCCTACGCACGTGTTTGTCCAGAACACATGAACCATCCTGGAGTTCCCACATGGCACACAGTGTGCATGGAATGGGTCTCAACTGCCCTGCCAGGTTTTCCAACAGTATCAGGCTAAATAGGTAAAAACAAGTAATTTCACACCTTTTATTCCCTTGCTCACACTCCTTATATACTAAACGCCTACTCAACACCTACCGCCACAGGAATGTGACCTTTTGTGCAGGCTCTTGGGGGTTTTGTTTCTCCTTTACAAGTTCTCACCTGCACCGAATTCTCCCTAGGCACCGAAGTCCCACTTTCACCTAATTTCCAAACAGAATTCTCACTCTGTTTCTCCTCACTTCGTTTCCCTCCGCACGCTCCTGGGCTCTCTGCTCAAAATGGTAAATGGGACTGAAATGATTGCTCTTAAGAGCCGGTACAGACACGATGTGCCAAATGGCCACATTCTGCACTGTAAATTTCTGTGGTTCTTTAGACGTTGGATTTCATAAAAAGGATCAGGAAATGCTCTTCCAGTGACGAAGTGCTGGTCAGACCTCATTCATGCAGTTTTGGACAGCCAATCTTAAGAAGGATAAACTAGGCTTTGTTTGTGTCCAGTGATGAATCACTAGATTAACGACAGGGATGAAAAAGGCTAGGTAGATGTGCTATTTTCTTGCCCCTCCTCTCTCCATCAGCACAGAGAGTAACTATGAGAGCCTCCTGTGCCAGTCTATCTCAGCACGGGGTGTAACGGTGAGAGCCACCTCTGCCAATCTCTCAGGACAGGGAGTGACAGAGCAGCAGGATTTGTTTCACCAGTGATGTGCTGAGGATTCTCATCACAGTGGAAACATGTATTGACCCACTCTCAGGACAGGCAATGGCACAGAAGCATTAGCACCCAGTATACAGAAGTAAAATAAAACCAGCTGCTTTTGCCACAATTTACTGCCTGGAATAGAGCATTGTCACCTGTAATTGCTCAGTGCTCTGGCAAGCAGTTAGCTGCTCCTGCAGGTACTCCACCTCCCCCGTCAGCTGCTCCATCACCAATTCTTTGCCATTCAATTGCTCTTCCAGCTCAGTGATCCGGAGCTGCTGCACTGCCAGCTCCACTCGGGCACATTTCAGATGATCGTCCTGGAACACATCGTCTGCTGTCAAACTCTTTATCCAGTGGAACACTGGACATCCAGACTTCTGAGGACCATCCAAGCGCGGGTGTCATCAATGTTATGCCTTGAGATGCCTAGGGCACCTTATCCATATTCAACAACTGAATTTTTTTAGCGACCTTCATGCAGGGTACCATCCCGGAGGGCTTAATTCAGACTCAGAGGCACAATGGGACCTCTGCTTTACTTCAGGCCAACATTTTAGCAACTTCTATGTGGTCACTGCATTCAATGGTGCCTTGCCCCACCTGCATCCCTGGCCTCACACATGCCCTGGGTGCGGCAGAGAAACACATGCAATACATATTATTAGCTCCAGTTTGTGACAATAAGTCAGCATAGCCGGATGAGTATGGGGGTGATCGGCTCATAGAGTCTTGTGCGGGACAGGACACAAGCTGCAGAATTTGCATCTTGTGGAGGGAAGAGTTGTGAAGACCAGCAAGCAGAGTTAGCATAGTCAAGCCTGGAGTTGATGAAAGGTTGGATAAGGATAAGGATCTCGACAGCCCAAGGTTCCATATTGGCTTAGTAAGTTGCATTCATGCAGAGTGATGCTGCCAACGCCTGAGGTGAGAAGGCGCTGATGAGAGCCAAGCAAGAGAACCACTGTTTTGTTGACATTCAACTAGAAGAAGTTAGTTCTCATCCAGGACTTGACAACTTAGAATTGAGGGTGAAGGCAGAGAGATAAGAGGTGGGTGTCATCCACATACATGTAGAAGCAACGAATTATACAGCACAAAAGGAGGTGACTCAGCCCATCGTGTCTTTGAAAAGAGCTATCCAATTCAATCTCACTCCCCCACTCTCTCCCCATAGTCCTGCAGAATTGTCCTCCCCAAATAATTATCTACTTCTCTCTTAAAAGTTGTCATTGAATCGGCTTCCACCACCCTTTCAGGCAATGCATTCCAGATCCAAACAACTCGCTGTGTGAAAATATTTCTCCTCACCTCCCCACTGTTTTGTTTAACAACTATTTTAAATCAGTGTCCTCGGATTACCGACCCACCCGCCCGTGGAAATAGTTTCTCCTTCTTCACCCTATCGAATCCCCTCAATTTTAAAAACTTCTATTAAGTCTCCTCTTAACCTTCTCTGCTCCAAGGAGAATAATCCTAGCTTCTCTAGCCTCTCCTGATAACTGAAGTCCCTCATTCCTTGTACCATCCTGGTAAATCTCCTTTGCACCCTCTTCGATGCCTTGACATCCTTCCTAAAGTGTGGTGGCAAGAACTGAACATAGTAATTTAGCTGAGGCCTAACCAGTGTTCTGTAAAGGACGTTAACCTGATGCTTGCAGGTGACATCACCAAGTGGTTGCATATAAACGTTAAAGAAAAGGACCAAGAGCTCTAAGGAACACCGCACATAACAGATAGATAACAATGTCAGTCAGGATAGATCACACCCTGGGTAGATCACAGTCATGGTTACGATGGAGACTGCCAGTGCCCGACTTCTGGAGCAGAGAGATTTCCATTGAACCAGGTTCCAACTAGCATGGAAACAGGACCAAAATCTCACCACAGTTGCAATGTCTGGTGTTAGATAGGTCACCATCAGTCTGAAGAAAGGAAGATTGCAGCATTACAAGGAAAATTCAGGTCGTTTCTCAAAACATTTAACAGTCTCAACACTCTTCACACTGTAATGTTGTAGTGACCTTGTGTTTGAAGGCCAACAGGACAGCCAATTTGCACACACAAGGTCCCACAAACTGTGTGAAGTGAATGACCAATTTCATTTCCTAGATACTATTGGAATGGAATATGCACCTCACACTCTCCCTAGAGAGACGCATCTTGCTTCCCTAATTTTGGAGTGCAGGGTGGCAAAAGCCAAGGCTTGGGAGTCCACAGATTGTGTTGGGGTAACTGCTGAAGTCTAACCAGCTAAAACCCATCCCAAATCCAATACCCAGCTCAGGGCAAACCCGCGACTATCCAGCTCCTTGGGATGTTCTCCTGATGTGAGAGATGCTATATGAATACAGCTTGTTGTTGTGGATGGCAGGTACCAGGAACTCCCTGCAAGCTTCCTGGCAGGCATGAAATGAGTGAGTGCATTGTTACCATCTTCCAGTCCACAGTTCAGACACACACCTAACCACTGAGCCATGGCTTCACTCATTGGAGGTGTGGATTTTGAGCTGCAGCTGATTAACTCCATGCAACCAATCAAGGTGGATTCCAAACCCTGAATACACAAACATGCATTCACAGACTCCAGTGAACGCTTTCTAACAACTGCTGCCGGAAGCCTCAGTTTCCTCAGCTATCTGATGCACATCTGCCTTCATCCCGTCTCTTATACAACTGAGGCCCTGAGATATGAGGTCTAAGACAAGTTTCTCATTCTTGTCTGCTCCTCTTGCCCCTTTGAGGATCATTCCGCAACCTCATAACTGGACTCCTGGTTTAACCAGTTTTTAAAGAGTTTCCCTTTCTTTGTCAACTCTTCACTGCTCAGGGGTTCAGTCTTTTTTCGGAATTTTCTCCCTTGGGATTCTCAACTCCTCTCCCTTTGGAAATCTCTCAATGTGATACTTGCAAACCAGAAACTGTAGTTGACACAATCAATTCAGTTTCAAACTTTGCCTTTTAGGCTCTATTTTGAACACTTCACCAGGTAGCTCTGCCATTCACCTCACCCACCTTCACCTCACTGCTCTGCTCCACTCCGGAGGGCCCCAGGACCACTAGTGAGTGCTCTTGCGGTGGAAGGTCATCCGGGTAGACAGCCGCGCTCTTCTTCTTCCTCTTCTTCTTTTGCGCCGTATCCGTGCCGTCACCTTTTGCTTTTCGTTGTCGGAAGTCAGCAAGCTGCGAAGGAACGTGAAGAGCAGGTAAAGGGAGAGGTACGCCAGGAAGAGGTAGCAGGAGCACAGCACCAGCATGCTGCCCAGGCGCTGCACGGTGAGAACACATACAGGCTGCTATGTCCTCCTGTGGTGAGCAAAATCAAAATGTGAGTCCAGACAGTTCTTTTAACAGGGGCGTCCCTGGTAAACAAATCTCTGCAATAACTTCTCTCAAGATACCTTTTTGCACAAAGCAATCCTGCGTTTGTTGGCTGGAGAGCTGCATTCTCTTCTACCACCGTTTAAGCAGCTTACAGAGATTACAGCTTTGTCACACAGCCTTCACATTCAGTGTCTGCAAAATATTATCTAACCGTTGGATCCATAAAGGAGGATGAAGTAAAAGGGAAGCAGAACCCCGAGTGCTGGATATATACAGGTAGAGTCATGTAGATCAGTGATTAGAGCACTCGCCTTGTAAGCGAGAGACCTGGGTTCTATTCCCGGCAGGGCGAAATGTTGGGCAAGTTTCCTTACTTCACACACCTCCGTTTACCTAACAGTAAGTAGGAACCCGGTTGTTAGTTGATTGGCAAACCGCTTTCCTGGGGATAATAATCCTTCAAAAAAAATAATAATTTGGTCACTCAATCCACGACTGCTTGTGTGGCGCTGCTGTGCGCAATTGGCTGCCACATTGCACCCACAAAATACAATCAATTCACTTTACAGTATATTCTGTGAAGCGCTTTGAGGCGTCTAGAAGACGTGAAAAGCTCTACATCAAATGCAAGAATTATTATTTTATTATTTACTAAGTAAGATTGCATCCTGGAAAGTAAATTGATACAATGGTCACAGCCACTCACATTATCTACCTTTCTGATGAAAAAAAGTTTTAGCACAGTGTCGACCTCAAAATGGTGCACCATTATTAGTAATCTATACTAATAAAGTAAAGCAATAACCGATTGACGTAGAGACATGATTTTTACCTCATCGGAAAGGTCTTGCATTTGGCAGTGTCATTGTTTTTTTTTGGGTAGGATCTCCTATCACTGATGAGCTATATTAAAAAGTGCTTTAATTAAGCCACAAAATATGAAGTATGCATCGTATTCTGCAACTACATAGCGACAGAGGAAAGTACGCACCGTTCAGAGATACTTTGCAACAAATGTATGGCACTTTTTTCTGGTTGTCATGGTAGCTAGAGTCCTCCCATGTTGGACAGACAGAGAAAGAGACAGAGAGAAAGACTGAGATAGTGAGAGAGACTGAGCTAGCCAGAGAGACACTGTGAGAGAAAATATATTATAAAATGTAGTGACTGTGTGTTTTGTGGGAGAGACAGAGAAAGACAGAGACAGACAGAGAGAAAATATATTAAAGGAGTCCTCCCAGCTGAGTATAATTTCTAAACAAAATGTCTGTCTGTGTGTCAATCTAGATTCCACATTGGATCCTTTGGTTGCAAGCGAAGCTGCAATGGGTACAGCTAGTTTAATATAAAGGCTGAAGGTCTCCACTGACATCAATTGTATTTGACAAAGGACAAGAGTGCTGCAGTGAATATCTAATATGTGCAATCTGTTCAATGACAAACACCTGTTAGGTGCTCCATTTCCTACAAGCCTCCTCCAACACCATCACTAAAGTGTCACTTCTTCCGTCAATAAGAAGCTCCTGGTTGAGCAGGCCCAGCACACGGGAATCGCCCATGCTCAGCACAGGAACACCAGACTTACAGTGAGGAATTCTGAATCAATTGGGAGTTGGAGGAAGATTTGTTGCAATTAAAAATTACAGTAGGAACTTGGCTCAGCTGATAACACTTACCTCCCATTTCCCCAAACCCTGTAGTTTACTCCTTTTTAGGTTTATTTCCCTTTTGAAAGTCAGCATAGATTCTCTGTCTCACTAGAATCACCCTTCTTGCAGATTATAAACCACAATCAGTTTGGATACATGGGTTTCCACGTGTCAGATACCTGACACCAAAAAAAATTGGTTGCGTGAAAACATTTCCCCGAACCTTCCCCATTTAATGATTTACTGACTATCCTACAGTCACGTGCAGGGGTTATATATTTATATGCACCTAATCGGTGATATCATCCGCAGACACTGGATTAACTTTTACAGGATGACATATAATTCTCTCTGCCTCGACTCCAGCACCACTGCTGTCCTGGTGGACTGTCTTGCCTGTCAGCTTCAGTCTTGTCAACATTCAACTTCAGAAAGTTGACTTTTGAGACAAAACTGAAGCTTTCCTGCTTGGCTACTGTCAGCGCCTCCTCACTTCATGGATGCACTCTTGCACCTCATCCAGCCAGTACTTTGGTGTCCTGTTCGATGCTCAGCTATCCTTTAAAACCCCACTTCCTTGCCATGACATGTTCTGCCTTCCCTCATCTCTGGAACATTGTTCACCTCCACCACTCTGTAGTGGCGAAAGCGGGCAAAACCCCTCGGGCCGCTGAGATCCTCACCCACGCTTTCATCACATCCAGCCTTGATATGCTAACTTCCTGTTTGCCGTAATTCCCAGCTCTTCCCTCCACAAGTTACAGATTATTCAGAACTCTGCAGGGCATATCCTTTCTCGCATTAAGCTGCTTGAGCCGATCACTCCCATCCTCGCCCAACTTACTTTGGCTATCCCCCAGAGGATCAAGTTTAAGATCCTCGTTCTCACTTTCAAATCCTTCTACTATCTTGCTCCTCCCTACCTTTGCAATCTCTTAATACCTGACTAACCTTCCCTCTCCCATGTTCGGTGGGCACTGTCCTCCACCATTTCATCTTCACATTACACCTGAAGACTTTCCTCTTTGATCGTGCTTATAGTTACCTCCCTCCTCATCCTTGCTCAGCATCAAGCTCCGCCAATGTTAAGGTTTCAGAGATGCATTCCTATATGAAAGGCGGTATAGAAATGCAAATTTTTTGGTGGGGTCAGATATGTCTGACACATGTGGAAATCCATTACCATGCTTATGAGTATCCAAACCAAACTGAGAATTCAATGCACCCCACCTACACATGGAAATTCCAGAGATAGACTGTTGGAATGGAGTGCACTCTCTCCCTGGAGCGACACATCCAGCTTACCTAATTCTGGATATCAAGGTCAATTTCTCTGCATGAAGGGTGCTATTTATATTAAATATTATTTGTATTAAATGCAAGTTGAGCATTGTTGGACATCCTCCATATGTGAAAGGCGCTCCTCACATTTGTCTGGACTAAATTCCATTTGCCATTTCTCTGTCCAATCCAAGTCCTTCTGAAGCTGCTTAGAAATCTTCTTCACTATTAGCTATTTTCTCTATTTTTCTATGTAGCTCTACTTTCGTGTCACCTTGAAATTTAGAAATTGAGCACCTTATACCAGAATCCAGATCATTTATATAGAGAAAAGCAGTGGTTCTAACACTGCTCCCTGGGGGACACCACTAGTTACATCTCTCTATGCGAATAACAAACCTGTACTCCCACCATGTTGTCATCATTTAACCAACTTTCTATCCATGCTGCTACTTTTCCATTAATACCATTTTTAACAAGCCTCCAATGCACCACTGTAACAAAAGCTTTCTGGATTCCACATATACCACATCAATACCTTCATCTATTCTCAATTATTTCATCAAAAAACTCTTTCAGAATTGTCAAGGAAGTCTTGCCTTTAGACTGTCATGTCCTCCTGATGAGAAAGGTGCTATACAAATGTAATTTTGTTGTTGTTGTTAATGTATAAACCCACACTGACTATCTTTAATTAACCCATGTCTGCCAAGTGCTTTGAGCCATCCTCCCAATGTGAAAGGCAATGTGCAAATACATTTTATTCTGGGTTCACATCAAGTTTATAGTTTATGGCCTGATCCAGTGACACGTAGGATGGGCCCACAACTGCTTGAATATAAGAAATGCTAAACAAAAAACAGACCTTCCTGACGGTTGCATGCACAATACAACTACTTATGTATTGTATTCTATAATGTTATTTCCTAAAAGAGAACTATCTAATCTGTGTTTGAAGGAATCAACACTTCCTGCTTCAACTCCCCCTACCAACCTGCCTGCTCCCTCCGTTCAGCGGGCTTCGGCCTGCTCCATGTCTCCTGCCCGACACGCCCTACCATCGGTGGCCAGACTTTCAGCCTCTCTGCCCCCACACTGGAACTCCACGATCCCTTCGCCTCATTTCCTCCCTTATCTCCTTCAAGGCTGGTCTCAAGACCCTTCTCTTCAACCGTGCCTTTGTTCGCTCTCCCACCTCTCTGCCTTCTTCCACCCCTACAACCCCCCTCCCCCATGCTCGGGCCCCGACACCTGACTGTTCAGCACTTTGGGACGTCCTCCCGACGTGAAAGGCGCTCTATAAATGTAATTTTGTTGTTGTTTCCCTTAGAGAGTATGTTCCTCAGGTTTACTATTCGCTTCACATCCCTCACTACAGCGCCTTCGGTTTCCCCTCCCCAATTCCTGGCCCCTTCCTTCTCCTATCTGTTGACACTCAACATCCACTCGGTTATAAATCACATCCACCTGAAAAGGGAAGAAGTGGGAGGGTGAATGAGCCACGTGTAACCTATACCTGTGTGTCAACCTGCCTCATTGGTAGCACTTTCACCTCTGAGGCAGAAGCCTTTTTGGTTGGTCCACAAAATAATCATAGCGACTGTGCATTTTGCAGATGAATGCAGCAGCCAATCTGTACAAGCAATGCCTCATGAACAGTCACGAAATGAACGACCAATTTTATTTGATTATGTCACGGTCACCTTGTTTAGATTAATGATCCACTTCTTCTGTTGGGGTTATTAATATAGATGTTCTGTATATATTGAGATTTTGTGCAGAGCGGGACGCTTTCACCTTAAGTGGATTTATGGTCCAGGAACCAAAATATAATTTAAGAGCGGCAAGGACAGCCTTGGAGACAGCCTGTGACCTCGGTAAGTTACTGAAACAAAGAATGGAAAGGATCACGTGGTCCTGAAGGGGGAAACCTACTGATACATAAAAAGGGAAGAAGATTTAAAATGGAGGAGAAAAGTATCAATGTGATACACTGAAAGGATTTAGGACAATATAATTGGAAGAGATTCGCTGAACTTGTGATCGCTCTTCGCCTTGTGTGTCATCAAGGAGGTACATGCCTGATCTGAGAGCCTTGCCATAATACATGCTGCTTCTGGTTATGGATCAGACAGCTCCAACAGCTCACTTGTACCAAATCAGCATATCAAGTTCAATAAATTGGGCAACTGCTTTGCCATTTCAGATCAAAAGATGCTACAAGTTGATTTAGAATTACAATATGAACACACTGAACAAAAGTACTTGATTTTAATAAAAATAATCCTTGCATTTGATACACTGCAAAGTGGTTTGATTATGTATTTTATGGATGAAATAATAAGGTCTTATATGCAGGGTAACCAAAACGTTGTTACTATCACAATGTCTAATACGTCTTAAAGAAATTATTTATTGTAGATAATAGGGTAATTATCACAACTTTTTGGTCACACTGTAGATTGTATGTAACATCTCAAAATGCTTCATATACAATTACTGTCAAGTGTAGTGACGATTTGTAGGCCTTCACACACAAGATCCCACACTCATCCACGGGGTAGATCAGTGGTCCAAACTTTTGGCTGCTGTGAACCGGATCCCTATTTGAGAAACATCTGCAGGTCGCATAAGCAATAGGTTTCCCTTCGAGAAACACTAAATTTATCTTTTTTTAAAAAACACAGTACCTTTTTCACGTTGGAAGGATGTCTCAAAGCACACGACACTGGCAGCTACCTACCTGAGCTGAGAGGTGGGATGGGAAGGTAAGTCTCTGGCCCGGGCAGCTCCTCTACCTCTCTTTCTTGCGTGCAATTGCCCCCTGTCACTCTCATAGTACACAAGCCTGTACCTCTCTCTCCGCACACCCTCCACCTCCTCTCCCCCCCCCCCCTCTTGTTGTGTTTCTCTCACACACAATCACTTTCTCTCTCTCTCTCAATCAGCTGTGGTAGTGGGAACAGCCGCTCTCCCGGCCATATCACACACTGCAGTAACGGCCGGCACTATTTTCACTCCTTACAACTGTGTCATCCCAACCATGAAGACTCCCATGGTCTCAGGCCAAATGACCCGCCTGAGGTAAATGATCAATTAATCTGAAGGAACAGGTCCAGAACATGTGGCATGATTTGAATTTGAACAGGGTGGGCCTGAAGACGAATGGATAGTAGCAATGATTGCCATGGTCTGGGGCATGACCACCCAATTTCTCAACATAACCTAGGCTCCAAGACAATGATCCATATACCAGCAACATTGTCTGATACCAGAAAGGTTCAGCCACATCTGGAACAGTGCTAAGTCAAATCGACAGCAATCAATGAAAGCACCTGACGGAAAAGTTTAGAAGCGTACACTGGGTTGCATCGCAGTAACCACAAATATAAAATGAACAGAACTTGACGATTTTCCTTGTTTGTTAATACAATTATAGCATCACCAATAAAAAGTCCTCAATGATAAGACAAAGACCCTGAACACAGAAACTGAAAGAGAACAAATCCAATAATTGTAGCTAACTGTAAGTAACCTTGCTCAGGCTCCAACTCCACCTATGAGAAGTCCTTCAAAATGTAATCGTATAAGATTTTAAATAAGTAAACTTGCCCAATTTGAATCGGTTTTTATTCCAGACAGATGCTTATTTTATCTTGAATGTTTTTAGCAAACTGACTAGAAATGAAACCGAGTCCCAGGTCGTAAGATCGCCACAGAAAATAAGCCCACAGTGAAAAAGTGACAATCAGTGCTGCCTCACACAGAGACATGGTAAGGAAATTTTCAGGAATGAGGCCAATTTATGGTAAGTAAATCTCTAAGTAAATCTCACCCTTATCTCTCTGGACGAGAGACAACTTTCTTCAGCTCAACGTACGCAAAACTGAGGCCCTCCTGATTGGCTCATCTCAGCGCCTCTGCACTTCAGGCGCTGACAGCATCAGCATCCAAGGCTGCACTCTCCACCTCTCAAAGCCAGTCAGGAACCTCGGCGTTCTGTTCGACCCTGAGCTGTCCTTTCTCCCCCATATCCGCACCACAACTGGCACCGCCTTCCATCACCTCCGGAATGTCGCCAGACTACGGCACTACCTCACCCCTCACGCTGCTGAAACTCTGGTCCACACCTTTATCACCTCAAGGCTGGACTATGGGAACTCTCTCCTCGCCGGCCTTCCCGGCACCTCCCTCCACAAGCTGCAGGTCATTCAGAACTCTGCAGCTCGTGTACTGTCCCGCACCAGGCTTCGGGACCACATCACTCCCACCCTCGCTCGCCTCCACTGGCTCCCCATCCCCCAGAGGATTGATTTCAAGATCCTCATCCTCACCTACAAGGCCATTCACGGCCTTGCTCCCTCCTACCTCTCCAACCTACTATCCCCCTACCTACCTGCCCGTACCCTCCGTTCCTCTGGCTCTGGTCTGCTCCACATCCCCCGCCCCAACCGCCCTACCATCGGTGGTCGGGCCTTCAGCCTCTCAGCCCCGAGGCTCTGGAACTCTATCCCCCAGTGCCTTCGCCGCCTCCTCCCTTTCCTCCTTCAAGGCCGGTCTCAAGACCTTTCTCTTTGACCGTACCTTCAGCTCCCCTCTCGACTCTCTACCCCCTCCTCCTCCCTCCCTTCCCTCCCCGTGACCATTTCCCCCCAATGCTCGGGTCCTGACCCAACTGTACAGAGCCTTGGGACGTCCTCCCGACGTGAAAGGCGCTCAATAAATGGAATCTTGTTGTTGTTGTTGTTGTAAGTATAGTAAAACTCGCATACATCTTCCTCATAAAGCATACAATCGCCTAAATCAGCATGGTCCAACAGGGGGAATAATACCAGCCAATACTGCAGTCTGTCAGGAAGGCAGGCGCTTCTCCTCCCAACCATGGTCTGAGCAACCACGTCAGCTGCTGTTACTGCAGACAGTGGCTGTGGGAGAGAGAGGGGTATTGAGAGGGGGCGGGGAGGTGGGGAGCGCGAGAGGAGGGGAGAGAGTTAAGAAAGGGGGAGCAAGAGAGAGATTGAAAGACGGAGAAGGGGGAGATACAGGAATGAGTGAATGTGAGGTAGAAGCAGAGAGCGAGTGGGGGGAGCGAGAGACACACACGCGCGCTCCGCCCCCCCCTCGCGCGCGCGCACTCCGCCTCTCCCCCTAACACACAGATTGAGCCCATCTGCCCCGGTACACACCCACTCACTCAGCCCCTCTCCCCCACACACATACCACTCAGCCCCACCTCAGACACACACACTCCCTTCCCCTCCTTTGAGACGACCCTCGAGTGTTGAACATAAAAGTCATTGTATAAACAGACTTGCCTGATATCGACCCCTCACTCACTCTCTTTCTTTCGTTACCTTTTCTCGTCCAACCTCCACTTTCTTCCTTCTCTCTTCGTCCTCCATGACCGAGGTCGGTGCGGAGTCCGATGCCCAAGGCTTCACGAACCGTCACTAACGGCTCCTCTTCAGAGGAACAACATGGCCGCTGACCGGAGTGATTAACGGCCGCTCCGACCAATAAGCTGCTCTCACCAAAGGACCCTGAACCACGTGATAGCACCAGGCCCCGCCTGTCGCTTAACCAATGAAAGAGCGCATCTGAGGCCAACCAATCGCAGAGTGCGTGGTGTACCTGTCACCCAATCAATTTGGTGCAAGCTGCCGAGCCCATGTTATGATTGGCGAAGCTCACCAGCCAATTACATGAGGAACACGGCGCGGGGAAACTTAACCAGACCAATGCCAGCAACTCCGAATCGTCATCAGTGTGGCAGTTGGGTGCGCGTGCACTCTCCCGCCACAGAACAAGCGCGTCCCTCCACACACACCCACCCCTCCCCGCCACACACCAACGCACACAGCTGTACACCATCCCTCCCTCACAGCCTCACACCATCTCCCCCATTCCTCACAGCTCCTCATTTACCACTCAATGCACCTCGTGCAGCCTTACCTCCTGTCACCACAGTGATCCTGAATTACTTGTATCTTTGACCAGCTCTTCAATCCCATCAAGAAGGGTGCAACAACAACAACAACAAAATTACATTTGTAAAGTGCCTTTCACATCAGGAAAATGTCCTAAGGCGCTGGACAGACAGAATTACGAACCCGAGCTGGGGTTGGGGTGGGGGAGGGTGGAGGGCAGTGGGGGGGAAGCACGGAGATCGAAAGCATGGTCGAACAGGAGGGTTTTGAGATGGGTCTTGCAGGTGGCAAGGCAGGGGATGAGGCGGAGAAACCTGTGGATGGAGTTCCAGAGGGTGGGGGCAGAGTGGCTTGAGGCCCGCCCACCAAAAGTGGGGCAAACAAGATGGGACGTGAAGCAGTCCGCTGAGCGGAGGGAGCGAGCAGGATAGTAGTAGGTGAGGAGGTCGCAGAGGTAATGGGGAGCAAGACCATGCAGGACTTTGAAGACAAGGACCAGGATCTTGAGCTGTATCCTGTTTGATGGGAAGCCAGTGGAATCGAGCGAGGATCGGGGTGATAGAATCGCGGAGCCTAATGCAGGAGAGGACACGGGCTGCAGTTCTAGATGATCTGCAGACTGGAGGGATGAGTTGGGGAGGCCAACAAACAATGACCTTGCATAAGCCTCGATGTAATATTGAGCTTCAGAAAGCATGTCTGAGGGTTTCAGCTGGGACAATCTACAACAACAAGGTTACATTTGTATAGCGCCTTTCACGTCAGGACATCCCAAGGCACTGGATAGTGTACAGCATTTCAGCACACACCCCCTATCATGGTGCTCTGCAGCCCGTGTCCTCTCCCGCATTAGGCTCCACGACCCTATCACCTCCATCCTCGCTCGACTCCACTGGCTTCCCATTAAACAGGATACAGCTCAAGATCCTGGTCCTCGTCGTCAAAGCCCTCCATGGTCTTGCTCCCCCCTACCTCTCTAATCAACAGCACGCACACCCTGACTGGCTCCTATAAAATGGATGCTGCTTTGGCAATGTCCTTTTTTTTGGTCAGCCAGGTGTCGGACATCACCATGAGTATCCAAACCAAACCGAGAATTGCATATATTCCACCTACACATGGAAATCCCAGAGATAGATTGTTGGAATGGAATGCACACTCTCGCTGGAGGGGTGCATCCCGCTTACCTAATTCTGGAAAGTATTAGGAGCAGATTGGCAAGAGCCAAGGCTTGGGAATCCTACCACGTGTGTTGGGGTAACTGCTGAAGTCTAACCAGCTAAAACCACATAGCTTACGATTGATATCTTGTCTGGCAAGCTTTCCCACTGCTTGTCCAACTGGGACCAACATTAGGGTTTGGCTTACAGGGTTAACAGGAGCTGAGTGGGAGGAGTCCCTGCTCCAAGTGACTGGTCTGCAATTCCAAGTCCTGCTGTGCTGTCGGCAGTGCCCTGGAATACTGCGGACCTGCCTGGCTCAGGAACCGCACTACCGAGATTGGCTTGATTTCAACATTCCATTGCCAAACGTGTCACCTTGAAGTCAGTTGAGCTCGAAGGAGAACCCGCTTACTTTCTCCCAACTCCCCCCAGGAGTCAATCGTTAGTCGTTTGACATCCAACAAAAGGTTTGAGTTCTCACTACGTGGACGGTACATAATAGGAACTCTCTGTGAGCTTCCCGCTCCAAAGCTCAGTATGAAATACATGAAAGCATTGACACCATCTTCCTGTCTGAAGCTTGAGCACATATCCCTTCCCATTGAGCGATAGTTCAACCAATTGGAGATGCGGAGCTTGAGCTGCAGCTGCTTATCTCTGCAAGCCAATCAGTGGATTGTAGGTGCTGGACGCACAAACTCGTGTCACAAACTCGGACTCCAGGTAAAGCCTTCCAGTAATTGTCACCCCGATCCTCAGAGTTTCTTCATCAGCTATCTGCGGACATCTGCCTTCAGCGTGGGTGGGAGGACATTTACAGTATAGCTTGTGATGTCTAGCCACCTTGATGTTTTTGAGGTCAAAGTCAAATGCTGCATACCAGGCTTACTCAGCACTTAATCCAGGTACTCGAGCGAGGGGCCTTGGCAAATAAGACTCTGTAAAGCCACCTCCACCTCCATATATATATATATATATATATATATATGTACCATCAGTTTGTTCACTCGACACCATGAGTTGGTCTGGTGAGGAGCCATGTCCCTTACTTGGTGGCAATTTGTCAATTTAATAAATCCATCGATCGCCTTACCCTGTCCTGGATCCAAGGCTTCAATATTCTGTGTACAATCCAGAGACTCAATTCATTACAGCCAGAATCTGCCTTCTTGCCATAAGTGCTCCTAAAATGAGGAGCTGTTTCTCTCAATCACTGATTTCAATCTAAATTGAACACCCTATGATCCCCAGCCATTCAGATCACCAATACACTACACGCTCACTTAGATATTTAGCTAACAACTATTGTATTCTCATTTACAAATAAACATTTAACTGCAGCTTCCAAATGCATCTTTAATACAGAAAAATAACGTGCCAGATTTTAAAAACAAATTCTGCATTTAACAGATTTCCCAAGCCAGTGACCATGATGCATGCAGCTCCGGTATAAACTAAATTACTGTGTGCCCTGTATACATCATACAGATCATACTGTATACATCATACATCATATCATACATCATACAGAATATTCTCTAGGTCACACACATCACACACATGTTGGAAAAGAAAGACACTCATGCCGACTGGGTATGTGTGGGATGCATCTACCGGTATTAAGCACTCAACAGATCTTGAGCATCCAATAGGTTTGTATGAATGAATGGACAGCTCCTCAGCTCATACACAAACTCCTCACTGCCTTGCGTCACTTGTCAGGATCCCAAGTACACATTAGATTTCTTTGCTTCCACGTGTTCAAATTAATGTCAGGCACGGTTTGTTTAACCAGAGTTCATTTCTAAAATTATAAACATGAAAATCATAAGAAACAATGGAGCCGCCAACACACAGCACAGTATGAGCTTCAGCGGAGTTCTGCCTTAGGCACAGGTTCCAGGTCTCTGCTGTCTGCTTCACGTGTCTGTAAGGTCCAGGAGAGTGGCCAGGTGCCGCTCACATGCCATCTCTTCCTCCTGACTGGCCCGGATTAAACGGTTAAACTTGTTCATCTTATCCGATAGCGTCAGGGTGGAATCTTTCAGCCACCCACAGTCATTCACAGCCACTTGTTGGTTGTGACCACCCGCAGCAGCCATCTACAAAAGTAACACACAAAAATCAGCACTTGGCCACACAAGATTTTCAGACAATCCCAGGAGCAGGAACAGGTTACCTGTGGTGAGACTGGAGTTGTGACCCTGTCCAAGGGCAAGATCCCTTCGGCAGCCCAGACCACAGTTTGTGGCAGGCAGAGCGGGAGCATGAACGCCTGATCGGAGCCCTCATCCAGCCAGCGATACAGCTGATCCTCACACCTGCAGCAACAAACACACAGTTCGGTCATGTTTCATTCAACACACTTAGACTTCAGACACGCTGTACGGTAACTTGGTAACTTCAGAGTCAGTAGAATATGGAACACCCACAATCAGCAGTGAAGACTGAAGAAATCTGCTGAAGATAGAAGGTATCTTGTAGATCCTGTTTCTGGAGAAAACCTTACAAATGATTGCAAAAGTGACCTTGTTTTACTCAAGCAGTCCCCAAACCTTGTTTTTTGCCATCCTGCACCTAATTAGGTAAGCAGGATCCATGGAGAGAGTGCGCATTCCATTCCAATACATGGGAATTGTCATCTCAAGGTGGCATACATATGTGTCTGGTTTGGATATTCCATGCATACTGCCAGGTTTCAGCATAGTGCATTCCGCATCCAGCTGACCAGAAAAATCCCTTTCAAACACACCCTTTGAAAGATGAGAATGTGCTAGAAACAACGTCGAAAGAGAAAATCACGCATTCATCACATCTAGACTCGACTACGCCAACTCCCTGCTTGTCGGCTTTCCCAACTCTTCCCTCCATAAGCTGCGAATCATCCAGAACCCATGTCCTCTTCCGTATCAAGACTCCTTGATCCTATCAACACCAGCATCACCACCGTCATCCGGCTCCATTGGTCCCCATCTCCCAGAGGATAGAGTTCAAAATCCTTGTCCTCACCTTCAAGGCCCTCCACGGCCTTGCCCCCTCTTACCTCTCCGACCTGCTAACCCCATATCAACCTGACCACTCCCTGTGGTCTGCTCCACGTCCCGCCCCACCATCGGCGATCGATTCTTCAGCTTCTCTGGCCCCACTTTTTGGAACACCATCCCACATTCCCTTGGTCTTGTTCCCTCGCTCTCTTCAAGGCACATCTCAAGAACCTCCTCCTCAACCGCGATTTCAGCCACCCTCCAACCCTCCACCCTGCCTGATCACAACCCCCAGCTCGGGTCCAAATCCCTGACCGTCCTGCACCTTGGGACATACTCCCGTGAGTGGGAGAGCTCTGAAGAGCTCTGTAAGCAGCCGACTCAGTTTATAACACAAACTCCATACAGCTTTTGGGAGGCAGGTATTGCCTTAAACAACAGCAGATAATGACCACCCTCCCTCTAGCAAAAAAGTCAATACAAGGTCAAATGTACAACAACAAGATTCCATTTATAGAGCGCCTTTCACGTCGGGAGGACGTCCCAAGGCACTGTACAGTTGGGTCAGGACCCGAGTAGGGGGGAAATGATCAGGGTGAGGGGAGGGAAGGGAGGGAGCGAGGAGGGGGTAGAGAGTCGAGAGGGGAGCTGAAGGCACGGTCAAAGAGAAAGGTCTTGAGACCGGCCTTGAAGGAGGAAAGGGAGGAGGCGGCGAAGGCACTGGGGGATGGAGTTCCAAAGCCTCGGGGCTGAGAGGCTGAAGGCCCGGCCACCGATGGTAGGGCAGTTGGGGCGGGGGATGTGGAGCAGACCGGAGTCAGAGGAACGGAGGGTACGGGCAGGTGGGTAGGGGGATAGTAGGTCGGAGAGGTAGGAGGGAGCAAGGCCGTGAATGGCCTTGTAGGTGAGGATGAGGATCTTGAATTCGATCCTCTGGGGGATGGGGAGCCAGTGGAGGCGAGCGAGGGTGGGAGTGATGTGGTCGCGAAATGTAAAGTATTTCTAAACTAGCGCACACACTGCTGACGTATGCAGAGGTATGAAGCCCCATGAGATATGGTGCCCATTGAGACTCACTTACCTTCGATTCTCCACGAGTTCTGATTCAATCCCTGAAAGCAGTTGTTCTGGTAGAAGCTCTGCTGCTGATGGGATGCTGGTGATATCCATGGCGGAGGCACCCCTGCTCGCAAGGCTATCATTAGAGACGCAGGCTGGAGGGACAGACCGGCGCTTCCTCAAACACACAGTCTGCTTGTGTGGCATCCTGGGGCAGAACCAGAGTCAGTGCCTTCCCTTCCCAGGCCTGAGCCTCCCACCACACCAGCCTGAGCTCCCCATCCCGCACCGCCCCCGCCCCCGGGCTCGAGACTCCCCCTGCTCATCCTGGGCCTGAGACACCCCTGGCCTGAGCCACTCTGTAGGAAGGGCTGTGCTCGAGGGCCTCAGTACCTGGCAGACAGTTGCTGAATGTCCCTCTGGGTGCGAGTCCGGGCCTGATGCCACAGTGCTGGGGGCGAATACTTTGTGACGTCCTCCGGGAAGTAATAGAGAAGAATCTGTCCATCTTCACTCACAGCTTCCCAGAAACAAGCAAAGAGCATAAATGTGAGGGGCTTCTTAGAGTCAACACATTGCCCCCTCCCTCAGCAACATCCCCTTCCCTCAGCCAGGATACAAGTTTTGTGTCACACCAACACCACCCAGCCACGGGATAGGTGGGGTGGGGGGGGTGGGAGTTGAGTTGACTGTAGTAATGGTTGAACAGCAAGATACAGTTGCTCATAAAAAGCTGGTACTGAGAATAAGGAAAGCAGGAATCAGTGGAATGGAAACTTAATTCCCTGTACCACCACCAATAGAACTCAGAGGGAATGTCATCAGGCTGGGAGAATGTTACCAGTGGAGTTTTACAGGGATCTCTTTTATTTAACATTTTAGGGCCTCTTTTATTTAACATCTTATTAAACAACCTTGAGCAAGGAGTAACAAACACAGTGCCTACATTTGCAGATGACACAAAGCTAATGAAGGTGGTAGACTGCAAAGATGAATAGGATTGGTTTCAGAAGGACTTGAACGTACTTGGGAATTGGGCAGATTGATGGGAAATGTAATTCAATACAGAGAATAGCTAAATGCTTCACATGGGGACAGATAATAATCTGTACGGAAAATGAAAAGGACCTGGGTGTCCCGATTGACAATAAATTTAAGCTATCACAAAAACCTTACAGTGAGTAAGGCAAACCGGATGCTGGGTTGTATTAAAAGGTCAATGTTAAGTCAAAATCCAAGAATCATAGAATTATACAGCACAGAAGTAGGCCATTCAGCCCATTGTGTCTGTGCTGGCTATTTGAAAAGAGCTATCCAATTCAATCCCATTCCCCTGCTCTTTCCCCATAGCCCTGCAAACTTGTCCTCCCAAATAATTATTTACTTCTCTCTTAAAAGCTGTTATCAAATCGGCTTTCACCACCATTTCAGGCTATACGTTTCAGATCTGAACAACTCGCTGTGTAAAAACAATCCTCCTCTCTGTTTCTTTTAACAACTATTTTGAATAGTGAGGTAATCCTGCCACTTTCCAAATCACTGGTGCGACTGCACTAGGAACATTGTGTGCAGTTCTGATCACCGCAATATAAAAAGGATATTGCAGCAATTCAGAGGATAGAGAGGGCAACCAAAATGCTGGAGGGGATGGAGGGAGTGGACTAGATGGAGGGAGTGGACTAGGAGCAATTAGACAAACTGAGTATGTTCACTTTGGAGAAGAGAGGATTGAAGGGAGACATGATTACAGTTTTTAAGATTCTGAAGGGACTAGATAATGTAGACCATGATAATCTGTTTTATCTTGTATTCAACAGTAGAACCAGAGGACACAGTCTGCGATTGAAGGGGGATAAATTCATGACAAATCTGTGGAAACACCACTTCAGTGAACGAGTAGTAAACGTATGGAAAAGGTTCTCCAAGGAGACGGTGGAAGCAGAAAGTGTTGTTTGTTTTGACAACAAATTAGATAGATTTCTGTTAGAAAATAATGTATCAGGATACAATATAGTTTGGGACATGACATGTCAAGCAACTGCCAGGATGGTAAAAGGCGAACTGGATGGACCTTGGTCTTCATTTGTCTAGCAAATTCTTATGTTTCTATGTTCTTAGGACCATGCTACCCATTCGGGCTTTGGCTTGCAGGGTTAACAGGAGCTGAATGGAATGACTCCCTGCCCCTATTGATTTGCCCTTCTAGGTTCTGCCAATGAGCAGGGCCAATAGAAAATTGCGGGGTGTTTGCCACAATTTTGCGGGGAAGTGCGGAGGTTGAGATGCATTTTGTGAAACAACCCAGATTAAAACTACAGGCATATATTTCCTGAACATATAGTTATGTTCAACATACTAAGTATTCATCGCAGGAGCTCAGTTTAGACCGGGAATGCCGGGCGAAGCCAATTTTCCATTCGCACTGCTTCTGCCATCCCAACACTCCCCGCCCATCCCCATACTCCCCATGACTGGAGCCGTTCCCCCCACAGTAGCAGCAGCGAGCAGAAGCCCGGGGCCAAGCACACTGTGAATACAGGTTTGTAGCGGAGGATGTGTGTAGCGGAGGGAGAGGTCTAGCGGAAGTGGTGTGTGGAGTGGGAGGAGGAGTGCAGCGGAGAGTGTTTGTGTAGCGTATTCTGCGGTAAAAGGCCGGCCACAATTTTCTATTGGCACAGCGATGAGCCAGACTGGCTGTGCTGTCATCAGCAGTGCCCTGGAATACTACAAACCCATCTGGCTCAGAAACCAGACTACTGAGACTGCCACAGGGCTGGCTTGATTCCGGCAATCCATTTAGATTTTGTGAATGGTGGCGCTTGGGAGACTGTTGAGGAGGGCAATGGAAAATTTGAGGTGACAAACACTGGGGACAGTTTCAACAGCGTTCAGTGTGAGGTATGGTCGCAGACAGGCGAAGTGGCAGGGCCTGGGTACCACCCAGTCACTCACCGGTAGGGCACAGCTTGCTGGGCAGGCTGCAGTCTCTCAGCCGATGATCAATACAGAGTGCAATAATCTCATCCCAGGGTACATGGCAAGCGGCCAGCTCCAAGCCTGCGGTGACACTGTTTCCCTCCTTCCACTCATCGGACACTCTGTTCAGCACCCGCACGACCCTGGAGAGCAGCAGTGGCCAGGTCTGCTGCGAGGCTGGTATCTGAGATACGTAAGCTAGGATCATGTCATAAAGCTCCGGCCACGAAGCTGGGGAACAGAAAACAAGTTCAATACAGCAGCGACCGACACTCAACACAGCGTGACGCGACTGACACTCAACACAGCGTGACGCGACTGACCCTCAACACAGCGTGACGCGACTGACACTCAACACAGCGTGACGTGACTGACACTGAACACAGCGTGACGTGACTGACACTGAACACAGCGTGACGTGACTGACACCGAACACAGCGTGATGTGACTGACACCGAACACAGCGTGACACGACTGACACTGAACACAGCGTGACACGACTGACACTGAACACAGCGTGACACGACTGACACTGAACACAGCGTGACACGACTGACACTCAACAGAGTGTGACGCGACTGACACTCAACAGAGTGTGACGCGACTGACACTCAACACAGCATGACGCGACTGACACTCAACACAGCGTGACGCGACTGACACTGAACACAGCGTGACGTGACTGACACTGAACACAGTGTGACGTGACTGACACTGAACACAGCGTGACGTGACTGACCCTGAACACAGCGTGACGCGACTGACACTGAACACAGCGTGATGCGACTGACACTGAACGCAGCGTGACGCAACTGACACTCAACACAGCGTGACATGACTACACTCACCACAGCGTGACATGACTGACCACCCGCACCAGGCTTCAGGACCACATCACTCCCACCCTCGCTCGCCTCCACTGGCTCCCCATCCCCCAGAGGATCGATTTCAAGATCCTCATCCTCACCTACAAGGCCATTCACGGCCTTGCTCCCTCCTACCTCTCCGACCTACTATCCCCTACCTACCTGCCCGTACCCTCCGTTCCTCTGGCTCCGGTCTGCTCCACATCCCCCGCCCCAACCGCCCTACCATCGGTGGTCGGGCCTTCAGCCTCTCAGCCCCGAGGCTCTGGAACTCTATCCCCCAGTGCCTTCGCCGCCTCCTCCCTTTCCTCCTTCAAGGCCGGTCTCAAGACCTTTCTCTTTGACCGTGCCTTCAGCTCCCCTCTCGACTCTCTACCCCCTCCTCGCTCCCTCCCTTCCCTCCCCTCACCCTGACCATTTCCCCCTTCCTCGCTCCCTCCCTTCCCTCCCCTCACCCTGACCATTTCCCCCCAATGCTCGGGTCCTGACCCAACTGTCCAGCGCCTTGGGACGTCCCCCCGACGTGAAAGGCGCTCTATAAATGGAATCTTGTTGTTGTTGACACTGAACACAGTGTGACGTGACTGACACTCAACACAGCGTGACACGACTGACACTCAACACAGGGTGACATGACTGACACTCAACACAGCGTGACGCGAATGACACTCAACACAGAGTGGCGCGACTGACACTCAACACAGCGTGACTCGACTGACACTCAACACAGCGTGACGCGACTGACACTCAACACAGAGTGGCGTGACTGACTCTCAACACAGCGTGATGCGACTGACACTCAACACAGCGTGACGCGACTGACACTCAACACAGAGTGGCGCGACTGACTCTCAACACAGCGTGACGCGACTGACACTCAACACAGCGTGACGTGACTGACACTGAACACAGTGTGACACGACTGACACTGAACACAGTGTGACGCGACTGACACTGAACACAGTGTGACGCGACTGACACTGAACACAGCGTGACGCGACTGACACTGAACAGAGCGTGATGTGGCTGACACTGAACACAGCATGACGTGACTGACACTCAACACAGCGTCGACGCGACTGACACTGAACACAGCGTGACGTGACTGACACTCAACACAGCGTCGACGCGACTGACACTGAACACAGCGTGACGTGACTGACACTGAACACAGCGTGACGCGACTGACACTGAACACAGCGTGACGCGACTGACACTGAACACAGCGTGATGCGACTGACACTCAACACAGCGTGATGCGACTGACACTCAACACAGCGTGATGCGACTGACACTCAACACAGCGTGACGCGACTGACACTGAACAAAGCGTGACGTGACTACACTCAACACAGTGTGCAGCAACTGACACTCTACACAGCATGACGTGACTGACAAGATTACAGCATGTGACAATGCTTGTACCAGTCTCTGCAGGCAGCTCCATGTCTGGAATCTGAAAGGACAGCACAGCGTCCCGCAGCCAGGCCAGGTGGCTGCCGGAGTTCCACTCCGTGTGTGCCAGGATGGGATGGGCCGCATGGCCGGTGAACTCAGCCAGGGGCCAGGAGAGGTGGCCCAAGCGCTCCGAGGAGACTGCACATGACAAGAAGTGCAGCACGTGATTGTAGAGTTGAATGATGGGCCGGGGTTCCTGGGAGGGCAGGCCTGACACCTGCCTCTCACACTGGTCACTGTAGAAATGGTCACTGAAGTCTCGACACAGCCCATCTTCCACATACTGCTGCAGAGTCTGGCAGCAGAGATTCGGGGGTGAGGGACAGTACAAGGCAAGCCACCCGACGGCCTCCGACACCTACACACAAACATCACCAGGTCAGGCAAGTTCTCCACAAATGAACAATTCACAGTTACACAGTGCCCTTCACCCATAATTACAGAGTCAGAAATATCAAGGGACAGGAGAGAAGGGGAAAGTGACCATAAGCACAATCAAAGAAGAAGGAATTTTGGTGAGACTCGAAGAAATATAAAGGTGAATGAGACGGAGGGGAAGTTGCCATAATGACTAATGGCTTGGCCAGTGATGGTGGCAAGGAGAGCGTGAGGGATGTGCAGCAACATGGAGTTCTGTAGCTCAGTGGTCAGAGCGCTCGCCTTGCAAGCGAGGGACCTGGGTTTGATTCCCAGCAGGGCAAAACCTTGGGCAAGTTTCCTTACTCCATATGCCTGAAAAAGTCCTTCAAGAAAAAAATAAATAAACTGGTGACTTCAATCCACAACTGTTTGTGGGACATTGCTGTGCGCAATTGGCTGCCGCGTTTCGCCCACATATTCACTTTACGGTATATTCTGTGAAGTGCTTTGGGACATCTAGAAGACACGAAAAGAGCTATATCAATTGTAAGAATTATTATTATTATAACCCTGAGTTAGCTGAGCAGAGGTGTAGGATCAAAGAAATAGGGAGGGGCTGGAGTGTGAAGGACTTAGCAGTGAGGTTGAGGTCCTTGCAATGGGTTCACTGGGAGACAGTGAGGTCTGGCGACAACTGGGGTGATGAGCATGCAGATGAGGATGCCGGCCATGGCATTTTGGGTTTTATAGATGGTGGAGCTCGAGATAGGAGCGAGCCTGGAGATAGACGAGGACAATGGGGCAGGCGATGAGGCGAGGGTGAAGAAAAACAGTGTTGGTCAAGGCGCAGCGTGAGGGAGAAAGCAAAGCTGAGGATTGAACCATGCAGCAGAGAGGTGAGAAGGTTGGAGCAGAGGATAATAGAAAAACTGATGAGAATCCAGAGAATGAAGTCACAAGCAAAGGAAAGAGAGCGTGGGAACGATTATGGAAATGGATGGCATATGGTGGGTGAGGGGTAAGACGGGGGTGAGGGTGGCCCAGGTCCATGCTGAGCAGACGTGCTGCATCACTTACCCGGTTGGTGTCCTGCAGGTCACTGGTTGAGCCAGAAATGGAAACAATCAAGTATTCGGATACCAGCCCACCAGTCACCAACTCCTCCAACTTCAGCCCTTCACGCACAAGACATGACTAAGCTCCACTCCAAGCTCCAAACCCCCTCACATTTCCCCACCCCACACATTCCACCCCCTTTCACACTCCCCACCCCCACTCTCCACACACATACCCCCACATACTTCCCCCCCCACACACATCGTCCCCTCACACAGATCCTCCCCTCGCACATAGGAACAGAAGTAGACCATTCAGCCCTTTGAGCCTGTTCCACCATTTAATCAGATCTGTACCTCAACTAATCCTTTCAATTCTAATTTCCCGCTTTCTCCCCATATCTCTTAAAACCCTGACCTATCAAAAATCTCTCAACCTCACTCTTGATGGTGTGGATGGATCCAGTATCCATGACCTTTTGGGGGAGAGAATTTCAAAATTCTACCACCCTTTGAGTGAAAAAATGCTTTCTGATTTCACTCTTAAATGGCCTGGTTTGAATTTTAAGACTATGCCCCCTTGTTTTGGATTCACCCACCAAAGGAAATAGCTTCTCTGTATCTACCTTACCGAATCCCTCTATCTTAAATACCCCAATCAAATCACCCCTCAACCTTCTAAACTCAAGGGAATGCAATCCAAGTTTACGCAGCCTTTCCTCGTAACTTAACCCTTTTAGGCCTGGTAACATTCTGGTAAACCTATGCTGCACCCCCTCCAGGGCCAATATATCTTTTGTGAGGTGTGATGCCTAAAACTGAACGCAGTACTCCAGATGGGGTCTGACTAACGCTCTATACAGCTCAGCGCACAGCTGCATAGATCATTTCTTCCCCGTTGTATTCCAGGCCCCTTGAGATAAAGGCCAACATTCCATTCGCCTTTTTGATTACTTTTTGCACCCAGGAACTAGTTTTTAGTGATTTGTGGATATGGACACCCAAACCTCTTTGCTCCTCCAGTTCTTAATTACTCCCCATTAAGAAAATATTCCACTTTATCTTTTATTGGTCCACAGTGGATAACCTCACACTTTCCTATGTTGAACTCCATCTGCCACAGTTTAGCCCACTTGCTTAACCTGTCTAAGCCCCTTTGTAGCTTCCATCTACACAACTTATTGAGCCTCCTAGCTCAGTGTCATCTGCACACATTACCCCCACCCACAATCCACCCCAATCGCCCATCCACCCCCTTCCCCCCTCACATCCACCCCACACCGCCTTACGTGGGTTTGTAGAGATCAGCCTCACCTTGCTGCACCTCCTCCAGGATGAGTGGAGAGTGGGGCTTGGGCACAAGGATGACAAGGGGCAAGGCAGGGTGCAGGGGTTTGGCCTGCAGGACCTGCCTGACCTGGAGCATGGCTGACAGCCAGTACACCTCCTCCTCAGCCGGGTCGCCAGGCTGCGTGCGGGCCCGCAGCAGCAGTAGTAGCCCCGTTGTTCCCAGCAGCTCCTTCCCCTGCTCTGCCTGCTCCAGGCCGGCCTCAGTCAGCGGGCCCTGAGTCGCCTGCACAATAGAGTAGTGCTTACAACACAAAACAACAACTTGTTGCACTTATATAGCACCCTCCATGCAGAGTAGCATCTCAGAGCACTTAACAGTGGCGGAGCCTGACTCCAAGCTGCGGGGGGGGGGGAGAGAGCCACCCCCACACCCGTCACAGGCACCTCACAAACGTGTGGACAATGCGGGGACAGGACTCACCTTTATACAGATATGCACAGGGCGAGGCCGGCTAGGAGAAGGGGCAGAGCTCACTGCGCTGCACAGTGAGAGGGTGGAGATGCCATTCAACGAGTGAATCACTCCACCGTCTCCACGAAACTTGTTTTTCAACCAATCAGCTAGAGCTCTGAACAGAGAAAAATATTAGATCCCACACGGGGAGTGGGGGGTAGGGGTCGCTGGGGTGGGAGGGGGTGGGGAACAGGTCAGGCGGTGGTGGGGACGTGGGCGGGAGGAGGCAGCCCAGGCTCTGTATGTTTTCTCACTTATTGATGTCACTGAGCCCATCATCCTCGTCACTTGGTAACAGCAGCACCAGCTTCCAGAAGATCCTATCACTCTGAGTCGGGACGCTCAGAGCCACCAGCGAGGCAAGATCTAGGGGGTTACAGGCAGCATCCCTGCAACAGGAAATCCATCATTTGTGGGCCAAAAGGCATCATCCAGGCCACCCTCCCTCCACACACACAGCCCTACATATATGCACATAGCAACCTACTTCACCGAGAGATGACAGTGCTCCCTCGACAGAGCATTCTCTGACACAACAGTGTAACAGTGCCTGATGTGCCCCTATATTGTATGTATTTTCCTACCAGAGCAGCTGTTGGTGAAAGTTCTGGATTCTCATCTGATAGTCTGTCTCCTTTCTCACCCACAGCAATCTGAAACCCCAACACACAAAACACTCAGGGTCTGCATTTGGCTGTGCCCACCCCACCTGAGCCCCGCTCACCACCTAGGCCTTGCCCACCCCACATGAGCCTGGTCTTGCAGGCCCCACCGACAACCCATCCTCACATCCCCATCATGCCCCGACACCCCAGCCACGCACCCACACACCTCAGCCCCGCACCACCCAGCCCCGACACACAACCCCCAGCCCCGCACCCACAGCGCCGACACACACACCCCAGCACCACACCCACACTGCCCCAGCCCCAACACACACCCACCTAGCCCCACACCCACACACCCACAGACCCGACACACGCACACCCCAGCCCCGATACATGCACCCCAGCCCTGACACACGCACACCCCAGCCCCGACACACGCACACCCCAGCCCTGACACACACACCCCAGCCCCGACACACACACCTCAGCCCCGACACCCACACCCCAGCCTTGACACACACATCCCAGCCCCAACACACACACCCCAGCCCCGTCCCACACACCCCAGCCCTGGCACACACCCCCTCCAACCCCGCACCCAAACACCCCCACCCCACAGCCAAAACCCCCCACCCCATAGAGGCAGAAGGACTGCAGTACCGTGTGCAGGAGATGCCCAGACTCTCAGGCCGAGCTTGGCTTGGCAACCCTGTTTCCATCTCCTCAGGTGCTGTCAAGGAGCTGGTGAGATGGGGGCAGTGATCACTCCAAGTGTGCAAACTGCCCGGTGCCGCAGGAAAGCTCCACATCTGTCTCCTCAGCTGCATGCGGGCAGCAGCGGTCGTTCTCCACCTGCTCAGGAGGAGGATGGGTCAAAGCAGGAGACAAGGAAGAGGCCAGCAGCTCGCGGGCGAACAACACTGCTCTTCAGTCCCTGCCCTGCCCACTCTGGCTCCTCACCCTTCTAGCTCGACCCCTCCCCCGCCCGACCTGGTACCACCCCCAGCCACCCCGGCCCCTCCCCTGCCCGAACTCTCACCTCTTCAGGTACTTGCAGAAACAATGGAGTTCCTGTAACGTTTCCTTCACCACCTGAAAAATCTCGGTGTCCAGGGTCTGGTGGATGAGAGAGCTGCACTCCTGGATTGAGCAGCGGGCAACCCGAGCCTTTCTATCTTCCTCTACAGCAAGTCTACAAGAGAGAAACTCACTCAGTCACACCACAACTGACCACCCTCCCCGCCCGGTCCCTCACCCACCTCTTCCCACGCCCAGCCCGGCCCCTCTCCCACCTAGCCCAGCCCCGCCACCTAGCCCTCCCCCGCCTAGCCAGGCCCTTCCCAGATCATTACCTGAGCTCCTGAGTGGCGATGTCCTTCAGTGTGTGGGTCACCACCTGGTCTGTGAGCTCATTGCATAGCACCTGACAATAACAGCTCTTCCACAGCTCTCGCTCCTGCTTTAGCCTGTAACACACGTGCAGTCCAACACACCGATCACACACAGGTACTTGCAGAGTACACACAGTGTGTGTCCTTTAGGTCTCCTGTCTGATCTGTGACCAGGGGGATTGACACTCACCTGTCCTGCTCCATCCTGTCCTGCTCCATCCTGTCCTTCTCATCCTCTATTCTCTGCTGCTCAGCCGCCACCTCCTCACTCACTATCTGCCTCAGGATCTCCAACACCACGTCCCAAACCATCTCATCCACAGATGCCATTGATACGCTTGAAAAGGCAAGAGGCAACGGGTGAGCAGCATTCATGCAGGGCACTGCAGACAGCTGTGTGAGGCTGTATCCAGGGGCTCACCCCTGGATATCTGTACCCAACATCACACACATAAGTCGCTACAGACGAACTCCTCTCCCTTTCTAAACATCCCACAGACCCTAAGCCCGGGGGAGTCCCTGCCCCCTGACCCCAGGAGAGTCCTCAACCCCTGATCCCAGGAGTCCTCACCGCCTGACCCCAGAGGATTCCTTGATCCCAGCGGTCTCTGACCCCTTGCCCTCAAGCACCTGTTGGCTTCCGTTGCATACTTCACCCCAGCTCGTGCCAGCTCCTTGCACTCCACACGCACCACATCCTTCACCAGTTCCCTTACCACATCGGTGAGCACCTGAGAGAGAAATACAACCTATCAGTCCCCTCCCACACACACAGCCCATCACACACACAGCACTTCAGTCACCCTCTCACGCACATATACACACAGCCCGTCAGTCACCCTCCCACATACACAGAGCCCTACAAACACACACACGCAGCCAACACACTCACACACACAGGAAACGTCCGGGGCTGGCATGGAGCTTCCATTCGAGGCAGCTTCACTGTGGGCACTGGCTTTTCCTCTTCCTCTTTCCCAGATGCAGCTAGAAACATAGAACAGAGGGTGAACCCACGAGCCAACTCCTCTGCAACACAACACAGCACATCAAGCATGTGATCCAGCTAGGCCATTGTGTGCATCTCCATCCAGCCTCTATACCCAGACACCTTCCAGTCTCCAGGCTATATCTCAATCCATTTTTTATCAGACAACAGGTTTCTGATGCAATGTGGAAACTCATGTAAGAGTGTATAAGAGTCTACAAACCAAAGTTCCATGCCTGCTACCTACATGGAAATTCCTATCTAAAAATGGAATGCACACTGTCTTCCAGATGGGACATATCCTGCTCATTTTCAGAGAGTATTAGGCTCAGGTTGGTAAGAGCCAAGGCTTGGGGAGTGTTTTGTTTTACAGTAACTGCTGAAGTCTAACCAGCTAAAACCATATAGCCTGCCACTGAGTGCACTGTCCGGCAAGCTTTCCCACTTCTTGTGCAGCTAGGACCACCCTACCCATTAGGGCTTTGGCTTGCAGGGCTGAGTGGGAAGAATCCCTGCCCCTGGCCTGCCCCTCCAAATCCTGTCAATGAGCGAGGCTGACTGTGCTCTGCAGTGCTCTAGAGTACTCGGACCTGCCTGGCTCAAGAACAAGTATACCCTGACTGGCTTCTCTCCTACCACCTTCCCAGCTCCCCTACCACACCCCATCTTCCACAGCTTCCTATCCTTCCAGAACTTCCATGCTCTCCCCAAAACATTCACTGTCTACAACTTTGTCCTGGATAACAACATCTGACAACACTGACACCTGGATCACCCCCGGCAATACCTTCCCCTTAAGCGAGGGTGCCCCACCTTCCATGAGTCCACGTGCCCCAACCCTGGTGATGCTGGTATTGCTGCAGTCTCCAGCACCCTGTTCATCTTACACCTTTGCTGCTTTCATACTAACATCCAACACTTCACTATCCCTGCAATCACTTCCCTAAAAATTCTTATCTAAAGTCCCCTTAGCACTTTCCTCTCCAACACTGCCTCCCTTCTATCTTCTCTCAGCCTATGCTCCAATCCTCTCTTCATCTCCACTTCACCCCTTCTTGCTTCACCTCTGCCGGCCCTCCTCTTCCCTCCACTCCTCTCTCAATCTCTCCCTCCACATCAACTCTGCCACCGACATCCACAGCCCAACCTCCAATTGACCTGGTGATCACCGTCTCAGACTCCTCCTCCCGCCACCAAACTCAACACCATCTCCTTTCACCTCTGGAAGAAACTGATCCCCCACTCCCTCTCTACTGCCATTGAGTCCTTTGAACTCTGCCCCTCTAGTCTTCTTCCTGCCCCGATCTTACCTCCCTAGCACCCTTGCCCTACCACCTCCCACACCCCCATACGAGTGAGATTCTTGGTGAGCAGCTCAGTGTCAACTGTGTCAGAGCACCTACCTTCAGCAGGCTGGATCAGCTTCTGGGTGCTGCCAGCTGCCTCCTGGTTCTCCTCCACATATCGGTTTTGGCTGTCAAAGCTCAGGACAGGGATATGTGGCACAAAGTGTGGCAGACGCCCTCCATTCACCACCTCTCCGACTAGCGCTGGTCGCTTCTGCTCAATCAACGACGACTTCTTGGGCAGTAGCGAAATGTCCGTCTCAGTGAGCGTTAGTCGGTTCAACTCCACAGCCCTGTAAAACGCCAGAGTTCAGCCCTGCAACACGCCAGCGTTCAGCCCTGCAACACGCCAGCGTTCAGCCCTGCAACACGCCAGCGTTCAGCCCTGCAACACGCCAGCGTTCAGCCCTGCAACACGCCAGCGTTCAGCCCTGCAACACGCCAGCGTTCAGCCCTGCAACACGCCAGCGTTCAGCCCTGCAACACGCCAGCGTTCAGCCCTGCAACACGCCAGCGTTCAGCCCTGCAACACGCCAGCGTTCAGCCCTGCAACACGCCAGCGTTCAGCCCTGCAACACACCAGCGTTCAGCCCTGCAACACGCCAGCGTTCAGCCCTGCAACACGCCAGCGTTCAGCCCTGCAACAGGCCAGCGTTCAGCCCTGCAACACGCCAGCGCTCAGCCCTGTAACACGCCAGCGCTCAGCCCTGTAACACGCCAGCATTCAGCCCTGTAACACGCCAGCACTCAGCCCTGTAACACGCCAGCGCTCAGCCCTGTAACACGCCAGCGCTCAGCCCTATAACACGCCAGCGCTCAGCCCTGTAACAGACCACGCTCAGCCCTGAAACAGACCAGCGCTCAGCCCTGTAACAAGCTCAGCCTGCGCCCACACTCACCCCTCGCTCACAATCAATCCGTAGTGATTGACCAGGGTAACAGCGCTCTCCGGGTTCTCTAACAGCAGCATTCTGGCCAACGTGTGGAGCGGGAACATGGTGGAGCGCTGGGAGCTGACAGTGTGAGCCATGGTCAGAGCGCTCACCGCCTCACGTCTCACCTGTAAAAATCAGCAAGGGAAAACTGCACCATTACAGCCCAGCCGACCCCATCTCACTCTAGCTCAGCCCATCTCACTCCAGCATAGCCAACCCCACCCCAGCCTACCCCATCTTACTCCAGCCTGGCCGACCCCATGTCACTCCAGCCCAGCCAGGCCCACCTTATCTCACTCCAACCCAGCCCACCCCATCTCACTCCGGCCCGGCCCATCCCATTTCACTCTAGCCCACCCCATCTCAGCCAGTGTCACCCCAGCTCACTCCAGCTGAACCTGGCCCACCCCATCTCACTCCAGCCCAGCCCAGCAAACTCCACCTCATTCCAGCCCAGCTCAATCCACCCCAGACCAGCCCAGCCTGGTACACAACAATCCGGGCCAGCTCAGCCCACCCCAGCCGAGCAATCACTGATACGAGCAATACTGATACTGCTGGAGCTAAGGCGGGTGCTGAGGGTCAGTCCATTTCTGTAACCGTTAGTTGCAGTACAGGTTCTGTACATTTTTTACTTTCCCCCCAAAAAGCTGCATTTCACTGTTCAACCCAATCCATTTCAGCTACTGATGGTTTCTGTAACAAGTTCCTAATCTCAGCTGGGATAGCTGTCCAACTATAATTGGACTCATTTCTTCTCCCAACCCCACCCCCACCAACGCGCTGAGTTACAGAATGGGAGGGAACATCAGCCAGTGAGTACACAGGGAGATGGTGCTGATTATACAGGGAGCCGGGTGTTGCTGACCTGTTTGTAGTAACGGTGCAGGATGCAGGCATTGAGGTAGGGAGCCACTCGCACAAGCTTGAAGAACCTGACAAAGTTGTTATTGTTTAAAGCAGCGAAAGTCTGCACAGCAAACTTAACTTCTGGAGAGTTCCGAACCTCCGAGCGGAACTGCTGAGCCTCCCTGTGCAAAGATCATAACGTGAAAACCATGTCCATGTATCACCCGCATTCCCCGTCGCCACACATCTCCCCAAACCCCCACGGTTTCCGCATCCACGCGTCTCCCAGTCCCCTCGTCTCCCCGTCCCCTCGTCACCTTGTCTCCCAGTCCCCTCGTCTCATCACCTTGTCTCCCTGTCCGCTCATCTCCCGGTCTCCTCTTCTCCCCGTCCCCTCGTATCCCCATCCCCTCATCTTCCCGTCCACGCGTGTCCCTGTCCACGCGTCTCCCCGTCGGAGTCCTGTAGCTCAGTGGTTAGAGCACTCGCTTTGCAAGTGAGAGACCTGAGTTCAATTCCAGGCAGAGGGCGAAACCTTGGGCAAGTTTCCTTACTCCACACAGAGCCTAATAATAATCCCTCCAAAACCAATAACAATAATAAATTGGTCATTTTCAATCTACGACTGTTTGTGGGACATTGCTGTGCGCAATTGGCTCCCGCATTCGCCCACAAATATACAGTTAATTCACTTTACAGTGTGTTCTGTGAAGCGCTTTGGGATGTCCTCCCGACGTAAAAAGCGCTATATCAAATGCAAAGATTATTATTATTATTATTATTATGTGTTTCCCCGTCCATGAGTCTCCCATTCCTCACAACCCCTCGTCTACGAGCCTCCCCACCCCCTCGTCTCCCCGTCCACTCGTCTCCCAATGCCCGTGTCTCCCCGTCCCCGTCTCCCCGGCCACACGTCTCCCTGTCCACGCGTCTCCCCGTCCCCTCGTTCACGCATCTCCCCCAAAGTCCACCAACCGGAGAATGTCACCCTCGTTCAGATTAAGCAACACGTGATAACTCCGGAACTCGGCCTCGGTCTGGCAGTAGATGCCCTTATTGGCCAGGTCCTGGTACATCTCCTTCAGGCTCTGCAGACACTTGGTCAGGTTCTCGTCATTGATCTTAGCATCATAGGAGGACATGGGCTCCTCACACAGAGCGTGGCTGCAATGAATGTGGAAGCGGGTGCACTGCTCAATCAGCACCACCGTCTGCTCGTCACACAGGTGCTGCTGTGTGATATCCTGGTTCAGAAATAAAGAACACAGTGTGTGATGTCCCTGCACAGGTCACATGGACAATCATAGCTGGGTAGTATGTCGCTGTGTGTCACACCGTGACTCACACAGAACAAGAACAACAACAAATTACATTTGCATAGCATTTTTCATGTCAGGAGGACATCCTAAGGCACTGGACAGTCAGGGATTTGGATCCGAGCAGAGGTTTGGATCAAGAGCGGTGGAGGACTGGGAGGGTATAGGTAAGAGGGGGCTGAAGGCACGGTCGAAGAGGAGGGTCTTGAGACGCACCTTAAAGGAGGCAAGGGACGGAACGAGGTGAAGTGCTTTGAAGGCCAGGATGAGGATTTTTAGCTCTATGCTCTAGGGGATGGAGAGTCAGCAGAGATGGCCAAGTGTGGGGCTGATAGGGTCACGGAGCCTGATTCATAGATTCATAGAATGTTATAGCACAGAAGGAGGCCATTCGGCCCATCGGGTCTGTGCCGGCTATTTGACAGAGCGTCACTTTCACTAACCCCAATCACCAGCTTTCTCCCCATAACCCTGCAAACCCGTCTTCCCCAGATACTATCCAGTTCTCTCTTAAAAGCTGTTATCGAATCGGACTTCACTGCCCTTTCAGGCAGATCATTCCAAATTCGAACAACTCGCTGAGTGAAAAAATTTCTTCTAACCTCCCCTCTGCTTCTTTTGGTAGATATCTTAAGACTGTGACCACGGGTCACAGACACACCTACCAGCGAAAACAGCTTTTCCCTATCTCGCCTGCCGAAACCTTTCATGATCTTGAAGACCTCTATCAGATCCCCGCGTAACCTTCTTTGCTCTAATGGGAAAAGTCCTAACTTCTCCAGCCTGTCCTCATAGCTAAGGTTCCCCATTCCTGCTATCATTCTCGTGAATCTCCTCTGCACCCTTTCCAGTGCCTTAATGTCCTTCCTGAGGTAAGGTGCCCAGAACTGGACGCAGTATTCCAGCTGAGGCCTAACCAGTGCTTTGTATAGATTAACCATAACCTCCCTACTCTTATATTCTATGCCCCAACTAATAAAGCTGAGTACACCAAATGCCTTTTTTACTGCCTTATCTTCCTGCCCACCGCTACCTTTAATGATTTGCTTACTTGAACACCCAGATCTCTCTGTACATTCACCCCCCCCTTAAGATTGAGCTACCAAGTCTATATTGCCTCCTATCATTTTTTCTACCGAAGTGTATCACCTCACACTTATCCACATTGAAATCCATCTGCCACATGTCAGCCCATTCCGCCATTCTGTGTTTGTCTGCCTGCAGTTGGTTACAGTCCTCCTCACTATTTACTACCCTACCTAACTTTGTATCATCTGCAAACTTGGAAATAGTGCTTCCTATGCCCAAGTCCAGATCATTAATATATATAAGAAAAAGCAGTGGTCCCAATACCGATCCGATGCGGGAGAGGACACAAGTTCTGGTTGATATGTAGCCCGTGGAGAGAAGAGTTGGGAAGGCTGACAAGCAGAGAGTTTGCGTTGTCGAGCCTAGATGTGATGAATGCCTGGGTGAGGGTTTCAGTGGCCCAAGAGGAGAGGCAGTGTAGGAGCTGGGTGATATTGCTGAGGTGGGGGAAGGCAGAGTGAGTCATGGCACAGATGTGCATCCTTGGATGGTGATGCTGTCAGTGCCTGGAGACAATGACGGGAGCCAATCAGGAGAGCCTCGGTCTTGTTGACGTTCAACTGTAGAAAGTTAGCTCTCATCCAGGACTTGATATCTGACAGACATTCTGTCAGGACAGCAGTGGTCCTGGAGTCAAGGATGGAGGCAGAGAGATAGAGTTGAGCGTCATGCGCATGTATATGTGTGGAAATTGACCCCATATCTGCAGATGATGTCACCAAGAGGGAGCATGTACCTTCCTGATGCCACGAGTCCTGTTCCATACAAAGTCGTACCAGTCCCGGGAATTGCCTTCTCCCATGTCCATGATCCTGATCATCAGGTAATCCATTGTCATGGTCAGCACCGTTGCGGGTCGCAGCTCATGGGCCAGCGGCTCCTCCTGGTCCGCCGACGACCTACTATACTCTTTGATGGCAGCTTCGTGATGGACCTGTGAGGTGGCAGATAAGAGTCTGACACAGCTCGCACAGCCCAGACTAACCCACGAGACGAGAGAGAGAACGGGAGTGAGGCCGATCAGCAATGCACACCACAATCACATTCCCTGTTTTCTCATTGTGTCCGTGCTGGTACTCGCTCCCCACTGGAGCTCTCTATTCTAATCACATTCTTTGTTCTCTTCCCATTGTGTCTGTGCTGGTGCTCCCTCCCCCACTGGAGCTCTCCATTCTAATCCCATTCCCAACTCTCCACATTTGTTTCTGAGCTACTGCTTGCTCCCCATTGGAGCTCTCTAGTCTAATCCCATCCCCTACTCTCTCCACATTGTGTCTATGCTGGTGCTCGCTCCCCATTGGAGCTCTCTAGTCTAATCCCATTCCCTACCCTCTCCACATTGCGTCTGTGCTGGTGCTCGATCCCCATTGGAGCTCTCTAGTCTAATCTCACTCCCTGCTCTCCCATCGTGTCCATGTTGCTATTCGCACCCCATACATCACTCTTGGGGTGAACAGTCCAGTGTGTGTCTAAATGAAGTTTATGAAACTGACCTTGTCGGTGCCAGGAAGCAGCTCGAAGGAGCTGAGCTGATAGCGGGTCTCCCTCATGTACCGTTCCTTTTCTGGACACATATCAGGACAGGTTCCCACCATAGCTCTCGCCTTCTCCAGGTCAGTACTCTTCACCCTTGCTGAAAGCACATCCACACATCAGGCTGTGCTGATACCAGCCCCAGTCCACCCCACAAGGCTGCTCAGGATAAGCAGCCATTACCACATCCCCCACCCCCACAGGCTTTTGGGCCCTCTCCTCAACAGAGGTTTGTCAGCAGAGCAGAGTCCTGTACTTGTCCTCTATGCTTACAATTCACACAGCCTGTCAGCACATCTGAAAGGGCTTCACAGGTCATGTTGTGAAGTGCAGTGACTTGTTTCTTGGCAGAAAACACAAGTCAAATTTGCACAGTGTGGGGGGATTCTTCAAGGGCTCTTCCAACTCAGCTCCTGTTAACCCTGCAAGCCAAAGTCCTAATGGGAGTGGTTTAGTTGGACAAACTGCAGGAAAACTATGCAGTTTTAGCTGGTTGGACTCCAGCAGTTTCCCAACGCACACTCTGGGATCCCCAAGCCTTGGCTCTACCCAACCTGCACCTGATACTCTCCAAAATTAGGTAAGCAAGAAGTGTTCCTCCAGTGAGAGTGCGCATTCCATTCCAATACATGGGAATTTCCATGTGTCGGTGGGATGCACGGAACTCTGTTTGGTTTGGATACTCTTAAGCATAGTGATGGGTTTCCAGATGTGTCAAAACAACCAAAACAAAACTCCCCAACACAGCCATGATGCAAATAATTAATTGTATCTCTAGAATTGTTGGCCCAGACACCAGGAGAGAAATTCACTTCTCTTAACCCACATGCGTCTAAACAGGCAGACGGGACATCGGTTTTAAGTCTCATTCTGAAGGAAGGCAACTCCAACAATGCAATACTCCTCCAGCACTGCCTTGGAATGTCAACCTAGACTATGAGCTCAAAGTCCCCGACGTGGGTCTTAAAACTGCAGAGAACTTGTATCTGAGCCAGACCAACAACAAAATGACATTTGTATAGCAGCTTTCACATCAGGAGGATGTTCCAAGGCGCTGGACAGTCAGTGTTTCGGAGTCAGGATCGGGGAGAGTGGAGGGCGGGGAGAAAGAGGGTGATCGAAGGCACAGTCGAAGAGGAGGGTCTTGAAGGAAGCAAGGGAGGGGACGAGGCAGAGGGACTGCGGAATGGAGTTCCAGAGGGGGCAGAGTGGCAGAAGGTTCACCCACCAATGGTGGGGCGGGCGAGGTAGGGGACATGAAGCAGATCGGAGCCCACTAGTGGAGGGAGCAAGCAGGTTGGTAGCGGGTTAGGAGGTCACAGAGGTAGGGGGAGCAAGGCCACAGAGGGCTTTGAAGAAGAGGACCAGGATCTTGAACAGTATCCTCTGTGCGATAGGGTCACCGAGCCTGGTACGGGAGAGGACACGGGCTGCAGAGTTCTAGATGATCTGCAGCCTATGGAGGGAGGAATTAGGGAGGCCGATTAGCAGGGAATTTGCATAATCAAGCCTGGATATTATGAATGCGTGTATGAGGGTCTCGGCCGCCTGCGGTGTGAGACAGTGGCGGAGCCGGGCAATGTTGCGGAGGTGGGAGAAGGCAGAGCGGGTCATGAGCAGGCAGAAAAGAGTTGAGGGTCAAGCAAGATGCCAAGGTTCCAGACTAGCATAGTAAAGTGGAGTGTGCAACCTTGGATAGTGATGCTGTGTGCGCCTGAGGTGTGGAGGCGCTGACGGGAGCCAATCAGGATGTTCAACTGAAGAAAGTTGGCTCTCATCCAGGACTTGATGACTGACAGATATTCTGACAGGACAGCAGTGGTCCTGGAGTCAAGGATGGAGGCAGAGAGGTAGAGTTGGGTGTCATCAGCATACATGTGGAAATTGACCCCATGTCTGCGGTTGACATCACCAAGAGAGAGCATATAGGTATAGAAGAGGACCAAGCCAGACCCCAAGGAACGCCGCACAAGGTGGTTCAGGGGCTAGAGGAGAAACCGTTTGTGGAGATGAAGTGCAGACGGTGTGATTGGTAGATGTAGAGACCAGCATGTGGCCCTGTGGTCAGTGAGCACTGGATCTGAGATCACACAGAAGACAGTGTTGGGGGAATGGGAGAGCTAAGGCTCCGGTGTACCTTGTCTCATTAGCTTGTCCCTCTGGTCCAGGATTCTGTACTTGTCCTCGGCGCTCTCTGCCACCATCGCAACCAGGTGGCTGAGGGAAGCAGGCAGAACTCCCCCTCGCTCCCCCACCATGTCCGGGCCCTCTTCAAACTGCAGGCTCTTTGACGAGGCTGGTTTCTTGGTAGCAGACCTGCCGAACACATGGTTCAGTGACCATGTTCCCCGTTCATCATCAATCTCATACCACCCACCACCCCTTCCAGCCAGGCGCCCGCCCCTTCGCCACCCGTGCTCGCTTGGTGCTCTGCAAAAATATGCCCCCTGCATTGCTGCAGCATGTGACACTTTTACAGTGTTACACGCCTTTCTGCGCCACGGGAGTTTACCAAGTGCTGCCTGTGCCAATGACTGTGGAGGTTCTGGTCATGGTGCTGGATGGTCGGGGCGAGTACTGGAAGCTCATGGGCTCCTCACTGGATAGCTCCCCCTCCTCTTTCACCTCCTTTTCTTCTCTGGATGACGACCAGTCAGATTTCTTCACGGGACCTGGAGGGAGAGTGGTGGAAGATGACAGGACTGAAGGGCACCTTTCTCTTTGGAAGGTTACTTGCTGCTCCTGCAATGGAGGCGGAGCAAATAATCCTTAATAATTCAGAAATTTGATATTCATGTGTCAAACGCGTCACAGGATTTACTGTAAAGGTGAGTGACTATTTTGGTGATCGTGGCAGCCATTTTGCACACAGCAATGTCCCACAATCAGCCAGGAGAAACTCCCCTCTTGTCCAATCCCTTTGTCAACAGTGCTCTCCTTGAAGTTTGCTAATTCCATAGCATTGGTGTAGAGTGCAGAACAGCACACGATCAAGTGTTGTGAGTTGTTTGGCATATCCGATGCTCCACAAAGGTATTGTTTGGCATTGCTGGGAAACCTCTGACCACCTACTGTGTCAAAAGGGATACAGCCGCGTTGCTGCCCGTGACGGGGTAACTGTGAGGGAGGGGCCAGCGTAGTTCCCAGGCTCTCTCCCAGTGAGCACAAAGCCCAGGACCGAGTCTGAAGCGCGGCCTGCCAAGGTAACCAAAAACAGAAGGAGATCTATTAAGCGAAAACAGAGGCCTTTAAATCAGGTTTAGAAGCTTCTTCAGAGCTAACTGAAACCACTAAAGACAACTTACGACCAAGCACGGCATGAAGCCAGAAAGGCTTTTGGAGAAATAACGTGAGATCAATGGGTTTGTGACGGACGTGGTCTGTTACCCGCTCCGTGTGCAGCCTTTCTTTCTCCCCCTCTGAGGCGGATGCAGAGTTCACATTGACAGTAGGAGGAAGGCTGGGTGGACGGGGGTAGGAGAGGCGAGAGCATGAAGTGCAAGAAGAGTCCACGGGCACGAGGCCTTTGTGCTCTAGCTGCCCGAAAGGATTGCTTTGGCGCCAAAAGTGAGTTGGGGTCTCTTTGGTAGTGTGTGATAGGTTGGTTGCCCGCTCGTGATGGGGAGAAGCTAAAGAGGGTATAAAAATCGGGGTGCTTGGAGTCTAGTAGTCGGTAGGTGGTAAGTCAGGCAGTGGGGTCGCTTCTGGTTAGGGAGGGTTAGGAGACGTGCGTATCGGTGTTGCATTCCTTGATGAGCTAGAAGTTTTGCAGTTTGTATATTACAGAAGCAAGGTAAGTCAATTCTGGATAAAGCAAGGGTACTTGTGCTTTGAGGTTAGTATTGGGAGGTTTGTGTTACGGGTTGTTGGTGCAGAATTGCTGGGGTTAAGCTAAGAGAATATTAAAATTAAATACTTGACTTTAACCAAGTACTTTTCAGTTTATGTGAAGGTTAACAGAGGCCACCAGAGATGGCGAGAACAGTCACTGGTTGCATCAGTCCATGAAGCCACACAACTATGCATGAACAATCCCAATCTCTCCTCTACTGACTGAAGTTTGTCATCAGACATGGCAGGAGGGTCCCTCTGGCCTGGGGCCAGTGTTCTACAACAGACCCATGAGGGTCCCATGAAAGAAGCATTATGCAGAGTTGGCAGTTGACCCAACACCAGAGATAATAAGAACATAAGAAATGATAGACGATAAAAGACCAAGGTCCATTTAGTTCGCCTTCCACCTTCCTGGTGGTCGCATGCACATATGTCCCAAACTACTTATGTACTATATCCCATAATGTTATTTCCTAAAAGAAAACTATCTGATCAGTATTTGAAAGAATCAACATTTCTTGCTTCAACCGTCTCCCTAGGGAGCCTGTTCCACAAGTTCATTATTCGCTCACTGAAATAGTGTTTTCTTACATTTGTTCTGAATTTAACCCCCTTCAATCGCCGGCTGTATCCTCTGGTTCTACTATTCTGGACAAGCTGAAACAGTCTGTCATGATCTATATTGTCTAGCCCCTTTAGAATCTTAAAGACAGCAATCATGTTGCCTCTCAATCTTCTCTTTTCTAGCGTGAACATGCCCATTTACGTCATTGCTCCTCATAGTTCAGTCCCTCCATTCCCTCAATCATTTTGGTTGCCCTCTTCTGTATCTTCTCAATTTCTCCGATACGCTTTTTGCACTGCGGCTACCAGAAATGAACACAGTACTCTGTATGGTCTCTCCAATGATTTATACAGTGGCAAGATTACCCCATTATTGATCTTTTGTACATCCCAACATCTGGTTTGCTTTACTCATTGCCACAGAGCATTGTTGCGAGTTTAAATTTATTGTCAATCAGGACCCCAAATACTTTTAATTTTCCATTCATATTATTTTCCTTCCATTCAACTAGTCCCTTCCTGGATTTTTTTTGTCCCCATGTGAAGTTCTTTACATTTTTCCACATTGAATTTCATCTGCCATCGATCTGCTCAATTTCCAAGTATGTTCAAATCTTCCTGTAGCCTATCTTCAGCTTTGCAATCTACCACCTTCATTAGATTGGTGTCATCTGCAAACTTAACCACTGTGCTTGCGACTAGTTCCAGATCATTTATAAAAACATTGATCAAAAGAGGTCCTAAAACAGACCCTTGTGAAATTTCACTGGTAACATTTTCCCAGTCTGATGACATTCACTATATAGGTTCTTCCAGTCAACCAATTGTTTATCCATTTTAATATACCTCCACTGATTCCCACCGTCAAAGAAAACCAGTAAATTAGATTGGCAAGAACGTCCCTTGATGAACCCATATTGGCTAGGATTTATGATTTTATTTCTGTCCAGATGCTCCATTATTTTATCCTTAATAAAAGTCTCCATAATTTTACCCACAATGGACATCAAACTTACTGGTCTGTAGTTTCCAGGGTAATTTTTGCTAGCTTTCTTAAAAATAGGCATCTGCCTTTCTCCTGTTCCCCAGCATCTATCCAGTATTCAGTGATTTTTGAAAGATTTGTGCCAGCATTTCTGCGAGTTCCTCCCTTAGTTTCTTAAGGATCCTTGAATGCAATTTATCCGGCCCCTGAGATCTATTTACCTTAAGTTTGTACAGCTGTTTGGCAACCATGCTGGTAGTGATATGAATAGTATCGCAACTTTTCGCTGTGACATCCTTTTCTTTCCAGATCAGATAGTTTACCCGTCTCCTCCTTGGCGTAAAGGGTTAAAATATGGTCCTAGTTTTAGATACACAGAATAGTTTCATATAGTAATACCAATAAAGGAATAAGATGCTTGCCATATAAACATCACAGAAACTGGGATAGAAAACATACTCAAGTTAGGCTAAGGTATTCACTGATACTGGAACGTGGCTTCTGGACAAGAGGGCAAAGGAGCGGAGATAACAGGGCTTGTGAAAGCAGCGTTGGGAGTACCTGGGTCCTCACCTAATCGGTACAAGCCAGCACAAAAATACATTAAGAACGTGGGCAAGATAGCAACAAATGCATCATGGGTATAAAAAGCCAATTAGGCCGCACACACGCAACAGGAGGGAGATAATTGATCATCTAAGGTTGTCAAGGCCAGGAGTCAGGAGGACTGGTTGGGACAGATAGGGAAGAAAGAATGGAAAGAATGGTGAAGGATAACAGCAGTCAAGAATGCGACTAATTGGACAAGGTAACAAACCCATGGATTAGAAGGAAAGCCAGGGCAAGGGTTACAGACAAGGCCAGAGAAAGGAGAATCAGGGAGTTATGGGAGAATGAGTGTGACGTTGTCCCGATGGGTGAAAAAGGGTACAAGATTGGCAGCCAGAGCGAGGGATAGCACACACCTTCGAGGGGAGAGAAAGACGCGGGTCTAACTCTCACTGAAGGGGAATGCCAGGAGCTGAGCAAAGACTGTCCGAGTCCAGAGGCGAGAGAAAGATTGTTCGAGCCGAGAAGCAAGTTGAAGACTTTGTTCCACTGACACCTAACAGACTGGTAGTATTCTCTTCCTAAAACACGCACCCAACAACGCAACAAGCTCAGAGAGGTACACACATATACCACATAGGAAACATAATAGGTCCAAATATGTTATAGTGGTTAGATTGGTTAAAAATGAGTGTGATGATCGAGCAGAATAGAGTATAAGTAAGTTCATTGTGTATGCGTCGAATGATTAATGTGCGTCAGGTGTAATTATGTAATTTATATGTAGAGCAGGTTTATAATCATCTGTGTACTGGGACTTTGATAGTTTGGAAATAAAACATTTCAAAATATATGACTAGAGTGACTCCGTCTAGTGCTTGGTTATACCAGTAGGAATTCCTTACATTGGTAAAGACTGATTGGCAAAAAAACGTATTTAGCGCTATTGCAGCCTGCGCAGCATTATTTGTCATGTTCTCTCCCAAACCCACCTTCAGTGGCCCTATTCCACTGCTTGTTTTTCTTTTACTCATAATGTAACTTTTTGTTATCTCTTGCCATGTTCAATTCAAAGCTTTTCTTTGCCATTCTGATGCCTTTTTTGCAGTCTTGGCATGCCTTCTGGTATTGAATTAGATTTAATTCTGTGCCATTTTCCTTCATGGCGTTAAATGCCTTTTCTCCCTCTTTATGATTTGCTTTGTAGCCCCGTCCAACTAGGCAGGAGTGCCTTTAAGCTTGTTACCTATGCTTCGTATGGGTACATACTGTTCCAATTGTGCTCCCTATATCCAGGTCCAGATCATTAATATAGATCAGAAAGAGCAGTGGTGCCAATATCGACCCCTGAGGGACACCACTACACACCTCCCTCCAGTCTGAAAAGCAACCGTTTACTACCACTCTCTGCTTTCTGTCTCCTAGCCAGTTCTGGATCCATGTTGCCACAGTCCCTTTAGTACCGTGGGCTTCTATTTTGTTTATAAGTCTCTTATGTGGCACTTTTGTCAAATGCCTTTTGAAAATCTAGATAAACTACGTCTACTGCACTATCTTCATCCACCACTCAGTCACTTCATCAAAAAATTCTATTAGGTTGTCAGACACGGTCTGCCTTTAACAAATCCGTGTTGACTGTCCTTTATTAAATCATATTTTTCTAAGTGAGAATTTATATTGTTTTTTTGTGAAGACAGTTGCAAAGTACTTATTTAGTACATCAGCCTCAACAAAAAGATTTCCACTAGGTTCCCCAATTGGACCCGCCCAAGCTTTGACTAACTTTTTACTCTTGATATGCTTACAAAATACCTTAGGGTTCACTTTTATGTTTCCTGCTAATCTTTTCTCGTACAATCTCTTCGCCCCTCTTATTTTCCTTTTCACTTCTCTTCTGTACTTCCTATATTCTATTTGATTATCCTGTGTGTTTTGGACCTAACATTTGTCATAAGCCTCCCTTTTCTGTTTTATTTTAATCCCAATTGCCGTAGTCATCCAGGGAGGTTTGACTGTCCTACCTTTCCCCTTTGTGGGAACATATTTGCTCTGTCCCCGACTATCTCTTACCTGCCAATCTTGCTTTCCAATCTATCTTGGCCAGGTCCCTTTTTAGCTCACACTTCCAGTTAAGGGGTCTTTAACCATTGATTGATTGTTGTCCTTTTCCATAACTGTTCTAAACCTAATGATATTGTGATCAGTTATCCAGATGCTCTCCTACTGAAACCTGCTCCACTTGCCCAGAACTAAATCTAGCACTGCTTCCTTCCTTGTTGAGCTGGAAACATGCTGATCCAGAAAGTTCTCCTGCACACATTTCAGGAATTCCTCCCCTTCCTTGCCCTTTACACTGTGTGTTTCCCAGTCTATGTTAGGATAATTGAAGTCCCTCATTATCAATACTCTATTGGTTTTGCATCTCTCAGAAATCTGCTTCCAGATTTGCTCATCTATCTCCTTCCCACTATTTAAGAGGGAGAAAATGGAATATGAGGACAAACTAGCGAAGAACATAAAGACAGACTGCAAGAGTTTTTATAAATATATAAAGAGGAAGAGGCTGTCAAAGGTAAATGTGGGTCCGCTACAGGCAGAGATGGGGGGAATTATAGTAGGGGACAAAGACATGGCAGAGTCATTAAACAAGTACTTTGCTACTGTCTTCACCTTAGAAGACACTGAAAACCTACCAAGAATAGAGGGGAACCAAAAAGGCAATGTTAGCGAGCAACTTGGGGGAATTAATATTAGTAAAGAAATGGTTTTTCGGTAAATTGTCAGGTCTTAAAATTGATAAATCTCCTGGACCTGATGGCCTACATCCTAGGGTTTTAAAAGAGGTGGTTACTGAGATAGTGGATGGCTTGTCTTTGATCTTCCAAAATTCTCTGGATTCCAGAACAGTTCCCATTGATCGGAAGATCGCAAACGTAACACCACTAGTTAAGAAGGGTGGGAGAGAAAAGATGGGGAACTATAGACCAGTTAGTCTGACATCATTGGTAGGGAAAGTTCTTGAGTCCTTGATTAAAGATGTTGTTATGGGATTCCTGGAAGACCATAACAAGATTAGGCAGAGTCAACATGGCTTTACAAAAGGGAAGTCATGCTTAACTAATCTTTTAGAGTTTTTTGAAGATGTATCTAGCAAGTTTGATAGGGGGGAACCAGTAGATGTAGTATATTTAGATTTTAAAAAGGCATTTGACAAAGTGCCACACAAAAGGCTATTGCACAAGGTTAAGACCACGGGATTAATGGGAACATATTAGCATGGATTGAAGAGTGGCTAATGGGTAGAAAACAGAGAGTAGGGATAAACGGGTCATTCTTGAATTGGCAGATGTGACTAGTGGAGTACCACAAGGATCAGTGCTTGGACCTCAGCTATTTAGAATTTACATCAATGATCTAGACGAGGACATTGAATGTAACGTATCTAAATTCACGGATGACACTAAACTCGGTGGGAGATTAAGCTCTGAGGATGATGCAAAAAGATTGCAACGGGATACGGATAGGCTTGGGGAGTGGGCGAGTAGGTGGCAGACGGAATTTAATGTAGGGAAGTGTGAAGTTATTCACCTAGGTAGAAAAAATAGAAAAACTGATTATTTCCTAGAGGGGGAGAGATTAGATAGTGTTAGTGTTCAGAGGGATTTGGGTGTCCTTGTACACCAGTCTCAAAAAGTTAGTTTGCAGGTGCAGCAGCAACTAAGAAGGCAAACGGCATGTTGGCTAGCGTTCATTGCAAAAGGTTTAGAGTACAAGAGTAGGGAAGTCTTGCTGCAACTGTATAGGGTCTTGGTGAGACCGCACCTGGAGTATTGTGTGCAGTTTTGGTCTCCTTATTTAAAAAAGGACATACTTGCCCTCGAGGGGGTGCAGCGTAGCTTCACTCGGTTAGTTCCTGAGATGAGGGGACTGACCTATGAGGATAGGCTGAATAAACTAGGGCTATATTCTCGAGAGTATTAGGGGAGAAGAATTAGGGGAGATCTTATTTTAAAGTTTCCAGATTATACAAAACTTGGAAAATATACAGTGAGGAGGATGGTAGCAGACTGCAGAAGGACATAGTGGTGAAATGGGCAGATACATGGCAGATGAAATTTAATGTGGAGAAGTGTGATGTGATGCATTTTAGGAGGAGGAATGAGGAGAGGCAATATAAGCTAAATAGTGAGTGCAGGAACAGAGATCTGGGGGTTCACAAACGCAAACTTTGAAGGTAGCAGGGCAAGTTGTTGAAGCTGTTAAAAAAGGATATGGGTTTATAAATCGAGGCATAGAGTACAAAAGCAAGAAAGTTATGCTAAACATTTACAAATCACTGGTTAGGCCTGAGATAGAGTTTTGTGTCCAATTCTGAGCACCACCCTTTAGGAAGGATGTCGGGGTGCAAAGAAGATTTACAAGAATTATACCAGGGATGAGGGACTTCAGTTATGTGGAGAGTCTAGAGAGGCTGGGATTGTTCTCCTTAGAGCAGAGAAGGTTGAGGGGAGATTTAATATAGGTGTTCAAAATGATGAGGGATTTTGATAGAGTAGATAAGGAGAAACTGTTTCCTCTAGTGGGTGGCCAGTAACCAAAGGACACAGATTTAAGATAATTGGCAAAAGAACCAGAGGGGAGACTAGTAGGTTTGTTCTACCTAGCAAGTTGTTACGATCTGGAATGCACTGCCTCAAAGGGTTATGGAAACGGATTTGATAGTAGCTTTCAAAAGGGAATTGGATATGTACTTGAAAAGGAAAAAATTGCAGGGCTTTGGGATAAAAACTGGGGAGTGGGATTATTTGGATAGGGCATTTCTCTAAACCTGAAGGTGTGGGTTAAAATAAAGCCCTATCTATTTTGTGTCTCCTGTGGCATTGCATTTCTGGGTGGACTGAAATGTAAAGGAACTTTTTTGAAAGATACTCAGACAGAATGGCCACAATTATTTCTTAATTCTTTGCATTATTTAATATAATGTACAATAGAACAATTTGAAATTTTCTTATGAAGTTATTTAACCTCCATTCTAATCCAAGTAATTCAAAGACTATTGTAAATAACTATATTTTAAATCTTTAAATCTGGAAATCTTAAAAAGTAAAGGCAAAGATGAGGCTGTGTGTAATACTATATTTTTAATAGGAATTGATTGCTTTTTTGTGCTCATTCAATTTGAGATTTTAATCTAATCCTTGGCTAAACCGAGTTTAGCAAATCGAGAACCCACAGTGCCATAGTGTACATGTTGTTAATCGGCAAATGCAATAAAAACATGTAAGATCATCAAAGGGCATGATAGAGTAGATAGTGGGAGATTGTTTCCCCTGGTTGGAGAAACTAAAACCAGGGGTCACAACCTTAAAATCAGAGGCCAACCCTTTCACACTGAGTTGAGGAAGAAATTCTTCACTCAAAGGGTGGTGAATGTATGGAACTCACTACCTCAAAGGGCTGTTGACACTCAGTCCTTGAACATATTCAAGACTGAGATAGATTTCTTATTGCAAAGGGGATTAAGGGATATGAGGATAAGGCAGGGTCAGGTTATTAGCTGGAGTTAGATTAGAAGATCAGGCATGATTGAGTGGCGGAGCAGGCTCGAAGGGCCAATTGGCCGACTCCTGCTCCTACATGTTATGTTAATTAGGGGAGATCTTATTGAAAACATAAGATTCTTAAAGGGCTGATAAAGTAGACACTGAGGGTCTGATTCCCCTGGTAGGAGAATCTATAACCAGGGGTCACAGTCTTAAAATTAAGGGTCAGCCTTTTAGAACAGAGTTGAGGAAACATTTCTTCAACAAGATTCCATTTATAGAGCGCCTTTCACGTCGGGAGGACGTCCCAAGGCGCTGCAGAAGGCTGTAGATGCTCAGTCCTTGAACATCTTCAAGGCTGAGACTGATAGATTTTTAAAAAATAGAGGGATAAGGGGATATGGGGATAGGGCAGGTAATTACGAGTTAGGTCAGAAGATCAGGCATTATTTTATGAAATGGCGGGGCAGGCTCGAGGAGCTGAATGGCCTACTCCTGCTCCTAATTCTTATGTTCTTATTTGGAGGTCTATAGTAAATACCTAACAGAGTAACAGCTCCTTTTCTGTTCCGTAACTCTAACCAAATAGATTCAGTTTTTGGACCCTCCAACACATCGTCCTTTTCCAGGACCATGACCATGTCCCTCATGAGTATTCCCACCCCTCCTCCTTTTTTGCCTTCCCTATCCCTCCTGAATAGGTTGTAACCAGGAATATTGAGCTCCCATTTCCTGTCCTTGCTTGAGCCAAGTCTTTGTAATTGCCACTGCATCATAACCCCATGTGGCAACTTGAGCCTGCAGCTCACCAAGCTTATTGGTCGCGCTCCATGCATTTACACACACTCACTCGAAGACCGGCTTAATCCGCTCTACATTTCTCCCCCGTCTCTTTCCATTTTTTGCTGGACTATTCCTTGTTTCATTTCTATTTGTCTCTCCTCGTCCACTAGGTAACTTGTTTCCCCTCCCTGATGTTACATTCTGATCCCCACACCCCCTTGAAGTCAGTTTAAACGCTTCTCCATAGCATTTGTTATCCTTGTTGCAATGACATTGGTCCCAGCCCCGCTCAGGTATAACCCATCCCTCGTGTACAGGTCCCATCTGCTCCATAAGTGGTCCCAGTGATTTAGAAACCTGAAGCCCTATTTCCTGCACCATTTCTCCAGCCAGACATTCATGTGTTTGATCCTCCCAGTTTGGTATTCATTTGCATAAGGCATCGGGAGTAATCCAAGATCACCACCATTGAGTTCTGCTCTTTAGCTTCTTCCCAAGCTTCTGATATTCTCCCTGTAGGATCTCAGCCCTTTTATCACCTGCATGGACCACAATTTCCAGATTATCCTCTTCCCCCTGTAGTATATTTTGCATCTGTTCTGTGACGTCATGCACCCTGGCCCCAGGGAGGCAGCATCCCATGCGCGAGTCCCGTCTTTTATGGCAGAAACACCTGTCTATCCCTTTAACTGTTGTATCCGATAACAACAGCGTTGGCGTTTTTCCCCTTATCCTCCTGAACATCTATTACCTTTTGACTCTGCTCGCCAGAGGCGTCCTCATCGGTATCCAGTACCGAGAACTGGTTTGTGAGTGCCGCACTCTTAGGGGATTTCTGTACTGCCTGTTCTTATTTTGCTCCACATCGGATGGTCACCCATTCACCCTTCTTCTGAGCCCTCTGTGTAGCTGGGGTGACCACCTCCTGAACTCTCTCTGGCTGTGGGGTGACCACCTCCTGAAAAGTTCGATCCATAAATTTTGCAGACTCCCGTATCCTATGTAGTGACTGTAGCCTCTCCTCAAGCTCAGCGACCCTGAGCTCAAGCAGCCGGAGACACTTCCTACACACGTGTTTGTCCAGAACACATGAACCATCCTGGATTTCCCACATGGCACACAGTGAGCATGGGCTGCTTCTTAGCTGCCCTGCCAGGTTTTCAGACATGTTTTGTAATAACAGTTTTGGGGTAAGTAGGTAAAAACAAGTAATTTCACACCTTTTATTCCCTTGTTCACACTCCTTATATACTAAACGCCTACTCAACACCTACTGCCACAGGAACGTGATCTTTTGTGCAGGCTCTTGGGGGTTTTGTTTCTCCTTTACAAGTTCTCACCTGCACCGAATTCCCCCTTTGCACCAAATTCCCAAACAGAATTCTCACTCTGTTTCTCCTCACTCTGTTCCCTCCTCATGCTCCTGGGCTCTCTGCTCGAGTTGGCAGTTTTGTTTGTGTTTTTATAACCTCACCAATTCTTGCGACATCAAATGTGACTGCATTGTGATCGTTGTTGTTTAATGCTTCTCCCACCTTTATGTTGGAGATTTGGTCATCCCAGTTGCTTTTTATCAAATCCAAGATGTTATCTCCCCTTGTTGGCTCTTCTACAAACTAAGTCATAAAACAGTCTTCCTTTAACTCTAGAAACCACTTCCCTATCTTACCAGTAGACACATTATTATCCCAATCAATTTTGGGCAAGTTAAAATCTCCAACTACTATGGTTGGCCCCTTACTAGTGGCTTTCCTTATCTCATGCCACAGTTGTAGATCAAGGCTTTCACCCTGGCTTGGGGGTCTATAGCAGATCACCACTAGTAGCTTACTTCTGTTACCATCTTTTAATTCTACCTAAAGTGATTCTGTGTCTGCCCTTTCCTTTTTTATAGCCTCTCTCACTTGTGTCTCAATAATGGAGCTCATATATAGTACCCACCTCCTCCTCTTCTCCCGATACAATCCCTCCTAAAGTTTATAACCTTCCAGATACATATCCCATTGATTGGATTAATACCAACATGTCTCTTTTATGCTAATGATGTACAATCCATCAGCTCCTATAAGACCTTCCAGATCACGTATCTTATTCGTCAGACTTCTCACATTAATGCAAGTACAACTCCATTCTTTTTTGCCTTTCCCATTTACTTTAAAGGCATTTTTTGTTTCTTTTTCACCAACCTTTGGAATTAAACCCGTTACACCCACCACCTACTCCATCCCCACCCCTCTCCTTAAATCCCAGCTCCACCTCCTTGCCCCACTACTAGCCAACATCATCAACCTCTCCCTGTCATCTGGCACTGTTCCTTCCCCCCCCCCTCAAAACAGCCACTATCACCCCCACCTTGAAGAAACCTTCCCTTGACCCATCACAGCTAGCGGCCCATCTCAAACCTCCTTTTCCTATCCAAGGTCCTTGAGAGAGCCGTTGCCTCCCAGCTTCGCTCTTTCCTCTCCTCTCACTCCCTCCATGAACCCCTCCAATCAGGTTTCCATGCTGCTCACAGCACGGAAACTGCTCTGGTCAAGGCCACAAACGACATCCTGACCATGTCGACCAGGGCTCCCTCTGCCGCCTCGTCCTCCTCAACCTCTCCGCTGCCTTTGATACTGTGGACTATTTAATCCTCCTCCACCGCCTCTCCTCCCACCTAAACCTTCAAGGTTCTGTCCTTGACTGGTTCAGGTCCTACCTTTCACACTGCACGAGACAGTACAGAGGCTGGAGGAGAAGCCATTTGCTGCGACGAAGTGGTGGTTCTGCCCTCGGTCCCTTCCTCTTCACCCTCTACATGCTCCCCCTTGGTGACATCATCCGCAGACATGGGGTAAATTTCCACATGGATGACACCCAACTCTATCTCTCTGTCTCCACCCTCAATTCCAGGACTACTGGCATCCTGACCGACTGCCTGTCAAGTCCTGGCCAAGGGACAACTTTCTCCAACTCAAGTCAGCAAGACCGAGGCCCTCCTGATTGGCTCGCGCCAGCGCCTCCGCACCTCAGGCACTGGCAGCATCAGCCTCCATGGCCGCACACTCAACCTCACTAAGTCAGTCAGGAACTTGGGTGTCTTGTTTGACCCTAAACTATCCTTTCTCCTCCACATCCGCTCCATGACTGACACTGCCTACCACCAGCTCCGCAACATTGCCAGACTCCGCCACTGCCTCACCCCTCAGGCTGCCGAAACCCTTATCCATGGATTTGTCACATCAAGGCTCAATGATGGAAACTCTCTCCTCATCAGTCTTCCCAACTCTTCCCTTCACAAGCTGCAGATTATCCAAAACTCTGCAGCTCGTGTACTCTTGCGCACCAGGATCCGTGACCCCATCACTCCCACCCACTGGCTCCCCATCCCTCAGAGGATCGAATTCAAGATCCTCGTCCTCACTTTCAAGGCCATCCATGACCTTGCCCCCTCCTACCTCTCTGACCTGCTGACTACCTACCAACCTGCCCGCTCCCTCCGTTCAGCGGGCTCCAGTCTGCTCCATGTCTCCCGCCCAACCCGCCCTACCATCAGCCTCTCTGCCCTCACTCTGTAACTCCATTCCACGGTCCCTTTGCCTCGCTTCCTCCCTTGCCTCCTTCAAGGCCGGTCTCAAGACCCTTATCTTCGATCGTGCCTTTGGTCGCCCTCCCACCTCTCTGCCTTCCCTCACCCCTACACTACCCCTCCCCTATGCTCAGGTCCCGACCCCTGCCTGTTCAGCGCTTTGGAACGTCCTCCCTACGTGAAAGGCTCTCTATGAACGTAATTTTGTTGTTGTTGTTGTACGCCTTAAGGTTTTCCCTAATCGGTTCGGGTGCTCTCTTACACCTACCACAACCACCCATGTGCCTAGTTTAAACATTCCCTAACTAAACTATCTATCCTGCCTGCCAACACCTCTACCCCCTTTTGTTTAGGTGGAGCCCATCCAGTCAGTATAGATGCCCCCTATTCCAAAAGGTGCTCCATTGTTTGAGGAAACAAAAGCCTGACTCCCTACACCAATGCCTTAGCCACGCATTGGTCTCCTAATTACCCTCTGTCTTTCCTCATTAGCAAGTGGAAAATACTACATTTGAAGTCTTTCACTTTAACTTCCTTCCTAATGCTTTAAGTTAAGCATGAGCTATCTGCATTAATGCAGAGGTTTTAAAAGCTGCTTGGGGTGTGGGCGGCGACAGAGAATGGTGAGCATTTTACAGATCCAAGCCAGGAGCCTTCAACTTGCCTTAGAGCTGCCCCCCTAGCACTGGTCAATAAGATTCTCTCTGAGCCACGTAATGCCATTCTCCCAATGGGCTAGGCCACTGTCATCAGCAGTACTCTGGAGAACTGCGGACCTGCCTGACGCAAGAAGCAGACTGGAGACAGTGGGCAGAGAGGTGACTCAATTCCAATATTCCATTGCCAGCATATCACCACTCCACCGCCACTTACCCCCCCAGGAAGATAGACACTATCACTAGTTAGTCATTTGACAATGGGACAGGTGCGGGTTTGAGCCCTCACTAGGTGGATGGCATGTGCCAGAAACTCCCTGCGATGCGCAGTACAGTTCAGCATGAAATGTTTGAGAGCATTACTACCATTTGGAGCCTCGCCCAATGTCCTGCCAGACAATCCCCCAAATAAAATTGGTAATTCACTTCATGGCTGTTTGTGGGACACTGCTGTGCGCAAAAATACCTGTCACGATTGTCCACAAAATAGTCACAATACTTTACAGTAAATCCTGTAAATTCTACGCTTTGATAACGTGATGTGAAAGGCATGGTATCAAATGTAAGATTATGATCTTCCAGGGTACAGCTTAGGCAGATGTCCCTTCCCACTGAGCGATGGTTCCACCAGTTGGAGGTGTGGAACTTGAGCAGCTGCTGCTTATTCTGCTCTAGATATACAAATGTGTGTCACAAACTCAGACCCCAGGTAATGCTTTCCAGCAGCGGTCACCCCAAGTCTCAGAGTTTCCTCATCAGCTATTGTTTGCCTTCAGCGTGGTGGGAGGACCTTTACAGGTCAGCTTGCAACTTGCTAGCCACCTAGATGTTCTTGAGGTCCAAGTCCAATGTCGCATACCAAGCTTACTCAGCTCAAGCTGCTTAATCCAGGTCCTCATACTATGGGGCCTTGGCAAATAGTTGTGCTCGCTGTAAAGCAAACTGCACTTCCAGAGTGCCTAGCAACAGGTCAGCGTAGACCGGAGCCCTCCCTCCCCGCAACCGCTTTCCATGTTTGCCACAAAACCACCTCGCTGCTTGATCCTGAACTTTGCAAATGGTCTGGAGGAAGTCTCTCCACTGCACCCCCAGGAGCTCAAATCCAGAAGAAAACCTGTTTGCACAGGTCTTATATGCCACAAGTTTGACCCACAATGAGACCTTGCTGTCCTTGAAAAGAGATAAGCATGACCAGAGTGCCCTTCACCCTTTCTCAGCACGGTCCCCCAGTACAGTGTCCAGGCAAAAATTGGTGTCCACCATGACCCTCAGATACGGATACGAATCACAATTGGAACTGATGCCCCTTGTATCTTCCAATCAATACCCTCAATGGTCCCTCTTGGGGTGTGCAGGGCCATGACTCCGTTCTTGTGAGGAATGGATGGCCAGGTTTGATCTTTGTGAGGGATCACAAGGCCAGGTTACAGGGGAAAGCGGGAGGAGAAATGTGTATCACTACTCACTGATTTTCTTCCGTTGCCAAAATATCTCCATCTCCACCCCTTCCCGCAGTTTCTTGCCCTTTCTCTTCGCCCGAGCAGCCGACGCCTTCAACAAAAAGTGATTTGTTCAGTTTCTAACAGATGTAGAGATAGCATGGCCTGATTCACAGCTTATCACCTCTGCACCATCAGCTTTACTCTGTATCTCACCATTGTTGCTACCATTGATGTCCTGTCCTAGTCATCCTCCCCACACCCCCCACCCCGGGCATCACTCACGTGGTCGCTGAAGTGGACGATGGCCAGGCTCCTCGTGGGGTAGCAGTAAACTCGCTGCACTTTACCAAACAGAGAAAAGTGCTGCTTGACCAGCTCCTTGCTGTTGATGTGCTCCGGGATGTTCTTACACTGGATAGCGGTCAGCTCAGCCACTGGCGTGCCTGGACCAGGGGTTGTACCTGAGCCGGCCAGGCTGTCTGAGCTCTCTGTCCGGCGCATCCTGCGTATCAGAGGTTTGCCAGCAGAGCCTGTCAGACAACAAACTTCAATCAACTTCAAAATAACCTTATATTTCATACAGCTCCTCCGGATATTTGAAACTACACATGCTAGGAAGTGTAGTGACTGTGACGCCAATATGGGTTTATGAAGGGAAGGTCTTGTCAATCTAAATTACTAGTTTTCTTTGACAATGTGACAAGGGAGCTTGAGAAAGATCATGCTATGGATGTTGTATATCTGGATTTCAGTAAGGTCTTTGATACAGTTCCTCTTGAGAGGCTGGTACTGAAAGTAAAGAAAGCGGGAATCAGTCAAAGTATTATTACAATGGATTCACAATTGATTGACCGGAAGAACCCAGAGGGTTGTTGTACAGGGAATATCATCAGACTGGGAAAATTTTACCAGTGGAGTTCCACAAGGGTCTGTTTTGGGACCTCTTTTGTTTAACAAATGATCTGGAACTAGGAGTTGCAAGCACAGTGGCTATGTTTGCAGATGACACCAAGTTAATGAAGGTGGTAAGATTGCAAAGCTGAAGATAGGTTACTGGAAGATTTGAACATACTTGGAAATTGGGCAGATCGGTGGCAGATGAAACTCAGTGTGGAGAAATGTAAAGTACTTCACTTGGGGACAAAAAAATCCTAGAAGGGACTATTATTTAAGTGGAAGGAAAATAATATGAATCGAAAATGAAAAGGACCTGGGAGTCCTGATTGACAATAAATTGAAGCTCTCCCAACAATGCTCTGTGGCAGTGAGTAAATCAAACCAGATGTTGGGATGTATCAAAAGACCAATAGCAAGCCAAAATAGTGGGGTAATCCTGTCACTGTATAAATCATTAGTGAGACCGTACTTAAGAGTACTGTATACAGTTCTGGTTGCCATAGTACAAAAAACATATTGGAAAAATCGAGAAGATACAGAAGAGGGCAACCAAAATGATTGAGGGAATGGAAGGACTGGACTATAAGGAGCAACTAAGTAAATTGGGCTTGTTCAGGGGCAAGACAACATAGATCATGACAGGCTGTTTCAACTTGTCCAGAAGAGTAAAACATGGCCTGCAATTGAAGGGGTGTAAATACAGAAAGAATCTACACAAACACTATTTCAGTGAGTGAACAGTGAACCTGTGGACAGGCTCTCTGGGGAGACAGTTGAAGCAAGAAGTGTTGATTCTTTCAAACACCGATTAGATAGTTTTCTTTTAGGAAATAACATTATGGGATATAGTACATAGGACATATAGGACATATGTGCATGCGACCGCCAGTAAGCTGGAAGGCGAACTAGATGGACCTTGGTCTTTTTTTGTCTAGCATTTCTTATGTATTCTCGGCAAACATAGCAGCCAATTTACACTGAGAAACGTCCTTCAAACAAGAAATGGAGACTGGAGAAACTGAGTCTTTTTCTATTGGAACAAAGAAGGTTGACGGGTGACCTGATCAAGGTCTTTAAAATGAGGAGTTCTGATGGAGTCATTTTCTTGGTCAGCTGGAAACCCATCACAATACTTAAAGAGTATCCAATTCGGAGAATTGCACGTCTCCCCCGAACATGGAAACCGCTAAGATATTTATTGGAATGCGCATCTCTCACTGGGCTGACGACCTGCACTGCACTGATGGTTCCAACTCCGTCATTTTTCCACTACAACTGTATATATAACTTACTCTCTCCCCTCCGCCCTCTGGGTGTAACTATCTCCCTCCCTGGCGCGGGTTTGACTCTGGCAGCGAGTGGACGCTCACCCTCTCGGCCTCTCCTCTTGCTGCGGGCGGGTCCGAGTGGGGAGCTCCGGGGTGGCCGTTCCTCGCGGTCACTGAACAAGTCCCTGAGAGTGCGGCTGAAGATGGCGAGAGGCCGGTGCGGCCTGGGTGCGGGTGCGGGTGCGGGCGGCGGAGAGCGGCGGCGCTGTGTGTGGGGGGGGTCGGGGGCTGGCGCGGGCCCAGGGGCCGAGAAGCTGAAGGTGGGGCCGGGGGCCGCGGGTTGGGAGAAGCGGAAGATGCCAGACTCGGGGGCGGCCGGTGGCGGCGCGACGCTGAACGTGTTGAGCGGAGTCCGCGGTCCGCGGGGGGCGGCGGGAGGTTTGAAACTGAAACTCGGGACCGGAGACTGATCGTCGGCGGCGACTCCGGTCTCCATCCTGCACTTCCGGTCCGTCCCACACTCTCACTCAAGCTTCCGGTCCGTCCCTCACGGTCTCCCCCAAACGTCCGGTCCGTCCCTCACGGTCTCCCCCAAACGTCCGGTCCGTCCCTCACGGTCCTTCCCCCGCTCCCTGGAGCCGGGGGATGAGTTTGCTGATCCGCGCCGGGAGGGTCCCGGTGTGTCTCCGCCGGGCCAGGCTGCGGCGGGAGGTGGACGGGGTGCGGCGGCTCCTCGGACTCCAGCGCTTTGACCTCGGGCTCGTTTGTGCGGACAACAAGCGGATTCAGGCCCTGAACCTGCGCTATCGGGGCCACGGGGCCCCCACAGATATCCTGGCCTTTCCCTTCTACCCGGTTAGTGACAGAGAGAGAATGTGTCCCCCATCAGTCAGTCAGTCAGTCAGTCAGCCCGCCTGCCTGCCCGCCTGTCAGCCTGCCTGCCCGCCTGCCTGCCTGTCAGCCTGCCCGCCTGCCTGCCTGCCTGCCCGCCTGTCAGCCTGCCCTCCTGCCTGCCTGCCTGCCCGCCTGTCAGCCTGTCAGCCCGCCTGCCTGCCTGTCAGCCTGTCAGCCTGTCAGCCCGCCTGCCTGCCCGCCCGCCTGTCAGCCTGTCAGCCCGCCTGCCTGCCTGTCAGCCCGCCTGCCCGCCTGCCCGCCTGTCAGCCTGTCAGCCCGCCTGCCTGCCTGTCAGCCCGCCTGCCTGCCTGCCTGCCCGCCTGTCAGCCCGCCTGTCAGCCTGTCAGCCCGCCTGCCTGCCTGCCTGCCTGCCCGCCTGTCAGCCTGTCAGCCCGCCTGTCAGCCTGTCAGCCTGTCAGCCCGCCTGCCTGCCTGCCTGCCCGCCTGCCCGCCTGTCAGCCTGTCAGCCCGCCTGCCTGTCAGCCTGCCTGCCCGCCTGTCAGCCTGTCAGCCCGCCTGTCAGCCTGTCAGCCTGTCAGCCCGCCTGCCTGCCTGTCAGCCTGCCTGCCTGCCTGCCTGTCAGCCTGCCCGCCTGCCTGCCCGCCTGCCCGCCTGTCAGCCTGCCTGCCTGCCCGCCTGCCTGTCAGCCTGCCTGCCTGCCCGCCTGTCAGCCTGCCTGCCTGCCTGCCTGACCGCCTGTCAGCCTGCCTGCCTGCCTGCCTGACCGCCTGTCAGCCTGCCTGCCTGCCTGCCTGTCAGCCTGCCTGCCTGCCTGCCTGTCAGCCTGCCTGCCTGCCTGCCCGCCTGTCAGCCTGCCCTCCTGCCTGCCTGCCTGCCCGCCTGTCAGCCTGCCTGCCCGCCCGCCTGCCTGCCTGCCTGCCTGTCAGCCTGCCTGCCTGCCTGCCCGTCTGCCTGCCTGCCCGCCCGCCCGCCTGCCTGCCTGCCTGCCTGTCAGCCTGCCTGCCTGCCCGTCTGCCTGCCCGCCCGCCCGCCTGCCTGCCTGCCCGCCTGTCAGCCTGCCTGCCTGCCTGCCCGTCTGTCAGCCTGCCTGCCTGCCTGCCCGCCTGTCAGCCTGCCTGCCTGCCTGCCCGTCTGCCTGCCCGCCTGCCTGTCAGTAACGGGATGGGTGTGTGTGGAAGTGCGGTGTAAACTCAGATCCCGATATAACTTGTTACTCCGCCCCCTCCTCAGTCTCCTTCAAGTGCCGCCTCAAGACCCTCCTCTTCGACCTGCCATCGCCCCCCTCCCCCCTGACCTCAGCTCGGGTCTGGAATGCTATACTCTGTCCAGCGCCTTGGGACGTCCTCCCGACGTGAAAAGCGCTGTACAAATGTAATCTTGTTGTTGTGGGTTACAGGAGCTCAGAGCCGGTGAGATGCCACAGCCCCAACATCCAGATGAGTGGAATCTGGGGGACATCTTCCTGGGAGTGGAATACATCCACAGACAGAGCCAGGAGGATGGTTTGGACTTACACAACCTCCTGACAGTGAGCAGACATTCTTCTCTCTAACTCTCACACACTCTAATGTACTCGCACTCTCTCTCTCACTCTCGCGAGGGCGAGCTCTCTAACTCGCGCTCTTTCTATCATTAGAACATAAGATTTAGGAGCAGTAGTCGGCCATTCAGCCCCTCGAGCCTTCCCCGCCATTCAATAAAATCTAACTCCACCTCCCCGCCTTATCCCCATATCCCTTAATCCCTTTATCCACAAGAAATCTATCAATCTCAGTCTTGAATATGTTCAAGGACTGAGCATCTACAGCCCTTTGGGGTAGAGAGAGCGTTCTGCTCACTGTAACTTGCGCGCTTGCTATCTCTCCCTCTAATTTGCGTGCGCTCGCTATCTTTCTCTCTAACTTGCGCTCGCGCTCTCTAACTTGCACACGCTCACTATCTCTCTTACTCGGGCTCGAACGCTATCTCTCTCTAACTTGGGCTCGCTCGCTATCTCTCTCTAACTTGGGCTCGCTCGCTATCTCTCTCTTAACTCACGCTTGTTTTCTCTCTCTCTCTAACTCGCTATCTCTCTCCCTCTCTAATTCACTCTCTCTCTCTCTACCTCGCACCCACTCTCTCTATAACTCACTCTCTCTCTCTAACTCACGCCCGCTATGTCTATCTCTAAATCGCTTTCTCTCTCACTAATTCACGCTCTCTCTCTAGCTCGCGCTTGCTCTCTAACTCGCTCGCTCTCTCTCTCTCTAACTCATGCCCGCTATCTCTCTCTCTAACTCGCTCGCTCTCCCTCTCTCTAACTCATGCCCGCTATCTCTCTCTCTAACTCGCTCGCTCTCTCTCTAACTCATGCCCGCTATCTCTCTCTCTAACTCGCTCGCTCTCTCTCTCTTTAACTCATGCCCGCTATCTCTCTCTCTAACTCGCTCGCTCTCTCTCTCTCTCTCTAACTCATGCCCGCTATCTCTCTCTCTAACTCGCTCGCTCTCTCTCTCTCTCTCTAACTCATGCCCGCTATCTCTCTCTCTAACTCGCTCTCTCTCTTTAACTTGGGCCCACTAACTCGCGCGCGCTTGCTCTCTCTAACTGGTGTTCGCTCTCTCTCTCTCTCTAACTGGCGCCCACTATCTTTCCTCTCTTTCTCTCTCTAACTCGCGCTAGCTCTCTGTCTCTCGAACTCGCGCGCTCTCTCTCTCTAACTCGCGTGCGCTTGCTCTCTCCAACTCGCGCGCGCGCCGCCTCTCTCCAACTCGCGCGCGCCGGCCCTCTCCAACTCGCACGCGCCCGCCCTCTCCAGCTCGCGCGCGCCGGCCCTCTCCAGCTCGCGCGCGCCCGCCCTCTCCAGCTCGCGCGCGCCCGCCCTCTCCAGCTCGCGCGCGCCCCCCCTCTCCAGCTCGCGCGCGCCCGCCCTCTCCAGCTCGCGCGCGCCCGCCCTCTCCAGCTCGCGCGCGCCGGCCCTCTCCAGCTCGCACGCGCCCGCCCTCTCCAGCTCGCGCGCGCCGGCCCTCTCCAGCTCGCACGCGCCCGCCCTCTCCAGCTCGCGCGCGCCCGCCCTCTCCAACTCGCACGCGCCCGCCCTCTCCAGCTCGCGCGCGCCCCCCCTCTCCAGCTCACGCACGCCCGCCCTCTCCAGCTCGCGCGCGCCGGCCCTCTCCAGCTCGCACACGCCCGCCCTCTCCAGCTCGCGCTCGCCCACCCTCTCCAGCTCGCGCGCGCCGGCCCTCTCCAACTCGCGGGCGGCGGCTCTCTCCAACTCGCGCGCGCTGGCCCTCTCCAACTCGCGGGCGGCGGCTCTCTCCAGCTCGCGCTCGCCCACCCTCTCCAGCTCGCGCGCGCCGGCTCTCTCCAACTCGCGCGCGCCGGCTCTCTCCAACTCGCGGGCGCTTACTATCTCTCTAACTCGGGCTCGAACGCTATCTCTCACTAACTCGGGCTCGAACGCTATCTCTCACTAACTCGGGCTCGAACGCTATCTCTCACTAACTTGGGCTCGCTCGCTATCTCTCTGTAACTCGTACTCGTTTTCTCTTTCTAACTCGCGCTCGCTATCTCTCTCTCTAACTCGCTCACTCTCTCCCTCTCTAATTCGCGCTCTCTCACTTTAACTCGCACCCGCTCTCTCTATAACTCGCTCTCTCTCTTTAACTCACGCCCGCTATGTCTCGCTCTTACTCGCTCTCTCTCTCGCTAATTCGCTCTCTCTCTCTCTAGCCTGCTCTCTAACTCGCTCTCTCTCTCACTCTCTCTAACTCGCGCGCGCTTGCTCTAACTCGCGCTCGCTATCTCTCTAACTTGCACGCGCTCGCTATCTCTCTAACTTGCATGCGCTCGCTATCTCTCTCTCTAACTCTCGCGCGCTTGCTCTCTCTCTAACTTGCACGCACTCGCTATCTCTCTCTAAATTGCATGCGCTTGCTATCTCTCTCTCTAACTCACATGTGCTCGCTCTCTCTCTAACTCACGCTCACTCGCTCGCTCTCGAACTCACGCGTGCACTCTCTAACTCATGCGCGCTCTCTCTCTCTAACTCATGCGCGCTCTCTCTCTCTAACTCATGCGTGCTCTCTCTCTCTAACTCATGCACGCTCTCTCTAACTCACGCATGCTCTCTCAACTCATGCGCGCGCTCTCTCTTAACTCGCGAGCGCTCTCTAACTCACGCTCTCGCTCTCTAACTCACGCACGCGCTCTCTCTGTTTCTCTCTCTCTAACTCACGATCGCTCTCTCTCTCTAACTCACGCTCTCTAACTCACACTCTCACGCTCTCCAACCCACGCTCTCGCTCAAACTCTGTCTCAAACTCTTTCGCTCTAACTCACAGTTTCTCTCTAACTCAATCTCTCACACACTCTAATTGACTCGCACGCCCTTACTCTTGCTGTTGCTCTTACAGTGTTGCTCTTACACAGGTGACTGTGGTGCACGGAATTTGCCACCTCCTGGGCTACAGACATGACTCACTGGCCGAACACGAGCAGGTAAGACCCTGTATGCCCCCGGGGAAGGGGCGGGGGCTGCATTGCTACAGTGACAGGATGACGAGTGCTGAGGGGTTGCCAGGTCACTTCAACTCTTGCTCTGCTTCAGTTCGGTACTCATCCCTGTCTTGCTCTAACTCACTGGTGATAATCTTATGGATTGGCCAACCAAGTAAATGTTTCTTTATTGAATTTTTTCCTCATTTGTGGCCGTACCACAGATATCACGCCTTTGCAGCATCTGGAAACATGGGATTGGCCTGTGGCTACTTTCAATCAGTTTATTTGGTTTGCTGATCAAAAAGGTTATCGAAATCTATCTCTCTGCCTCCACCTTCGCCTCCAGGACCAACTGCTGTCCTGATAGAATGTCTGTCAGACATCAAGTCCTGGATGAGAGCTAACTTTCTTCGGTTGAACTCAACAAGACCGAGGCTCTCCTGATTGGCTCCTGTCAGCACTTCCATACCTCAGGCGCTGACGGCTTCACCATCCATCTTGGTATGGCAGTCCACCTTGCTAAGCCAGTCCAGAACCTTGGGGTCTTGGTTGACCTTCAGCTATTCTTTCTACCCCACATTCAAGACATGACCTGCTCTGCCTTCCCCCACCTCCACAACATTGCCCGACTGGGCCACTGTCTCACACTACAGGCCGCCGAAACTCTCATACACACTTTCATTACATCCAGGCTCGACTAAGACAAGGCTCCCTGTTTATCGGTTTATCGGTCTCCACAACTCTTCCCTCCATAGGATGCAGATCATCCAGAACTCTGCAGCGATGTCCTCTCCCACACCAGGCTCCATGACCCCATCACCCCCATCCTCGCCTGACTCCACTGGCTTCCCATCACACAGAGGATACAATTCAAGATCCTGATCCTCACTTTCAAAGCCCTCCATGGTCTTGCTCCTCCCTACCTCTGCGACCTCCTAACCCCCTACCAACCTGACCCCTCCTTGCGCTCAGTGGGCTCCGGCCTGCTTTATGTCCCCCACCTCACCCCCCCCACCATTGGCAATTAATCTGGTGTTAAGCCTTTAGCCACTCTGCCCCCACCCTTTGGGATTCCATCCTGCAGTCCCTCTGCCTTGCCCCCTCCCTTGCCTCCTTCAAGACCCTCCTCTTCGACCATGCGTTCGATCACTCTCCTTTCCACCCCCCCACCCCGCCCTCTCCGATTCCGACCCCCAGCTCAGGTCTTAAACACTGATTGTACAGCGCCTTGGGACATCCTCCCAACGTGAAAGCCGCCATACAAATGTAATTTTCTTCTTGTTCACTGCTCTAACCACTCTAATCTATCCCTAAACCTCTTTGCCAGATGTACAGGCGGGAGCAGCACATCCTCCAGATGTTGAACAGGCAGACCGGTGCTCATCTACAGCCACTGATGAGGAAGATGGGCTGAGCAGGGACCCCGGGGTTGGGAAGTGAATGGAGCTGTGGAATGGGCTCAGACTGTGAGGAGCCTGGGCCAAGAGAGAAGCTAAATCACTGCTCACTTCGGCAGGGTCGGGGGGCCTAACACCAGATTAATAAAGACGTAACTCACATGCCTGCGCATCCTAGTGATTTCCTTTGAAAATTCTGATCTTATTTTCCAGAATTAATGAAGTAATGAAGCAGCAGAAAGAGCTGGAGATATGGGGGGTGAGAGAGAGTGAGGGAGAGAGAGAATGGGGGGGAAAGAGGTGTCATTGACTAAAATGAGATGACAGAAAGTCAGAAATATCTGTATTATAAAAGATTTATTTGGGTTTCGATTTCTTGGTCCAGTTCAGCTGCTGTCAGGATACTGTTTTCGTGACAATATGATCCTCACCTCTTCCTGTTCCCCCCCCCTTTCCACTGTCAAAACCAGGATTGTTCAGTGCCTTGAGGCTTCCTCCGGACATGAAGGCCTCTGTATAACTTATGTATGTTTGTACTTGAGCAGCTGAAGGTGTTAGTGACGATACGATAAGCTCATTGACTACAGTCCTGGTGAGTGGGGAGGGCGTGCACCTGAAGTCCTGGGGTGGCCCGAGAGAGCGGCTCATCCATTGCAGCCCTTCAAGAGACAGGAGCAGTGGTCAGTCTTTGACATGACATCACTTTCCCCCACTGCCCCGCCCACCGCTGATCCCCACATCCCTCTCGACTTTCCTTCTATCCGCCTCCCCCCCATCACTCCCTCACCCCCCAATCCCCTCGCTCTAATGCCCTCCACTCCCAACGCCCTTCCCCCCCCACTCGCCCCTCACTCTCCTCCCTCTCGACTTCCCTCCTACCTACCTCCACTCCTCTCTTCCCTCCCGACACCCTCCCCCCACAACGCCCTCCCCCACACTGGCGTCCAACAACCCCCCCCCCAGGGCTCACGTATGCAGGGTGGGGAGGGTGACGGCGGGGCCCACCACATGGTGGACAGAGGGCTGTAGGTGGCTGAGTTGCCCCCCCGGCAGGATTGATGGCCACAGGGGGTGTGCGATGGGTGGTAGAGGCAGGGGGTGGGGGCTGGGTGGCCCTTGGCTGGCGTAGTGGTGGTGATGATGCACCGAGGAGGTCCTAGGCTTCGTCCCAGCCTGTAACTCCTACACAACACACACACACACACAGTCAGCAGCTCATGCCCTGACACAATACAAGTTTACATTGATAAAGTGCCTTTCACAGTGAGAATGTCCCATGGGGGCTGGAGGTGAGGAGGGGAGAGAAGACCGAAGGTATCGAGGCAGACCCTGATCCCAATTTAATGTCATCTGTATTCCAGTTTGACCAGTGATACTGAGTTGGGAGGTGTGGTAAGGTATGAGGAAGACATTGAAA